>NC_091283.1:66703118-67991243 GCF_032444005.1 Ranitomeya imitator
TGTGTGGTGAGCACTTTGAACCCCCAAGTGCTTCATAGAAGTTTATAATGCAGAGCCGTGAAAATAATAAATACGTTTTCTTTCCTCAAAAATAATTATTTAGCCCAGAATTTTTTATTTTCCCAAGGGTTACAGGAGAAATTGGACCCCAAAAGTTGTTGTCCAGTTTCTCCTGAGTACGCTGATACCCCATGTGTGGGGGTAAACCACTGTTTGGGCACACGTCGGGGCTCAGAAGGGAAGTAGTGACTTTTGAAATGCAGACTTTGATGGAATGGTCTGCGGGCGTCACATTGCGTTTGCAGAGCCCCTGGTGTGCCTAAACAGTAGAAACCCCCCACAAGTGACCCCATTTTAGAAACTAGACCCCCCAAGGAACTTATCTAGATATGTGGTGAGCACTTTGAACCCCCAAGTGCTTCACAGACGTTTACAACGCAGAGCCGTGAAAATAAAAAATCATTTTTCTTTCCTCAAAAATGATGTTTTAGCAAGCATTTCTTTATTTTCACAAGGGTAACAGGAGAAATTGGACCCCAGTAATTGTTGCGCAGTTTGTCCTGAGTATGCTGGTACCCCATATGTGGGGGTAAACCACTGTTTGGGTGCACGTCGGGGCTCGGAAGTGAGGGAGCAACATTTGACTTTTTGAATACAAGATTGGCTGGAATCAATGGTGGCGCCATGTTGCGTTTGGAGTCCCCCTGATGTGCCTAAACAGTGGAAACCCCTCAATTCTACCTCCAACACACCCCTAAACCTTATCCCAACTGTAGCCGTAACCCTAATCACAACCCTAACCCCAACACACCCGTAACCCCAACACACCCCTAACCCTAACCACAACCCTAATTCCAACCCAACCCTAGCCCTAAGGCTATGTGCCAACGTTGCGGATTCGTATGAGATTTTTCAGCACCATTTTTGAAAAATCCGCGGGTGAAAGGCACTGCGTTTTACCTGCGGATTTATCGCGGATTGCCAGTGTTTTTTGTCCGGATTTCACCGGCGGATTCCTATTGAGGAACAGGTGTAAAACGCTGCGGAATCCGCACAAAGAATTGACATGCTGCGGAAAATACAACACAGCGTTCCCGCGCGGTATTTTCCGCACCATTGGCACAGCGGATTTGGCTTTCCATATGTTTACATGGTACTGTAAACCTGATGGAACACTGCTGCGGATCCGCAGCCAAATCCGCACCGTGTGCACATAGCCTAATTCTAAAGGTATGTGCACACGCTGCGGAAAACGTTGCGGATCCGCAGCAGTTTCCCATGAGTTTACAGTTCAATGCAAACCTATGGAAAACAAAAATCGTTGTACACATGCTGCAGAAAAACTGCACGGAAACGCAGCGGTTTACATTCCGCAGCATGTCACTTCTTTCTGCGGATTCCGCAGCGGTTTTACAACTGCTCAAAAAGAAAATCGCTGTTGTAAAACCGCATTGAAATGCGCAGAAAAAACATGGTAAATCCGCCATAATTCCGCAGCGGTTTAGCACTGCGGATTTATCAAATCCGCAGCGGAAAAATCCGCAGAGGACCAGAATATGTGTGCACATTCCTAACCCTACCCTTAACCCTAACCCTACCCCTAACCCTAACCCTACCCCTAACCCTACCCCTAACCCTACCCCTAACCCTAACCCTACCCCTAACCCTACCCCTAACTCTACCCCTAACCCTAACCCTAACCCTACCCCTAACCCTAACTCTAGCCCTAGTTCTTACCCCAACCTTAGTGAAAAAAAAATTATTTTTTTTATTGTCCCTACCTATGGGGGTGACAAAGGGGGGGGGGTCATTTACTTTTTTTTTTATTTTGATCACTGAGATATAACCTATCTCAGTGATCAAAATTCACTCTGGAACGAATCTGCCGGCCGGCAGATTCGGCGGGCGCACTGCACATGCGCCCGCCATTTTGGAAGATGGCGGCGCCCAGGAAAGAAGACGGATGGTCCTCGGGAGGCCAGGTAAGTATAAGGGGGGAGATCAGGGCACGGGGGGGGCATCGGAGCACGGGGGGTGGATCGGAACACGGGGGGGTGGATTGGAGCACGGAGTGGGGGATCGCTGTGCGGGCGGGTGGATCGGAGCACGGGGGGATCGCTGTGCGGGGGGGATCACTGTGCGGGGGGGGATCGCTGTGCGGGGGGTGGGATCGGAGTGCGGGGGGGTTTGTTTGAAGCACGGGGGGTGTGATTGGAGCACGGGGGGAGCGGGCAGGAGGACGGGGGAGCGGAGCACAGGACCGAGGGGAGCGGACCACAGATCGGGGGGCTGGGGGGGCGATCGGTGGGGTGGGGGCACATTAGTGTTTCCAGCCATGGCCGATGATATTGCAGCATCGGCCATGGCTGGATTGTAATATTTCACCATTTTTTTAGGTGAAATATTACAAATCGCTCTGATTGGCAGTTTCACTTTCAACAGCCAATCAGAGCGATCGTAGCCACGAGGGGGTGAAGCCACCCCCCTGGGCTAAACTACCACTCCCCCTGTCCCTGCAGATCTGGTGAATTGGGAGTTAACCCTTTCACCCGGCCTGCAGGGACGCGATCTTTCCATGACGCATATGCTGCGTCATGGGTCGGAATGGCACCGACTTTCATGACGCAGCGTATGCGTCAAAGGTCGGGAAGGGGTTAAATGACGTACAGACAAGGTAATGCTGGGGATTTGTCACAGTGGCATGTCTATGAAAGCCTTGCTGTAACCCAAGGACATACAGACCATTAACTTTCATTTGTCTGATAATTTTATGCTCATACAGTTCATGGTGAAAATGAATGAAAAGTACAAAGTTCTAAGTAGGAGCCTAAAGGGATTCTGCAGGTGGGGGAATTAGATATATGTGGCAATATTCCGATATTGATAGACAAAATTGTGGCTGAACCAGTGCTCATACTGGATATGGTGATCTCGTCACCTCACACTCCAACGCGCGTTTCACATGTTGCTTCGTCAGGGAGTGAGTCACTCCCTGATGAAGCAACGGGCGAAACGCGTGTTGGAGTGTGAGGCTGCGGGATCACCATATCCAGCATGAGCACTGGTTAGTATGCACTATGCACCTTTTAGGATTGTTTCTGTGGAGGAGTTTTGAGGAGATGTGCTACTTATGCATTGATTAGTAACATAGTGTTATGCATTTTCTTCTTTCCCACTTATTTATCTAGTAAATTCTTATATGCTCCCAGTGCTCAGTATTGTGAGACTGGAACTTTATCTCTGTGACTCTTTGTATTAATGCTGTAAATGCTGATCTGCTCCTCTTGTTTTTAATCAGTTTTGTGTAATGTCTTTGCTTGGTGTTAAATAAAAAAATATATATATTGAATTTTAATCTTTGAGAATATATATTTTCAAGTAGTTTTTCTTTTTTCTTGGATAATCAAAATAACACAGTAGTTACAGTCAAGTATGGTGGAGGTTCAAAGATATTTTTGGGTTGTTTTGCTGCCTCTGACCCTGGGTGCCTTGACTATGTGTAAGGCATCATGAGATGTAAAGATTCCCAAAGGATTTGTGGTCGCATTTTAGTGCCCGGGGTTAGAAAGCTAAGTTTGCATCCTAGGTCATTTGTCTTCCAGCAGGACAATAACCCTAAATATACTTCAAGAAGAACTCAGAAATGGATGGCAGCAAAGTACTGCAGAGCACAGAAGTGGTAATTCCACCTCCAGTAGCATAAAGTCTCCCACCACTACTTCTTACCTCCAAGATTTTTTCCGAATATCCCCCATCCTCTGGAATTCCACGCCTCAACACGTCCGATTATCCACCACCCTCGGAACCTTCAGACGGAATCTGAAAACCCATCTCTTCAGGAAAGCCTACAGCCTGCAATAACCATTCTGCTGCCTCTCCACCACCTGAGCTGCCGCCTCACCACCACCAGAGCTGCTGCCTCACCACCACCAGAGCTTCTGTCTCTTCCCCATTATCCCGTAGAATGTAAAGGTACCTTCACACTGAACAACTTTCCAATGAGAACGACAGCGATCTGTGACATTGCAGCGTCCTGGATAGCGATCTCGTTGTGTTTGACACGCAGCAGCGATCAGGATCCTGTTGTGACATCGCTGGTCGGAGCTAGAAGTCCAAAACTTTATTTGGTCATCAGGTCGGCGTGATTTGTCATGTTTGACAGCAAAAGCAACGATGCCAGCAGTGGTTTTCAATGGAGCGAACAAGCAGCGAGAACGATAAGTACGTCACTGGATCGCTCAGCTGTTGCCGGTGTTTGACGTCTCCTAGCGACCTAAACAGCGATCGGCTCGTTGTCTATATCGCTGCAGCGTCGCTAAATGTGACGGTACCTTAAGTCCACAAGGACAGGGTCCTCACCTCTCTGTACCAGTCTGTCATTGTAGATTTGTTTACTGTAAACAATATCTGTAACTCTGTACATAACCCCTTTCTCATGTACAGCACCATGGAATTAGTGGTGCTATATAAATAAATAAAAATAATAATAATAATAATATAGATGTATTTATTGGTTTAATATTTTTTCTTCCTTTTTTATTTATTTTGTGATATTTTAAATAGTTTTAAAACTTTTTTTTAACTTTTTTTACTTATCAGTCTTTATTCGTGTGATCACTGGTCTCATACAATGCAATACACATGTATGGCATTGTAAGAGACCTGACAGTGTTAGGCTGCTGTCACACTAGCAGTATTTGGTCAGTATTTTACATCAGTATTTGTAAGCCAAAACCAGGAGTGGACAGGCAGTCTAACAGGCTGCCATAGCTAGCAGACCCAGAGGTCATCACATGACTTCCGGCTACCGGGACAATGCTTGATCCCCTGTGATGTGATCAGATCTCATCACTGGGGCGTCGGAGAGGTGAATAAAGCAGAGGTCTCCCTCTGCTATATTCCAATGCCGTGATCACGGCATCTAGCAGATAGCCCAAAGTTAACATCACTGGGACCTGATCTAATCAGGTTCCGATGATGACACCTGTCAGAGCTATAGCTCTGAACAGGAATCGCAGCTCTTGCAGGACCCTGCGGGTCCTGAGTGCTGCGAGACCACCCACCGCTTATAAACGTTGGCGCTGCACAGAACCCAGCAAGCACAATGTTTATTTACCATTAGCAGTCACAAAGTGGTTAAAAAAATACTAGCCGAGTAACGAGCATCTCCAGCACACTGATGCACTACTAAAGACACTTGATAGTTAGGGGCTTTGTTGAAAATTTTGTATCGAAGCCAATGAGCTTCAAGTTATGCCACTGGTTCATGCCATTTTCTTCTTTTACACACAGCATTTATGTATGGTAGTTTTTTTTCCATAGACTTCTATATAGAACTTTAAAAACACCCCCAAAAATGCATGTATAAAATGTAAGAACCAAAAAAAAACTCCATCAGAGATGCTTTGAAAAATGCTATGAAAAACCATTGAAATTCATGGCCATTGTTCAAATTCAGCTGCAGGACTAGAAGTAAATCATTGTTTTTATATGCTAAAGCTGATTTTTTTTTAAGTATATTTCAAATCCCAAAAATCATTTTAGTTATGATACCCATATCCGAAGATTAACAAAATTCTGAATTACTGAAGCCACCACTAGGGGGAGCTTGCTGCAGATAGATTTAAACTCAATAGCAATTCAGTGGCTGCATTTATCTTGCATTCTACAACCCCTGGCAAAAATTATGGAATCACCGGCCTTGGAGGATGTTCATTTAGTTGTTTCATTTTGTAGAAAAAAAAACAGATCACAGACATGGCACTAAACTAAAGTCATTTCAAATGGCAACTTTCTGGCTTGAAGAAACACTAAAAAAATCAAGAACAAAAAATGTGGTAGTCAGTAATGATTACTTTTTTAAAACAAGCATAGGGAAAAAAATTATGGAATCACTCAATTCTGAGGAAAAAATTATGGAATCACCCTGTAAATTTTCATACCCAAAAATAACACCTGCACCAAATTAGATCTGCTCGTTATTCTGCATCTAAAAAGGAGTATTCACACCTTGGAGAGCTGTTGCACCAAGTGGACTGACATGAATCATGGCTCAAACACGAGAGATGTCAATTTTCTGAAAATCAGTTGCGTTGACCCAAATTGGCCTGTTTTGATATTTAGTGAATGATTAGTGATTAATGCAAAGATTATTCAGTTAAAAGAAAGAGTTGCAAAATATATTCTGAGTGTAAATCTTCCCTAAATGTACCTCTGCATTAAAGAGGCTCAACTAAATCATTGTATCTGCTGGCAAATTTCCCATTTCCAATAACCAGCAGTATTAAGAATTCAGCTCTGTTGTATAATATAAACTATACCTTGCGCCAGCTAAGATAAGCAATTTCATATACAGTATTTGCAAATTTTTCCAGCGTTTCACATATATTAAGTCTACTATATTCGAACTGTAAGATAAGGGATTTAGAGCCGAACATGTCCTTTAGAGAGATGCAGATGGTGATAACTGATCTATACCTTACATTAAAGTGGCTACTTGAATACCTTATTTCGATTTATTTAGCGTTATTGCATCTCAATCATCATTATAAGAAGCTAAATTAGGAGACACCATCAATTCATAACCTTTCATAATGAATGAAAGGAGTAAACCAGTAAATCAGAAAATGGGATCGGATGATATTAAGACACTAATTGAGCCCAACAGTAAGTATGTTCTTATAGAAGGAAAAGGATGATAAGTGCGTGAGATAGAAATCTATACATTCAAGTGTCTGATGTAGAAGAGAATGTAACCAGCACACGTCCTCTTGACAGTTGCTTAGTGCATCGAAATACATTGAAAAATGTGGAATTAATCATGTCAATAAACTGTATGATTAGATTTTGTACTTTATATAGGAATATTACATGAAACGAATGGGACTCAAAAAAATATCAATCTAATAGGTGCAGAGTAAAAATTGTAAAATGGTATTTGTTTAGGCTAAATATCCAATTTGTTTGCAAATTCATGCAGCCAATCAAGTGAAAACGCTCAGAAATGTAAGCCGCCGCTATCGCTACATTTTATTCCGTGCGCATTTTCAGACGGTTACATGCATTTGAATTATGCAGGCATTAAGAGTCATTAAGGAAATTGCAAACTGTAGCCGAGCACACAGAATTCATTTCATGATATCAAGCAGCCAGTGTTTCCTACTTATACTCATTTATATGAGTAAATGTAAGGCATAGTGTATGAAAAGGGATGATCTTGTACGTAAGGTTATGTGGACAGTGGCATGTTATAAATTTACAAATATAACAAAAATGTTTTCAACGTGTAAATCTAAGGGGAAGAGATCAGATAATAAACTTGAAGTGCAGGTAGAAAT
This sequence comes from Ranitomeya imitator, assembly GCF_032444005.1. Taxonomy (NCBI): domain Eukaryota; kingdom Metazoa; phylum Chordata; class Amphibia; order Anura; family Dendrobatidae; genus Ranitomeya; species Ranitomeya imitator. The sequence goes on from NC_091283.1 coordinate 66,710,456, forward strand.
TCGCCATCTCGCTCTGCAAAAGCCAAGAATCAAATACACAGGAACCTTTTGTGTAATACTTCCAGGTAATTCAGACCGAACATAGACTGTAATTATTACCCTCCTATTATACAGAACATAGATTAAGGTTATGTTTTAATTGACTCTTAAAAATTGACCTTATCAGCAAGTGGTTGACTGAAAGTCAGCTCCAAATGAGGATTATTTCGAAATGTGTACAATAACTTACTAATGTACAGAAATGACCTATTCAGATAGTGTGTCAGCTCTGGACATGTTAGGCTGCAGGAGCTTTGAGCTCTCTCCCAGATACCCTATTAAAGCAACCAAAATGCAACTTTTTGAGGCAAAACAGAAGTCTTTTAGGTACTCTCTCCCTGTTCATATGACAGGCTTCAATTTGTGACCAAGAATAGCCTCCTAGGGAGTACACAACCAAAGATATCAAGAAAGAGTCTTTCCCTGCTTGACAAGGAAGAGCGGGATCCACCATTTTTGACTCAGTACAATGGACAGTTCATGTCCATTCTGTAGCAGAAGATCTAAATACTGCAGCTACACAGGAGTCAGCGAAATTTTATCCGAGTGTTGAACTGCCTCGGGCTCTCTTGCACACCGAGAGGCTTCCTACCACACCACATCACCTGAAGCCCAAACTCCCGCCGTACCCACCATCCTGAGCGGACATAAAGAAGGGTGAATCATCCCAGGGACGCCGACTGCTGCGGGGACAGACTAGCAGCGCCGCACCTCCGGACATGGCGACTCCCCTCCCTTCATAGCACAGTAGTACTCACCTGACTGCTAAGCTGCAACTTCTCCGCTGGAGAATCCTTCTCCCCGCTGAACCTCCTGGTTCAGGGGGCACCGCCAGAGCTGTCATGCAGAGCCGAGCACCAGAAGAAGAGCCGCACTTCTCGTCGCAGACGGCAGTGAAGAACCAGCACCTACCACCACATCTACAGACCTGGTAACACATTATCCAGCGGTGAGTTGATCTCGGCGGCTAGGAAAATCCCCAGACAAGAACGAGCAACTCCATATATGGAGTCCCCCCACTGCTCACTATAGAGGGACGTCAGAAGGGCATAAATAAGCAAGAGCTGCATTACCCTCACTTTACAAACAGCTCAGAAGGGGGAACATCTTAAATATCCCGTTGACCGATCTCCAGACGCCTGATCTACAGCCACAGCCACCGACGGGGAACAGGCTGCAGAAAGGGAGTCATCCGCCTAACACAGACAGGCAGAGAAGAGCAGGCCTCTGACGCCGCTCCTCCGGATCCGGCAAGTCTATAAATAGACTGTTTGAATATCTGGCCGTCACCTGGGGAATCCTTTTGGAGTCGCCACCTTGCCGTCTCGCTAGGTACACCGTGGCGGCGCCACAGGAGGAGTGCAGCCAAGACAAGGTATCGGCGGCTCCCTGCTCCCTGCACCAGTCATCATATAGCTTCATACGTGGCTTTCTGGAGACACTCTATATCCCCTCCTGGGGCTGTGGGCGGCTAGCTACAGTGATAAGCCACAGAGAGAGCTTGTGAAAGAAGGCCACAATATCCATTATTAACAGCAGCACTACCTGAGGCTTGCTGCGACCTGTGGTTCCCTTGCAGTCCAAAGACATAGCTCATGATTTAGCAGCAAGGTCACCGCAGTTACATAAAGAGCATGTGGAGATAGACCACACTCCACATTAGCAGCACTACTACCTCTTGCAGGAGAAATAGCCAAGGAGGCTCATAGAGTCACAAAACTTAAATAAATAAGACATTATTACAGCTCAGATGGTTTTCCCGCCAAAGTTGATGCCATCTTTAACCCTCACCTGACTGCAAAGGGATACATTTGCTGTTAGCTCTAGTGAGGAAGCAGCTCAGACCCCAACCTTCTATGCTGCATAGCTGCCACATACTTTAATCTACTGGGCACTAAGAGCTCAAACCTGACCTCCTGTGGCCAACATCTACAGGATCATATAAAGTATTAATAACTAACTCAACCCACGAGCCTTTTAGGCCAGCAGTCGATCCTGCTATATATAACAACTCCTGCTGTATTTTGACTATTAAATAGCTTTGTGACTACTCTACTGACTTTCGAGCAAGGTGCGCCACTTACTTGTCATCTTGAATTTCTCCAAAAAAAATAAAGTCCATTCTATGATTATGCCTTTCTAACCACATTTGTGGACCCAGTCGGTAATCACAGCATGCTCGTAATTATTTGCTAACAAAATGGTGTGCTCCAGAAAAGAACGGGCAAAAAGTTTAACCAGAAATCCCTCTGTAAACCTGAAGTCTACCCCACGCGATAAACTTGAAAAATTTCTAACGAAAAAATCAGAGGCTAGATGGTCTATAGACAAATTACAAGGACAGGATAATGAATCCTCTATACTACCTGAAAACTCAGACGTCAGCCCAGATGAGAATGTGAGTCTACAACAGACGATCTGGTTCCTATCTCACAAAATTTCATGAAAAAACTGTTAGCCACCAGCATGAAACCTTTGATTGAAGAAGTCGCGAGTTTAAGGTCTGATGTGAAACATATCGGCCATAGAGTTGAAGCACTGGAAAGTACACAGTCTGACATAATTGAAACCTCTAATACGATGAGAGAACACCTATTGGCTCACCAAAAACATATAAATTCAGTCTCTCTGGCCATAGAAGATCAGGAGAACAGAAGTAGCAGAAAAAATATAAGATTTAGGGGTATACCAGAGTCCTTTACCCCAGAAACACTTACTAAAGTCTGCAAAGAGATTGGAAGACTCTTGAGACTTACTGCAAATTAATCCGATTCAAGTCCCTTCCTGGATGCCCTTGTATCTTGGGTTGGATATTCCGAAACTTGACAAGCAACAGGAGTGGTCTACAAAGAAGAAATCTGCTTCCCCAAAGACCAAGAAGAATTCCTCCAAACAACATCTAACATGAGTGGCCCTATGGTTCTTCCTTTTCTCTTTGTTTTTTCAGATTCAAACTCGTCCTAGCGTTCTCTTGGTCGAAGAGGAACTATCGTAGTTTCCTGGATCTAAACAAGGCTCTGGAGACCTCTCATCCTTATCTTCACCCCATTAATATTTGCACTGTTTATTAACATTGAAATCTTAGAGGGTGTAGGAGGAAGAGGTCAGCTTTGTTGAGCTCATATTTACGTGAGAGTGTTTTTCAAGTCATTTATTCCATTGAACCTTCTTTGATTGCTGATTGGGTCAACTATGTCTCATCTTTAATGTTGGGGTCTCTAACTTCCCCCCTACAAAAGATGAGATCGTTTATGTATATAGTTCCACGTTGTTTAACCTGTTACTCTGTCCCAGGTGTACACTTCTGGCATTAAGATCTTTTGTTCCATATGCCAATGGCTGAAACAACCAGGGAGACTCAGTCATTGTGGCCTCATTCAATGTTAAAGGTATTAATATTCCTGCAAAGTGTAGTCAAATACTCACATTACAACGGGAAAGTGGTGCACTGATCCTTCTCCTCCAGGAAACACATTTTAAGAGCTCCTAAAAAATACCTATTCAGTACTTTAACCAGTTCACATATGTGAAAATTCCTGCAAAAGAAAATGAAGTGGAGTTGAGAAGAACTCACAAAATTTGATTGGGCAGATTTTCTTAAAATCATAGAAGTAGGGGTTCAATTTGCTTCAGATACATTTTGTGCAAATTGGATCTGCTGGGAATGGGTTAAAAAAATTAACCTCTTAAAGTCACTTATCCTCTACCTAACTCTATCCTACAGTCCAGTCTTCCGATCGACTCCTCTTCGACCTTCTCCTTCTGGACACTTCTGGGTCTTCCGTTTTCTGGCACTGGTGCTAGCTGGACCCCACATGGTTGTGTGTGGTACAGCGGAAATCATTCTTGTGAATTGCGTTCATCTCAGGTTACCATGTCAGACCTAGTCATTGGCAGGTGTCAGAAAAGTGAAAACCATCAGGTAACTGTAGTTCACATATGAGTTCTATCGATGTTTTTTATGGTTAGAACTTGTACCTAGTATAGTCTATAGGGCTATTCTCGTGTCTGATTTTTTTGCGGAGACATCAGTCTAAGTTGCCAATGGAAGTTTATTTGTCATCAAATACAAAGAAAAATCGCGCTGGTAACACCCAAGAACCATCTTTGAACCGAAAGATCTAATTCAGGGGGAAGGCATAGAGGCCAATGTGAATAAATGTAATGCCTACAGCATAGTACTTGCTCAAATACTCAGATATATAACAGCACCAGATATGCGCTTATACCTTCTCTATATGAGGCTAGAGTGAGCCGCTATTGTTGCTAAGTAACGTGAACTATATGAGCTAGAGGTAAATACCTATATGAGTCCAGATAAATCGCCCGTAGTTTTGTCCGTAGTGTTCCGGAGAGCTGCCCCGGCCGGTGGCAGCTGCTCCGAGTACCGAACTTCCAAGCGGGGACGGAGATGCACCGTCTCAGGGCGGCAACGCCGTGTGTGCGTTCAGAGTGCACGGCGCGTCTAGGACCTGTAGTGACGTGGTGAATCAGGTGACTGTCCCACGTGACTAGGGAATTCAGTACGGATCGCGGTCAGGACCAGAAAAAACCGACGCGTTTCGAAAGCAACTGCTTTCTTCCTCAGGGCTGGTCCTTCCCTTGTTTCCAGGTCCTCTATATACCTTCCGCGGTCCACTTATGCTAATGAAAACCGAACAGTTCCACTCCACAGTTCAATCCTCTAGGGGTCAGTGTGTCTAACAAAAAAATCCATTTGCTTTCAGTTCTGGACATGGCCTTATATAATTCCCCCCTCTCCACTGTGGGTGTACAATTTCTATACCAAAAGCTTCCATTGTTTGAACAATTCCTCCATGTACCTCAATAAAATGTTTGGAGAGTGGATGACCAGTAAATTTTTTCTTTATGTTACGTATATGTTCGTTTAGTCTAATTTTCAGCGGTCTTTTAGTGCGCCCAACATACATTTTCTTGCAGGGACATTTAATAATATAAATGACTCCAATAGTAGAGCAAGTTATGAAGTCATTTATCTTATAATTGTAATCCCCTTTTTCTATACTCCTGGTGTTGTGAGTGCTAATTTGCTTGCACATGTTGCACCTGCGACATGGAAAAAAACCACTTAGCGTGTTATGGAAAAAGGAGATATTGGCATGAGGAGATTTGTTCTGAATTGTAGGGGCAACCATATTGCCCAGGTTCACCGCCTTCTTGTATATAAATCTAGGACCAGTGGGTATTTTATCTCCAATAATTTTATCATCCTTTAGGAGATGCCAATGTTTATTAACTATTTTGTGTAACAAGTGCGAGTTCGTGTTGTATTGTGTAATTATGGGAATGGCTTCATTATTTACCCTCTGTGCTCTAGTAGAATCAATCAAATCCTGGCGTGATTTAATAAGGGCATTATTTTTAGCTGTATTCAAAATATCCTGTTTATAGCCCTTCTGCACGAATTTGTTTGTCAATACTTCAGCCTCAATATTGAAGTCTTCAATTCTTGAGCAATTCCGATGTATACGCATGAATTGGCTTTTGGGTATATTAAGTAGCCATATAGGGAGATGGCAACTGTCCAGGGGGATAAAACTATTAGTGTCAGTTGGTTTGTAAAAAGTCCGAGTTTGTATTGCACCATTCTCAATAAAAATTTGTAAATCTAAAAAATTAATGACCTTGGTACTAATGTTCGCGGTAAATTTTAAAAAGAATTCATTTTTATTTAAATTACTTAAAAAACTGTTAAGAGAATTAGGTCCATCTGACCAAATAAAAACAATATCGTCAATAAAACGTTACCAGAGGACCAGGTCCTCCCTAAGCCGCCCCCCAGGGTAGATGGTACTCTCTTCCCACCTACCCACATAGAGGTTAGCGTAACTCGGTGCGAACCTGGTCCCCATAGCTGTACCCCACTGCTGGGAGTAGTAGTCCTTGTTATATATAAAATAATTATGGCTTAAAATAAATTGCATGGACTCATATAAAAATTCAATTTGTTCACTAGGAATCATAGGAGACTGATTTAAAAAATGTTTAGCAGCATTACACCCTTTATTGTGATCTATAATACTGTATAGAGAAGTAATGTCCAATGTACCAAGTATAAAATGATCTTGCCACTGTATGTTCTGCAATAATTTTAAAATATGGGCACTATCTTTTAGGTAAGATGGTAATGCTGGTACTATTTTTTGCAGGTGGCAATCCACATATCTGGACAAATTAGCAGTTAGACATTGAATGCCGGATATGATTGGTCTACCTGGTGGATTGGTCTGGTTTTTGTGCACTTTAGGTAGATAGTAAAACACAGCCAGTCTAGGGGTGGGGTTATTGATGAACTCATATTCCTGTTTATTTAGTATTCCCCTATCAAACCCTTTATTGGTTAGTTCTTTCATCTCTTTAATGTACTCCTCAGTAGGATCTTTACTAAGTTTTTTATAAGTAGTTGGATCATTAAGGAGACGCATGGCTTCTGTATGGTATGCTTCTAGGTCCAATATGACGATACCCCCCCCTTTGTCAGCCGGACGTATAACTATTTCCTTGTTGTGCTGAAGCAGTTGGATGGCATTTTTTTCTTTCATAGTTAAATTATATTTATACTTGTGACATTTTTTGTCATTTAATTGTCGAATTTCATCTATTACATTCTTTTGGAACGTTTCCATTTGTTCCGAATATTCGTTAATGGGATGAAATTTAGATTTATTTCTCAAGTCTGTGTGCACATATATATTGGATGAGGGTTCTTCAAAATTTTTTAAGATGGGATTTTTTATATAGTGCTTTTTGATGGCGAGTTTCCTCATAAAAAGCTTAATGCCTATAAAGGCATCAAACTTGTTAAAACGATTAGCTGGAGCATATTTAAGACCTTTTTGTAATAAAGATGTTTCATCCGGATTAAGAACATGCTTACTTAAATTAAAAATCTTTTGGGAATTCATTTGTAAATCTTTTTCTAGTGTTTTCTTCTTTTTGGTGAGTTTCCTGCCTCGACAACCCCTTTTGCATGTTTTTTTGTACCCACTTGAAAAAAAGGATGTCTGATGTTGGTAGTATTCCGAGTCTCTGGTATATTTGAATTCTTCACTTTTCCTTTCTTATTCTGGGTTTTGTTACCTAAAGTTACTCTATTAGTGGGTGGGCCGTGTGTGTCCGAATTCGGCTCACTAGGAGTCGCTACATCTGGGCTAGTTAAAACCCAAAAGCGATTGTGGGTATCTGTTGAGGTAGATGGGAGGGCTACATGTGACTGACATTGACTGTGTCTACTCTCAATGGGAGTACTCGGTAGATTAGCGGTCACTTCTTCTATGGGGAACTGTGCCGTTCCAGGTGATGGTGAGGGGGTTGCATGTATGGAAAATATCTCCGAAGTACTACCATCAATATGATCGATGGTCTCAAAGTCAGGTTCAAGTGATAGAGAATCTTTAAATGTGCATTCAGGAACAGCGTCTCTACCAAATTTCTTCTTTTTCTTTTCGATTATTTCTTGTTCTTTATTATATATTCTATTACGAATACTGCCAGATAATTTAATAATGTCACGATGTTCTTTAAAAGGTCTAATAATGTCAAATAGTTTAGAGATCTTCTCCTTACTCACCACTAGTTGTTTCCTCCTTTTCTCTACAATGAAGTCCACCGCTTGTTTAGAAAAGGAGCGGAACATGGCGTTCCATTGTAATAATGTATCAGGATCACCAATATCTCCTGAAAGACTTTTATGAACTGTGAGACCTTTAGGGATACAGCCATATGAAATATATCTCTCTAATGTTGCCACTTCCCACATATCTCGCTTTTCTTTAATCAACAATTGCTCTAGTGTCTTTAGTGATTCTTTAATGTGTGAGATATCCTCCCTGTTGTTATCTGGGGAGTTAGGTTGGTGGGATAAATTAAAAACTCTGTGTATATTATTAATACGGTCTTTCTTATCTGTCCATAAATCCCCCATATTGAGAATTCGGCACAAAGAAGAAAACCCCGCAGCCTGCTTACGGTGTGGTATCGTAAAAAACTATATATAGAAATATATGAAGCGGCGCTGGTGGTATTGGGTATGGAGGTACCTGCAGCAGATTTAAACAATCACCACAAAATTGTAAAGAAAAGACATCAAATACAAAGAAAAATCGTGCTGGTAACACCCAAGAACCGTCTTTGAACCGAAAGATCTAATTCAGGGGGAAGGCATAGAGGCCAATGTGAATAAATGTAATGCCTACAGCATAGTACTTGCTCAAATACTCAGATATATAACAGCACCAGATATGCGCTTATACCTTCTCTATATGAGGCTAGAGTGAGCCGCTATTGTTGCTAAGTAACGTGAACTATATGAGCTAGAGGTAAATACCTATATGAGTCCAGATAAATCGCCCGTAGTTCTGTCCGTAGATCTTCAGTGATGCTGTGTAGTACAGATGGAGTCTTGGAATCTGTGACGGTAAGTGTTCCGGAGAGCTGCCCCGGCCGGTGGCAGCTGCTCCGAGTACCGAACTTCCAAGCGGGGACGGAGATGCACCGTCTCAGGGCGGCAACGCCGTGTGTGCGTTCAGAGTGCACGGCGCGTCTAGGACCTGTAGTGACGTGGTGAATCAGGTGACCGTCCCACGTGACTAGGGAATTCAGTACGGATCGCGGTCAGGACCAGAAAAAACCGACGCGTTTCGAAAGCAACTGCTTTCTTCCTCAGGGCTGGTCCTTCCCTTGTTTCCAGGTCCTCTATATACCTTCCGCGGTCCACTTATGCTAATGAAAACCGAACAGTTCCACTCCACAGTTCAATCCTCTAGGGGTCAGTGTGTCTAACAAAAAAATCCATTTGCTTTCAGTTCTGGACATGGCCTTGATATAATTCCCCCCTCTCCACTGTGGGTGTACAATTTCTATACCAAAAGCTTCCATTGTTTGAACAATTCCTCCATGTACCTCAATAAAATGTTTGGAGAGTGGATGACCAGTAAATTTTTTCTTTACGTTACGTATATGTTCGTTTAGTCTAATTTTCAGCGGTCTTTTAGTGCGCCCAACATACATTTTCTTGCAGGGACATTTAATAATATAAATGACTCCAATTGTAGAGCAAGTTATGAAGTCATTTATCTTATAATTGTAATCCCCTTTTTCTATACTCCTGGTGTTGTGAGTGCTAATTTGCTTGCACATGTTGCACCTGCGACATGGAAAAAAACCTCTTAGCGTGTTATGGAGAAAGGAGATATTGGCATGAGGAGATTTGTTCTGAATTGTAGGGGCAACCATATTGCCCAGGTTCACCGCCTTCTTGTATATAAATCTAGGACCAGTGGGTATTTTATCTCCAATAATTTTATCATCCTTTAGGAGATGCCAATGTTTATTAACTATTTTGTGTAACAAGTGCGAGTTCGTGTTGTATTGTGTAATTATGGGAATGGCTTCATTATTTACCCTCTGTGCTCTAGTAGAATCAATCAAATCCTGGCGTGATTTAATAAGGGCATTATTTTTAGCTGTATTCAAAATATCCTGTTTATAGCCCTTCTGCACGAATTTGTTTGTCAATGCTTCAGCCTCAATATTGAAGTCTTCAATTCTTGAGCAATTCCGATGTATACGCATGAATTGGCTTTTGGGTATATTAAGTAGCCATATAGGGAGATGGCAACTGTCCAGGGGGATAAAACTATTAGTGTCAGTTGGTTTGTAAAAAGTCCGAGTTTGTATTGCACCATTCTCAATAAAAATTTGTAAATCTAAAAAATTAATGACCTTGGTACTAATGTTCGCGGTAAATTTTAAAAATAATTCATTTTTATTTAAATTACTTAAAAAACTGTTAAGAGAATTAGGTCCATCTGACCAAATAAAAACAATATCGTCAATAAAACGTTACCAGAGGACCAGGTCCGCCCTAAGCTGCCCCCCAGGGTAGATGGTACTCTCTTCCCACCTACCCACATAGAGGTTAGCGTAACTCGGTGCGAACCTGGTCCCCATAGCTGTACCCCACTGCTGGGAGTAGTAGTCCTTGTTATATATAAAATAATTATGGCTTAAAATAAATTGCATGGACTCATATAAAAATTCAATTTGTTCACTAGGAATCATAGGAGACTGATTTAAAAAATGTTTAGCATCATTACACCCTTTATTGTGATCTATAATAGTGTATAGAGAAGTAATGTCCAATGTACCAAGTATAAAATGATCTTGCCACTGTATGTTCTGCAATAATTTTAAAATATGGGCACTATCTTTTAGGTAAGATGGTAATGCTGGTACTATTTTTTGCAGGTGGCAATCCACATATCTGGACAAATAAGTTCGGTACTCGGAGCAGCTGCCACCGGCCGGGGCATCTCTCCGGAACACTTACCGTCACAGATTCCAAGACTCCATCTGTACTACACAGCATCACTGAAGATCTACGGACAGAACTACGGGCGATTTATCTGGACTCATATAGGTATTTACCTCTAGCTCATATAGTTCATGTTACTTAGCAATAATAGCGGCTCACTCTAGCCTCATATAGAGAAGGTATAAGCGCATATCTGGTGCTGTTATATATCTGAGTATTTGAGCAAGTACTATGCTGTAGGCATTACATTTATTCACATTGGCCTCTATGCCTTCCCCCTGAATTAGATCTTTCGGTTCAAAGACGGTTCTTGGGTGTTAGCAGCGTGATTTTTCTTTGTATTTGATGTCTTTTCTTTACAATTTTGTGGTGATTGTTTAAATCTGCTGCAGGTACATCCATACCCAATACCACCAGCGCCGCTTCATATATTTCTATATGAAGTTTATTTGTATGTAAAAAAAATCGAACAGCAATTTGAACTATGCTTTTCATGGATTGCTAGATAAGAAAAGTTAGAGAAATATATTTTGTGTCTCGTCCGAGAACAACTAATGAAACTTGGACCAAACTCTGCTCAAAAGTGGATTGAGTTCCGATCAAAAAACAGATAATACTCAGTCTGTTTTTCTCATTCTTGAAAAAAAGCGACATATGAATGAAGCCTTTAACATCTGGAAGGAGGAAAAAGTCGAAGAGGAGCCAGTTGAAGGAATGGGTAGTATGACAGGAATAGGGAGGGCCAAGAACAATAATCAAACAAAATAGAGGACTGTCAGCCACAGCTCTCATCAAATCACAACAAATTAAGATCCTGGCAAATCCAACTTGTTGGGAATATTCATAATGATTTTTATTTGCTAAAAATCAATTTGCTTCTTTCTAAAATGAAGTACAATGAAAAATTATATTGTGGTACCATTTTAGCCAGGAAAATTGATGTAAATGTGCACGACATTGGAGTATGTATAAGAAAAGGAATCCATAATATTTCTACGAATTGTCTCCTGGAGATGGACGCATTCCCTTGTAACAGAAAAAATTCAGGTCACAAAGCATAATAAATATGACATGAAAAAATTTTTAAAATCCTCATACTACCTTGTCACTCATCTCTCAGGCTCTTTTACCCCTTGCCGTCACTGTCCGGTCCTCATCCATATGTTGATCACCGCTGCTCATGCTGAAATCTCAGGGCCTCGCAAGCTGAGCCAGGTTCTTTAGCTCTGATAAGGCCCAAGAGGATTCTGCACATGCATGCACAAAGTCACAACCTCATGAAATCACACCATGTGCTGTGACTTTGTGTGCGCATGCGCAAAACCTCTCTGGGTCGTATGAAATCCAGAAGTCCTGGCTCAACTCGTGAGGCCGGGAGATTTGAGCTCAAGTGGTGGGGATCAGAAGACTCGATGAGGACATATCAGATGACATTGAGGAGTAGAGTGGCCAAACAGGTGAGCGGTAGTGATGAGCGAGTGTACTTGTTGCTCGGGTGACCTCCGAGTGTTTATGACTGCTCAGAGATTTAGTTTTCATGGCCGTAGTTGAATGATCTACAGCTATTAGACATTCTGAGTACATGTGGGGGTTGCCTGGTTGCTAGAGAATCCCCACATGTAATCAAGCAGGCTAATAGGGGTAAATCATGCTGCTGAGGCAATGAAAACTTAATCTCCAAGCAGTCATAAATACTCGGAGGCCACCCGAGTGTTCCCCTGAAAACCCGAGCAACGAGTACACTCGCTCATCACTAGTGAGCAGTAAAGTGAATAAGAGGATGTTTTTATTTTTAACCTTTTTATGGCTTTTTATAGTTAAGAAAAAAATGTTGGCCAGCAGCTGCCATTTTGCTGAATCCGTGTTGAAGCAGATTACCACAAAAAAAAAAGAAAAAAACGCATTTTGGCTAATGCATATTTTTGTAAAATTTGAATAGAATTGAATTCCACTTAAATGTATTCACTCACTTTTAGAACAGAGTATTGTTAATAGGACAACATGAAGAGCCTGAGCCTGCCTATTTGACATGGAGGGAGAGAGAGAAAAAGAACATATTTAAAAGGTATGAAAAATGGTTATGGGAAAAATGGTCTGAACTAAATACATTAATCATCACATTATGTATATTTAAAATGGAAAGAATTTTTTTATTTAATGATAGGCACTAGGGTTGAGCGACCTTGACCTTTTTAGAGTCGAGCCGTGTTTCGCGAAACCCGACTATCTTAGAAGTCGAGTCGAGTGGAATCGGCCGATTATCGCGAAAAGTCGGGTATCGCCCGAAACACGAAACCCAATGCAAGTCAATGGGGGAGCATAGTCGGCAGTGAGTGGAGGCCAGGAAAACACCTACACTGCCCATTTTAATGGCAAAAACATCCATTCTTGTTAAAGAAGCTTGTCAATCGTAATTTACCTTATAATAATTGGAAGGCATTTGAAATTGGGGGTCATTTGGCTAAAGTTGTGGGGGGTAGGGCTGGTTCAAGTAATTAGTGGGCCCAGTAAATCTGGACCACGTCACGGCAGTGGAGCAGGGAGAGGTAAGTATTTAAACTTTGCAAGTGCTGTGATCCTAAGCAAGCAGGGGGGGCCCACTCGTTGGCATTGGCACTGGCACAGGGCCCCTCAAAGTACAGCGGTGTGTTTGCACGGCGGGGGCGCCTCCCACCGGCAGCAACACTTTTGCGTACTATGAAAGGCCCTGTGCCAGTGACGTCGCCAACTAGTATTCCTCCCCCCACCTGATGAAGGAACCTGCACTTTCATCTGCACCTTCCTCTTTGTCCCCGTGTAAGGTGGTATGGTATGCGGGAAGAGGAACCTGACTTTCAGCAGGGTCACAATCTTGCTGTGTAGCGTGCACGGGGAATTTTGCGTTATGGGTCAATGTACCAGCAGACTCATCTATCACTGGCTGGGCAATGGGCAGGATGAGGAGGAAACACAGATATAGGCCCAAAGAATAAAGTGGGCTAAATGCAGTTCAAAATTGGTAACACAGGACTAACCAGAGGGCATTGCAGTGGAGGGCAACTGGAATGAGAGGCTGACACAGAGAGTAGGCCCAAATCAGTAAGTAGTCGACATGCAGTTCAAAATTGGCAACCGTAGTAAACAGGCGGCCCAGCTTTGTTCAGTTGAGGAGAACAGCAAGGAGTGGCAGACACCGATAGTAGGCCCCAACCCAACTAGTAGGCCAAATGCAGTCTAACATTAACAACTACTTAACAAGAGCCTGAAAATGGAATTTCAGGACAGGAAACCAGGAGAACAGCAAGGAGTGGCAGACACCAATAGTAGGCCCCAAACCAACTAGTACGCCAAATGCAGTTGTTCCATTTAACTACAATTTAATGAGAGCCTGAAGATAGAAGTTCAGGAAAGGCAACCTGGAGAACACCTTGGAGTGGAACACACCATCTCTCTACACCCCATACCCAATTTGTAGGCCTAATGCAGCGTAGTTTCCAACAACTACTAAACGAGAGCATGAAGATCGAAGCAATGGAGAGGAAACCTGGGGAACACCTTGGAGTGGAACACACCATCTCTCTACACCCCATACCCAATTTGTAGGCCTAATGCAGCGTAGTTTCCAACAACTACTAAACGAGAGCATGAAGATTGAAGCAATGGAGAGGAAACCTGGTGAACACCTTGGGGAGGAAGACACCGTTAGTAGGCCCTACCAAAGTTGTACACCCAATGCAGTTTTAAAATTCCTAGAGGCTGAAAACAAGACTATTGACGCTCAGCTTTTTTCAAAGGAACACAGCTGAATTGAGTGGCGCAGACAGACACAGGTAGTAGGACTCAAACCAAAAATGTTTAATAAAATTAAATAAATAGGGCAGCACACTGCAGCGCCAAAACATGCAAACTTGAAAAAACGAAATTTGAACTGCATTACTGCACTAGAAATATGAAAAATGAGAGCTTTTAGCGCACAAAAATGGCCAATTTTATGTGTACCTCGTAGCCACGTTAAGGCATCTCTCTTATACGAGGTCCTACATTTGACCTACCTCACTGAGAATAAACATCTCCATCTGAATGGGTACATGTAAAAACCTCTTCTTGGACTCAAATTCTCTCTCTATGTGGAGGGGTATTGGACCTACTATAATTAAAACACCTGAAGCTAGGAGGCGGGGAGTGCACGATCAGAAGGCTAGAGAATACATTTCAAAAACCTGACCTGCACATCCAAACATAGACTGAGTGTGAACAGGTGCTGAACCCAGAGTCGCCAACTCGTATATAGTTAAATAAATAGGGCAGCACACTGCAGCGCCAAAACATGCAAACTTGAAAAAACGAAATTTGAACTGCATTACTGCACTAGAAATATGAAAAATGAGAGCTTTTAGCGCACAAAAATGGCCAATTTTATGTGTACCTCGTAGCCACGTTAAGGCATCTCTCTTATACGAGGTCCTACATTTGACCTACCTCACTGAGAATAAACGTCTCCATCTGAATGGGTACATGTAAAAACCTCTTCTTGGACTCAAATTCTCTCTCTATGTGGAGGGGTATTGGACCTACTATAATTAAAACACCTGAAGCTAGGAGGCGGGGAGTGCACGATCAGAAGGCTAGAGAATACATTTCAAAAACCTGACCTGCACATCCAAACATAGACTGAGTGTGAACAGGTGCTGAACCCAGAGTCGCCAACTCGTATATAGTTAAATAAATAGGGCAGCACACTGCAGCGCCAAAACATGCAAACTTGAAAAAACGAAATTTGAACTGCATTACTGCACTAGAAATATGAAAAATGAGAGCTTTTAGCGCACAAAATGGCCAATTTTATGTGTACCTCGTAGCCACGTTAAGGCATCTCTCTTATACGAGGTCCTACATTTGACCTACCTCACTGAGAATAAACGTCTCCATCTGAATGGGTACATGTAAAAACCTCTTCTTGGACTCAAATTCTCTCTCTATGTGGAGGGGTATTGGACCTACTATAATTAAAACACCTGAAGCTAGGAGGCGGGGAGTGCACGATCAGAAGGCTAGAGAATACATTTCAAAAACCTGACCTGCACATCCAAACATAGACTGAGTGTGAACAGGTGCTGAACCCAGAGTCGCCAACTCGTATATAGTTAAATAAATAGGGCAGCACACTGCAGCGCCAAAACATGCAAACTTGAAAAAACGAAATTTGAACTGCATTACTGCACTAGAAATATGAAAAATGAGAGCTTTTAGCGCACAAAAATGGCCAATTTTATGTGTACCTCGTAGCCACGTTAAGGCATCTCTCTTATACGAGGTCCTACATTTGACCTACCTCACTGAGAATAAACGTCTCCATCTGAATGGGTACATGTAAAAACCTCTTCTTGGACTCAAATTCTCTCTCTATGTGGAGGGGTATTGGACCTACTATAATTAAAACACCTGAAGCTAGGAGGCGGGGAGTGCACGATCAGAAGGCTAGAGAATACATTTCAAAAACCTGACCTGCACATCCAAACATAGACTGAGTGTGAACAGGTGCTGAACCCAGAGTCGCCAACTCGTATATAGTTAAATAAATAGGGCAGCACACTGCAGCGCCAAAACATGCAAACTTGAAAAAACGAAATTTGAACTGCATTACTGCACTAGAAATATGAAAAATGAGAGCTTTTAGCGCACAAAAATGGCCAATTTTATGTGTACCTCGTAGCCACGTTAAGGCATCTCTCTTATACGAGGTCCTACATTTGACCTACCTCACTGAGAATAAACGTCTCCATCTGAATGGGTACATGTAAAAACCTCTTCTTGGACTCAAATTCTCTCTCTATGTGGAGGGGTATTGGACCTACTATAATTAAAACACCTGAAGCTAGGAGGCGGGGAGTGCACGATCAGAAGGCTAGAGAATACATTTCAAAAACCTGACCTGCACATCCAAACATAGACTGAGTGTGAACAGGTGCTGAACCCAGAGTCGCCAACTCGTATATAGTTAAATAAATAGGGCAGCACACTGCAGCGCCAAAACATGCAAACTTGAAAAAACGAAATTTGAACTGCATTACTGCACTAGAAATATGAAAAATGAGAGCTTTTAGCGCACAAAAATGGCCAATTTTATGTGTACCTCGTAGCCACGTTAAGGCATCTCTCTTATACGAGGTCCTACATTTGACCTACCTCACTGAGAATAAACGTCTCCATCTGAATGGGTACATGTAAAAACCTCTTCTTGGACTCAAATTCTCTCTCTATGTGGAGGGGTATTGGACCTACTATAATTAAAACACCTGAAGCTAGGAGGCGGGGAGTGCACGATCAGAAGGCTAGAGAATACATTTCAAAAACCTGACCTGCACATCCAAACATAGACTGAGTGTGAACAGGTGCTGAACCCAGAGTCGCCAACTCGTATATAGTTAAATAAATAGGGCAGCACACTGCAGCGCCAAAACATGCAAACTTGAAAAAACGAAATTTGAACTGCATTACTGCACTAGAAATATGAAAAATGAGAGCTTTTAGCGCACAAAAATGGCCAATTTTATGTGTACCTCGTAGCCACGTTAAGGCATCTCTCTTATACGAGGTCCTACATTTGACCTACCTCACTGAGAATAAACGTCTCCATCTGAATGGGTACATGTAAAAACCTCTTCTTGGACTCAAATTCTCTCTCTATGTGGAGGGGTATTGGACCTACTATAATTAAAACACCTGAAGCTAGGAGGCGGGGAGTGCACGATCAGAAGGCTAGAGAATACATTTCAAAAACCTGACCTGCACATCCAAACATAGACTGAGTGTGAACAGGTGCTGAACCCAGAGTCGCCAACTCGTATATAGTTAAATAAATAGGGCAGCACACTGCAGCGCCAAAACATGCAAACTTGAAAAAACGAAATTTGAACTGCATTACTGCACTAGAAATATGAAAAATGAGAGCTTTTAGCGCACAAAAATGGCCAATTTTATGTGTACCTCGTAGCCACGTTAAGGCATCTCTCTTATACGAGGTCCTACATTTGACCTACCTCACTGAGAATAAACGTCTCCATCTGAATGGGTACATGTAAAAACCTCTTCTTGGACTCAAATTCTCTCTCTATGTGGAGGGGTATTGGACCTACTATAATTAAAACACCTGAAGCTAGGAGGCGGGGAGTGCACGATCAGAAGGCTAGAGAATACATTTCAAAAACCTGACCTGCACATCCAAACATAGACTGAGTGTGAACAGGTGCTGAACCCAGAGTCGCCAACTCGTATATAGTTAAATAAATAGGGCAGCACACTGCAGCGCCAAAACATGCAAACTTGAAAAAACGAAATTTGAACTGCATTACTGCACTAGAAATATGAAAAATGAGAGCTTTTAGCGCACAAAAATGGCCAATTTTATGTGTACCTCGTAGCCACGTTAAGGCATCTCTCTTATACGAGGTCCTACATTTGACCTACCTCACTGAGAATAAACGTCTCCATCTGAATGGGTACATGTAAAAACCTCTTCTTGGACTCAAATTCTCTCTCTATGTGGAGGGGTATTGGACCTACTATAATTAAAACACCTGAAGCTAGGAGGCGGGGAGTGCACGATCACAAGGCTAGAGAATACATTTCAAAAACCTGACCTGCACATCCAAACATAGACTGAGTGTGAACAGGTGCTGAACCCAGAGTCGCCAACTCGTATATAGTTAAATAAATAGGGCAGCACACTGCAGCGCCAAAACATGCAAACTTGAAAAAACGAAATTTGAACTGCATTACTGCACTAGAAATATGAAAAATGAGAGCTTTTAGCGCACAAAAATGGCCAATTTTATGTGTACCTCGTAGCCACGTTAAGGCATCTCTCTTATACGAGGTCCTACATTTGACCTACCTCACTGAGAATAAACGTCTCCATCTGAATGGGTACATGTAAAAACCTCTTCTTGGACTCAAATTCTCTCTCTATGTGGAGGGGTATTGGACCTACTATAATTAAAACACCTGAAGCTAGGAGGCGGGGAGTGCACGATCAGAAGGCTAGAGAATACATTTCAAAAACCTGACCTGCACATCCAAACATAGACTGAGTGTGAACAGGTGCTGAACCCAGAGTCGCCAACTCGTATATAGTTAAATAAATAGGGCAGCACACTGCAGCGCCAAAACATGCAAACTTGAAAAAACGAAATTTGAACTGCATTACTGCACTAGAAATATGAAAAATGAGAGCTTTTAGCGCACAAAAATGGCCAATTTTATGTGTACCTCGTAGCCACGTTAAGGCATCTCTCTTATACGAGGTCCTACATTTGACCTACCTCACTGAGAATAAACGTCTCCATCTGAATGGGTACATGTAAAAACCTCTTCTTGGACTCAAATTCTCTCTCTATGTGTGCGCTAAAAGCTCTCATTTTTCATATTTCTAGTGCAGTAATGCAGTTCAAATTTCGTTTTTTCAAGTTTGCATGTTTTGGCGCTGCAGTGTGCTGCCCTATTTATTTAACTATATACGAGTTGGCGACTCTGGGTTCAGCACCTGTTCACACTCAGTCTATGTTTGGATGTGCAGGTCAGGTTTTTGAAATGTATTCTCTAGCCTTCTGATCGTGCACTCCCCGCCTCCTAGCTTCAGGTGTTTTAATTATAGTAGGTCCAATACCCCTCCACATAGAGAGAGAATTTGAGTCCAAGAAGAGGTTTTTACATGTACCCATTCAGATGGAGACGTTTATTCTCAGTGAGGTAGGTCAAATGTAGGACCTCGTATAAGAGAGATGCCTTAACGTGGCTACGAGGTACACATAAAATTGGCCATTTTTGTGCGCTAAAAGCTCTCATTTTTCATATTTCTAGTGCAGTAATGCAGTTCAAATTTCGTTTTTTCAAGTTTGCATGTTTTGGCGCTGCAGTGTGCTGCCCTATTTATTTAACTATATACGAGTTGGCGACTCTGGGTTCAGCACCTGTTCACACTCAGTCTATGTTTGGATGTGCAGGTCAGGTTTTTGAAATGTATTCTCTAGCCTTCTGATCGTGCACTCCCCGCCTCCTAGCTTCAGGTGTTTTAATTATAGTAGGTCCAATACCCCTCCACATAGAGAGAGAATTTGAGTCCAAGAAGAGGTTTTTACATGTACCCATTCAGATGGAGACGTTTATTCTCAGTGAGGTAGGTCAAATGTAGGACCTCGTATAAGAGAGATGCCTTAACGTGGCTACGAGGTACACATAAAATTGGCCATTTTTGTGCGCTAAAAGCTCTCATTTTTCATATTTCTAGTGCAGTAATGCAGTTCAAATTTCGTTTTTTCAAGTTTGCATGTTTTGGCGCTGCAGTGTGCTGCCCTATTTATTTAACTATATACGAGTTGGCGACTCTGGGTTCAGCACCTGTTCACACTCAGTCTATGTTTGGATGTGCAGGTCAGGTTTTTGAAATGTATTCTCTAGCCTTCTGATCGTGCACTCCCCGCCTCCTAGCTTCAGGTGTTTTAATTATAGTAGGTCCAATACCCCTCCACATAGAGAGAGAATTTGAGTCCAAGAAGAGGTTTTTACATGTACCCATTCAGATGGAGACGTTTATTCTCAGTGAGGTAGGTCAAATGTAGGACCTCGTATAAGAGAGATGCCTTAACGTGGCTACGAGGTACACATAAAATTGGCCATTTTTGTGCGCTAAAAGCTCTCATTTTTCATATTTCTAGTGCAGTAATGCAGTTCAAATTTCGTTTTTTCAAGTTTGCATGTTTTGGCGCTGCAGTGTGCTGCCCTATTTATTTAACTATATACGAGTTGGCGACTCTGGGTTCAGCACCTGTTCACACTCAGTCTATGTTTGGATGTGCAGGTCAGGTTTTTGAAATGTATTCTCTAGCCTTCTGATCGTGCACTCCCCGCCTCCTAGCTTCAGGTGTTTTAATTATAGTAGGTCCAATACCCCTCCACATAGAGAGAGAATTTGAGTCCAAGAAGAGGTTTTTACATGTACCCATTCAGATGGAGACGTTTATTCTCAGTGAGGTAGGTCAAATGTAGGACCTCGTATAAGAGAGATGCCTTAACGTGGCTACGAGGTACACATAAAATTGGCCATTTTTGTGCGCTAAAAGCTCTCATTTTTCATATTTCTAGTGCAGTAATGCAGTTCAAATTTCGTTTTTTCAAGTTTGCATGTTTTGGCGCTGCAGTGTGCTGCCCTATTTATTTAACTATATACGAGTTGGCGACTCTGGGTTCAGCACCTGTTCACACTCAGTCTATGTTTGGATGTGCAGGTCAGGTTTTTGAAATGAAATCAAACCAAAAATGTGGCTCACTGCAGCAGAAAAAAGTTACAGGGGTACACAAGCTGCAGTGCTCTGGGCAGTGGAGGACAATTTCAATAGTGAACCGCAGACAGACTTTGTACGCCTACTATTAAAAAAAGGATGCTCTATGCAATTATAAATAGGTTCCAGGGGTACACGGGCAGCAGTGGTGTGGTCAGTGGAGGCCTAGTGGAAGGAGTGACCGCAGACAGGCATCGAAGGCCTAAAATAATAACACATGGCTGTAGGCAATTTTAAATTGGTTCCAGGGGTACACGGGCAGCAGTGGTGTGGTCAGTGGAGGCCTAGTGGAAGGAGTGACCGCAGACAGGCATCGAAGGCCTAAAATAATAACACATGGCTGTAGGCAATTTTAAATTGGTTCCAGGGGTACACGGGCAGCAGTGGTGTGGTCAGTGGAGGCCTAGTGGAAGGAGTGACCGCAGACAGGCATCGAAGGCCTAAAATAAAAAAATTGGGCTGGCTGTAGGCAATTTTAAAATGGTTCCAGGGGTACACGGGCAGCAGTGGTGTGGTCAGTGGAGGCCTAGTGGAAGGAGTGACCGCAGACAGGCATCGAAGGCCTAAAATAAAAAAATTGGGCTGGCTGTAGGCAATTTTAAATTGGTTCCAGGGGTACACGGGCAGCAGTGGTGTGGTCAGTGGAGGCATATTGTAAGGAGTGACCGCAGACAGGCATCGAAGGCCTAAAATAATAACACATGGCTGTAGGCAATTTTAAATTGGTTCCAGGGGTACACGGGCAGCAGTGGCCTGGTCAGTGTAATAGTAGTAGAAAGAACGGACCGCAGACAGGCATCAAAGGCCTAAAATAAAAAAATTGGGCTGGCTGTAGGCAATTTTAAATTGGTTCCAGGGGTACACGGGCAGCAGTGGTGTGGTCAGTGGAGGCATATTGTAAGGAGTGACCGCAGACAGGCATCGAAGGCCTAAAATAATAACACATGGCTGTAGGCAATTTTAAATTGGTTCCAGGGGTACACGGGCAGCAGTGGTGTGGTCAGTGGAGGCCTAGTGGAAGGAGTGACCGCAGACAGGCATCGAAGGCCTAAAATAATAACACATGGCTGTAGGCAATTTTAAATTGGTTCCAGGGGTACACGGGCAGCAGTGGTGTGGTCAGTGGAGGCCTAGTGGAAGGAGTGACCGCAGACAGGCATCGAAGGCCTAAAATAATAACACATGGCTGTAGGCAATTTTAAATTGGTTCCAGGGGTACACGGGCAGCAGTGGCCTGGTCAGTGTAGTAGTAGTAGAAAGAATGGACCGCAGACAGGCATCGAAGGCCTAAAATAAAAAAATTGGGCTGGCTTTAGGCAATTTTAAATTGGTTCCAGGGGTACACGGGCAGCAGTGGTGTGGTCAGTGGAGGCATAGTGGAAGGAGTGACCGCAGACAGGCTTCGAAGGCCTAACATAACAGAAATGTCAATACAATGGTATTGTCAGTGGCAGGCATTGAAGGATGTCAGCGCATAGACTAAACATTGGTGGAGCTGTGAGATAATTTTGCAAGTGGTAGAGCACTGTTTGAGCTGGGGGGGGGAACTGTCTTGTGGCCGGCGGTACAGGCCCAGGGCCCCTCATATTACAACGGTGTGTCTGACGTTGGGTGCGCACCACCACCGCCAGAGACACTTTATTGTACTAGGAGGGACCCAGTGGCAATGCCGACGACCAAAAGCGGGCACACCCACCTCTTCAGACAAACAGCACTCTCACGGGTGCTGTCGCCAAGTGTCGATACCACGGCCCCGTGTGGGGAGTTTGGCCATTTAGTGAGGTGTAAACATGTCGTATGCTGGACAATCAGGTGCAGAAAATTACGAGATTGGAAAAGGCATTCAGAATAGTCCACAGGCAAGACCTTTTCATAGGAAAGCTAGGTGTCAGCCGGGCAAGGTGGGGCAAAAGATTTCGAAATCCAGTTGTGGTTCATTTTAATGAAGGTTAGATCATCTACATTTTGGGTAGCCAGACGAGTCCTTTTTTCTGTTAGTATTGAACCTGCAGCACTGAATACTCTTTCTGATAGGACACTAGCTGCCGGGCAAGCAAGCTCCTGCAATGCATATTCTGCCAATTCTGGCCAGGTGTCTAATTTTGATGCCCAGTAATCAAATGGGAATGACGGTTGAGGGAAAACATCGATAAGGGATGAAAAATAGTTTGTAACCATACTGGACAAATGTTGTCTCCTGTCACTTTGAATTGATGCTGCAGTACCTGTCCTGTCTGCGGTCATAGCAAAATCACTCCACAACCTGGTCAGAAAACCCCTCTGGCCAACGCCACTTCTGATTTCTGCCCCTCTAACTCCTCTGGTCTGCTGGCCCCTGCAGCTCGTGTGAGAACGATCACGGGCGCTGTGTGCAGGGAATGCCAGAAGCAAACGGTCAACAAGAGTTGATTGTTTGGTTGCTAATATTAGTTCCAAGTTCTCATGTGGCATTATATTTTGCAATTTGCCTTTATAGCGAGGATCAAGGAGGCAGGACAACCAGTAATCGTCATCGTTCATCATTTTAGTTATGCGTGTGTCCCTTTTGAGGATACGTAAGGCATAATCCGCCATGTGGGCCAAAGTTCCAGTTCTCAAATCTGCGGTTGTGCTTGGTTGAGGGGCAGTTTCAGGCAAATCCACGTCACTTGTGTCCCTCCAAAAACCAGAACCCGGCCTTGCCGCGCCACCAATTTCCAGTGGACCCGGAAAAGCTTCCTCGTTAAAAATATAATCATCCCCATCATCCTCCTCGTCCTCCTCCTCCTCTTCGCCCGCTAACTCGTCCTGTACACTGCCCTGGCCAGACAATGGCTGACTGTCATCAAGGCTTTCCTCTTCCTCAGCTGCAGACGCCTGATCCTTTATGTGCGTCAAACTTTGCATCAGCAGACGCATTAGGGGGATGCTCATGCTTATTATGGCGTTGTCTGCACTAACCAGCCGTGTGCATTCCTCAAAACACTGAAGGACTTGACACATGTCTTGAATCTTCGACCACTGCACACCTGACAACTCCATGTCTGCCATCCTACTGCCTGCCCGTGTATGTGTATCCTCCCACAAAAATATAACAGCCCGCCTCTGTTCGCACAGTCTCTGAAGCATGTGCAGTGTTGAGTTCCACCTTGTTGCAACGTCTATGATTAGGCGATGCTGGGGAAGGTTCAAAGAACGCTGATAGGTCTGCATACGGCTGGAGTGTACGGGCGAACGGCGGATATGTGAGCAAAGTCCACGCACTTTGAGGAGCAGGTCGGATAACCCCGGATAACTTTTCAGGAAGCACTGCACCACCAGGTTTAAGGTGTGAGCCAGGCAAGGAATGTGTTTCAGTTGGGAAAAAGAGATGGCAGCCATGAAATTCCTTCCGTTATCACTCACTACCTTGCCTGCCTCAAGATCTACAGTGCCCAGCCACGACTGCGTTTCTTTCTGCAAGAACTCGGACAGAACTTCCGCGGTGTGTCTGTTGTCGCCCAAACACTTCATAGCCAATACAGCCTGCTGACGTTTGCCAGTAGCTGCCCCATAATGGGAGACCTGGTGTGCAACAGTGGCAGCTGCGGATGGAGTGGTTGTGCGACTGCGGTCTGTGGACGAGCTCTCGCTTCTGCAGGAGGACGAAGAGGAGGAGGAGGGGGTGCGAACGGCTACAGCCAACGGTTTCCTAGACCGTGGGCTAGGCAGAACTGTCCCAAACTTGCTGTCCCCTGTGGACCCTGCATCCACAACATTCACCCAGTGTGCCGTGATGGACACGTAACATCCCTGGCCATGCCTACTGGTCCATGCATCTGTTGTCAGGTGCACCTTTGTGCTCACAGATTGCCTGAGTGCATGGACGATGCGCTCATTAACATGCTGGTGGAGGGCTGGGATGGCTTTTCTGGAAAAAAAGTGTCGACTGGGTAGCTCGTAGCGTGGTACAGCGTAGTCCATCAGGGCTTTGAAAGTTTTGCTTTCAACTAACCGGTAGGGCATCATCTCTAACGAGATTAGTCTAGCTATGTGGGCGTTCAAACCCTGTGTACGCGGATGCGAGGCTAAGTACTTCCTTTTTCTAACCATAGTCTCATGTAGGGTGAGCTGGACTGGAGAGCTGGAGATCGTGGAACTAGCGGGGGTGCCGGTGGACATGGCAGACTGAGAGACGGTGGGAGATGGTATTGTTGCCGCCGGTGCCCTAGATGCAGTGTTTCCTACTACGAAACTGGTGATTCCCTGACCCTGACTGCTTTGGCCTGGCAAAGAAACCTGCACAGATACTGCAGGTGGTGCGGAAAATGGTGGCCCTACACTGCCGGAAGGGATGTTGCGTTGCTGACTAGCTTCATTGGCCGAGGGTGCTACAACCTTAAGGGACGTTTGGTAGTTAGTCCAGGCTTGCAAATGCATGGTGGTTAAATGTCTATGCATGCAACTTGTATTGAGACTTTTCAGATTCTGTCCTCTGCTTAAGGTAGTTGAACATTTTTGACAGATGACTTTGCGCTGATCAATTGGATGTTGTTTAAAAAAATGCCAGACTGCACTCTTTCTAGCATCGGATACCTTTTCAGGCATTGCAGACTGAGCTTTAACCGGATGGCCACGCTGTCCTCCAACAGGTTTTGGCTTTGCCACGCGTTTTGGGCAAGATACGGGCCCGGCAGATGGAACCTGTTGCGATGTTGATGCCTGCTGCGGCCCCTCCTCCTCCGCTTCAGAACTGCTGCCGCCTGCACCCTGTTCCCCCAATGGCTGCCAATCGGGGTCAAGAACTGGGTCATCTATTACCTCTTCTTGTAGCTCGTGTGCAACTTCGTCTGTGTCACCGTGTCGGTCAGTGGTATAGCGTTCGTGATGGGGCAACATAGTCTCATCAGGGTCTGATTCTTGATCATTACCCTGTGAGGGCAATGTTGTGGTCTGAGTCAAAGGACCAGCATAGTAGTCTGGCTGTGGCTGTGCATCAGTGCACTCCATGTCAGATTCAACTTGTAATGGGCATGGACTGTTAACTGCTTCACTTTCTAAGCCAGGGACGGTATGTGTAAAGAGCTCCATGGAGTAACCCGTTGTGTCGCCTGCTGCATTCTTCTCTGTTGTTGTTTTTGCTGAAGAGGACAAGGAAGCGACTTGTCCCTGACCGTGAACATCCACTAACGACGCGCTGCTTTTACATTTACCAGTTTCACGAGAGGAGGCAAAAGAGCTAGAGGCTGAGTCAGCAAGATAAGCCAAAACTTGCTCTTGCTGCTCCGGCTTTAAAAGCGGTTTTCCTACTCCCAGAAAAGGGAGCGTTCGAGGCCTTGTGTAGCCAGACGACGAACCTGGCTCCACAGCTCCAGACTTAGGTGCAATATTTTTTTTCCCACGACCAGCTGATGCTCCACCACTACCACTACCCTCATTACCAGCTGACAATGAACGCCCCCGGCCACGACCTCTTCCACCAGACTTCCTCATTGTTTTAAAAACGTAAACAAACTAACGGTATTTGTTGCTGTCACACAACTTACACGGTGAGCTATAACTTCAGTATGATTTAGCTACCCCTTTACAGGTGAGTGAGACCACAACGAAAATCAGGCACAATGTTACACACTCTGTTGTTGGTGGCAACAAATGAGAGAGATGCCACACACGCAGGACTGTCACTGAAGCACAAATGTAAACATTAATCTCCCACTGATTTGATTTTTTTTTTTTTTCAGGGAGACTTTAGGAAAAAAAAATAATAGAATAAAATGATTTTTTCAGGAAGAATTTAGAAACCAAATAAAATAAAATGACTTTTTCAGGGAGAATTTAGAAAACAAATAAAACAAAAAAAGGCTTTCTATGGCCCACTGAGTGAGAGATGACGCACACAGGAGTCAGGAGTGGCACACAAGCCCAGAGGCCAATATTTATCTCCCACTGATTGATGTAGTGATTTTTTCAGGTAGATTTTGGAACCCAAATCAAGCAAAAAAAATAATAGGCTTTCTATGGCCCACAATTGGAGAGAGAGAGAGAGATGGCACTCCCAGGAGTCAAGACTGGCACACAAGCAGAAAGGGCAATATTAATCTCCCACTGATTTGTTTTTGTTTGTTTTTTCAGGGAGACTTTAGGAAAAAAAATAATAGAATAAAATGATTTTTTCAGGAAGAATTTAGAAACCAAATAAAATAAAATGATTTTTTCAGGGAGAATTTAGAAAACAAATAAAACAAAAAAAGGCTTTCTATGGCCCACTGAGTGAGAGATGACGCACACAGGAGTCAGGAGTGGCACACAAGCCCAGAGGCCAATATTTATCTCCCACTGATTGATGTAGTGATTTTTTTCAGGTAGATTTTGGAACCCAAATCAAGCTAAAAAAATAACAGGCTTTCTATGGCCCACAATTGGAGAGAGAGAGAGAGATGGCACACCCAGGAGTCAAGACTGGCACACAAGCAGAAAGGGCAATATTAATCTCCCACTGATTTTTTTTTTTTTTTTTTTCAGGGAGACTTTAGGAAAAAAAAATAATAGAATAAAATGATTTTTTCAGGAAGAATTTAGAAACCAAATAAAATAAAATGATTTTTTCAGGGAGAATTTAGAAAACAAATAAAAGAAAAAAAGGCTTTCTATGGCCCACTGAGTGAGAGATGACGCACACAGGAGTCAGGAGTGGCACACAAGCCCAGAGGCCAATAGTTATCTCCCACTGATTGATGTAGTGATTTTTTCAGGTAGATTTTGGAACCCAAATCAAGCTAAAAAAATAAAAGGCTTTCTATGGCCCACAATTGGAGAGAGAGAGAGAGATGGCACACCCAGGAGTCAAGACTGGCACACAAGCAGAAAGGGCAATATTAATCTCCCACTGATTTGTTTTTTTTTTTTTCAGGGAGACTTTAGGAAAAAAAATAATAGAATAAAATGATTTTTTCAGGAAGAATTTAGAAACCAAATAAAATAAAATGATTTTTTCAGGGAGAATTTAGAAAACAAATAAAAGAAAAAATAGGCTTTCTATGGCCCACGGAGTGAGAGATGACGCACACGGGAGTCAGGAGTGGCACACAAGCCCAGAGGCCAATATTGTTCTCCCAATGATTGATGTAGTGATTTTTTCAGGTAGATTTTGGAACCCAAATCAAGCTAAAAAAATAATAGGCTTTCTATGGCCCACAATTGGAGAGAGAGAGAGAGATGGCACACCCAGGAGTCAAGACTGGCACACAAGCAGAAAGGGCAATATTAATCTCCCACTGATTTGATTTTTTTTTTTTCCAGGGAGATTTTATAAAAAAAAATAATCAAAAAAAAAAAAGATTTTTTCAGGAAGAATTTAGAAACCAAATAAAATAAAAATGATTTTTTCAGGGAGAATTTAGAAAACAAATAAAACAAAAAATAGGCTTTCTATGGCCCACTGAGTGAGAGATGACGCACACAGGAGTCAGGAGTGGCACACAAGCCCAGAGGCCAATATTTATCTCCCACTGATTGATTTATTGATTTTTTTCAGGTAGAATTTAGAACCCAAATCAACCAAAAACATAAATAGGCTTTCTATGGCCCACTATTTGTGAGAGAGATGGCACGCTCAGGACTGGCACACAAGCCCAGAGGCCAATATTAGTCTCCCACTTTTTATTTTTTTTCAGGGAATATTTATAAACCCAATAAAAAAATAATAAATAGGCTTTCTATGGCCCACTATCTGAGAGAGAGAGAGATGGCACGCTTAGGACTGGCACACAAGCCCAAAGGCCAATATTAATCTCCCTTTTTTTTTTCAGGGAGAATTTATAAAACCAAAAAAAAAAAAATAAATAGGCTTTCTATGGCCCACTATTTGTGAGAGAGATGGCACGCTCAGGACTGGCACACAAACCCAGAGGCCAATATTAATCTCCCACTTTTTTCTTTTTGTTCCAGGGAAAATTTATAAACCCAATAAAAAAAATAATAAATAGGCTTTCTATGGCCCACTATCTGAGAGAGAGAGATGGCACGCTTAGGACTGGCACACAAGCCCAAAGGCCAATATTAATCTCCCTTTTTTTTTCAGGGAGAATTTATAAAACCAAAAAAAATAAATAAATAGGCTTTCTATGGCCCACTATTTGTGAGAGAGATGGCACGCTCAGGACTGGCACACAAGCCCAGAGGCCAATATTAATCTCCCACTTTTTTTTTTTGTTCCAGGGAAAATTTATAAACCCAATAAAAAAAATAATAAATAGGCTTTCTATGGCCCACTATCTGAGAGAGAGAGATGGCACGCTTAGGACTGGCACACAAGCCCAAAGGCCAATATTAATCTCCCTTTTTTTTCAGGGAGAATTTATAAAACCAAAAAAAAAAAATAAATAGGCTTTCTATGGCCCACTATTTGTGAGAGAGATGGCACGCTCAGGACTGGCACACAAGCCCAGAGGCCAATATTAATCTCCCACTTTTTTTTTTTTGTTCCAGGGAAAATTTATAAACCCAATAAAAAAAATAATAAATATGCTTTCTATGGCCCACTATCTGAGAGAGAGAGATGGCACGCTTAGGACTGGCACACAAGCCCAAAGGCCAATATTAATCTCCCACTGATTGATTTATTGATTTTTTCAGGTAGAATTTAGAACCCAAATAAAGCAAAAAAAAAAAATAGGCTTTCTATGGCCCACTGAGTGAGTGATGATGCACACAGGAGTCAGGAGTGACACACAAGCCCTGAGGCCAATATTTTTCTCCCACTGATTGATGTAGTGATTTTTTCAGGTAGATTTTAGAACCCAAATCAAGCAAAAAAATAAATAGGCTTTCTATGGCCCACTGACTGAGAGATGGCACAGACAGGGATGGCACTCTAGCAGAAATGTCAATCTTAATCTCCCACAAAAAAAAAAAAAAAAAAACAGGGAGTGTCCAACAATTACTATCTCCCTGCAGTAATCTCAGCCAGGTATGGCAGGCAGCAATAAGGAGTGGACTGATGCACAAATTAAATAAAAAGTGTGGACAAACAAAAAAGATAGCTGTGCAGAAAGGAAGGAACAAGAGGATTTGTGCTTTGAAAAAAGCAGTCGGTTTGCACAGCGGCGTACACACAGCAATGCAGCTATCAGGGAGCCTTCTAGGGCAGCCCAATGAGCTACAGCGCTGAGGGGAAAAAAAAAAATGTAGCTTCCACTGTCCCTGCACACCAAAGGTGGTGTTGGGAAGTGGAAATCGCTACAGCACAAGCGGTTTGGTGGTTAATGGACCCTGCCTAACGCTATTCCTGCTTCTGACGAAGCGGCAGCAACCTCTCCCTAAGCTCAGATCAGCAGCAGTAACATGGCGGTCGGCGGGAACGCCCTTTATAGCCCCTGTGACGCCGCAGACAGCAAGCCAATCACTGCAATGCCCTTCTCTAAGATGGTGGGGACCAGGACCTATGTCATCACGCTGCCCACACTCTGCGTTTACCTTCATTGGCTGAGAAATGGCGCTTTTCGCGTCATTGAAACGCGACTTTGGCGCGAAAGTCGCGTACCGCATGGCCGACCCCGCACAGGGGTCGGATCGGGTTTCATGAAACCCGACTTTGCCAAAAGTCGGCGACTTTTGAAAATGAACGACCCGTTTCGCTCAACCCTAATAGGCACTTTTCAAATTTTTTTAATGAGCCCTTAAATTAATTATGCAAAATTTGCAAATGGAACAGGGACTTGTTCAGCAGACGATAACATTCAGTAGGCACTGTATATATACTGTATAATGTACATTAAAACACAGTTCATGTACAGGTTGAGCATGAAATGATTCACACAACATAAGTAATCTCCACCGAGATCAAATTAGCATAAGAAATGCAATGCAACTGGTAAAAAATAACATCATTTGAAGTTAGCATAAGTGTGACCCAAGAGTACAGTCCTAATGTGTAAGAAAAGGTAAATTAGAACAGGTAATTGTACCGCATAAATCCCAAAGTAAAACACTCCTGTTTGGAACATATAAATGCTTAAGAAAAGTAGTTCTAGAATATAAAAACAGATGAACTCTTATTTATTGGAATATAAAGCTAGAAGTCGAAAAACTTTTGTCTATGCCGCATTCTTCAATAGAAAAATCTTTCTATTTTTCTTTGCTATTTCAAGAAAGCCCATAAAACCAATGCAGAGCAAGAATGTTTTACATTTTTTAAATTTCTTAATGTGAGAACGTTAAGATATGGTATACCAACCATAGGGATAGACCAAGTCATTGCTCCAGTTGCTTCACATCATATTGTGAAATTATAAAATTCAGCTTCCCTGCAGCCCTAAAAGTCATAACTCAGTGGATACAGATTTTTACAGCCTCCAATGACTTCTGTGGGATCAGTGAACATTAGAGATGAGCGGATCAGCAAAAATTCTAATTTGCTTGTTTGCGCTGATTTTTCCTGGAAATTCTCTTTGCAGAGACGTTAGAATCCACTAATTGAATATCCTTTATTATGCTCTGAGGACTCTCCAGATTCCAGAGCATAATAAACTAAATGTGTAAAAAATAAAAAAAATACTTATACTCATCTTACCTCTCCAGCGCATTCCATCTTCACCGTCACCCATCCAACTCTCACTGTTTGTTCTTATCACTGCCGCAAGTTCTGAATTCCTACGCGTCTCACGCTAGACCATGTCTTTCAATTCTTATGAGGACCAGGACGTTTCTGTGCAACTGTGCATAAGATCCTAACATCATGACTTCTCAATGTACGCTGTGACCTTGCGCGCACATGTGCTGAAGCATTCCAGGCCTCATCAGAGCCAGAAATCCTAGTTTAGTGTGAAAAGGTCCAGGAATTCAGCCCTTAGCGGTGGTGATAAAAAGATGGGACACAGATGGCGAGGACAAGACAGGTGACT
Source organism: Ranitomeya imitator (assembly GCF_032444005.1). Taxonomy (NCBI): domain Eukaryota; kingdom Metazoa; phylum Chordata; class Amphibia; order Anura; family Dendrobatidae; genus Ranitomeya; species Ranitomeya imitator. Next base: position 66,742,006 of record NC_091283.1, read on the forward strand.
GTGAGGCGCACGAGGGCTGAAGAGGTGAGTGATAAAGTTAGCCTAAGGCTATGTGCACACGTTCAGGATTTCTCACAGAAAATTCCTGAGAAAAAACGGACATTTTCTGCAAGAAATCCGCAAAAAATCTGCATGCGGTTTTGCCACGGTTTTGCCTCGTTTTTTTCCGGAGATTTCCCAATGCATTTTGTAGTGGGAAATCCACAAAAAAACCCGCAAAATTAATGAACATGCTGCAGTTTTTACCGCAATGCGTTTTTTCGCAGAAAAAAATGCATCATGTGCACAAAACACGCGGAATTCATTCTAAATGATGGGATGCTTATTGTATGCGTTTTTTTTGCAGTTTTATAGCGTTTTTATCGGGAAAAACCGTGAAAAATCCATGCTCACAGTCAGTGCGGGAAGCTGACTGCGAGGGACGCGACAGACACCAGAATGTAAGTATGTAGTGTTTGTTTTTTTAGGTAACCAGGGTAAATATTGGGTTACTAAGCGTGGCCCTGCGCTTAGTAACCCGATGTTTACCCTGGTTACCCGGGGACCTCGGCATCGTTGGTCGCTGGAGAGCTGTCTGTGTGACAGCTCTCCAGCGACCACACAGCGATGCTGCAGCGATCGGCATCATTGTCTATATCGCTGCAGCGTCGCTTAATGTGACGGTACCTTTACTCTAACATTTTTATGGGCACTAATTTCTCATTACACAAATTCAATACATTATCAATACAAGCAAGCACAAGCAAAACCTGGCATAAGCCACTCACATCACAACCACTTGGTGGCCACATACAGACACCAATAACAAACATCTCCCTACAGAGTAGCAAAAAATTTAGTTTTTTAGCAAAGCTGTTCATCCTTCACCACTCATTATTGGATATGTAGAAGAAAAGGAAATTTAAAATAAGGACTAACGATGAGCAAATAAAATTCAACTAAAATTTTACAAAACGGAAATTTGGTGAAAATTTTAGAATTTTCAAACTTTTAATTTTTATGTCCTTAAATCAGAGAGTCATATCACACAAAATAGATAATACATAACATTTTCCACATATCTACTTTACATCAGTACAGTTTTTGAAACAATTTTTTTTGTTAGGAAGCTATAAGGATTAAAAATTGACTAGCAATTTCTAATTTTTTTCAACATTTACAAAACCATTTTTTAGGGACCACATTACATTTAAAGTGACTTTGGTTCCATATGGCAGAAAATACCCAAAAGTGACATCATTTTAAAAACTGCACCTCTTAAAGTGCTCAAAACCACATTAAAGAAGTTTATTAACTTTTCAAGTGCTTCACAGAAATTTTTAGAACGTGAAAGGAAAAAATGAACATCTAATTTTTTTCACAAACATTTAATTTAGACCCCAATTTTTTAATTAAAAACATTAAAAAAATAGACCCCAAAATTTGTTATGCAAATTCTCCTGAACATGCTGATACATCACATGTGGGGGAAAACCACTGTTTGTATGCACAGCAGTGCTTGGAAGGGAAGGAACGCCATTTGACGTTTTAATAGCAAAATTTGCTGGAATAATTTGCAGATGCCACATCGCATTTGGAGAACCCCCAGGATGCGTGGTCTAAATGCAGCAATAAGCTTAGTTGCACTGTCCCACAGTATCATTCTCCTAACAGGGAAACAACTTTACTAACACTCCTAGTATACTCTTATCTATATTGGAGCATCTCTGTCGGTTTCCAAAATTGATGGAGGGATTTGCAGTATGATATACAGGTCCTTCTCAAAAAATTAGCATATAGTGTTAAATTTCATTATTTACCATAATGTAATGATTACAATTTAACTTTCATATATTATAGATTCATTATCCACCAACTGAAATTTGTCAGGTCTTTTATTGTTTTAATACTGATGATTTTGGCATACAACTCCTGATAACCCAAAAAACCTGTCTCAATAAATTAGCATATTTCACCCATCCAATCAAATAAAAGTGTTTTTTAATAACAAACAAAAAAACAACAAATAATAATGTTCAGTTATGCACTCAATACTTGGTCGGGAATCCTTTGGCAGAAATGACTGCTTCAATGCGGCGTGGCATGGAGGCAATCAGCCTGTGACACTGCTGAGATGTTATGGAGGCCCAGGATGCTTCAATAGCGGCCTTAAGCTCATCCAGAGTGTTGGGTCTTGCGTCTCTCAACTTTCTCTTCACAATATCCCACAGATTCTCTATGGGGTTCAGGTCAGGAGAGTTGGCAGGCCAATTGAGCACAGTAATACCATGGTCAGTAAACCATTTACCAGTGGTTTTGGCACTGTGAGCAGGTGCCAGGTCGTGCTGAAAAATGAAATCTTCATCTCCATAAAGCATTTCAGCCGATGGAAGCATGAAGTGCTCCAAAATCTCCTGATAGCTAGCTGCATTGACCCTGCCCTTGATGAAACACAGTGGACCAACACCAGCAGCTGACATGGCACCCCACACCATCACTGACTGTGGGTACTTGACACTGGACTTCAGGCATTTTGGCATTTCCTTCTCCCCAGTCTTCCTCCAGACTCTGGCACCTTGATTTCCGAATGACATGCAAAATTTGCTTTCATCAGAAAAAAGTACTTGGGACCACTTAGCAACAGTCCAGTGCTGCTTCTCTGTAGCCCAGGTCAGGCGCCTCTGCCGCTGTTTATGGTTCAAAAGTGGCTTTACCTGGGGAATGCGGCACCTGTAGCCCATTTCCTGCACACGCCTGTGCACGGTGGCTCTGGATGTTTCCACACCAGACTCAGTCCACTGCTTCCTCAGGTTCCCCAAGGTCTGGAATCGGTCCTTCTCCACAATCTTCCTCAGGGTCCGGTCTCCTCTTCTCGTTGTACAGCGTTTTCTGCCACATTATTTCCTTCCAACAGACTTACCATTGAGGTGCCTTGATACAGCACTCTGGGAACAGCCTATTTGTTGAGAAATTTCTTTTTGGGTCTTACCCTCTTGCTTGAGGGTGTCAATGATGGCCTTCTTGACATCTGTCAGGTCGCTAGTCTTACCCATGATGGGGTTTTGAGTAATGAACCAGGCAGGGAGTTTATAAAAGCCTCAGGTATCTTTTGCATGTGTTTAGAGTTAATTAGTTGATTCAGAAGATTAGGGTAATAGGTCGTTTAGAGAACCTTTTCTTGATATGCTAATTTATTGAGACAGGTTTTTTGGGTTATCAGGAGTTGTATGCCAAAATCATCAGTATTAAAACAATAAAAGACCTGACAAATTTCAGTTGGTGAATAATGAATCTATAATATATGAAAGTTTAATTGTAATCATTACATTATGGTAAATAATGAAATTTAACACTATATGCTAATTTTTTGAGAAGGACCTGTATATCTAACAAGTTTTCACTTATACCTTCTAGGATCTGGTTATTCATAGTGATTCATCTAATATTGCACTTGCAAAACTCAGTTTTCCAAGCAACCTTTTGGTGCTCATTGGGTCCCTTGTTAGTATGTCTAATCCCTTATAGGAGAAAACAAAACACTCAGTTATTTCATTTCTGTCTCACTCCCACCCTACATCTGCTGACAGTGCTTTTTTGTGCTACCAACTAGCAGTTTTCTTCCCCACCAATAGAGGCTTCTCTGTGCTCTGTCTTTTTAAATTGGTTTTATCAATTGTTGTTAATAAATAAAGATATATTTTTAATCCTAATCCTTCTCTTATCTCTTCTTATCTTTATGGCACCTTACCATGACAAATTATGTTAATTACAGTATATTGAAGTGTCCTTAGCCTTTATAATTAGGACTATGGGAATAATTACCCTTTATTTGCATTGACAGGTGACGGACCTGAGTGCGGATTTTTTTGTGGATTGAGTTGAAGCTTTTTGCTGTGAACATTTTACATAACTTTTGGGATCACATTTATCTGGTGCTCTACGCTGAGCACTTACTTTGGGATTCCATCTAAATCTCCTAGTGACGTAATTCAAATGAAAACTCTGAGGGATCTATTCAGCAGAGTTACCTCTATTCAGCATTGTTTTTTTTTCAGGATTGCACAAAACTCTGGCAAACTGGGTTTTTATGCACACCTAAAAAGATGGACGCTTCTCGATCATGGACCAGATGGCATCCACAGTGTCTCCATCTGCTTCATTATAGGGGAGCTTTCAATATGAATCACGTATTTCAGAGATTTACACGGAAACCCAGGTGTAAGCACTCAGCGGAGAGCACAAGTTAAAGGGAACCTGTCACCCCCAAAATCGAAGGTGAGCTAAGCCCACCAGCATCAGGGGCTTATCTACAGCATTCTGCAATGCTGTAGATAAGCCCCCGATGTATCCTGAAAGATGAGAAAAAGAGGTTAGATTATACTCACCCAGGGGTGGTCCCGGTACAATGGGCATTGCATTCCGATCAGGGGCCTCCCATCTTCTTTCGATGACATCCTCTTCTTGTATTCACACTGCAGCTTCGGTGCAGGCGTACTTTGTCTACCCTGTTGAGGGCAGAGCAAAGTACTGCAGTGTGCAGGCGCTGGGAAAGGTCAGAGAGGCTCGGTGCCTGCGCACTGCAGACAAAGTACACCTGCGCCGGAGCCGCAGCGTGAAGACAAGAAGAGGACATCATCGTAAGAAGATGGGAGGCCCCGGACCAAACTGCGATGCCCATCGGACCAGACCGCAGCGGGAACGCCCCCTGGGTGAGTATAATCTAACCTCTCTTTCTCATCTTTCAGGATACATTGGGGGCTTATCTACAGCATTTCAGAATGCTGTAGATAAGCCCCTGATGCCGGTGGGCTTAGCTCATCTTCGATTTTGCCTCCTTTAAATGCGAGCTGAACCATCTCGATTTTTGGGAGGCAGAATTAACAAATTAAAAGCAGGTCAAGAATTGGTTTTATTTATTTTTTACGCCATTGCTCATGCGGAATAAGGTATCCAGCGACTTTATTCTTCGGGTCGATGCGATTACAGCAATACCAGATTTTTTCTTTTTTTATGTTTGGTTGTTGTCACACACTAAAAGATATATATTTTTACAACAACTAGTTTTTGCATTGGCATATGTTGAGTGCTATAATTTTTCCACAATTTGGCCACCAGAGTCATGTGAGGGCTTGTTTTTTGCGGGACGAGTTGACATTTTTATTGGTATCATTTCCCAACATTTTTGGGAGGCAGAGTGAACAAAAAACAGCAATTCAAGAATCTTTTTGGGGGGCTTTTGTTATGCCATTCCGTGTGTGGTAAAATGGGCAGCTTTATTTTTCAGGTCAGTACAATTACAACGATACCACATTTATATTGTTCTTTTTATGTTTTGGCGCTTTTACACAAAAAAATCTATTTTGTAGAAAAAATAATAATTTTTGTATTGCTTTATTCTGAGACCTACAGGTGCTTTTCACAAAATTTGAATATCATCAGAAAGATAATTTATTTAAGTTCTTCAATACAAAAGGAGAATCTCATGTATTATATAGAGTAATTTCAAACACAGTGATCTATTTCAAGTGTTTATTTCTGTTCATGTTGATGATTGTGGCTTACAGCCAATGAAAACCCAAACTTTAACTTTTTGATGATATTCTAATTTTGCAAGAAGCACCTGTATAACTTTTTAATGTTTTCACTGATTGAGCTCTATGTTGGCTTGTTTTTTGCAAGACAAGATTACATTTTCAGCTACACCATTTTTATTTATATTCATAATTTTCATTGCATTTTATTTCACTTTTTGTTTGGCAGTATGATGATAAAGCATTGTTATTGCCTTGTTTTTTTTTCCGTCTTCACTAAAGAGGTTAACTAGTGGCACAGTTTTATAGGTCGGGTCGTTCCGGAGGCGACAATACCAAATATGTGTACTTTTTTTGTTTATTTTAATTTTTTTCATAAAATATTTATTTATGGGTACAATGTATATATATTTTTTCAACTATTTTGTTACTTTTTTTTTTTTTCAGCTGACACCATGACAGAGATCATGTGCGCACAGCCTCTGTGCGTGCAAAATCGTCATGACGTATCCATACGTCTAAGGTCGGTAAGTACCAGGCAACCTGGACGTGTGGATATGTCAAAGTTTGTAAAGGAGTTAAAGAACTGAATTGCAAACTATCTACTTTTTATAATATATTTTGGTTTTGATTTGCTTGCAGGAAATCAGAAACTTTGGGTAAATGTCTTGGTATTTTCTATTTTCACTAAATCTAGAAAGTAGATTCATTCCTTTTTAGAAAATGGTGGCTTAGGTACGTAAAAATCTAATTTCTTCAGTTCGTATGGTCATAAGACCAACTCAAATAGATTGTTCTATAGAAATTGACATTATTCAGGAGCAGATATTAAATGGAATCAGAGACAAAACATATTTTACATATTTAATAAGGACGAACAAGCACTAAAATGCTCTGCTGCTCATTGCTCGAATCAAGCAATTCCTAATATTCGTACGCTCGTTTCGAGTAATAAGCATTATGGGAGTCAATGGGAAAGCTGAGATTTTTTCTAGCAGACCCTACAAAGAGGTCTGGGGGCAGTGAAAATGTTCAAATGGATGAAACAAGTGCTGAATGGAAAGCGAACAGCATGGGGAAGACTCCTGGCAGCATCTATGACTCACAGATCGCTGCTGGTGTCAAACTTTTATTCCACTTTACTCTGACAATAAAACATTCCAAACCAACGAGAAATTGCATTTTACAGGAAAAAAAATTTAGAAACAATTTTTCTTGTATAATGACTTAAATATAAGGCAACATTTAAAAAATATTTAAAAAATAAATACAATTTAAGTAAACCAAATAAATTAATTTTTTTCATTGAAAAATAAGAAATTTCAGTTTAATTTATGAAGAAAGCAAGAACTGCCAAAAATTAAGGACTCAGAGGAACTCAGATACTCCTCAACACATTCTGTTCAAATTGTCATGTATTGGTACTCCTAGACTCGTAAAGGCTATGCACTTTTCAGGGTTAAAGATCAAAGAAATGTACTTCAGAACACTGAATAGTCTATGGGTGAGCAATATAATACTGATGAGGATATGTGCGCATGTTGAGTAAAATTTCTCCACCATTTCAGCCTATCTTGGCAGGAAAAGTGCAGCTGCAAAAACGCAAGGTTTTGCTGTTTTTTGCCCTGTGTTTTTTGTTGATTTGAGTGAAGTTGTGAAGTTGTGTCACTCGCCCAGGTCTGCTAGCCGCAACAACATGGACCAGGGATTGTCTCGCCGAACACCCGCTCTCCTTTTAACATGGGCATAACCCTACTCAGACAACACAGGGTGAGGGTAAAACAGTGTGCTTTATTGAACCACAAAACAGGCAGATAACACATAGAACAGTCTCAGCAAAATGCCCCAAGATGGTCCACATTACTGAGTCTCATCCTTCTGCTGACTCGCCAGGATAATGGCAGTTGTTTCTTCAGAGCTCCCAGGGTCGGCTACACCACCGGTGGCACGCACACAGATAGGAGGTAACAACAAGCCTAGGAAGATGACAGTTCATTCAGGTACAAGGCCAGTTGACCCGAAGGTCACAACTTGGCTTCTCCAAACATCTCCATGAACCCAGGCGACTTGTGCGTCCCAGTCCTGGCTTTCTCCAAACATGTCCATGGTTCGGTGATGGTCAGTGGAGCAGATCTGTATTCTTCCAACAGGAGCCGAGGTTCGCTAGGTTGTTTCCTGAAAAAGGATAGATCCACATCCCTCGTGATGGAGCCATGATGTATTGGCAGCAGTCCTGTAGGGTCCCCTAGACATTTGGATATCTTCAGCGGAATCTCTGGCTGTTTCTCTCTCTGTCTCTTTCTATAGAAGCATGTAACCTCTTTTTATACTTAACAAGTCATTCAGTATTAACATAAAAGGTAAGAATGGAGATGAGATCAAGTAGCATTACTTGATTATTTATTCTATTTGCATCGTTTTCCTCCTCTGTTTTTTAAGTCACCAAACTATCTAGCCTACATAATGCATAGCTAGCACATCAGTAAACATCACTAGTCATCAAGCATAAGAGTAGGATATGTTATATGAAATGTCAATATTACAGGCTTACTCAAGCAAAAGTCTGTTTTCTTGACCAACACATAAATTCAAAAGCCAACATACAGATTACAGTATATTCTTCCTGGTTTGCTAAAAAAAAGTTGTAAAGGCTACTTTCACACTAGCGTCGGATTCGGCCCGTCGAAATGCGTCGGGCTGAGATTCCGACGCCAGCGTTTGATGCGATGCACAACGGAGGCAGCGGATGCATTTCTCCGGCGCATCCGCTGCCCCATTGTGAGGTGTGGGGAGGTGGGGGCGGAGTTCCGGCCACGCATGCGCGGTCGGAAAAAGCGGTCCGTCGGGAGCAAAAAACATTACATTTAACGCTTTTTGCTCCCGGCGGTCCGCCAAAACACGGCGCAACCATCGCACCACGGTTGCGACGTGTGTCAATACGTCGCAATGCATCGGTAATGTTACTCTGTTAGTCAAAAACGCATCCTGCAAACAACTTTGCAGGATGCGTTTTTTCCCCTAAACGACGCATTGCGACATATTGAAAACAATGCTAGTGTGAAAGTAGCCTTAGTTAATTAAGATTCAATGCTGTTAGGGCTCACAGAACGCACCAAATAATATAAAGGTAGTAATGAGGTATGTTCGCAGCCCGGGGTCCACCATGCAGAGATGTTACCTGCTGCCCGATAATGGCAGATGCTATATGGCGGTGTAATGTGAACACACGCAGGTTAACTTCACCCAGTATGTAGGAGGCAAACCCTGTTGTGTCACAGGGCCATAATACCGCAGAGTAAATGGTAGTGTTTGATCACAGGACTCTGCCCCAAGGACGCAGGATCAGAGTCCCTCTAGACCCACTAGCAATCGCAATTGTTGTGCTAGGGAGAAACTAAACATTAAAGATTTAGTTCACTGAGTGCATGCAGCGCCACTTTGATGGACGCCACTAACTGCCCTAACTAGGAACCAGAAAGCGCACTAGCTGCGCACAGCGCTGCACTGGCGGACACTGCTGAATTGACGCTGTAGTATTGTGCCTCGTGCTGGATGGCACTAATTGGTGCTAGTCAGCTCCTAACACCCAAACCACACATGACACTAGGGAAGAGCGGCCTTGCAGACCTTTTATAGCTGTGTCCTTTCGGGACCTTCCAAGTGGTCGAATCAGGGCCACTTCAGGACCTGAGCATGTGACCCCTGACCTCCAATGGGAGGTCGACCCACGGGCATGCTCAGTTGAGAAAAAGCAGGACTTAGTCCCAGGAACATCTGCTCACTACTGACCACTATTGGTTATAATAGCAGAACCAGGAATGACAGTGCTAAACAGACGCACAGCATCAGTTTGAGCAAGATGCTGGACCGGCGTCTCTGCTGAGCAGGCTCCTCTGTGGCTGGGGAAAAATGGGAGACCGCAGAGGACATTTTTCAAGATTCCCCCTGTGCATTTTTCATTGAAAAATAAGAAATTTCAGTTTAATTTATGAAGAAAGCAAGAACTGCCAAAAATTAAGGACTCAGAGGAACTCAGATACTCCTCAACACATTCTGTTCAAATTGTCATGTATTGGTACTCCTAGACTCGTAAAGGCTATGCACTTTTCAGGGTTAAAGATCAAAGAAATGTACTTCAGAACACTGAATAGTCTATGGGTGAGCAATATAATACTGATGAGGATATGTGCGCATGTTGAGTAAAATTTCTCCACCATTTCAGCCTATCTTGGCAGGAAAAGTGCAGCTGCAAAAACGCAAGGTTTTGCTGTTTTTTTGCCCTGTGTTTATTGTTGATTTGAGTGAAGTTGTGAAGTTGTGTCACTCGCCCAGGTCTGCTAGCCGCAACAACATGGACCAGGGATTGTCTCGCCGAACACCCGCTCTCCTTTTAACATGGGCATAACCCTACTCAGACAACACAGGGTGAGGGTAAAACAGTGTGCTTTATTGAACCACAAAACAGGCAGATAACACATAGAACAGTCTCAGCAAAATGCCCCAAGATGGTCCACATTACTGAGTCTCATCCTTCTGCTGACTCGCCAGGATAATGGCAGTTGTTTCTTCAGAGCTCCCAGGGTCGGCTACACCACCGGTGGCACGCACACAGATAGGAGGTAACAACAAGCCTAGGAAGATGACAGTTCATTCAGGTACAAGGCCAGTTGACCCGAAGGTCACAACTTGGCTTCTCCAAACATCTCCATGAACCCAGGCGACTTGTGCGTCCCAGTCCTGGCTTTCTCCAAACATGTCCATGGTTCGGTGATGGTCAGTGGAGCAGATCTGTATTCTTCCAACAGGAGCCGAGGTCCGCTAGGTTGTTTCCTGAAAAAGGATAGATCCACATCCCTCGTGATGGAGCCATGATGTATTGGCAGCAGTCCTGTAGGGTCCCCTAGACATTTGGATATCTTCAGCGGAATCTCTGGCTGTTTCTCTCTCTGTCTCTTTCTATAGAAGCATGTAACCTCTTTTTATACTTAACAAGTCATTCAGTATTAACATAAAAGGTAAGAATGGAGATGAGATCAAGTAGCATTACTTGATTATTTATTCTATTTGCATCGTTTTCCTCCTCTGTTTTTTAAGTCACCAAACTATCTAGCCTACATAATGCATAGCTAGCACATCAGTAAACATCACTAGTCATCAAGCATAAGAGTAGGATATGTTATATGAAATGTCAATATTACAGGCTTACTCAAGCAAAAGTCTGTTTTCTTGACCAACACATAAATTCAAAAGCCAACATACAGATTACAGTATATTCTTCCTGGTTTGCTAAAAAAAAGTTGTAAAGGCTACTTTCACACTAGCGTCGGATTCGGCCCGTCGAAATGCGTCGGGCTGAGATTCCGACGCCAGCGTTTGATGCGATGCACAACGGAGGCAGCGGATGCATTTCTCTGGCGCATCCGCTGCCCCATTGTGAGGTGTGGGGAGGTGGGGGCGGAGTTCCGGCCACGCATGCGCGGTCGGAAAAAGCGGTCCGTCGGGAGCAAAAAACATTACATTTAACGCTTTTTGCTCCCGGCGGTCCGCCAAAACACGGCGCAACCATCGCACCACGGTTGTGACGTGTGTCAATACGTCGCAATGCATCGGTAATGTTACTCTGTTAGTCAAAAACGCATCCTGCAAACAACTTTGCAGGATGCGTTTTTTCCCCTAAACGACGCATTGCGACATATTGAAAACAATGCTAGTGTGAAAGTAGCCTTAGTTAATTAAGATTCAATGCTGTTAGGGCTCACAGAACGCACCAAATAATATAAAGGTAGTAATGAGGTATGTTCGCAGCCCGGGGTCCACCATGCAGAGATGTTACCTGCTGCCCGATAATGGCAGATGCTATATGGCGGTGTAATGTGAACACACGCAGGTTAACTTCACCCAGTATGTAGGAGGCAAACCCTGTTGTGTCACAGGGCCATAATACCGCAGAGTAAATGGTAGTGTTGGGATCACAGGACTCTGCCCCAAGGACGCAGGATCAGAGTCCCTCTAGACCCACTAGCAATCGCAATTGTTGTGCTAGGGAGAAACTAAACATTAAAGATTTAGTTCACTGAGTGCATGCAGCGCCACTTTGATGGACGCCACTAACTGCCCTAACTAGGAACCAGAAAGCGCACTAGCTGCGCACAGCGCTGCACTGGCGGACACTGTTGAATTGACGCTGTAGTATTGTGCCTCGTGCTGGATGGCACTAATTGGTGCTAGTCAGCTCCTAACACCCAAACCACACATGACACTAGGGAAGAGCGGCCTTGCAGACCTTTTATAGCTGTGTCCTTTCGGGACCTTCCAAGTGGTCGAATCAGGGCCACTTCAGGACCTGAGCATATGACCCCTGACCTCCAATGGGAGGTCGACCCACGGGCATGCTCAGTTGAGAAAAAGCAGGACTTAGTCCCAGGAACATCTGCTCACTACTGACCACTATTGGTTATAATAGCAGAACCAGGAATGACAGTGCTAAACAGACGCACAGCATCAGTTTGAGCAAGATGCTGGACCGGCGTCTCTGCTGAGCAGGCTCCTCTGTGGCTGGGGAAAAATGGGAGACCACAGAGGACATTTTTCAAGATTCCCCCTGTGCATTTTTCATTGAAAAATAAGAAATTTCAGTTTAATTTATGAAGAAAGCAAGAACTGCCAAAAATTAAGGACTCAGAGGAACTCAGATACTCCTCAACACATTCTGTTCAAATTGTCATGTATTGGTACTCCTAGACTCGTAAAGGCTATGCACTTTTCAGGGTTAAAGATCAAAGAAATGTACTTCAGAACACTGAATAGTCTATGGGTGAGCAATATAATACTGATGAGGATATGTGCGCATGTTGAGTAAAATTTCTCCACCATTTCAGCCTATCTTGGCAGGAAAAGTGCAGCTGCAAAAACGCAAGGTTTTGCTGTTTTTTTGCCCTGTGTTTTTTGTTGATTTGAGTGAAGTTGTGAAGTTGTGTCACTCGCCCAGGTCTGCTAGCCGCAACAACATGGACCAGGGATTGTCTCGCCGAACACCCGCTCTCCTTTTAACATGGGCATAACCCTACTCAGACAACACAGGGTGAGGGTAAAACAGTGTGCTTTATTGAACCACAAAACAGGCAGATAACACATAGAACAGTCTCAGCAAAATGCCCCAAGATGGTCCACATTACTGAGTCTCATCCTTCTGCTGACTCGCCAGGATAATGGCAGTTGTTTCTTCAGAGCTCCCAGGGTCGGCTACACCACCGGTGGCACGCACACAGATAGGAGGTAACAACAAGCCTAGGAAGATGACAGTTCATTCAGGTACAAGGCCAGTTGACCCGAAGGTCACAACTTGGCTTCTCCAAACATCTCCATGAACCCAGGCGACTTGTGCGTCCCAGTCCTGGCTTTCTCCAAACATGTCCATGGTTCGGTGATGGTCAGTGGAGCAGATCTGTATTCTTCCAACAGGAGCCGAGGTCCGCTAGGTTGTTTCCTGAAAAAGGATAGATCCACATCCCTCGTGATGGAGCCATGATGTATTGGCAGCAGTCCTGTAGGGTCCCCTAGACATTTGGATATCTTCAGCGGAATCTCTGGCTGTTTCTCTCTCTGTCTCTTTCTATAGAAGCATGCAACCTCTTTTTATACTTAACAAGTCATTCAGTATTAACATAAAAGGTAAGAATGGAGATGAGATCAAGTAGCATTACTTGATTATTTATTCTATTTGCATCGTTTTCCTCCTCTGTTTTTTAAGTCACCAAACTATCTAGCCTACATAATGCATAGCTAGCACATCAGTAAACATCACTAGTCATCAAGCATAAGAGTAGGATATGTTATATGAAATGTCAATATTACAGGCTTACTCAAGCAAAAGTCTGTTTTCTAGACCAACACATAAATTCAAAAGCCAACATACAGATTACAGTATATTCTTCCTGGTTTGCTAAAAAAAAGTTGTAAAGGCTACTTTCACACTAGCGTCGGATTCGGCCCGTCGAAATGCGTCGGGCTGAGATTCCGACGCCAGCGTTTGATGCGATGCACAACGGAGGCAGCGGATGCATTTCTCCGGCGCATCCGCTGCCCCATTGTGAGGTGTGGGGAGGTGGGGGCGGAGTTCCGGCCACGCATGCGCGGTCGGAAAAAGCGGTCCATCGGGAGCAAAAAACATTACATTTAACGCTTTTTGCTCCCGGCGGTCCGCCAAAACACGGCGCAACCATCGCACCACGGTTGCGACGTGTGTCAATACGTCGCAATGCATCGGTAATGTTACTCTGTTAGTCAAAAACGCATCCTGCAAACAACTTTGCAGGATGCGTTTTTTCCCCTAAACGACGCATTGCGACATATTGAAAACAATGCTAGTGTGAAAGTAGCCTTAGTTAATTAAGATTCAATGCTGTTAGGGCTCACAGAACGCACCAAATAATATAAAGGTAGTAATGAGGTATGTTCGCAGCCCGGGGTCCACCATGCAGAGATGTTACCTGCTGCCCGATAATGGCAGATGCTATATGGCGGTGTAATGTGAACACACGCAGGTTAACTTCACCCAGTATGTAGGAGGCAAACCCTGTTGTGTCACAGGGCCATAATACCGCAGAGTAAATGGTAGTGTTTGATCACAGGACTCTGCCCCAAGGACGCAGGATCAGAGTCCCTCTAGACCCACTAGCAATCACAATTGTTGTGCTAGGGAGAAACTAAACATTAAAGATTTAGTTCACTGAGTGCATGCAGCGCCACTTTGATGGACGCCACTAACTGCCCTAACTAGGAACCAGAAAGCGCACTAGCTGCGCACAGCGCTGCACTGGCGGACACTGTTGAATTGACGCTGTAGTATTGTGCCTCGTGCTGGATGGCACTAATTGGTGCTAGTCAGCTCCTAACACCCAAACCACACATGACACTAGGGAAGAGCGGCCTTGCAGACCTTTTATAGCTGTGTCCTTTCGGGACCTTCCAAGTGGTCGAATCAGGGCCACTTCAGGACCTGAGCATGTGACCCCTGACCTCCAATGGGAGGTCGACCCACGGGCATGCTCAGTTGAGAAAAAGCAGGACTTAGTCCCAGGAACATCTGCTCACTACTGACCACTATTGGTTATAATAGCAGAACCAGGAATGACAGTGCTAAACAGACGCACAGCATCAGTTTGAGCAAGATGCTGGACCGGCGTCTCTGCTGAGCAGGCTCCTCTGTGGCTGGGGAAAAATGGGAGACCGCAGAGGACATTTTTCAAGATTCCCCCTGTGCATTTTTCATTGAAAAATAAGAAATTTCAGTTTAATTTATGAAGAAAGCAAGAACTGCCAAAAATTAAGGACTCAGAGGAACTCAGATACTCCTCAACACATTCTGTTCAAATTGTCATGTATTGGTACTCCTAAACTCGTAAAGGCTATGCACTTTTCAGGGTTAAAGATCAAAGAAATGTACTTCAGAACACTGAATAGTCTATGGGTGAGCAATATAATACTGATGAGGATATGTGCGCATGTTGAGTAAAATTTCTCCACCATTTCAGCCTATCTTGGCAGGAAAAGTGCAGCTGCAAAAACGCAAGGTTTTGCTGTTTTTTTGCCCTGTGTTTTTTGTTGATTTGAGTGAAGTTGTGAAGTTGTGTCACTCGCCCAGGTCTGCTAGCCGCAACAACATGGACCAGGGATTGTCTCGCCGAACACCCGCTCTCCTTTTAACATGGGCATAACCCTACTCAGACAACACAGGGTGAGGGTAAAACAGTGTGCTTTATTGAACCACAAAAC
Source organism: Ranitomeya imitator (assembly GCF_032444005.1). NCBI lineage: Eukaryota > Metazoa > Chordata > Amphibia > Anura > Dendrobatidae > Ranitomeya > Ranitomeya imitator. Next base: position 66,757,290 of record NC_091283.1, read on the forward strand.
AGGCAGATAACACATAGAACAGTCTCAGCAAAATGCCCCAAGATGGTCCACATTACTGAGTCTCATCCTTCTGCTGACTCGCCAGGATTATGGCAGTTGTTTCTTCAGAGCTCCCAGGGTCGGCTACACCACCGGTGGCACGCACACAGATAGGAGGTAACAACAAGCCTAGGAAGATGACAGTTCATTCAGGTACAAGGCCAGTTGACCCGAAGGTCACAACTTGGCTTCTCCAAACATCTCCATGAACCCAGGCGACTTGTGCGTCCCAGTCCTGGCTTTCTCCAAACATGTCCATGGTTCGGTGATGGTCAGTGGAGCAGATCTGTATTCTTCCAACAGGAGCCGAGGTCCGCTAGGTTGTTTCCTGAAAAAGGATAGATCCACATCCCTCGTGATGGAGCCATGATGTATTGGCAGCAGTCCTGTAGGGTCCCCTAGACATTTGGATATCTTCAGCGGAATCTCTGGCTGTTTCTCTCTCTGTCTCTTTCTATAGAAGCATGTAACCTCTTTTTATACTTAACAAGTCATTCAGTATTAACATAAAAGGTAAGAATGGAGATGAGATCAAGTAGCATTACTTGATTATTTATTCTATTTGCATCGTTTTCCTCCTCTGTTTTTTAAGTCACCAAACTATCTAGCCTACATAATGCATAGCTAGCACATCAGTAAACATCACTAGTCATCAAGCATAAGAGTAGGATATGTTATATGAAATGTCAATATTACAGGCTTACTCAAGCAAAAGTCTGTTTTCTTGACCAACACATAAATTCAAAAGCCAACATACAGATTACAGTATATTCTTCCTGGTTTGCTAAAAAAAAGTTGTAAAGGCTACTTTCACACTAGCGTCGGATTCGGCCCATCGAAATGCGTCGGGCTGAGATTCCGACGCCAGCGTTTGATGCGATGCACAACGGAGGCAGCGGATGCATTTCTCCGGCGCATCCGCTGCCCCATTGTGAGGTGTGGGGAGGTGGGGGCGGAGTTCCGGCCACGCATGCGCGGTCGGAAAAAGCGGTCCGTCGGGAGCAAAAAACATTACATTTAACGCTTTTTGCTCCCGGCGGTCCGCCAAAACACGGCGCAACCATCGCACCACGGTTGCGACGTGTGTCAATACGTCGCAATGCATCGGTAATGTTACTCTGTTAGTCAAAAACGCATCCTGCAAACAACTTTGCAGGATGCGTTTTTTCCCCTAAACGACGCATTGCGACATATTGAAAACAATGCTAGTGTGAAAGTAGCCTTAGTTAATTAAGATTCAATGCTGTTAGGGCTCACAGAACGCACCAAATAATATAAAGGTAGTAATGAGGTATGTTCGCAGCCCGGGGTCCACCATGCAGAGATGTTACCTGCTGCCCGATAATGGCAGATGCTATATGGCGGTGTAATGTGAACACACGCAGGTTAACTTCACCCAGTATGTAGGAGGCAAACCCTATTGTGTCACAGGGCCATAATACCGCAGAGTAAATGGTAGTGTTTGATCACAGGACTCTGCCCCAAGGACGCAGGATCAGAGTCCCTCTAGACCCACTAGCAATCGCAATTGTTGTGCTAGGGAGAAACTAAACATTAAAGATTTAGTTCACTGAGTGCATGCAGCGCCACTTTGATGGACGCCACTAACTGCCCTAACTAGGAACCAGAAAGCGCACTAGCTGCGCACAGCGCTGCACTGGCGGACACTGTTGAATTGACGCTGTAGTATTGTGCCTCATGCTGGATGGCACTAATTGGTGCTAGTCAGCTCCTAACACCCAAACCACACATGACACTAGGGAAGAGCGGCCTTGCAGACCTTTTATAGCTGTGTCCTTTCGGGACCTTCCAAGTGGTCGAATCAGGGCCACTTCAGGACCTGAGCATGTGACCCCTGACCTCCAATGGGAGGTCGACCCACGGGCATGCTCAGTTGAGAAAAAGCAGGACTTAGTCCCAGGAACATCTGCTCACTACTGACCACTATTGGTTATAATAGCAGAACCAGGAATGACAGTGCTAAACAGACGCACAGCATCAGTTTGAGCAAGATGCTGGACCGGCGTCTCTGCTGAGCAGGCTCCTCTGTGGCTGGGGAAAAATGGGAGACCGCAGAGGACATTTTTCAAGATTCCCCCTGTGCAGTGGTGGGAATTCGCACCTAACATTACCCCTCCTCCTAGGGCCCCCTCCTTCTTGGGCCTCACTACATTCAAAGGCAGCAATGAGCTGAGGAGACCTTATGTTCTCAGTAGGCTCCCAGGTCCTGTCCTCTGGGCCATGACCCTTCCAATCCACCAGATAAAACTTTTTGCCACGTACCACCTTACATCCAACTATAGCGTTCACCTCATAATCGTCCGTGGACGAGCCCGATGTCCCAGCAGATGACTCAGAAAACCGGGACATGTGAACGGGTTTTAGGAGGGACACATGAAAGGTGTCAGTGATACCTTGGTGTGGAGGAAGGGCTAACTGAGAGACCACAGGGTTGACTTGTTCCAGGATCTTGAAGGGGCCTATGTAGGGAGGCGCAAACTTAGTGGACTCAACTCGCAGCCTGATGTTATGGGCAGAAAGCCACACTAAGTCACCATGTGCAAAGGATGGAGCGGGGCACCGGTGTGCATCGAAAGAAACCCTCATTCTCTCCTTGGAGGCCCAGATGGCATCCTGTGTGTGGTCCAAATGTCATGTGCCTCCATTGAACAGTCTGCCACCCTAGAGTCGGTAGAAGACACGGGCATAGGCACAGGAACTCGTGGATGCTGGCCATAGTTAAGCAGATAAGGGGCCTGCCCAGTGGAGTCTGCCACAGTGTTGTTCAGTGCAAACTCCGCCGATGATAGCATGGATGACCAGTCATCCTGCGTTGCTGAAAAAAAATGTTGCAGGTATGTATCCAGAGTCTGGTTGGCCCTCTTTACGAACGCATTCTTCTTGGGATGTTAAGCTGAAGAAAGATTCAACTCAATGCTGAGTAAGTGACAAAGCTCTTTTCAGAACCGAGACGCGGGTCACCGCAGTCACTGACAGTTTTGTCAGGCATGCCATGTAGGCAGAAAACGTGCTTAATGAACAACGCCGCCAAGGCCCGTGCAGAAGGTGCCCGTAGGAGAGGCACCAAGTGCACCATTTTAGAAAAATGGTTGGTAACTTCCCATATAATGGTGCAGCTGCAAGACTTGGGTAAGCCCGCCACAAAGTTCATCCTGACCATTTGCCAGGGCCTATCTGCCACCTGAAGGGGGTAAAGTAGCCCAGCAGGCTGTTGCCACGGAGACTGGTTCTTGGAGCAGGAGACGCACGCCTGAATATAGTCTCCGACATCATGGGCCATATGCAGCCACCAGTACATCCTCGCCAGGAGCTCAGATGTCCTCTTGGTTCCAAAATGTCCACCCACCCTGGACGAGTGAGCCCAAAAGAGAACCCCTGGTCATAAATTAGGTGGTTCAAAAGTCTTACCCGGAAGCACAGACTCTAGGGAGACCAGGGCCTCAGTTCTCAAGCTCTCAGAGGGGACAATTAGCAGAGGCTTCTCCTCCTCCAATGATGACACTATGGAGCAGGAGAAAGCATTGGCATGGATGTTCTCCCCAGAATGGAGGGTGAAGTGGAAGCAGGAGAAGAACAAGGACAATCTAGCCTGGTGAGAGTTTAGCCGCTGGGCAGTCTGTAAATAAACCAAATTTTTGTGGTTGGTATACACTTGGAAGGGAAAATGAGCCTCCTCCAGGAGGTGTCTCCACTTTGAAATGGCCAACTTCATAGCTAGCAACTCCCTGTCCCAGATGGAATAATTCCTCTTCGCCGGTGTTAAGGTCTTGGAGAAAAAGAAGCAAGCATGCTTCCGACCTTGAGCATCCTTTTGGAAGAGGACTGCACCAGCACCGATGGATGAGGCATCCACCTCTATTATAAATGGTTTATCTACATCGGGGCAATGTAGGATAGGAGTGCTACCAAAATGGGACTTAATAGAGAGGAAAGCCTTGGAGACCTCCTCCAACTACAATTTGGGATTTGCTCCCTTCTTGGTGAGGTCCACCAAGAAAGCTACCAAAGTTGAGAAGTGGGGAATGAACTGGCAATAATAGTTAATAACTCCATAAAGCGCTGCACCGCTTTGAGAGAATGGGGTTCTTGCCAGTCCATCACAGCCTGTAGCTTGGCAGGATCCATAGCCAATCCCTGAGCGGAGATGATATAGCCGAGGAAAGGCAAAGACTCCTGTTCAAACACACACTTCTCCAACTTAGTATAGAGGGAGTTGGCCTGTAGGAGGTTAATGACTTTGCAAGCATCTCTCCGGATAGACTACGACCGAGGTGGAGAGCATGTCCCAGAAGATGTCATTGACTAAGTCCTGGAAGATGACAGAGGCATTACAGAGGCCGAAGGGCATCACCAGGTACTCATAATCGCCGTCACTGGTGTTAATTGCAATCTTCCATTTGTCCCCCTCACAGATGTGAATCAGATTGTAAGCACCCCGCAGATCAAGTTTAGTAAAAAAAAAAAACTAGCTCTCTGCAACCTATCAAACAACTCAGATATCAGGAGCAGAGGGTACTTGCTCTTAACGGTGATGGCATTAAGACCCCTGTAATCTATGCATGGATGTAGTACTCCTTTCTTCTGCATGAAGAAGAACCCCGCCCCTGCAGGTGACACTGACTTTCTAATGAATCCTCTTGCCAGATTCTCCTGAATGTACTGAGTCATTGCCTCCGTCTCCGGGAGAGAAACAAAACACTAAAGATTTAGTGCACTGAGTGTGCGCAGTGCCACTCTGGCAGACGCCACTAACTGCCCTAACTAGGGACTGGAAAGCGCACTAGCTGCGCATGGTGCCGCACTGGCAGATGCTGCTGTATTGGCGCTGTAGTATTGTGCCTCGTGCTGGATGGCACTAACTGGCGCTAGTCAGCTCCAAACACCCAAACCACATACGACACTAGGGAAGGGGTTGATTAGGAGCTTTCACCAGATAACATTCACACATCCACACACACACGGATTTTAGTTTTATACTAGCGCATGGCTGAGCGGCCATGCAAACCTTTTATAGTGGCTGAGCATGTCACCCGACCCATGGGCATTCTCAGTTGAGAAAAAGCTGGACTTAGTCTCAGGATCGTTTGTTAGCCATTGACCACTGTTGGTTATAACAGAAGAACAAGGAATGACAGTGGTAACACGACACTCAGCATCAGTTTGAGCAAGATGCTGGGACTGGTGTCTCTGCTGAGCAGGCTCCTCCGGGGCTGAGGAAAAATGAGAGACAGCAGAGGACCTGGTTTGTGATTCCCCCTGTGCAGTATAGACACCTAACACAGTGCCATGTCTCCACAGAAGTAAATGGTGAAAAACACCAACTGTGCATAACCGAAGCACACTCACTCACCCCCAATATTTATTTTTTACATAAAATTGTTGCAGTGTATCATCACCTATTTTTTTTTAATATGTACCGGAACTATGTATGCTTCTGTAAAAATAAAAACGTGTAATATATATATATATATATATATATACATATATATATATATATGTATATATATATATATATATATATACTTTTCAGGTTTTTTTAAATTAAAGCAGCAGAAATCACAATAATATGGCAATGCAAAAAAATGGCAAGTGTCTGTTCTTTGTAGGGCGGTGATAATTAAAAGAATAAATGATAGCACTTCCTGAAAATATGCAATGTACCAAATGACAGTATAGAAATATATATTCAATGCATAGATTATTGCAAAGGTCCAGTTTACAGTGAGGTGAGATATTGATATGTGAGGATCATGAGACGTGAAATGCTATTTTTCAAGAATGGAAATAACACTGTGAAATAATAATGAAAACAATACTGTAAAGAGAAGAAATCTGTTGTTTCTTCAGAATAGAAAAATGTCATCTAATAATATTAGTAATGCCAATCTAGTCATAGGCCCCAGTGATGCTTTATTATGCACGCACAGCTGTTCTGCAACATGATATGTGGAATTGCCCTTGAGAGGAGAGGAATTTAACTACAGAATTAATCATCAAAAAAATGGATGTAAACTACAGCAATGTATTAGGACACAAAAGGAATATAAAATACCCATTGGTATCAATGGTGTGTGTGACTGAAATGCAAGTGCTGTTTGAGGCTATGTGCACATGTTGCAGATTGGTATGCGGATTTTTCTGCACTGTTTTTGCAAAATCGGCAAGTAAACTGCACTGCGGATTACCCGCGGATTTGCCGCTGATTTACCGCGTTTTTTTTATGGATTCCACCTGCGGTTTTACACCTATTGAGGAGCAGGTGTAAACCACTGCGGAAATCGCACAAAGAATTGACATGCTGCAGAATAAACAATGCTACATTTCCGCACGTTTTTTTCCGATGCATGTGCACTGCCGATTTTGTTTTCCATACGTTTACATGGTACTGTAAACCATGATCTGCAGCAAAATTCACAACTTGTGCACATAGCCTAAAGCACCACTCCAGCTTTTTTTTTTTTTACTTTCGTACTCTAGTGCTATTTTCCTTGCTCCTAGTATTATACTCCCCAGGCACCAACTTCATCTGTTATCTTTGCAGCTCCTGGCGGTCTTCTTTTGTTTGAGACCTGCCAGGTCGCTCCAGTGCTTGCTGGACAATCCGGGAATTACTACTAAATGTATTACTAGCTAGGCTGCAAATTATAAATCACGCGGGAAGAAAATTGATGAAGCCATATGAGTAAAGCCACCTGACCAATAACATGTGGGTTCCCTGTCAAACCATTTTCACCCATTGAGTTATGGACCCCACAAAACCTCTGAATGTGTCCACAGTAGCTGCGCCAAGACATTAACTGCATGCTTTTTAAAAGAGTATTCACCCACAAAGTGAGAAAAACAGTATTTTTACCTCAACACTAATATTGAATTTTCTTAGCCTGATTCAAGCTTCATTGATAAATCTACGATAATTTGTTATTGGAATAGTATTCCTACTATGAGTTACCCTATTGTTTGATAATTGTTCCTTCAACTTCTGTCTCTAAAATATTGCTGCTCATTTAAGAATGTATTAATTTCTTAGTAATACAGATAAAACAAAAATATTAAAAAACAATTTGCTTTTTATATGAGTACCTGTTGTAGAAAGTTGACTTGAGAAACTTTCTTGCTAACTGTTGATATCTTTAGGATTGATTACAATAGTTTCTCGAAGTGTTACTATTGAGGGAATACGGTATATGTTTTACGGTTTTCCATGCTCCGGCAGATTTCTTATTCTTTTCCTCTGCTGGCTTTGTATGTTTAAATGAATTTCTCGGGGTATATGGACGGATCAAGTATTTTGTTCTTTCATAGCTTTCATAATTTGGACTTCTCTTTTGTTCTTCGCCTTAGTCTAGAGGTGATATAGTATATCAATAAATGAAAACTTATCTGCTACTTCATCTTGGCTCAGTTTTAGAAAAATTAATTCAGAAAGTGAGAAAAACAGTATTTTTGCTTCAAAACTAAAATTGTATTTTCTTAGCCTGGTTGAAATATCATTGATAAATATACAGTATGGTACACTATATTGTTAGAATAGTATTCCAGCACAGAGACATCTGTTATATTGCAATTTTCTTTATGCTTACACGTTGTCCACATATTCTATACACCGGGAAAATATCCACACCCACACTGAAAGTATTTGTAGGTTGTTACGGCTGTGACTTACCTCAAAACAGTGACTTTTAGGAATATGTTTAGACAGTGTAAGTCAACATAATTTTTCGTTTCGGAGCATAGTTCAATAGTCTTTTCAATTCAAGGATCACACAAAATGGGTAATGGCATAAAATTGCATTCATCATCACTATACATTTGTCATGCATGCCAAGAGATTTTCCAAGTGCATCCAGCAAATGTAAGCAACAAATAAACTGCGAACAAACAGATTTACATGAAAATTTAAATATAAATCTAAAGTTACAGGACCATGATGTATCAGTTTACCAAGAATAGGCTTTTCTTTAAGTTTACTATGGACTGAGAATTGTAATAGCTGATTCAGGAGCCAAGTGGCTACAATGTTTTGTGCTTTTATTGCATTGCTTCCTGACCTGAATTCTGGCTGTTTCTACTGTATACTTTCTATTTTTTTAGAATTTGAAACCTAAAATATAGTAATGGTATTTGAGAGTTCGGCTCATTTATAAATACATTTCAGAGTTTTGTTTTCTTAAATGTCTTGCAGGAAAACTGTTCTCCATAATTTACAAAGCCTGGTGGTAAGTGTGCTTTCACATTGCGTTTCGGCACCTATTCACTTGCTCACGTTGGGGCTTAAGTCTGAACTCACCACACAATTTTGGGCGAGTGTACCGAAGGACCCATAAACTATAATGGTGCCGGCAGGGTGCACCAGTAGGAGTATACGACCGAAAATGATGCACAGCAAAGCATAATATAGTTCTATCAACACCATTGTAGTCTGTGACCCCGTAGGCAGATATTTCGTTAACCCTTTGGATGCAAGGCCTGACCCGAGCCACTGAACAGATGCCTAAATTCAATGCGAAAGCACCCTTGGACATAGTTATTTCATAGGATAAATTAATAAAAAAGAGTAGTATTAAGACCAGAGATCATCAATGGATGGAGCCTGGAAACCAGGAGAAATTTAAATGCGGTATATTTCTTCTGGTTTCCTGGCGTCATCCACAATCTCCAGTCTTAATACTCGTATTCCCAGTAGCACAGAAAAACCCTTTGCTTTTTATATATTCATCCTGGATTATCTTGAGGGTCTGCACCAGCCATAATCAAACGTTTTCATGTTGTTGTGGTCACACAACTTCACCAGGTGAGCTAATTCCCTGAGTACTACCTCCTTTGCTACCAGGATAAGACCCTGTTGTGCTACTCTTTTTCCAGCCTTCCTTTCCTAAGCATCAAAGTAAATCTGCATCAGATTTCACAATACAAGCAACATATGTTACTAAATAGATTACTTACATCTGGTGTGTTTACTTTTTTAAAAATTTACATCAAAATGGCCATATACAGTGGCTCTGATATTACAATTGGCATTTCATCTTGATGCTTATTTTAATTCCTTCACAATCGATGAGTGTCTGACTCCATTGCAACCCTTCATCCCAACTGGTGGTCTCTTGATGAATCGAGGACTCTACCAAAGCTCAGTTTTTCAGCCTTCCACGCACATTAAGTTTCCATTTCTTGGTAATCAGCAGATGTGACAATAACATTTTATATCTTCAAGAGAATGCTTCAATCGTCAAAGCAGTTGTCCGTCATCATCTTCACATTTCTTATGTTGTATTGCCGAGTTTTAAGATATCTTTCACTTTGTTATGTAGATATAAATGATTGAAATGTAAACTTAAATGCTTCTTAACTGCAAATCTGTCTGTGGAACAAGCTACAAAACAGTCCTTGAAGACATATTTAACAGCATGTGCATAATATATATTTTGCTCTCCCGAGTTTTTCTTCTTTACTTCAGCTTTAGACATGTTTCATCAAAGCTTATAAAAACTTCTAAATTGTCCTGAAGGAGTTGGAGATATGAGATCCACCTGTCCTTGGCTTCAACTCTTCTGCTGATATTAAATGAACTTCTAAGAAAGTCTGTGACTGGAATACGTATTACCTACTCTAAAAGACATATGTCAGTTCTGCAAGCTTGCAAACTCACATACTGGCAATTTATTACCAGCAATGAATTCTACAGCCTAAACAATATAATATATTAGGTTCTTTTTTTCTTTATAGAAAATGTATTGCGTTGATGGCAGTGTCTACAGAAATGTCCCATTTATTGCTGTACATTTTGGAACTTTTTTCTCTGCTATATGGCTGAATCTTACGGAATATATATATGAAGTAATATAAGATTACATGGTTTTGTTAATAATAATAATAATAATAATAATAATAATATAATAATAATAATAATAATAATAATATTCAGAGTAATTCCTGACATATTAAAATATTTACTCTAATTATAATATATACAAGGGGGATACCCACAAAAATGAGAATTAATTATTTTTTTATATTAATTCAAGATAACATCTTCAAAACATTAATCCCCTGCAAAATACTGTCCATTAGATGATATGCCCTTGTTTTTTCCACTGTTCAAAACATTTTTTAGATTCTTCTGAACTAATGCTGTTAAGTGCCTCGAGCTATTTTTTCTTAACCTCTTCTACATCCTGAAAACGCATTCCCTTCAGGGTGGTCTTCATTCTTAGGAATAAGAAGAAGTCGCAGAGGGCTAGATCGGGCGAGTAAGAGGGGTGAGAAACTGACGTCACGCCGTTAATCACCAAAAACTGGTTGATTTTCAATGCTGTGTTGTCATGATGAAGAAACCAGTGGCAAATCCATTGGGAAAAAGTGCATATCCTCTAATGGACAGTATTTTGAAGGGAATTAATGTTTTTAAGATGTTATCTTGAATAAAAAAAATTAAACAAGTAATTCCCTTTTTTTCTTGTACCCCCTTGTAGGTGTTTTATAATATGTCTACAGACTTATGGGGTCACTAAAAGGAAATCTGTCATTTAGTTCATGCTGCCCAAACTATGGGCCTGGCCTGGCTGCATGATTGAAACTAGCTAAGTTTGTCTCTGAAACATCAAAGCATAGCTTGAAAAAAATGCAGGAGACCAAAGGGAGAAGAAAGATTAGTCTAATGTGGCGGAAGCACACACATGGGAGAGACCTGTCAATCAACTACAACGGTCAACTCCCTATGGTCCTAGGCAGCTCCTTAAATTATGTTTTCACTGAAACACAAGAGCATTTCAGAGAATAACTTTGCCTAGCTACTATCATGTAACAGACAGGCCCGTGGATTGGGCAGCATGAATCGATTGATATGTTCCCTGTAAATATTGAAGGATGTCTGATTTTTACAATCACTTTGAGTTCTAAATATCCTGCGATTAAATATTTGAGTTTGCAGAAAGATAGCAGAATTTGCTACTCATTGGACTGATCTGATTTGCCATGATCTGTGCCAAAAATCACAAAAGAAATTAGGTATCATATAGGGTCAATATAAATGAACTGGATGTCCAAGGAATACAGAAATGTGCCAAATCCCCGAAAGTGAGCATCCCGAAGAGGGGAATTTCTTCCATTTATTAATTAATTAATTTTACATAGACATGGCTGTTTTGTGACAGAACAAAATCCCCAAGTCATTCATCAACCTGTTCCTACAACTATATGAATACCTATTAATGGACTTCTATATTGTAAAACAACCATTCTTTTCTATCTTGTATCACTGGCAGTGCTCTATATTGTACAGGATAAATAGAGCAATCATTGATACAAAAAGTGCCAAAGGGCATTGACAGCTGGATTACAGAAAAATGGTTTTGAAAGTTGTGTTAGACTTTTTTTCCTTATTTCTGCCCTGCAGTCATGTCTAGTACTCTGAATAAAGAGTAAACTGTTCACTAATACTACAGCCCTTGTTGGGACTTCAGTCAACTAATCTTCATATCCATATTGACAATGTCTACCGCAGAGATGTTGGTGAACATGACTTAGCTTCAGCCATGCAGGCTTAAAACAAAACAGTTACCAGAAAGGATCTTTTGAGATTGATTTTGACAATGGCATCTGGATCTAGGTGTTATAGGTCTCAACTGTCAGCCTTATATTGGCTGGTCATCAAAAATAGACGGGTCCCCACACCATTTTTTAAAAATTGTTTAAAAAAATAATTTAAAAAACAGCGTGGGGTCTTCCCATTTTTGACAACTAGCCAACCTAGAGCAGACAGCTAGGGCTGGTATCCTCAGATTGTGAAGGGGCCATGAACATTTTCCCTTACCAGCCTATAAAGAGCAGCCCACAGCCACCCCAGAAAAGGCACATCTATTAAATGCTCCAAATCTGGCACATTTCCAGGCTCTCCCCACATGCCCCGGCGCGGTGGCAAGTACGGTAATATTTGTGGGGGTTAATGTCAGCTTTGTAATGTCAGCTGATGGATTTGTTACCAGCTGTTTTATGTCCGCTAACCTGAAGCCCAGGAGTTAGTAATGGAGAGATGTCTAAAAGACACCCCCATTGTGAAAATTAAATAAAGAAGCACATATGAAAAAGTGGTTTAATTGAAAAAAAAGACATATAATGTTAGGGCTGGCGGAACGCACCGAATAAATATAAAGATAGTAATAAAGTGCGTTCGCAGCCCAGGGTCCACCATGCAGAGACGGAACCTGCTGCTAGGTAATGGCGGCACTATAGGGCGGTATTACACCAGAATAGACATGAGTTCCGTCACCCGGTATGAACTGATGCGAACTCTGTTGCTTCACAGAGTCACAGGGAAACAAAGGAAATGCTGTGCCCTGTTAGCAGTCACAGCGTGCAGCAGATGGACGCTAGTTGGATCCCTGAAACTCACCCCCAATATGTTGGTAATTGATCTCGCTCTTTCCCTTGGTGGATTTTGAGCCTGCACCTGAGGACGCCCAGAGTCAGATGCTGAGATTATGTGGGAGTTCCCACCCTACACTGACCAGTGACCGGTTGTCAGGACTAATTAAAGATTACCGCACAGAGTGCGTACAGCGCCGCTGTGGTGGATGCCACTAACCACCCTAACAGGGCTAGGAAGTGCACTGATTGCGCACGGTGCCCCACTGGCGGTCACTGCTAACAGACGCAGTAACGTGTGCTTGATATGCTGGAAAGCACTGTCAAGTGCTAGGTAGCTTTCACCATTCGCGAGCAGTCAACAACTCTAGGGATGGGAATGATTTGGAGCTTTCATCCATCGACAGGCATACATCCACACACATTAGCAAGTTTACACTAGCGCATGGCCGAGCGGCCAAGCGAACCTTTTATAGTAGTAGCACTCCAAGACCTTCCTGATGGTCCAATAGGAGTCACAACAGGACTTGAGCATGTGACCCCCGACCTCCAATGCGAGATCGTCCCGTGGGCATGCTCGGTATCAAAAAAGCAGGATTTAGTCCCTGAAATGCCTGCTCGCTGCTGATCAGTGCTGGCTACAAAGGCAGGACCTGGAAAGGCAGCAGTAACCAAGCGCACAGGATCAGCTTGAGCCAGATGCTGGGACAGACATCTCCACTGAGCAGGCTCCACTGTGGCTGGAGAAGAATGGGAGACCACAGCGGACATGGTTCTAGATTCCCCCTGTGCAGCTGCGTGAACTCGACACCTAACACATAAAAAATCATTTATTTGAAAACAACACTTCCCACCCTCTATTACCCATTTATTACTATTAAAATTAAAACTCATAAGACACCATATTCCTCACCTGCCTCGAAGAGACCAACTGGGCTGCTTATGGATTGCATGGGTGAGCGGTGTCACGATGTGACCGTTCAGCCGTGAATCCAGGAGACACCGAGCTGAGAGCGCATCTTCAGTGACCAGTGCTGATGTCATTGAGGTTACCACCAGTCATGGGCAGTAGTTCTCAAGCTTAGCTGTCTCCTGGATTCATGGCTGATCAGTCACATCATGCACCAGTCAGCCATGTTATCCAGATGAAGTAGAGTTGGCCTCTTCATGGGACAAATGGTTTATCAGCAGACAGGGGAGGAAGATGGTGTTTTATTATTTTAATTTGACAATAATAAATGTTTAAAAGAGGCTGAGGAGTGTTTATTTCAAATAAATGACTTTTTATGTCTTTATTTGAATTAAGGGACTTTTTCTGTGTGTTTTTATCTTAAAACTACAGTGTTAATAATGGAGGTGTCTGACAGACACCTTGCAATTACTAACCCCTGGGCTTTATGTCAGGTCACTTTACAAAGCTGACATCAACCCCACAAATATTACCCCACTTGCCACCATACCAGGATAAGTGGGAAGAGCTGGGAATAGCACCAGAATTGGCGAATCTAATAGATGCATCTTTTCTTGGGTGGCTGCGGGCTGCTATTTTTAGGCTGGGAAGGGTCACTACTATCCATGGGCCCTTCTCAGTCAGAGAATACAATCCCCCAACTGTCTGCTTTAGCTTGTCTGATTGTCAGAATTGGGAGGGACACAACACCATTTTTAAAAATGATTTATCCTCCTATATTATTACAACACACTTTATTTCGGTGATTACTTTGCATCGCCGTTAATACTGCACCCCCACACACAAATGATTCACCATTTGAAAAGTAAACTTGCCCCCTTCAGCAAGAAAATAGCCAAACAAACCACACATCCATGATGTGATAAAAAAATACACTTTAACCCCCTTCATAACCCAGCCTATTTTCACCTTAAAGACCTTGCCGTTTTTTGCAATTCTGACCAGTGTCCCTTTATGAGGTAATAACTCAGGAACGCTTCAACGGATCCTAGCGGTTCTGAGACTGTTTTTTTCGTGAAATATTGGGCTTCATGATAGTGGTAAATTTAAGTCAATAAATTCTGCGTTTATTTGTGATAAAAACGGAAATTTGTCGAAAATTTTGAAAATTTCGCAATTTTCACATTTTGAATTTTTATTCTGTTAAACCAGAGTGTTATGTGACATAAAATAGTTAATAAATAACATTTCCTACATGTATACTTTACATCAGCACAATTTTGGAAACAATTTTTTGTTTGCTAGGAAGTTATAAGGGTTAAAATTTGACCAGCGATTTCTCATTTTTACAACGAAATTTACAAAACCATTTTTTTTAGGGACCACCTCACATTTGAAGTCAGTTTGAGGGGTCTATATGGCTGAAAATACCCAAAAGTGACACCATTCTAAAAACTGCACCCCTCAAGGTGCACAAAACCACATTCACGAAGTTTATTAACCCTTCAGGTGCTTCACAGCAGCAGAAGCAACATGGAAGGAAAAAATGAACATTTAACTTTTTAGTCACAAAAATGATTTTTAGCAACAATTTTTTTATTTTCCCAATGGTAAAAGGAGAAACTGAACCATGAAAGTTGTTGTCCAATTTGTACGATGATACCTCATATGTGGGGGTAAACTACTGTTTGGGCGCACGGTAGGGCTTGGAAGGGAAGGAGCGCCATTTGACTTTTTGAATGAAAAATTGGCTCCACTCTTTAGCGGACACCATGTCACGTTTGGAGAGCCCCCGTGTGCCTAAAAATTGGAGCTCCCCCACAAGTGACCCCATTTTGGAAACTAGACGCCCCAAGGAGCTTATCTAGATACATAGTGAGCACTTTGAACCCCCAGGTGCTTCACAAATTCATCTGTAAAAATGAAAAAGTACTTTTTTCACAAAAAAATTATTTTAGTCAATTTTTTCATTTTCACATGGGCAACATTATAAAATGGATCCTAAAATTTGTTGGGCAATTTCTCCTGAGTACACCGATACCTCACATGTGGGGGTAAACCACTGTTTGTGCACATGGTAAGGCTCAGAAGGGAAGAAGCGCCATTTGACTTTTTGAATGAAAAATTATCTCCATCGTTAGCGGACACCATGTCGCGTTTGGAGAGCCCCTGTGTGCCTAAACATTGGAGATGCATATTGAGCACTTTAAACCCTCAGGTGCTTCACAAATTGAACTGTAAAAATGAAAAAGTACTTTTTTGTCACAAAAAATTTCTTTTCGCCTCAATTTTTTCATTTTCACATGGGCAATAGGATAAAATGGATCCTAAAATTTCTTGGGCAATTTCTCCCGAGTACGCCTATACCTCATATGCACCTTTTTGGAAACTAGACCCCCCAAGGAACTTATCTAGATGCATATTGAACACTTTAAACCCCCAGGTGCTTCACAGAAGTTTATAACGCAAAGCCATGAAAATAAAAAATTATTTTTCTTTCCTCATAAATGATTTTTTAGCCTGGAATTTCCTATTTTGCCAAGGATAATAGGAGAAATTGGACCCCACATGTTGTTGTCCAGTTTGTCCTGAGTACGCTGATACCCCATATGTGGGGGTAAACCACTGTTTGGGCGCACGGCAGGGCTCGGAATGGAAGACACGCCATTTGACTTTTTAAATGGAAAATTAGCTCCAATCATTAGCGAACACCATGTCACGGTTGGAGAGCCCCTGTGTGCCTAAACATTGGAGATCCCCCACAAATGACCCCATTTTGGAAACTAGACCCCCAAAGGAACTACTCTAGATGTGTGGTGAGGACTTTGAACCCCCAAGTGCTTCACAGAAGTGAAAATAAAAAATCATTTTTCTTTCCTCAAAAATGATGTTTTAGCAAGCATTTTTTTATTTTCACAAGGGTAACAGGAGAAATTGGACCCCAGTAATTGTTGTGCAGTTTGTCCTGAGTATGCTGGTACCCCATATGTGGGGGTATACCACTGTTTGGGCACACGTTGGGGCTCAGAAGTGAGGGAGCACCATTTGACTTTTTGAATACAAGATTGGCTGGAATCAATGGTGGCGCCATGTTGCGTTTGAAGACCCCTGATGTGCCTAAACAGTGGAAACCCATCAATTCTACCTCCAACACTAACCCCCCCACACCCCTAACCCTAATCCCAACTGTAGCCATAACCCTAATCACAAGCCTAACCACAACCCTAATTCCAACCCTAACCCTAAGGCTATGTGCCCACGTTGCGGATTCGTGTGAAATTTTTCAGCATCATTTTTGAAAAATCCACGGGTAAAAGGCACTGCGTTTTACCTGTGGATTTACCGCGGATTTCCAGTGTTTTTTATGCAGATTTCACCTGTGGATTCCTATTGAGGAACAGGTGTAAAACGATGCGGAATCCG
Source organism: Ranitomeya imitator (assembly GCF_032444005.1). Classification (NCBI taxonomy): domain Eukaryota; kingdom Metazoa; phylum Chordata; class Amphibia; order Anura; family Dendrobatidae; genus Ranitomeya; species Ranitomeya imitator. Next base: position 66,774,043 of record NC_091283.1, read on the forward strand.
CACAAAGAATTGACATGCTGCGGAAAATACAGCGCAGCATTTTTGCGTGGTATTTTCCGCACCATAGGCACAGCGGATTTGGTTTTCCATAGGTTTACATGGTACTGTAAACCTGATGGAATACTGCAGCGAATCTGCAACGGCCAATCCGCTGTGGATCTGCAGCCATCAGTGTTTCCAGCCATGGCCGATGATATTGCAGCATCGGCCATGGCTGGATTGTAATATTTCACCAGTTTTAATAGGTGAAATATTACAAATCGCTCTGATTGGCAGTTTCACTTTCAACAGCCAATCAGAGCGATCGTAGCCACGGGGGGTGAAGCCACCCCCCCTGGGCTGTACTACCACTCCCCCTGTCCCTGCAGATCGGGTGAAATTGGAGTTAACCCTTTCACCCGATCTGCAGGGACGCGATCTTTCCTTGACGCCACATAGGCGTCATGGGTCGGATTGGCACCGACTTTCATGACGCCTACGTGGCGTCAAAGGTCGGGAAGGGGTTAAACATTACTTTTCATAAACCTGAATTAAGGAAAAATGACCTGCAGTTGGCATCACACTACCACAAAGCACAATGCCACAAAACTGAAACAAATCCTAACATTTGCCTTGGGGGCTTGTCAGCTTGCCGAACTCCTTGCCCAGCCGATTTCAGGCAGATAAATATAAAATATTTGCTACATGTGTGGAGGTAGAATAAAAGAAAAGTATAGTACCAGATGACCAAATTAGTATTAATCAAAAAAGAAATTTTTCAAAACTAATATATACAATAACTTTATTTCAAAACCAAAAAAATGGGATTAAAAACAGCACAACGCCCAAAATCCCTATAGTTAGGGAATGGGTAGATAAAAGTCTGGCTTATTGGTTAAAGGGCAAGCGGGTGGGAGCAGGATAAAAAACCTATACGTCCCTGATTACTCCCTGCCTGTCAGCGGAGGTTGGCACCCTCTTGGACGCAATATGGCGTCCCCGCTCCTCGATGGCTAACCCTAAAAGCCCTAAAAATCCCTATAATAATGTGGGGATGCTAAAGCTAATAATACATCTAAATACCTAATAACTAGCACCCAGACACACCAAACTACATATACCACCAAAAACACCAGACGGTAAATCACTAAGCTAGGAAAGCCCGATCTGACCGTCCAAAGCCCTACAGATGTATAGATATATAACTCTCCTACTTAATGGCTATTACACCCTCCAGAAACCCTACCCAGTAATACCTGCCTGGCAGCGGAGGTTGGCACCCTCTTGAACGCAAAATGGCGCCCCCGCTCCTCGGCGGCTGTCCCTACTGACCCTTACACGATCCCTATCAAATGGGGATCCTATAAATGGATAGGTGTCTAGGGGGCTACACTGGTGTGCCTTACCAAACTACCCCTATTGCTCGGTCAGACCAAAATCGGATACCAGATGACACAAGCACACAGTAATCTAAGAAAATATACTTATAAAAGCCCACCAGAGTATTAACAGATATTAGCACATACAAAGTAGGTATCACGATCACCTCCCCCAGGTAAGGTTGTATAAATCTTAAATACTTATGGCCGCAACACTAACTCAGATAAGGAGATCTAATGTTACCAAGGGCGCAATACAACTGGTATATAAACATTAAGTAGGAAGTAGAATAAAAGTAAAATTTTACCTGTTTAAGACTTCAGCTTTAGAACTGAAGATATAAATGAATGCAGCCTAAAAGGGACCAGACAGGTTCTGAACCATCAGATTTTCCATACTATTGGACAGTCATTGAAAAGCCTATCTTCCTTCTAAGGTTGCAGCTTATTGGTGACCTGGAGTCACCTCTGGTTCCAAGTAAAAAACTGCAGCATTGACATAACTCAGACTGTACATTGTTTCCCGATGGGAGAGATTGGTGGAAACAACCTTGCAAAAATTGAAGAAAAAAAAATCCAACCGTAGGGAAAAAAAAGGTAAAATAATCTGCAGATGTTACTTTTTTTAAAGGGATATTTCCAATTATTATACAATGGTGTAAATACGCTCAGTTATGGGGTCAATTCTCCTTCATCATTTTTACTGTCAAAGTGGCACTGCTGTACAGGGAGCTGCTCCGTTCACATACATAGGGTTATGTAGCACTTCCCTACACTGCAGATAGATGGCAGTGCTCCTGTGGAGGGACAAAATGCTGCTGCCCCTGTTCTTTTGCAAGGTCCTGACGATCAGACCCCTTCTGATCAGTAAGTAAAATACCATTATGTTTAATATTGGGGGATCTCCTTTAGGCTGGAGTCACACAAAACGTATAAATGTTCCCTGAACACTGATCCGTAAATCATCCGTGTGCAATGCGAGGATGCGCTTTTCTCACATGAAAGCTTTCGTGTGACATCCGTATAACATCCGTATGGTGAGACTTTCTCGCCGGCTTGCAAAATGGACATATGATGGATCCATAGGCTCAAATATTTGTGAAAACATATATATATATATATATATATATATATATATATATATATATATATATGTCAGTGACACACATGCCTCTCTGTGTTCATCATCTCATTAAATACATTTACATTTGACCAGCTTAATTTTCCTGAAATTGCCTGCGCCCCCGACAACCAATGTGCGAATATTTTGCACGGGCCAACTAGTTTAAATAATTTTAAAAAAATTGGTTGTAGACCCCTCTATTTTTGATAATCAGCCAAGATAATGCTGACAGCTGAAGACTGCAGCCCATAACTGTCGGTTTTGCCTGCGCTGGTTAGCAAAAATAGAGGGGACCACATGCCATTTTATTTTACTTATTTATTGTACAGGTGCCTGCTGATAAATAGTCTCACCATTGTATACCTGCTCTTGCTGCCATCAGTGAGACCATGAGTACGATGATGACAGTAGTACTCTCATCAGTCAATGCCTGTGACTAGCGGTAACCTTTGTACTGCCAGTCACAGCTGCTGGCTAACACGCTGTCATCTGTATGACAGTGTGGCACCCGCAGCACTCTGTCCGGCAGTAACAAAGTTACCACTGATCAGAGCAGGTGTTTATTGAACTGTCACACAGATGACAGCGTGAGAAACGTTGGATGTTTGAGCTGCCCAACCTGAACAGTAACACGGAGTTCAGGGAGAAGTCCATGCTCTGTCCGTTCGGTAAGGACCCATTCTGGTTTGTCCATCCCTACATAGGAGTAGTAAATGAAGTTGTGTGAAATGCTCAGTCAATATATACTGTATGTCACAATAAATAGTTATTACTGACAAAAATACATAAAATCAAGGAAAAAGAAGAATGAAATTGTGATTTATTTTTTTCCCCCAGAGTAGAAAGGACTCTTCAGCGGTAGTTTCCATGCCCCACAGAACATTGGAAATGAGTGTTGTTGAAGAGCTAGCATTTGTTTGTACAGACACATGATATTCATAAATGAAACACTCCCAATAATTTTTTTCCTAATCCTGTCTGACTATGCAATGTAGTGCAGTATAGGTGCATTAATATATTTAACTAGTGCCATCTTCCCTAGTTTCCTTTACCAAAAACATTACTTGAACTCGGACTAGAATTCCAAGTCCTTGTCTTCCGATCATTGTTATACTTTTTAATACTGTGCAATAAAAGTCAAGTTTGTATACAAATTTTTTCTTTGATACCTCGTTCTTCTTGCAATTGTTGTGGACATAATGGGAGGTAAAATTGAGCAAGCACCAAACCTATCAATGGCGCATGAGATCCGTCTCCTGTATTGAAATCAGACTGGCCCGATCATACATGGATTTTTGTGTGTGGACTAGAAGTTGCATTACAATTTCAGTCTATAGCGCTTCGTTCTAGATCGTCACAGTATATAGTACTGCCCACGTAGTATATAGCAGCCATGTAGCCCATGCAGTATTTAGCAGTGTGGGCACATATCCCTGTTAAATAAAAATAATTAAAATAAAAAATAGTTACATACTCACCCCCTGGGATTTTTTTACTATTGACGCTGCATAGACAGCATCAATAGTAAAACATTGGGGACACACACGGTTAATAGCAGCAGTAACGGAGTGCGTAACCTGCGGCATAATGCGGTCTGTCACTGCTGGCATTAACCCTGTGTGAGCGGTGACCGGAGGGGAGTATGGAGTGAGCAGGCACCGGGCACTAACTGCAGGGGAGTAGGGAGGGACTAATCGGACTGTGCCTGTCGCTGATTGGTTGCGGCAGCCATGACAGGCAGCAGGCGAAACCAATCAGCGACTTGGATTCCATGACAGACAGAGGTTGTGACAATGAATATCCGTGACAGACAGAAGGACAGACAGACAGAAAGACGGAAGTGACCCTTAGACAATTATATAGTAGATTCTATACCTAAAACTTACTAAGATGCCATAAAAATGGTATTTCTTTGGTTGGTTTAATTATCATATTGAAATATTGTTTTAAAAGAAGGTGGTATAAGGACAGGAAGGGTTAATCAGATGACTTTATACCTCTTTGTCAAAGTTAGTTTTTCTCTTATGTTCTTTGTACCTGGCTTAAAACTTATCACCTACTAAATTACTTACTATTATTCACACCTTCCTTCCCAATCAGCTACACCTGTTTTTCCTTTTCTTTTGAGCTTATATAGAAGACTCAAATTGAGATTTTTATCTGCACTTCAAAAAGTAGGAAAATTACACTTTTTTTTCTCATTTCAGTGAAAACCTCTTCTTATTCTTGATAATATTCTGCTGGATGTAGGTACAACGTTTTCAATATTCTCTATGGAAATTAGATTGTTATCATTAAATGTCTCTGAAACCTTTGACAATGGTAGGTGAGATGATTCATGTGAGCTCCAAGATTGACATATGCTTCGCTTTTCATCTTTAAGAGCCAGTCCTTTTCAGCAAAATTTATAGGTAAAGTTCTTCAATAACAAGTTCATATAAACAGACTATGGAAATCCTTTATTTTAAACATTTATTTTCATCTTTTCTTCTATAAAATGCCAATACTCTGAGCCAACTGAACAACCTGCTACAACCATGATTGGGTTGATCACATGTACATGTTTTCTAGGGACCTAGAGGTCCTACTTGGTGCAAGTTAATACGGAACTTCTTGCAAGAACTGTGATGATTCCTATTCATATTAGTACGGTAATTCATATTCCTTTGATTGCTAAAAGTTTAAGAGTTAAGTCAAATAGACATTTTTTTATTTATTTCTAGGAAACCCATCTTGAACTAGGACAGCTTCATTTCACTATTGACCTGGGTCTCTCACTCTGAAATACAAACCACAAATTCATATTATAAGCTAAGGACCAGAGTCAGAACAAACTCTTCTCTTTTTCTCCTCTCCTTTAGGCAAGGGGTGGGGAACCTCAGGCCCACAAACTATTTACGGCCCTCGATGACCATTTATCTGGCCCCCAGGCAGATTCCTGGGGACTAGTGTTGAGCGAGTGTGCTCATTACTCGAGTTTTCCGAGAATTCTCAGGTGTTCTCCAAGTATCTTGGGCGTGCTCGTAGATTATGTTTGAGTCCCCGCAGCTGCATGATTTGCAGCTGTTAGACAACCTGAACACATGTAGGGATTGCCTGTTTGTTAGGGAATCCCCACATGTATTCAGGCTGTCTAGCAGCTGCAAATCATGCTGCTGCGGCAACACAAACTAAATCTCCAAGCACGCCAAAATACAAACATAACTTATGAGCACGCCCAAGATACTCGGAGACAACCAAAGCATGCTCAAAAGACTCAAGTAACAAGCACACTCGCTCATGAATAGGGTTGAGCGAAACGGATCGGACAAATTAAAAAATCACCGACTTTCGGCAAAGTCGGGTTTCATGAAACCAGACTCGATCCTAGGTCGGCGATCTGCGCACAAAAGTCGCATTTCTTGTGACGCTTTCAGCTCCATTTTTCAGCCAATGAAGGAGTGTGGGCAACGTGATGACATAGGTCTCGGTCCCCACCATCTTAGAGAAGGGCATGACCGTGATTGGCTTACTTTCTGTGGCGTCACAGGGGCTATTAAGGGGCATGCACACCGATCGCCATCTTACTTCTGCCGATCTTAGCATAGGGAGAGGTTGCTACAGCTGCATCAGAAGAAGAGATATAGTTAGGGAGGGAAGATTAACCCCGAAACTGCTTGTGCTGTAGCGATTTCCACTGTCCAACACCACCATTTTTTTGCACGGACAGTGGAGTTTATATTTTTCTGCATCAGCTCTGTAGCTTATTAGGCTGCCTTATAAGGCTACCTGATAGCTGCATTGCTGTTTGCATGCTACTGTGCAAACCAACTGCTTTTTTAAAAGCAAAAATCCTGTTGCTCCTTTCTGCACAGTTATCTTGTTTATTTGTCCACACTTTTGTGTGCAGCAGTCCTTTTTATTGCTGCCATACTTTTCCTGAGATCATTGTAGGGAGATTGAAATTGTACTACAGTCCTTGTATTTTTTCATATATCTTCCAGCCATTTTCTGCCACTTACATTGTGTTGTTTTATACACTGGGCCTGAGTTTTGGTTCAGTCTCCCCCCAAAAAAAGGAGATCCTAATTCTCACAAAGTGGATATACTGCAGTCCTGTGAGTTTGTCGTATATCAGCCAGCCACTTTCTGCCACTTACATTGTGTTGTTTTATGCACAGGGCCTGAGTTTTGGTTCAGTCTCCCAAAAAAAAGGGAGATTTAAATTCTTAACAAGTTTATATACACCTTCTACCTTTTTTTACAGTACCATATAACGGTTGTTATTTTGGTTAGATTTTCCAAAAAATGAGGAAGTCTGGTGGAAGAGCCCGTTGGCGGTGGTTGCCAGCTGGTACTGATGGTGGTGGTGGTGGTGGTGCATCTGGTGGTAGTTGCAAAAGCACAACAGCACCTAAGGCTGGAGGTGTTGAGCCAGCTTCATCATCTGGCTACACAAGGCCTCGAAGGCTCCCTTATCTGGAAGTAGGAAAAAAGCTTTTAAAGCCGGATGATCTAACCTTCATTAAAATGAACTAATCATGGATTTCAAATTATTTTGCCCCACCTTCCCCTGCTGACACGTAGCTTGCCTGAAAAATGGCTTGCTTTTGGCCTCCTCTTACTGACTTCTCCAATTCCTCCATTTGCAGCTGCTGAATGTCCACCATAGGCCATTTTTATACCTCCCTAAATGGGCTGACTCCCCCCACAGGGCCGTGGTCACCACCTGTCCAGGCAAACGGCACTCGCACGGGTGCTTGCGCCAGGTGGTGAACACGGCCCTGTGGGGTGGGCCCACTCTTGGGCGATGGCACTGGCACAGGGTTCCTCATAGTACAATGAAGTGTCTCTGATGGTGGTGGTGCACAACCAACGTCAGACACACCATCGTAATGTGAGGGGCCCTGTGCCAGTACCGCCGCCCACGAGAGAGTGTTCCCCCCAGCTTGAACAGTGCTCTACCACTTGCAATACTTACCTCTCCCTGCTCCACTACTGTGTAGTCTGTGCTGTTAAATCCTTCAAGGGCACTGCCAATACAAACTTGTTGAAATGATAGGTGATAGTTAAAATATACAGGGGCCCTGGCCTCCATTTAGACCAGTTAATACTTTGCGCCTACTACCAATGTCTGCTACTCAGCAGAGGCGCCCACCAATGTACCTAGCTATGCCACCTATTTAGTCCTGTTACCAATTTTGAACTGCATTTAGCCTACTTTATTATTTGGGCCTATATCTGTGTTTCCTCCTCATCCTGCCCATTGCCCAGCCACTGCTAGATGAGTCTGCTGGTACATTGACCCAGACCACTACATTCCTCTTGCACTCTACACAGCCAGAATCTGACCCTGCTGAAAGTCAAGTCCCCCTTCCCGCATACTATACCACCTTACACGGGGACAAAGAGGAAGGTGCAGATGAAAGTGCAGGTTCCTTCATCAGGTTGGGGGGCATACTCCTTGGCGATGTCACTGGCACAAGGCCCCTCACAGTAGGAAAAGGGTCTCTGCCAGTGGGAGGCGCCACCCACCATCAAACACACCGCCTTACTATGAGGGGCCCTGTATCAGTGCCAACGAGTGGGCCCCCCTGCTGGCTCTGGATCACAGCACTTGCAAAGTTGAAATACTTACCTCTCCCTGCTCCACCGCCGTGACGTATTCCGCGTTTCCTCGGCCCACGAAAATCTTGAGCCAGCCCTACCCCCCTACAACTTTAGCCAAATGACCCCCAGTTTTCAATGCCTAACTATATGATAAAGTAAATTAAGATTGACAAGCTTACGTAAAAATAATTGATGTTTTTGGCATTAAAATTGGCACTGTAGGTGTTTTCCTGTCCTCCACTCACTGCCGACTTTGATTCCCCATTGACTTGCATTGGGTTTTGTGTTTCAGTCGGCCCCCAACTTTTCGCAATAATCGGCCGATTTAACCCGACCGGACTTTTAAAAAAGTCGGGTTTCGCGAAACCCGACTCGATCCAAAAAAAGTAAAAGTCGCTCAACTCTACTCATCACTACTGGGGACAGCAGTATTTGGGATGGCAACTATACTTTGATATTCCAGAAACACATGGGCTACTTGCACATTGAACAAGTCTGTAGGAACCTGTTCACACACCACCAAGAAACTTGAAGACACAAAAGAGCACAGTGAGGTCAAAAATACTCTGTTGTAAAAAAAATCACAGTAATAAGCAAGTGCTAGTCAAAAGATGGAAAAAACAGGGTATTTAGTTGATACTTTTTTTTGCAAAAAATGTATACTAAGCTGCTCCACCAATCATCAAGGTATACCCATATAGAGCAGTCCTAACTAATGTATATATTCCCTATCTGATGTATTTAAAAACCTGATCATCTGTATAGTACCTGTATAAGCAGGGTTCAGAGAGAGAATATCCATGTGGACATGCTGGATGGAACAGCTTTGATGCAAATGACCCACAAGGAGTGGTGGACTCCCTAGTCTTATAGAAACAAGAGAACAATTATAGAACCAGAAACACATGGGCTACTTGCACATTGAACAAGTCTGTAGGAACCTGTTCACACACCACCAAGAAACTTGAAGACACAAAAGAGCACAGTGAGGTCAAAAAATACTCTGTTGTAAATATATATATATTTTGATATTCGCAGGCCCATTAATTTCTTCTTTTTCTGTGAGCACACGCATGCAGTGTTGACTTCTGAGGGCTGAGGCACAAGCAACGAAAGATCGCGGCTTGTCACCAGTGCCAGCGTCAGGACGTACTTTGTGGGCGAAGTTAGAGCTCAATTTGTATGGCCCCCGAAGGATGGTATAAATATACAAATGGCCGTTGCAGGGCCGTATTTAGAGTCTATGCTGCCGTAGGCACTTTTAGTGCTGCCTCCCCCATTGGTGAGTATGACTAATGCAGACACTGTCAGCAGTGATTAGGCTACATTCACAGCAACGATTTTTACCATTCGTGGCAAATCTGGCAGCCAACACAAGGAGTCAGCATAGGCATTTTCCTTTTATTGGGAGCAAACCTGGGTAATGAGAAGGGGTTGTCCAAATAGCAATAGCAATTAACAATAAATAATAATAATATACAACAAGAACAAGGGCAAATGATAAACTTTCTTTTTAACCTTGCTTATCTTCAAAAACATGGTGAAAATAAATAATCAAAATTAAAAATAATATGGAGCAACAGCAACATATTGCCACCACATAGTGACGGAATAATATCACATACAAGGAACAAATACCTCCATACTGTGACCAGATCACATATTACCCACCCTTCATCATGTGCAGAACCCGCTCCCTTTTATTATGTGCAGAACCCCCTTTCATCATTTGCAGACACCCCTTCATCATGTGCAGAACCCCCTCCCTTTCATCATGTGCAGACCCCCCTTTTATCATATGCAGACCCGCTTCATCATGTGCAGAACCCCCTTTTCATCATGTGCAGAACCCTCCTTTCATCATGTGCAGACTCCCTTTCATCATATGCAGACCCCTGTTTCATCATGTGCAGAACCCCCCTTTCAGCATATGCAGAGTGCAGACCCCCCTTTCAACACGTGCAGATCCCCTTTCATCATGTGCAGAATTCCCCTTTCATCATGTGCAGATCCCCCTATCATCATTTGCAGACACCCCTTCATCATGTGCAGAACCCCCTCCCTTTCATCATGTGCAGACCCCCCTTTTATCATATGCAGACCCGCTTCATCATGTGCAGAACCCCCTTTTCATCATGTGCAGACTCCCTTTCATCATATGCAGACCCATTTCATCATGTGCAGAACCCCCCTTTCAGCATATGCAGACCCACCTTTCAACATGTGCAGACCCCCCTTTCAACACGTGCAGATCCCCTTTCATCATGTGCAGATTTCCCCTTTCATCATGTGCAGATCCCCCCTTTCATCATATGCAGATCCCCCCTTTCATCATATGCAGACTCCCCTTTCATAATGTGCATATTCCCCTCTTTCATCTTGTGCATATTCCCCCTTTCATCATGTGCAGATCCCCCCTTCATAATGTGCAGAACCCCCTCCCTTTCATTATGTGCAGAACCCCCTTCATCATGTGCAGAACCCCCTTTTCATCATGTGCAGAACCCTCCTTTCATCATGTGCAGACTCCCTTTCATCATATGCAGACCCCTGTTTCATCATGTGCAGAACCCCCCTTTCAGCATATGCAGAGTGCAGACCCCCCTTTCAACACGTGCAGATCCCCTTTCATCATGTGCAGAATTCCCCTTTCATCATGTGCAGATCCCCCTATCATCATTTGCAGACACCCCTTCATCATGTGCAGAACCCCCTCCCTTTCATCATGTGCAGACCCCCCTTTTATCATATGCAGACCCGCTTCATCATGTGCAGAACCCCCTTTTCATCATGTGCAGAACCCTCCTTTCATCATGTGCAGACTCCCTTTCATCATATGCAGACCCGTTTCATCATGTGCAGAACCCCCCTTTCAGCATATGCAGACCCACCTTTCAACATGTGCAGACCCCCCTTTCAACACGTGCAGATCCCCTTTCATCATGTGCAGATTTCCCCTTTCATCATGTGCAGATCCCCCTTTTCATCATATGCAGATCCCCCCTTTCATCATGTGCAGACTCCCCTTTCATAATGTGCATATTCCCCTCTTTCATCTTGTGCATATTCCCCCTTTCATCATGTGCAGATCCCCCCTTCATAATGTGCAGAACCCCCTCCCTTTCATTATGTGCAGAACCCCCTTCATCATGTGCTTAACCTCCTCCCTTTCATTATGTGCAGAACCCCCCTTTCATCATATTCAGACCCCATTCCTCATGCGCAGAATCCCCCTTCATCATGTGCAGAACCCCCTTTTCATCATGTGCAGAACACCCCTTTTATCATATGCAGACCCGCTTCATCATGTGCAGAACCCCCTTTTCATCATGTGCAGAACCCTCCTTTCATCATGTGCAGACTCCCTTTCATCATATGCAGACCCGTTTCATCATGTGCAGAACCCCCCTTTCAGCATATGCAGACCCCATTCCTCATGCGCAGAATCCCCCTTCATCATGTGCAGAACCCCCTTTTCATCATGTGCAGAACACCCCTTTCATCATGTGCAGACCCCCCTTCATCATGTGCAGAACACCCTCCCTTTTATTATGTGCAGAACCTCCTTTCAGCATTTGCAGACACCCTTCATCATGTTCAGAACCCCCTCCCTTTCATCATGTGCAGAACCCCCTTCATCATGTGCAGAACCCCCTTTCATCATGTGCAGAACCCCCCTTTCATCATGTGCAGACCCCCTTACATCATATGCAGGCCCCTGCCTTTCATCATATGCAGATCCCTCTTTCAGCATATGCAGATTTCCCCTTTCATCATGTGCAGATTCCCCTTTTCATATTGTGCAGATTCCCCTCTTTCATCATGTGCAGATCCCCTTTCATCATATGCAGAACCCCCCTTTCATTATGTGCAGACCCCCTTTCATCATATGCAGATCCCCTTTAATTAATTGAAGATCCCACATTTCACCATGTGCAGATCCCCCCATTCATCATGTGCAGACCCCCCCCTTTCATCATGTTCAGACCCCCCCTTTCATCATGTTCAGACCCCCCTTTCATCATGTGCAGAACCCCCTATCATCATGTGCAGATCCCTTTTATCATGTGCAGGACCCCCCTTTCATCATGTGCAGAGCCCCCCTTTCATCATGTGCAGAACCCCCCTTTCATCATGTGCAGACCCCCTTCATCATGCGCAGAACACCCTCCCATATAATGTGCAGAACTCCCCTTTCATCATTTGCAGACACCCCTTCATCATGTGCAGAGCCCTCTTCCTTTTATTATGTGCAGAACCATATCATATGCAGATGCCCTTCATCATGTGCAGAACCCCCCTTTCATCATGTGCAGAATCCCCCTTTCATCATGTGCAGGGCCCTCTCTTTCATCATATGCAGACCCCCTTTAATCATGTGCAGACCCCCTTTCATCATGTGCAAACCCCTTTTTCATCATGTGCAGACCCTCTTCATCGTGTGCAGAACCCCCTCCCTTTCATTATGTGCAGAACCCCCTTCATCATGTGCAGAACCCCCTCCCTTTCATTATGTGCAGAACCCCCCTTTCATCATATGCAGACCCCCTTCATCATGTGCAGAACCCCCCTTCATTATGTGCAGAACCCCCCTTTCATCATGTGCAGACCCCCATTAATCATGTGCAGAACACCCTCTCTTTTATTATGTGCAGAACCCCCCTTTCATCATTTGCAGACACCCCTTCATCATGTGCAGAACCCCCTCCCTTTTATTATGTGCAGAACCCCCCTTTCATCATATGCAGATGCCCTTCTTCATGTGCAGAACCCCCCTTTCATCTTGTGCAGAACCCCCCTTTCATCATGTGCAGACCCCCTTTCATCAAATGCAGGCCCCTCCCTTTCATCATATGCAGACCCCCCCTTTCATCATGTGCAGACCCACTTTTCATCATGCACAGATCCCCCTTTCATCATGTGCAGATTTCCCCTTTCATCATGTGCAGAACCCCCTTTCATATTGTGCTTCATATTGTGCAGATTCCCCTCTTTCATCTTGTGCAGATTCCCCTTTCATCATGTGCAGACCCCCTTTCATGTGCAGATCCCCCTTTCATTTTGTGCAGATCCCCCCTTTCATTATGTGCAGACCCCCATTTCATCATGTGCAGACCCCCTTTCATTATGTGCAGGTCCCACATTTCATCATGTGCAGATCCCCCTTTTCATCATGTGCAGACCCCCCCTTTCATTATGTGCAGACACCCCTTTCATCATGTTCAGATCCCCCTTTCATCATGTGCAGGACCTCATTTCATCATGTGCAGAACCCCCCCTCTCATCATGTGCAGACCCCCTTTATCATGTGCAGAACCCCCCCTTTGATCATGTGCAGACCCCCTTCATCATGTGCAGAACCCCCTCCCCTTTATCATGTGCAGAACCCCCCTTTCATCATGTGCAGACCCCCTTTATCATGTGCAGAACCCCCTCTTTCATCATTTGCAGACACCCCTTCATCATGTGCAGAACCCCCTCCCTTTTATTATGTGCAGAACCCCCCTTTCATCATTTGCAGACACCCCTTCATCATGTGTAGAAGCCCCTCCCTTTCATTATGTGCAGAACCCCCCTTCATCATGTGCAGACCCCCCTTTCATCATATGCAGACCCCCTTCATCATGTGCAGAACTCCCATTTCATCATGTGCAGACCCCCCCCTTTCATCATGTGCAGAATCCCCCCTTTCATCATGTGCAGACACCCTTTCATCATATGCAGACCCCCTTCATCATATGCAGGTCCCTCCCTTTCATCATATGCAGACCCCCTTCATCATATGCAGGTCCCTCCCTTTCATCATGTGCAGACCCCCCTTTCATCATATGCAGACCCCTTCATCATGTGCAGAACTCCCATTTCATCATGTGCAGAACCCCCCCTTTTATCATGTGCAGACATCCTTTCGTTATATGCAGGCCCCTCCCTTTCATCATATGCAGACCCACTTTCATCATGTGCAGAACCCCCTTTCATCATGTGCAGAACACCCCCTTTTATCATGTGCAGACACCCTTTCATCATATGCAGGCCCCTCCCTTTCATCATATGCAGACCCACTTTCATCATGTGCAGAACCCCCCTTTCATCATGTGCAGACCCCACTTTCATCATATGCAGACGCCCTTCATCATGTGCAGAACTCCCATTTCATCCTGTGCAGAACCCCCCCTTTCATCATGTGCAGAACCCCCCCTTTCATCATGTGCAGACCCCCCTTCCATCATGTGCAGATTCCCCCTTCCATCATGTGCAGATTCCCCCTTTCATCATGTGCAGACCCCCCTTCCATCATTTGTAGACCCTCCCCTTTCATCAAGTGCAGACCCCCCTACCCTTCTATCATGTACAGACCCCCTCCTCATCCATTTAATTAATTTTTAGAAAGAAAAAAAAGCTTTTCATACTTACCTCATAAGCGATCCCCAGCAGGCGCAGCTCCTCTTCTGGTCACAGTGTCCCCATACATGTCGGCGTGTTCAAAATGACGTCATCGTGTGTGCAACGACACCTGACCAGAAGTCCAGTGAGGGCGGAGGGAGTCAGAGCTCTGCAGCTGTCAAGGTAAGACGGCCATGCACAGTTCCCAGAAAGTTCCGGGGCCCCGGCGTTGACGTCTGTGCCTGGGGATCCGAGACCCCCGCAGCAGCCCGAAAGACTGAGATTGAGTGGGTGGGCCAACCCCGGACGCTAAAAAAAAAACTTGAGGGCACTTGCCTAGGGCACCCCCCTGCATCCTGGCACCCTAGGCATGTGCCCTCAAGTGCCTAATGGCAAATACGGCCCTGGGCCCTGGGCCCTGGGCCCTGGGCTCTGGGCATAAAAAAGATTTCTCACTCCTGCTTCAGACATTGAAACATTATGTGTTTCCCCACCTCCTTGTATTGTTTTATGGTTCTTAAGGTTTGTTATGTTTTGTAAACAGATATTAAAACTAATGGGACATAAACAAAGAAAAAAGTAGGATTGGATCATTTCAGAAATGTAAAATCCATAGAGACTTAGAGAAGTTCCTTCACTTACATCGGAATTGCCCAGGAGGAAAAAAGAAATGTAGGAAACATATTGAAAATTTAATCAAAAGACTCTTGAGGGTACATTACTGGCTTCATATGCTAACTGCTCTCCTGAGTATGCCTGACAAACATCTCAGTAAACACTGCCATAAATTAGTTTCTCATCCTTCTTGTGCTGTCCGCACCATATTGCCTTGAAATGGAAAAACTATCATCTATCACAATAGGGACAATAGATTTGATTACAGACACAAGGAGAAGTTGCTGACACATTATGACATTGGATTGTTTGAGGACACATACTTCACTTTGTACATTTTTATTTCTACTTTTAATATAAGTACATTTACACAATAACAGATGTAGTAAATAATGGTGATTATTAAATGACAATTGCACTTGTCAGACTGGAATTTCAATTCAACCCTGACATTTGAAAGTGTACAGGCCCATGCTTCCACCAACCACACTACCGGTAGCTTCCCAAGATGGGGGGTCCCTATGGGGGGGACTGACGTTCAGGAAAATCAAAGCTTACTATAATCTAGATGGAATTCCCAAATGCATGCTCAATCTTTTTTCTCCTGATCAATAGTCCAAACTGGGGTACTTCATAATAAAGACAAACTGATACATGGCATAACCAGTGCAGGGCGCAGGTTAGCACATTTACAACTTTACTGAACACAACCCAGTACGTGAATATAAGGGCAATTGTTAACACCACACTATGACCTTATATTAGCATCATATAATGACCAAATAATACCACCATACTGATCCATATCACCAGTGCCCACCATATTGCTGGAATAGTTTGAGGAATTAGGTATTGACGAGGCTCCAAATGCCTCGGATCTCATTCCAATCGAGTGTCTGTGGGATGTGCTGCAAAAAAAAGTCCAATCCATTGAGAGTGACCACACTTTACAATTTATAGGACTAAAAACATTTTCTACTAATGTTTTGATGCCAGATGCTGTACGGTAAGTTCAAAAAGCACTACTCCCACCAAAGGTTTTATCCACTTAATATATTGCAGGCATCATATTATATAGCACTGTGTACTTCCAATTGCTCATTTTGCTTTTCTACCCAGCTAATTATTCTCTTTTTCATTAGATCTATGATCTCCCATGATTTAAAACGGACTAGCTGAATATTTATAGGCTCTATGTAGGAACAGGCGGTCAATTTTCATTGTATGAGTTATGAGTCACTGCAAATGACCCTGGCAGAGGGAGGAGGAAGAAGCTCTGTCAGGAGTTAAAGAGGGGAACGATTGATACAGGAAAAATTAGACATTTTTTTCTACATAGAGCAGGGAAAAGAGAGGAATTAAACAGGTAGAAAGGCAAAATGAGCAATTGTATAATATGATAATTGCAATATATTAAAAGGATAAAATTTTTGATGGGAGGAGTGCTTATTTCAGAGGACTTTTGCTGTTTTGATGGCACAAGGGTGGACAAAGCTTAATATTAGATTGTTTCATATTCTGGCTAATCAGTGTACTGTGTAGAAGGTTAGAAATTAAATACATAATAGGAATCTTATAGTGCGGATTCATTGTAAACCTATCATTCAAGTTATGTTGTGTATCTCCTAATACAACCCTATTTTGGATATCGTATGTTATTGACCTATAATAACATATGGGATTGCAGATGGAGATAGTTTCTCCTTGGATACCAGTATAATTTATCAACAGACTATTTAAAGATAGATGAACAACGCATTTGGCTAAACAGATTACAGTACAAATCTAACATATATACATATGCAGTGGGGAAAATAAGTAGATTTTGCAAGTTTTCCTACCTATAAAGAATGGAGAGGTCTGTAATTTTTATACTTCAACTGTGCAATAGAAAAGCATAACTTAATATTTTGTACATAAACCTTTGCTTGCAATTACAGATGTCAGACATTTCTTGTAGTTCTTGGCCAAGTTTGTACACATTGCAGCAGGGGTTTTGGCCCACTCCTCCATACAGTTCTTCTTCAGATCTTTCAAGTTTCGGGGCTATCTCTGGGCAACACTGAATTTCATCTCCTGCCAAAGATTTTCTATTGGGTTCAGGTCTGGAGACTGGCTTGGCCACTCCAGGACCTTGAAATGCTTCTTACAGAACCACTCCAAAGCTGCCCAGGCTGTGTATTTCAAGTCATTGTCATGCTGGATGACCCAGCCATGACCCATCTTCAATGCTCTTACTGAAGGAGGTTGTTGGCCAAAATCTTGAGATACATGACCCCATTCATCCTCCCTTCAATACAGTGCAGTTGTTATGTCCCCTTTGAAGAAACGCACCCCAAAGTATGATGTTCCCCACCATGCTTTATGGTTTGGATGGTATACTTAGGGTTGTTCTCATCCTCCAAACACGGCGAGTATAGTTGATACCATAAAGTTCTATTTTGGTCTCTTCTGACCCCATGAAATTCTCCCATGCCCCCTCTGGATAATTCAGTTGGTCATTGACAAACTTCAAACGGGCTTGAACATGTGGTAATGTGAGCAGAGACCTTTGTTTACCTGCAGGATTTTTATCCACGACGGTGTAGTTAACAATGGTAATGTTTATGACTGTGGTCCCAGCTCCCTTCAGGTTATTGACCAGTTCCTCATGTAGTTCTAGGCTGATTCCTGACCTTTCTCAGAATAATCTTTAGCCCACAGGGCGAGATTTTGCATGGAGCCTGTTGTGAGTTCTGTTTTTGGGCTCCCTCTGGTGGTTACTGATGGTACTGGGTGATTTGTGTTCTGTTGTCTCTGGTGTCCACCTGTTCTATTAGCATTTGGGAGTTTCCTATTTAACCGGGCTTTCTTGTCATTTCCCCGCCGGCTATCAAGGTTATCAGAGTGTTTTGTTACCTCAGCTTCTGGCTTCAGTAATCTTCAGGACAAGCTAAGTTTTTGATTTTCTTGTTCCACGTTTTGCTTTATTTTTTGTCTTGTCCAGCTTGCATATAATTGATTCTTTGCTGCTGGTTGCTCTAGTGGGCTGTAATTGCTCCTCATGTTCCATGAGTTGGAACATGAGTTCAAGTAATTACAGGATGGTTTTTTGAAGGGTTTTTTGCTGACCGCGCAGTTTACTTTTGTATCCTCTGCTATCTAGTTTTAGCGGGCCTCATTTTGCTGAATCTGTTTTCATACTGTGTATGTGCCTTCCTCTCATTTCACCGTCATTATATGTGGGGGGCTGCTATTTCTGTGGGGTATTTCTCTGGAGGCAAGAGAGGTCTGTGTTTCTTCTAATAGGGGAAGTTAGATCTTAGGCTGGTGCGAGACGTCTAGGATCAACGTAGGCACGTTCCCCGGCTATTGTTATTTGTGTGTTCAGGTTTAGGGTCGCGGTCAGCTCAGGTTCCATTACCCTAGAGCTCGTTGTTGCTTGTCCTTTTGTGATTCCCTGCCATTGGAATCATGACAGTATAGCCGGCCCAAATGTTTGGGCTGAAGTAGGAGGAAAAGTAGTCTGAGGAAGTTTTTTTTTTTTTTTTTTCTCTCCTCTGAGGTTGCTGCCTAGCCTTAATTGCAGCCTGGCTGATTTTTTTTTTTTTCCTCCTCTTAATCCTTGAATGGCTCTGACCTTAGCTGTTTATCATGGACGTCCAGAGTTTAGCTTCCAGCTTGAATAATCTTGCTGCTAAGGTTCAAAATATACAAGATTTTGTTGTACATGCTCCTAAGTCTGAACCTAGAATTCCTATTCCAGAGTTTTTTGCTGGAGATAGATCTAGTTTTCTGAATTTTAGGAACAATTGCAAGCTGTTCCTTTCTTTGAAATCTCGCTCTTCTGGAGACCCTGCTCAGCAGGTTAAGATTATTATATCTTTCCTGCGGGGTGACCCTCAAAATTGGGCATTTGCATTGGCACCAGGGGATCCTGCGTTGCTTAATGTGGATGCGTTTTTTCTGGCATTGGGTTTGCTCTATGAGGAACCTAACCAGGAGATTCAGGCTGAAAAAGCTTTATTAGCTCTCTCTCAGGGGCAAGATGAAGCAGAAATATATTGTCAAAAATTTCGGAAATGGTCAGTGCTTACTCAGTGGAATGAGTGCGCCCTGGCTGCAAAGTTCAGAGATGGCCTTTCTGAGGCCATTAAAGATGTTATGGTGGGGTTCCCTGCGCCTACGGGTCTGAATGAGTCTATGACTATGGCTATTCAGATTGATCGGCGTTTACGGGAGCGCAAACCTGTGCACCATTTGGCGATGTCTTCTGAACAGGCACTTGAGACAATGCAATGTGATAGAGTTCAGTCTAGAAGTGAACGGCAAAACTATAGGCGGAAAAATGGGTTGTGCTTTTATTGTGGTGATTCAGCTCATGTTATATCAGCATGCTCTAAACGCACAAAAAAGGTTGATAAGTCTGTTGCCATTAGTACGTTACAGTCTAAGTTCATTCTGTCTGTGACTCTGATTTGCTCATTATCATCCATTTCCGTCGATGCCTATGTAGATTCAGGCGCTGCCCTGAGTCTTATGGATTGGTCATTTGCCAAGCGTTGTGGGTTTAGTCTTGAGCCTCTGGAAGTCCCTATTCCTTTGAAGGGAATTGACTCTACACCTTTGGCTATGAATAAACCTCAGTACTGGACACAAGTGACCATGCGTATGACTCCCGTTCATCAGGAGGTGATTCGCTTCCTGGTATTGTATAATTTACATGATGTTCTAGTACTTGGTCTGCCATGGTTACAAACTCATAATCCAGTCCTTGACTGGAAAACAATGTCTGTGTTAAGCTGGGGATGTCAGGGGGTTCATGATGATGCACCTCCGATTTCTATCGCTTCATCTACTCCTTCTGAGGTTCCTGTATTTTTGTCGGATTATCGGGATGTTTTTGAGGAGCCTAAGCTCAGTTCGCTTCCTCCTCACAGGAATTGCGATTGTGCTATAGATTTGATTCCTGGCAGTAAATTTCCTAAAGGTCGTTTGTTCAATCTGTCAGTGCCAGAGCATACTGCTATGCGGGATTATGTTAAGGAGTCCTTGGAAAAGGGACATATCCGTCCATCTTCGTCCCCTTTGGGAGCAGGTTTTTTTTTCGTGGCCAAAAAAGATGGGTCCTTGAGGCCTTGTATAGATTATCGTCTTTTGAATAAGATTACCGTAAAATATCAGTATCCTTTGCCTTTGTTGACTGATTTGTTTGCTCGCATTAAGGGGGCTAAATGGTTCACTAAGATTGATCTTCGGGGTGCGTATAATCTTATACGAATAAAGCAAGGTGATGAGTGGAAAACCGCATTTAATACGCCTGAGGGCCATTTTGAGTATTTGGTAATGCCTTTCGGACTTTCTAATGCTCCTTCAGTCTTCCAGTCCTTTATGCACGATATTTTCCGTGAATATCTGGATAAATTTATGATTGTGTATTTGGATGATATTTTGGTTTTTTCTGATGACTGGGAGTCTCATGTTCAGCAGGTCAGGAAGGTGTTTCAGGTCCTGCGGGCTAATTCCTTGTTTGTAAAGGGCTCAAAGTGTCTCTTTGGAGTCCAGAAGATTTCTTTCTTGGGGTATATTTTTTCCCCTTCTACTATTGAGATGGATCCCGTCAAGGTTCGGGCTATTTGTGACTGGACGCAGCCTGCATCTCTTAAGAGTCTGCAGAAGTTCTTGGACTTTGCTAATTTCTATCGTCGTTTTATAACTAATTTTTCTAGTGTTGTTAAGCCTTTGACGGATTTGACTAAGAAGGGTGCTGATGTTGCTGATTGGTCTCCTGCGGCTGTGGAGGCCTTTCAGGAACTTAAACGCCGGTTTTCTTCTGCTCCTGTGTTGCGTCAGCCTGATGTTTCGCTTCCTTTCCAGGTTGAGGTTGATGCTTCCGAGATTGGAGCGGGGGCGGTTTTGTCGCAGAGAGGCTCCGATTGCTCGGTGATGAAGCCATGTGCGTTCTTTTCTAGGAAGTTTTCGCCCGCTGAGCGGAATTATGATGTGGGTAATCGGGAACTTTTGGCCATGAAGTGGGCATTTGAGGAGTGGAGTCATTGGCTGGAGGGTGCTAGACATCGTGTGGTGGTCTTGACTGATCACAAAAATCTGATTTACCTTGAGTCTGCCAGGCGTCTGAATCCTAGACAGGCTCGTTGGTCACTGTTTTTCTCTCGTTTCAATTTAGTGGTTTCATACCTGCCAGGTTCAAAGAATGTGAAGGCGGATGCTCTTTCTAGGAGTTTTGTGCCTGACTCCCCTGGAAATTCTGAGCCCACTGGTATCCTTAGGGATGGGGTGATTTTGTCGGCCGTCTTCCCAGACTTGCGACGTGCTTTGCAGGAGTTTCAGGCGGGTAAACCTGGTCGTTGTCCGCCTGAGAGACTGTTTGTTCCGGATAGTTGGACCAGTAGAGTCATCTCTGAGGTCCATTCTTCTGCGTTGGCAGGTCATCCTGGAATATTTGGTACTAGAGACTTGGTGGCCAGGTCTTTTTGGTGGCCTTCCTTGTCGAGGGATGTGCGTTCTATTGTGCAGTCTTGTGAGGTTTGTGCTCGGGCTAAGCCTTGCTGTTCTCGAGCCAGTGGATTGTTGTCACCTTTGCCTATCCCGAAGAGGCCTTGGACGCACATTTCCATGGACTTTATTTCGGATCTCCCTGTCTCTCAAAAAATGTCTGTCATCTGGGTTGTGTGTGACCGCTTTTCTAAAATGGTTCATCTTGTACCCTTGCCTAAGTTGCCTTCCTCCTCTGAGTTGGTCCCTCTGTTTTTCCAGAACGTGGTTCGTTTGCATGGGATTCCGGAGAACATCGTTTCTGACAGGGGATCCCAGTTTGTGTCTAGATTTTGGCGGACGTTCTGTGCTAAGATGGGCATTGATTTGTCCTTTTCGTCTGCATTCCACCCTCAGACGAATGGCCAGACGGAGCGAACTAATCAGACCTTGGAAACTTATTTGAGGTGTTTTGTTTCTGCTGATCAGGATGACTGGGTTACCTTTTTGCCGCTGGCCGAGTTTGCCCTTAATAATCGGGCTAGTTCTGCTACCTTGGTTTCTCCTTTCTTTTGTAATTCGGGGTTTCATCCTCGTTTTTTCTCTGGTCAGGTGGAGCCTTCTGATTGTCCTGGAGTTGGACATGGTGGTGGATGGGTTGCATCGGATTTGGAGTCATGTGGTGGACAATTTGAAGTTGTCCCAGGAGAAGGCTCAGCAGTTTGCTAATCGCCGTCGCCGCGTGGGTCCTCGACTTCGTGTTGGGGACTTGGTGTGGTTGTCTTCTCGTTTTGTTCCTATGAAGGTCTCTTCTCCTAAGTTCAAGCCTCGGTTCATCGGTCCTTATAGGATCTTGGAAATTCTTAACCCTGTGTCGTTTCGTTTGGATCTCCCGGCATCGTTTGCTATTCATAATGTGTTCCATCGGTCGTTGTTGCGGAGGTATGAGGTACCTGTTGTTCCTTCGCTTGAGCCTCCTGCTCCGGTGCTGGTGGAGGGAGAATTGGAGTATGTTGTGGAGAAGATCTTGGATTCTCGTGTTTCCAGACGGAAACTCCAATATTTGGTCAAGTGGAAGGGTTATGGTCAGGAGGATAATTCTTGGGTGGTTGCCTCTGATGTTCATGCTGATGATTTGGTCCGCGCTTTTCATAGGGCTCATCCTGGTCGCCCTGGTGGTTCTCGTGAGGGTTCGGTGACCCCTCCTCAAGGGGGGGTACTGTTGTGAGTTCTGTTTTTGGGCTCCCTCTGGTGGTTACTGATGGTACTGGGTGATTTGTGTTCTGTTGTCTCTGGTGTCCACCTGTTCTATTAGCATTTGGGAGTTTCCTATTTAACCGGGCTTTCTTGTCATTTCCCCGCCGGCTATCAAGGTTATCAGAGTGTTTTGTTACCTCAGCTTCTGGCTTCAGTAATCTTCAGGACAAGCTAAGTTTTTGATTTTCTTGTTCCACGTTTTGCTTTATTTTTTGTCTTGTCCAGCTTGCATATAATTGTTTCTTTGCTGCTGGTTGCTCTAGTGGGCTGTAATTGCTCCTCATGTTCCATGAGTTGGAACATGAGTTCAAGTAATTACAGGATGGTTTTTTGAAGGGTTTTTTGCTGACCGCGCAGTTTACTTTTGTATCCTCTGCTATCTAGTTTTAGCGGGCCTCATTTTGCTGAATCTGTTTTCATACTGTGTATGTGCCTTCCTCTCATTTCACCGTCATTATATGTGGGGGGCTGCTATTTCTGTGGGGTATTTCTCTGGAGGCAAGAGAGGTCTGTGTTTCTTCTAATAGGGGAAGTTAGATCTTAGGCTGGTGCGAGACGTCTAGGATCAACGTAGGCACGTTCCCCGGCTATTGTTATTTGTGTGTTCAGGTTTAGGGTCGCGGTCAGCTCAGGTTCCATCACCCTAGAGCTCGTTGTTGCTTGTCCTTTTGTGATTCCCTGCCATTGGAATCATGACAGGAGCCCCAGACTAAGGAAGATTGACAATCATTGTGCTTCTTACATTTTCTAATAATTATGTCTACTGTTGTTGCCTTTGATCTTGTCTATAGTGGAGAGGTTGGACTGTTATTGATTGAGTGTGTGGACAGGTGTTTTTTTTTTACAGGTAACAAGGTCAAACAAATGCAATTAATACAGGTAATAAGTGCACACAATTTAATTATATAAAAATCATACAATATGATTTTCTGGTTTTTATTTTTAGATTCTGTTTCTCACAGTTGAAGTGTGCCTACTATAGAAATTACAGACCTCCCCATTCTTTGTAGATGGGAAAACTTGCGAAATTGGCAGAGTATCAAATACTTATTTTCCCCACTGTATATACACAGTTATATAGCTGCACATATACTTCCATAAATGATATAGATACATACTCTGCACAGTATCCTTAAAGTATTAATTGGGCATATGGGTATACAGTTAGGGCCAGAAATATTTGGACAGTGACACAATTTTCGCGAGTTGGGCTCTGCATGCCACCACATTGGATTTGAAA
This sequence comes from Ranitomeya imitator, assembly GCF_032444005.1. Classification (NCBI taxonomy): domain Eukaryota; kingdom Metazoa; phylum Chordata; class Amphibia; order Anura; family Dendrobatidae; genus Ranitomeya; species Ranitomeya imitator. Next base: position 66,798,083 of record NC_091283.1, read on the forward strand.
TGAAATCTCTACAACAGAATTCAAGTGCAGATTGTAACGTTTAATTTGAAGGGTTGAACAAAAATATCTGATAGAAAATGTAGGAATTGTACACATTTCTTTACAAACACTCCACATTTTAGGAGGTCAAAAGTAATTGGACAAATAAACATAACCCAAACAAAATATTTTTATTTTCAATATTTTGTTGCAAATCCTTTGGAGGCAATCACTGCCTTAAGTCTGGAACCCATGGACATCACCAAACGCTGGGTTTCCTCCTTCTTAATGCTTTGCCAGGCCTTTACAGCCGCAGCCTTCAGGTCTTGCTTGTTTGTGGGTCTTTCCGTCTTAAGTCTGGATTTGAGCAAGTGAAATGCATGCTCAATTGGGTTTAGATCTGGAGATTGACTTGCCCATTGCAGAATGTTCCACTTTTTGGCACTCATGAACTCCTGGGTAGCTTTGGCTGTATGCTTGGGGTCATTGTCCATCTGTACTATGAAGCGCCGTCCAATCAACTTTGCAGCATTTGGCTGAATCTGGGCTGAAAGTATATCCCGGTACACTTCAGAATTCATCCGGCTACTCTTGTCTGCTCTTATGTCATCAATAAACACAAGTGACCCAGTGCCATTGAAAGCCATGCATGCCAATGCCATCACGTTGCCTCCACCATGTTTTACAGAGGATGTGGTGTGCCTTGGATCATGTGCCGTTCCCTTTCTTCTCCAAACTTTTTTCTTCCCATCATTCTGGTACAGGTTGATCTTTGTCTCATCTGTCCATAGAATACTTTTCCAGAACTGAGCTGGCTTCTTGAGGTGTTTTTCTGCAAATTTAACTCTGGCCTGTCTATTTTTGGTATTGATGAATGGTTTGCATCTAGATGTGAACCCTTTGTATTTACTGTCATGGAGTCTTCTCTTTACTGTTGACTTAGAGACAGACATACCTACTTCACTGAGAGTGTTCTGGACTTCAGTTGATGTTGTGAACGGGTTCTTCTTCACCAAATTAAGTATGCGGCGATCATCCACCACTGTTGTCATCCGTGGACGCCCAGGCCTTTTTGAGTTCCCAAGCTCACCAGTTAATTCCTTTTTTCTCAGAATGTACCCAACTGTTGATTTTGCTACTCCAAGCATGTCTGCTATCTCTCTGATGGATTTTTTCTTTTTTTTCAGCCTCAGGATGTTCGGCTTCACCTCAATTGAGAGTTCCTTTGACCGCATGTTGTCTGCTCACAGCAACAGCTTCCAAATGCAAAACCACACACCTGGAATCCACCCCTGACCTTTTAACTACTTCATTGATTACAGGTTAATGAGGGAGACGCCTTCAGAGTTAATTGCAGCCCTTAGAGTCCATTGTCCAATTACTTTTGGTCCCTTGAAAAAGAGGACGCTATGCATTACAGAGCTATGATTCCTAAACCCTTTCTCCGATTTGGATGTGGAAACTATCATATTGCAGCTGGGAGTGTGCACTTTCAGCCCATATTACATATATAATTGTATTTCTGAACATGTTTTTGTAAACAGCTAAAATAACAAAACTTGTGTCACTGTCCAAATATTTCTGGCACTAACTGTATATAACCTACCATAGAAACTATATGCATCTTTTATTCTTTATTTTTTACTTTTCCAAAATATTGTAATGTCCCAAGATATACCATGAATATCTAATTGGCCATACATTACCATTAAGGCACCAACGCGCATTAGATGGCAGTTAGTTGGACGATGCTTCAGCCAATTGGTCAGCAAACAGCCATATCAGCTGGCTATCCCATACATAGGAGCGCTCGCTCGACTGAGAGTTTCTGTGTTTTCTATGAAAAAGCGACAACAGACAGCTTTGCTGGCGGCTTATTGCCAGGAGGAAAAAATCAGCTGGCAGTGTGAATTTGCACATGCCCGATTGATATCTCTACAATATTTCTTTGGCCGGCACCACTATACACATTAGTCAGCTGAACCCATCAATATTGGTGAGTACAACTGACATTATTCTGATCTGTATCCGGGCTTTAGTTAGGATAGGTGAGCGTGCTTTGCACTGCTCGATACTCAATCGAGCATTGGGGTGCTAAATCGAGTATCGAGCAGTGCCGAGCATCGAGTGGTGCTCAAGAGCTCGGGTCCCCGTAAGAAGCTCATTTGAAAGATCTGAGCCGTGTGCTGCACTAAAGTGGGGTATGCCCCTGCTGGTAGCGCTGGTACGCCTCTGTTAGCTGGACTCTTTGTGAGCTGTAAAACTCCAGGGACATGTTCTAGAGAGAGAGAGAGAGTCCATTCATCCTCCTGAAAACTGTTTGAGTTTCACATTCAGTTCCATTATGCTCACTACTTGAGTCGAGCAAGTCCGAGCATCTGACATTCTCGGTTTGCGTACCGAGGACTTGAGCTATTCAGTGCAACACTAGCCAGGATCTCATGTGACCTTGAAAGTTTTTCTCATTTTCTGCAAATGCAGTTTACTACTCTTCCGCCAACCTTGTTGGGCCACCAATATTCAGAAAGGTAGGTTGCAAAGGAATGAAATATATTAGAAAAATCTTCCGGATGATATTTGGTTCAAACACGATGCGAACAAAACCTCAATCATAACCTGAAAATACAATGTGGATGATAACAAATATGTGGATAAATAAGAAATGCGTCAGAATATTGCTCAGCACAAGGCATTAAATCTTTTTTAATAGCAACACTAGGTTCATGCTGAGTCTGGCTGTCTGTGCTTTTCACTGCAATAAAGCGACTACGCTGTTGTTATTCATTCCTGATTCTTAAATTCTAACGACTATGTTAACTCTGCAGATATGTCCTTCCACATCCTATAATTAATCTCAATCAGTACTCTACTATGCATACTACGGGACTGAGAGCCTTTCCAGGTAGGGGATAAAGATCATAAACATTTTTTTTACTTTAATAATTGAATAAGAGGATTATTCTTTAAAAAAAATCTTCAATTACAAGTGAAAGACAGGACACGATACTCAATAAAAAAAAAAAAACATTCCTTTTGCTGCTTTTTAAAACTGAAGATAATACAGTGCATTGCGAAAGAATTTGGTCCCTTGAAATTTTTCAACCTTTTCCCACATATCGTGCTTCAAACATAAAGATACCAAATGTAAATTTTTGGTGAAGAATCAACAACAAGTGGAACACAATTGTGAAGTTGAACGAAATTTATTGGTTATTTAAAATTTTTGTGGAAATTCAAAAACTGAAAAGTGGGGCGTGCAATATTATTCGGCCCCTTTAACTTAATACTTTCTTGCCCCACCTTTTGCTGCGATTACAGCTGCAAGTCACTTGGGGTATGTCTCTATCAGTTTTGTACTTCGAGAGACTGAAATTCTTGCCCATTCTTCCTTGGCAAACAGCTCGAGCTCAGTGAGGTTTGATGGAGATCGTTTGTGAACAGCAGTTTTCAGTTCTTTCCACAGATTCTCGATTGGATTGAGGTCTGGACTCTGACTTGGCCATTCTAACACCTGGATACGTTTATTTGTGAACCATTCCATTGTAGATTTTCCTTTATTTTTGGGATCATTGTCTTGTTGGAAGACAAATCTCCGTCCCAGTCTCAGGTCTTTTGCAGACTCCAACAGGTTTTCTTCAAGAATGGTCCTGTATTTGGCTCCATCCATCTTCCCATCAATTTTAACCATCTTCCCGGTCCCTGCTGAAAAAAAGCAGGCCCAAACCATGATGCCACCACCATGTTTGACAGTGGGGATGGTGTGTTCAGGGTGATGAGCTGTGTTGCATTTACCCCAAACATATCATTTGGCATTGTTGCCAAAAAGTTTGATTTTGGTTTCATCTGACCAGAGCACCTTCTTCCACATGTTTGGTGTGTCTCCGAGGTGGCTTGTTGCAAACTTTAAATGGCACTTTTTTATGGGTATCTTTGAGAAATGGCTTTCTTCTTGCCATTCTTCCATAAAGGCCAGATTTGTGCAGTGCACGACTGATTGTTGTCCTATGGACAGACTGTCCCACCTCAGCTGTAGATCTCTGCAGTTCACCCAGAGTGGTCATGGGCCTCTTGGCTGCATCCCTGATCAGTCTTCTCCATGTTTGAGATGAAAGTTTAGAGGGACGGCCGGGTGTTGGTAGATTTGCAGTGGTCTGATACTCCTTCCATTTCAATATGATCTCTTGCACAGTGCTCCTTGGGATGTTAAAGTTTGGGAAATCATTTTGTATCCAAATCCAGCTTTAAACTTCTCCACAAAAGTATCACGGACCTGCCTGTTGTGTTCCTTGGTCTTCATGATTCTCTCTGTGCTTCAAACAGAACCCTGAGACTATCACAGAGAAGGTGCATTTATACGGAAACTTGATTACACACAGGTGGATTATATGTATCACCATTAGGCATATAAAAATAAAGATTATTATTATTATTATTATTATTTGGGACAACATTGAATCATTCAGAGATCCACAATGAACTACTGGAGTGAGTTTGCTGCACTGAAAGTAAAGGGGCCGAATAATATTGCACGCCCCACTTATCAGTTTTTGAATTTCCACAAAAATGTAAAATAACCAATACATTTCGTTCAACTTTACAATTGTGTTCCAATTGTTGTTGATTCTTCACCAAATATTTTCATTTGGTATTTTTATGTTGAAGCATGATATGTGGGAAAAGGTTGAAAAGTTCCAGGGGGCCGAATACTTTCATAAGGCACTGTATATTCACTAATTTGGAGGAGTTGGGCAAATGTAATGTTTTAGTAATTTAAAGGCTCTTAAACGCTTAAAGGGAATCTGTCAGAAGATTGTTGCTTTGTAATCCGAGAGCACCATAATGTTGATACAGAGACTATGATTACAGTGATTTGTCATTTACCAGGCTGTGTTTTGCTGTTTAAATACAATCATTTTTTCTCCAGCAGGAGATTATCACTACAGGACTATGTGCCTTGTGCCTCCCAGTCCAAACTAAGTTATACGTCAGTGGAATAAGGATTTCTACCCCTATGTCGTGCTGCTGTCAGATTGCATGGCAAAAACCTGCTGACAGAGCCCTTTAAACATATTGTAAGATTTGGGAAAGGATAAAAATGGGCATATGAAGGGGAATACAAAATGGAAAGAGCACTATGCTGAATAGAGAAACCTTAGTTTGAACTCACCCTTGATATGTTCAAACGCATCCCACCATACATTGGTGATCTATTCCAAATTGCAGGGAAATGGAAGCAAAATACATCTTAACTAATGAGCTAAATTTACAAAGAGGTGCAGGCCTCCTAAAATATTTCACACTTCTGCTACTTTGCTGCTACAATTTGCACCAATTTCTGATGTAAGTAATGAGAAATCTTTTTGGCCCAGTTGAAACCTTTCTCCCTACTTGTTTCTGTCCTTATTCACCATTAATGAAACATTGCAAGACTGGAGAAAAGTTACAAATTAAGTAAATATGACCTGTGCCTAAAATGTCCTCCTTATTTATTTTGAAAAGCTGTAGAGTATTTTGTACACATTAAAGTGAATCTGTCAGCATGTTTTTACAATGTAATCTGAGGGCAGCATTGAGGCAGGGGCTGAGCCATTGATTTCAGAGATGTGTCACTTTTTAGGCTGTGTTCTACTGTTTCAATACAATAAGTGTTTTATCAGCAGGAGATCATCATTACAGGACTACTTGTCTGCTGCCTCCTGGCCCAACTCCACTACCGCCTCTAATTAGCAGCTTACTGTCAATGCACAGTGTATGCAGAAACCTGCTAATTAGTGGTGTGGGCTGGGGTAGAGTTCTTAGCTCTTCTACAGGCTCCATTTAAAACCTCTGATTGGGTGACTCAGTAATCTAAGTGATATATCACTGGATTCTCTTTTCCTACATTATGCTGCTCTCGGATGAAGTAAGAAAAAGCAGCAAAAAGGCAGAGATGCTTACCTGCCTAGGCCTCCAAACAAATGCACTGGACCCATGTGGTTAAGATGGCGGCAACACAGGTGCAGAATTACCGATGAGGCAACCACTCACAACCTACCAAACTAATGGAGGGGGTGGCTGCTTGGCATATTACTGCACATAAAAGACTTGTATGCGGCGCTGTTCACACAATGGAGATGCACAGCAGATCTTGGATGGAGTAGCAAAAATCTAGTGACAGATTCCCTCCAAAAGGAGTCTGTTGGTCCAAATTTACCCTTCATGCTTGGCACATAGCCTTGTTAGGGGATGGAGAAACAAGAAAAATCATACTTTTAGTTTTCAAATCCGCTTTTTCCATTTACCCCCAAATGAATGTTATTGCAATATGCAAATGAAGTTGCTTGACGTAACTTTAGCATGAATAAAAGCCTCGATGCACACTCCTACTCATTTATTTAGCATGCCGACTCCTATGTTGATTGACAAAGTTGGTTTGACCAGAGCCAGCACTGTTTTAGGATTAGATAAACCTCTAGAAAGCGTGCACTCTGTGCAAGAGCGAGCGCGCACATCACTCTCTCCTCTCTGCTGGCGTTACTTGTTACACAGCGACCGTACTCTCCAAAGTATCTGTGCGACATGCAATGTCAGAAAAGAGAGTGATGTGTGCGCTCGCTTCTGAGCACTGTGTAACAATGCTGCACTGAGCACTCAATAGTTTCACATTTCATTCATGTTGTTTTTAGAACAATAGTGGAATAGATTTCAAAACACAAAAAGGATTATTATTATTATTATTATTATTATTATTGTTGCTCCATTTCCTGCAAAAGTTGTGTGGTTAGTTTGAAGTGTAACCTTGGTCTGAACTAGTGGTGAGCGAGTATGCTCGTTACTCGAGATTTCTAAGCATGCTCGGGTGTTCTCCAAGTATTTTGTGCGTCCTCGGAGATTTAGTTTGTGTTGCCGCAGCTGCATGATTTGTGGCTGCAGGACAGCCTGAATACATGTGGAGATTTCCTAACAAACAGGCAGCTCCCACATGTGTTCAGGCTGTCTAGCAGCCACAAATCATGCAGCTCTGGCAACACAAACTAAATCCCCGAGCACACCCAAAATACTCGGAGAACGGCCGAGCATGCTCGGAAAACTTGAGTAACAAGCATATTTGCTCATCACTAGTCTGAATAACTCCCTTTGACTGAAAACTGTGAAACTTTTAAACATTTTATTGCAACCCCTATATGACTCTGCTAGGACATTTTAGACCAGAGGCAGCTGGCGTCCTCATAGGAAAGGCAGAAAAGTGGAGCCTTCTTTCTATTTTAGTGGCAGGAGCTGCAAGTGCTGCTGGGTTTCAGCAGATCAGCACTGTAGTGCAGTCAGGATGATGGCTGAGTTATGGACTCCCCATACACCACATGTGGCTTCAGCCACACACTGATTTGACTTACTGCTCCTCAGCTTTCCTCATCATGGATGTTGCACACTACAAATGTGGAAACATTTATAACTGCACAATAAACTTCCATATGTCAGATTAAATATGTCAGACCCCAGATCATAGTAATCGTAGTTTGGGTGGTTGCCTCAATCTTACGGCTTCTTATCCTGCTACATGATTTTTAAAGTGACATTGTGAATAAAAAAAGGTAAACAAAACTGGTAAGTGTCACTTTTTTAAGAGTTATTTTTTATTTTAAAGTAAACAGTGGGTTAAAAAGATGGAAAACATTTTTCTCATTTCGCTTTGGCCACTATCTAGTCAACCCCTCTCCACTTTGGTCTGGTCTTCAGGAATCTTCTACCGTTGCATCCTGGCATCATTGGCCACCCTGCGCTGATTAGGCCTTGTGACATTGTCTAACAGCATGACATCATGTGAGGCTCAGTCAGTGACTGGACCTCACTTGGCATCATGTAGCCGAGAGAGATGCAATTTTTTTTAAACCTTTCTTGGCTGGTTGGTGACCGATGAATATGTTTTTTGCATAGCCCCTGAAGGGTACTCTTTATTCCACTTTCAAAATTGTAACTCTCTAGAAAATGGCATGGTTGAAAGAAGTTTCAAAATGCTCCAAATTGAAAAGATTTAACTTTTGGCAGACTTGCGTGTACAGTGTCCATCGAGTAGCATGAAACAGAGAAGAGTGTCTAACGCGCCTAGCAAGTTGAGCAAAAATTTTGATGCTACAGCAAAATAATAGTTTTTCAGAGGCAGATATTTCAAATTGAACATTAGTTTTAAACTCAGTTTTCTCAATATCCCTAAGAGAAAAAGGTGTGGAATTTACTGCCAGCTGGTAGATGATGAAGATTTTGCCAAAACTTACCTGAAAAAGCCTAAAACGTTTTGGAAGAATGTTCTCTGGTCAGATGAAGCAAAAGTAGAGCTTTTTGGGCATATGCATCAACAGAGTTTACAGGAGAAAAAAAGAGGCATTCAAAGAAAAGAACACGGTCCCTACAGTCAAACATGGCGGAGGTTCCCTGATGTTTTGGGGTTCCTTTGCTGCCTCTGGCACTGGACTGCTTGACCGTCTGCATGGCATTATGAAGTCTGAAGACTACCAACAAATTTTGCAGCATAATGTAGAGCCCAGTGTGAGAAAGCTGGGTCTCCCTCAGAGGTCATGGGTCTTCCAGCAGGACAATGACCCAAAACACACTTCAAAAAGCACTAGAAAATAGTTTGAGAGAAAGCACTGGAGACTTCTAAGGTGGTCAGCAATGAGTCCAGACCTGAATCCCATAGAACACTTGTGGAGAGATCTAAAAATGGCAGTTTGGAGAAGGCACCCTTCAAATATCAGGGACGTGGAGCAGTTTGCCAAAGAAAAATGGTCTAAAATTCCAGCAGAGCATTGTAAGAAACTCATTGATGGTTACCGGAAGCAGTTGGTCGCAGTTATTTTGGCTAAAGGTTGTGCAACCAAGTATTAGGCTGAGGGTGCCAATACTTTTGTCTGGCCCATTTTTGGAGTTTTGTGTGAAATGATCAATGTTTTGCTTTTTGCTTCATTCTCTTTTCTGTTTTTTCATTTAAGACAAATTAAATGAAGATAATAATACCAAAGCATTTGTGATTGCAATCATTTTCAGGAAGAAACTGAGTGTTATCTGACAGAATTGCAGGGGTGCCAATATTTTGGCCATGACTGTAGCTCTTGCATGAGACTCATGATTTATTTGTTACCTTAGGTGCAAATGAGAAGTTACATCTCATAATGTCTAAGTACCAAGAACATTCTAGAGCTCAAAACTAATTTATCCCAATGAAAACAAATCTTTCTTTCTGCACATTTTACCTGTGTGTCACCTATTCATTAAAACCGTTAATCAAATGATACTTTTACTTGGTAATTATGAGACCAAGAAAATGCTCCTGTTATGTTCATTTATTTCTAAGCCAACAAATCAACATTGTGGAGATCGAGCATAAAATGATTTATAAAGTATGAGGATATTTTTTAACAAGCAAATTACAACTAGCAAATTTATACTTTTGTCTTTTGCATGTTGGCCCAGAGCCGGCAGAGAGGCGCATGGAGTACAGAATCATAGGCACCAAGCATGATGCTACATGTTCTCTCCAGGACTTTATAATAGAGATATTCTTTCCCAAAAGTAATCCCTTTAGTGGTGTCTGTCTGTGTGATATAGTATTTGATAGAACATTGAAGGCATACAGAAGTAAAGTATGGCTGCTCACTTCTATGGGTGCCTTTATTTTGGCCATACATTAAGTTTCAACAGTGGCAAAGTCTAGCACTTCAATCTGGTCAAATAAAGGTTTCAAGTTTATTCAGGATTCACAATAGATAACACCATCTCCAATATTCTTATGAGTTTTGATTGAAAAAAGGTTCATATCTAGAGATGAGAAAATATTTTGAAACTAGAATTTGTCAAGTTTACCAAATTTTCCCAGGAAATTCAATTTGCAGTGAATTGATTTGCTGCAAATTGAAAGTACTCCAAAGATTCCTATTGCCCTTCTATGATGTTACACTCTTTTGCTTACACACTAATCTTCTTCCTTGCTGTGCTGTCACAGACTTTTTGTGCGGATTCCTTAGTGTCACAGTATATGACTTTCCTTCCCTATCTTTTTGGCCAAGCTGTGAGCTGTGACGTCCTCTCACTATCCAGATTCACCACAAAATGAAATGCTTCAGCTATTATATAGGCTATGATAGTTTCTCTTAATTTGCTCCGCTATACCACATGATGTGATAGCTATAAGGTATTACGGCAAAGCCTGACGAGCTTTGCCTAAAGGTACCGTCACATTAAGCGACGCTGCAGCGATCTAGACAACGATCCCGATCGCTGCAGCGTCGCTGTGTGGTCGCTGGAGAGCTGTCACACAGACAGCTCTCCAGCGACCAACGATGCCAGTCCCCTGGTAACCAGGGTAAACATCGGGTTACTAAGCGCAGGGCCGCGCTTAGCAACCCAATGTTTACCCTGGTTACCAGCGTAAACGTAAAAAAAAACAAAACACTACATACTTACATTCCGGTGTCTGTCCTCTGGCGCTGTGCTTTCCTGCACTGTCAGCGCCGGCTAGCCGTAAAAAGCAGAGCGGTGATGTCACCGCTGTGCTTTCCGGCTGGCGCTCAGTTAGTGCAGAGAAGCACAGCGCCGGGGGACAGACACCGGAATGTAAGTATGTAGTGTTTGGTTTTTTTTTACGTTTACGCTGGTAACCAAGGTAAACATCGGGTTACTAAGTGCGGCCTTGCGCTTAGTAACCCGATGTTTACCCTGGTTACCAGTGAAGACATCGCTGAATCGGCGTCACACACGCCGATTCAGCGATGTCTGCGGGAGGTCCAGCGACGAAATAAAGTTCTGGACTTTCTGCTCCGACCAACGATGTCACAGCAGGATCCAGATCGCTGCTGCCTGTCAAACTGAACGATATCGCTAGCCAGGACGCTGCAACGTCACGGATCGCTAGCGATATCGTTCAGTGTGACGGTACCTTAAGGTTATGTGAGCCTTCTCTGGACAATGCAATCTTCTCCATTGTCTATTTTAGCTATTTTTTTCCGTGAGTAGCTGAATCCAGCAAAATCCCAAAGATTTTACACAAATTTGGTGTACATTGAATTGATTTGTTCATCTCTATTCATAAGAATTTGGTTGTATTCTATAGTTATTATCCTTCTTTTCTCTTTCACCAAAGTTTGTGAGGTTTTTTTTTGTGTTACTAAGCCCCAATAAATAAACCACAAACTGAATATCAAACAAGTATAACCTAGATCTTCTCATTGCCCCTTAAAAGGGTATTCCAATTCTCAAATGTTTCAATGGCTATATTCCCCCTTATAAAATAAAAACAGCCTATACTTTCCATTGGTGCTGATGCCATTTCAGCGATCACGGAACTGAGTCTATTGAGCTTGCCTGACGTTGTTATAGCGGAGGGGGGGTATAGGCTTATAGAGATTAGAACATATCCTTATTCCGTCCTCTAAGGTCTAGAAATCCTTATTTACAATGAAGTTATTTTATTTTTGGATCAGGAAAAAACATAATATAGTTTCTTGTCTGTTTTATGAAGAACAAATTTCATTGAATTAAATATGAAATATACAGCTCTGGTAAAAATTAAGAGACCACCGCATCAAAACCCTGTCATGGGCAGCTCAATCTCCAGACCTGAACCCCATTGAAAACCTCTGGAATGTAATCAAGAGGATGATGGATAGTCACAAGCCATCAAACATAGAAGAACTGCTTACATTTTTGTGCCTGGAGTGGCATAAGGTAACCAAAAAGCAGTGTGAAAGACTGGTAGAAAGCATGCCAAGATGCATGAAAGCTGTGATTAAATATCATGGTTATTCCACAAAATATTGATTTCTGAACTCTTCCTGAGTTAAAACACTAATATTGTTGCTCAGATACTGTGGCAGCTCCCATTGGTCCTCTAGGAAGCACCTTTCTGCCATGTCCAGTTAGTGTAGGCAATATTCTATAATTTTGCATTTGTGAACTATGCTTCAAACATTCACTAACTTTGCATCTTTTTGTATTACTTTCTTTGTTTGTGCAAGGATGGAACTCTCCTCTTAACTATTTGGAACACTCTTGTCAACCCAAGAATGGTGGTGAACTTGAAGCCATTTACCTTAAGGAATTGGCTAAAATTCCTCAGGCAGGCTGCCAGAAACTGGCGTCTTGGTATGCATGTTTGCAGCAGGTCATAACAACCAGAAGGGTTCTACTAAGTACTAAAGATGCTTGTCATGAAGGGGTTCAATAACTCTGTCATTTCATTAGTCATTAAAAGCAGGACCCAGATCCAACTGTTCAGAAACCTGCCAGAGGAAAGCTATATAGACAAAATGCCCAGCCCTAAAAGTGGGATCCTTGCTGTCAGTCAAAGTGTTTTGTTAAAACCTATATTAAATCTGCCAAAGCATGTAGGAAAAAATGTTGTGGTCTGATGAAACCAAAGTTGAACTTTTTTGCCATAACTCCATAAGGTAAAAAATTACCACAAAGCCAACACAGCACATGACCAAACGGACATTTTACCCACAGGGAAGCATGGTGAACCCAACATCATGCCTAAGGGCTGTTTATCGGCAGCTTGAACTGGGTCTTAATCAAGGTGGAGGGAATTATTATGAACAGTGCCAAATATCAGTCAATTTTCCATGAAACCTTCAGGCCTCTGCTTAAAACCTGAAGATGAACTTGACCTGTCAGTACCCTACGTATACCTCAAAATTAACAAAAGCATGGCCTCCCAAGAAAAAGATAAAAGTTTTGGAATGACTCAGCCAGAGCCCAGACCTGAAAATTTCACATTGAAAACCAATGGGTTGACCAGAAGAGGATGCTACACACAGGAGATGCCTTAACAATCTGATAGATTTTGAGCTATTTCAAGAAAGAGTGGGCAAAATTTGCTGTCATAAATTTAAAGGTTACTTCTACAAAGTATTAGTTTAAGTATGCCTAAAAATTATATATATACTTTATACATCCAGACTTTCCATTTCAAAAAAATAAAAGAAAAAAGAAAATAATTAAGATAAGGTTTCACTATTAATAACAGCTGATTGTAGGGTGCTCCAGTATAAATACAATTAGTGCTATGTTTAGTTCTTCTAAAAGATAGGCTTGCCTATAATGGCCAATTCCTTTAAAGGGAACCTGTCACCTGAATTTGGCGGGACAGGTTTGCGGTCATATTGGCGGGGTTTTCGGGTGTTTGTTTCACCCTTTCCTTACCCTCTGGCTGCATGCTGGCCGCAATATTGGGTTGAAGTTCATGCTGTGTCCTCCGAAGTACACGCCTGCGCAAGGCGCAAGATTGCCTTGCGCAGGCGTGTACTTCGGAGGACATAGCATGAAATTCAACCCAATATTGCGGCCAGCATGTAGCCAGCGGGTAAGGAATGGGTGAAACAAACACCCAAAAACCCCGCCAATATGACCGCAAACCTGTCCCGCCAAATTCAGGTGACAGGTACCCTTTAAAGTGATATGCAAATATATTTTTCTAGAGGGGTGGTAATTTAAATGTTCTGTTAAGAATCTATATTGAATAAAAACTTGTTTAAATACTCTTCTATGTACATAAATTACATTTTCGTGAGTTACCCTGTGTGACAAAATGGAACACAATATTTTCCTGCCTCAACAGACATGGGTTATTCTTTATTAATCCTTCCGTTGAAATGAGTTTAACTCTTAGCCTTTGCAAATGAATAGATTGCACCCAGATGTTTAATATACATTACGGAATGTCTCTTACCTTGAAATATCGGCTTTATTAATCTATTTCTATACATCCGTGCAGATCACTCACACAGAGTGGAGGCAGCTGAAATGACTTATTGGTACAAGTATATAGCCACACTGTATAATATTAAGAAAATATTTCTACAGTTCACGAGATTAGTCAGAGAAAGTAAAATTGAATTCTGTTCCAAGCAATATATTCCATTTTGGACAAGCTTCAGAATTCATGAATTAGTAATATATTTCATTTGATCTGTGCAGTATGAACATATTTAATGTATAATAGAGCATGTCAGCTTTTAGCTCAGTTCCCGATCCAAAGATGTATGAAAACTGTCGAAAGTGCGCAAGGTGGAGAAAAGAAGAATAACTATTAATCTCTCCTGTGTACAATCTCTATCTACCATGGAAAATGTGTGCACCCTAGTATAAAATGTAACTTTAACTGTATTACAATTTGTCTCCGAATTGTATTTACTGGACCATAACAATATATAGTATATACGGTGAATGATTGCCTGCGAGGTAACACACAGACAAGAACCTACTGTCTAAATAGATTCAGACACAAATTTATTAAAATGAGTAAAAGGAATATTCAGAGTAGAAAGTACCACCTCTCCATCAGGCCTCAGTCAGACATCCATTATTCACATATGGTTTCTTTAATGTAGGAGAAGACAGAGAGAGAGGTCCCCACTGACCATAACAGCTTACAGTCTACAGGAGAAAGAGAGGACCACACTGACCTTAAGAACTTACACTCTAGAGAGAGATGAACCCCGCTGACACTAAGAGCTTACACTCTACAGGAGAGAGAGGACTCCGCTGACCATAAGAGTTTACACTCTACAGGAGAGTGAGGACTCCGCTGACCATAAGAGCTTACAGTCTACAGTACAGGAGAAAGAGAGGACCCCACTGACCTTAAGAACTTACACTCTAGAAGAGAGAGGTGAACCCCGCTGACACTAAGAGCTTACACTCTACAGGAGAGAGAGGACTCCGCTGACCATAAGAGCTTACACTCTACAGGACAGAGAGAGGACCTCACTGACCATAAAAGCTTACACTCAACAGGAGAGACAGGACTCCGCTGACCATAAGAGCTTATACTCTTCAGGAGAGAGAGGACTCCGCTGACCATAAGAGCTTACACTCTACAGGACAGAGAGAGGACCTCACTGACCATAAGAGCTTACACTCTACAGGAGAGACAGGACTCCGCTGACCATAAGAGCTTACACTTTACAGTAGAGAGAGGACCGCGCTGACCATAAGAGCTTACACTCTACAGGAGAGAGAGGATCACTTTGACCATAAGAGATTAAACTCTACAGGCGAGAGAGAACCCTGCTGACCCTAAGAGCTGCTTATACTCTACAGGAGAGGGACAACCTCGCTGACCATAAGAGCTTACACTCTACAGGAGAGAGAGAGAAAGGACCCCACTGACCATAAGAGTTTACACTCCACATGACAGAGACAGAGGACCCCAATGACCATAAGCATTTATACACTACAGAAGAGAGAGGAAGAGGAATCCACTAACCATAACAGCTTTCACTTTACAGAAGAGAGAGAGGACCCCACTGACCATAGGAGATTACACTCTACAGGAGAGAGGACACCACTGGCCATAAGAGCTTTCAATCTACAGGAGAGAGAGAGGACCCCGCTGACCATAAGAGCTTTCACTCTGCAGGAGAGATGACCCTACTGACCATAAGAGCTTGCACTCTACAAAAGAGACAGGGAAGATACTACTGACCAAAGGAGCTTACATTATAGAGGAGAGAGAATCCTGTTGACCAAAAGAGCTTACACTCTACAGGAGAGAGAGACTTACCCAGTAACTCTGGAGATGGAAATGACTCAGCCAGAAGATAACCTGTGCTCCACTAATCAGTAAGATGTCATAGCTGCAGGGCATCATGGCAAGTCCATGCAAAAATATAGTAGTCCACTCTATGTAGCAGTGTGGGAAATGGTGCCAGGCGAGTTGTTTTGTTTTTTTTGCAAACCACAAATCAAACTTCAATATGTTCAAGCTTACATAAAACTATGAATTTCAGGAAATTCTACTCTAGCTTGGTCCACTGTGGATTGATCCACTCATCTCGATGTTCTGTTTTTTTAAATTATATTGGGTATGAGACGTTTTGCATTCTTTTTGTGGCATATGGTAAAATCATGGATGAAACAATAATGGTAAAAACTGACTCACTGACCAGCCCACCCAATTAGCCACTGTTTACCACTGAATCTTTCAGGTAAAATTGCTACTGAGTAAAACGGCCATTGTTGACCCAGTGTGGAGCAGACTTGGTGTAAGAGCCAGCTGCCTACAAATCCTCCCGGCTTCAGCCGTACATATCTGGTGGATGTGGAGGATGTTATGAGAATTTGGCAGATGTCAGGCTGCGGTTGGGCTGTTCAGCCTCGAAGCTTACTGGTCTTCAGTAGAGTTGAGCGACCTTGACCTTTTTAGAGTCGAGCCGGGTTTCGCGAAACCCGACTATCTCAAAAGTCGGGTCGAGTGAAATCGGCCGATTATGACGTAAAGTCGGGATCGACCGAAACACGAAACCCAATGCAAGTCAATGGGGCAGCATAGTCGGCAGTGAGTGGGGGCCAGGAAAACACCTAGAGTGCCCATTTTAATGTCAAAACCATCCATTCTTCTTAATGAAGCTTGTCAAGCGTAATTTACCTTATAATAATTGGAAGGCATTTGAAATTGGGGGTCATTTGGCTAAAGTTGTGGTGGGTAGGGCTGGTTCAAGTAATTAGTGGGCCCAGGAAATCTGGACCACGTCACGGCAGTGGAGCAGGGAGAGGTAAGTATTTCAACTTTGCAAGTGCTGTGAACCTGAGCAAGCAGGGGGGGCCCACTCGTTGGCATTGGCACTGGCACAGGACCCCTCAAAGTACAGCGGTGTGTTTGCACGGTGGGGGCGCCTCCCACCGGCAGCAACACTTTTGCGTACCATGAGAGGCCCTGTGCCAGTGACGTCGCCAACTAGTATTCCTCCCCCCACCTGATGAAGGAACCTGCACTTTCATCTGCACCTTCCTGTTTGTCCCCGTGTAAGGTGGTATGGTATGCGGGAAGGGGGACCTGACTTTCAGCAGGGTCACAATCTTGCAGTGTAGCGTGCACGGGAAATGTTGCATTATGGGTCAATGTACCAGCAGACTCATCTATCACTGGCTGGGCAATGGGCAGGATGAGGAGGAAACACAGATATAGGCCCAAAGAATAAAGTGGGCTAAATGCAGTTCAAAATTGGTAACACAGGACTAATCAGGGGGCATTGCAGTGGAGGACAACTGGAATGAGAGGCTGACACAGAGAGTAGGCCCAAATCAGTAAGTAGTCGAAATGCAGTTCAAAATTGGCAACAGTAGTAAACAGGCGGCACAGCTTTGTTCAGTGGAGGAGAACAGCAAGGAGTGGCAGACACCGATAGTAGGCCCCAACCCAACTAGTAGGCCAAATGCAGTCTAACATTAACAACTACTTAACGAGCGCCTGAAAACGGAATTTCAGGACAGGAAACCAGGAGAACAGCAAGGAGCGGCAGACACCGATAGTAGGCCCCAAACCAACTAGTACGCCAAATGCAGTTGTTCCGTTTAACCACAATTTAATGAGAGCCTGAAGATAGAAGTTCAGGAAAGGCAACTTGGAGAACACCTTGGAGTGGAACACACCATCTCTCTACACCCCATACCCAATTTGTAGGTCTAATGCAGCGTAGTTTCCAACAACTACTAAACGAGAGCATGATGATCGAAGCATTGGCGAGGAAACCTGGGGAACACCTTGGAGTGGAACACACCATCTCTCTACACCCCATACCCAATTTGTAGGCCTAATGCAGCGTAGTTTCCAACAACTACTAAACGAGAGCATGATGATCGAAGCATTGGCGAGGAAACCTGGGGAACACCTTGGAGTGGAACACACCATCTCTCTACAGTGGAACACACCATCTCTCTACACCCCATACCCAATTTGTAGGCCTAATGCAGCGTAGTTTCCAACAACTACTAAACGAGAGCCGGAAGATCGAAGCAATGGAGAGGAAACCTGGGGAACACCTTGGAGTGTAACACACCATCTCTCTACACCCCATACCCAATTTGTAGGCCTAATGCAGCGTAGTTTCCAACAACTACTAAACGAGAGCCGGAAGATCGAAGCAATGGAGAGGAAACCTGGGGAACACCTTGGAGTGTAACACACCATCTCTCTACACCCCATACCCAATTTGTAGGCCTAATGCAGCGTAATTTCCAACAACTACTAAACGAGAGCATGAAGATCGAAGCAATGGAGAGGAAACCTGGGGAACACCTTGGAGTGTAACACACCATCTCTCTACACCCCATACCCAATTTGTAGGCCTAATGCAGCGTAGTTTCCAACAACTACTAAACGAGAGCCGGAAGATCGAAGCAATGGAGAGAAAACCTGGGGAACACCTTGGAGTGTAACACACCATCTCTCTACACCCCATACCCAATTTGTAGGCCTAATGCAGCATAGTTTCCAACAACTACTAAACGAGAGCCGGAAAATCGAAGCAATGGAGAGGAAACCTGGGGAACACCTTGGAGTGTAACACACCATCTCTCTACACCCCATACCCAATTTGTAGGCCTAATGCAGCGTAGTTTCCAACAACTACTAAACGAGAGCCGGAAGATCGAAGCAATGGAGAGGAAACCTGGGGAACACCTTGGAGTGTAACACACCATCTCTCTACACCCCATACCCAATTAGTAGGCCTAATGCAGCATAGTTTCCAACAACTACTAAACGAGAGCCGGAAGATCGAAGCAATGGAGAGGAAACCTGGGGAACACCTTGGAGTGTAACACACCATCTCTCTACACCCCATACCCAATTTGTAGGCCTAATGCAGCGTAGTTTCCAACAACTACTAAACGAGAGCATGAAGATCGAAGCAATGGAGAGGAAACCTGGGGAACACCTTGGAGTGTAACACACCATCTCTCTACACCCCATACCCAATTTGTAGGCCTAATGCAGCGTAGTTTCCAACAACTACTAAACGAGAGCATGAAGATCGAAGCAATGGAGAGGAAACCTGGGGAACACCTTGGAGTGGAACACACCATCTCTCTACACCCCATACCCAATTTGTAGGCCTAATGCAGCGTAGTTTCCAACAACTACTAAACGAGAGCATGATGATCGAAGCATTGGCGAGGAAACCTGGGGAACACCTTGGAGTGGAACACACCATCTCTCTACAGTGGAACACACCATCTCTCTACACCCCATACCCAATTTGTAGGCCTAATGCAGCGTAGTTTCCAACAACTACTAAACCAGAGCCGGAAGATCGAAGCTCAGGAAAGGCAACCTGGGGAACACCTTGGAGTGGAACACACCATCTCTCTACACCCCATACCCAATTTGTAGGCCCAATGCAGCGTAGTTTCCAACAACTACTAAACGAGAGCCGGAAGATCGAAGCTCAGGAAAGGCAACCTGGGGAACACCTTGGAGTGTAACAAACCCTCTCGCTACACCACGGAAGGGCTGATTCTTAGGAAGGAAGGCTGTCGGAAAGAAGCAGGGCGCGTCCGAGGGTGATTATATTCTTATTAGGTATATACTCACCCTCGGACGCGCCCTGCTTCTTTATTTGTAATGAATGTTTATTTGCAATGTGGTTTTGACTTACTCTATTTTTTTGGTAAATAATGATTTTATTATTTTCATTGTTTTGCATCTTCTTGGCAATAATATAAAGAAGACGCGACAGGACAACACTCGGTGGATGCCATATCTGTGTTTAAAATTGAAAAAACCTTTCAGTTAACTACTTGCAGGAGAAAGTTATTGTAGCTGGTGGCCATTTTTAGTACTGTACCAGATTTTTGTTGTATGTGTTTGTTTTTAATGTTAAAATGTCTGCATTTGATATCTCTCCAGTATTTTCTTTTTTATAAGCAACATACTTATTTTTATATTTTCTGATGTTGGTTCCAGGGGTACACGGGCAGCAGTGGTGTAGTCAGTGGAGGCCTAGTGGAAGGAGTGACCGCAGACAGGCATCGAAGGCCTAAAATAATAACACATGGCTGTAGGCAATTTTAAATTGGTTACAGGGGTACACGGGCAGCAGTGGTGTGGTCAGTGGAGGCCTAGTGGAAGGAGTGACCGCAGACAGGCATCGAAGGCCTAAAATAATAACACATGGCTGTAGGCAATTTTAAATTGGTTCCAGGGGTACACGTGCAGCAGTGGTGTGGTCAGTGGAGGCCTAGTGGAAGGAGTGACCGCAGACAGGCATCGAAGGCCTAAAATAATAACACATGGCTGTAGGCAATTTTAAATTGGATACAGGGGTACACGGGCAGCAGTGGTGTGGTCAGTGGAGGCCTAGTGGAAGGAGTGACCGCAGACAGGCATCGAAGGCCTAAAATAATAACACATGGCTGTAGGCAATTTTAAATTGGTTCCAGGGGTACACGGGCAGCAGTGGTGTGGTCAGTGGAGGCCTACTGGAAGGAGTCACCGCAGACAGGCATCGAAGGCCTAAAATAATAACACATGGCTGTAGGCAATTTTAAATTGGTTACAGGGGTACACGGGCAGCAGTGGTGAGGTCAGTGGAGGCCTAGTGGAAGGAGTGACCGCAGACAGGCATCGAAGGCCTAAAATAATAACACATGGCTGTAGGCAATTTTAAATTGGTTCCAGGGGT
This sequence comes from Ranitomeya imitator, assembly GCF_032444005.1. NCBI lineage: Eukaryota > Metazoa > Chordata > Amphibia > Anura > Dendrobatidae > Ranitomeya > Ranitomeya imitator. Next base: position 66,818,497 of record NC_091283.1, read on the forward strand.
ACACGGGCAGCAGTGGTGTGGTCAGTGGAGGCCTACTGGAAGGAGTGACCGCAGACAGGCATCGAAGGCTTAAAATAATAACACATGGCTGTAGGCAATTTTAAATTGGTTACAGGGGTACACGGGCAGCAGTGGTGTGGTCAGTGGAGGCCTAGTGGAAGGAGTGACCGCAGACAGGCATCGAAGGCCTAAAATAATAACACATGGCTGTAGGCAATTTTAAATTGGTTACAGGGGTACACGGGCAGCAGTGGTGTGGTCAGTGGAGGCCTAGTGGAAGGAGTGACCGCAGACAGGCATCGAAGGCCTAAAATAATAACACATGGCTGTAGGCAATTTTAAATTGGTTCCAGGGGTACACGGGCAGCAGTGGTGTGGTCAGTGGAGGCCTAGTGGAAGGAGTGACCGCAGACAGGCATCGAAGGCCTAAAATAATAACACATGGCTGTAGGCAATTTTAAATTGGTTCCAGGGGTACACGGGCAGCAGTGGCCTGGTCAGTGTAGTAGTAGTAGAAAGAATGGACCGCAGACAGGCATCGAAGGCCTAAAATAAAAAAATTGGGCTGGCTGTAGGCAATTTTAAATTGGTTCCAGGGGTACACGGGCAGCAGTGGTGTGATCAGTGGAGGCATATTGTAAGGAGTGACCGCAGACAGGCATCGAAGGCCTAACAATAATAACACATGGCTGTAGGCAATTTTAAATTGGTTCCAGGGGTACACGTGCAGCAGTGGTGTGGTCAGTGGAGGCCTAGTGGAAGGAGTGACCGCAGACAGGCATCGAAGGCCTAAAATAATAACACATGGCTGTAGGCAATTTTAAATTGGATACAGGGGTACACGGGCAGCAGTGGTGTGGTCAGTGGAGGCCTAGTGGAAGGAGTGACCGCAGACAGGCATCGAAGGCCTAAAATAATAACACATGGCTGTAGGCAATTTTAAATTGGTTCCAGGGGTACACGGGCAGCAGTGGTGTGGTCAGTGGAGGCCTACTGGAAGGAGTCACCGCAGACAGGCATCGAAGGCCTAGAATAATAACACATGGCTGTAGGCAATTTTAAATTGGTTACAGGGGTACACGGGCAGCAGTGGTGTGGTCAGTGGAGGCCTAGTGGAAGGAGTGACCGCAGACAGGCATCGAAGGCCTAAAATAATAACACATGGCTGTAGGCAATTTTAAATTGGTTCCAGGGGTACACGGGCAGCAGTGGTGTGGTCAGTGGAGGCCTACTGGAAGGAGTGACCGCAGACAGGCATCGAAGGCTTAAAATAATAACACATGGCTGTAGGCAATTTTAAATTGGTTACAGGGGTACACGGGCAGCAGTGGTGTGGTCAGTGGAGGCCTAGTGGAAGGAGTGACCGCAGACAGGCATCGAAGGCCTAAAATAATAACACATGGCTGTAGGCAATTTTAAATTGGTTACAGGGGTACACGGGCAGCAGTGGTGTGGTCAGTGGAGGCCTAGTGGAAGGAGTGACCGCAGACAGGCATCGAAGGCCTAAAATAATAACACATGGCTGTAGGCAATTTTAAATTGGTTCCAGGGGTACACGGGCAGCAGTGGTGTGGTCAGTGGAGGCCTAGTGGAAGGAGTGACCGCAGACAGGCATCGAAGGCCTAAAATAATAACACATGGCTGTAGGCAATTTTAAATTGGTTCCAGGGGTACACGGGCAGCAGTGGCCTGGTCAGTGTAGTAGTAGTAGAAAGAATGGACCGCAGACAGGCATCGAAGGCCTAAAATAAAAAAATTGGGCTGGCTGTAGGCAATTTTAAATTGGTTCCAGGGGTACACGGGCAGCAGTGGTGTGATCAGTGGAGGCATATTGTAAGGAGTGACCGCAGACAGGCATCGAAGGCCTAACAATAATAACACATGGCTGTAGGCAATTTTAAATTGGTTCCAGGGGTACACGGGCAGCAGTGGTGTGGTCAGTGGAGGCCTAGTGGAAGGAGTGACCGCAGACAGGCATCGAAGGCCTAAAATAATAACACATGGCTGTAGGCAATTTTAAATTGGTTCCAGGGGTACACGGGCAGCAGTGGTGTGGTCAGTGGAGGCATATTGTAAGGAGTGACCGCAGACAGGCATCGAAGGCCTAAAATAATAACACATGGCTGTAGGCAATTTTAAATTGGTTCCAGGGGTACACGGGCAGCAGTGGTGTGGTCAGTGGAGGCCTAGTGGAAGGAGTGACCACAGACAGGAATCGAAGGCCTAACATAACAAAAATGTCAATACAATGGTATTGTCAGTGGCAGGCATTGAAGGATGTCAGCGCATAGACTAAACATTGGTGGAGCTGTGAGATAATTTTGCAAGTGGTAGAGCACTGTTTGAGCTGGGGTGGGGGGAAACTGTCTTGTGGCCGGCGGTACAGGCCCAGGGCCCCTCATATTACAACGGTGTGTCTGACGTTGGGTGCGCACCACCACCGCCAGAGACACTTTATTGTACTAGGAGGGACCCAGTGGCAGTGCCGTCGACCAAAAGCGGGCTCACCCACCTCTTCAGACAAACTGCACTCTCACGGGTGCTGTCGCCAAGTGTCGATACCACGGCCCCGTGTGGGGAGTTTGGCCATTTAGTGAGGTGTAAACATGTCGTATGCTAGACAATCAGGTGCAGAAAATTACGAGATTGGAAAAGGCATTCAGAATAGTCCACAGGCAAGACCTTTTCATAGGAAAGCTAGGTGTCAGCCGGGCAAGGTGGGGCTAAAGATTTCGAAATCCAGTTGTGGTTCATTTTAATGAAGGTTAAATCATCTACATTTTGGGTAGCCAGACGAGTCCTTTTTTCTGTTAGTATTGAACCTGCAGCACTGAATACTCTTTCTGATAGGACACTAGCTGCCGGGCAAGCAAGCTCCTGCAATGCATATTCTGCCAATTCTGGCCAGGTGTCTAATTTTGATGCCCAGTAATCAAATGGGAATGACGGTTGAGGGAGAACATCGATAAGGGATGAAAAATAGTTTGTAACCATACTGGACAAATGTTGTCTCCTGTCACTTTGAATTGATGCTGCAGTACCTGTCCTGTCTGCGGTCATAGCAAAATCACTCCACAACCTGGTCAGAAAACCCCTCTGGCCAACGCCACTTCTGATTTCTGCCCCTCTAACTCCTCTGGTCTGCTGGCCCCTGCAGCTCGTGTGAGAACGATCACGGGCGCTGTGTGCAGGGAATGCCAGAAGCAAACGGTCAACAAGAGTTGATTGTTTGGTTGCTAATATTAGTTCCAAGTTCTCATGTGGCATTATATTTTGCAATTTGCCTTTATAGCGAGGATCAAGGAGGCAGGCCAACCAGTAATCGTCATCATTCATCATTTTAGTTATGCGTGTGTCCCTTTTGAGGATACGTAAGGCATAATCCGCCATGTGGGCCAAAGTTCCAGTTCTCAAATCTGCGGTTGTGCTTGGTTGAGGGGTAGTTTCAGGCAAATCCACGTCACTTGTGTCCCTCAAAAAACCAGAACCCGGCCTTGCCGCGCCACCAATTTCCAGTGGCCCCGGAAAAGCTTCCTCATTAAAAATATAATCATCCCCATCATCCTCCTCGTCCTCCTCCTCCTCTTCGCCCGCTACCTCGTCCTGTACACTGCCCTGGCCAGACAATGGCTGACTGTCATCAAGGCTTTCCTCTTCCTCAGCTGCAGACGCCTGATCCTTTATGTGCGTCAAACTTTGCATCAGCAGACGCATTAGGGGGATGCTCATGCTTATTATGGCGTTGTCTGCACTAACCAGCCGTGTGCATTCCTCAAAACACTGAAGGACTTGACACATGTCTTGAATCTTCGACCACTGCACACCTGACAACTCCATGTCTGCCATCCTACTGCCTGCCCGTGTATGTGTATCCTCCCACAAAAACATAACAGCCCACCTCTGTTCACACAGTCTCTGAAGCATGTGCAGTGTTGAGTTCCACCTTGTTGCAACGTCTATGATTAGGCGATGCTGGGGAAGGTTCAAAGAACGCTGATAGGTCTGCATACGGCTGGAGTGTACGGGCGAACGGCGGATATGTGAGCAAAGTCCACGCACTTTGAGGAGCAGGTCGGATAACCCCGGATAACTTTTCAGGAAGCACTGCACCACCAGGTTTAAGGTGTGAGCCAGGCAAGGAATGTGTTTCAGTTGGGAAAGGGAGATGGCAGCCATGAAATTCCTTCCGTTATCACTCACTACCTTGCCTGCCTCAAGATCTACAGTGCCCAGCCACGACTGCGTTTCTTTCTGCAAGAACTCAGACAGAACTTCCGCGGTGTGTCTGTTGTCGCCCAAACACTTCATAGCCAATACAGCCTGCTGACGTTTGCCAGTAGCTGCCCCATAATGGGAGACCTGGTGTGCAACAGTGGCAGCTGCGGATGGAGTGGTTGTGCGACTGCGGTCTGTGGACGAGCTCTCGCTTCTGCAGGAGGACGAAGAGGAGGAGGGGGTGCGAACGGCTACAGCCAATTGTTTCCTAGACCGTGGGCTAGGCAGAACTGTCCCAAATTTGCTGTCCCCTGTGGACCCTGCATCCACCACATTTACCCAGTGTGCCGTGATGGACACGTAACGTCCCTGGCCATGCCTACTGGTCCATGCATCTGTTGTCAGGTGCACCTTTGTGCTCACAGATTGCCTGAGTGCATGGACGATGCGCTCTTTAACATGCTGGTGGAGGGCTGGGATGGCTTTTCTGGAAAAAAGTGTCGACTGGGTAGCTCGTAGCGTGGTACAGCGTACCAGACGTTTGGTAGTTAGTCCAGGCTTGCAAATGCATGGTGGTTAAATGTCTATGCATGCAACTTATATTGAGACTTTTCAGATTCTGTCCTCTGCTTAAGGTAGTTGAACATTTTTGACAGATGACTTTGCGCTGATCAATTGGATGTTGTTTAAAAAAATGCCAGACTGCACTCTTTCTAGCATCGGATACCTTTTCAGGCATTGCAGACTGAGCTTTAACCGGATGGCCACACTGTCCTCCAACAGGTTTTGGCTTTGCCACGCGTTTTGGGCAAGATACGGGCCCGGCAGATGGAACCTGTTGCGATGTTGATGCCTGCTGCGGCCCCTCCTCCTCCGCTTCAGAACTGCTGCCGCCTGCACCCTGTTCCCCCAATGGCTGCCAATCGGGGTCAAGAACTGGGTCATCTATTACCTCTTCTTGTAGCTCGTGTGCAATTTCGTCTGTGTCACCGTGTCGGTCGGTGGTATAGCGTTCGTGATGGGGCAACATAGTCTCATCAGGGTCTGATTCTTGATCAGCACCCTGCGAGGGCAATGTTGTGGTCTGAGTCAAAGGACCAGCATAGTAGTCTGGCTGTGGCTGTGCATCAGTGCACTCCATGTCAGATTCAACTTGTAATGGGCATGGACTGTTAACTGCTTCACTTTCTAAGCCAGGGACGGTATGTGTAAAGAGCTCCATGGAGTAACCCGTTGTGTCGCCTGCTGCATTCTTCTCTGTTGTTGTTTTTGCTGAAGAGGACAAGGAAGCGACTTGTCCCTGACCGTGAACATCCACTAACGACGCGCTGCTTTGACATTTACCAGTTTCACGAGAGGAGGCAAAAGAGCTAGAGGCTGAGTCAGCAAGATAAGCCAAAACTTGTTCTTGCTGCTCCGGCTTTAAAAGCGGTTTTCCTACTCCCAGAAAAGGGAGCGTTCGAGGCCTTGTGTAGCCAGACGACGAACCTGGCTCCACAGCTCCAGACTTAGGTGCAATATTTTTTTTCCCACGACCAGCTGATGCTCCACCACTACCACTACCCTCATTACCAGCTGACAATGAACGCCCCCGGCCACGACCTCTTCCACCATACTTCCTCATTGTTTTAAAAACGTAAACAAACTTACGGTATTTGTTGCTGTCACACAAATTACACGGTGAGCTATAACTTCAGTATGATTTAGCTACCCCTTTACAGGTGAGTGAGACCACAACGAAAATCAGGCACAATGTTACACACTCTGTTGTTGGTGGCAACAAATGAGAGATATGCCACACACGCAGGACTGTCACTGAAGCACAAATGTAAATATTAATCTCCCACTGATTTGATTTTTTTTTTTTTTTTTAAGGGAGACTTTAGGAAAAAAAATAATAGAATAAAATGATTTTTTCAGGAAGAATTTAGAAACCAAATAAAATAAAATGATTTTTTCAGGGAGAATTTAGAAAACAAATAAAACAAAAAAAGGCTTTCTATGGCCCACTGAGTGAGAGATGACGCACACAGGAGTCAGGAGTGGCACACAAGCCCAGAGGCCAATATTTATCTCCCACTGATTGATGTAGTGATTTTTTCAGGTAGATTTTGGAACCCAAATCAAGCTAAAAAAAATAATAGGCTTTCTATGGCCCACAATTGGAGAGAGAGAGAGAGATGGCACACCCAGGAGTCAAGACTGGCACACAAGCAGAAAGGGCAATATTAATCTCCCACTGATTTGTTTTTTTTGTTTTTTTTTTCAGGGAGACTTTAGGAAAAAAAAAATAGAATAAAATGATTTTTTCAGGAAGAATTTAGAAACCAAATAAAATAAAATGATTTTTTCAGGGAGAATTTAGAAAACAAATAAAACAAAAAAAGGCTTTCTATGGCCCACTGAGTGAGAGATGACGCACACAGGAGTCAGGAGTGGCACACAAGCCCAGAGGCCAATATTTATCTCCCACTGATTGATGTAGTGATTTTTTCAGGTAGATTTTGGAACCCAAATCAAGCTAAAAAAATAATAGGCTTTCTATGGCCCACAATTGGAGGGAGAGAGAGAGATGGCACACCCAGGAGTCAAGACTGGCACACAAGCAGAAAGGGCAATATTAATCTCCCACTGATTTGTTTTTTTTTGTTTTTTTTTTCAGGGAGACTTTAGGAAAAAAAAAATAGAATAAAATGATTTTTTCAGGAAGAATTTAGAAACCAAAGAAAATAAAATGATTTTTTCAGGGAGAATTTAGAAAACAAATAAAACAAAAAAAGGCTTTCTATGGCCCACTGAGTGAGAGATGACGCACACAGGAGTCAGGAGTGGCACACAAGCCCAGAGGCCAATATTTATCTCCCACTGATTGATGTAGTGATTTTTTCAGGTAGATTTTGGAACCCAAATCAAGCTAAAAAAATAATAGGCTTTCTATGGCCCACAATTGGAGAGAGAGAGAGAGATGGCACACCCAGGAGTCAAGACTGGCACACAAGCAGAAAGGGCAATATTAATCTCCCACTGATTTGTTTTTTTGTGGTTTTTTTTTCAGGGAGACTTTAGGAAAAAAAAAATAGAATAAAATGATTTTTTCAGGAAGAATTTAGAAACCAAAGAAAATAAAATGATTTTTTCAGGGAGAATTTAGAAAACAAATAAAACAAAAAAAGGCTTTCTATGGCCCACTGAGTGAGAGATGACGCACACAGGAGTCAGGAGTGGCACACAAGCCCAGAGGCCAATATTTATCTCCCACTTTTTTTTTTTGTTCCAGGGAAAATTTATAAACCCAATAAAAAAAATAATAAATAGGCTTTCTATGGCCCACTATCTGAGAGACAGAGAGAGATGGCACGCTTAGGACTGGCACACAAGCCCAAAGGCCAATATTAATCTCCCTTTTTTTTAAGGGAGAATTTATAAAACCAAAAAAAATAAATAAATAGGCTTTCTATGGCCCACTATTTGTGAGAGAGATGGCACGCTCAGGACTGGCACACAAGCCCAGAGGCCAATATTAATCTCCCACTTTTTTTTTTTTTTCCAGGGAAAATTTATAAACCCAATAAAAAAAAAAAATAAATAAATAGGCTTTCTATGGCCCACTATCTGAGAGAGAGAGATGGCACGCTTAGGACTGGCACACAAGCCCAAAGGCCAATATTAATCTCCCACTGATTGATTTATTGATTTTTTCAGGTAGAATTTAGAACCCAAATAAAGCAAAAAAAAAAAAAAATGGGCTTTCTATGGCCCACTGAGTGAGTGATGATGCACACAGGAGTCAGGAGTGGCACACAAGCCCTGAGGCCAATATTTTTCTCCCACTGATTGATGTAGTGATTTTTTCAGGTAGATTTTAGAACCAAAATCAAGCAAAAAAATAAATAAGCTTTCTATGGCCCACTGAGTGAGTGATGATGCACACAGGAGTCAAGAGTGGCACACAAGCCCTGAGGCCAATATTTTTCTCCCACTGATTGATGTAGTGATTTTTTCAGGTAGATTTTATAACCCAAATCAAGCAAAAAAATAAATAGGCTTTCTATGGCCCACTGAGTGAGAGATGACACAGACAGGGATGGCACTCTAGCAGAAATGTCAATCTTAACCCCTTCATGACCATGGGATTTTTCATTTTTCCGTGTTCGCTTTTCACTCCCCTCCTTCCCAGAGCCATAACTTTTTTATTTTTCCATCAATTTGGCCATGTGAGGGCTTATTTTTTGCGGGACGAGTTGTACTTTTGAACAACATCATTGGTTTTAGCATGTCGTGTACTAGAAAACGGGAAAAAATTTCCAAGTGCGGTGAAATTGCAAAAAAAGTGCAGTCCCACACTTGTTTTTTGTTTGGCTTTTTTGCTAGGTTCACTAAATGCTAAAACTGTCTTGATATTATGATTCTCCAGGTCAGTACGAGTTCGTGGACACCTAACATGACTAGGTTATTTTTTATCTAAGTGGTGAAAAAAAATTCCAAACTTTGCTAAAAAAAAAATAAATAAAAATTGCGCCATTTTCCGATACTCGTAGCGTCTCCATTTTTCGTGATCTGGGGTCGGTTGAGGGCTTATTTTTTGCGTGCCGAGATGACGTTTTTAATGATAGCATTTTGGTGCAGATACGTTCTTTTCATCGCCCGGTATTGCATTTTAATGCAATGTCGCGGCGACCAAAAAAACGTAATTCTGGTGTTTCAAATTTTTTTCCCGCTACGCTGTTTAGCGATCAGGTTAATGCTTTTTTTTAATTGATAGATCAGGAGATTCTGAGCGAGGCGATACCAAATATGTGTAGATTTGATATTTTTTTTATTGATTTATTTTGATTGGGGCGAAAGGGGGATGATTTAAACTTTTATATTTTTTTATTTTTTTAACATTTTTTTCAACTTTTTTTTTTTACTTTTGCCATGCTTCAATAGCCTCCATGGGAGGCTAGAAGCAGGCACAACGCGATCGCCTCTGCTACATAGCAGCGATCTGCTGATCGCTGCTATGTAGCAGAAATGGAGGTGTGCTGTGAGCGCCGACCACAGGGTGGCGCTCACAGCTGCCGGGGATCAGTAACCATAGAGGTCTCAAGGACCTCTATGGTTACAATGGAGACGCATCGCCGACCCCCGATCATGTGACGGGGGTCGGCGATGACGTCATTTCCGGCCGCCCGGCCGGAAGCGGTAGTTAAATTCTGCTGTCTGCGTTTGACAGCGGCATTTAACTAGTTAATAGGTGTGGGCAGATCGCGATTCTGCCCGCACCTATTACAGGCACATGTCAGCTGTTCAAAACAGCTGACATGTCCAGGCTTTGATGCGGACTCACCGCGGAGCCCTGCATCAAAGCAGGGGATCTGACCTCGGACGTACTATCCCGTCCAAGGTCAGATAGGGGTTAATCTCCCACAAAAAAAAAAAAAAAAACAGGGAGTGTCCTTCAATTACTATCTCCCTGCAGTAATCTCAGCCAGGTATGGCAGGCAGCAATAAGGAGTGGACTGATGCACAAATTAAATAAAAAGTGTGTACAAACCAAAAAGATAGCTGTGCAGAAAGGAAGGAACAAGAGGATTTGTGCTTTGAAAAAAGCAGTTGGTTTGCACAGCGGCGTACACACAGCAATGCAGCTATCAGGGAGCCTTCTAGGGCAGCCCAATGAGCTACAGCGCTGAGGGGAAAAAAAAAATGTAGCTTCCACTGTCCCTGCACACCGAAGGTGGTGTTGGGCAGTGGAAATCGCTACAGCACAAGCGGTTTGGTGGTTAATGGACCCTGCCTAACGCTATCCCTGCTTCTGACGAAGCGGCAGCAACCTCTCCCTAAGCTCAGATCAGCAGCAGTAACATGGCGGTCGGCGGGAACGCCCCTTTATAGCCCCTGTGACGCCGCAGACAGCAAGCCAATCACTGCAATGCCCTTCTCTAAGATGGTGGGGACCAGGACCTATGTCATCACGCTGCCCACACTCTGCGTTTACCTTCATTGGCTGAGAAATGGCGCTTTTCACGTCATTGAAACGCGACTTTGGCGCGAAAGTCAGCTTTCTCGTGACCTACCATCCACACAAAGTACATTTTCTGGACATTTTTGTACTAAATCTGGAGATGGCCACCAAAAAATCCACAGTGGCAAATGCCATTTGGAATAAAATTGCCCACATTTTGTAAAATTTTTTGTACAGATTTGTTTACAAGAACTAGACTTCATGTTTCAATATGACATCATCAGCAGTCCTGGTAAAGGACCAAAGAAGCAATGCCACTAAGTTCCAGGTGAGGAAAGTATATTGGATTTTTTTAGGTTTAAAAATTTGAGCATAAAGGTTTTTTATTATTATTATTATTATTACTTATTTTTACTTCTTTTGACTTACAGATGTTGCCACAGATCCACAGTTAATTGGTAGCAGAATCTGAAACAATAGGATTTGATTGCAGATTTTTTCATTTCATAGAAGAAATTGATGTGCTGCAAATTAGAGGTCAATTTTTGTTCTAGGTTGAAAATCTCTAATGTGCAAATAAGTTATCATATTTGCAATAAATACCATGGCCTCTGATACATGCAGAATGGCAATCTGCACTCAAAGCAGCAAGATTCTTCTTCCAGTTGTGATTTCTGTATGGAATTTATGCACTAAGAGAATAATCTGTGCACTACATAAATCTAGAACACATTCAGACCTCCTCTGCATGCAGTGAAGGGGACAGTGCCTGCTTCGTGTTTTTGTGCTGCATCCTATCCTGTTCTATCATTCAGTTATTTTCACTCCTGTCTTCTGTCAGATGGACAGTTTTAGACTTTGGATCTGATTCATCATGGTGTTTTCACACAGTATTCTACTAAATTGCACTTGAAGTTCTGCAAAAAACGTACTATCTTTTGCCATTTTCATGCCAGTCCTAGCCAAGTCCGCCATATTTTAGAAGCCCGTAGCAACTTAAACATAATTCATTAAGAGGTGTATGCTTCTTAAAGGGAACCTCTCAGCAGGATTGTCAACAGTAACATTGTTAGGGTTGGTGGAACGCACCGAATATATACAGCATATATGAGACAGTTGGGTCCACCGTACAGGAGAGAAACCTGCTGCTAGTAATAGGCAGTACTATATGCAGTATTAGAGAACTTTGTTACTTCACAGATTCGCTAGAATAACAAGAAGCTGTGCCCTGTTAACCTCACAGAGGAACACAGCTACCAAACAGAGCAAAACTGTGGTCATGCAGTTAGAATAGCAGACAAATAACTCCTCACCGGAGGTGCCGTATTCTAGTGGCTTATTTCAACCAAGGCCCTGAATCCAAACATACAAACTCCTCACCGGAGGTGCCGGTATTCTAGGGGCTTATTTCAGCCAAACCCTGACCACATACAAGCATGACCACACTGGACTGAGCTCTTTAACATTGGTCTGATACTAGCGCATGGCCGTGTGGCCATGCGAACCCTTTTATAGTTTTAGCACTCAAGGACCTTCCTAGTGGTCCAACAGGAACCGCTTCAGGACCTGCGCATGTGACCCCCGACCTCCAATGGGAGGACATCCCGTGGGCATGCCCAGTATGGGAAAAGCAGTACTTAGTCCCAGAAAGATCTGCTCACTGCTGATCACCGCTGGCTACAAAGGCAGAGCCTGGAAGAAAAGTGGTAACCAATCGCCCAGTATCAGCCTGAGTCAGATGCTGCGACCAACGTCTCCGCTGAGCAGGCTCCACTGCGGCTGGAGAAGAATGGGAGACCACATCGGAGATGGTTCGAGATTCCCCTGAGGCGGGAACTCGACACCTAACAAACAAAGATTATTTGAGATGTGTTTGAGATTATCCTGATATTCCTAAAAATAAAAAATCCATTTGAAAATGGTGACCGTGAGCCTGTGCAATAGCAGTTATCGGTGTATATTGAGGTGATCCAATAGCTGCTATTGTGCTGGCGGCACCATCTTGGAGAAGGAAATTATTTATTTCCTCTCTAGCAAAATTGTGCCGCTTGCACCTGTGCAATACCAGCTATAGGATTACGGATAGCTGATACTGCGCAGGCGCAGCAGGCACCATTTTCAAATGGATTTTTTTGGGGGGGAATATCAGGATAACCTGAAACATATTATTTATATGCACAGCACATATGTGATTTCCTGCAGCACAGGTGCCACGGAAATCTCATATGTACTGTATAAAAAAATTGCACCTGTGCAGGTGCAGCTATTAGTGTATATGGAGGTGATCGGATAGCTGCTATTGCGCATGCGCCCATGGCGCCATCTTGCTAGAGAGGAAAAAAAATGTCATTCCTGGTAGCTGCTACTGTGCAGGTGCAGCGGGCGCCATTTTCAAATGGATTTTTTTTTAGGAATATCAGGATAACCTCAAACAAATGAATTCTATACACAGTACATACAGTATATCATTATTCTGCAGCACAAGTGCCACGGCTGGCGCCTGCTATGTATATAGAATATTTATTATGTTAACTTGGGGGCAGGTTACAGAGGGATAAGTGGCCTACAGGCTGCATTATGAATACCTAATCAGAGCACCACATGAAGACCCCCCCACAGGCCGCCCCGGAGCATGAGCATATCATTAACTAAAAACTGAAAATAAAGATTATACTACAACCACAAGACGGATTTCACCAACCAAGGTATCGTTTTAATCAGTATAACGGCACCAACCTGACACTGTGTGTAGGTTACTGATCACAATTCTGCTCACAGGTTCCCTTTAATGAATTAGGTGCATTTTCCACAGTTCATTAAGAATGGTGTATATAACACCAGTCATGATTAATTCAGCCACTGGTGAACACAGACAGAAGACGCCATTTGTGCAAGAACAATATATGAGCCCTTCGTTGTCCCATAGCTCATCAGAATGTCCAATTCCACCTGCATTGGAAGTGGTTGTGGCCCCCTTACCTCTTGGGCCCCTGTGTGGCTGCACCAATGATATGTGCGCCCCTGAATTCATCCTTTTATTTTCTGGGGCAGAACTTTGTCGGCCATATATTAGCTGATAATTTTCCTTGTACTTGGTTATTCAAAGACTTTTTCATATTACTTTTTCACGGCAGAAAAAGTAATTATTCAATATAGAAAACTTTTGCTCAAAAGTTAGACACATTTCTACTTGTCCCATAAACTTTTATTTTTGCATCAGCTGAGCTTATATATTTAGCCCCGTAGAAAGGACAGAGCAAGTCTGGAATCTTTTTCTTCCAAAATGTTTTGCATGTTATACCCAAATACCTTGATTCCTTGTGTCCTCAGACTGCAGGCAAAGGAGTGGGGACATTTATCAAATTTATTCTGAAAGTTTTGTTGGACTGTCACAAGAGACCACGTTCTTGCAAATTTCATCACATAAAATGCTTTTTCTTGCTTCTATGTGACAATCTTATGTCACACTATGTGAGCACATTTTAAATTTGACTCTTGAAAAATGAAAACTATGCTGAGATTGGCTTCCAGTGGCAACTAATCCCATTTTGCTTTGATTTTCAGTCACTGGCCATTTACCACTCATGTTTCTTTAACTTAACTGCTAAAAAAATAAAGGGAACACTTAAACAAGAGAATATAACTCAAAGTAAATCAAACTTCTGTGAAGTCAAACTGTCCACTTAGGAAGAAACACTGTTTGACAATCAATTTCACATGCTGTCTTGCAAATGGAATAGACAACAGATGGAAATTATTGGCAATTATCAAGACACTCTGAATAAAGGAGTGGTTCTGCAGGTGGGGACCACAGACCACATCTCAGTACCAATGCTTTCTGGCTGATGTTTTGATCACTTTTGAATGTTGGTTGTGCTTTCACACTCATGGTAGCATGAGACAGACTCTATAACCCACACAAGTGGCTCAGGTAGTGCAGCTCATCCAGGATGGCACATCAATGAGAGCTGTGGCAAGAAGGTTTGCTGTAACTGTCAGTGTCTTGTCCAATGGCTGGAGGCACTACCAGGAGACAGGTCAGTACACCAGGAGATATGGAGGGGGCCGTGGGAGGGCAACAACACTTGATCAGGATGGCTACCTCAGCCTTTGTGCAAGGAGGAATAGGAAGAGCACTGCCAGAGCCCTGCAAAATGACCTCCAGCAGGCCACAAATGTGCATGTGTCTGCACAAACGATTAGAAACTGACTCCATGAGGATGGTCTGAGTGCTCGATGTCCACAGATTGGGGTTGTATTCACAGCCCAACACCATGCAGGATGCTTGGCATTTGCCACAGAACACAAGGATTGGCAAATTTGCCACTGGCGCCCTGTGCTCTTCATAGAGCAGGTTCACACTGAGCACATGTGACAGACGTGACAGAGTCTGGAGACGCCGTGGAGAGCGATCTGCTCCCTGCAACATCCTTCAGCATCATCATAGTATCATAGTATCATAGTTAGTAAGGCCGAAAAAAGACATTTGTCCATCCAGTTCAGCCTATATTCCATCATAATAAATACCCAGATCTACGTCCTTCTACAGAACCTAATAATTGTATGATACAATATTGTTCTGCTCCAGGAAGACATCCAGGCCTCTCTTGAACCCCTCGACTGAGTTCGCCATCACCACCTCCTCAGGCAAGCAATTCCAGATTCTCACTGCCCTAACAGTAAAGAATCCTCTTCTATGTTGGTGGAAAAACCTTCTCTCCTCCAGACGCAAAGAATGCCCCCTTGTGTCCGTCACCTTCCTTGGTATAAACAGATCCTCAGCGAGATATTTGTATTGTCCCCTTATATACTTATACATGGTTATTAGATCGCCCCTCAGTCGTCTTTTTTCTAGACTAAATAATCCTAATTTCGCTAATCTATCTGGGTATTGTAGTTCTCCCATCCCCTTTATTAATTTTGTTGCCCTCCTTTGTACTCTCTCTAGTTCCATTATATCCTTCCTGAGCACCGGTGCCCAAAACTGGACACAGTACTCCATGTGCGGTCTAACTAGGGATTTGTACAGAGGCAGTATAATGCTCTCATCATGTGTATCCAGACCTCTTTTAATGCACCCCATGATCCTGTTTGCCTTGGCAGCTGCTGCCTGGCACTGGCTGCTCCAGGTAAGTTTATCATTAACTAGGATCCCCAAGTCCTTCTCCCTGTCAGATTTACCCAGTGGTTTCCCATTCAGTGTGTAATGGTGACATTGATTCCTTCTTCCCATGTGTATAACCTTACATTTATCATTGTTAAACCTCATCTGCCACCTTTCAGCCCAAGTTTCCAACTTATCCAGATCCATCTGTAGCAGAATACTATCTTCTCTTGTATTAACTGCTTTACATAGTTTTGTATCATCTGCAAATATTGATATTTTACTGTGTATACCTTCTACCAGATCATTAATGAATATGTTGAAGAGAACAGGTCCCAATACCGACCCCTGCGGTACCCCACTGGTCACAGCGACCCAGTTAGAGACTATACCATTTATAACCACCCTCTGCTTTCTATCACTAAGCCAGTTACTAACCCATTTACACACATTTTCCCCCAGACCAAGCATTCTCATTTTGTGTACCAACCTCTTGTGCGGCACGGTATCAAACGCTTTGGAAAAATCGAGATATACCACGTCCAATGACTCACCGTGGTCCAGTCTATAGCTTACCTCTTCATAAAAACTGATTAGATTGGTTTGACAGGAGCGATTTCTCATAAACCCATGCTGATATGGAGTTAAACAGTTATTCTCATTGAGATAATCCAGAATAACATCCCTCAGAAACCCTTCAAATATTTTACCAACAATAGAGGTTAGACTTACTGGCCTATAATTTCCAGGTTCACTTTTAGAGCCCTTTTTGAATATTGGCACCACATTTGCTATGCGCCAGTCCTGCGGAACAGACCCTGTCGCTATAGAGTCCCTAAAAATAAGAAATAATGGTTTATCTATTACATTACTTAGTTCCCTTAGTACTCGTGGGTGTATGCCATCCGGACCGGGAGATTTATCTATTTTAATCTTATTTAGCCGATTTCGCACCTCTTCTTGGGTTAGATTGGTGACCCTTAATATAGGGTTTTCATTGTTTCTTGGGATTTCACCTAGCATTTCATTTTCCACCGTGAATACTGTGGAGAAGAAGGTGTTTAATATGTTAGCTTTTTCCTCGTCATCTACAACCATTCTTTCCTCACTATTTTTTAAGGGGCCTACATTTTCAGTTTTTATTCTTTTACTATTGATATAGTTGAAGAACAGTTTGGGATTAGTTTTACTCTCCTTAGCAATGTGCTTCTCTGTTTCCTTTTTGGCAGCTTTAATTAGTTTTTTAGATAAAGTATTTTTCTCCCTATAGTTTTTTAGAGCTTCAATGGTGCCATCCTGCTTTAGTAGTGCAAATGCTTTCTTTTTACTGTTAATTGCCTGTCTTACTTCTTTGTTTAGCCACATTGGGTTTTTCCTATTTCTAGTCCTTTTATTCCCACAAGGTATAAACCGCTTACACTGCCTATTTAGGATGTTCTTAAACATTTCCCATTTATTATCTGTATTCTCATTTCTGAGGATATTGTCCCAGTCTACCAGATTAAGGGCATCTCTAAGCTGTTCAAACTTTGCCTTCCTAAAGTTCAATGTTTTTGTGACTCCCTGACAAGTCCCCCTAGTGAAAGACAGGTGAAACTGCACAATATTGTGGTCGCTATTTCCTAAATGCCCAACCACCTGCAGATTTGTTATTCTGTCAGGTCTATTAGATAGTATTAGGTCTAAAAGTGCTGCTCCTCTGGTTGGATTCTGCACCAATTGTGAAAGATAATTTTTCTTGGTTATTAGCAGAAACCTGTTGCCTTTATGGGTTTCACAGGTTTCTGTTTCCCAGTTAATATCCGGGTAGTTAAAGTCCCCCATAACCAGGACCTCATTATGGGTTGCAGCTTCATCTATCTGCTTTAGAAGTAGACTTTCCATGCTTTCTGTTATATTTGGGGGTTTGTAACAGACCCCAATGAGAATTTTGTTACCATTTTTCCCTCCATGAATTTCAACCCATATGGACTCGACATCCTCATTCCCTTCGCTAATATCCTCCCTTAAAGTGGACTTTAGACAAGACTTTACATAGAGACAAACCCCTCCTCCTCTCCGATTTTTACGATCCTTTCTAAACAGACTGTAACCCTGTAAGTTAACTGCCCAGTCATAGCTTTCATCTAACCATGTCTCGGTTATTCCCACTATGTCAAAGTTACCTGTAGATATTTCTGCTTCTAGTTCTTCCATCTTGTTTGTCAGGCTTCTGGCGTTTGCGAGCATGCAGTTTAGAGGATTTTGTTTTGTTCCAATCTCCTCACTGTGGATTGTTTTAGAAATGTTCTTACCTCCCTTCTGAGTATGTTTTCCTGGGTCGTCTTTGTTCGAGTCTAATGTTTTTCTTCCCGTCCGTTTAGCAGCGGGTCAATAATGGTGTGGGGTGGTATTTCTTTGGAGAGCCGCACAGGCCTCCATGTGCTCGCCATAGGTAACCTGACTGCCATTAAGAACCGAGATGAGATCCTCAGACCCCTTGTGAGACCATATGCTGGTGTGGTTGGCTCTGGGTTCCTCCTAATGCAGGACAATGCCAGACCACATGTGGCTGGAGTGTGTCAGCAGTTCCTGCACCCGTTCCCCAGACCTGAATCCGATTGAACACATCTGGGACATCATGTCTCGCACCATCCACCAACGTCACATTGCTCCACAGACTGTCCAGGAGTTGGTGGATGCTTTAATCTAGGTCTGAGAGGAGATCCCTCAGGAGACCATCCGCCGCCTCAACAGGAGCATGCCAAGGCATTGTAGGGAGGTCATAGAGGCACATGGAGGCCACACACACTACTGAGCATCATTTCCTTGTCTTGAGGCATTTCCACTGAAGTTGGATCAGCCAGTAACTTCATTTTCCACTTTGATTTTGAGCATCATTCCAACTGCAGACCTCCATGGGATATTTGTTGTGATTTACATGGATAATTTTTAGGTTTTATTGTTCTCAGCACATTCCACTCTGTAATGAATAAAGATTTACAAATGGAATATTTCATTCAGTGATATCTAGGATATGGGATATTAGTGTTCCCTTTATTTTTTTGTAAAAACAAGAAAAAGAAGCGCACATAGAGTAATACCTTCAGGTGTCGCAATCACGTGGACCCCCACAAAACAGACTCACCTGGTCTGGTTGTGACAGGTCACAACTCCCTTGGATAAGCACGTCTGGTCGCAGCAAGCTCCCGGCAGGCAGAACAAATCCACATGGAGAGAAGTAGAACCGGAGAATAGAAGCCGCGCAGACCACAATAAAGGTATCAGAGTTACACACACACTCTGTTTATTAGCCTACGCGTTTCGTGGCCAACAGGCCACTTCATCAGGGCATCACGAAACGCGTAGGCTAATAAACAGAGTGTGTGTGTAACTCTGATCCCTTTATTTTTTTGAGCAGTGTACGAGCCTTTACTTTTGCACTATTATTTTTGCGGTATATGGAAATCATACAGGATGACTTACACTGATGTTCCTCATCTATAAGCCAGAGTTGAGAAATGATGCAGTAAGTTAAACCAATTTCCAGACCTGCTCTTCCATATATTCATGGTTGGGTTCATTTAGAGAACTGTATGGATGAGGTTAACATCTAGTAGTAGTAATGGCTGCTTGTATGTGAGTAAGAGGAACTGTATGTGCACTAATGAGCGCTCGTTGCACAACAGCACATTTGAGCTAAACCTTATATTGCTGCGCACTTGAACTGAACATTATGGAGCAGTGCTCTTATTGGCAGTAAAGCTAACTGGATAGTATCATATGGTTCATATGTCCTTAACCTGCTTACAGGCTACTGTACCTTCAATGATAAGATGGCACTGCTTTAACACTGAAGGTCATGTTGTATGTGTCTAGAACTTTCCAGTGGATCCTGTGTAATCCAGAATAACCAGATGTGGATTTGGTCTATTGTTTTTTGAGAATCCAAAATGGACATCTTCCAATGAATCTTACTGACAATGGGTGGGAGTGACTCTCCTGAGCCTGTAGTGAGCCCAGGGTTTGCAAAGTTGTGTTTTCCTAAGTTGCCTGTGTGCAGTGCATTAAGGACTTTACTTTTTCATTTTCTGCTGATTACTGTAACCACCAAGCTCTGTGTCATCTACTGTAACCACCAAGCTCTGTGTCATCTACTGTAACCATCAAGCTCTGTGTCATCTACTGTGACCACCAAGCTCTGTGTCATCTACTGTAACCATCAAGCTCTGTGTTATCTACTGTAACCACCAAGCTCTTTGTCTTTTACTGTGACCACCAAGATCTGTGTCGTTTACTGTGACCACCAAGCTCTGTGTCATTTACTGTGACCAGAAAGCTGTGTGTCATCTACTGTAACCACCAAGCTCTGTGTCATCTACTATGACCATCCATCTCTCTGTCATTTATTGTAACCACCAAGCTGTGTGTCATCTATTGTAACCACCAAGCTGTGTGTCATCTATTGTAACCACCAAGCTGTGTGTCATCTACTGTAACCACCAAGCTGTGTGTCATCTATTGTAACCACCGAGCTGTGTGTCATCTATTGTAACCACCAAACTGTGTGTCATATATTGTAACCACCAAGCTGTGTGTCATCTACTGTAACCACCAAGCTGTGTGTCATCTATTGTAACCACCAAGCTGTGTGTTATCTACTGTAACCACCAAACTGTGTCATCCCTTGTAACTGCCAAGCTTAGTGCCTTTGTTAACATTCTGCTCGTAATCTCCTGTGAAGTAGTTTTATTTGATCAAGCTATACTGAATCTATCCCAGTAACTTTACCATGTTCTAGAGAAGTATCGTTATTAAGTTTGCAAACCTCAAAACCAACCCTCTTAAATATGGTTAGAACCCAGAAAAAACAAGGAGTATTAAGTCCAAATATTTTGTACAAACGTATAAAATACTTTATTTAGTCAATAATAACATAGTACATGTATGACAACATTAGACAAATAGAGGGTTAGGGTAGTCACGGATTTACCGGCAAAGATGCATATCAGAACGTAAAGTGCCTAGTGCCCATAGTTCTAAAGGGAAGCCCTCCCCAGCTACAAGTAGCCACTAGCGTCAGGGATTCCTACATAATTGGACATGGACCCAGCCATTTACTTTATGATGGGTAAGCTCCCTAAAGAGTACTATAACTCGATTGTGCTACAAATTATGTAGGAATCCCTGATGCTAGTGGCTACTTGTAGCTGGGGAGGGCTTCCCTTTAGAACTATGAGCACTAGGCACTTTACGTTCTGATATGCATCTTTGCCGGTAAATCCGTGACTACCCTAACCTTCTATTTGTCTAATGTTGTCATACATGTACTATGTTATTATTGACTAAATAAAGTATTTTATACGTTTGTACAAAATATTTGGACTTAATACTCCTTGTTTTTTCTGGGTTCTATGCTTTCGTTTGGAGTGTCCTGTTGATGGTATACGGCCTGTGATATGTGGTTCGTATTTACGAATCCTATGGGCTGTGGAAGATGTAGAGTGTTCTACTTGGTTTTGTTTTATCCTCTTAAATATGGTTCAGGATACAAATCTTCAATGACCAGCTAATTGCTTGAGCAGCTGTCTTTGATTGGGGGTAAAGAAATGCAAGAACGCAATAGGGTCTTATCCACGTTAAAGGGTTTGTGTTTATAAGTAGAGCCGCTCACTTTGCATGGTTGTATGAGACACAACACTTATAGAGAAGCATGCAGAAGCTTCCAAGAAAGAGTAGATTTAAATAGCAGGATAGGAAGTAATTTCTGTTCTTTCTGGAATACAACACAAAATTTGTGTTGTATTCTGGAGAGCGCATAAATTTTCTTCCTATTCTGCTTATTGATTAGGGGGTAAATCTCTAGAGTTCTGCTGTTGTGTAGAACTACCAGAGGAGTAGAACCTTAGAACATCTATCGTTCTGGCGATACCTATTTGTAGAATCTAAAACTTGCCATAAAATTTATGGATCCAAGGTTCAAATCCCACCAAGAACAACATCTGCAAGGGATTTATATGTTCTCCCCATGTTTCTCTGAGTTTTGTCCGGGTACTCCAGTTTCCTCTCACAGTTCAAAGACATACTCATAGGGAATTTATATTGAGCCCCAAAAGGGACAATGATGACCATGTCTCTAAAGTGCTGTGGAATATGATGGCACTATATAAGTAAGGATAATAATAACTGGCGACTGACAGCTATATTTAATAACTCCACAATATACAGACATGCTCACCTCGGCTTCTGGTTTTATCTAATATGTATGAGGAGCTTAAGGTATCAGGATATTCTTTTTCAGGGACCTCATGGAGAAAGTTTGGATTGAAGTGGTCAGCATGGTGGCTCAGTGGTTAGCACTGTTGCTTTGCAGTACTGGGGTTCTGGGACAACAACTGGAAGGAGTTTTTATGTTCTCCCCGTGTTTGCGTGGGTATGCTCCAGGATCTCTGGTTTTATACCACACTCCAAAAACATACTGAAATGGAATGTAGTTTGTGAGCTTCAATGGGGACAGTGATAATAATGTCTGCACAGTACTGTGGAATATGATTGCGCTATATAAGAAAAGCATACTAATAAATAATAAAAGTGGTCAGGTCTCCAAAGCTGTCACCAATGATCAGAAGTATGAGGCATCTGCTTTACAATAAAATAGCAACCTAATTAGCTGCTGTACGAATCATAACCCAGTTTACCAGTACAATTTAAGTGTACTTTAAAATAACCAATAGAATAAGTAAAAACTAAATAATTGTAGAATTTATGCATGTTACATATAAAATATCATACACAAGCTTGTCATTCTGATTAGACTGAATTAAAAGACTACGCGGCCTCAAACTATTAAAATGTAGAGCTGTGATCCCAACTGGAGCATTTTCAGTAATTATCAATGTAGTTATTCAGATTCAGAATGCCTGTTATACACCTTAGTTTATACATATCTACTTAAAGGGAATCTGTCCTCAGATTTCACGATACAAACCACATACTTCATTAAATAGATTTTGCAGACTGATGAGACTAGTGTACTTATTTTGATAAAAATCCATATCAGAATGGCTGTTTAATATTGATATTAAAATGAGCAATGTACGACTCCAGCTAGAGAGCGACAAAGCTCATAAGACAAAGTGTATTTAGTCTCAGCCCTTCCAGCCTGTCTGACAATTGCAGCTTGTACTGAGAAGTGTGAGTTCCGAGCAGAGGAAATACACTAAGAAGCTGTCCATCAATCTAGGTGGGGTGTAAAGACTTGTAAGGTGTAAGAAATCTGTATGCTAATGTGGCACCCCAGGAGTCCGGTTGCCACAGTTGCATTGCCTCCCTCACAGGGGGTGATGTCATGCCTGGAAGCAAGGAGGGGTTCCCTTACAAGGTAACACTAGCATCCAACACTTTTCCTTACTCCAGACCAGAAGGGGGAGCTCTAACACCCAGTTTCATTGGAGCTTCCCTATAAGTTCTGGCCTGGAGGCGGGGTTAGTTAGTTGAGTCTGAGAGTGCGGGAGAGGAGACAAGTCAAGGAGAACTTGGGGAGTGGAGCTGTAGCCAAGCTCAGCCCAGAAGAGAGCACTGACAAAGAGGATGCAAGAGTCCTTGGCTGTGTGGGTGCTGTATGCCACGACGGCCAAATCTGGATGCCAGGGGACTGCAAGCTCCCTGGCAACACCGAATACTCGGAGGCACCACAGCAGACCAAGGGCCCGGGGCTGCCAGTGAAAAGACAGTGCTTGTGATAGGCTCATGCTGTCTTCTATACAAGTTAGAAGCAACACATAGGAGAGGAACTTGAGTAGAACTTTAAGCAGCAAGGACCTAAGAAAGAGTGCAGCAGGAAGGCCTCCAAACCCACCTGGCTAGGTGGATCCTAAGTTGCTTCCAGGCTGCCCAGACCCCCATCATCACCTGTTGCCCCGAACTGCACCTTCAGCTACCAAGTAAAGGCAAAGAAAACCACAGTCCTTGTGTCCTCCAGTCATTTCCTGCACCCTCAGTCCTGCAGCCCAACATCCACGATCCCTTACAAAACTATACCTGTAGCCCTAGGGCCCTGCACCACATGTGGGGAGCAGAAGCATCCCAGCTGCGTCTCGATCGGCCCCAGTGGTCTCCTTAAGCAGTGTCGGACACTCATTGCCAAACACCACAGGTGGCATCACGTTAAATCCCCTACAAATTTTCCCTCACAATTTTTATTACATTGCCCCACCTGGACTGAGTACCCTGTGGCCCTAGCGGGCATCGCACTAATCTATGTGAAATTAGGTTACAGATGTACTTTAAGTTATGTGTTAATGGGAAAAGTGTCTTCTTGAATTTATAGTTAGAACTTTATAGCATAAGCATAGGACACCATGGTACCCACACCTCTCTATAATGAGGGTTCCAGTCTCAAGGCTTTAGTGAGATGAGAGGTCCTCTTGATTCACTTTTATGGCTATGAACACAGTCTAGATATGTACCGGCCCTAGAGGCGGGAAAAATTAGGAAAACTTCAGCGTGACTCAACCATCCAGTCTTCGATCCTCTGCATGGATTTAACTACTGGCTTCCGAAATTACAAAGAGGATCCAAAGTTCTTTTTAAAAACAATCCGGCATCTAGGATAAAATCTTGATTGCCTTATTACAAATCATGGCATAATTTGTATTTTAGGCAACACATTTTTTTTTAGACTAAAATACAAAGGAATTGTGTCATCTTTAACTTTAGGCCTTTTAGAGATAATTTCATCTTCAACTTACTTAATTGTTCACAATAACAGTAATATTGACCATGGGTGCCAAAACTTTTACATGCCACTGTATATGACTATTACTAAACAGTCCATCGATTTATAGTTACATACATTGTGGAAACAAATTACTTGATTACATTTTTTCATTGTTCTCTACAGTATAACAGCTGCTACCATTTTTCATAAAGTGGAAACTATATTTAAATTATCTTCTATAAGTAAATATGATCTGAATTATTATTCCTATTTTCGCTATTAATATACCATATCTGGATTACGTGACATGAGGCAAGGTAGACAGTGTAAGTCTATCCAGATAAACATATCTTCTATTTAGCTTCTAATAGGCTTAAACTTCTCAGTAGGGGTTCTGTATTCAATCTTTCTTTTTATATTTATATATTTGCTTAACCTCTAGGATTATGAATGAGCATAAATATTAATTTCCAAAATAAATATGACTTCCTGCAAAAACTTACGTTCTACTCCATTGAGTGTAATACAGTTATTACAATGAAGAATAATGATATAATTAATAACATAAAATTCCTACTGTGGGGATTTACATAATGCAGTATATGCAGTAATGTAGTTCTATATATCTATAGAATTAAATGCAGTCTGCTCTGTCAGACTAGGTCTATCCAGGCATGACATCCATGGCTACTTTATTTATTGTCTATGAAAGATGTTGTTACACATGCAATACTATTTCCAAATACCTTGTAAGAAGCAGGAGGTAAGGTCCTGGTTGGCAGATATGTTTCACCACAGTGGTTGACCTTGGTAATGTAAAGTCTGTATTAGTAACATGAGAGTACTGAGAGAGTTTTAATTTGAATGGAATTTGGGACCGGAATTTAAGAGGAACCAATCTAGTCTGAGTGAGAATGGTCTTTCCCATAATCCAGCCCTGGGCTTACAGGTCTAATAACAGCAACTGGGTTAGCTCAACAGGGTGGAGTTGTGCCAGAGTTGAATAGAGGTGTGTTTGTTTGGTGAACTCATTTCAAACTTCTTTAGCTGATACTGCCTGAAATACTGAGATTGGGAAGGCTGCTACATTTACTTTGTTGCATTGTGCCTGAAGAAAAGACTGCCTGTCTTATTCATTTCTACTACAGAAAAGCTGTTCTCATTTGTTCATCATTTCCTGTTTTTGTTTCTAAACAGTTTTCTTTTTATTTTGTCTTTTGCTATTTGTTGATATTTTGTGCCAAATTGTTGAAGATGGTACATGAGGTTTATGAATTTTGCACAAAATAAAAAATGTTCTTTCACTTCGACTTTTTTGCAACTTCTCAGCACTCTCAGTGTTAGGTGTCGAGTTCCCGCTGCTGCATGGGGGGAATCTCGAAGCATCTCTGCTGCGGTCTCCCATTCTCCTCCAGCCACAGTGGAGCTTGCTCAGCAGAGACGTCGGTCCCAGCGTCTGGCTCAAGCTGATACTGTGCGGCTGATTACTGTTGTGCTTCCAGGCTCAGCCATCATAACCAGTACTGATTAGCGGCGAGCAGGCGCTCCTGGGATTAAGTCCTGCTTTTCTGCTTCTGAGCGGGCCCAAGGGATGACCACCCATTGGAGGTCGTGGGTCACATGCTCAGGTCCTGTAGCAGCTCCTATTGCACCACTAGGAAGGTCCTGGAGAGCTTCCGCTATAAAAACCTAGTATAAACCTGTTATTGTGTGTGTGTGTGTGGATGTATGCCTGTCCTGGTGATTGCTCCTTAATCATTCCCATTCCTAGTGTTGTTGAATGCTCGTGAATGTTGGAGCTACCTAGCTATCCTAGACACAAGAGCACGATCCTACTGTGTCAAACCATCAGCGACCACCATTGCAGTGCCGTGTGCAATCAGTGTGCTTTCCCAGCCCTAGTTAGGGTGGAGGTGGCGTCCACCAGAGCGGTGCTGTGTGCACTCTGGGCGGTAATATTTAATCAGTACTGACAACAGGTCAGTGTAGGGTGGGACCTCCCGCTTGATCTCAGCATCTGACTCAGGGCTCAAAATCCACCGAGGGTCAGAGCGAGATCAATAACCAGCATAGTGGGGGTAAGTTTCAGGGATCCCACTAGCATCCATCTGCTGCACCCTGTGACTGCTAACAGGGCACAGCATTTCCTTTGTTTCCCTGCGACTCTGTGAAGCAACAGAGCTCGCATCAGTTCATATCGGGTGGCGGAACTCGTGTTTATTCTGGCATGGTATCGCCATATAGTGCTGCCATTACCTACCAGCAGGTTCCATCTCTGCACGGTGGACCCCAGGCTGCGAAAGCCCCTTTTACTATCTTTATGTTTATTCAGTGCGTTCCGCCAGCCCTAACACTCAGTCTCAAAATTTGAGAAAAAATGTCAACCATACATAGGCTGTGACTTGATTGACCTGAGATATACTCCAGTCACAGAAGCTTAATAACAGCCGTTTTTATTGTTCTCACATTGTAAACAAGGAGGGCATTATTAAACTCCTCTGTGATAATAATTTGGTCTTGCTCACTCTCGACAATTAGAGCCTATTCAACGTTATGATTTGTTGTAAACATATTTGACACATAGCAAAATTTTGGAGAATATTTTGGTGAATCCGGCAGATTTGAATTTAAAATGATCCTCTCACCTCTATTTCTTGGTATTTCGTCACTACCGACAGTCAGAGCACATTTCTTAGCATTTCTGAATTACTTATGGTCAGGGGCACATTCAGCTTGATGTATTTGTCCAGGATGTGTTGTTTCTGCCTATAGTGAAGAGATGGCTTAAGTAAGCAATGCAGCCTGCACTGCACAAAATACTTTCATGTCTCACAAAGGGATTTCAAAACACAAAGAGTGAAGCTACCTAGAAGATCCCTGTTGCTGCTGCAGCTAACATTTTATAGTCTCTCTGGTTTAGATCAGACAGACATTTATGCTGGAAGCAGATTGTAAAACATGCTAAGAAGCAGTGTCAAAAAGGTAATGAAAACTTGTAAAATAAAACTTGGCTGTTGAAAGTATTCAGAACAAAATAGAGAGTTTCCATGGTTACAATATTATGCTTCATTATATGTGGATGTTATGATGGCCAACAAGATGGGAAACAATCATGAGATTATTTAGCTCTCTACTTTATTGAATGGGTAAGATACTGGAGTCCATCAGTGATGTATTAGGGGATTACAATATACCGTTGCAAGACGGCATTAAGATAAATTTGGCTGTAGTTTTGCTGGCAAGGATTTTGTGCTGTGTACAAACTGAAATGTTGGTAAGTACACTCAAAGAGGCAATATCTTTTATATAGACCTACATTTTATAGCAAATTAATGAAATCTGGCTAAAAGAAAAACTATATTTGTTGCCTACAGCAAACCTTTCGTTTCAAGGGAACCTGTCACCCCCAAAATGGAAGTTGAGCTAAGCCCACTGGCTTAGGAACTAGCTTTTACAAACAATGAAAACTGTGTTACCCTGGATATGCAAGAAAGAAAGACCATTAACTACCACACACACATCTAGCCCGGATCAGGTATGTCCCCTGCGCTGCACAACCAATAGGCCCAGTATGTGCTATCGGGTACACTATAATTTGCCTGACCTGTGATTCTGCCTAATGCAGTAACCGGGAGTTACCCTGAGCAAGGGTGTAATTAGATGAGTGCAAGAGGCAGCCCCTGCATTGGTGCAGAACTGTTGTGAATTCTGCTTTTGGGCTCCCTTCGGTGGTTGTAGGTGGTAATGCAGTTGTCCCTGGGCTGCACTCTTGGACAGGTGTATCTACTGATTGCAATTCTGACTGGGGTATTTAGGTTTTCAGGACTCATTGGTCCTTGCCAGTTGTCAATGTTTCTTGGGAAGTGTTGGATCTTTGTCTGGCTTCTCCTGCTTAGCTGCCAATTCAGCAAAGTTAAGTGTCTGTTTCTTTTTCTGTGGCACACAAGCTGTGTGCTTATATTCTGTGCTATTCATTTGTTTTCTCTTGTCCAGCTTAGACTGTGTCAGTGTTTTCTCAGTCTTGTTGGATTCTCTGAAGTTGCATATATACGCTCCACATCTTTAGTTAGATGGTGGAGTTTTTGTATTTTCTGCTGTGGATATTTTTGGAAGGATTTTAATACTGACCGTTTAGTATCCTGTCCTATCCTTTCCTATTTTAGCTAGAGTGGCCTCTTTTGCTAAATCCTGTTTCCTGCCTGCGTGTGTCTTTTCCTCTACTACTCACAGTCAATATTTGTGGGGGGCTGCCTATCCTTTGGGGTTCTGCTCTGAGGTAAGGTAGAATTCCTATTTCCAACTATAGGGGTATTTAGTCCTCCGGCTGTGTCGAGGTGTCTAGGATTTGTTAGGCACACCCCACGGCTACTTCTAGTTGCGGTGTTAAGATCAGGATTTGCGGTCAGTATAGTTACCACCTACTCCAGTGAAAGTTTTCATGCTGCTCCAAGGTCACCTGATCATAACACAGAACAGAGATTCACAAACTTAACAATTCTCTAAAATTGCAATTCTATTATGCTATCTATACACAAGCTCATCCACTGAGGGGAGTATCTAGCTAAGGTTCACGCAGCCCTCTTAGCAAACCATGCTTCTAACTGAAAATGTAGGTTTGGCGCCAAACTCTAAAGCCTGTGTGTATGCACCTACCGGAAAGCGGTGATGGGGCCTGATCTCAGGACTTACCAGCCATTAGCTGCTCACCGAAGTGGCTGTCTGATCGTACTGATCACAGAAGTGAATGTCTAATCATCTGAACGGCCATTTAGCAGGGAGACCGTCGAGTGGATCCTGGGGTTGTCACCTGGAGCGCAGTATTTGCCTGACAGGCTAGCAGAAGGCAATTTTCTCTAAATTCTGCAAAAATTTCATATTTCAGTATATAATATAAGCGATCAAACATCTCCAGTTAAGTAAGAGGACTAAAAAAAATTAAGTTTAATGAAAGAAAATATAAAATCAAAAGAAAATGTTAAAAATAATAAATTGGCAGGGCTGTGAATGCTGCGCATGTCTGCAGTGTCGAAAGCAGTGCTGTCCATTGAACGCAGCTGAATCTGCATGTGTTCACTGAACTGTGCGGATTCACCACGTCCAATACATTGAACGGGTGAAATTTCTCTTACGGAGACTCGCGTCTCCACAAGTGATGTAGATATACTGTGGTCTGGAGAGCCGAGCCACATGTCTGTCTCTGTGGGAGAGACGTGGTCATCTGTGGACACATAGTGGACATGGAATTTCTTGGAATCTCATCCACTATGCTGTCACAACTGGATGCTGTTGGTTGAACGCTGCACAAGTATGCAGCTTCCAACCCAGTGCTTTTACTGATCCTGAGCACATACAGTGCCTTGCAAAATTATTCAGCCCCCTGGAACTTTTCAACCTTTTCCAACATATCATGCTTCAAACATAAAGATACCAAATGTCAATTTTTGGTGAAGAATCAACAACAAGTGGAACACAATTATAAACTTGAATGAACAGTATCACGGACCTGCCTGTTGTGTTCCTTTGTCTTCATGATCCTCTCTGTGCTTCAAACAGAACCCTGAGACTTTCACAGAGCAGGTGCATTTATATGGGGACTTGATTACACTCAGGTGGATTATATTTATCATCATTAGGCATTTAGGACAACATTGGATCATTCAGAGATCCACAATAAACTTATGGAGTGAGTTTTCTGCACTGAAAGTAAAGGGGCCGAATAATATTGTACGCCCCACATTTCAGTTTTTGAATTTCCACAAAAATTAAAATAACCAATAAATTTCGTTCAACTTCACAATTGTGTTCCACTTGTTGATTCTTCACCAAAAATTTACATTTGGTATCTTTATGTTTGATGCATGATATGTGGGGAAAGGTTGAAAAGTTCCAAGAGGCCGAATATTTTGCAAGGCATTGTACCCTTATGGGAATCTTGGTCATCAGCCAGTGGAAGTGATGCAAACTTGGTAACAGTCGATACAGTTATATGAAAAAGTTTGGGCACCCCTCTTAAGCTTAATGTTTTATAGAAATTGGTTTTCTTGCAACAGCTATTTCAGTTTCATATATCTAATAACTGTTGGACACGGTAATGTTTCTGCCTTGAAATGAGGTTTATTGTACTAACAGAAAATGTGCAATCTGCATTCAAACAAAATTTGACAAGTGCATAAGTATGGGCACCCTTATCATTTTCTTGTTTTTAAATACTCCTACCTACTTTTTACTGACCTACTAAAGCATTTTTTTGGTTTTCAAACCTCATTGAGCTTTGAACTTCATAGCCAGGTGTATGCAATCATGAGAAAAGCTACTTAAAGTGGTCAATTGCAAGTTGTTCTCCTGTTTGAATCTCCTCTGAAGAGTGGCATCATGGGCTCCTCAAAACAACTTTCTAATGATCTGAAAACAAAGATTATTCAACATAGTTGTTCAGGGGAAGGATACAAAAAGCTGTCTCAGAGATTTAACCTGTCAATTTCCACTGTGAGGAACATAGTAAGGAAATGGAAGAACACAGGTACAGTTCTTGTTAAGGCCAGAAGTGGCAGGCCAAGAAAAACATCAGAAAGGCAGAGAAGAAGAATGGTGAGATTAGTCAAGGACAATCCTCAGACCACCTCCAGAGAGCTGCAGCATCAACTTGCTGCAGATGGCGTCACTGTGCATCGGTCAACTATACAACACACTTTGCACAAGGAGAAGCTGTATGGGAGAGTGATGCGAAAGAAGCCGTTTCTGCAAGCATGCCACAAACAGAGTCGGCTGAGGTATGCAAAAGCACATTTGGAGAAGCCAATTTCTTTTTGGAAGAACGTCCTGTGGACTGATGAAACCAAGATTGAGTTGTTTGGTCATACAAAAAGGCATTATGCATGGCGGCCAAAAAACACAGCATTCCAAGAAAAACCCTTGCTACCCACAGTATAATTTGGTGGAGGTTCCATCATGCTTTGGGGCTGTATGGCCAATGCCGGCACCGGGAATCTTGTTAAAGTTGAGGGATGCATGGATTCCTCTCAGTATCTGCAGATTCTTGACAATAATGTTCATGAATCAGTGACAAAGTTGAAGTTACGCGGGGATGGATCTTTCAGCAAGACAATGATCCAAAACACCACTCCAAATCTACTCAGGCATTCATGCAGAGGAACAATTACGCTGTTCTGGAATGGCCATCCCAGTCCCCAGACCTGAATATCATTGAACATCTGTGGGATTATTTGAAGAGGGCTGTCCATGCTCGGCGACCATCAAACTTAACTGAACTGGAATTGTTTTAGAAGGCGGAATGGTCAAAAATACCTTCATCCAAGATCCAGGAACTCATTGAAAGCTACAGGAAGCGACTAGAGGCTGTTATTTTTGCAAAAGGAGGATCTACTAAATAGTAATGTTACTTTTCTGGTGAGGTGCCCATACTTATGCACCTGTCAAATTTTGTTTGAATACACATTGCACATTTTCTGTTAGTACAATAAACCTCATTTCAAGGCAGAAACATAACTGTGTCCAACAGTTATTAGAAATTTCAGATATATGAAACTGAAATAGCTGTTGCAAAAAAACAATTTTTATCAAACATTAAGCTTAAGATTAATGGGGTGCCCAAACTTTTTCATATAACTGTATATTTAGGACACCTGCAGACAAGTGTATGAAATATCATCTGAGTTTCATCCAGAAAACGAGAACGATTTCTTTCCACTTTTCATGAGATTTTCGTCCATGTGCCATCCATTTTTTACGTCTACATGAGGTCCATGTGCGATCCATTTTCATATAACTACAATAAAACATCTACATTTCTTAGGTTTATAATAGAAATATATCAGAAAAAATTGGTTGGTCCGTATGAGATCCGATTTCCTTTCTCACATCCATAGACTTGGCAGCGTGAGTTTCATCCAAGACTCTGATGAAAGTAGTGCATGCTGCAATTTTTTTCTTACATACATTCAAACCAATAAAAAAAACATTAATTTGACGAGCCCTGCTGAATAACATGGATCAATGTGCCGTCTGATTAAGGCTGGGTTCACATTGCGTCCTGGCAGTCCGTTAGACGGACTACGTTACACCGCGGCATAAACGCAGTGTAGAATAGTCCGTTAAGGCCGCCATTGACTGCAATGTCGGACGCATCGCTAGCACACGCCCACAATGGGCATGCGCTACGGATGTGCCATCATTGAGTGACGGACCCTGAGACGTGGGTTGCAGCATTTCCAGGTCCGTCACTGCTAGCACAGATAGAGCTAGCAGATGCTCTATCTGCGCTAGCGCGATGTAAACGTCGGCACTTGCGTTAACAGCAGCCCGTTAGCGTATATATGCTGAAGGGGCTGCTGCTAACGCAGTGTGAACCCGGCCTAACAAGCCCTTAAAGCCAAAAAGGTGCCAAAGACAAGTCCAACCCCACCTCTTCGATTGAAGGAAGAGCAAGAATAGAGAACTGATAACCTAAAAATCTAAAATATTACACAGTAGACAAAATACTAATGAAGCATATTCTTGCTTTGTGTAGCAATAGTAGTATGCAGCAGGTATACACTTGATTATTCAGTATTCTCTGCTGTGTAATATTTGGTTATTTTGTTGTACATTTTTATGTTATCAATTCTCACCTCTCCCTAATCCTGACCCAATGACATGGTGGAATTGGACTTGTCCTTGGCATCTTTTAGTGGCGTTACATGTATCCACTGTTACTAACTTTGAATCACTTCTGCTGGGTTGATAGAGGGAACTCTGATCCCCGAAACGCGTTTCTTTTTTTGAAGATATACACAATTTTATTCTGTGAGTACTATATATTTTTCTCAGATATATTTATTGGGAATTCATGTAGTAAAAAATAAATTATTCATTTTAATATAACAGGGACTGGTAGATCAATAACTTTTTCAACAATTTTTTTTTCCATTTTTTAGCTCATCTGATTCACTCAGATTCGTCTTTTTTATGCTTAGGGGAGTGGAATTTTCAGAATAGTTTATTTTCAAGGCTGAAGATAACCTAGGGTGGTTGTGATTTTGTTGTCAAGTACATTTGTTCCATGAGTACGTCTTTGCAGTAAAAAGACAAGCAGTGTGATGAATGGGATTTTTGGTTCACGCTCTGAAAGACTAGAGCAATGTAACCCTGTGATACAGAGCAAATGCGGATTTGTCTTCTGTGTGGACACCAAATTATCACAATATGCCAGCATTGTGCAGAAAATGGCATTTCTGAGAATGGACTGTTGGCAGAAGGCTGCACTATGTTTAAAGACAAGAGCAATTACAATGTTTTCTTTCAGAACCTTTCAAAGCACTTAACACAAAATACTTCCAATACGCAGCACGAAGTAAATGACAAACCAATGTCAAAGGTAGAAGAAGAAACATTCCCCCAAAAAGCCCCTCAAAAAATGAAAATGAACAGGTGTTAATTGGCGATGACACTCCTGAATTAAGCAATTCTGAGTATAATGGGATCAGTGGATTTTAATATCATAAGAAATAAATATTAGAATTTTCAGAAAGTATTTGCATACATTTATTCATTTTTTATTTATTGAACTTGGATGTGGAATTAAGTATGCAAAAGTATAATTTGTAAATTGACTCAGTCATAGAATAATGGGCAATATTTTATATATTTCATAGTAAAATTAAACTCCACATTTGTAAAGACCACTGTTTTCTAGATACCTTGTTGATTAACATATAATTAAATTTCTTGCTTATCTGGCTACTCATGGCAGCCTTCGGAGGGGTGATGCATATGCAGCCTTAGCTTCTAAAAGAATTTGGAGATAGAAACGCTTCATTCTAATTAGAGTTTGTCATTTTGAAACAACCTTTTTAATCAATCTTGGCACAAGATGGAAAATTTAAGGCATCACTTCAGCAATTTTTTTATTTCAGTGCTGAAGTTGTGCTTCTAATCTAAGGTCCAGCGCTCCACCGGGTGTAATAGTCCAAAAGAAAACTTTATTCAGCCATATAACATCAGCAACGTTTCGACCATGTGCTGGTCTTTTTCAGGCATACAGACGGCTGATGCAGGTCATGTAAAGGATTTGGATTGGGGGAGCTGCGAGGGCCTGAATACAAGGAGTATACGGATTGGCTGAATGATATTCTTGGCGCCAATCTGATACATAGCTAAGAAGGAATACAACGGAAGGGGCTTCTGATTGGCCGTTGAGCACCATGGCAACTAAGAAACGAAGAGACCTATGGAGGAGAAATGTAAACAAAGCGTTCAGGTGAGTGGCACTGAATGGTGATTGGCCCCCTGCGTGGTGTCCACACTATTTAAGACCGCCCTGCCGCCATGTCTGTATGCTTGAAAAAGACCAGCATATGGTGGAAACGTTGCTGATGTTATATGGCTGAATAAAGTTTTCTTTTGGACTATTACACCCGGTGGAGCGCTGTTCCTTTGTGAGGATATTGACGTGTTACCCAGGAGGGTCCCTGGATATGGAACTAGCGCCCGTATAATTGAGTGCTGTCGGTCACCTGTTTGCTTTTTCTAATCTAAGGTCCTTGACGCTGCCCTTATACCTACCTGTTGACTTGCCGGTTTGCTCCAGTATTAGCTGGGAGTGCTGGAGTTCACCAATCAATGTAGGTCTATGAGAGCCTTATTCTGACTCTCATAGACTTAAATCTTGCGACATAACTTCTTACTTCTGGTCAGTCAGAAGTTCTAGTGACAAGATTGCACAGTGGAAATGGAGCAGCACCAATAAAAAGTGAGCACGGAAGGCAAGTATAAGTCTAGGGTCAAGGACCTTAGATTTGTAGCACCACTCCACCACTGAAAACCCTCCACTGGAGTGGTGATTTAAGATAAGTCTGTTTATACAATTAATTGACATATATCTGCTGACTTAGGGTACGTCACACAGTGGCATTTTGATCGCTACGACGGCACGATTCGTGACGTTCCAGCGATATACTTACGATCTTGCTGTGTCTGACACGCTACTGCGATCAGGGACCCCGCTGAGAATCGTACGTCGCAGCAGATCGTTTGAAACTTTCTTTCATCATCAAGTGTCTGTCATGATCCCAATGGCAGGGGATCACAAAAGGACAAGCACAAAAAACAAAACAAGCTCTAGGGTGATGGAAACTGAGCTGACCGCGATCCTGAACCTAACACACAACTAGCTGTAGCCGGGGAACGTGCCTACGATGATTCCTAGACGTCTCGCGCCAGCCGAAGGACTAACTTCCCCTATTAGAAGAAACACAGACCTCTCTTGCCTCCAGAGAAACACCCCACAGAAATAGCAGCCCCCCACATGTAATGACGGTGAAATGAGAGGAAAGCACATACGTAGTTATGAAAACAGATTCAGCAAAATGAGGCCCGCTAAAGCTAGATAGCAAAGGATACAAAAGTGAACTGCGCAGTCAGCGAAAAACCCTACAAAAAAACCATCCTGAAATTACTTGAACTCATGTGCCAACTCATGGAACATGAGGAGTAATATCAGCCCACTAGAGCAACCAGCAAAAAGGAATCATATATTTGCAAGCTGGACTAAGACAAAAATTAAGCAAAACGTGGAACAGGAAAATCAAAAACTTAGCTTGCCCTGAAGATTACAGAAGCGGGAAGCAGAGGTAACAAGACACACTGATTACATTGATAGCCGGCATTTATTTTTATCTGTTTGCCATTTAAATCTTGTTATATAAGCGAGTGGTGTTACCAGATTTTTTTTTTTTTTTTTTATTATCTTTCGCTTCATCTCATTTGATCTTTGATGAAGTAATATACAAACACTCATTTTCTAAGTATTGCTACATCTAGTTGTCCTCCTGGAGACATATATGTGTTTTGTGCTCATTATATTCTGGGTATGCAGGCTCCCCTCCGGCTGCGAACATTTGCCCTTGTATTCCCTGTATTGCATCCGCGCACGCGCGATCTCCCCCTTTCAGTGCTGCCGTCCAGCATGTGCAACTGCACTATGACAACGGCAGCACTTTTCGGCTATAGCCACTTCCGGGAGGCATTTTGCGGTGATTCCCTCTGGCGCGGCGCTCCCTGACTGCACACCGGTCTGTATTTAATTTACTTACATTCATGTATATAATGCCTCAGGGTGGACGTGTGAGTTCACTTCCCCTGACGAAGCTGCGCTTGCAGCGATACGCGTGGGGCTCGCTGCCTCACCCCTGCTCTTGTCTCTTGTCCTTCTCGGGCATTGCCTTCCATGATATATTTCTGCTTACCACTGACCACATAGGTATACCGCTGGGACATGATCTTTACTATTTTTTTTGTGGTCCCATTGTGTGTTCACATCTAAACCCTAGGGATTGTATTTCCTATCTGTCTCTCCTGCACTATTGTGTTCATGGTCTCACTAGTCTCATGCATGAGCATAATTTATCTTTTGACATCATATTATTATGTGTGTGGGGGGGGGATTTATTGTTATGATTATTGGTCATTTGGTATGCTTGAGTTGGTTCATCCCTTCTAAATTGAGTATATGTTACATTATATACTTCTCTGTGATCTGAGGGAATATCTTGTGGACAAGAGACGTTGCATATATATGTATACTCTATATGTATGTATTTATACTTCTTTATGTGTTAGGCTTATTTATGCCATATATGTCTAGGGGTGATGGTATGTGGTCTTGTATCTAGACCTTTTTAATTGGTTTTATCCATACATGTTTTGTTCTGAGGTGTAAATAAAATTGTTTCATATGTTTATAGCATTCGTGGGTGTGCATACCATTTTTGGCCTAGTCTGCTCTTTCTTTTGTTTCTATCATTTGTTTACTGGCCAGGTTTTGCACCCTGCTTTCTCTTGATTTATGCAGGGGTGCACCACTTACATATATTACTATAGCCGGCGAGGAAATGACAAGCAAGCCAGGTTAAATAGGAAACTCCCATATCCTGATAGAACAGGTGGACACCAGAGACCGCAGAAAACACAAGTCACCCAGTACCATCTGTAACCACCAGAGGGAGCCCAAAAACAGAATCCACAACAGTGTCCCGCTGTGGCGGCATGATCGTATCGTGTAACAAAGGTGTGCACGATATTGTATGCGATGTGCGCATAGTAACCAACAGCTTCTACATTG
This sequence comes from Ranitomeya imitator, assembly GCF_032444005.1. Lineage (NCBI taxonomy): Eukaryota > Metazoa > Chordata > Amphibia > Anura > Dendrobatidae > Ranitomeya > Ranitomeya imitator. The sequence continues at coordinate 66,855,578 of NC_091283.1, forward strand.
CAAACACGTCATGAAATTATCGCTCCAGCATCATGCATTGCGAAGTGTGACAGCAGTCTACGACGCTGGAGCGATAATGGTGCGATGCTGGAGCGTCACGGATCATGCCGTCGTAGCGACCAAAGTGCCACTGTGAGACGGCACCCTTAGTAGAGAGGTATTTATCCAGTAGAACGGTGCAGGGAGAAACCGGATGAGTGCGGCACTGGATTAGTCTTGTCTCAGCCTATAGTCCCTCTTAGATCACTAACTTTGCTTTCTCCTAAATTGTTTGGCCAAAACTGGTCATTTATTTCAACTAAACATTTTGATGATTGAAAGTGAAACATGCATGGTTGCAATCATGCAGTCAAACCACGATCTGATTCATGCTCCTCTTTGTTTGGGCAGCATGAATGGACTGACTGGTTCACTTTAAAAGTCTGTAAATCATCCCACAAATATCAAAACTTAAAATAACTTTCTGATAAAAATGTAAAGACAAAAAAATGAAAAAAAAAATTATAATGCTGAACTTATTTAACAAAAGATATCTGCACAAAATATATTTTAATTGCATTAGATTGAAACATTTAATTGGACAGTCCCATTAGGATGTACTGTATTTTAAACGAAGCATATTAGACCTTTAATCTATTTTAAAATAAAAAGAGGAATGATGTACAACTTAATTACATAGCATATGCAATTAAATCTCTAATCACTTGAAGCTAGTTTACTTCTCCAAGGATAAAATATGTAGGTTTTAGTTATATTTATCTGCTCTATGGCACAAAGCCTAACTAGCATATACATATATTTGTTACAGAATATATAAATATAAATTTAAAATATATAAATGGGAAGGTAGGAGTCTAAAATACCTTCTTCATAAACAGTGTTATAGAAATTTATATTATGCAGTTATTTTGCACTAGAACTTTTCTGTGGAAATTTGAAAATCAATATAAATTCTGAGGATATGCTCACAATCTAATTTTACTGTTGCCAGCACTGTTTTGTAAAGGCCAATTCCATAGAAAGCCAATTACCATAATTCTGTTTTTGAACTATGAAAGAATACTTATGCTATAATTGCAAACTCCATGGAGTTTGGACTTCTTTAACCCGAGAAACCTTGTGAGATAAGGCAACAGTGCTAACCATTGCTTTCCTACAGGTTGCATCCAAAGGGTTGTAATGCCTTTTTTTATCTCCTTTGGTGGTTAGTAAAGTTAAAAAAGACAATGTATTGTACCATAAAAAATAAATTAATACAAAAAATGTATATGTATGTATATGTAAAGATTGACATTTAAAAGAGTGCTTCCAGTTATCAATATAGAATCAATACATTAACTTTCCTTGAGCAATAAAGTTTACTTTCATTCTGGGAGTAGTAGCATTAGTCATCACTCAATAAGTCTTGTTATACAAATGCTACTTGGGTACACACGTGGGTCAGTGGGTGCTCTTGTCCGCTGGCCTGGCTGTCTTTAGAAAGACTGCTCGGGCCAGGGCTCATCCCACTGAACTCCCATATTCCTTCTCCGTGGACAGAATACTACTCAGACAACACAGTGTGAAGGTAACACACTGCGATAATACTTTATTAGATAGTCAACAGTCTACAACATATAGTACATTCCTAGCAAGTACACAAGATGGTGCAAATGACAGAGTCTCACTCTACTGCTAGCTCACAGAGGATTAGAATTTCTGCGACTTTGGGGCATCCAGGGACAACTTCCCCAACTAGTAGCACCCAACATTTGGAGGGCACCAACAGAGAGGAGGTAGCGGCAATCTTCTTAGGAAGCTGAACAAGCACAGTGAGGCATGTGGCCAAGTCACCTGATTGTTCCAACCTGGGCTCTCCAAAGTCTTCATGGGTTTATTGATGGGCAGTGGAGAAGATCTGCTGCCACCAGCTGGTGCCGTGGTTCCTTGGCTGATGTCCTATAGAGTTTGTCTGCAGACAGAGGCAGGCCCCTTTCATATCCCACAGCTCTCATTCAGGGCATTCTCCCACCAGATTAGGGGAAGGTAATCCTTCACTTCATTGTTTGATTGTTTAATTAGACTTCATATTAGTCCTCCAAATTGTGCAGACTAGTACACCGCAGGGGCTGATGCAGTACATAATCAGCAGGCATTCCACAAATTAGCATACAACAAAGGTCAACTGACATTCAAATAAAACAGTGGCTCATGTCCCTATGTTTAGAATACACTATATTCTTTTGTGAATAATTAATTTCTACTCCCAGCCAACCTATGCTATGCCTCTATCATTGACATTTTACATTTAGAATGCACTCTATCAGTGCATTGCATGATCCTGTTGTCTAGCTGGCCAATTTTATGTTATGCCATCTATATCGACATTGCCACATGTCTGTTTTACATCATTGCTCTGTCTTCTGGTTTCCAGCAGAGATCAACAGTCCTGCACTCAACTCTGCTTTCATCACAACTGAGATTGTAATAACGAGGCACAGCAGAACTAACAAAGCAGGGTTGGATTGTGATTGGTGTATGCTGCTGACAGATCAATGATGAAAAACTGCTCTATTGATGCATATGGCAGAGTAATATCTTCTGCCATTTACATCAACACAGCAGCATTTGCAGTTTCACATCAATCATCTGTTAGCAGCAAGCATCAACACACTGCTTAACCCCGCTTGTGTCAGTTCTGCATTGCTCCTTTGTGCAGGAATAGCAGAGTGGAGAACAGAACAGTTGAACTTTGCTGAAAACTGTCACACTCGCAGGTGATGCACATGGTTCATGGAGCCACTATGCTACAGGACTGGGTTTTCCTAAGAGTGGTGTAGCTAAGCGACTAACTGGTTTTCACTGGAGCTCCTGATGGCGGAGTCAGATTTGAACTGCAGATAGCTGCCTGGTACCAGTCCTAGGCAGTACTTGCTACTGCAGCTGCTGACCGCTAAGGGGCAGGTACTTTGACTCGGACTGGATTTGGAGTCACAGACAATGCTAGATTTGGAGCCTGTTCAGACAGGCACGGCTTCAGGATTCAGGTAAGGCCAGTGTTGCTACTGGTTTGGGATCAGATGTAGCTACTACAAAGTTCAGGTACTGCCGATGCGGCTTCAGGGAAATATAGACACTACACAAGAATACAAAAACAAGATCAGGATAATGAACTAACTTAAGTAGGATAGCACGAGGGACCTGGCAACATACAGTTGCACAAACACAATGTAGTTAAGCTACAGTGGTTGCTCATGCACCTCCCTACTAGGGAGGATGCATTTTATACAAAATGCCTCCATTGGCAATTCTGCTGGATGGGAAGAGAGGAACCATGCATGGATACCGGCATAATGTCACAGAAATCATACACTGGCAGATCAATGTTATAAAATCACTCATGCAGTTAAGTTGATGTAGTTGATGAAAGATAAAATCAGCCAGACAGACAGCATTCCCACACTGTGCACAGAACAATAGAGTGTTCTAAATACAAAATGTCATTGGTAGAGGCAAAACACAGGTATCCAGGGAGCCAAGTGAGAGCCACAGCACACACTCCATCAGAACTAATCCAACGGCAACTGAATAGTAAATAAATCCTGGAGGGGCATTGTTAAGGGGGGTGGTTTGCAGAAAAAGGGGCAGACTTAGCAATGAGTTATATTGGCACTAGTGATGAGCGAATATGCTTGTTACTCGAGTTTTCCAAGCATCGGGTGTTCTCTGAGTATCTTGGGTGTGCTCGTAGATTATGTTTGTGTCCCTGCAGCTGCAGGATTTGCGGCTGCTAGACAGCCTGAATACATGTGGGGATTCCCTAACAAACAGGCAATCCCTGCATGTGTTCAGGTTGTCTAGCAGCCGCAAATCACGCAGCTGCGGGAACTCAAACATAATCTTTGAGCATGCCCAAGATATTGGGAGAACACCTGAGCGTGCTCGGAAAACTCGATTAACAAGCACACTCGCTCATCACTAATTGGCACAAATGAATAATTATATAATGTATGTATGTTATTAAAAGACTACTTTGTGATTTGTAAAATAACTCTTTATCGCAATTTGTATGATTAGGGACTTCCATTTACTTGTTCATAATATAACCTGAAATTACATTCCATATTTTTCCATGAAAAAATATCTTATTATAATTCAAACAATGTATAAAAGATTGACCATATAACATACATCTACTGTACACTTATGAAAAACTGAATCACAAAAGTGGATCATTATTTAAAATCAAATTACATTTTGCAATGCCTCATTTACCCATTTGTCAATAAATAATCCAAACAGAAGATCCAATACATCTCCATTTTACTTGGCTTTCTATAACTTGACAGCATGTTATTAACCCCTTAATCCCATATGACGTACTATCCCGTCCAGGTGACCTGGGACTTAATTCCCAGTGACGGGATAGTACGTCATATGCGATCGGCCGCGCTCACGGGGGGAGCGCGGCCGATCGCGGCCGGGTGTCAGCTGCCTATCGCAGCTGACATCCGGCACTATGTGCCAGGAGCGGTCACGGACCGCTCCCGGCACATTAACCCCCGGCACACCGCGATCAAAGATGATCGCGGTGTGCCGGCGGTGCAGGGAAGCATCGCGCAGGGAGGAGGCTCCCTGCGGGCTTCCCTGAGACGATCGGTACACGGTGATGTGCTCACCGTGTACCGAGCGTCTTCTCCCTGCAGTCCCCGGATCCAAAATGGCCGCCGGGCTGCATCCGGGTCCTGCAGGGAGCACTTCCGGGTCAGGATCAGGCTGCAACTGCAGCTCTAATCCTGCCCGGCTGTATGTCAGATCACCGATCTGATAGAGTGCTGTGCACACTGTCAGATCGGTGATCTGTGATGTCCCCCCCTGGGACAAAGTGAAAAAGTAAAAAAAAAAAGTTCCACACGTGTAAAAAAAAAAATAAATTAAAATTCCTAAATAAAGAAGAAAAAAAAAATATTATTCCCATAAATACATTTCTTTATCTAAAAAAAAAAAACAAACAATAAAAGTACACATATTTAGTATCGCCGCGTCTGTAACGACCCGACCTATAAAACTGGCCCACTAGTTAACCCCTTCAGTGAACACCGTAAGAAAAAAAAAAAAAAACGAGCCAAAAAACAACGCTTTATTATCATAACGCTGAAAAAAAGTGGAATAACACGCGATCAAAAAGACGGATATAAATAACCATGGTACCTCTGAAAACGTCATCTTGTCCCGCAAAAAATGAGCTGCAATTTAGCATCATAACCAAAAAAATAAAAAAGTTATAGTCCTCAGAATAAAGCGATGCCAAAATAATTATTTTTTCTATAAAATAGCTTTTATCGTATAAAAGCGCCAAAACATAAAAATAATGATATAAATGAGGTATCGCTGTAATCGTACTGACCCGAAGAATAAAACTGCTTCATCAATTTTACCAAACGCGGAACGGTATAAACGCCTCCCCCAAAAGAAATTCATGAATAGCTGGTTTTTGGTCATTCTGCCTCACAAAAAATCGGAATAAAAAGCGATCAAAAACTGTCACGTGTCCAAAAATGTAACCGATAAAAATGTCAACTCGTCCCGCAAAAAACAAGACCTCACATGACTCTGTGCACCAAAATATGGAAAAATTATAGGTCTCAAAATGTGGAGACGCAAAAACTTTTTTGCTATAAAAAGCGTCTTTTAGTGTGTGACGGCTGCCAATCATAAAAATCCGATATAAAAAACGCTATAAAAGTAAATCAAACCCCCCTTCATCACCCCCTTAGTTGGGCTAGGTTCACATTGCGTTAATGGGTTAATGCTAACGGACAGCATTGCACGGCGAAAATGTCACAATTAACGCCGTGCAACGGGTCCGTTAGCACAACCATTGACAGCAATGTGATTTTCGGGTGTAGCGCATCGCTAGAGCGTGCCATTTTCGGCTCGCGCTAGCAAGGTGCCGTTCTTTTGTGGCGCGCCTCAAACGCTGCTTGCAGCGTCCGCGGCGCGCCCAAGGTCCGATCCCCAATCTTCCAGAGCGGGGACGTTAACACGACCACTAAACACGACACCTAAAAAGACATTGCGTTAGCGCAATCCGCTAGCGCTAAACGGATTTCCCTAACGCAATGTGAACCTAGCCTTAGGGAAAAATAATAAAATTAAAATTTTTTTTATTTATTTCCATTTTCCCATTAGGGTTAGGGCTAGGGTTAGGGCTAGGGTTAGGGCTAGGGTTAGGGCTAGGGTTAGGGTTTGGATTACATTTACGGTTGGGATTAGGGTTGGGATTAGAATTAGGGGTGTGTCAGGGTTAGGTGTGTGGTTAGGGTTACAGTTGGGATTAGGGTTAGGGGTGCGTTTGGATTAGGGTTTCAGTTATAATTGGGGGCTTTCCACTGTTTAGGCACATCAGGGGCTCTCCAAACGCGACATGGCGTCCGATCTCAATTCCAGCCAATTCTGCATTGAAAAAGTAAAACAGTGCTCCTTCACTTCCGAGCTCTCCCGTGCGCCCAAACAGGGGTTTACCCCAACATATGGGGTATCATCGTACTCGAGACAAATTGGACAACAACTTTTTGGGTCCAAGTTCTCTTGTTATCCTTGGGAAAATAAAAATTTGGGGGGCTAAAAATCATTTTTGTGGGAAAAAAAAAGGATTTTTTATTTTCACGGCTCTGCGTTGTAAACTGTAGTGAAACACTTGGGGGTTCAAAGTTTTCACAACACATCTAGATAAGTTCCGTGGGAGGTCTAGTTTCCAATATGAGGTCACTTGTGGGGGGTTTGTACTGTTTGGGTACATCAGGGGCTCTGCAAATGCAACGTGACGCCTGCAGACCAATCCATCTAAGTCTGCATTCCAAATGGCGCTCCTTCCCTTCCGAGCTCTGCCATGCGCCCAAACAGTGGTTCCCCCCCACATATGGGGTATCAGCGTACTCAGGACAAATTGGACAACAACTTTTGGGGTCCAATTTATTCTGTTACCATTGTAAAAATACAAAGCTGGGGGCTAAAAAATCATTTTTGTGAAAAAAAAAAGAATTTTTATTTTCACGGCTCTGCGTTATAAACTGTAGTGAAACACTTAGGGGTTCAAAGTTCTCACAACACATCTAGATAAGTTCTTTGGGAGGTCTAGTTTCTAATATGGGGTCACTTGTGGGGGGTTTGTACTGTTTGGGTACATCAGGGGCTCTGCAAATGCAACGTGACTCCTGCAGACCAATCCATCTAAGTCTGCATTCCAAATGGCGCTCCTTCCCTTCCGAGCTTTGCCATGCGCCCAAACAGTGGTTCCCCCCCACATATTGGGTATCAGCGTACTCAGGACAAATTGGACAACAACTTTTGGGGTCCAATTTATTCTGTTACCCTTGTGAAAATATAAAACTGGGGGCTAAAAAATAATTTTTGCGAAAAAAAAAAAATTATTTTAACGGCTCTGCGTTATAAACTGTAGTGAAACACTTGGGGGTTCAAAGCTCTCAAAACACATCTAGATAAGTTCCTTAGGGGGTCTAGTTTCCAAAATGGTGTCACTTGTGGGGGGTTTTAATGTTTAGGCACATCAGGGGCTCTCCAAACCAACATGGCGTCCCATCTTAATTCCAGTCAATTTTGCATTGAAAAGTCAAATGGCGCTCCTTCCCTTCCGAGCTCTGCTATGCGCCCAAAAAGTGGTTTACCCCCACATATGGGGTATCGTCGCACTCAGGACAAATTGCACAACAACTTTTGTGGTCTAATTTCTTCTCCTACCCTTGGGAAAATAAAAAATTGGGGGCGAAAAGATCATTTTTGTGAAAAAATAAGATTTTTTATTTTTACGGCTCTGCCTTATAAACTTCTGTGAAGCACTTGTTGGGTCAAAGTGCTCACCACACATCTAGATAAGTTCCTTAAGGGGTCTACTTTTCAAAATGGTGTCACTTGTGAGGGGTTCCAATGTTTAGGCACATCAGGGGCTCTCCAAACGCAACATGGCGTCCCATCTCAATTCCAGTCAATTTTGCATTGAAAAGTCAAATGGCGCTCCTTTCCTTCCGAGATCTGCCATGCGCCCAAACAGTGGTTTACCCCCACATATGGGGTATCGTCGCACTCAGGACAAATTGCACAACAACTTTTGTGGTCTAATTTCTTCTCTTACCCTTGGGAAAATAAAAAATTGGTGGCGAAAAGATCATTTTTGTGAAAAAATATGATTTTTTATTTTTACGGCTCTGCATTATAAACTTCTGTGAAGCACTTGTTGGGTCAAAGTGCTCACCACACCTCTAGATAAGTTCCTTAAGGGGTCTTCTTTCCAAAATGGTGTCACTTGTGGGGATTTCAATGTTTAGGCACATCTGGGGCTCTCCAAACGCAACATGGCATCCCATCTCAATTCCAGTCAATTTTGCATTGAAAAGTAAAATGGCGCTCCTTCCCTTCCGAGCTCTGCCATACGCCCAAACAATGGTTTACACCCATATATGGGGTATCAGAGTACTCAGGACAAATTGGACAACAATTTTTGAGGTCCAATTTCTTCTCTTACTCTTGGGAAAATAAAAAATTGGGGGCGAAAAGATCATTTTTGTGAAAAAATATGATTTTTTATTTTTACGGCTCTGCAGTATAAACTTCTGTGAAGCAATTGGTGGGTCAAAGTGGTCACCACACATCTAGATAAGTTCCTTAGGGTGTCTACTTTCCAAAATGGTGTCACTTGTGGGGGGTTTCAATGTTTAGGCACATGAGGGGCTCTCCAAACGCAACATGGCGTCCCATCTCAATTCCTGTCAATTTTGCATTGAAAAGTCAAATGGCGCTCCTTTCCTTCCGAGCTCTGCCATGCGCCCAAACAGTGGTTTACCCCCACATATGGGGTATCAGCGTACTCACTACAGATTGTACAACAACGTTTGGCATCCATTTTATCCTGTTACCCTTGGTAAAATAAAACAAATTGGAGCTGAAATAAATTTTGTGTGAAAAAAAGTTAAATATTCATTTTTATTTAAACATTCCAAAAATTCCTGTGAAACCCCTGAAGGGTTAATAAACTTCTTGAATGTGGTTTTGAGCACCTTGAGGGGTGCAGTTTTTAGAATGGTGTCACACTTGGGTATTTTCTATCATATAGACCCCTCAAAATGACATCAAATGAGATGTGGTCCCTAAAAAAAAATGGTGTTGTAAAAATGAGAAATTGCTGGTCAAATTTTAACCCTTATAACTCCCTAACAAAAAAAAATTTTGGTTCCAAAATTGTGCTGATGTAAAGTAGACATGTGGGAAATGTTACTTATTAAGTATTTTGCGTGACATATCTCTGTGATTTAAGGGCATAAAAATTTAAAGTTGGAAAATTGCGAAATTTTCTAAATTTTCGCCAAAGTTCCATTTTTTTCACAAATAAACGCAAGTTATATCGAATAAATGTTACCACTAAAATGAAGTACAATATGTCACGAGAAAACAATGTCAGAATCGCCAAGATCCGTTGAAGCGTTCCAGAGTTATAACCTCATAAAGGGACAGGGTCAGAATTGTAAAAATTGGCCCGGTCATTAACGTGCAAACCACCCTCGGGGCTTAAGGGGTTAACTCTGTTTGAATAGGTCACATTCAGCAGCTGTAAATTCTCTTGATATCTTAGACAAATATGTCTTGATATATCACCTTTGGTTAAAAATGCAGTATTTTATAATATACCTGTGTTTACCTATGTGTTCACTTTGCCATTGTTGTACACAAGGGGACTCCAGTATGTAGACCACATACTTCTCAACATTTTACCAACTTAAGAACTATTTTGTTTGGAAAATCTTTCCTGACCTTTTACTTAATTCTTCTTTAGCACTCTAAATAAAATATTTTACAATCCCAATGCCCAAAAAGTTGGGATGCTGTGTAAGATATAGAGAAAGCAATAAGGCAATGATTATATGAACTATATGACTCTCATATGAACAGCACATGAATGTTTATCACATTCACTCGAATGAGCCCTATCTCTCCATGCACAAGCATACAGGGAAGACTGTCAGTTACTGAGTAAGACTGCCCATTGGACTCATATGGTTACATACACTAGGAATTTCAATACATTTATTTATCTATTAATTCGTTCATTTGACTTGCTTTTGTAGCGCTACTAATTTCGACAGCAATTTACAGATATCATCATCACTGTCCCCATTTGGGCTTACAATCTAATTTCCCTATCAGTATGTCTTTGGAGTGTGGTAGGACACCGAAGTTCCAGGGGAAACCCATGTAAATATGGGGGAACATGCAAACATACAAACATCTTTGAGATGTTCTCCTTGTTGTTATGAATAAAAGTCATGACATTTTTCCCACAAAAATGAATAGGTGTTTAATCTGTGCATCATGATTTATATTATCCTGCTTGTAGAAAAAAGTTTTATTTTCAACATCAAATAAAAAAGCAAAGAAGCCAGCGCTGTCTATGGTTAGCATGCAATACATAAAGTGCATATGCACATATTGATTTCTAACTGTACTTTAAACTGAGAGATTTAGCAAACAGTTGATCAATTCTTTGAGTTTCCCCACCACGTCACGGCATTCTCAGATAGGGGCAGTCCTACTCTACTTTTTTTTACATAAGCTGTGCCATTATGGCCTCCTCGATGTAGTAAAAGAAAGACTATATTATATGCAAACGTACCTGAAGCATTTCTGAAACACTTCCATGGCGCCAAAAGGGCAAGCACAGAAAAACGCCGACCAGGTCCGGACAAGACGTCCGGACATTTCAGATCTGACCTCCACACTGCCAAACCAGCAACCATGGATGAAGGGTGAAACAGGCCCAGACACAGATGCATAATCAAGTAGAGCCTATGGGGGAAGGTAGGGCTGCTGCAATTGTGTTCAACAGCCTAGATCAATCACAATAAAGACAGATAAAATGGCCCTTGGCATTTTTATTTGATATTGGTTTGTGGCTGACCCCCACTGTTACCTTGCACGCTTGGTTATGCATTCTACTTTGTCTTTATCGTGATTGATCTAGGCTGCTGTACACACTTGCAGCAACCCTACCCTCTTCCATAAGCACTATTTGATTATGCATCTGTGTCTGGGCCTGTCTCACTCTTCATCCTTGGTTGCTGGTTTGGCAGTGTGGAAGTCAGATCTGAAATGTCCAGATGTCTTGCCCGGACCCGGTTGGCGTTTTTCTGCGCTTGCCCTTTTGGCGCCATGGGAGTGTTTTAGAAATGCTTCAGGTATGTTTGCATTTAATATAGTCTTGCTTTTAATACATTTAGGAGGCCGTAATGGCACAGCATACACTCCCTGATAAAAGTTATGTCGCTTATCCATGTTATGTAAATAAAAGCTTATAACTTGACGTTAAATTCATCCATTGGTTGTATAAATTATTCTTTTGAAAGCTTAAACCCTCTGAAATGTGGTTTAGGTTAAGAAAATAAATTGGCATCAATGTGGAAATATTGATCAGTTAATGGACACAGAATGGTCAGATTTTAGCAAGACAAAAATGTTGTCGCCCACAGAAATTTATGTGATATTCAAACAAATAATTAACTTAAAATACAAATATATGTTGCATAACATTGGTGAATGAAGTTGTGGTGCTATTAGAGTCATATTTAATATTTTGTGTGACTTCCATGAGGTTGAAGGACTGCATCCATGTGGTTCAACAATTAATGAAGTCATCAGGATTAGCAAAGAATGCAGTCTTACATGCCTCCCAGAGTTCATCTAGATTCTTTGGTTTTGTCTTTCAAGCTTTCTCCTTCATCCTACCCCAAACATGCTCAATGATGTTCATGTCTGGTGACTGGGCTGGCCAGTCCTTGAGCATCTTGACCTTTTTTGCCTGGAGGAACTTTGTTGTAGAGATGAACGAATGAGATGGAGCACCATCCTGCTGCAGAATTTGACCCCTTTTATGATTTGGAATATAAGAGGGAGCTAATATTTCTTGATATTTTATACTATTGATATTGCCTTCCACCTTGCAAATGTTTCACACACCCCCATACTGAAAGTAACCCCAGACCATGATCTTTCCACCAACCACCAAATGTAACTATTTTCTGGGTGTATTTTGGATCCATACGGGCTCCAGTAGGTCTCCTGCAGTATTTGCTGTAGTTGTGGTGTAATTCTACTGAAGATTCATCAGAGAAATCCACCTTCTGCCATTTTTCCAGTGTCCATCTGTTTAGCAGGCTGTGGGACTTTGCAAATGCCACACTTTTTTTATTTGCCTTTTGTTTAATGCTGGCTTCTGGGCTTGTTGGAGCTCTGCTGCAGTGGAAAAGGGGCTTGCTTTGGATTTTCTAACCAACAAACTTTCCTCTTGAGCAGCTGTCTTGCGGGGTCTGCCAGACCTGGGCTTGTAAAACACATCTCCAGTCTCTTCAAATCTTTTTTTAATTATTTGTACTTGACGCTGAGACACATTAAAGGTGCCAGCCACCTCTGCAGTGGATCTGGTCTTCAGCCTCTTGATAATCCAGGCTTAGGTTGCAGGGTGGATTTTTGGCATGTTGTCAGAGCTCAAGTTGCAGTTCAAGTGAAGGTCTGGAGTGCTGGGTTTCTTTTTATACATACACACTAACTAACCGATCATTTACTGAGCAGAGGTGAGGATGTAAACTAGGATTGGGTGCATTATATGACCAGGCGACAAAACATTTGTCTTGCCAAAATCTGACCATTCTGTGTCCATTAACTGATCAATATTTCTGCATTGATGCCAATTTATTTTCTTAACCTTAACCACATTTCAGAGGGTTTCAGCTTTCAAAAGAATAATTTATACAACCAATGGATGAATTTAACGTCAGGTGATAAGCTTTTATTTGCATAACGTGGGTAAGCGACATAACTTCTGTCAGGGAGTGTATATAAAAAACATAGAGTAGGACTGCCCCATCTGAGAATGCCATGTCGTGGTGGGGTAGTTCAAAGAATTGATCAATTGTTTGCTAAATGTCTCAATTTAAAGTACAGTTTGTTAGGAGTCGAGTTTCCTCTGCTGCACAGGGGGAATCTCGATCCGTGTCTGCTGCGGTCTCCCATTCTGCTTCGGCCGCAGTGGGTTCTGCTCAGCGGAGGCGTCGCTCCCAGCGTCTTGCTGGGACTGATTCTGTGCAGGAGGTTACTGCTGCCTTTTCTGGCTCTCCTGTTGTACCCTGCACTGATCTGCGGCGAGCGGGCTTCTCTGGGACTAAGTCCTTATTTGCACACACTGAGCATGCCCAGGGCAAGATCTCCCATTGGAGGTCGAGGGTCACATGCTCAGGTACTGCAGCACATCCCATTGGTCCTCCAGGAAGGTCCTGAAAGGGCAAAACTTCGGTAGCAGCTTCCTGTGCTGCAACTATATAAACTGCACATGACCGCACGGCCATGCGTTAGCATTGTTTTGATATTATGTGTGTGTGTAGATGGATGTATGTCGAAGGATGAAAGCTCCTAAATATCCCATTCCTAGTGTTGTTGTCTGTTTGTGAATGGAGGTAGCTATCTAGCGCCCGACTAGCCATCAGCACGCAACACACATCACAGCGTCCAGTTGCTGTGTCCGCCAGTACGGCGCCGTGCGCTTTCTCTGCTCTTTCCTGACCCAAGCCTGGGTGGTTAGTGGCGTCCGTTAGTGTGGCACCGCACGCACTCTCGTGCCTCTATATATTATTATTTATGTTTCTGCACTGCAGCACATCCCATTGGTCCTCTTGGCAGGTCCTGAAAGGGCAAACTTCTGTAGCTGCTTCCTGTGCTGCAACTATATAAACTGCGCATGACCGCACGGCCATGCGCTAGTATTGTCTTGATAATGTGTGTGTGTAGATGGATATATGTCGATGGATGAAAGCTCCTAAGTATCCCTCCCTAGTGTTGTTGACTGCTCGCGGATGATGGTAGTTATCTAGCTCCCGACTAGCCATCTGCACGTAACACACATCACAGCGTCCAGTTGCTGTGTCCGCCAGTATGGCGCCGTGCGCTTCCTCTGCGCTTTCCTTACCCAAGCCTGGGTGGTTAGTGGTGTCCGTCAGTGCGGCACCGCACGCACTCTCGTGCCTTTATATTCTATTTATTAGTTTCCTTACACACCCAGTTGCGGTGTTGTGCCAGCAAGTGTCTAATCGGACTTCAATCCTGAGTAGGGGTTGAGTTCGCTGACTTCTTGCTCGCACTCTATGTGCTGTACTGCGGTCCTGTGACGCAACAGGATCGCTTCCTTCACGCAGGGTGAAGTTAACCCATGTGTGTATACTTAGTACCGCCATATAGTCCGTCTTACTAGCAGCAGGGTCTTTACCTGCACGGTGGACCTCGGACTGCGAACGCACCGTTTCATATCATCTATACTTGGTGCGTTCCGCCGGTCCTTAACATAATACTAGCGCCAAGGTCTGGCTAGTAATGACGGACGATCAGCGTCTACAGCGGTACGTCCAGCAGCTGGAGGGAAGGTTGGCAGTTCTAGAGCGTTCAACCTCAGCTGTGGACGTTACTGCTGTCGCTGTTCAGGCTGCAAGTGTGGCTGCAGCTACCTTGTCCACTGCCGCCCCTGTACCGATGCTATCTCGCCTCCCGCTACCAGAGAAATTTTCTGGTGACAGTAAGTCCTGTAGGGGTTTCGTGAGTCAGTGCTCTATACATCTCGAGCTTCTGGCCTCTCGTTTCCCTACAGAGCGGGCTAAGGTGGCTTTTATCGTATCCTTATTGTCGGACAGGGCGTTGCAGTGGGCTACGCCGCTGTGGGAGCGTGGCGATCATGTGGTGCAGAGTGCTCCGTTATACCTGAGCACTCTGAAACAGGTTTTCTTAGGACCTCGTGTCACCCATGATACGGTGCTCCAACTGTTGGCATTGACTCAGGGCCCGTCCTTGGTCAGCCTTTTTGCCGTCCACTTCCGCACTCTAGCATCTGAGCTGGAGTGGTCGGATAAAGCCCTTATCCCTATATTTTGGAGGGGGCTGGCTGACCACGTTAAGGACGCCCTGGCAACTAGGGAGATTCCCGCCACACTGGAAGAATTAATAACAGTATCTACTCGTATTGACCTCCGTTTTCACGAGCGGAGGTTAGAGCGAGCCCAGTGTAGGCAGAGGTTTCGGCTGGCTCCCACCTTCGCCAAACCTCTGGAATCTCCAGTCCAGGCTCCTGAGTCCCATGAACCTAAGGTAGTGTCATGAGCGGGATCTAAGTCCCGGACTGCTCAGGCACTCTAGGTTTGCCATGTATGCCAACAGTCAGGACATCTTGCCACCAGATGTCATCAGCGGTCGAGGAAACGTCAGCGTCTAGTGGCAGTAGGTGGAGGTGCACTAGACACTGCGATGTTTGCCTCCAAATTGTCCTTTAAGGGGACAATTACTTTTGGCTCATCCTCCCACTCGGTAGAGCTCTGCGTGGATTCTGGAGCGGAGGGCAATTTTATGTCTTCTGCCTTCGCCCAACGTCACGCAATACCCCTGGTAATGCTACCTCAACCAGTAACGGTACGAGTGGTGAATGGGTCGACACTCCCCGCACAGATAACACATCAGACCATTCCCTTTACTCTGTCCATGTCTCCATCCCATCAGGAGATTATATCTCTGCTCATCATTCCTGAGGGTATTGATGAGGTCCTGTTGGGGATACCTTGGTTACGGTACCACTCTCCTCACATCGAGTGGTCCTCAGGCAGAATTCTGGGATGGGGTGAATCATGTGGGGGTAGGTGTCACCGGGAGTGAGTTCAGGTTGCTACTACTGAGGTACCCCCAGATCTATCCTCTCTCCCCAAGCAATATTGGTCTTACACAGACGTGTTCTCCAAAAAGGCGGCGGAGACCCTTCCGCCCCATCGCCCCTATGACTGTCCTATCAATCTCTTGCCTGGTGCGGAGCCTCCCCGGGGTCGAGTTTATCCATTATCTCTCCCGGAGACGGAGGCCATGTCTCAGTACATCCAAGAGAATCTGGCAAGAGGGTTTATCAGGAAGTCAGTGTCACCTGCTGGGGCAGGGTTCTTCTTCGTGCAGAAGAAGAATGGGGAACTACGTCCATGCATAGACTACAGGGGTCTTAACGCTATCACCGTTAAGAACAAGTATCCTTTGCCCTTGATATCCGAGCTCTTCGATAGGCTTCGGGGAGCTAGAGTATTTACTAAATTAGATCTGCGGGGTGCTTACAACCTGATTCGCATCCATGAGGGGGACGAATGGAAAACGGCGTTTAACACCAGAGATGGGCACTGTGAGTATCTGGTGATGCCCTTCGGGCTGTGTAATGCCCCAGCCGTTTTTTAAGACTTTGTCAACGACATCTTCTGGGATATGCTTTCCACCTCAGTTGTAGTCTATCTGGATGATATTCTCATCTTTTCTCCAGATATTGACTCCCACCGGAGAGATGTTGGCAGAGTCTTCGACCTCCTACGGGCAAACTCTCTTTACGCTAAGTTGGAGAAGTGTATGTTTGAGCAGGAGTCTTTACCGTTCCTGGGCTATATCATCTCCGCCCAGGGATTGGCAATGGATCCTGCCAAACTACAGGCTGTGATGGACTGGCAAGAGCCCCATTCTCTTAAAGCGGTGCAGCGCTTTATGGGGTTCATTAACTATTACCGCCAGTTCATTCCCCACTTCTCAACTCTGGTAGCTCCCTTGGTAGCCCTCACCAAGAAGGGAGCAAATCCTAAATTGTGGTCGGAAGAGGTCTCCAAGGCCTTCACTTCTATTAAGTCCCACTTTGCTAGCGCTCCCATCTTACATTGTCCCGATGTGGATAAGCCATTCCTAATGGAGGTGGATGCCTCATCCGTTGGTGCTGGAGCAGTCCTCTATCAAAAGGATGCTCAAGGTCGGAAGCATCCATGCTTCTTCTTCTCTAAGACCTTCTCGCCAGCGGAGAGAAACTACTCCATCGGGGATAGGGAGCTGCTAGCAATGAAGTTGGCCTTTTCAGAGTGGAGACATCTTCTGGAAGGTGCGCGGTTTCCCTTCCAGGTTTACACGGACCACAAAAATTTGGTCTACTTACAAACAGCCCAGCGGTTAAATTCTCGCCAAGCCAGATGGTCCTTGTTCTTTTCCCGGTTCCACTTTTCTCTTCATTTTCTCGCCGGGGAGAAGAATATTCGTGCTGACGCTCTCTCTCGCTCCCTTATGTCAACTGAAGAGGAGGAAGAGGAGCCTCGGCTTATTGTACCTTCTGAGAGCCTGAGAACCATAGCGCCGGTTTCGCTGGAGTCTGTGCCTCCGGGCAAGACTTTTGTGCCCATTAATTTGCGACCGGAGGTTCTCTCTTGGGCTCATTCGTCCAGGGTGGGTGGACACTTTGGGACAAAGAGGACATCTGAGCTACTGGCGAGGACGTACTGGTGGCCGCATATGGTCCGGGATGTCAGGGATTATATTCTGGCGTGTGTCTACTGCGCCAAAAATAAATCTCCGCGTCAAAGGCCAGCTGGGTTGCTCTATCCCTTGCCGGTGGCAGATAGGCCCTGGGAGATGGTCGGGATGGACTTTGTCATGGGTTTACCCAAATCTCGCGGCTGTACCATCATTTGGGTCATCACCGATCATTTCTCAAAAATGGTGCATTTGGTGCCGCTACCACGGTTACCTTCTGCATGGGCCTTGGCAGCGTTGTTCATTAAGCACATCTTCCGCCTACATGGTATGCCTGACAGAATTGTCAGTGACCGGGGTCCCCAGTTTGCGTCTCGGTTCTGCAGAGAGCTGTGTCGTCTTCTCAGTATTGAGTTGAATCTCTCTTCCGCTTATCATCCCGAGACGAAAGGGTTGGTAGAGAGGGCCAACCAGACCTTGGTCACATACCTGTGACATTTTGTTTCAGCCAGGCAGGATGCGCTGAACAATGCCGTTGCCGTCTCCACTGGACAAACCCCATTCCTCCTCAACTATGGTCAGCATCCACGGGTACCTGTGCCTATGCCCGTGTCTTCCGCAGACTCCAGGGTGGCAGACTGGGCTGTGGAGGCACGGGATATTTGGGATCGCACTCAGGATGCCATTCGGGCCTCTAAGGAGAGAATGAGGTCCTCCGCCGATGCTCATCGGTGCCCCGCTCCGACCTTTGCTCCTGGCGACTTAGTGTGGCTCTCCGCTCGTAACATCAGGCTGCGTGTTGAGTCCACTAAGTTTGCTCCTCGCTACTTGGGTCCCTTCAAGGTCCTTGAACAGGTTAATCCTGTGGTCTACCGTCTGGCCCTTCCTCCACGCCTTGGTATCACCGACACCTTTCATGTGTCCCTCCTTAAGCCCATATACATGTCCGGGTTTTCTGAGTCATCTGCCGAGACATCGGGTTCGTCTACGGACGATTACGAGGTGAACGCTATCTTGGGGTGCAAGGTGGTACGTGGCAAAAAATTTTTTGGGTGGACTGGATGGGTTACGGTCCTGAGGATAGGTCCTGGGAGCCTGCTGAGCACATTCGGGCTCCGCAGCTTATTGCTGCCTTCGAGCGTAGCGAGGCCCAAGGAGGGGGGGCCCTAGGAGGGGGGGGTAATGTTAGGAGTCGAGTTTCCTCTGCTGCACAGGGGGAATCTCGATCCGTGTCTGCTGCGGTCTCCCATTCTGCTTCGGCCGCAGTGGGCTCTGCTCAGCGGAGGCGTCGCTCCCAGCGTCTTGCTGGGACTGATTCTGTGCAGGAGGTTACTGCTGCCTTTTCTGGCTCTCCTGTTGTACCCTGCACTGATCTGCGGCGAGCGGGCTTCTCTGGGACTAAGTCCTTATTTGCACACACTGAGCATGCCCAGGGCAAGGTCTCCCGTTGGAGATCGAGGGTCACATGCTCAGGCACTGCAGCACATCCCATTGGTCCTCTTGGCAGGTCCTGAAAGGGCAAAACTTCTGTAGCTGCTTCCTGTGCTGCAACTATATAAACTGCGCATGACCGCACGGCCATGCGCTAGTATTGTCTTGATAATGTGTGTGTGTAGATGGATGTATGTCGATGGATGAAAGCTCCTAAGTATCCCTCCTTAGTGTTGTTGACTGCTCACGGATGATGGTAGCTATCTAGCTCCCGACTAGCCATCTGCACGTAACACACATCACAGCGTCCAGTTGCTGTGTCCACCAGTATGGCGCCGTGCGCTTCCTCTGCGCTTTCCTTACCCAAGCCTGGGTGGTTAGTGGTGTCCGTCAGTGCGGCACCGCACGCACTCTCGTGCCTTTACATTCTATTTATTAGTTTCCTTACACACCCAGTTGCGGTGTTGTGCCAGCAAGTGTCTAATCGGACTTCAATCCTGAGTAGGGGTTGAGTTCGCTGACTTCTTGCTCGCGCTCTATGTGCGGTACTGCGGTCCTGTGACACAACAGGATCGCTTCCTTCACGCAGGGTGAAGTTAACCCATGTGTGTATACTTAGTACTGCCATATAGTCCGTCTTACTAGCAGCAGGGTCTTTACCTGCACGGTGGACCTCGGACTGCGAGCGCACCGTTTCATATCATCTATACTTGGTGCGTTCCGCCGGTCCTTAACACAGTTAGAAATTAATATGTGCATATGTACTTTATGTATTGCGTGCTGACCATAGGCAGTGCTGGCTTCTTGGCTTTTTTATTATTTTCAACATGCATGTTCCATTTAAGCTTTTCATCTTGGCTATTACAAATAGCAACATATTAGCAATAAATCACTTGTAAAAGTCTATATGTTGGTAAAATTCCCTATGATAATGAAAATAGCTCTCATCAAATGCACCCATATTAGGACTTGAAAAGACTGACATGCATTTCTAGCCCATTACGGTGCCATTGTTTTTCAAATAAAAGTTATCAAAAACAGAAAATAATTGTGTTTGTGTCGAAACAAGTGTATCATAATGCACCCAGGAATATCACTTCTCTTGAGTAGTGACATGTACAAGGATAGAATATGATTCATCTACTTAAATGGAGCAAAGTGATATACAGTACATAGTCCTGAGGAGAATCTATCCACTGGCCAACATGGTACCAAGATATATATCTTTCTTGTAGTCTTGAGGAGAAAACCTAAAAACTTGAAACTTGTATTACTTTACCTATTATTAACTCCAAAGCATTTTTCATGCATTAGTTTTATATGGAACAAACATGCTGCTTGAAGCGCATGTCAGAGCACGTGTAATAGCCGTGTATACTATTAACTGTTAGGATGTGGCGCCTTTATCCTTATACTCAGTGAGTAAACTCTATTTTTAAGAACATACATTAGAACTGGTATTGCAGGATGCCTGATTCACCCTCCTATTAGTTTTCTTTTTGCATTTGGAATTTCTAATCTATCATTATATTCATATATGTTCCTTTTTATGCACATTATTATGTAGCTGCTTAATACATTCAATCACAACCAGCAGCAATCCCTTTTATACAATTAGTCAGGTTGTCAAAAGTAACCCTTTTCTTTTATTTCTGTATAAGCATTATGATTATCTGTGCACTTCTTGATGCACTCATTGATTTTATCTGCCTTGGCAGCAGTTGCAAAATGCTTGTTGCCACAGTTCAATTAATATGCCCATGATCTTTTACATCTCACTTTTCCTGAGTGGTTTCTGATTTTGCATGTAATGTTGCATGTATTTTTTTTTTCTCATGGGCTAACCGAGTGTCTTTAGCGTGCTCGAATGATTTGTTTGAGTCTCCGCGCCTGCATGTCTCATGGCTGTTAAACAGCTGCAACATATGCATAGGTTGCCTAACAAACAGGCAATCCATGAATTTGTTGTGGTTGTCGAACAACTGCGAGACATGCAGGAGCAGGAACTTGAACATATTATTCGAGCACACTGAAGGCACACGAGCATGTTCGGATAATACACTATCCAAGCATGTTCGCTCACACTAGTGTACGCTTACATTTATTTCTTTTAAACCTTATTCGTCATTTCCTTGCCAATGTTTAAAATATATCTAAATCTATTCTATCATGTTATGTCTTATTCAGTTCTAGTTATTTTATTTTGTTTTGAGTAACTTTTAAAAATTGATATTTTAGTTCCTAAGCCCTCCATAGGAACATTATGTAGCACATTAAAGGGAACAGGCTTCATGATAGACCCGTGTAGAATGCGCTCGTAAGATTGACCCAGTAGCAATGTGCTCTATTAAAATCATTGTCTACAAAGGTCTAATATTGGACTGAAATATAAAAAATGAATACTCCTCATTACCCCATCCTTGACCCTTATCTTCTAACGCCAGAACAGGATGTATAGATACAATATCTGCAGATTCTGTTCTGGCTGCATGAACACGTGACCACTGCAGACAGCCATTTGCAGAATAACACTTGGCAAACTAGCAAGGAGACTGGTGCTGGGCCTGAATTGCACAGAAAGCAGAGTGGCAGGGAATTGGTAAGATGTGCATTAGTGATGGGTGAACACTAGATGTTTGGGTTCGGGCAAACATTAATAATTGATTTGGGTACCAGAACAGTACTCGAACCTGGACCCCATTCACATGAATGTGGAACCGAACATCCGTTGGTTGCCACGCTGTCATCTGCATGATAGCACGGCAAACAATTCCTCTGATCGGCATAAGATCTTTACCACCAGTAAGAGAGCTGCGGTACCCACGCTGCCAAAAGTTTATTACTGGTTGCAAAGGTGTCGACTGATGTGAGTACTACTCCCATCAGCCTATGCCTGCTGTCACTGATAACAGAAAGAGCATGCGTCGCTGATGGGAGTATTCATCAGTCTGCCCTTGTGTTATAAATAAATACATTTTAAAAATTTACATGAGGGCTTTGAGTGCAGCTTCAGTGACTAGCGGTAATGTCATAGAGTGATTGAAACTGCGTTCGCACACTTCACTGTGAGCGGCTCGATGAACTGCGGTGACATCTATGAGGTCATCGCAATCAACATTCTCATGGTGCTCATGGTGATTTCATTGAGGTCACCACAGTTCATTGTCTCAGCTCATAGTGAAGTGTGCAAATTCAGCTTCAATGACCGGTGGTGAACTCTATGACATCACCACTAGTAACTTAAGCTGTATAGTGGCCGCGGTCAGATATTGCACATCCCTAATCAAATCAATATTGAAAAAGTCAGTATACATAAGTAGAAGCATATTTGCTATCTTAGTACAAATCATTGTTGTTACTTTTGGAGAACAAAATGTTTTCACGTCTGGTAAAATCACAGCAGATGTGTTTGTTCCAAGGAAATTGTTTAATATAAGCAAAGTGTGATATTGACATTGTTCTCCTCATCCCATCCCAGCATGAGGGATTTTTACAGTTAGAATTGCACAAATTGCATCTACTAACACTGGTTTTGGCTGTGCTCTTTATGGGATTTGTTTATTCTGTATCTTGAACCTAACTTGATTTAAAGTTTGTGGATCTAGGACGAATAAAACCGAGCACGACGTGTGCAGAAAATAACAATCACTTCAAGTTGTCACTTTCATTTTGCTTTATAAATATTCTTTCATTCATTTTGAACTACTTTCCTTTCCATATTGTCATGTTGTGTGTATTGGCTTAAATGCTGGAGGGGGGGGGGGTAGTTATCTGTACACTTATGAAAAGACAGCATTTCATATATCAAGAAATCTAATTCCACTGTTTTCTTCTGTCCATTATTCAAGTCTTAATTTCAAGGAGATAAACAGTTTTCCAATTGTCTATAACGTATTCTATTCATTAAGATGCCTTAATTATCTGGCATTTTTCATGTTTTTTTCTGTTCTAAAATCCCCTCTAGTTAATTTACCAAGTCATGGAACTCCTGAACAAGTCAAAGAACATGGCTCAGATATTCGTTGCCTAGGGTTACTCTTGCCTCAGTAATCTTTTTGTGTCTTTCAAACCTCATCAGCATGGAATTGTGATATGGTTATCTTTTACAGATGTTATTAACCCTGCTGTTCTGTTTAGATTTCACATACACTTGTACTGTTCCCGGTCATTTTTGACCGTCCTTATAAAATAATCATTTTTAGCTAATCTAAGTGGTTTTTTTAAACAGTTTTTGCACTATGATATTGCTTGTGAAGATGGTTGTTCAAGTACCAGAAAAAAAAATAAATACAAAGCTTGTTTTATATTTTTTTTATATCCAAAAGGGAACATGGTATTTTTTCGATTTTTGTAAAAATTGATTATTTTTGCAGATAAAAAAAAAATCTTAATCTAAATGTTAACTATAAGTAATAATATCAAACATTATGTAGATATGCTTTTTTCAAAGGCAAAAAAAAAAAAAAAGCTTTTTTCTCTATAAAATGGCAAAAAACGTTGTTTTTTATACACTTATACTGTTCCCGGTCATTTTTGACCGGACCTAACATCCTCGTCTGTATCGGAGTCGTTTATAAACTCCTCCAATTCAGCTTGGGTGAAGTGTCTTCTTCTCATGCTGTAAGGCATCACTGTTGAATGAAAAAATAAAATATATCCATATACAATGAATGAAAAAAAAAATCAAAACCATTTCGCAACAATACACACAATAACGTCCCGTCACACATTGAGATATGCCCTGTGATTATGGTGCTGGAGCGTCGCAAACAAAAATGAGGCATGCACTCATTCTATCACAGCAGTGAGAATATGTACTCATAAGCAGACATTGAGTCTACACAACCCTAATGCTAACCCCCTATCATCCATTCTATCACAGCAGTGAGAATATGTACTCATAAGCAGACATTGAGTCTACACAACCCTAATGCTAACCCCCTATCATCCATTTTATCACAGCAGTGAGAATATTGAATAATTTTAGAATAAAAGAATAATTTATCTGTAACATACCTGTAAAAATGGGACTTCAGAGCTCTGATGTCTGAACCTCTGCTCACTCTGTGTTGTCTCCAGCTGAACTGAAACTCTACACTGCTATGTTATCTGTCTACAGATAAGATCAGAGCAGACACCACCCTGCAGCAGGAAAAAGCTCACAGTACAACACTTTAGGTGAATTCTGCTTAGGACAGCATTGCACAGTGTAATACTGTACAACCAGCAAACACATGGAAAATCAGAAAATCATGATTTACAATATGAAATGTTGACAACTGAATGGAACTAGATCTATATGAACAGCAGGGTAAATAAAAACCAGTGAAATAAATTGCGCATAGCTATACTGGAAGCGAATCCGTCGGCTGTATCGCAACTTGAAAATGTTGGTATGTGTAAATCTTTTCTGACCAAAAGTAGTCAGATACATTGATAAATAGTAGTAGATGCAATATATAGTTCAAAATGAGGTGATAGCACCTTTATTTTTGTCAAAAATTGTCTGGAGAGCTGAATAAAGGTCTATCGGTCATTTTTGACCGAACAGTACAAGTGTAAAAAAAATTGTACCAAATAAAGTAAACAAAAATTAAAAAAAAAAAAAATTCCCACAGAGAGTACCCCCCTAATGACGAAAAGTCAGGGAGCCTCAAGTCTCAGAATCACACGCTGAATTTTTATAACATTATAGAATTTCAAAAACGGTCATTTTTGACCTAACAGAACAGCAGGGTTAATACAGTGTCCTTGAAAAACTACATGACCTTAGGGTGAAGGCTTTTATACAAGTTATGGAACTCTTAAAGGTGTCGAATAGCACAGCTTAGGTATTAGGTGGATGGGGTCACTCATATTAAACATCTATAGTTTGATTGGTTACATTAACACAGAAGTGGGAAATTGTTATCTATGAGATGTTATCAATGCAGTCTCCTTAAAAAGAATCTGTCAGCAAGATTTCACCACCTATTCAGCAAACACATTCTCTAAATGTCCATATAGCTCTTTCAAAGACAAGTCCAGCATTAACTTTACATGGCCAGTCCATTCCTTTATTACTGAGAAATCAGTATTTGAATTTTCATTCAAATGAGGCTGAAGAACTACAGTAGATCTGAAGCCTTTGTCACTCCAGCTCTATTCCCTGCCCAGTGCTGCCTCCTCCTGCTTGATACGCAAGAAAACGTGGCACTCAGAGTAGATGAAATAAAATAAATGATTTAACATGCAACCCAACAATAAAGGTTCACATTAAACCTTACTCAGTGTGCCTATTGTCCAATTGAAAAGATATCAGATTGCGTTTTATCCCCTGGGTCAGATAGAAAGTGTTCAACGCGGTGTCCACCCCTGGTTCAAACAGACACTGAGAAAGGTCTAATGTAGACTGAAACATTTGTGAACACTTATTTGGTGGATTGCATATTAAATCATTTATTTAATTTCATCTATTCTGAGTGTCATGTTTTCTTACATATCATTGATGGGGATTGGATCCTACTTGGGCACCATTATCCTGATTGACTGACAGCCTCTGTGCTGTGTGATTTCAGGCAAAGGAGCCATCAATCAATAAGGAGGTGGTGGCACTGAGGTTGGGATAGAGCTGGAGTGACAGAGGTATCAGATCTACAAATAGCTCTTCAGCGTCATTTGCTTATCAATTTAGATGCTGATTTCTCAGTAATGGAGGAATGGACTGGGCATGTAAAGTTATTGCTTGATTTGTCTTTGAATGAGCTACAAGTGCATATAGTTTGCAGAGTGGAACCCTGCTGACAGATTCCCTTTAGAATATTGGTTTACCTTAGGAAGAGTGCACTTATACGATTTAGGGAACTCTTAGAATAGTTGTAGGACATGGCTCATACATAGGTAGAAGAAAGTCAGTTTTAAATCTATGATTTGTTTTGGTATTTTTGAGCTTACCAACCCAGCAGATGAATACATTCAAATTCTGAAAAATATATCATAGTAATTTATTGTTCATCTAAAATTATAAAGCTATTTATTAGGTTTTTTTTAAGTCAAATATTAAAAGTAACTAAACTTGAAGTGTACAGTTTGTGTATTGAGCATGAACATAGAACAGGATTCAGATTAATAGAAATCATAGGCTACGAAACTGATGGTTCCAATGGAATTCGTACACTGCACTAGTTTCTTGGACAGGTTCAACATGATCATGACATTTGAGCTGCAACACTCTTCAGAGGTTGAGTGAGTGATTGTTGGGGATCTTAGGAACCTGACCCTAAGGCCTCATGCAGACATCTGATTTTTACATAAGAATTCTATTTGAGTTTTTCATGGATAACACTCGTACCTGTGATAGTCTATAGGTCCATTAACATCTAATGTATTGGTCCACAGAAGATATCAGAGACATGTCCGGTTTTGATCCGAGAGTTGGATCAAAATCAGCAATGTAAGTCCATAGGTCCATGAAGAAAATCAGACTGCACTCAGATCAGAGTGTGATCAGAATAATTGGTCTGATTTTCTCGTACTCTAAAAAATCGAACATCTGAATGAGCATTGATCAATCTTCAGAAAATTAAAGCGTCTGCCAAAGTAAACAAATTTCATCTTTAACTTAAAGCAGTTACTAATTCTTTTATTGGCATTTTATGAATATTATTTTTTTGAAAATATTAATTATTACACTGGTCAACGCAATTTTTCTGGCAAAAGGTTTTAAAACATATTTTAAGTCAATTTTGGCTGCTGATTACGAATATGAACTCCGTTTTTGGCTATCACATCAGGATTTTGAGATATTTTCAATTTTTGATGAAAATTACTCCTAATGTTTTATGATAAAAACACATGATTTTCGGGACTACATTTTGTATATTTTTAATCAAGGAATAACAAAGATTACAAAGTCTATGTACAGCAAATCAAATATACTTACAGAATTAAACTACAAAATATAAAAACTCATATATATGGCACACAGATGAATGACAAATGGCAGTTATTTGAACTTTCTTTTCTTGGCTGATCTGTGGTGTACAGCTTCTGGGTTGTCTCTCATCAAGCTCCAGCAATAGTCAGCCATCATATGTGAGTCCCACCGGCCTTGATACCGTTCTTCTATTGTTTTAGTGTCCTGATGAAAACGCTCCCCTTGTTCCTCGCTCACATCCCCAAGGTTCTCTGGAAAAAAAAGTCCAAATGGCTGTGTAAATAGTGAATCTTGATACTCATTCTACATCCAAGATTTCGCAGACTCATTAGTAGCTCTTCCACAATCTCTTCATAGTTGTCAGCTTTCTTATTCCCTAGAAAATTCTGCACCACATTACAAAATGCATTCCAAGCTCTTTCTTCTGTCTCATTCATTGATGTGATTCAATTTGGGTCTCTCATAAGTGTTCTTATTTGAGGTCCATCAAATATTCCAGCCTTTTTCTTCTCTTCACTAAGACCAGGAAAAGTTGATCATATATAGTTAAAGCATTCTCCACTGTGATTGAGAGCTTTGACGAACTGCTTCATCAATCCAAGTTTTATGTGTAAGGGAGGAAAGACAATGTCCTTCCTATCCACTAGAGGATCATGGATGACATTCTTATCGCCAGATGCCAAACTCTGTCGCTGAGGCCATTCAGTTTTCACCCAACGCTCTGCTGTAGCTCTACTGTCCCAGTAGCACAGAAAACAAGGGTGTTATCATAACAAATGGGAATTATGCATGTTCAAAGAAAACAAAGATATTCTCACATTTATTGGTAGACTAAATGAAAGCTAAATTTACCTTAGTGAACCATATAAACCGGCACTTTTCATACACTACTTATATTTATCATGGAATTCATGAAAATGGGCTATATACCTATAGCGCAAAAACACGATGTGATAGAGAAATTATAAGATCAGATTTGAATTCAGCACCCACAAATTAGTCTAAAACTGTTCTAAAAGTCCATGCCAGAAATTTTTTTTTGTAGACCAGTGTTATTATTATTATTATTAAGCTTAGGAGCTTAAAGCTATGGGAGTCATTGTACTGATTTTTATTTTGTTCATTTGGTTTTGAACGCAAAAAGTAACCTTCTAAATGAGCTTCATTAAAAATTTCTGCTGTGGAGTCTTCATCACTCCTTCACATATATGGCTGTTCTGGTGTTTCTGACACAGATCCAAAGCACACTCCTTCACACGGAAGTTAGTTTTCTCTGTTCTTGTTTTTATTGAATCAGCAAGAAGGGAAGGAGGTGCTATACAGCAGATCTACTGTAAGTGTGGAGAGGGAGGAAAGCACGTATATTTTAAAGGAGTACATATCACTAAAGATGTATTTTATCAAAGTGAAGCTGGAGAGGAGTGTGTGAAAGTAGATAGAAAGGAGAAAATCCATGATTTACTTTACAGGAGGATGAAAGGGGCAAATTACACATGCATCGCCATCAATATCAGTCAGCAAAAAGTGTATGGAGATCCATCATGGGCTGTAGAAATGGTAACCACTGTAGTAAATGAATCGTAGATTCCCAGAATTTGCATCTAGCACATATTAATGAAAAGGACACAACCACACAGCATCTAAAATTGCCCACAGGTGTGAAGATTGCAGCCTGAAAGTGCAACTTTTTAGCTCAAGATTTAAAAATATTTTTGTCTTCATGTAAAAAGTGTCCAAAGCCTTTAATGTTGAATTAAAATCAGATAAAATGACTGATTTGACACCATACATTAGTCTCATGCATGTGGTGATTGTGAATGGAGACTAAAGGTACCGTCACACTAGACGATATCGCTAGCGATCCGTGATGTTGCAGCGTCCTGGCTAGCGATATCGTCCAGTGTGACAGGCAGCAGTGATCAGGCCCCTGCTGTGCCATCGCTGGTCGGGGAAGAAAGTCCAGAACTTTATTTCGTCGCTGGACTTCCTGCTGACATCGCTGAATCGGCGTGTGTGACACCGATTCAGCGATGTCTTCGCTGGTAACCAGGGTAAACATCGGGTTACTAAGCGCAGGGCCGCGCTTAGTAACCCGATGTTTACCCTGGTTACCATCGTTAAAGTAAAAAAAACAACCACTACATACTTACCTACCGCTGTCTGTCCCCGGCGCTGTGCTTCTCTGCTCTGGCTGTGAGCACAGCGGCCGGAAAGCACAGCGGTGACGTCACCGCTCTGCTTTCCGGCTGCCCGGCGCTTTGCAGCCAGAGCAGAGAAGCACAGCGCCGGGGACAGACAGCGGTAGGTAAGTATGTAGTGCGCTTAGTAACCCGATGTTTACCCTGGTTACCGGCATCGTTGGTCGCTGTGTGACAGCTCTCCAGCGACCAAACAGCGACGCTGCAGCAATCCGGATCGTTGTCGGTATCGCTGCAGCGTCGCTTAGTGTGACGGTACCTTAAGTATGGAGTTAACAGAACATGAAATGTGAATGTTTTGTTAACTCCTAGCTCATTATTTCTATCCATATTTTGTCAATATTTCATTTTTTATGTTCTGCGTGGCTTGAGTCTTACCGATTTTGATGTAGATTTTCTCTTTAATAATAAATCAAAATAATTGTCTTAATATCGATGTCATATACTGTAAGTGTAAATTATGTAACAATTATTGATTTTTGTCAGGCTGCAATGATTGTTATAGGGAGATACCAGCCATTATGTAGCATCCGATATAACGTCTCATATTAAGTTATATGAGCTTGGTATGTACAAGTTGCTGTCAGAACACGAGATCATTATTCCATTGCCTAACGTTGTAGATGGTAAATATAATACCATATGTGGGGCCTTGGGAGAACATACTCTAAATTTGAATGATTCCCCTCATATTAGCAATTCTTTAGTGATATTTATTCCCAAATACAATTCAAAATTAAATGTATTAAGTAATTTGTTTTTTGTTAAAGATCCACAATATTGGGCCAATTACAAATGCTACAAGATGAAATATAATTTGCTAAATGTGTTTTCTTTCATATCTTCTCTCTCGAAGAATTTAAATGGAAATTCTCTTAAATAAAGAAGCAAAAAAATACACTTATAATGCTGAAAAATTACTGTTCCAAACCACTTTGCGTTAAACAACGGATACATTTTTAAATAACTTTTTTTCAGTATATTTGACAACTTCTCTGGATTAGAAGACACAAAAGAGCACAATGAGGTCAAAAATACTCTGTTGTAAAAAAAATCATAGTAATAAGCAAGTGCTAGTCAAAAGTTGGAAAAAAACAGGGTATTTAGTTGATACTTTTTTTTGCAAAAAAATGTATACTAAGCTGTTCCACCAATCGTCAAGGTATACCCATGTAGAGCAGTCCTACCTAATGTATATAATCCCTATCTGATGTATTTAAAAACCTGATCATCTGTATAGTACCTGTATAAGCAGGGTTCAGAGAGGGAATTTTCATGTGGACATGCTGGATGGAATTGCTTTGATGCAAATGACCCATAAGGAGTGGTGGACTCCCTAGTCTTGTAGAAACAAGAGAACAATTACAGAATCAGAAACACATGGGCTACTTGCACAATGAACAAGTCTGTAGGAACCTGTTCACACACCACCAAGAAAGTTGAAGACACAAAAGAGCACAATGAGGTCAAAAATACTCTGTTGTAAAAAAAAATCACAGTAATAAGCAAGTGCTAATCAAAAGATGGAAAAAACAGGGTATTTAGTTGATACATTTTTTTTGCAAAAAACTGTATACTAAGTTGCTCTACCCATCGTTAAGGTATACCCATATAGAGCAGTCATACCTACATTAGTAGTACACATTAGTTAGGACTGCTCTATATGGGTATACCTTGACAATTGGTGGAGCAGCTTAGTATACATTTTTTGCAAAAAAAAGTATCAACTAAATACCCTGTTTTTTTCATCTTTTGACTAGCACTTGCTCAGTACTGTGATTTTTTTTTACAAGAGTATTTTTGACCTCACTGTGCTCTTTTGTGTCTTCAAGTTTCTTGGTGGTGTGTGAACAGGTTCCTACAGACTTGTTCAATGTGCAAGTAGCCCATGTGTTTCTGGTTCTATAATTGTTCTCTTGTTTCTACAAGACTGGGAAGTCCACCACTCCTTTGTGGATCATTTGCATCAAAGCTGTTCCATCCTGCATGTCCACATGAAAATTCCCTCTCTGAACCTGCTTATACAGGTACTGTAGAGATGAACAGGTTTTTAAATACATCAGATAGGGATTATATACATTAGTTAGGACTGCTCTATATGGGTATACCTTGATGATTGGTGGAGCAGCTTAGTATACATTTTTTGCAAAAAAAAACCGTATCAACTAAATACCCTGTTTTTTCCATCTTTTGACTAGCTCTTGCTTATTACTGTGATTTTTTTTACAACAGAGTATTTTTGACCTCATTGTGCTCTTTTGTGTCTTCAAGTTTCTTGGTGGTGTGTGAACAGTTTCCTACATTGTGCAAGTAGCCCATGTGTTTCTGTTTCTCTGGATTAGAGATGAGCAGATGAGGCAAAATTTGAATTCACCTGTTCACACCATTTTTCCCTTCAAATTCGATTTGCAGAGAACTTATTCTCCATGAATGTAATGTCCCTTATTGTGGTCTGTGGTTTCTGCAGACCTGAGAGCATAATAAACATAAGCAGAAAATAAAACTTACAGTCATCTTACTGCTCACCTCTGTGCTCTCTCCCCTCCTCACCCCTCCGGTTCTCATTGCATCTTCTGATTCCCGCTGTGAGCGCAGGATCCCTCTTCACATGTCTGTGCAAGTGTGCAGAAGTTTATGATGTCATGACATCACGTGAAGGTGCACAGGATTTCAGCACTCACAGTGGCGATCAGAAAATTCACAAGGAATCGATGAGTGATACAGTAAGGAGCTGAGTGGCCGGAGAGGTGAGCAATTAGGTGAGTATACGTTTTTATGTTATTTTTTAAAAACTTTTAATGGGTCTTTATGGTTCAGCAAAATGGCAGCCAGTGTGGAAAGTGGATTTTTGCATAAAATTGTGTAACATGTAATTAAACTTGAACATATTTGCTCATCTCCAGTCAGGGAGGAACTTAATGTATTGAAAAATAATTTATTTTCTTGTTGATGACTCTTCATCATGTGCTCTAATTCTTATAAATATCGCTTGTTGCCAGCAGATTGGCCACAGATTCTTCCCAACAGAATGGCTGAATATATACACAGCTTACAAGCTCTTTGCAGCTGAGATTGCAGTAACTGATCTGAGGACTTTGCTGGGTGGGATTGCCAAAGTACACAATTAGCGTTTGATTCCAGGCAACATCAACATCATCCTAAGTTGTTGGTATTAATAAAAACCATTTTGAAATTCCCAGGCTTTTCATTCCTACAGTGCAGCCCCCCTACACATGCCAACTTCCATTTTTGCCATTATACCTCTGGTAGAACCTTTTCCTCCAGCCATGGAGCAGCAGCAGCAGCTTTTCACTCTATTATACGTGATGTGCCTGCATCCAATATCTTTAGGTGAGGGCTTTCATTGAATATACCTATCCTTTACCAGACAGTATTGCCCTATTTTGCGTGCAGTTCTGTCCCTCTCCAGAGCTTCTCAGTGGCAAACCTGTCTCATGCATCAGCATAGAAGGACACACAGTACAGGCAAGTAGTCTGAAAAATGTTGCTCCTGAAGATTAAATATGGGACCAACCCTTGGGGTCACCGTCAGATGGCTGTATAAATCAAACCAAGATTGGTCAGCAGTGGACAAACTGGTTGGCAGCTCTCCTGACTTGATCATGACACCTTCATATATTTCTATGCAGCGCTCAAGCTTGAGTCGGGAAATTTGCAGCCAGTCGAACATGGCGTTCTGATCTCGTTATGACTTAGACGGATGTCCCACTGCGTCCTAAGGAAAGTTTAATGATCCACATTATGGATCTTAGATTGTGAGCTTAACTTACACCATTGTTAGCATGAAGAACCAGAGGTGCATGACCCATAAACTTTTGCAAAATAGCCCAGACATCCTGGAATCTGGTTTTGCCAAATTCCATTGAACTCTCATTATTCCCCTTTGCCAATGCTTCAGATATCTTCGATATCTATCAATGACAAATAATAAGTATGTTTAAGATTGAAAAGAAAATCTGTATTTTGACATATTGTAGATTTATTTTGAGCTGAGACCTCCGGGAAGAAAGGAATAATTATAGGTTGGTTATGTGAATTTTTTTGTGGTACGAAAAAGCACTCAGATTGCGTCTGAAAAGTTAGCAAACAAGTAGAGATGCCAGCTGTAAAATGGTATGTAGGCAGATGGACCTCATAGTAGGTGGTCAATGTGTGATGATGTCAATAAGCAGTTGAGAGGGACCTCATTTTAATCTTTCCTACAGGACAATTTATTTTCGCAACATTACGATGTGAGAACATTGCAATATACTGTATTACTGTACAATTATATTGGCTCCATCAGTAGACATGTTAGCATCTTGTTGGCAATTCAATAAATCCAAAACATAAGTCTATATTAGAGACATTTTTTGGTTAAAGTAACATAATTTGCTTAAAATGAAAAAAAACCCCAGAAAGAATGTATTTGAAATAAAAGAAATTAAGTTCTTAAAGCAGGTTCATTCATGATAATAGTTGCATGCTGCTTTTTTTCTACTTATGTTGCAGTATAGCCCTATAGGGATGCAAGATAGAATGTGGAAAAAATGGTAAGGCTAAATTGTAAGCATAACAAGTAATGTAACTGGCTTTTTCTTTTTACAAAATATATATTTTTTAAATATTCAATTACAAGAAATCTCATGCAGTACTTGCATAAATAATCTGAAGACTTTAAGACGGTTTAATCTAAAACAATAGCGGGTACAATAATTTTTATGAATCCTTGATAAGATGCAGAAAATCAATTCTGCTCAATTTGCTACATTAAGCCTTGGGGGTTTGTATAACATACATCTGCACAACATGCTTAGAATTTAAAGAAATGAAATCAAGATCAGTATAGCAAAAAACAGGTGTTATAAGATTAAAAAGTATAATTATTCTACTCAATTAAGTTGCAAAATTATAGAGCTTCTGATGTGTGTTTGGTATTGCGGATACTTCTGAGGAATACAAAAAACGTACATGAAAAGAAATAAAATGAAACAATTGTGATCTTCATAGCATACAGCTACAGAGTCTCTTCTTCTTGACCTTGGTTGTCCACCATTCACCTGTGCCATGTGTGAGGCTCAGAGCAAGATACGCAATACCATCACTCAAATGCGCTTACTGCGTCAGGCCGCAAACAGCATACAATGAAGGTCTTCTCTACTCATTCTGTGAATAAAACTAGGTGATTATTTTTTTATTTTCCAATGAGTCAGGGCAAGGAGAGGAGAAGCACCATAATGGGAAGAGAGAGGGGTGACTGCGGGACATCACACCTGGTGTGGGGGCACAGTGAAGGCATAATGTGTGAGCATCATACTGTGTAATGGCACTATTCAGGCATTATACTATGTGGGTATCGTAATTTCTGTTAGACGCAAAGAATGGCTATTGTTGTGTGTGGGCACTGTGGAGGCATCATACTGTGTGAGAACAATTCGGGCATGTTAATGTGTGAGCGGGTCACACAGCGTGGGCTCCATAATGTGTAAGGCTGGGTTCACATTGCGTTAGTGGGTGTCCGCTGACAGAATCCGTTACATGGCGCAATTAACGCCATGTAACGGGTCCGATAGCGCACCCATTGACCCAATGTAACTAACGCATTGCTAACATATGCCATTTTTGGCATGCGTTAGCGTTGTCCTGTTATTTTCTGACGGACCTCGAACGCTTCTTGCAGCGTTCGAGGTCTGTTTCTTGCTAGCGCAGATCGGGCATCTGTGCTAGCGGGATCGCTAAACGCAATCCCTTTTTAGACATTGCGTTAGCGCATTCCTTTAGCGTATGTGCTAAACGGATTGCACTAACGCAATGTGAAGACACTGTTTGGACCAATATGCTATGTGGCACTGTGAATAATACACTGAAGGGAGTGTGTGAGGAGCACTGTAGTAGCTCTAGATACAAGGTAACACAACCAAGCAATTTTTTCTTCTCGAGATCATGGGTACGTTAGAGCAATGAGGGAAAAACTTATTCAATTTTTTACTTAACCCCTTCACGACCTATGACGTATAGTTACGTCACAGTTTTGTGTATCCCCAGTTGATGTGGGCTCCGGCGCATCTTTTCAGGCACATGACAGCTGATCTGAATAAAACAATAAAAAATAGACATAATTATTATCACTGTATTCAGAAATGCCCGATGTATCATAATATAAATATAATGTTAGGAGTCGAGTTTCCTCTGCTGCACAGGGGGAATCTCGATCCGTGTCTGCTGCGGTC
Source organism: Ranitomeya imitator (assembly GCF_032444005.1). Lineage (NCBI taxonomy): Eukaryota > Metazoa > Chordata > Amphibia > Anura > Dendrobatidae > Ranitomeya > Ranitomeya imitator. Next base: position 66,890,683 of record NC_091283.1, read on the forward strand.
TCCCATTCTGCATCGGCCTCAGTGGGATCTGCTCAGTGGAGACGTCGCTCCCAGCGTCTCGCTGAGGCTGATTCTGTGCATAGGGTCACTACTGCCTTTTCTGGCTTTCCTATGGTACCCTGCACTGATTTGCGGCGAGCAGGCTTCTCTGGGACTAAGTCCTTATTTACACACACTGAGCATGCCCAGGGCAAGATCTCCCATTGGAGGTCGAGGGTCACATGCTCAGGTACTGCAGCACATCCCATTGGTCCTCCAGGAAGGTCCTGAAAGGGCAAAACTTCGGTAGCAGCTTCCTGTGCTGCAACTATATAAACTGCACATGACCGCACGGCCATGCGTTAGCATTGTTTTGATATTATGTGTGTGTGTAGATGGATGTATGTCGAAGGATGAAAGCTCCTAAATATCCCATTCCTAGTGTTGTTGTCTGTTTGTGAATGGAGGTAGCTATCTAGCGCCCGACTAGCCATCAGCACGTAACACACATCACAGCGTCCAGTTGCTGTGTCCGCCAGTACGGCGCCATGCGCTTTCTCTGCTCTTTCCTGACCCAAGCCTGGGTGGTTAGTGGCGTCCGTCAGTGTGGCACCGCACGCACTCTCGTGCCTCTATATATTATTATTTATGTTTCTCTGACACTCCAGTTGCGGTGTCGAGCGCATGAGGTCTTCTGAACTCAAATTTGAGATTAGAGACTCCTTGCTTGCGCTCTATGTGCGGTACCGCGGTCCTGTGACGCAACAGGGTCGCTTCCTTCACACAGGGTGAAGTTAACCCATGTGTGTATTCTTATAGTACCGCCATATAGTCCGTCTTTACTAGCAGCAGGGTTTTTACCTGCACGGTGGACCTCGGACTGCGAACGCACCTAGTTCCATATCATCTTATACTTGGTGCGTTCCGTCAGTCCTTAACATAATACTAGCGCCAAGGTCTGGCTAGTAAATGGCGGACATTCAGCAATCTTTGCGGTATATCCAGCAGCTGGAGGGTAGGTTGACGGCTCTCGAGAGCTCAACCTCAGCTGTGGATGTTACCGCAGTTGCTGTACAGGCTGCTGGCGTGGCTGCAGCAACCTTGTCCACTGCCACCCCTGTTCCGACATTAACCTGCCTCCCGTTGCCAGAAAAATTTTCTGGAGATTGCAAAACTTGTAGGGGATTCGTGAGTCAGTGCTCTATCCATCTCGAGCTCCTGGCTGCACGTTTTCCTACAGAGCGGGCTAAGGTGGGATCTATTGTGTCTCTCTTGTTGGACAGGGCGTTGGAGTGGGCTATGCCGCTGTGGGAGCGTGGTGATCATGTGGTGCAGAGTGCTCCGATGTTCCTGAGCGCTCTGAAAAAGGTCTTTTTAGGTCCTCAAGTCACCCATGACACAGCGCTCCAACTACAGGCATTAACTCAGGGTGAGTCCTTGGTCAGCCATTTTTCCATCCGCTACCGTACTTTAGCTTCCGAGCTGGAGTGGTCGGATAAAGCCCTTATCCCCATATTTTGGAGGGGCCTGGCTGATCACGTTAAGGATGCTCTGGCCACTAGGGAGATTCCTGCCACACTGGAGGAATTAATAACTGTCTCTACTCGTATTGACCTCCGTTTTAATGAGCGGAGGTTAGAGCGAGCCAGTGTAGGCAGAGGTTTCGGCTGGCTCCCACCTTTGCCAAACCTTTGGAATCTCCAATCCAGGCATCCGAGTCACATGAGGCCTTAGAGGTGACACGAGCGGGATCCAAATCTCAGTCCGCCCATGCACATAAGGTCCGTCATGTTTGCCAGAAGTCAGGACATCTTGCCTCCAAGGGTCCTCAGCGGTCGGGGAAAACGTCAGCGTCTAGTGGCAGTTGGAGGTACACTAGACACGGCGACGTTTGCCTCAAAGTTGTCCTTCAAGGGGACAATTACCATAGGCCCATCCACTCTTATGGTCGAGCTATGCGTGGATTCTGGGGCAGAGGGTAACTTTATGTCTTCCGCTTTTGCCCAGCGTCACGCAATACCCTTGGTGATGCTCGCCAAGCCAGTAACCGTTCGAGTGGTAAATGGGTCAACACTACCCTCACAGATTACCCACCAAACCATTCCTTTCATGCTTTCTGTGTCTCCATCACATCAGGAGATAATCTCCCTATTAGTCATTCCTGAGGGAATTGATGAGGTCCTGTTGGGGATATCATGGCTTCGCTACCATTCTCCTCATATTGAGTGGTCCTCTGGGAGAATTTTGGGATGGAGTAAATCTTGCGAGGGTAGATGTCAGAGGGAGTGCGTTCAGGTTGCTACTACACAGGTACCCGCAGATCTTTCCTCTCTCCCCAAGCACTATTGGCTCTATGCAGACGTGTTCTCCAAAAGAGCTGCGGAGACCCTTCCGCCTCACCGCCCCTATGACTGTCCTATTGACCTCTTGCCTGGTGCTGAGCCTCCCCGGGGTCGAGTCTATCCGTTATCTCTCCCGGAGACAGAGGCAATGTCTCAGTATATCCAAGAGAATCTGGCAAGAGGATTCATTAGGAAGTCAGTGTCACCGGCAGGGGCTGGGTTCTTCTTTGTACAGAGAAGACTGGAGACTTACGTCCATGCATAGACTACAGGGGTCTTAACGCCATCACCGTTAAGAACAAGTACCCATTACCCCTGATATCTGAGCTGTTTGATAGGCTACGGGGAGCGAGGGTATTTACAAAGTTAGATCTGCGGGGTGCTTACAACCTGATTCGCATCCTTGAGGGGGATGAATTGAAGACGGCTTTTAACACGAGGGATGGGCACTATGAATATCTGGTGATGCCCTTCGGGCTCTGTAATGCACCAGCCATTTTCCAAGACTATGTGAACGACATCTTCCGGGATATGCTCACCACCTCGGCCGTAGTCTATCTGGATGATATTCTCATCTTCTCTCCAGATATTGACTCCCATCGGAGAGATGTTCGCAAAGTCTTCGACCTCTTACGGGCAAACTCCCTCTACGCCAAGTTGGAGAAGTGTGTGTTTGAGCAGGAGTCCTTGCCTTTCCTTGGTTATATCATCTCTGCCCAGGGTTTGGCTATGGATCCTGCCAAGCTACAGGCTGTAATGGACTGGCAGGAACCCCATTCTCTTAAAGCGGTGCAGCACTTTATGGGGTTCATTAATTACTATCGCCAGTTCATTCCACACTTCTCAACTTTGGTAGCTCCCTTGGTTGCCCTCACCAAGAAGGGAGCAAATCCCAAGTTGTGGTCAGAGGAGGTCTCCAAAGCCTTTCTCTCGATCAAGTCACACTTCGCTAGCGCTCCCATCCTACATCGCCCCGATGTTGATAAACCATTTATCTTGGAGGTGGATGCCTCATCTGTTGGTGCTGGAGCAGTCCTTTTCCAAAAGGATGCTCAAGGTCGGAAGCATCCTTTCTTCTTCTTCTCCAAGACCTTCACACCAGCGGAGAGGAATTATTCCATCGGGGACAGGGAGTTGCTAGCCATGAAGTTGGCTTTTTCAGAGTGGAGACATCTCTTGGAGGGAGCTCGCTTTCCCTTCCAAGTCTTCATTGACCACAAGAACTTGGTATATCTACAAACGGCCCAGCAGCTGAATTCTCGCCAGGCTAGATGGTCCCTGTTCTTCTCCCAGTTCCATTTTACTCTCCATTTTCTCTCTGGGGAGAAGAACGTTCGTGCCGACGCTCTCTCCCGCTCCGTAGTGTCATCTGAGGAGGAGGAGGAGCATTGGCTTATTGTCCCTTCTGAGAGCCTGAGAACTGTAGCTCCGGTTTCGCTAGAGTCTGTGCCTCGGGCAAGACTTTTGTGCCAGCTAACTTGCGACCGGAGGTTCTCTCTTGGGCTCACTCCTCCAGAGTGGGTGGGCATTTTGGGACCAAGAGGACATCTGAGCTTTTGGCGAGAACATACTGGTGGCCGCATATGGCCCGAGATGTCAGGGACTATATTCAGGCGTGCGTTTTTTGCACCCAGAATCGGTCTCCTCAGCAACGGCCTGCTAGATTGCTTTACCCTCTACCGGTGGCAGACAGGCCCTGGGAGATGGTCGGGATGGACTTTGTGGTGGGCTTACCCAAGTCGCGTGGCTGCTCCATTATTTGGGTTGTCACTGACCATTTCTCTAAGATGGTGCATTTGGTGCCGCTTCCTCGGTTACCTTCTGCACAGGCTTTGGCGGTGTTGTTCATTAAGCACGTTTTCCGATTGCATGGTAAGATTGTCAGATTGATAAGATTGTCAGCGATCGGGGTCCCCAGTTCGCGTCTCGGTTTTGGAGAGAGCTCTGCCGTTTACTCAGCATAGAGTTGAACCTCTCCTCTGCATACCATCCCGAGACGAATGGGTTGGCGGAGAGAACCAACCAGACTCTGGTGACATATTTGCGACATTTCGTCTCTGCTAGGCAGGATGACTGGGCATCTTTGCTACCTTGGGCGGAATTTGCCTTGAACAACGCCGTAGCCGATTCCACTGGTCAGACTCCTTTTCTCCTTAATTACGGCCAGCATCTGCGTGTCCCTGTGCCCATGCCCGTGTCATCCACCGATTCTAGGGTGGCAGACTGGGCGGTGGAGGTACGTGACATCTGGGACCGCACACAGGATGCCATCCGGGCCTCCAAGGAGAGAATGAGGGTTTCGGCTGATACACACCGGCGCCCCGCTCCGGTCTTTGCTCCTGGCGACTTAGTGTGGCTCTCCGCCCGTAACATCAGGCTGCGAGTTGAGTCCACTAAGTTTGCTCCTCGCTACATTGGCCCGTTTAAGGTTCTGGAACAGGTCAATCCTGTGGTCTACCGTTTGGCTATTCCTCCACGCCTTGGTATCACCGATACTTTTCACGTTTCCCTCTTAAAGCCCGTTCGTTTGTCCCGGTTTTCTTAGTCATCTGCTGGGACATCGGGTTCATCCACGGATGAGTTTGAGGTGAATGCTATTGTGGGGTGCAAGGTGGTACGTGGCAAGAAATTTTATCTGGTGGACTGGAAGGGTCACGACCCAGAGGATAGAACCTGGGAGCCTGTGGAGCACATTCGGGCTTAGCTGCTTATTGCAGCTTTTGAGCGTAGTGAGGCTCAAGGAGGGGGGGGGCCCTAGGATGGGGGGTAATGTTAGGAGTCGAGTTTCCTCTGCTGCACAGGGGGAATCTCGATCCGTGTCTGCTGCGGTCTCCCATTCTGCATCGGCCGCAGTGGGGTCTGCTCAGCAGAGACGTCGCTCCCAGCGTCTCGCTGAGGCTGATTCTGTGCATAGGGTCACTACTGCCTTTTCTGGCTTTCCTATGGTACCCTGCACTGATCTGCGGCGAGCAGGCTTCTCTGGGACTAAGCCCTTATTTACACACACTGAGCATGCCCAGGGCAAGATCTCCCGTTGGAGGTCGAGGGTCACATGCTCAGGTACTGCAGCACATCCCATTGGTCCTCCAGGAAGGTCCTGAAAGCGCAAAACTTCGGTAGCAGCTTCCTGTGCTGCAACTATATAAACTGCGCATGACCGCACGGCCATGCGCTAGTATTGTTTTGATATTATGTGTGTGTGTAGATGGATGTATGTCGAAGGATGAAAGCTCCTAAATATCCCATTCCTAGTGTTGTTGTCTGTTTGTGAATGGAGGTAGCTATCTAGCGCCCGACTAGCCATCAGCACGTAACACACATCACAGCATCCAGTTGCTGTGTCCGCCAGTACGGCGCCGTGCGCTTTCTCTGCGCTTTCCTGACCCAAGCCTGGGTGGTTAGTGGCGTCCGTCAGTGCGGCACCGCACACACTCTCGTGCCTCTATATATTATTATTTATGTTTCTCTGACACTCCAGTTGTGGTGTCGAGCGCATGAGGTCTTCTGAACTCAAATCCTCAGTCTCGGGTTTGAGATTAGAGACTCCTTGCTTGCGCTCTATGTGCGGTACCGCGGTCCTGTGACGCAACAGGGTCGCTTCCTTCACACAGGGTGAAGTTAACCCATGTGTGTATTCTTATAGTACCGCCATATAGTCCGTCTTTACTAGCAGCAGGGTTTTTACCTGCACGGTGGACCTCGGACTGCGAACGCACCTAGTTCCATATCATCTTATACTTGGTGCGTTCCGCCAGTCCTTAACATATAATTAATCCAATTAGTAAATGGCATAACGGAAAAAAAATCAACACACCAGAATTACTTTTTTTAGTCGCTGTAACATTGCGATAAAAAGCAATAACTGGCAATGAAAACATTGTATCTACCCCAAAATAAAATCAATACAAACATAAACATAAGCATTGGCATCAGAGAAGCTTTTTAATTTATCCACTCATATTCAATCAACTTTTTTTTTAAATCGGACAATCAAAAAAGAAAGTTTTATTAGTCCTAAATAACAGGAACAATACATTTTCAAACATTTATAAGTAAAGTTTAATTTTAATTTTTTATTTTTAACTACTATTGATTTTTATTTTTTTTATGTGACATTGGCAGAGTGCACACCTAATAGAAATAATGAGTTTAATGTCTGCAACTCAAACAGATGACATTGCCATTGTCAGTGCCAATGTCACAGATGAAAAAAAAATCTGTGATATTGTGACATTAGCAGAGTACAATGGTTAATAAATAATACATGCCATTTTAGTGTTCCTACATGCACGATTCCAGGATTTTTTGTGTGACGTGGGCTGAGCACATACCTGAAAAAAATATATGTACTCTCACATTTTTCTGCCTGTGACACAAAACAGAGACAATTTGTTTTTTAAGGCACCGTGCTTGTAGTGTGCTATTTTTTTAATCTGCTTTGACCCTGTGGCCCAATTCTAAGGCATCGGGTATTCTAGAATATGTATGTATGTATGTATATAGCAGCCACATAGAATATAGCAGAGGCCACGTAGTATATAGCAAATACTACGTGGCCTGTGCTATATACTATGTGGCTGCTATATACATACATATTGTAGAATACCTGATGCGTTAATACAGGCCACTCAGTATATAACAGTGGCCACGCAGTATATAACACACCCAAACAGTATATAACACAGCTTTGATGCTATATAACACAACCCATGCAGTATATAACACAGGCGACGTAGTATATAACACAGGCCATGCAGTATATAACACAAGGCACATAGTATATAGCACAGCCCACACAGTATATCACACAGTCCACGGAGTATATAACACAGCCCACATAATATATAACACAGCCCACGTACTATATAACACAGCCCACGCAGTATATAGCAGCCACGCAGTATATAACACAGGCGACACAGTATATAACACAGCCCACATAACATATAACACAGGGCACGTAGTATATAGCACAGCCCACGGAGTATATAACACAGCCCATGTAGTATATAGCAGCCACGCGGTATATAACACTACCCACACAGTATATAGCAGTGTGGGCACCATATCCCTGTTAAAAAAAATAATTAAAATAAAAAATAGTTGTATACTCACCCCCTGGGATCCAGCGAAACTCTGGCGATGGGCGCACGGCTGCCACCATCTTCCGCTCCCAGGATGCATTGCGAAATTACCCAGATGACTTAGCGGTCTCGCGACTGCTAAGTCTTCTAGGTTATTTTGCAATGCATCTCTGGGAACGGAAGATGGCAGCCGGCGCGAGCGCATCTTCGGACGATGGAAGGTGAGAATAGCAGGTTTTTTGTTTTTATTATTTTTAACATTACATCTTTTTACTATTGATGCTGCATAGGCAGCATCAATAGTAAAAAAAGGTGGGGACACACAGGGTTAATAGCAGCGGTAACGGTATCTGCATTCAAACAAAATTTGACAGGTGCATAAGTATGGGCACCCCACCAGAAAAGTGACATAAATATTTAGTAGATCCTCCTTTTGCAAAAATAACAGCCTCTAGTCGCTTCCTATAGCTTTTAATGAGTTCCTGGATCCTGGATGAAGGTATTTTTGACCATTCCTCTTTACAAAACAATTCCAGTTCAGTTAAGTTTGATGGTCGCCGAGCATGGACAGCCCTCTTCAAATGATCCCACGGATGTTCAATGATATTCAGGTCTGGGGACTGGGATGGCCATTTCGGAACAGTGTAATTGTTCCTCTGCATGAATGCCTGAGTAGATTTGGAGCGGTGTTTTGGATCATTGTCTTGCTGAAAGATCCATCCCCCGCATAACTTCAACTTTGTCACTGATTCATGAACATTATTGTCAAGAATCTGCTGATACTGAGAGGAATCCCTGCATCCCTCAACTTTAACAACATTCCCGATGCCGGCATTGGCCACAGAGCCCCAAAGCAGGATGGAACATCCACCAAATTTTACTGTGGGTAGCAAGTGTTTTTCTTGGAATGCTGTGTTTTTTGGCCACCATGCATAATGCCTTTTTGTATGATCCAACAACTCAATCTTGGTTTCATCAGTCCACAGGACCTTCTTCCCCCCAAAAAATTGGCTTCTCCAAATGTGCTTTTGCATACCTCAGCCGACTCTGTTTGTGGCGTGCTTGCAGAAACGGCTTCTTTCACATCACTCTCCCATACAGCTTCTCCTTGTGCAAAGTGCATTGTATAGTTGACCGATGCACAGTGACACCATCTGCAGCAAGTTGATGCTGCAGCTCTCTGGAGGTGGTCTGAGGAATGTCCTTGACTGATCTCACCATTCTTCTTCTCTGCCTTTCTGATGTTTTTCTTGGCCTGCCGCTTCTGGCCTTAACAAGAACTGTACCTGTGTTCTTCCATTTCCTTACTATGTTCCTCACAGTGGAAATTGACAGGTTAAATCTCTGAGACAGCTTTTTGTATCCTTCCCCTGAACAACTATGTTGAATAATCTTTGTTTTCAGATCATTTGACAGTTGTTTTGAGGAGCCCATAATGCCACTCTTCAGAGGAGATTCAAACAGGAGAACAACTTGCAAGTGGCCACTTTAAGTAGCTTTTCTCATGATTGCATACACCTGGCTATGAAGTTCAAAGCTCAATGAGGTTAGAAAACCAAAAAAAGTGCTTTAGTAAGTCAGTAAAAAGAAGGTAGGAGTATTTAAACCAAGAAAATGATAAGGGTGCCCATACTTATGCACCTGTTAAATTTTGTTTAAATGCAGATTGCACATTTTCTGTTAGTACAATAAACCTAATTTCAAGGCAGAAACATTACGGTGTCCAACAGTTATTAGATATATGAAACTGAAATAGCTGTTGCAAAAAAAAACAATTTTTATAAAACATTAAGCTTAAGATTAATAGGGGTGCCCAAACTTTTTCATATACCTGTATGTTCTAGTCCCCACGGCTGCATGTCTCATGACTGTTCGACAGCTGCAGCACATGCAGGGATTTCCTGTTTGTTAGATAATTCCTGCTTGTGTTGCTGCTGTCTAACAGCCATGAGACATACAGCCGTGGAAACTCAAACATATTTTTCAAAGACACTTGTTTAGCACCTGAGCATGCTCAGATAAGACCTTATCCGAGGATGATTGCTCATCACTAGTTACTACATTTGCTCCTTATTTTTATTTTTTGCATGGAGCATGTGCTTTTATAAAATGATTTTTATGGCATAGTCACTTTGTCATGGTTTCCTCATGATTTTCTAACGTATAAATCTTTAACCAGAGTAGTGAATACTGGTAATTTACTGATCCTAATTATGATTTTTGTCATTATTTACCATTTCATGAGTAACGAAAATAAAATATAGTTTTGCATATTATTTATCAGAAAAGCTGAATCCATGATAACGGCGTCATTTTCCAGTTTAGACTCTAAGCAAATAATTGTTAGTATTCTACATGCACGCTGTGATTATTATTCAGTTTATCTAAAGAATGTATTACTTTATATTGGCGTACGGAGAGTATCTAGGGTTAGAATCACATAATTGACTTTTCAACCCAGATTTAATGATAGTGATGTTCTTGTTTTACAGAATGCTTGACCAGAGAATGAAGTGGACGCTGCAGACACTTTTGTCCTTCTGGGTCAAAAATCAATTATCATCTAACTATCAACCCGGCAATAAGACGTGGAACATAATGGAAAATCACATTCTTTGTTCCGTCATCAGGGAGAAATACCTAACATTGCTGACCGCATATCTTCACCAGAAGTTAAACGTTTTCCTAAAACGCAATCCAAAATAGTTATCTTCAGATGATGAGTACTGTTAGCGGCACAGGGATGTTATTCAGCCTGACAACCATCCCGCTAGATCTCAGCATACACAGTGGACTGATGGCCTGGCATATTAACAGCAATGTGACTTTAAACCAGAGTATGCCCACATTGCATCCCTTGAATGCATCGGAAGAAGAGAGGCCATCCTATCCCTCGCTTGACAAGAACTGGTCTGCACTTTTGACATTGATCATCATTATATTAACGATAGGGGGAAACATTCTTGTCATTATGGCCGTTTCTTTGGAAAAGAAACTTCAAAATGCGACCAACTTCTTCCTCATGTCGCTGGCTGTGGCAGATATGCTGGTGGGAATTTTAGTCATGCCAGTGTCTCTTATAACAATTCTGTATGGTAAGTAACCAATCTGTATTTCTCTTCTATTTTCTCTTCTTTATTTCTATTACTCAAACTGTAATAATATTATGTCTCATTTACATCAGTACTAGTGATGAGCGAGTGTGTTTGTTACTCGAGTTTTCCGAGCATGCTCGGGTGTTCTCCGAGTATCTTGGGCGTGCTCGTAGATTATGTTTGTGTCTCTGCAGCTGCATGATTTGCGGCTGCTAGACAACCTGAACACATGCAGGGATTGCCTGTTGGTTAGGGAATCACCACATGTATTCAGGCTGTCTAGCAGCCACAAATCATGCAGCTGCGGGGACTCAAACATAAAATACAAAAATGCCCAAGATACTCGGAGAACACCTGAGCATGCTCAGAAAACTCGAGCAATGAGCACACTCGCTCATCACTAATCAGTATATTTTTACTTGCTGAGAATGCACTAAAATAAATGTCTTGGTGAACATATGGTCCAATCCGCCAGTAGGTTAGGAAAGTAATAGCAGTTTGATTTATTGGAAGATAATTGAAATAACCTATGATTTATAAATTTTAATCCCTATTCATTCAAATATTTGACGCAGATGATCCTGAAATGTAATTGAAATTGTCAAACACTGATTAGGACCATTCATTGGACTACTAAGTATAGGACAAGCAAGGATGTACTGTGAATGAATAGGTCACCAGATAAAGGGAAACTGTCATGTGAAAAAAGGCTACTAATCTGCAGATATGGGGTTATCGGCAGGTTATTAGTGTTCTGACGCCATGAGGCCGCCGCACTGATGGCTGTGCTGCTGGGAGGAAATTAACCTTATTCCTCTTGGCAGCCTCGAGTTTTCAGTCATGGGGTGGAGTAGTCACCGCTCAGTGCATAGTGAGCAGTGGCTATAACCACGCATTGTCTTACAACCGGCTCAGTATTAGTTCCGACTGTCAATCAGTGCCAGGGTGCGGTTAAAGCTGTCGCTCTCTGTGCCTCTATGACTGAAAGCCTGGGAACACGAAAAGGAATAAAGTTCATTTCCTCAGTGTGGCAGTCTCATGTTATCAGAATGCTATTAACCTGCCATTAACCCCATTAATAGCGTTTTTTTTTACATGGTAGGTTTTCTTTAACTTAATTTTTTTTTTTACTATAAAACTACACATCTGTTTCACTTCTGTTTCCCTCAATGCTTTGCCCATCTATTGCTTTAAGGGGTTTTCCTACTAAAAAAAGTACATTTTAATTGTTTGATCTTAGGAAAATAAGTTTCACAATTGAATGTGTTAAAAAAATGTTCCTGCGCTGAGATAATCTTATAAGTGTGCCCCTCGTGCAATGTGTCCGAAAACTGCAGGAAGACAGTCAGTTATACCTCAGGTTCTGGTCATGGGCAAAATAGTATACATACATTTCTGCAGGGGATTGCAGCTGATTCTTTCTGTGAGGTAAAATGAGTTTTTAAAAAGGCAAAGGAAATGGGTTTTTTTTGCAGAAACCACCATCTGCGATCCGATGCTGTGATGTCTGTATTCTCGCTTTTGCTTCCTCCACTGCCCATGAGCTGTGGTATGTTCCTGTACGGTGAGACACAGCCATTACACAGTACACAGCAGGGGCGCGTGTATAAGATTATCTCAGGACAGGAACATTTTTATAACACATCCAGTTGTAGAACTTATTTTTATTCCAAGATCCATTGATTATAGTGTACTTTGTTCATGGGGGCAAATCCTTTACAGATGGGTGACAAGTTCACTTTAAATGTCATTGTATTTTTTATAGCTTTTATGATGGCATATGATTCTCTACCATCGGTGGAAGTAGTTATAACACACTGATTTTAAGTGATTGGATTTGCTTGAGAAGACATTACCCATCACAAGGGTCCTTGCTGTCAAGAATTTATCTTCTCAGCTGGAACTGTCTGAATTTAGTTTAGGTGAAAATCCACATTTTTTATGAATTTAGGTCTTTAAATTATCAGTTTAATAATATTTCACTGGCTGCAAAATAAGTTTTGGAATAATAAATTTTATAGAGGCAAAAAAAACACCAAAAACTATACAGTGGTTTATTGAAATATCACTTATGGGTTTAATACCTTGAAATGCATTCTTAATTAAAAATTCAACTTAACAATTGTCCATGTTTTTGTACAGTATGTGTGTATTTTATTTTTTTATTTACTGTGGATATGAAAGTAGATATGGATTTTTTTAAGAATTAACATTAATTTAACTCAACATTTTTGTGTCTAAACATTAATAGCCTGTTGATAATTGATGATCATGAAACCTCATCACTTGACATGTTTATTAAGACACATCAGTTCTGATGAATGAGAATAAACTCTTTCACTAAGCATAGCAGTATGTATGGATCAGACTTTATACTTGTAAGCCTAAAGGAATGTTCACAATTGTCTTTTTACATCATTCTGTGAGCAGGTCCACAAAAGAAATGGTGGAAAAAGCTCTAGAAAAATGGTCCTAATAATTTATATGGAAAAACAACTTGCTGTTCATATGTTCAGAATTTTTAATATTTAAAGGGAAACTGTCATCAGGTTTGGCCAATATGAGATGTGGCCACCTCCTTTCAGGGCTAATATACAGCATTCTATAATGCTGTATATAAGCCCCCAACCCGACTTGTAAGAGAAGAAAAATAACTTTTATTATACTCACCTCCAGGCGGTCCGGTCGGTGAGGTGTCACACTTCTTGGTCCAGCTCCTCCTATCTTCTTGCAATGCCATCCTCCTTCTTTGAGTGGCAACTCAGGTGCCCAAAAGATGGCTGGGACATACTGGGCTATCAGTATATTGAAAGGGATAGTCCAGACACCCAATCAGGGACTGGAGTGTGTTGCCTATCTTTATGCTAATTAAGAATATTCAGCTGCCTCCTTGGGGGCTATCCCCATCCTAAATTAGGAGCACCCTGCAGGCCAATCAGGCAGGGCGCTTTCTGGGCTTCCAACAGGTGTCACCTTTTTGTGTTGTTGCATGGCTATTTAGCTGGCTGTCAATGGTCAGACGATTATCAGTTGTAGCTTTGCTCTGTGGTGTCCATGCCTTTTGCTTTTGTGTTCTGCGTTTCTGATCATTTCCTTCCTAACCATGAACTTTGCCTCTTGAATATTTGTTTGCCTATTCTCTTTGTCTCCATCTGCTGTCATTTCGGACTTCTGATTTCAGACTGTGACCTATTTTCTCTCTTGTAATGCCAATCTAACTTTTATGTACTCTCTTGGTATTTAACCCCTGACTTCTTGACTCCCCTGCCTCATGGCTTGTACATGAGAAGTGATGATAACCAGTGTCACAGATATTCAGAGAACGCCAATAAAAATATGCCCAAATAAAAGCTAAAACGGGCTCAAAAATCATCAAAAAATGTTTTCAGGAACAGAGAATGTTTAAAAAACTCCAGGGAAAAGATGTGATTTCTGAAGTGTCTTCGGCGTGAAAAATGAACATGCTTTACAGCTAAAAAAAAGATGTATTGTGAAACTGCTCTAAGTGGTCCCAGAGGTCAGACATTCATTAGGACCTCCCACTGGACTCCTAAGTATAGGACAAGCAGGGATGTACTGTGAATGAATACAGTTTTTGGTAGGTTCTAATAAGAACCTTATTTATTTCATACCTTTTTAGAACCATTTTTTAACCATTCTAAATGTATTAAATGAACTGTTTAGTCTAAGAAGAAAAGTCTGCCATTACTTTATGACTGCAGACTGCCAAATTATGACAAGGGGGATGTGCACACTGTCATGATCCCTTTAAGCTATGAGTGAGTAGGAATTGCATACGCAAAGTCACATGCTGACTAGTCTCATCCAGCTTCTCTCTATTCTTCTCTATAGAGGGAAACAAGATTAAACTATTTGGCTTGACAGAAAATATGCAAATCATATACATGTGGTCATGTTATAGACCACTTGCAGGGATCATACAGGGGAATCATGACAGTGTATGCATTACATTCTGTAGTTTATTGACTGCATACTCTTCCTTTTTAGACCGGACAACCCATTTAATTATTGTCATTTTCATTAATCCCATGATTTCAGCTTTATAAATTGCAGATTAAATAATTTTTATTCTAAATTTTGATTGATTTGATCGGCTTATGTTTTTGTGCGAACTCATCTATCATTTGAGAAATTTTGCTACAAGGTTACTGTCATTAAATCACATATGCTTTAAAGATTCAAGGAGTTCTCTTGAACTCATTAAATATGACAGGGGGTAAAGCCAATATAACAGAGCTTATGCAATAATTCTACCTGTCATCTATTTATTTGTAAGAAAGTGATTTATTAGCTGGAACTTGGGGTGGGTGTATATTCTGCACTAGTGTGACAGATTAATGCTGCGAAAAGCTACTTTGCTTCCATAAAAAAAGAAAGCGTTGATAAAGTAATAACGATGTAGTGGCAATAGAATATTCTGAATAAAAAATATTCTGAAAAAATAGGCTAAGAAATGGAAGAATTTTGAAGCTCTGCATAATTTTGCAGATCCAACAGAAGGGTGTTGGCAAGTACTCAAGTATGTGATCAGGTATCACGCCGTTAACGGCAATAAAGGGGCAGGATGGCATACTGGGACCTGCACCTGTCCCTGCCACTATAATGGGGCCCTGGCTTTCCCTTATCTCGGGGGTACCTATGATGGTTAGGAGGCCTGAGCCGCCAACGTATCCCTGTCTCCTGTGCAGGCCCTATCAGTGGCCCCCCCTCCCCCCAAGGGAGGTGGACTGCACCAGTATAACAATACAACAATTAACAGGGTATACAAGGTAACTAAAAGTCTCAAACTCACCAAATGCTCACACAACCACAGAGGAAACACAGAGGAGGGAAGAGAAGGAAAAAACTAGGAAGGAAAACAGGTTTAACATGCAACCAAAACAGCAGACACCAATCTCTGTAAATAAATCTCCAAACTCCAACTGTACGCTCCTTCACACTCTCCAAGCCAGGCAGCTGAACTGATCACTGAGAATAGCTGCAGTCAGGGCTGAGTCTCTATAGAGGATGAGATTACAAAATCCACTTCAGCTGAGAGACCCAGCTCTAAGCAACTCAGCAATAAGGTTAACTCCTGCACTGCTGGCACAAAGCAGCCAGGTCAGAACACAGGAGAAAAGCTTCTGTTTACTGTGTGTGAACGAGGCCCAGAGCACTGCGGTTCTCTGGAACCTCTCTGTCGCGTATATTTTGGACTATCAGACACACTTTTTTCCTCCAAAAATTTGGAAGAAAAAGGGGGGGTCTTATAGTGCGGATGTATCTGCTGTGGCTTTGGATGAGGAGGTGGTGGAGCGGCATCGGCGGAGCAGTGGGTCACGATAGGCAGGAGTCGGCTGCTGCTGCTTTCTCCTGTGCTGCTGCAAAAGAGATATGAATACTTACTGGTCTCCACACCCGCTGCCTAATTGGGGAAGCCAGCTGTCAATCAGCTTGATGCTAATAGACCTGGTAACAGAAACTTCTGCTCTGTTGACAGGGAGCAGCTGAATCTCTGGAAGGAGTGGTCAATGACCAATGTTGGATACAATAGACAGGTAGTTGCCTCTTTTAGTAACTACATGCCTTTTCTTTTAAAATCCTGGCTATCTCCTTAAATTAGCCTGTTAAGGTTATGACTTGTTCACTTTCATTTTTAGGAAATGCCACGTGATACAAATTTCCCAACTTTATAAAAACTCAGCCTCCTCTAGCCTTGTGCCAAAAAAGTTTATTTTTGTGCCACAGTTTGCAAGCTGTGATATTTGCAAAAGAGGGTGCTACTAGGTGCTAACCATACAGGGTGCCCAAGCTTTTTCATCAGCTCATTTTCCTTTTTGTACTTTTTAAAATGTGAAAAATGACAATATTTTTTTACCTAAAATGCAAAGGAAATGTGACATACAGGTGCTTCTCACTATGTCAGAATATAATCAAAAACTTAATTTATTTCAGTTCTTCAATACAAAGAGTGAAACTCATATATTATATAGTCGTTACAAACAGTGATCTATTTCAAGTGTTTATTTCTGTTAATGCTGATGATTATGGCTTACAGACAATGAAAAGCCAAAAGTCATTATTTCAGTAAATTAGAATAATTACTGTATATACTCGAGTATAAGCTGACCCGAGTATAAGCCGAAGCACATAATTTTGCCACGGAAAACTAGGTAAATTTATTGACTCGAGTATAAGCCGGGTATGCATTGTCCCCTCATCCCTGTCCTGCTATGCATGGCTCCCCCATCGCTGTCCTGGTATGTGCCTCCCCCATCCTGTCCTGGTATGTGGTTCCCCCATTTTGTCCTGGTATGTGTGGCTCCCACATCCTGTCCTGGTATGTGTGGCTCCCATGTCCTGTCCTGGTATATGTGGCTCCCCGGTCCTGTCCTGCTATGTGTGGCTCTCTCCTGTCCTGTCCTGGTATGTGTGTCTCTCCCTGTTGTATGCATGGCTCCCTCAGTCCTGCATGGTTAACCCCTGTCCCATTGTTGTATCATTGTATGCATGGCTCACGCACCCACTGTCCTACTCACCCTCCCCATGCTGTCTATGCATCTCCGTTGTCCCAGCACCGCAGCTCTCCTGTGCTGAGCGGTCACGTGGTACCACTCATTAAGGTAATGAATATGTGCTTCTCGCCTATGGGAGTGGAGATGCGTGCATATTTATTACCTTAATGAGTGGTACCATGTGACCGCTCTGCACAGGAAGATCTGCCACGGAGATGAAGCGATGGCACGAGGAGGGAGAGTATGATGTCTTCTGTTAGCCGGCTCCTGCCGCTGCTCCCTCGTTCCCTCTCTCCTGACGACTTTCTAGACAATGATTCGTGTATAAGCCGAGAGGGGCATTTTGAGGACAAAAACATGTGCTGGAAATCTCGGCTTATACACGAGTATATACGGTAACAAAAACACCAGCAAAGGCTTCCTAAGCATTTTAAAAGGTCCCTTATTCTATTTTAGTAGGCTCCACAATCATGACGAAGACTGCTGACTTGAAGGCAGTCATTCACTCACTCCACAAGGACGGTAAGCCACGAAAAGTTATTGCTAAAGAAACTGGCTGTTCACAGAGTGCTGTATCCAAGCATATTAATGGAAAGTTGAGTAGAAGAAAAAAGTGTGGTAGATAAAGGTACACAAGCAACCAGGATAACCACAGCCTTGGAACAATTGTTACGAAAAGGCCATTCAAAAATTTTGGCGAGATTTACAAGGAGTGGACTGCTGCTGGAGTCATTGCTTCAAGAGTCACCACACACAGACGTATCGAGGACATGGGCAAAAAGTGTCACTCAACAAGTGGCATTCCTTGTGTCAAGCCAGTGACCAATAGACAACGCCAGCAGCATCTTACCTGGTCCAAGGAGAAAAAGAACTGTACTGTTGCTCAGTGGTCCAAGGTGTTGTTTTCAGATTAAAGTAAGTTTTGCATTTCATTTGGAAAGCCAGGTCCCAGAGTCTGGAGGAAGATTGGAGAAACACACAATCCAAGCTGCTTGAGGTCTAGTGTGAAGTTTCCACAATTAGTGATGGTTTGGAGAGCCATGTCATCTGCTGGTGTAGGTCCATTGTGTTTTATCAAGACCAAAGTCAGCACAGCCGTCTACCAGGAAACTTTAGAGCACTTCATGCTTTCGTCTGCTGACAACATTTTTGGAGATGAAAATTTCATTCTCCAGCAGGACTTGCGCTGGCAGTGAATATTCATTTTTCTTATAGCTGTGATGCAGTGGCCCTTGTGACAGCTAGAGGGTGCTGTGTGTGCTCCTCAGGATATGCATGGAGGTGTATCTGTGGTTATAATGGTGATAATGAGATAGTGACTGACAGGATTGTAAATGGCCGGTATGTGTCGCAGAGGGAGTTTGGTCTGTAAGCCTCAAGTAATGTTGTTGTTCTGGGACCTGTAGTCCCACAAGTGTTTGTAAAGCTGTGAAGGGAGACTTAATGGGATAGTTTGAGAGCTGGGCAGGTTGAACTAGCCACACACACACCTCTCATCTATGGGAGTGGTTACAACTACATAATTTGACCATGGTGTGGTCACATGGTCGGTAGTCTCTGTAATGGTCTCTGTGCTCTCTGTAATGGAGAGTGTGTAGATCCTGGACAGTTTGTGTGTTGGGAAGTCCTGTGGGTGGACTGGATCCCTGAACAGCACACTGAGAGACTTGTGTGTTGGACGATCCCAGGTGGGGACGGATGTCCTGAACAGCACACAGAGCGTCCTGTTTTGGAAGTCCTGGGAGTAGGACTTCCTGAATAGCATAACCTGTGTTGGATGTACTGGGAGTAGGACTTCCTGAACAGCACATGGGAAGGAGTGTATGCAGAGTCTGCAACGGCACTGCATTGAGGGAGCTACAGCCCATCTGAGGATCTGGACTAACTGATATGTGCCTGCCAGGCAAGTTGGTGATCCCAGTTCAGCAGTTTCCCTGGGGGAGACAGGATTGACAGGAGGTTAGCGTTTGGAGCAGGAGCTCCAGAAAGGTAACACCCGTGAAGGGGGCAATCATAGCGGCAGTGAAGTATCTGCCAGTGGTGTTGTGTTCCATGGACATTGAAGAACTGTTCGGCATATGGCCATCCATGATAACTGGACGAAGTGAGAGGTCCAGCATGTTTAGTGTCTGTGAGTTAAAGCCGTATATGAAATATCTAAGTTAAAGCTGCAACTTAATGTCACCGGTTGGTGCCTTTTGTGTTCTATGAAGTTTATAATGAACTGTGCATAACCTGGATTATGACTGCATAATAAACCGCATGGAATGTTTTTGTGAGAAAAACGTGCCTGTGTGACTGAGTCCTGTTGATAATCGAGTGTCCCCCAACACATGAAGTAAGCGCTATCTCACATAGCGCACAGTTGCAGCTGTGACTTCCAACACACATCCTACACACCTTCCCTGCGCGCCCTCCTTGCATCTCGTTCTGGCCGGAGCCAGCACCTCTTCTGTTCGAGCGATCACACGTCCCGCTCATTAAGGTAATGGCTTGGAGTGAGTATTCATTACCTTAATGAGCGGTGACACGTGATTGCTCAGCAGGAAGAGCTGTTAGCGCCAGAACGAGATGCAGCGAGGGTACGCAGGGAAGGTAAGTAAGATGTGTGTTTTTTTAATAGGAACCATGAATACAGAGATAGGGGATAAGGAGCCATGCATACAAGGATAGGGACGGGGAGCCATGCATACCAGGATAGGGATGAGGGGACAACGCATACCGACTAGAGTTGAGCGACCTTGACCTTTTTAGAGTCGAGCCGGGTTTCGCGAAACCCGACTATCTCAAAAGTCGGGTCGAGTGAAATCGGCCGATTATGACGTAAAGTCGGGATCGACCGAAACACGAAACCCAATGCAAGTCAATGGGGCAGCATAGTCGGCAGTGAGTGGGGGCCAGGAAAACACCTAGAGTGCCCATTTTAATGTCAAAACCATCCATTCTTCTTAATGAAGCTTGTCAAGCGTAATTTACCTTATAATAATTGGAAGGCATTTGAAATTGGGGGTCATTTGGCTAAAGTTGTGGTGGGTAGGGCTGGTTCAAGTAATTAGTGGGCCCAGGAAATCTGGACCACGTCACGGCAGTGGAGCAGGGAGAGGTAAGTATTTCAACTTTGCAAGTGCTGTGAACCTGAGCAAGCAGGGGGGGCCCACTCGTTGGCATTGGCACTGGCACAGGGCCCCTCAAAGTACAGCGGTGTGTTTGCACGGCGGGGGCGCCTCCCACCGGCAGCAACACTTTTGCGTACCATGAGAGGCCCTGTGCCAGTGACGTCGCCAACTAGTATTCCTCCCCCCACCTGATGAAGGAACCTGCACTTTCATCTGCACCTTCCTGTTTGTCCCCGTGTAAGGTGGTATGGTATGCGGGAAGGGGGACCTGACTTTCAGCAGGGTCACAATCTTGCAGTGTAGCGTGCACGGGAAATGTTGCGTTATGGGTCAATGTACCAGCAGACTCATCTATCACTGGCTGGGCAATGGGCAGGATGAGGAGGAAACACAGATATAGGCCCAAAGAATAAAGTGGGCTAAATGCAGTTCAAAATTGGTAACACAGGACTAATCAGGGGGCATTGCAGTGGAGGACAACTGGAATGAGAGGCTGACACAGAGAGTAGGCCCAAATCAGTAAGTAGTCGAAATGCAGTTCAAAATTGGCAACAGTAGTAAACAGGCGGCACAGCTTTGTTCAGTGGAGGAGAACAGCAAGGAGTGGCAGACACCGATAGTAGGCCCCAACCCAACTAGTAGGCCAAATGCAGTCTAACATTAACAACTACTTAACGAGCGCCTGAAAACGGAATTTCAGGACAGGAAACCAGGAGAACAGCAAGGAGCGGCAGACACCGATAGTAGGCCCCAAACCAACTAGTACGCCAAATGCAGTTGTTCCGTTTAACCACAGTTTAATGAGAGCCTGAAGGTAGAAGTTCAGGAAAGGCAACCTGGAGAACACCTTGGAGTGGAACACACCATCTCTCTACACCCCATACCCAATTTGTAGGCCTAATGCAGCGTAGTTTCCAACAACTACTAAACGAGAGCATGATGATCGAAGCATTGGCGAGGAAACCTGGGGAACACCTTGGAGTGGAACACACCATCTCTCTACTGTGGAACACACCATCTCTCTACACCCCATACCCAATTTGTAGGCCTAATGCAGCGTAGTTTCCAACAACTACTAAACGAGAGCCGGAAGATCGAAGCAATGGAGAGGAAACCTGGGGAACACCTTGGAGTGTAACACACCATCTCTCTACACCCCATACCCAATTTGTAGGCCTAATGCAGCGTAGTTTCCAACAACTACTAAACGAGAGCCGGAAGATCGAAGCTCAGGAAAGGCAACCTGGAGAACACCTTGGAGTGGAACACACCATCTCTCTACACCCCATACCCAATTTGTAGGCCCAATGCAGCGTAGTTTCCAACAACTACTAAACGAGAGCCGGAAGATCGAAGCAATGGAGAGGAAACCTGGGGAACACCTTGGAGTGTAACACACCATCTCTCTACACCCCATACCCAATTTGTAGGCCTAATGCAGCGTAGTTTCCAACAACTACTAAACGAGAGCCGGAAGATCGAAGCAATGGAGAGGAAACCTGGGGAACACCTTGGAGTGGAACACACCATCTCTCTACAGTGGAACACACCATCTCTCTTCACCCCATACCCAATTTGTAGGCCTAATGCAGCGTAGTTTCCAACAACTACTAAACGAGAGCCGGAAGATCGAAGCTCAGGAAAGGCAACCTGGGGAACACCTTGGAGTGGAACACACCATCTCTCTACACCCCATACCCAATTTGTAGGCCCAATGCAGCGTAGTTTCCAACAACTACTAAACGAGAGCCGGAAGATCGAAGCTCAGGAAAGGCAACCTGGGGAACACCTTGGAGTGTAACAAACCCTCTCTCTACACCACGGAAGGGCTGATTCTTAGGAAGGAAGGCTGTCGGAAAGAAGCAGGGCGCGTCCGAGGGTGATTATATTCTTATTAGGTATATACTCACCCTCGGACGCGCCCTGCTTCTTTATTTGTAATGAATGTTTATTTGCAATGTGGTTTTGACTTACTCTATTTTTTTGGTAAATAATGATTTTATTATTTTCATTGTTTTGCATCTTCTTGGCAATAATATAAAGAAGACGCGACAGGACAACACTCGGTGGATGCCATATCTGTGTTTAAAATTGAAAAAACCTTTCAGTTAACTACTTGCAGGAGAAAGTTATTGTAGCTGGTGGCCATTTTTAGTACTGTACCAGATTTTTGTTGTATGTGTTTGTTTTTAATGTTAAAATGTCTGCATTTGATATCTCTCCAGTATTTTCTTTTTTATAAGCAAAATACTTATTTTTATATTTTCTGATGTTGGTTCCAGGGGTACACGGGCAGCAGTGGTGTGGTCAGTGGAGGCCTAGTGGAAGGAGTGACCGCAGACAGGCATCGAAGGCCTAAAATAATAACACATGGCTGTAGGCAATTTTAAATTGGTTACAGGGGTACACGGGCAGCAGTGGTGTGGTCAGTGGAGGCCTAGTGGAAGGAGTGACCGCAGACAGGCATCGAAGGCCTAAAATAATAACACATGGCTGTAGGCAATTTTAAATTGGTTCCAGGGGTACACGGGCAGCAGTGGTGTGGTCAGTGGAGGCCTAGTGGAAGGAGTGACCACAGACAGGCATCGAAGGCCTAAAATAATAACACATGGCTGTAGGCAATTTTAAATTGGTTACAGGGGTACACGGGCAGCAGTGGTGTGGTCAGTGGAGGCCTAGTGGAAGGAGTGACCGCAGACAGGCATCGAAGGCCTAAAATAATAACACATGGCTGTAGGCAATTTAAATTGGTTCCAGGGGTACACGGGCAGCAGTGGTGTGGTCAGTGGAGGCCTAGTGGAAGGAGTGACCGCAGACAGGCATCGAAGGCCTAAAATAATAACACATGGCTGTAGGCAATTTTAAATTGGTTCCAGGGGTACACGGGCAGCAGTGGTGTGGTCAGTGGAGGCCTAGTGGAAGGAGTGACCGCAGACAGGCATCGAAGGACTAAAATAATAACACATGGCTGTAGGCAATTTTAAATTGGTTCCAGGGGTACACGGGCAGCAGTGGTGTGGTCAGTGGAGGCCTAGTGGAAGGAGTCACCGCAGACAGGCATCGAAGGCCTAAAATAATAACACATGGCTGTAGGCAATTTTAAATTGGTTACAGGGGTACACGGGCAGCAGTGGTGTGGTCAGTGGAGGCCTAGTGGAAGGAGTGACCACAGACAGGCATCGAAGGCCTAAAATAATAACACATGGCTGTAGGCAATTTTAAATTGGTTACAGGGGTACACGGGCAGCAGTGGTGTGGTCAGTGGAGGCCTAGTGGAAGGAGTGACCGCAGACAGGCATCGAAGGCCTAAAATAATAACACATGGCTGTAGGCAATTTTAAATTGGTTCCAGGGGTACACGGGCAGCAGTGGTGTGGTCAGTGGAGGCCTAGTGGAAGGAGTCACCGCAGACAGGCATCGAAGGCCTAAAATAATAACACATGGCTGTAGGAAATTTTAAATTGGTTACAGGGGTACACGGGCAGCAGTGGTGTGGTCAGTGGAGGCCTAGTGGAAGGAGTGACCACAGACAGGCATCGAAGGCCTAACATAACAAAAATGTCAATACAATGGTATTGTCAGTGGCAGGCATTGAAGGATGTCAGCGCATAGACTAAACATTGGTGGAGCTGTGAGATATTTTTGCAAGTGGTAGAGCACTGTTTGAGCTGGGGTGGGGGGAAACTGTCTTGTGGCCGGCGGTACAGGCCCAGGGCCCCTCATATTACAACGGTGTGTCTGACGTTGGGTGCGCACCACCACCGCCAGAGACACTTTATTGTACTAGGAGGGACCCAGTGGCAGTGCCGTCGACCAAAAGCGGGCTCACCCACCTCTTCAGACAAACTGCACTCTCACGGGTGCTGTCGCCAAGTGTCGATACCACGGCCCCGTGTGGGGAGTTTGGCCATTTAGTGAGGTGTAAACATGTCGTATGCTGGACAATCAGGTGCAGAAAATTACGAGATTGGAAAAGGCATTCAGAATAGTCCACAGGCAAGACCTTTTCATAGGAAAGCTAGGTGTCAGCCGGGCAAGGTGGGGCAAAAGATTTCGAAATCCAGTTGTGGTTCATTTTAATGAAGGTTAGATCATCTACATTTTGGGTAGCCAGACGAGTCCTTTTTTCTGTTAGTATTGAACCTGCAGCACTGAATACTCTTTCTGATAGGACACTAGCTGCCGGGCAAGCAAGCTCCTGCAATGCATATTCTGCCAATTCTGGCCAGGTGTCTAATTTTGATGCCCAGTAATCAAATGGGAATGACGGTTGAGGGAGAACATCGATAAGGGATGAAAAATAGTTTGTAACCATACTGGACAAATGTTGTCTCCTGTCACTTTGAATTGATGCTGCAGTACCTGTCCTGTCTGCGGTCATAGCAAAATCACTCCACAACCTGGTCAGAAAACCCCTCTGGCCAACGCCACTTCTGATTTCTGCCCCTCTAACTCCTCTGGTCTGCTGGCCCCTGCAGCTCGTGTGAGAACGATCACGGGCGCTGTGTGCAGGGAATGCCAGAAGCAAACGGTCAACAAGAGTTGATTGTTTGGTTGCTAATATTAGTTCCAAGTTCTCATGTGGCATTATATTTTGCAATTTGCCTTTATAGCGAGGATCAAGGAGGCAGGCCAACCAGTAATCGTCATCATTCATCATTTTAGTTATGCGTGTGTCCCTTTTGAGGATACGTAAGGCATAATCCGCCATGTGGGCCAAAGTTCCAGTTCTCAAGTCTGCGGTTGTGCTTGGTTGAGGGGCAGTTTCAGGCAAATGCACGTCACTTGTGTCCCTCAAAAAACCAGAACCCGGCCTTGCCGCGCCACAAATTTCCAGTGGCCCCGGAAAAGCTTCCTCATTAAAAATATAATCATCCCCATCATCCTCCTCGTCCTCCTCCTCCTCTTCGCCCGCTACCTCGTCCTGTACACTGCCCTGGCCAGACAATGGCTGACTGTCATCAAGGCTTTCCTCTTCCTCAGCTGCAGACGCCTGATCCTTTATGTGCGTCAAACTTTGCATCAGCAGACGCATTAGGGGGATGCTCATGCTTATTATGGCGTTGTCTGCACTAACCAGCCGTGTGCATTCCTCAAAACACTGAAGGACTTGACACATGTCTTGAATCTTCGACCACTGCACACCTGACAACTCCATGTCTACCATCCTACTGCCTGCCCGTGTATGTGTATCCTCCCACAAAAACATAACAGCCCGCCTCTGTTCACACAGTCTCTGAAGCATGTGCAGTGTTGAGTTCCACCTTGTTGCAACGTCTATGATTAGGCGATGCTGGGGAAGGTTCAAAGAACGCTGATAGGTCTGCATACGGCTGGAGTGTACGGGCGAACGGCGGATATGTGAGCAAAATCCACGCACTTTGAGGAGCAGGTCGGATAACCCCGGATAACTTTTCAGGAAGCACTGCACCACCAGGTTTAAGGTGTGAGCCAGGCAAGGAATGTGTTTCAGTTGGGAAAGGGAGATGGCAGCCATGAAATTCCTTCCGTTATCACTCACTACCTTGCCTGCCTCAAGATCTACAGTGCCCAGCCACGACTGCGTTTCTTTCTGCAAAACTCGGACAGAACTTCCGCGGTGTGTCTGTTGTCGCCCAAACACTTCATAGCCAATACAGCCTGCTGACGTTTGCCAGTAGCTGCCCCATAATGGGAGACCTGGTGTGCAACAGTGGCAGATGCGGATGGAGTGGTTGTGCGACTGCGGTCTGTGGACGAGCTCTCGCTTCTGCAGGAGGACGAAGAGGAGGAGGAGGGGGTGCGAACGGCTACAGCCAATTGTTTCCTAGACCGTGGGCTAGGCAGAACTGTCCCAAACTTACTGTCCCCTGTGGACCCTGCATCCACCACATTTACCCAGTGTGCCGTGATGGACACGTAACGTCCCTGGCCATGCCTACTGGTCCATGCATCTGTTGTCAGGTGCACCTTTGTGCTCACAGATTGCCTGAGTGCATGGACGATGCGCTCTTTAACATGCTGGTGGAGGGCTGGGATGGCTTTTCTGGAAAAAAAGTGTCGACTGGGTAGCTCGTAGCGTGGTACAGCGTAGTCCATCAGGGCTTTGAAAGCTTCGCTTTCAACTAACCGGTAGGGCATCATCTCTAACGAGATTAGTCTAGCTATGTGTGCGTTCAAACCCTGTGTACGCGGATGCGAGGCTAAGTACTTCCTTTTTCTAACCATAGTCTCATGTAGGGTGAGCTGGACTGGAGAGCTGGAGATCGTGGAACTAGCGGGGGTGCCGGTGGACATGGCAGACTGAGAGACGGTGGGAGATGGTATTGTTGCCACCGGTGCCCTAGATGCAGTGTTTCCTACTACGAAACTGGTGATTCCCTGACCCTGACGGCTTTGGCCTGGCAAAGAAACCTGCACAGATACTGCAGGTGGTGCGGAAAATGGTGGCCCTACACTGCCGGAAGGGATGTTGCGTTGCTGACTAGCTTCATTGGCCGAGGGTGCTACAACCTTAAGGGACGTTTGGTAGTTAGTCCAGGCTTGCAAATGCATGGTGGTTAAATGTCTATGCATGCAACTTGTATTGAGACTTTTCAGATTCTGTCCTCTGCTTAAGGTAGTTGAACATTTTTGACAGATGACTTTGCGCTGATCAATTGGATGTTGTTTAAAAAAATGGCAGACTGCACTCTTTCTAGCATCGGATACCTTCTCAGGCATTGCAGACTGAGCTTTAACCGGATGGCCACGCTGTCCTCCAACAGGTTTTAGCTTTGCCACGCGTTTTGGGCAAGATACGGGCCCGGCAGATGGAACCTGTTGCGATGTTGATGCCTGCTGCGGCCCCTCCTCCTCCGCTTCAGAACTGCTGCCGCCTGCACCCTGTTCCCCCAATGGCTGCCAATCGGGGTCAAGAACTGGGTCATCTATTACCTCTTCTTGTAGCTCGTGTGCAACTTCGTCTGTGTCACCGTGTCGGTCGGTGGTATAGCGTTCGTGATGGGGCAACATAGTCTCATCAGGGTCTGATTCTTGATCAGCACCCTGCGAGGGCAATGTTGTGGTCTGAGTCAAAGGACCAGCATAGTAGTCTGGCTGTGGCTGTGCATCAGTGCACTCCATGTCAGATTCAACTTGTAATGGGCATGGACTGTTAACTGCTTCACTCTCTAAGCCAGGGACGGTATGTGTAAAGAGCTCCATGGAGTAACCCGTTGTGTCGCCTGCTGCATTCTTCTCTGTTGTTGTTTTTGCTGAAGAGGACAAGGAAGCGACTTGTCCCTGACCGTGAACATCCACTAACGACGCGCTGCTTTGACATTTACCAGTTTCACGAGAGGAGGCAAAAGAGCTAGAGGCTGAGTCAGCAAGATAAGCCAAAACTTGCTCTTGCTGCTCCGGCTTTAAAAGCGGTTTTCCTACTCCCAGAAAAGGGAGCGTTCGAGGCCTTGTGTAGCCAGACGACGAACCTGGCTCCACAGCTCCAGACTTAGGTGCAATATTTTTTTTCCCACGACCAGCTGATGCTCCACCACTACCACTACCCTCATTACCAGCTGACAATGAACGCCCCCGGCCACGACCTCTTCCACCATACTTCCTCATTGTTTTAAAAACGTAAACAAACTAACGGTATTTGTTGCTGTCACACAACTTATACGGTGAGCTATAACTTCAGTATGATTTAGCTACCCCTTTACAGGTGAGTGAGACCACAACAAAAATCAGGCACAATGTTACACACTCTGTTGTTGGTGGCAACAAATGAGAGAGATGCCACACACGCAGGACTGTCACTGAAGCACAAATGTAAATATTAATCTCCCACTGATTTGATTTTTTTTTTTTTTTCAGGGAGACTTTAGGAAAAAAAAAAATAGAATAAAATGATTTTTTCAGGAAGAATTTAGAAACCAAATAAAATAAAATGATTTTTTCAGGGAGAATTTAGAAAACAAATAAAACAAAAAAAGGCTTTCTATGGCCCACTGAGTGAGAGATGACGCACACAGGAGTCAGGAGTGGCACACAAGCCCAGAGGCCAATATTTATCTCCCACTGATTGATGTAGTGATTTTTTCAGGTAGATTTTGGAACCCAAATCAAGCTAAAAAAAATAATAGGCTTTCTATGGCCCACAATTGGAGAGAGAAAGAGAGATGGCACACCCAGGAGTCAAGACTGGCACACAAGCAAAAAGGGCAATATTAATCTCCCACTGATTTGTTTTTTTTTTGTTTTTTTCAGGGAGACTTTAGGAAAAAAAAAATAGAATAAAATGATTTTTCAGGAAGAATTTAGAAACCAAATAAAATAAAATGATTTTTTCAGGGAGAATTTAGAAAACAAATAAAACAAAAAAAGGCTTTCTATGGCCCACTGAGTGAGAGATGACGCACACAGGAGTCAGGAGTGGCACACAAGCCCAGAGGCCAATATTTATCTCCCACTTTTTTTTTTTTGTTCCAGGGAATATTTATAAACCCAATAAAAAAAATAATAAATAGGCTTTCTATGGCCCACTATCTGAGAGACAGAGAGAGATGGCACGCTTAGGACTGGCACACAAGCCCAAAGGCCAATATTAATCTCCCTTTTTTTTTAAGGGAGAATTTATAAAACCAAAAAAAAATAAATAAATAGGCTTTCTATGGCCCACTATTTGTGAGAGAGATGGCACGCTCAGGACTGGCACACAAGCCCAGAGGCCAATATTAATCTCCCACTTTTTTTTTTTTTCCAGGGAAAATTATAAACCCAATAAAAAAATAAAAAAATAAATAGGCTTTCTATGGCCCACTATCTGAGAGAGAGAGATGGCACGCTTAGGACTGGCACACAAGCCCAAAGGCCAATATTAATCTCCCACTGATTGATTTATTGATTTTTTCAGGTAGAATTTAGAACCCAAATAAAGCAAAAAAAAAAAAAAAATGGGCTTTCTATGGCCCACTGAGTGAGTGATGATGCACACAGGAGTCAGGAGTGGCACACAAGCCCTGAGGCCAATATTTTTCTCCCACTGATTGATGTAGTGATTTTTTCAGGTAGATTTTAGAACCAAAATCAAGCAAAAAAATAAATAGGCTTTCTATGGCCCACTGAGTGAGAGATGACACAGACAGGGATGGCACTCTAGCAGAAATGTCAATCTTAATCTCCCACAAAAAAAAAAAAACAGGGAGTGTCCTTCAATTACTATCTCCCTGCAATAATCTCAGCCAGGTATGGCAGGCAGCAATAAGGAGTGGACTGATGCACAAATTAAATAAAAAGTGTGTACAAACCAAAAAGATAGCTGTGCAGAAAGGAAGGAACAAGAGGATTTGTGCTTTGAAAAAAGCAGTTGGTTTGCACAGCGGCGTACACACAGCAATGCAGCTATCAGGGAGCCTTCTAGGGCAGCCCAATGAGCTACAGCGCTGAGGGGGAAAAAAAAAAAATGTAGCTTCCACTGTCCCTGCACACCGAAGGTGGTGTTGGGCAGTGGAAATCGCTACAGCACAAGCGGTTTGGTGGTTAATGGACCCTGCCTAACGCTATCCCTGCTTCTGACGAAGCGGCAGCAACCTCTCCCTAAGCTCAGATCAGCAGCAGTAACATGGCGGTCGGCGGGAACTCCCCTTTATAGCCCCTGTGACGCCGCAGACAGCAAGCCAATCACTGCAATGCCCTTCTCTAAGATGGTGGGGACCAGGACCTATGTCATCACGCTGCCCACACTCTGCGTTTACCTTCATTGGCTGAGAAATGGCGCTTTTCGCGTCATTGAAACGCGACTTTGGCGCGAAAGTCGCGTACCGCATGGCCGACCCCGCACAGGGGTCGGATCGGGTTTCATGAAACCCGACTTTGCCAAAAGTCGGCGACTTTTGAAAATGAACGACCCGTTTCGCTCAACCCTAATACCGACTTATACTCAAGTCAACACATTTTCCCAGTTTTTCGTGGCAAATTTAGGGCCTCGGCTTATACTCGAGTCAGTTTATACTCAAGTATATACGATAACTTTTTGATGATATTCTAATTTAGAGAGAAGGACTTATATTTAATGTTATGCATTTTGAAGATCATTTCATCTTCAACTTGCTTAACTGTTCACAATAACAGTAATTTCGCCCCGGGGTGCCCAAACATTTAAATGCTACTGTATTTTGTTTTCTAACTTTGTTTTCTATTTGCTACTTAATATATAATAAATGTATTTATAATCACCCATCTTAAATAAAGATAAATTATATCCTATATGCTATGTGTGGTTATTTGTATACAGAAGCTAAAATAAATTAAAGAAACAGAATATAAGTAAAAGTGATGTAAATGGAGAGACTATGAGGGTCACAAATTACTATTGTGAAATGACACAATCAATCAACAGCTCCTAAATTGGCATCATGTTATGTATTCCTCCACTGCGGTGTTTTAAAACCAGTCTCTTGCAATTGATTAAAATGCATGTAAGAGATAGCCAGAGACCACATTGAAACATGCTGTAATGATTTTTCCTTTAATCCTGATGATTACTTAACCCTTGGTTTATGTGCCCCATTCTCTACATAAAATGTGGGTGAGAAGATATACCCACAGGTAAGCTTTCAAAATAATGTACTGTGAGTTCCGGTAGCAATGAAATAGTGAACATAAAGCTAAAGTATTTGTTAAATTATTTTAGTGATGTAAATTTTGAGGGGTTGGGAAGTTATGGTCTGTGAGTAATATTTAAAGCACATCCTAAACTGCGTGAATGTTGATTACTTCCTCTCCGTTATGCCGTCGATATATCTTTATAAGTATTGCTTTAAGCACTATTCATACGCCTGGAAATCATTCAAATGCTACTTAATTCAGACAGGAGGTAATTCAGCAGAAAATGCCAGCTGCATATTAATAACTCACACTGGACACATTGTTAAAGTCCTTTTGGCTTAAAGGACCGGCAATGAATTGCCCAGGCAGAGAGTCTAAGATTGAGCAGGTCTGCAATTGGGTGAGGAATCTGTAAGTAGTACACATACTAGAAAATGTCAAGGGACATCTCTTTGGAAGTTGGAGCGTTTCAAGGAGTTTGCTGGAGTGAGCCTTATTTCACAATTTTTATCTAAGAGGCTTCAAAAGCTGAACAGATAAATGGTCATTTTTAGAGTTCAATTTGTAAGAGAGTTAACCCCTTTACCCCCAAGGGTGGTTTGCACGTCAATGACCAGGCCAATTTTTACAATTCTGACCACTGTCCCTTTATGAGGTTATAACTCCGAAATGCTTCAACGGATCCTGGTGATTCTGACATTGTTTTCTCGTGACATATTGTACTTCATGATAGTGGTAAAATTTCTTTGATAGTACCTGCGTTTATTTGTGAAAAAAACGGAAATTTGGCGAAAATTTTGAAAATTTCGCAATTTTCAAACTTTGAATTTTTATGGAATTAAATCACAGAGATATGTCACACAAAATACTTAATAAGTAACATTTCCCACATGTCTCCTTTACATCAGCATAATTTTGGAACCAATTTTTTTTTTTGTTAGGGAGTTATAAGGGTTAAAAGTTGACCAGCAATTTCTCATTTTTACAACACCATTTTTTTTTAGGGACCACGTCTCATTTGAAGTCATTTTGAGGGGTCTATATGATAGAAAATGCCCAAGTGTGACACCATTCTAAAAACTGCACCCCTCAAGGTGCTCAAAACCACATTTAAGAAGTTTATTAACCCTTCAGGTGTTTAATAGGAATTTTTGGAATGTTTAAATAAAAATGAACATTTAACTTTTTTACACAAAAAATTTACTTCAGCTCCAATTTGTTTTATTTTACCAAGGGTAACAGGAGAAATTGGACCCAAAAAGTTGTTGTCCAATTTGTCCTGAGTACGCTGATACCCCATATGTGGCAGTAAACCACTGATTGGGCGCATGGGAGAGCTCGGAAGGGAAGGAGCGCTATTTGACTTTTCAATGCAAAATTGACAGGAATTGAGATGGGACGCCATGTTGCGTTTGGAGAGCCACTGATGTGCCTAAACATTGAAACCCCCCACAAGTGACACCATTTTGGAAAGTAGACCCCCTAAGGAACTTATCTGGATGTGTGGTGAGCACTTTGACCCACCAAGTGCTTCACAGAAGTTTATAATGCAGAACCGTAAAAATAAAAAATCATATTTTTTCACAAAAATTATATTTTTGCCCCCAATTTTTTATTTTTCCAAGGGTAAGAGAAGAAATTGGACCTCAAAAGTTGTTGTCCAATTTGTCCTGAGTACGCTGATACCCCATATGTGGCAGTAAACCACTGTTTGGGCGCATGGGAGAGCTCGGAAGGGAAGGAGCGCAGTTTGACTTTTCAATGCAAGATTGACAGAAATTGAGATGGGACGCCATGTTGCGTTTGGAGAGCCACTGATGTGCCTAAACATTGAAACCCCCCACAAGTGACACCATTTTGGAAAGTAGACCCCCTAAGGAACTTATCTAGAGGTGTGGTGAGCACTTTGACCCACCAAGTGCTTCACAGAAGTTTATAATGCAGAACCGTAAAAATAAAAAATCATATTTTTTCACAAAAATTATATTTTTGCCCCCAATTTTTTATTTTTCCAAGGGTAAGAGAAGAAATTGGACCTCAAAAGTTGTTGTCCAATTTGTCGTGAGTACGCTGATACCCCATATGTGGCAGTAAACCACTGTTTGGGCGCATGGGAGAGCTCGGAAGGGAAGGAGCGCCGTTTGACTTTTCAATGCAAAATTGACAGGAATTGAGATGGGACGCCATGTTGCGTTTGGAGAGCCACTGATGTGCCTAAACATTGAAACCCCCCACAAGTGACACCATTTTGGAAAGTAGACCCCCTAAGGAACTTATCTGGATGTGTGGTGAGCACTTTGACCCACCAAGGGCTTCACAGAAGTTTATAATGCAGAGCCATAAAAATAAAACAAAATTTTTTTCCCACAAAAATTATTTTTAGCCCCCAGTTTTGTATTTTCCCTAGGGTAACAGGAGAAATTGGACCCCAAAAGTTGTTGTCCAATTTGTCCTGAGTACGCTGATACCCCATATGTGGGGGGGAACCACCGTTTGGGCGCATGGGAGGGCTCGGAAGGGAAGGAGCGCCATTTGGAATGCAGACTTAGATGGAATGGTCTGCAGGCGTCACATTGCGTTTGCAGAGCCCCTAATGTACCTAAACAGTAGAAACCCCCCACAAGTGACACCATTTTGGAAAGTAGACCCCCTAAGGAACCCATCTTGATGTGTTGTGAGAGCTTTGAACCCCCAAGTATTTCACTACAGTTTATAACGCAGAGCCATGCAAATAAAAAATATTTTTTTTCCACAAAAATTATATTTTAGCCCCCAGTTTTGTATTTTTCCAAGGTTAGCAGGAGAAATTGGACCCTAAATGTTGTTGTCCAATTTGTCCTGAGTACGCTGATACCCGATATGTGGGGGGGAACCACCGTTTGGGCGCATGGGAAGGCTCGGAAGGGAAGGAGCATCATTTGGAATGCAGACTTAGATGGATTGGTCTGCAGGCGTCACATTGCGTTTGCAGAGCCCCTAATGTACCTAAACAGTAGAAACCCCCCACAAGTGACCCCATATTGGAAACTAGACCCCTCAATGAACTTATCTAGATGTGTTGTGAGAACTTTGAACCCCCAAGTGTTTCACTACAGTTTATAACGCAGAGCCGTGAAAATAAAAAATCTTTTTGTTTTCCCACAAAAATTATTTTTTAGCCCCCAGTTTTGTATTTTCCCAAGGGTAACAGGAGAAATTGGTCCACAAAAGTTGTTGTCCATTTGTCCTGAGTACGCTGATACCCCATATGTTGGGGTAAACCCCTGTTTGGGCACACAGGAGAGCTCGGAAGGGAAGGAGCACTGTTTTACTTTTTCAACGCAGAATTGGCTGGAATTGAGATCGGACGCCATGTCGTGTTTGGAGAGCCCCTGATGTGCCGAAACAGTGGAAACCCCCCAATTATAACTGAAACCCTAATCTAAACACACCCCTAACCCTAATTCCAACGGTAACCCTAACCACACCTCTAACCCTGACACACCCCTAACCCTAATCCCAACCCTATTCCCAACTGTAAATGTAATCTAAACCCTAACCCTAACTTTAGCCCCAACCCTAACTGTAGCCCCAACCCTAACCCTAACCCTAGCCCTAACCCTAGCCCTAACCCTAGCCCTAACCCTAACCCTAGCCCTAACCCTAGCCCTAACCCTAGCCCTAACCCTAGCCCTAGCCCTAACCCTAGCCCTAACCCTAACCCTAACCCTAGCCCTAACCCTAGCCCTAACCTTAGCCCTAGCCCTAACCCTAGCCCTAACCCTAGCCCTAACCCTAGCCCTAACCCTAACCCTAGCCCTAGCCCTAACCCTAGCCCTAACCCTAGCCCTAGCCCTAACCCTAGCCCTAACCCTAGCCCTAACCCTAGCCCTAACCCTAGCCCTAGCCCTAACCCTAGCCCTAACCCTAGCCCTAATGGGAAAATGGAAATAAATACATTTTTTTTTATTTTTCCCTAACTAAGGGGGTGATGAAGGGGGGTTTGATTTACTTTTATAGCGAGTTTTTTAGCGGATTTTTATGATTGGCAGCCGTCACACACTGAAAGACCCTTTTTATTGCAAAAAATATTTTTTGCAATACCACATTTTGAGAGCTATAATTTTTCCATATTTTGGTCCACAGAGTCATGTGAGGTCTTGTTTTTTGTGGGACGAGTTGACGTTTTTATTGAAAACATTTTTGGGCACGTGACATTTTTTTATCGCTTTTTATTCCGATTTTTGTGAGGAAGAATGACCAAAAGCCAGCTATTCATGAATTTCTATTGGGGGAGGCGTTTATACCGTTCCGCGTTTGGTAAAATTGATAAATCAGTTTTATTCTTCGGGTCAGTACGATTACAGCGATACCTCATTTATATCATTTTTTTATGGTTTGGCGCTTTTATACGATAAAAACTATTTTACAGAAAAAATAATTATTTTTGCATCGCTTTATTCTCAGGACTATAACTTTTTTATTTTTTTGCTGATGATGCTGTATGGCGGCTCTTTTTTTGCGGGACAATATGACGCTTTCAGCGGTACCATGGTTATTTATATCTGTCCTTTTGATCGCGTGTTATTCCACTTTTTGTTCGGCAGTATGATAATAAAGCGTTGTTTTTTGCCTCGTTTTTTTTTTTTTTTCTTACGGTGTTTACTGAAGGGGTTAACTAGTGGGACAGTTTTATAGGTCGGGTCGTTACGGATGCGGCGATACTAAATATGTGTACTTTTATTGGTTTTTTTTTTTATTTAGATGAAGAAATGTATTTATGGGAATAATATATTTTTTTTTTTTTCATTATTTTGGAATATTTTTTTTTATTTTTTTTACACATTTGGAAAAATTTTTTTTTACTTTTTTACTTTGTCCCAGGGGGGGACATCACAGATCAGTGATCTGACAGTTTGCACAGCACTCTGTCAGATCACTGATCTGACTAGCAGCGCTGCAGCCTTCACAGTGCCTGCTCTAAGCAGGCTCTGTGAAGCCACCTCCCTCCCTGCAGGACCCGGATCCGCGGCCATCTTGGATCCGGGGCTGGAGGGAGCAGGGAGGGAGGTGAGACCCTCGCAGCAACGCGATCACATCGCGTTGCTCCGGGGGTCTCAGAGAAGCCCGCAGGGAGCCCCCTCCCTGCGCGGTGCTTCCCTGCACCGCCGGCACATCACGTCATCTTTGATCGCGGTGTGCCAGGGGTTAATGTGCCGGGGGCGGTCCGTGACCGCTCCTGGCACATAGTGCCGGATGTCAGCTGCGATAAGCAGCTGACACCCGGCCGCGATCGGCCGTGCTCCCCCCGTGAGCGCGGCCGATCGGCTATGACGTACTATCCCGTCCAGGGTCAGATAAGCCCAGGGCACCTCGACGGGATAGTACGTCTAAGGTCACAGAGGGGTTAAATTTCACCTAATCTCTTGGATTTTTACTGATTTTTCATCCAATGTGCATAACATTGTGTTCTTCTTGCTCATCACACTACTACATGGTCACCAAAGATATCAGGAAACTCTCGGCTGAATTATCATTAAACCAAAAGTTATCTTCCCCGGTTCCCTAGAAAGAGCACTCACTCTTTAGGATTTGAGCAGGTTGTTAACCCATCCCAAGGAATACTCCGAAATACAGAGAATTACCAGATTTTGTTCAGGATTGTTCTGGTAAAACACTGATTTTTGACAAGTACAGTGCCTTGTGAAAGTATTCGGCCCCCTGGAACTTTTCAACCTTTTCCCACATATCATGCTTCAAACATAAAGATACCAAATGTAAATGATTGGTGAAGAATCAACAAGTGGAACACAATTGTGAAGTTGAACGAAATTTATTGGTTATTTTAATTTTTTGTGGAAATTCAAAAACTGAAAAGTGGGGCGTGTAATATTATTCGGCCTCTTTACTTTCAGTGCAGCACACTCCCTCCAGAAGTTCATTGTGGATCTCTGAATGATCCAATGTTGTCCTAAATGCCTAATGATGATAAATATAATCCACCTGTGTGTGATCAAGTCTCCGTATAAATGCACCTACTCTGTGATAGTCTCAGGGTTCTGTTTGAAACACAGAGAGCATCATGATGACCAAGGAACACAACAGGCAGGTCCGTGATACTGTTGTGGAGAAGTTTAAAGCTGGATTTGGATACAAAATGATTTCACAAACTTTAAACATCTCAAGGAGCACTGTGCAAGTGATCATATTGAAATGGAAGGAGTATCATACCACTGCAAATCTACCAAGACCCTACCGTCCCTCTAAACTCTAAACAGGTGTGGCGGGCTAATTAAAAAAATGAATATTGCTGAGTTGGAAGGGAGCGCAAATAAAAGAGCCACCTTGACAGAATGCAGCATTAGTGCTGCCCAAGGTGGCTCTTTTAGTTAAAAACGCCGGGGGGGGGGGGGGGATGACAGGTTCCCTTTAAATTATTGGAATATCAAAGTCCTTGCTATAATCCATACTGTGAAAGAACCTGAAGTGAGTAGTTCATGGGAGAAAAGCCATGAACATAGCAAAGATGAAGCAGTTATGTAGGGAGAAGATGCTTAAAATTCCTCGAAGCCGATGTGCAGGACCCAACAATTAGTGGAAATGTTTGGATGCAGTTATCACTGAACAAGGAGTGCAGACATTGAAAGTAAATGTTCACATACTTTTCCTATTCACAGACATGTGGGATTGGATAATTTTCCACATTTTAAATATTATAGTTATATAATTTTTATAATATATTTTTTTGTTTTGGGACATACAACTGGTAACACCCAGTTGCCCGTGTATTCATAAATTTCTGTGTATAGTAACAGAGGAGTGGAGCAATACAAATTTCTAAGAAACGATGATAATAAAGAATTGTCCAGAAAACGCAAACATGTCAAGAGAGCTGACACATCCTCTATAAGATATCTAAAAGTCTTCATAATAAATATTTCAAATGGAAAAATCCAAGTTTTTAGAGTTTACCTTTAACTCTTCAAAATACTAAGATTTATAGATCCAAGGAAAGCAACATTTATTGCATTTTTAGTTTTGTGTTTTCTATTTATCTTCTAGTCATGCTTATCTTGTCATTTCTTATCCTGGGCTTTTACATTGAAACCTTGCCTGGATTCTTTCAGTTATCTCAGAACCTAACACTTTCCTTTTAATGTATTCTGCTGAAACCTCCCGCTGAGTTATGTCTCTGCATCTCCGTCCATGCAGCAGTTGATGCTGTCAGCAATGATTGACAGGATCAGAATCTTTTGAGGAACATTTTGCAAAAGAAGAGAACAACAGGGTAATGCTCTGCCTCCAAACAACAGGAAATATACAACAGGGGGATTCATGAATAACTTAGAATTAAAATATATTGTTCTCACGTGGAACTGAAAACCAAATCACATTACATACCCTTAATGACAACCAATACATCTTTTAACTGACCTGACATATAAGAGAATAACATCCCCATACAGGTAACAATCCAGCAGCTGTCGGCTGTTCACTATAGCTGACAACTTGCTGCATCAGCCACGATCAGCGTTTGCACCGTCCAAATCTGTTTAACCCCTTAGATGCTGCTGTCAATAGTGACTACATCATTATAAATGGTTAACAGAGTGTGGGGGCTTCCTCTTTATCCCAATTGGTGCCCTCAGATCATGATTGTGTGGTCCTGATGTTTGCAATGGTAATTCACGACCAAATAGCGGCCTTACAATAATATGTTTGCGATGGTAATTCACGACCAAATAGCGGCCTTACAATATTATTACCAAATAAAGTGACACTGGTCAGATTTAAAAAACTAGATGGTAGCCCGATTCTAACGCATCGGGTATTCTAGAATATGTATGTAGTTTATTTATGAAGATTTTAGAATACATTGAATACACAGGATTCAGCCGGCCGCGACCAATTAGAGAAGCGTGGTTCAAATCCCGCACCGGACTGCGCCTGTCTCTGATTGTTCGCGGCCGGCCACGTAGTATATAGCAGAGCCACACTGTATATAACAACCCACGTAGTATATTGCACAGCCACATAGAATATTGCACAGCCACGTAGTATATCACAACCCATGGAGTATATAGGACAGCCACATAGTATATTGCACAGACCACAGAGTGTATAACAGCCCACATAGCATATAACACAACCACGTAGTATATAACAGCCCACACACGCAGTATATAACACAGGCCATGTAGTGTATAACACAGTCCAAGTAGTGTATAACACAGCCCACGTAGTGTATAACACAGCCCACGTAGTGTATAACACAGCCCACGTAGTGTATAGCACAGCCACATAGTATATTGCACAGCCACGTAGTATATTGCACAGCCCACGTAGTATATTGCACAGCCCATGCAGTATATTGCACAGCCCACGCAGTACATTGCACAGCCCACGCAGTACATTGCACAGCTCACGCAGTGCATTGCACAGCCCACGTAGTACATTGCACAGCCCACGTATTACATTGTACAGCCCACGTAGTACATTGCACAGGCCAAATAGTATATTGCACAGCCCACGTAGTATATTGCACAGCCCATGTAGTATATTGCACAGCCCATGCAGTATATTGCACAGCCCACGCAGTATATAGCAAAGCCCATGCAGTATATTGCACAGCCCACGTAGTATATTGCACAGCCCACGTAGTATATTGCACAGCCCACGTAGTATATTGCACAGCCCACGTAGTATATTGCACAGCCCACATAGTATATTGCACAGCCCACATAGTATATTGCACAGCCCACATAGTATATTGCACAGCCCACATAGTATATTGCACAGCCCACATAATACATTGCACAGCCACATAGTATATTGCAAAGCCCATGTAGTATATTGCAAAGCCACGCAGTATATTGCACAGCCGCGTAGTATATTGCCCAGCCACGTGGCATATAGCACAGCCCATGTAGTATATTGCACAGCCACACAGTATATTGCACAGCCACTTAGTATATTGCCCAGCCCACATAGTATATTGCACAGCCACGTAGTATATTGCACAGCCCACGTAGTATATTGCACAGCCACATAGTATATTGCACAGCCCACGTAGTATATTGCCCAGCCCACGTAGTATATTGCACAGCCACGTAGTATATTGCCCAGCCCACATAGTATATTGCCCAGCCCACGTAGTATATTGCACAGCCACATAGTATATTGCACAGCGACGTATTATATTGCCCAGCCCACTTAGTATATTGCACAGCCCACATAGTATATTGCACAGCCACATAGTAAATTGCCCAGCCCACGTAGTATATTGCACAGCCACGTAGTATATTGCCGAGCCCACGTAGTATATTACACAGCCCACGTAGTATATTGCAAAGCCACATAGTATATTGCACAGCCCATGTAGTATATTGCCCAGCCCATATAGTATATTGCACAGCCCATGTAGTATATTGCACAGCCCACGTAGTATATAGCAATGTGGGCATCATATCCCTGTTAAAAAAAAGAATTAAAATAAAAAATAGTTGTATACTCACCTTCCGTTGGCCCCCGGATCGAAGCGGTTATCGACGCTCTTCACACACTCCGGTCTGAAGAGTGCATTGCAGTCCCATGAGATGATGACGTAGTGGTCTCGCGAGACCGCTATGTGATCATCTCGTGAGATCGCAATGCATGGAGCGGTCACCGGAGCGTCGCTAGGAGCGGGAAAGGCCTGTTCTGGATCCGAGGGGCCGATGGATTGTGAGTATATAACGATTTTTTATTTTTTTTTTATTATTTTTAACATTAGATCTTTTTACTATTGATGCAGCATCAATAGTAAAAAGTTGGTCACACAGTGTTAATGGCAGCGTTAATGGAGTGTGTTACACCGCAGCATTACGTGGTCCGTTAGCGCTGCCATTAACCCTGTGTGAGTGCTGACTGGAGGGGAGTATGGATCGGGCACTGACTGCGGGGAGTAAGGAGTGGCCATTTTGCTGCCGGACTGTGCCCGTCGCTGATAGGTCGTGGCTGTTTTGCCGAGACCAATCAGTGACTTGGGATTTCCGTTACAGACAGACAGAAAGACAGACAGACAGAAAGACGGAAGTGACCCATAGACAATTATATAGTAAATTTGGCTCCATCACTAAGGGGTTAATCTAATCCCACATGGTGCCATAAGCATAGCCATAAGCACATCAAATCAATAGCACCATTTTAAAATTAGGTCAATAAAATGTTTTTGTTTTTTTTCCATCCAAACACTGTCAATATATATCAATAGATATATTTGGAATTTCTAGTAGGTGGAGAACCCAAACTCTATAATTCTAAATTATATAAAGAGCAGAGACCACAACTCCCATCTTGATAGATGAGGTGGACACGTGAAGCCGTGGAGAAGCTATAAGGGTTCTGCTCGCCAGCTTCAATCTATAAAGAAATAGGGGGGACTCAATAGGTAGAACGTGTTGTTATGTACAGTCCAGTCATCGTAATAGTAAATAGGTGTTATGATTTGAAGCGGCATAAACACACACCAGAAGAAAGAAGTCTTGAAGATGGAAGTAGAAGGTTCGGATTATGGACCTTGTAAGTTTGGATCAATTGCAGAATGGAAAGCATGGGTAGGGTGACAGACAGAGATGAGGGAGGAGATGGAGGCAGTACAGAACTGTGGAGAGGTTTTTGAGTGAGAGAGATAAATTTACCGTATATACTCATAGTAACATAGTAACATAGTTAGTAAGGCCGAAAAAAGACATTTGTCCATCCAGTTCAGCCTATATTCCATCATAATAAATCCCCAGATCTACGTCCTTCTACAGAACCTAATAATTGTATGATACAATATTGTTCTGCTCCAGGAAGACATCCAGGCCTCTCTTGAACCCCTCGACTGAGTTCGCCATCACCACCTCCTCAGGCAAGCAATTCCAGATTCTCACTGCCCTAACAGTAAAGAATCCTCTTCTATGTTGGTGGAAAAACCTTCTCTCCTCCAGACGCAAAGAATGCCCCCTTGTGCCCGTCACCTTCCTTGGTATAAACAGATCCTCAGCGAGATATTTGTATTGTCCCCTTATATACTTATACATGGTTATTAGATCGCCCCTCAGTCGTCTTTTTTCTTAAGTCTTTTTTCTATACTCGAGTATAAGCCGAGAATTTCAGCCCATTTTTTTAGGCAGAAATTGCCCCTTTTGGCTTATACTCGAGTCATTCCCAGGGGAGGGGGAGTGACAGCTGTCTAATCATACTCACCTGCTCCTGGCACGGTCCCTGCATGTCCCTGGTTCTCCGGGCGCTGACAGCTTCTTCTAGCGTTGAGCAGTCACATGTTACCGCTCATTACAGTAATGAATATGCACCCAACTCCACTCCCATAGGGGTGAAGTCGCATATTCATTACTATAATGAGCAGTACCATGTGACCGCTCAACACAGGAAGAAGCTGCCAGCGCCCGGAGAACCAGGGACGTGCAGGGACCGCGCCAGGAGCAGGTGAGTATAATGGGGCATTGCGCGATATTCACCGCTGGGCGCCGCTCCGTCTTCCTCTGCAGTGACGCTCAGGTTAGAGGGTGCGATGTCTCAATTAGTGGGAGCGCCGCCCTCTGTCTGAACGTCAGCTTAATCGCAGCAATAGCATATGGGGCAAATGTGTCTATGGAGCATCTTATGGGGCCATAATCAGCATTTGTGGAGCATTATACGGGGCAAATGTGTCTATGGAGCATCTTATGGGGTCCTAATCAGCATTTGTGCAGCATTATATGGGGCAAATGTCTGTATGGAGCATCTTATAGGGCCATAATCAGCATTTGTGGAGCATTGTATGGGGCAAATGTCTGTATGGAGCATTTTATGGGGTCGTAATCAGCATTTGTGGAGCATTATATGGGGCAAATATCTGTATGGAGCATCTTATAGGGCCATAATCAGCATTTGTGCAGCATTGTATGGGGCAAATGTCTGTATGGAGCATCTTATAGGGCCATAATCGGCATTTGTGCAGCACTGTATGGGGCAAATATCTGTATGGAGCATCTTATGGGGTCCTAGTCAGCATTTGTGGAGCATTATATGGGGCAAATGTCTGTATGGAGCATCTTATGGGGCCCTAATCAGCATTTGTGCAGCATTATATGGGGCAAATGTCTGTATGGAGCATCTTATAGGGCCATAATCAGCATTTGTGCAGCACTGTATGGGGCAAATATCTGTATGGAGCATCTTATGGGGTCCTAGTCAGCATTTGTGGAGCATTATATGGGGCAAATATCTGTATGGAGCATCTTATAGGGCCATAATCAGCATTTGTGCAGCATTGTATGGGGCAAATGTCTGTATGGAGCATCTTATAGGGCCA
Source organism: Ranitomeya imitator (assembly GCF_032444005.1). Lineage (NCBI taxonomy): Eukaryota > Metazoa > Chordata > Amphibia > Anura > Dendrobatidae > Ranitomeya > Ranitomeya imitator. Next base: position 66,933,702 of record NC_091283.1, read on the forward strand.
TAATCGGCATTTGTGCAGCACTGTATGGGGCAAATATCTGTATGGAGCATCTTATGGGGTCCTAGTCAGCATCTGTGGAGCATTATATGGGGCAAATGTCTGTATGGAGCATCTTATGGGGTCATAATCAACATTTGTGCAGCATTATATGGGGCATATTTTAATATGGAGCATCTTATGGGGCCCATCATAAACTGTATGGAGCATTATATGGGGCTCCTGATTCAATATGGATATTCAAAAACACTTAAACTACTGATGTCTCAATTAATTTTACTTTTATTGGTACTTATTTTTATTTTTGACATTTACTGGTAGCTGCTGCATTTTCTACCCTAGGCTTATACTCGAGTCATTAAGTTTTCTCAGTTTTTTGTGGCAAAATTAGGGGTCTCGGCTTATACTCGGGGCGGCTTGTACTCGAGTATATACGGTATATTGTATTCTCTAGCGATTGGGTAATCAGCGTAATGACTGGCACAAGGTGGAGGCATTGATGAAGCAGCTGGACAGAATACAATCCTGGCTTTCATTTTAGCATATGAGAAAATGACTTATGAAGCAGTGATTCTAAAAACTGACACAATGATCAAACCGTAATGTGTATGAGAGAAATCACTAAAATCTGAATAAGCCCTAACACATATGCTTTATTCTTGAAGAAAAGGGTAAGACCTCATTCACACAACAGTGATTTTCCTAGTATGAAAAAAATGTCAGATTTTGATCAGTATTTGACCAGTGTATCAGTTTCTACCATGTGAAAAATAAATAAATAGCAAAACCACTGCTACCATTACAATGTTAAAAACAAACAGCTCAAGGATTGTACTGTGTGCCTTCACTAATTTTTCACATTCTCATTGACTTGTATGAGTAATTTTGGTCCATAACTTGGATTATAAGTGGCCTTGACTCTGCTATTCTATTCCATATATTTGGTCTGTAAAAAAACATGGAAATGTGAACAGCCCCATAGACTATAATGGGTGAATTTACTATAAGTAATATTCAAACAAGTATAGTGTGGATAAGTAAGGCGATAATATCCCTTACTAAATGTAGATTGGAATCTCCAAATACAATATGAATACTACAAATATATGGAGTCAACCCCCCAAAAAAGTAAAATAAAAAAGCTTTTAAAATATATAAAAATGTATTACACACCCAAAATAAGTAAAAAAAACACGATAATGAAATATTAAAAGTGTTGAAGGCACAAAGTCCAAAGGGATACACTGGTCCATGAGAACATGTATATAACAGTAGAAGGTGAAAAATTTAAATACAGCTGATTCAGTAATACAGCAAGCAGCATCCGTGCATAAATGCCCATGGACTGTATATATCGTAGTTAAAAATGGTATCAAAAGATGACTACAACCAAAATATCATAGGCTTAAAGAGTAATGTATAGGGTATGCAGTATTATTTTGTTTCCAGAACAAACCCTACCCTCAATGTATAAAATATTAAACCTATATTAAGAAATGTCGCACTTAACAACACAAAAAAATATTTAATATGTGGTAATATTTAGTGATGAGCGAGCACTAAAATGCTTGGTATTCAATTCGAAATGGCTCGAATTGAGTAACGAGTATAATGGAAGTCAAAGGGAAACTCGAACACTTTTCTGGAAGACCCTAATAGAAGGATTGGGGGGCAAGAAAACTGCGGAAATGGATGGAAACAGTGCTCAAATGGAATGGAAACAGCATGGGAAAGAATTCTGGACACATCTTTGACTCCAAGGTCGCTGCTGGGAACTAAATACTTAAGTAGTCTTAAAGATAACGTGGGCTCCCCCCATTTTTGATGAGCAGCCATGGCAAAGCAGACAGCTGGGTTATTTGGCCCTACCCAGCCTAAAAATACCACCCCAGAATCGACACCATCAGATTAGATGCAAAACTTCTGGTGCTTTGTCGGGCTTTTCCTGATTGCCCTGGTGTGGTGGAAATCGGGGTATGTCAGCTGGTATCAAGCCCTGGGGTTAATAATGGAGAGGTGTCTATGAGACACCCCCCTATTGCTAACCCAGGAATCATAAAAAAAAAATAGAAAAAATACTTTACTTGAATAAAGACTCCCACCACAATATCCCTCATTCAAAAACGTATTAAAAAAAACATTTCCACAAAGCTCCTCCATTGTAGTCCACTTCTTCACTTCCAGCTTTGGCGTCTGTAAATAGCAGTTGAGTACCGCTGTTCACAGGCGCCAGGTAGTGACGACAACTGTCATCATGGCCGCATGTTTATTGACTGTCTAACAGCTGTGGAACAGGGGGGCAGGGGACTCAAGCACAACACTCAAGTACCCGCAATATTATCGAGTAATGAGCTGCAGCTTCCTGTTAAACAAGAATTATATATTAACAATATATATATATATATATATATATATATATATATATATATTACGTGAACATCACCAAAAATAAAAAAAAATATATATTTTTTTTTACCTCGCAGTGCTGACGAAGAAGACATTGTTTAGCTGGCTGGTGGCCTGGTAGGCTGTGGCTGGCCTGGAAGGCTGTGGCTGGCTGCTGGCCTGTGGCTGGCTGCTGGCCTGGGGCAGGCTTTTGCTCTGGCTGATGGCAGGTTTTTGCTCTTGCGGCAGGTTCTTGCTCTGGCGGCAGGTTCTAGGTCTCTGTCTTGCTTGCAGGCTTGTACATGGATGAGTGAAGCCCAACCTGATCGGCTTTATATACTCCTTTCCTAATTGGGGGCTGGCCAATTGTATCCTAATTAAATCAGAGCATGCGCAGTAAAAAAACGGAATCCGGCACCGAATTCTGTTATGTGACGGATCTGGTGCCTTCCGGCGCCCATAGGCTTCCATTCTAGCAAGCACCGGATGGCGCCAGATCCATCGCTGTCCGGCTTTTCGCCGGAGACAAAAAACTTTACTTTGTCCATTTTTCCCTGGCGCCAGATAAACAATTTTCATCGGATCCGGCGAACGACAGATGAAACGTGAGGCCATCCATTGCAATCCGTCGCTAATACAAGTCTATGAGCAAAAAACAGATCCGGCGGCATCATTCGTAGGATCTGTTTTTTTTTTTCAAAATTCGCCGGATTGAGCCTGTCGGCAAAAAACTGATATGTGAAAGAGGCCTAACTTTTATCTTATGCCAGAAATCCTACTCCAGTCTATGACTGGAGTAAGATTTGTGACGAGGCGCATGGAGGTGCATGCCACTTTTCAAACGTGCCTGATTTATCAAGAGCGTCTAACCCCACATACCCCTTCATCAATACTTTCATTGTTCACACTGGTCCTCATGAGACCCCCCAAAAAGGCACAAATGCAATAATGAATCGAGGCCTTGCACTGTCTAAGAATAAGACAATAGTGATAAAAATGTCTTATTGTGCCAATTGACAAATTTTGCGCAACTGTGTTGATAAAATCAACTCTACTACGTCAATAAATCCAAACTTGTAGATTATATAAACCGGAAACAGACGCAGGTTTTCCAAACTGAACCAACTGTCCTTATTTCCCTAAGGCGTCCACATTACTGTAAACCTGCCCCTACTTTATCAAGCCTCTAATTAGCGTAATGTTATTTTTGTTTCCCAAGTCTCTGACTAAACCGATAAAGTCAAGGTAAAATTAAATGAAGAAACCATTCGCCGTGCAGAAATCAGCATTATTATATTCAATAATCTGAGTTAATATCCCGCAGTGATACCTTTAAGTAGTCTATGCATATGGCCCAAGGATTTAATAAGGAAAAGCATATGCGTTTGCCATGGGGAATATTGTATCTTATAAGACAACAACTGCTGAATGGCAAATTTAAGAAGTTTTACTTTCAGGCAAATCGCATGTCTATACAGGGGATTGTAAAAGTGCAAACCTATATTTATCTCGTGCTTCACTTATCATTTTTTTCTTGAACTGACTTTTTCTTAAGCAGCTGAACAAGTCAAAATATCTCTCGGCTATAATTGTTTCAAGGTTGTTTAGTCCCGATTCCGTGTTTTATAATGACTTATCCTTGATACACTATTATCCTTTATTTATAAGCTTCCAGTATTCATTATGTGGCTCCTCGGTAGGAACAAATGACTGATGTTTCGAGTTTAAGTTTCCAGATTTCATTTTTTTTTCACAGAATCTAGGACAATGTTATGTTATTGTTCCATCTTAGAAACAGATACAAGGACGTTCAGGCTACAGAACGATACAAGAAAGTAGGAGAGAATTAACATTGAAGGAAAGTAAGGGACATAAATATCTCATGGCTGTTATTCTACGCATCACTTTATTTTTATTAGTCATTCTCTAATATCTTAGCAGGGACGTAACTATAAAGGGCATGCAACAAAAGTCTGGAGGGACTCCAAAGATTATATAAAAAACTAGAAATAGGCCCAACGCTATCGCATCTGGAGTCCGATGATATTAACATCAGTAGACGTCACCGCTATTCCCCAAGCAGGCACAGTAACAGCCACGTCGTTACCGCACATGTGCGGGTAGATCGGGTAGAGCACACAGTTGTGACTGTCACTGTGCATGCGTGGGAATAGTGGTGTCGTGATGTCACTTGCGCAGGCGCAGTTCTTGGCCTTGCGGCCACGAACTGCGCCTGCACAAGTGACATATACATCCTCGTTATTCCCGCTCATGCCTAGTAACGATGTGGCTGTTACTGTGCCTGCATAGGCATGCAGGCGCAAGTGACACTGCCGCGGTGCCTTATGGGATTCGGGGACAGCGGCCGAAAGTCCCAACTGGTGACTATTATATAGGATGATTAGTGGGATAGTTAATATATTTTTGTTTGTCTTTCTGAATTCAAGTTTCCCTGCAGTGATCAGTTTATTTCCATCATCATTCTGTCTGTACTATAGATACTGTAACTTCCCTTTCCTCCGTTTTCAGTATCCATTGTTCTTGCCATTGAACCCCTTTATGACCTATGCTATGACGTAGCTGTACGTCATAGGTCGCCTCCCCCTCTTTACATTGGGCTCTGGCCTCAAATGCTCACAGCTTCAAGTCTCCTAAAGAGGCTATTGTACCTAGTAAAAAAGTGGAAAGTTTTTAAAAACTTTAAAGAATTAAAAAAAATATAAAAGTTCAAATCACCCCTCTTTTGTCCCATTCAAAATAAAACAATAAAAATTTTAAAAAAGACACATATTTGGTATTGCCGCGTTCAGAAACACCCCATCTATCAAAATATAAAAATAATTAATTCAATTGGTAACGCGTAACAAAAAAATTTGAAGCGCCAGAATTACAATTGTTATAGTCATCGAAATATTGAAATAAAAGGCAATAACAGGTGATAAAATCTACACCAAAATTGTATCAATAAAAAAGTCAGTGCAAAAAAAAATATGGAGATGTTACAGGGCTCAGAAAATAGTGCCATTTTTTTTTTTGTTACAAAGTGGATTTTTTTACCACTTAAAGTGAACCTGTCATAAGAGCTGTGCTAGCAGGATTTTGATAAGTAAACTACAGGCATTGTCAGGTTGGCAGTGTTAAACTGATTAAAATTATACCTGGGGTGAAGAAATCTGTCTTGTGGTTCTTGTGTAATCAGTGTTAGAAGTTTTCAGTTAATGAGATGCCGGTGCTCCGGGGCGGGACAGTAGGGAGAGTTTTATCTTCCTGCTCTAAGTCGGAGAAACCTGCTCACACGCTGCCCCAAAGCAGAAACAATCTGTCTGTGTCTCTGTCTTTATGATGTGCTTCGAGTGAGTCCGTGTGCAGGTTTCTTCTTTGCTCTCCGTGCATGTGTTGTGACTGTCACACAGCCGCAACACATGCAGCTGCGGTGCCGAGCAACTGATTATCGGGAGCGCTCCAGGTAATCAGGTTACTGAAGCAGCTATTCGGTAAGCACTATAGCTATTCGGATAAGCTCTTATCCGAAGCTACTCGAAGAACCCTAATGATGAGGCCATATCTCAGTAATGGACAGACACAGGAATAAAACAAAAACAATGCTGGACTCATGGGAAATAGCATTTACACCAGGTAAAAAAATATGTATTTATTTAAAGTGATATGTACTATACTACTAGATTATACTTGTAGATCGTGAGCCTTCGCGGGCAGGGTCCTCTCTCCTCCTGTACCAGTTGTGACTAGAGTTGAGCGACCTTGACCTTTTTAGAGTCGAGCCGGGTTTTGCGAAACCCGACTATGTCCAAAGTCGGGTCGAGTGAAATCGGCCGATTATGACGTAAAGTCGGGATCGACCGAAACACGAAACCCAATGCAAGTCAATGGGGCAGCATAGTCGGCAGTGAGTGGGGGCCAGGAAAACACCTAGAGTGGCCATTTTAATGTCAAAACCATCCATTCTTCTTAATGAAGCTTGTCAAGCGTAATTTACCTTATAATAATTGGAAGGCATTTGAAATTGGGGGTCATTTGGCTAAAGTTGTGGGGGGTAGGGCTGGTTCAAGTAATTAGTGGGCCCAGGAAATCTGGACCACGTCACGGCAGTGGAGCAGGGAGAGGTAAGTATTTCAACTTTGCAAGTGCTGTGAACCTGAGCAAGCAGGGGGGGCCCACTCGTTGGCATTGGCACTGGCACAGGGCCCCTCAAAGTACAGCGGTGTGTTTGCACGGCGGGGGCGCCTCCCACCGGCAGCAACACTTTTGCGTACTATGAGAGGCCCTGTGCCAGTGACGTCGCCAACTAGTATTCCTCCCCCCACCTGATGAAGGAACCTGCACTTTCATCTGCACCTTCCTCTTTGTCCCCGTGTAAGGTGGTATGGTATGCGGGAAGAGCAACCTGACTTTCAGCAGGGTCACAATGTTGTTGTGTAGCGTGCACGGGGAATGTTGCGTTATGGGTCAATGTACCAGCAGACTCATCTATCACTGGCTGGGCAATGGGCACGATGAAGTGGAAACACAGATATAGGCCCAAAGAAGAAAGTGGGCTAAATGCAGTTCAAAATTGGTAACACAGGAATAACCAGGGGGCATTGCAGTGGAGGACAACTGGAATGAGAGGCTGACACAGAGAGTAGGGCCAAATCAGTAAGTAGTCGAAATGCAGTTCAAAATTGGCAACCGTAGTAAACAGGCGGCACAGCTTTGTTCAGTGGAGGAGAACAGCAAGGAGTGGCAGACACCGATAGTAGGCCCCAACCCAACTAGTAGGCCAAATGCAGTCTAACATTAACAACTACTTAACGAGAGGCTGAAAATGGTATTTCAGGACAGGAAACCAGGAGAACAGCAAGGAGTGGCAGACACCGATAGTAGGCCCCAAACCAACTAGTACGCCAAATGCAGTTGTTCCATTTAACCACAATTTAATGAGAGCCTGAAGATAGAAGCTCAGGAAAGGCAACCTGGGGAACACCTTGGAGTGTAACACACCATCTCTCTCCACCCCATACCCATTTTGTAGGCCTAATGCTGTGTACTTTTCTACAACTACTAAACGAGAGTCGGAAGACCGAAGCAATGGCAAGGAAACCTGGGGAACACCTTGGAGTGTAACACACCATCTCTCTCCACCCCATACCCAATTTGTAGGCCTAATGCAGCCTACTTTCCGACACCTACTAAACGAGAGCATGAAGATCGAAGCTCAGGAAAGGCAACCTGGGGAACACCTTGGAGTGTAACACACCATCTCTCTCCACCCCATACCCATTTTGTAGGCCTAATGCTGTGTACTTTTCTACAACTACTAAACGAGAGTCGGAAGACCGAAGCAATGGCAAGGAAACCTGGGGAACACCTTGGAGTGTAACACACCATCTCTCTCCACCCCATACCCAATTTGTAGGCCTAATGCAGCCTACTTTCCGACACCTACTAAACGAGAGCATGAAGATCGAAGCTCAGGAAAGGCAACCTGGTGAAAACCTTGGAGTGTAACACAACCTGTCTCTACACCCCATACCAAATTTGTAGGCCTAATGCAGCGTAGTTTCCACCAACTACTAAACGAGAGCCGGAAGATCGAAGCTCATGAAAGGCAACCCGGGGAACACCTTGGAGTGTAACACAACCTCTCTCTACACCACGAAAGGGCTGATTCTTAGGAAGGAAGGCTGTTGTAAATAAGCATTGCGCGTCCGAGGGTGATTATATTCTTATTCGGTATCTACTCACCCTCGGACGCGCCATGCTTCTTGATTTGTAATTAATGTTTATTTGCAATGTGCTTTTGACTTACTCAATTATTTTTTTAATTATTGATTTTATTAAATTAATAGTTTAACATCTTATTGGAAATAATTTAAAGGAGACGCGACAGGACAACACTCGGTGGATGCCATATCTGTGTTAACAACTCCAAAAAACTTTCAGTTAACTTCTTGCAGGAGAAAGAAATTGTAGCTGTTGGACCTTTGTAGTACAGTTCCAGATATTTGTTGTGTGTTTGTTTTGATTGTTAAAATGTCTGCATTTGAGATCTCAACACGATCTTATTTTTTATAATCAAATTAATTTTTTTTATATTTAATGATGTTGGTTCAAGGGGTACACGGGCAGCAATAGACAGGTCAGTGGAGGCCTAGTGGAAGGAGTGACGGCAGACAGGCATCAAAGGCCTAACATTGGGCTGGCTGTAGGCAAGTTAAAATTGGTTCCAGGGGAACACGGCCATCAGTGGCCTGGTCAGTGTAGTTGTAGTTGAAAGAACGGGATGCAGACAGGCTTCGAAGGCCTAACATAATAACATAGGGCTGGCTGTAGGCAAGTTAAAATTGGTTCCAAGGGAACACGGCCATCAGTGGCCTGGTCAGTGTAGTTGTAGTTGAAAGAACGGGACGCAGACAGGCTTCGAAGGCCTAACATAACAAACTTGGGCTGGCTGTAGGCACTTTTAAATTTGTTCCAGGGGTACATGGGCAGCAGTGTATGGTCAGTGGAAGTCTAGTGGAAGGAGTGACCGCAGACAGGCTTCCAAGGCCTAACATAACAAACTTGGGCTGGCTGTAGGCACTTTTAAATTGGTTCCAGGGGTACACGGGCAGCAGTGGTCTGGTCAGTGGAAGTCTAGTGGAAGGAGTGATCGCAGACAGGCTTCCAAGGCCTAACATAACAAACTTGGGCTGGCTGTAGGCACTTTTAAATTGGTTCCAGGGGTACACGGGCAGCAGTGGTCTGGTCAGTGGAAGTCTAGTGGAAGGAGTGACCGCAGACAGGCTTCGAAGGCCTAACATAACAAACTTGGGCTGGCTGTAGGCACTTTTAAATTGGTTCCAGGGGTACACGGGCAGCAGTGGTCTGGTCAGTGGAAGTCTAGTGGAAGGAGTGACCGCAGACAGGCTTCCAAGGCCTAACATAACAAACTTGGGCTGGCTGTAGGCACTTTTAAATTGGTTCCAGGGGTACACGGGCAGCAGTGGTCTGGTCAGTGGAAGTCTAGTGGAAGGAGTGACCGCAGACAGGCTTCGAAGGCCTAACATAACAAAATTGGGCTGGCTGTAGGCACTTTAAATTGGTTCCAGGGGTACATGGGCAGCAGTGTATGGTCAGTGGAAGTCTAGTGGAAGGAGTGACGGCAGACAGTCTTCGAAGGCCTAACATAACAAAATTGGGCTGACTGTAGGCACTTTTAAATTGGTTCCAGGGTAACACGGCCAGCAGTGGCCTGGTCAGTGTAGTAGTTGTAGAAAGAAGGGACCGCAGACAGGCTTCGAAGGCCTAACATAACAAAAATGTCAAAACAATGGTATTGTCAGTGCCAGGCATTGAAGGATGTCAGCGCCTAGACTACACATTGGTGAAGCTGTGAGAGATAATTTTGCTAGTGGTAGAGCACTGTTTGAGCTGGGGGGGGGGACTGTCTTGTGGCCGGCGGTACAGGCACAGGGCCCCTCATATTACAACGGTGTGTCTGACGTTGGGTGCGCACCACCACCGCCAGAGACACTTTATTGTACTATGAGGGACCCAGTGGCAGTGCCGTCGACCAAAAGCGGCCACACCCACCTCTTCAGACAAACAGCACTCTCAAGGGTCCAAGCGCAAAGTGGCGATAGCACGGCCCCGTGTGGGGAGTTTGGCCATTTCGTGAGGTGGAAACATGTCGTATGCTGGACAATCAGGTGAAGAAAATTACGAGATTGGAAAAGTCATTCAGAATAGTCCACAGGCAAGACCTTTTCATAGGAAAGCTAGGTGTCAGCCGGGCAGGGTGGGGCAAAAGATTTTGAAATCCAGTTGTGGTTCATTTTAATGAAGGTTAGATCATCTACATTTTGGGTAGCCAGACGAGTCCTTTTTTCTGTTAGTATTGAACCTGCAGCACTGAATACTCTTTCTGATAGGACACTAGCTGCCGGGCAAGCAAGCTCCTGCAATGCATATTCTGCCAATTCTGGCCAGGTGTCTAATTTGGATGCCCAGTAATCAAATGGGAATGACGGTTGAGGGAGAACGTCGATAAGGGATGAAAAATAGTTTGTAACCATACTGGACAAATGTTGTCTCCTGTCACTTTGAATTGATGCTGCAGTACCTGTCCTGTCTGCGGTCATAGAAAAATCACTCCACAACCTGGTCAGAAAACCCCTCTGGCCAACGCCACTTCTGATTTCTGCCCCTCTAACACCTCTGGTCTGCTGGCCCCTGGAGCTCGTGTGAGAACGATCACGGGCGCTGTGTGCAGGGAATGCCAGAAGCAAACGGTCAACAAGAGTTGATTGTTTTGTTGCTAATATTAGTTCCAAGTTCTCATGTGGCATAATATTTTGCAATTTGCCTTTATAGCGAGGATCAAGGAGGCAGGCCAACCAGTAATCGTCATCGTTCATCATTTTTGTAATGCGTGTGTCCCTTTTGAGGATACGCAAGGCATAATCCGCCATGTGGGCCAAAGTTCCCGTTGTCAAATCTGCGGTTGTGCTTGGTTGAGGGGCAGTTGCAGGCAAATCTACGTCACTTGTGTCCCTCAAAAAACCAGAACCCGGCCTTGCCACGCCACCAATTTCCCGTGCCCCCGGGAAAGCTTCCTCATTAAAAATATACTCATCCCCATCATCCTCCTCATCCTCCACCTCCTCTTCGCCCGGTACCTCGTCATGTACACTGCCCTGACCAGACAATCGCTGACTGTCATCAAGGCTTTCCTCTTCCTCTGGTGCAGACGCCTGATCCTTTATGTGCGTCAAACTTTGCATCAGCAGACGCATTAGGGGGATGCTGATGCTTATTATGGCGTTGTCTGCACTAACCAGCCGTGTGCATTCCTCAAAACACTGAAGGACTTGACACATGTCTTGAATCTTCGACCACTGCACACCTGACAACTCCATGTCTGCCATCCTACTGCCTGCCCGTGTATGTGTATCCTCCCACAAAAACATAACAGCCCGCCTCTGTTCGCACAGTCTCTGAAGCATGTGCAGTGTTGAGTTCCACCTTGTTGCAACGTCTATGATTAGGCGATGCTGGGGAAGGTTCAAAGAACGCTGATAGGTCTGCATACGGCTGGAGTGTACAGGCGAACGGCGGATATGTGCGCAAAGTCCACGCACTTTGAGGAGCAGGTCGGATAACCCCGGATAACTTTTCAGGAAGCACTGCACCACCAGGTTTAAGGTGTGAGCCAGGCAAGGAATGTGTTTCAGTTGGGAAAGGGAGATGGCAGCCATGAAATTCCTTCCGTTATCACTCACTACCTTGCCTGCCTCAAGATCTACAGTGCCCAGCCACGACTGCGTTTCTTGCTGCAAGAACTCGGACAGAACTTCCGCGGTGTGTCTATTGTCGCCCAAACACTTCATAGCCAATACAGCCTGCTGACGTATGCCAGTAGCTGCCCCATAATGGGAGACCTGGTGTGCAACAGTGGCAGGTGCGGATGGAGTGTTTGTGCGACTGCGGTCTGTGGACGAGCTCTTGCTTCTGCAGGAGGACGAGGAGGAGGAGGAGGAGGAGGGGGTGCGAACGGCTACAGACAACTGTTTACTAGACCGTGGGCTAGGCAGAACTGTCCCAAACTTGCTGTCCCCTGTGGACCCTGAATCCACCACATTTACCCAGTGTGCCGTGATGGACACGTAACGTCCCTGGCCATGCCTACTGGTCCATGCATCTGTTGTCAGGTGCACCTTTGTGCTCACAGATTGCCTGAGTGCATGGACGATGCGCTCTTTAACATGCTGGTGGAGGGCTGGGATGGCTTTTCTGGAAAAAAAGTGTCGACTGGGTAGCTCGTAGCGTGGTACAGCGTAGTCCATCAGGTCTTTGAAAGCTTCGCTTTCAACTAACCGGTAGGGCATCATCTCTAACGAGATTAGTCTAGCTATGTGGGCGTTCAAACCCTGTGTACGCGGATGCGAGGCTAAGTATTTCCTTTTTCTAACCATAGTCTCATGTAGGGTGAGCTGGACTGGAGAGCTGGAGATTGTGGAACTAGCGGGGGTGCCGGTGGACATGGCAGACTGAGAGACGGTGGGAGATGGTATTGTTGCCGCCGGTGCCCTAGATGCAGTGTTTCCTACTACGAAACTGGTGATTCCCTGACCCTGACTGCTTTGGCCTGGCAAAGATACCTGCACAGATACAGCAGGTGGTGCGCTAAATGGTGGTCCTACACTGCCGGAAGGGATGTTGCGTTGATGACTAGCTTCATTGGCCGAGGGTGCAACAACCTTAAGGGACGTTTGGTAGTTAGTCCAAGCTTTCAAATGCATGGTGGTTAAATGTCTATGCATGCAACTAGTATTGAGACTTTTCAGATTCTGACCTCTGCTTAAGGAAGTAGAACATTTTTGACAGATGACTTTGCGCTGATCAATTGGATGTTGTTTAAAAAAATGCCAGACTGCACTCTTTCTAGCATCGGATACCTTTTCAGGCATTGCAGACTGAGCTTTAACCGGATGGCCACGCTGTCCTCCACCAGGTTTTGGCTTTGCCACGCGTTTTGGGCAAGATACGGGCCCGGCAGATGGAACCTGTGGCGATGTTGATGCCTGCTGCGGCCCCTCCTCCTCCTCTGCTTCAGAACTGCTGCCGCCTGCACCCTGTTCCCCCAATGGCTGCCAATCGGGGTCAAGAACTGGGTCATCTAATAACTCTTCTTGTACCTCCTGCGCAACTTCGTCTGTGTCACCGTGTCGTTCGGTGGTATAGCGTTCGTGATGGGGCAACATAGTCTCATCAGGGTCTGATTCTTGATCAGCACCCTGCGAGGGCAATGTTGTGGTCTGAGTCAAAGGACCAGCATAGTAGTCTGGCTGTGGCTGTGCGTCAGTGCACTCCATGTCAGATTCAATTTGTAATGGGCATGGACTGTTAACTGCTTCACTTTCTAAGCCAGGGACGGTATGTGTAAAGAGCTCCATGGAGTAACCCGTTGTGTCGCCTGCTGCATTCTTCTCTGTTGTTGTTTTTGCTGAAGAGGACAAGGAAGTGACTTGTCCCTGACCGTGAACATCCACTAACGACGCGCTGCTTTTACTTTTACCAGTTTCACGAGAGGAGGCAAAAGAGCTAGAGGCTGAGTCAGCAAGATAAGCCAAAACTTGCTCTTGCTGCTCCGGCTTTAAAAGCGGTTTTCCTAATCCCAGAAAAGGGAGCGTTCGAGGCCTTGTGTAGCCGGACGACGAACCTGGCTCCACAGCTCCAGACTTAGGTGCAATATTTTTTTCCCCACGACCACCTGATGCTCCACCACTACCACTACCCTCATTACCAGCTGACAATGAACGCCCCCGGCCACGACCTCTTCCACTAGACTTCCTCATTGTTTTAAAAACGTAACCAAACTAACGTTATTTGTTGCAGTCACACAACTTACACGGTGAGCTATAACTTCAGTATGATTTAGCTACCCCTTTACAGGTTGGTGAGACCACAGCGAAAATCAGGCCCAATGTTACACACTCTTTTTTTGGTGGCTGCAAATTAGAGAGATGCCCCACACGCAGGACTGTCACTGAAGCACAAATGTTAATATTAATGTCACACTATTATTTTTTTTTTATTTTTATTTTTTTCAGGAACACTTTAGAAACCCCCCAAAAAAAAAAAAATAGATTTTTGCAGGGAGAATTTAGAAAACAAATGTAACAAACTATATGCTTTCTATGGGCCACTGAGTGAGAGATGACGCACACAGGAATCAGGAGTGGCACACAAGCCCAGAGGCCAATATTTTTCTACCAATGATTGATGGAGTTATTTTCTCTGGTAGATTTTGGAACCCAAATCAAGGAAAAAAAATGTAGGCTTTCTATGGACCACAATTGGAGAGAGAGAGAGAGAGAGAGAGAGAGAGATGGCACACCCAGGAGTCAAGACTGGCACACAAGCAGAAAGGCCAATATTAATCTCCCACTGTTTTTTTTGTTTGTTTTTTTTTTTTTTTTTTTCAGGGAGACTTTAGAAAAAAAAATAATAAAAAAAATATGATTTTATCAGGAAGAATTTAGAAACCAAATAAAATAAAATGATTTTTTCAGGGAGAATTTATAAAAAAAATAAAAACAAAAATAGGCGTTCTATGGCCCACTGACTGAGAGATGACGCACACAGGAGTCAGGAGTGGCACACAAGCCCAGAGGCCAATATTTTTCTACCAATGATTGATGTAGTTATTTTCTCTGGTAGATTTTGGAACCCAAATCAAGGAAAAAAAATATAGGCTTTCTATGGACCACAATTGGAGAGAGAGAGAGAGAGAGAGAGAGAGAGAGATGGCACACCCAGGAGTCAAGACTGGCACACAAGCAGAAAGGCCAATATTAATCTCCCACTGTTTTTTTTGGTTGTTTTTTTTTTTTTTTTTCAGGGAGACTTTAGAAAAAAAAATAATAAAAAAAATATGATTTTATCAGGAAGAATTTAGAAACCAAATAAAATAAAATGATTTTTTCAGGGAGAATTTATAAAACAAATAAAACCAAAAATAGGCGTTCTATGGCCCACTGACTGAGAGATGACGCACCCAGGAGTCAAGACTGGCACACAAGCAGAAAGGCCAATATTAATCTCCCACTGTTTTTTTTTTTTTTTTTTTTTTTTCAGGGAGACTTTAGAAAAAAAAATAATAAAAAAAATATGATTTTATCAGGAAGAATTTAGAAACCAAATAAAATAAAATGATTTTTTCAGGGAGAATTTAGAAAACAAATAAAACCAAAAATAGGCGTTCTATGGCCCACTGACTGAGAGAGAGAGAGAGATGGAACGCTTAGTACTGGCACACAAGCCCAAAGGGCAATATTAATCTCCCTTTTTTTTTCCAGGGAGAATTTCTAAAACCCAAAAAAAAAAAAAAATAGGCTTTCTATGGCCCACTATTTGTGAGAGAGATGGGACGCTCAGGACTGGCACAGATGGCACGCTCAGGACTGGCACAGAAGCCCAGAGGCCAATATTAATCTCCCTTTTTTTCTGGGAGAATTTATAAAACCAAAAAAATATTTAAATAGGCTTTCTATGGCCCACTATTTGTGAGAGAGATGGCACGCTCAGGACTGGCACAGATGGCACGCTCACAACTGGCACACAAGCCCAGAGGCCAATATTAATCTCCCTTTTTTCAGGGAAAATTTATAAAACCAAAAAAAAAATTAAATAGGCTTTCTATGGCCCACTATTTGTGAGAGAGATGGCACGCTCAGGACTGGCACAGATGGCACGCTCACAACTGGCACACAAGCCCAGAGGCCAATATTAATCTCCCTTTTTTCAGGGAAGATTTATAAAACAAAAAAAAAAAATAAATAGGCTTTCTATGGCCCACTATTTGTGAGAGAGATGGCACGCTCAGGACTGGCACAGATGGCACGCTCACAACTGGCACACAAGCCCAGAGGCCAATATTAATCTCCCTTTTTTTCAGGGAGAATTTATAAAACCCCAAAAAAAATTAAATAGGCTTTCTAAGGGCCACTATTTGTGAGAGAGATGGCACGCTCAGGGCTGGCACAGATGGCACGCTCAGGACTGGCACACAAGCCCAGAGGCCAATATTAATCTCCCTTTTTTTCAGGGAGAATTTATAAAACCCAAAAAAAAATAAAATAGGCTTTCTATGGCCCACTATTTGTGAGAGAGATGGCACACTCAGGACTGGCACACAAGCCCAAAGGCCAATATTAATCTCCCACTGTATTTTTATCAGGGAGAATTTATACACCCCACAAAAAAAAATACAGAAAAATGAAAAGGCTTTCTATGGCCCACTATGTGAGAGAGATGGCACACACAGGGATGGCACTCTAGCAGAAATGCCAAATTGCCAATCTTAATCTCCCACCAAAAAAAAAAAAAAAAAAAAAAAACAGGGAATGTCCTACAATTACTATCTCCCTGCCTGCAGTAATCTCAGCCAGGTATGGCAGGCAGCTACTATCTCCCTGCCTGCAGTAATCTCAGCCAGGTATGGCAGGCAGCAATAAGGAGTGGACTGATGCACAAATGAAATAAAAAGTGTGGACAAACAAAAAAGATAGCTGTGCAGAAAGGAAGGAACAAGAGGATTTGTGCTTTGAAAAAAGCAGTTGGTTTGCACAGCGGCGTACACACAGCAATGCAGCTATCAGGGAGCCTTCTAGGGCAGCCCAATGAGCTACAGCGCTGAGGGGAAAAAAAAAAAAAAAAAACTTCCACTGTCCCTGCACACCGAGGGTGGTGTTGGACAGTGCAAATCGCTGCAGCACAAGCGGTTTTGTGGTTAATGGACCCTGCCTAACGCTATCCCTGCTTCTGACAAAGCGGCAGCAACCTCTCCCTAAGCTCAGATCAGCAGCAGTAAGATGGCGGTCGGCGGGAACGCCTCTTTATAGCCCCTGTGACGTCGCAGACAGCAAGCCAATCACTGCAATGCCCTTCTCTAAGATGGTGGGGACCAGGACCTATGTCATCACGCTGCCCACACTCTGCGTTTACCTTCATTGGCTGAGAAATGGCGCTTTTCGCGTCATTGAAACGCGACTTTGGCGCGAAAGTCGCGTACCGCATGGCCGACCCCGCACAGGGGTCGGATCGGGTTTCATGAAACCCCGACTTAGCCAAAAGTCGGCGACTTTTGAAAATGTTCGACCCGTTTCGCTCAACCCTAGTTGTGACTTGTATTGTTCAAGATTATTGTACTTGTTTTATTATGTATACCCCTCCTCATATGTAAAGCGCCATGCAATAAATGGCGCTATAATAATAAATAATAATAATAATAATACTAAAGTGTCTGAATGCCAAAATTCCAGCTTCCTGACGTTACTATTAGAGGTACCAAAATAATATAACGGTAGTGTCAAGTCCTTACTAGGTGAGGTGGCTCCTCTAAGCCCAAGGTTCTGGTGGGCACATGGGACATGGGCATCATTGCAGCAGGCTGTTGAGGCACAGAGAAATCACAGACAAGTAGCAGAGGCACTGGAAGCCAAAGGCAGGCAGGAGTAGTCCTGGAGACTGCAGACAAGTAGCAGAAGCACTGTCAGCTGCAGGCAGATAGGAGGCATCCTGAAAGCCACAGGAAGAAACATATCAAAGTCCAGGAAGACCACAGACAGATAGCAGAGGTGCTCAAAGACTAGAGACAAGTAGCAGAAATACTGGCAGAGGTGCTCGAAGACTAGAGACAAGTAGCAGAAATACTTGAATCAATGGGCAAACAGGAAATATCTTGGAGAGCGCAAACAGTTAGCAGAGGTCCTGGAAGACAGCAGACAAGTAGAAGAGGGGCAGAGGTGCTAGAAGTCACAAGCAGACAGGAGATATCCTGAAGACCGTAGATGGGATGCAGAGATTTTGTAAGCTGCAGGCAGATAAGAGACCATAGATTACTAGAAGAGGTCTTAGAAGTTACAGGTGGACAGAATATGTCATGGAAGCCACAGGTGGACACATAGCTGAGGTCCTGGAAAACCAGGAACTAGTACCAGAGTTACTGGAAGTCTCATACAGGAGATGTCCTGAAGACCGATGACAGGTTGCAGAGGTACTGGAAGGTGCAGGCAGACTGAAGATGCCCAGGAGACCACAGACAAGTAGCAGAGGTGCTGGAAGCTGCAGGCAGATAAGTGATGTCCTGTAGATCTCTGACAGGCTGCAGAGGTACTGTGAGCCACAGAGAGACATTAGATGTTCTGTAGACCACAGACAAGTAGCAGAGGTATTGGAAGCTTCAGGCAGACAGGAGACCTCCTGGAAGCTGCAAGCAGACAGGACACCAACTGGAAGCCGCAGGCTGACACATAGCAGCGGTCCTGAAAGACAGGGGATGTGTAGCAGAGGTACTGGAAGCCACAGGCAGACAGAAGGTGTCCTGAAGACCACAGATAGGTTGAAGAAGTACTTAAGACCGCAGACAGGGAACTGCACAGGAAAACTAAAGGTCTTACTGCCAAGATACAAGAGCGTGTCCTGGTAGGCATTATAAAGGCCTAGAAAGCTCAACATGTGGAAACAGGCCAACCTACTTGCAAAGCCCATTGTGAAGTACAGGAAAATTTATCACACTAGGGTGTAGGGAGCATAGCCCAGACAATGGACAGGTATGTAATAAGTAGTCATTAGTCTCTTAAATTCCATCTGAAATCAGGCAGAATTTTATGATGTACTTCCATGTCTATAGATAGGAAATCAAGCTCAGCAAAAAAGCATGATATTAATTATCCAGCAATCCATAAATATTGTGTGAACAAGGTACTGAGAATGAAATAGTCACTGTACACTTTTTTTATTGCAGCCTTTTTCTTACTGAAATACAATGTTTTTAGTTTACAATCACAACATCACAGATTTGGTGGTTTTCTGCAGAATTTACTAGCTTAATCAATTGTAAAGCTTTTGTTTGGAAGTCACCCACTGAGACTGTATGAGTCAGTTGTCTACATACTGCTTAAAATATAATCATTTCTTCATGACTAGTAAGGTATAAAATAGAGGTTTTAGAGAAAAAATAACCCATCTGCTCAGCTCCTCGTGGATACAGTAAGGTATGGTTTATGTACAAACATCCTTGCCTTGGATTAGCAATAAGCTTGTCGGAAAGCACTATGTATATAATATTATATATATTATGAGATATTACATATAGATTTTATGCCACTCACAGAGCTCCCTAGCATTTGGCAGTGATGAAAAGAGAATATTACAAGCACTTTGGCATAGTTTGATTTGTGAGCATTTAAGACAACATAAGGCAGCAGAGAGCAGAGTTCCTAAGAGGTCAGATTGTTGGTGCTTTGCCAGCCATCAGATCTGAAGAAATATATCCGTTTAATCAGGAGATGCTGCATCAAGGGCATCTACTGATTACACAAAGCTCACATCCCGTATTCTGTTGCAAAATTCAAACCGCTGTTTAAGAGCTGAGATTTGCAATAACAAAGAAACAGTTAAAGTGAACCTTCCATTTAAAAAACATATATATACTGTATATATACAGTACAGACCAAAAGTTTGGACACAGCTTCTCATTTAAAGATTTTTCTGTATTTTCATGACTATGAAAATTGTACATTCACACTGAAGGCATCAAAACTATGAATTAACACATGTGGAATTATATACTTAACAAAAAAGTGTGAAAACAACTGAAACAACACGCCGATTCAGCGATGTCTGCAGGAAGTCCAGCGACGAAATAAAGTTCTGGACTTTCTGCAGCGACCAATGACATCACAGCAGGATCCTGATCGCTGCTGCGTGTCAAACACAAGGATATCGCTAGCCAGGACGCTGCAACGTCACGGATCGCTAGCGATATCGTTGTGAAGTTGTTTAGTGTGAAGGTACCTTAAGAACCAGAGCCTGTGCTCACTAGGTTTGTCAGTATGCTGAATGAAGCAGAGTAAGGTGTGCTGAAGCTGGTGAGTGTCCAGCCAAAATGTGCACTGTGGCTGGGAGAGAGACAAGCCTGTGTCTCTCTCTGAATGGAGACTGCATGTGTCAGCTAGGAAAGCTGAGCAGTCTGTGTGTTTTGGAACAGCAAAACAATGTGTGGAAGCTGCAGCCTGTTCAGTGTGAATACTTCTGTTTGGCACTGGAAGCTGTTGGCGCTCAGGCTGAAGGGGATACCAAGAGTTAGTAGGATCATATTGCTTATTTGAGTAAAGTTTGCTCCAAGAGAGCTGACTGTAATCTGTTCCGATGACCCCACACTGATGTATATGTGTCCTGATAAGCCAACTGTTTATTTACTCTTTTAACTATGTGCCCAGAAGAGGCTGTCCTTGGTTTTGAATCCCTTGGAATTTTATGGAAGCAATAAAACTGCAACTCTTTGGACCAAACTGCATTATCTGTGTGAATGCTGCCCAATAACTACCTGAGAGCGGGAATCTCTACAATATATGTTATAGGGGTTGAATGCACTGCTGATTGGTGAGGGTCTAGAAACTTCTTACATCTGCTCGCTGC
The DNA here is from genome assembly GCF_032444005.1 of Ranitomeya imitator. NCBI lineage: Eukaryota > Metazoa > Chordata > Amphibia > Anura > Dendrobatidae > Ranitomeya > Ranitomeya imitator. The sequence continues at coordinate 66,954,051 of NC_091283.1, forward strand.
TAACGCTGAGAACAGCTAGTAAGCTACTAGTACCAAAGAAGTCAAACAACCCTGAAATTCTAACTGTATTACTACTAGATAGAATATATATGCTTCTCCCAGCCTAAAAGCCTACAAATTTAAAGGGATGGTACATGTAGGATCCAGTATTAATTATAAACAGCCAAAGGCTGATAGCAGGAGTGCTTAGACTGACTTGCTTTATTCTGTTCAAAAGTGCTGGTTAGTTGTTTTTCTTTGTAGTATGCACTTGGGAGAAGTGCTCAGTCGGAAAAGGAGGCAGTTAAAATCACAATCAGCCTAAGGTTATATTTAGTTGGTCCTTCATCCTACCTGCCCTTTAAATTTGAAGGCTTATATCCTGGGAGAGGCATGTTTGATAAATATATAAATATTTGGTTTGGGGTCCTATCAAAGAAGAGTACGCATTGTCATGGCTCATGGGATCTGATGAATTGGGCAATTTAAGTACCTTAATTTTTAAACTATAAACATAAAAAAATCCGGCACTCATATAATATGCAAAATGGTTTATCCAAGTGAAGCAATCCCAAAATTCATAACGTTTCGGTCTTACATCTAGACCTTCATCAGACGGATTGCCATGGAAGTAAAGAAGGAAAGTCCAAATGCAGCGTTAGGTGCGCAAAGGTAATGGGAGGATTTCCCTTTGAAAAGCGCTATTTTTATAAGTATATTATCACGGGGATATTTCTATAGACAGGGGCCAGAAGATTGCGGCATCTGGTTTCACAAACCCCTGCACGTATTAGATCTGCTTCACTTTCCTTTTAGCAGTACAGGTCTTCCTTGCTCTGTTATTGTAAGAGTTAATCAGGTCTGTCTATCTCCTGGAGCTCTCCTTCCAGAATTGTCTCAGCTGTTCTGTGTTTGCCACTCCTCTCAGGTATATATGCTCACCTCATGCACTAGGGAATTACTGGTGATAGTTTACTACTTCCTGGTTTGATGGTAAAGGAGAGTTCTGAATTAATAGCAGTCAACTGGAGTAGTTCCAGCTAGGAGATATTTGCATGGATTTGGCATTGTGTGTTATCCTAATCCCCTTCCCATTTAGTTTGTCCTTCCTACTATTCCATTGATTTTCACTTGGTTATTTTGTGAGTGTGTTTGTATGATTTTAGTTTTCTTGTATTCTTGTCTGCTTCCTCTGTCTGTCAGGTTTTATGTTATCTTATACACTTCTGTCCCATTCATTCCTGGGTGGGGGAGGAAACCAGTCAGTGTGCATATAGGAGCATCGCATGTTATGAGACCCCAGTGGTAATCTGGGGAACAGGGACAGCTTAAGATTCTCCTAGTTTGGGAAGGAACTCATTGCCCCAGGAAATCCCGCTACAGAATCAAGACATTTATATTTGATATAGCAGTAATGCAGTTCAAATTTCATGTATTCAAAGTTTGCATACATCTTAGCACTTACGGAGTCAGGAGTAGGGTTGAGCGAAACGGATCGTTCATTTTCAAAAGTCGCCGACTTTTGGCAAAGTCGGGTTTCATGAAACCCGACCCGATCCCTGTGTGGGGTCGGCCATGCGGTACGCGACTTTCGCGCCAAAGTCGCGTTTCGTATGACGCGCTTGGCGCCATTTTTTCAGCCAATAAAGGAGCGTGGGCAGAGTGATGACATAGGTCTTAGGGGCGTGGACGCCTATCGTCATCTTGTCGCTTGTGCGCTGTAGCGATTTGAAATGTGTAACACCAGCTTTTCTGTTCAGGAACGGAGGAGAGAGAGAGAGAGAGAAAAAAATTTCCCATTGACTTTGCATTGGGTTTCGTGTTTCGGTCGATCCCCGACTTTTCGCCATAATCGGCCGATTTCACTCGACTCGACTTTAGAGATAGTCGGGTTTTGCGAAACCTGACTCTACCCTAAAAAAGTAAAAGTCGCTCAACCCTAGTCAGGAGCATTCTCTTGTTTGCATATTATACAGTCACAGCAGCTTGCAATTGTTCACACTTGCTTTATTCTGTTCAGAGGTGCTGGCCAGTTTTTTTTGTTTTTTATAGTTACAACCCTGTTTCTGCCTCAGTTGGTGTTTAACGAGAACTGAAGGTCGCAGAAGATTTATTAGACAATCTAGAACTGGATAACAACCCTTTCAACATTATTGACGGTCAGATTTTTCAACAGAGAAAAAGGGGTTAAAACTTTTATCAATCACATGCATGTCATTTTACAATGGCTCTGTCAAGTATTGTGGTGCGGCTATTGAAAATCAATATGCATTAAAAGTCTAGTAGCGATCTTTAAATGTACAGTATCCCGACTTATAGTCAGATTCCAATGACATCGATTGATAACAGCTAATCACATACCTTCTTCTGCCTGATACTTATGGTAATCATCACCATGAAATAATGTTCTGCTTTCTTTGCGTGGACTTATGGTTTTTACGATGTAAAAAAATAATGCAATATTAGCTTTGCAAATAAAGATATTGTAAGATTTTAAAGGCAAAATGAGCGATTGTAAGTACACAGTGCTGCATAATATGATGAGTGTAGTGTCCATTATTAGGAGGAGCGCTTGTTTAATGGGGGCTCTTTGATGGGAGCGCTTGTTTAATGTTCATTCATTTTTATTCCTTCTCCTCTTTCACTATGTTTTCAGGGCTGGAGAAATGTCAAATAATAATAAACATCTTTTGGGTTCACTTTCAATTTGGACCAAATTAATTCAGATCAAATCAAATCTTTTTCGCTGAATCAAACAAATCTGCCTGAAATTATTTTCTGGGAATTTGCTTTTTTTCTAAGGGTAGGTTCACACAAACATCTAAAAATCGTTTAGAGTTTCATCCAGAAAAGTGGGACTTTTGTTCTCACTTGCCATCCATGTGCAATCCGTTGTTTTACAGTAACAGCTAATAATTATTTACAGTTTCCTGTGTTAAAGAATTGTAATGTGTCTGTAAAAATTGCATTTTATATGTTGCATCTTATTTTTTTCTCGCACGCGCCCGCCAACTGCACGGGAACGCAACAAGTTGCATCTTGTGCAGATGGCAGGAGCATCAAAACAAGGCATCCGCATACATTTGCATACATCCGCATGTCCTGCGTACCCAATGTTAAATATAGGTATGCAGGACACATGCAGAAGTATGTGGAAGTAGGCGGAGTTTAACAGAGGAAGTATGCAGCCCTTCGCAAAGCCCCAAATGCAAATGTGAACCTGGCCTTAGTCAAAATTGTTCGTTTGCACTGTCCCATTGAATAACATTGGTCCAAGTTTTTTAATGGATAGCACTTGGACCGAAAATATGACCGTTAGCTCCAGCCTTTACAGAGAGGTGTTCAATTTCCTTATATTACTTTTCCTTTTAACTCAACATTGGAAAATATGTGATGTCAGATATCCAGCGTTGAAGAAAAACCTAATTTTGTGATACTTTGTCACGAGATGCTTTATGTGGCCAACTAGTGGGTGTAATGTGAATTGCAGCTTGTCAGGGGATTGTTTAGCATGTCACGATAATTTATTACATAATTTTATGAGAAATTGGAGTCTTTAACTACATTTATATAATGGTTAGGATAGACAAATCTGTAGGTTCCTAATGTTGTTTGTTGGTAATTATGATTAGCCCCGTAACGACTGCCGATATGCCTTTTAACAGCTGCAGTTAAGGGGCCTTAGTCCTCAGTGCCACTTTTTAATGGCGCTGAGAAAAAAGGGTATAGCGCCCCCCAGCATCAGAAAATCTCTGGGGTCTCGGCTGCCGGGGGTAGCCGAGACCTCGGAGAGGATGATTCTAGTCGGTTTTTACCGTCCCCAGTCTTGTGATTGCCGCTATTCACTGAATAACGGCGATCGCAAAAAAAGTCTGATTTCCCATTCATTTTTCTCTCCTCTGATATGATATAGCAAACCAGAGGCGAGAGGAATAGGGACCCGAAGCCCCAGGTAGCTCTGCCATCCCTGGATCCTCTGGTTTTATCCTCCATCCCTCGGCATCTTCTTCCTGGAAGAAAATGGCAGGCACATGCACAGTACACCCGCCGAGATCTACTGGTTGGTACCCGGCAACAACAGGAGATTTTTCCTATTGGTTAATTTTGATCACTGTGATAGACCTTATCACAGTGATCAAAATAAAAAATAGCAAATCAAACCCCCCTTTGTATTCCCTGTTAGGTAAAAATAAAAAAATTGTATTTTTCCTTTCTTTGCAGTTAGGATTAGGGTTGGGGATAGGGTTGGGGTTAGAGATAGGGTTAGGGTTAGGGGCTTGGTTTAGGTTTTGGGGCAAAGGTTAGTGTTGGGGTTAGAGCTAGGGTTAGGGTTGTGGTTGGGGCTAGGATTAGGGTTGTGTTGGGGTTATGGTTGTGGTGTTGTGGTTAGGGATGTGTTGGGGTTAGGGTTGTTCTGGGGTTACGGTTGCGTTGGGGTTATGGGTGGGGTGTTGGGGTTAGGGTGGTGTTTGGGTTGCGGTTAGGGTTGGGATTAGGGTTAGGGTTGGGATTAGGTTTAGGGCTGTGATAGGGTTGGAGTTAGAATCGGGGGGTTTCCAATGTTTAGGTACATCAGGGGGTCTCCAAACATGACATGGCACCCGCCATTATTTCCAGCCAATTTTAAGTTAAAAAAGTCAAACATGCTTCCTTTCTTTTGAGCCCTGCCATTCACCCAAACAGTGGCTTTCCCCCATATATGTGGTATCAGCATACTGTGGAGAAATTGCACAACAAATTTTGCGGTCTATTTTCACCCATTACAAAAATTGGGGTCTAAAATAATTTTTTTTTGAAAAAACTAAAATGTACATTTTTTCCTTTCACGTTACTATCTTACTAACTATGTTACTATGTGTTAGGACTGGCGGAACGCACCAAGAGAGATGTAATGGATGCGTTCGCAGTCCGGGGTCCACCGTGCAGGTGAAACCTGCTGCTAGGACATGACAGACGATATGGCGGTACTCATAAGTATACACGCGTGGGTTAAACCTCACCCAGCGTGAAGAAAGCGATCCTGTTGCGTCACAGGATCGCGGTACCGCACATAGAGCGCGAGCAAGTGGTCAGCGAACTAGACCCCAACAGGGATAGTAGTCCGATTAGACCCTTGCTGGCACTACACCACAACTGGGTGTGAAAAGTATATACAATAGAGACACCGAAGTGCAAACTGTGCCGTGCTGGCAGGCACCACTAAGTACCCAGACATGGGTCAGGAAGCGCACACAGGCGCGTGGCGCCGCACTGGCGGTCACAGCAGAGGACGCTGACACGTGTGTGACACGTTGAGTGTTAAGTTGGGCGCTAGATAGCAGCCATACACCATACGCGAACAATCATACAGTAGGGTAGGGGTATTTAAAGGACGACTTGCACTCACAACAAACACACGTATAAAGTTGTACACTAGCGCATGGCCGTGCGGTCATGCGCAGTTTATATAGCTGCAGGACAGGAAGCGGCCACAGAAACTTTGCCCTTCCAAGACCTGCCAAGAGGACCAATAGAATGTGCTGCAGAGTCTGAGCACATGACCCTCGATCTCCAACGGGAGATCTTGCCCTGGGCATGCTCAGTGTGCGCAGACAAGGACTTAGTCCCAGAGAAGTCCACTCGCTGCTGACCAGTATTGGCTTTAAAGGCAGAAGCTGGAGAAGCAGCAGTAACTCTTCTCCCAGAGTCAGACTGAGCGAGACGCTGGGATCGACGTCAATGCTGAGCAGGCTCCACTGCGGCTGGAGGAGAATGGGAGACCGCAGCGGAGACGGATCGAGATTCCCCCTGTGCAGCAGAGGAAACTCGACTCCTAACATTACCCCCCCTCCTAGGGCCCCCCCCTCCTTGGGCCTCGCTACGTTCGAAGGCAGCAATGAGCTGTGGGGCCCGAATGTTTTCAGCAGGCTCCCATGACCTGTTCTCTGGACCATAACCCTTCCAATCCACCAGATAGAACTTTTTGCCGCGTACCACCTTACACCCCAAAATAGCGTTCAGCTCGTAATCGTCCGTAGACGAACCCGATGTCCCGGCAGATGACTCGGAAAACTGGGACATGTATACGGGTTTCAAGAGGGACACATGAAAGGTGTCGGTGATACCCAAGCGTGGAGGAAGAGCCAGGCGGTAGACCACAGGATTAACCTGTTCGAGAACCTTGAAGGGACCCAAGTAGCGAGGAGCAAACTTAGTGGACTCAACTCGCAGCCTGATGTTACGGGCGGAGAGCCACACCAAGTCGCCAGGGACAAAAGTCGGAGCAGGGCGCCGATGAACATCGGCGGAGGATCTCATTCTCACTTTGGAGACCCGAATGGCATCCTGCGTGCGGTCCCAAATGTCCCGTGCCTCCACAGCCCAGTCTGCCACCCTGGAGTCAGCGGAAGACACAGGCATGGGTACAGGAACACGCGGATGCTGGCCGTAATTTAGGAGGAATGGAGTCTGACCGGTGGAGTCGGCTACGGCATTGTTAATTGCAAACTCTACCCACGGTAGCAAGGATGCCCAGTCATCCTGTCTGGCAGAAACAAAATGTCGCAGATATGTGACCAAGGTCTGGTTGGCCCTTTCTACCAACCCATTCGTCTCGGGATGATATGCCGAAGAGAGATTTAACTCAATACTGAGTAAACGACATAGCTCCCTCCAGAATCGAGACGCAAACTGGGGACCCCGGTCACTAACAATTTTGTCTGGCATACCGTGTAAGCGAAAGATATGCTTGATAAACAAGACAGCCAACGCCCGTGCAGATGGTAGCCGTGGAAGAGGCACCAAATGCACCATTTTGGAGAAATGGTCGGTGATCACCCAGATAATGGTGCAATTACGAGACTTGGGTAAGCCCACCACAAAGTCCATCCCGACCATCTCCCAGGGCCTGTCAGCCACGGGCAGAGGGTAAAGCAAACCAGCTGGCCGTTGCCGAGGAGTCTTGTTCCTGGCGCAAGAAACACACGCCCGAACGTACTCCGCGACATCACGAGCCATATGCGGCCACCAGTATGTCCTCACCAGTAACTCAGATGTCCTTTTAGTACCAAAATGTCCACCCACCGTGGACGAGTGCGCCCAAGAGAGAACCTCCGGCCGCAAACTAGATGGAACAAAAGTCTTGCCCGGGGGCACAGACTCCAGCGAAACCGGGGCCACGGTTCTCAAACTCTCGGTGGGGACAATAAGCCGAGGCTCCTCCTCCTCCTCCGCAGATGACACAACGGAGCGAGAGAGAGCATCGGCCCGAATGTTCTTCTCCCCAGAAAGGAAATGGAGGGTGAAATGAAACCGGGAGAAGAACAAGGACCATCTGGCCTGGCGAGAATTCAACCGCTGAGCTGTCTGCAGATACACCAAATTTTTGTGATCTGTGAAGACTTGGAAGGGAAAACGTGCTCCCTCCAAGAGATGTCTCCACTCCGAGAAAGCCAACTTCATGGCTAGCAACTCCCTGTCCCCGATGGAATAATTCCTCTCTGCTGGTGCGAAGGTCTTGGAGAAAAAGAAGCAAGGATGCTTCCGACCTTGAGCATCCTTTTGGAAGAGGACTGCTCCAGCACCAACAGAAGAGGCATCCACCTCCATGATAAATGGCTTATCAACATCGGGGCGATGAAGTATGGGAGCGCTAGCGAAGTGTGACTTTATAGAGATAAAGGCCTTGGAGACCTCCTCAGACCACAATTTAGGATTTGCCCCCTTCTTGGTGAGGGCAACCAAGGGAGCTACCAAAGTTGAGAAATGCGGGATGAACTGGCGATAATAATTGATGAACCCCATAAAGCGCTGCACCGCTTTAAGAGAATGAGGTTCCTGCCAGTCCATCACAGCCTGTAGTTTGGCAGGATCCATAGCCAATCCCTGGGCTGAGATGATGTAGCCTAGGAAAGGTAAGGACTCCCGCTCAAACATGCACTTCTCCAACTTGGCATAGAGGGAGTTTGCCCGTAGGAGGTCGAAGACTTTCCAAACATCTCTCCGGTGGGAGTCAATATCTGGAGAGTAGATGAGAATATCATCCAGATAGACTACGACCGAGGTGGAAAGCATATCCCGGAAGATATCGTTCACAAAGTCTTGGAATACGGCTGGGGCACTACAGAGCCCAAAGGGCATCACCAGATATTCATAGTGCCCATCCCTGGTGTTAAAAGCCGTCTTCCATTCATCCCCCTCACGGATGCGAATCAGGTTGTAAGCACCCCGCAGATCTAATTTAGTAAATACCCTTGCTCCCCGAAGCCTATCGAACAGTTCAGATATCAAAGGCAAAGGGTATTTATTCTTAACGGTGATGGTGTTAAGACCCCTGTAGTCTATGCATGGACGCAATTCCCCACTCTTCTTCTGCACGAAGAAGAATCCTGCCCCAGCAGGTGACACTGACTTCCTGATGAACCCTCTTGCCAGATTTTCCTGTATGTACTGTGACATTGCCTCCGTCTCCGGGAGAGATAGCGGATAGACTCGACCCCGGGGAGGCTCAGCACCAGGCAAGAGGTCAATAGGACAGTCATAGGGGCGATGGGGCGGAAGGGTCTCCGCCGCCTTTTTGGAGAATACGTCTGCATATGACCAATACTGCTTGGGGAGAGTGGATAGATCTGCGGATACCTCAGTAGTAGCAACCTGAACGCACTCCCTCTGACACCTACCCCCACAAGATTCACCCCAACCCAGAATTCTGCCTGAGGACCACTCGATATGAGGAGAGTGGTACCGTAGCCAAGGTATTCCCAACAGGATCTCATCAATTCCTTCCGGAATGACGAGCAGAGAAATTATCTCCTGATGAGATGGCGACATGGACAGAGTAAAAGGGATGGTCTGGTGTGTTATCTGTGAGGGCAATGTCGACCCATTCACCACTCGCACCGTTACTGGTTGAGCAAGCATAACCAAGGGTATTGCGTGACGTTGGGCGAAGGCAGAAGACATAAAGTTGCCCTCCGCCCCAGAATCCACGCAGAGCTCTACCGAGTGGGAAAATGAGCCAATAGTAATTGTCCCCTTAAAGGACAACTTAGAGGCAAACGTCGCCGTGTCTAGTGTACCTCCACCAACTACCACTAGACGCTGACGTTTCCTCGACCGCTGAGGACATCTGGTGGCTAGATGTCCTGACTGCTGGCAAACATGACAGACCCTGAGTGCACAAGCGGTCCGGGACTTAGATCCTGCTTGTGACACCTCCCTGGCCTCATGTGACTCAGGAACCAGGACTGGAAATTCAAGAGGTTTGGCAAAAGTAGGAGCCAGCCGAAACCTCTGCCTACACTGGGCTCGCTCTAACCTCCGCTCGTTAAAACGGAGGTCAATTCGAGTGGAGACAGTTATTAACTCCTCCAGTGTGGCAGGAATCTCCCTAGTGGCCAGAGCGTCCTTTACGTGGTCAGCCAAGCCCCTCCAAAATATGGGGATAAGAGCTTTATCCGACCAATCCAGCTCAGATGCTAAGGTGCGGAATTGGATGGCAAAATGACCGACCAAGGACTCACCCTGAGTTAATGCCAGCAATTGGAGCGCAGTATCATGGGTGACTTGAGGTCCTAAAAAGACCTGTTTCAGAGCGCTCAGAAACAGCGGAGCACTCTGCACCACATGATCGCCACGCTCCCACAGCGGCGTAGCCCATTCCAACGCCCTGTCCGACAATAGAGACAAAATAAATCCCACCTTAGCCCGCTCTGTGGGAAAACGTGTAGCCAGGAGCTCGAGATGAATAGAGCACTGACTCACAAATCCCCTACAAAACTTGCTATCACCAGAAAATTTTTCTGGCAGCGGGAGGTGAGATAATGTCGGAACAGGGGTGGCAATGGACATAGTAGCTGCAGCCACGCTGGCAGCCTGTACAGCTACTGCAGTAACATCCACAGCTGAGGTCGCGCTCTCGAGAGCCGCCAACCTACCCTCCAGCTGCTGGATATGCCGCAGAGATTGCTGTATGTCTGTCATCACTAGCCAGACCCTGGCGCTAGTGTAATGTTAGGACTGGCGGAACGCACCAAGAGAGATGTAATGGATGCGTTCGCAGTCCGGGGTCCACCGTGCAGGTGAAACCTGCTGCTAGGACATGACAGACGATATGGCGGTACTCATAAGTATACACGCGTGGGTTAAACCTCACCCAGTGTGAAGAAAGCGATCCTGTTGCGTCACAGGATCGCGGTACCGCACATAGAGCGCGAGCAAGTGGTCAGCGAACTAGACCCCAACAGGGATAGTAGTCCGATTAGACCCTTGCTGGCACTACACCACAACTGGGAGTGAAAAGTATATACAATAGAGACACCGAAGTGCAAACTGTGCCGTGCTGGCAGGCACCACTAAGTACCCAGACATGGGTCAGGAAGCGCACACAGGCGCGTGGCGCCGCACTGGCGGTCACAGCAGAGGACGCTGACACGTGTGTGACACGTTGAGTGTTAAGTCGGGCGCTAGATAGCAGCCATACACCATACGCGAACAATCATACAGTAGGGTAGGGGTATTTAAAGGACGACTTGCACTCACAACAAACACACGTATAAAGTTGTACACTAGCGCATGGCCGTGCGGTCATGCGCAGTTTATATAGCTGCAGGACAGGAAGCGGCCACAGAAACTTTGCCCTTCCAAGACCTGCCAAGAGGACCAATAGAATGCGCTGCAGAGTCTGAGCACATGACCCTCGATCTCCAACGGGAGATCTTGCCCTGGGCATGCTCAGTGTGCGCAGACAAGGACTTAGTCCCAGAGAAGTCCACTCGCTGCTGACCAGTATTGGCTTTAAAGGCAGAAGCTGGAGAAGCAGCAGTAACTCTTCTCACAGAGTCAGACTGAGCGAGACGCTGGGATCGACGTCCCTGCTGAGCAGGCTCCACTGCGGCTGGAGGAGAATGGGAGACCGCAGCGGAGACGGATCGAGATTCCCCCTGTGCAGCAGAGGAAACTCGACTCCTAACACTATGTTACATTGGATTAGTTCTCGTGAGGCACCTGAAGGGTTAATAAACTTCTTTTATGTGGCTTTGAGCACCTTGAGGTTTGCAGTTTTTAGAGTGGTGTCACATTTGGTTTTTTTATTATTATTATTGTTATTATTTATTGTTATAGTGCCATTTATTCCATGGTGCTTTACATGTAAGGAGGGGTATACATAATAAAAACAAGTACAATAATCTTAAACAATACAAGTCATAACTGGTACAGGAGGATACAGGAGGCGAGAGGACCCTGCCCGCGAAGGCTCACAATCTACAAGGGATGGGTGAGGATACAGTAGGCGAGGGTAGAGCTGATCATGTAGCGGTTTGGTCGATCGGTGGTTACTGCAGGTTATAGGCTTGTCGGAAGAGGTGGGTCTTCAGGCTCTTTTTGAAGGTTTCGATGGTAGGCGAGAGTCTGATGTGTTGTGTTAGAGGTTCCAGAGTAGGGGTGATGCGCGAGAGAAATTGTTGTGAATTCTGTGGCAGAGCTCCCTCCTGTGGTCACAAGTGGTACTTCGGCTGATTCTCTCTGTGAGCTTCCGTTGGTGGAGGAAAGTGGTACTGCGGCTTCTGAGTTTCCTTCGTCAGGTGATGTGGTGAAGTCGTTAGATGCTGCTCTATTTAACTCCACCTAGGTCTTTGATCCTGGCTTCCAGTCAATGTTCTAGTATTGGACCTGTTTCCTCCTGGAGCGTTCCTGTGGCCTGCTGCTCTGCATAGCTAAGTTCCACTTTTGCTTTTTGTTTGCTGTTATTTTCTGTCCAGCTTGCTTATTTGTTTTCTTGTGCTTGCTGGAAGCTCTGGGACGCAGAGGGTGTACCTCCGTGCCGTTAGTTCGGTACGGAGGGTCTTTTTGCCCCCTTTGCGTGGTTGTTTGTAGGGTTTTGTGTTGACCGCAAAGTTACCTTTCCTATCCTCGCTCTGTTCAGAAAGTCGGGCCTCACTTTGCTAAATCTATTTCATCTCTACGTTTGTCTTTTCATTTTAACTCACAGTCATTATATGTGGGGGCTGCCTTTTCCTTTGGGGTATTTCTCTGAGGCAACGTAGGCTTATTTTCTATCTTCAGGCTAGCTAGTTTCTCAGGCTGTGCCGAGTTGCATAGGGAGCGTTAGGCGCAATCCACGGCTGCCTCTAGTTGTGTTTGAGAGGATTAGAGATTGCGGTCAGCAGAGTTTCCACGTCTCAGAGCTCGTTCTATGTTTTTGGGTTATTGTCAGGTCACTGTGTGTGCTCTGACTCCTATGTCCATTGTGGTACTGAATTACCTTAGTATAACAGTACTGGAAGCCAAGTACTAATGATTCTCAATAGAGGGAAAAAAGAGGTTCTGAGACCATTTTTTTTTCTCTGCACTGTGTTTTGCTTTTTTTTTCCCCTAGACATTTGGGTGGTTCAGAACACAGGTGTAGCGATGGACATTAAAAGTCTGTCTTCATGTGTGGATCAGCTCACGGCAAGAGTACAAAATATTCAAGACTTTGTGGTTCAGAATTCTATGTTAGAACCGAGAATTCCTATTCCTGATTTGTTTTCTGGAGATAGAACTAAATTTCTGAGTTTCAAAAATAATTGTAAACTATTTCTAGCTTTGAAACCTCGCTCCTCTGGTGACCCAGTTCAACAAGTTAGGATCATTATTTCTTTTTTACGTGGCGACCCTCAGGACTGGGCATTTTCTCTTGCGTCAGGAGATCCTGCATTAAGTAATATCGATGCGTTTTTCCTGGCTCTCGGATTGCTGTACGATGAACCTAATTCAGTGGATCAGGCAGAGAAAAATTTGCTGGCTCTGTGTCAGGGTCAGGATGAGATAGAGGTATATTGTCAGAAATTTAGAAAGTGTTCCGTACTCACTCAATGGAATGAAGGTGCGCTCACAGCTATTTTCAGAAAGGGTCTCTCTGAAGCCCTTAAGGATGTCATGGTGGGATTTCCTATGCCTGCTGGTCTGAATGAGTCTATGTCTTTGGCTATTCAGATCGGTCGACGCTTGCGTGAGCGTAAATCTGTGCACCATTTGGTGGTATTACCTGAGCTTAAACCTGAGCCTATGCAGTGCTATAGGACTTTGACCAGAGTTGAACGGCAAAAACACAGACGTCTGAATGGGCTGTGTTTCTACTGTGGTGATTCCACTCATGCTATCTCTGATTGTCCTAAGCGCACTAAGCGGTTCGCTAGGTCTGCCATCATTGGTACGGTACAGTCAAAATTTCTTCTGTCCGTTACCTTGATCTGCTCTATGTCATCGTATTCTGTCATGGCATTTGTGGATTCAGGCGCTGCCCTGAATTTGATGGACTTGGAGTATGCTAGGCGTTGTGGGTTTTTCTTGGAGCCCTTGCAATGTCCTATTCCATTGAGAGGAATTGATGCTACGCCTTTGGCCAAGAATAAGCCTCAGTACTGGACCCAGCTGACCATGTGCATGGCTCCTGCACATCAGGAGGTTATTCGCTTTCTGGTGTTGCATAATCTGCATGATGTGGTCGTGTTGGGGTTGCCATGGCTACAAGTCCATAATCCAGTATTAGATTGGAAATCCATGTCTGTGTCCAGCTGGGGTTGTCAGGGGGTACATGGTTATGTCCCATTTCTGACTATTTCGTCATCCACCCCTTCTGAGGTTCCAGAGTTCTTGTCTGATTACCGGGATGTATTTGATGAGCCCAAGTCCGATACCCTACCTCAACATAGGGATTGTGATTGTGCTATCGATTTGATTCCTGGTAGTAAGTTCCCAAAAGGTCGACTGTTTAATTTGTCTGTGCCTGAGCACGCCGCTATGCGGAGTTATGTGAAGGAGTCCTTGGAGAAGGGGCATATTCGCCCGTCATCGTCGCCATTGGGAGCAGGGTTCTTTTTTGTAGCCAAGAAGGATGGTTCGCTGAGACCTTGTATAGATTACCGTCTTCTAAATAAGATCACGGTTAAATTTCAGTACCCCTTGCCGTTGTTATCCGATTTGTTTGCTCGGATTAAGGGGGCTAGTTGGTTCACCAAGATAGATCTTCGTGGTGCGTATAATCTTGTGCGTATTAAGCGAGGCGATGAATGGAAAACTGCATTTAATACGCCCGAGGGCCATTTTGAGTATCTAGTAATGCCATTCGGACTTGCCAATGCTCCATCAGTGTTTCAGTCCTTTATGCATGACATCTTCCGAGAGTACCTGGATAAATTCCTGATTGTGTACTTGGATGACATTTTGATCTTCTCGGATGATTGGGAGTCTCATGTGAAGCAGGTCAGAACGGTGTTTCAGGTCCTGCGTGCTAATTCTTTGTTTGTGAAGGGATCAAAGTGTCTCTTGGGTGTTCAGAAGGTTTCATTTTTGGGGTTCATCTTTTCCCCTTCTAGTATCGAGATGGACCTTGTTAAGGTCCAAGCCATCCATGATTGGACTCAGCCAACATCTCTGAAAAGTCTGCAAAAGTTTCTGGGCTTTTCTCATTTTTATTGTCGCTTCATCTGCAATTTTTCTAGTATTGCTAAACCATTGACCGATTTGACCAAGAAGGGTGCTGATGTGGTCAATTGGTCTTCTGCTGCTGTGGAAGCTTTTCAAGAGTTGAAGCGTCGTTTTTCTTCTGCCCCTGTGTTGTGTCAACCAGATGTTTCGCTTCCATTCCAGGTCGAGGTTGATGCTTCTGAGATTGGAGCAGGGGCTGTTTTGTCGCAGAGAAGTTCTGATTGCTCGGTGATGAAACCATGCGCCTTCTTTTCCAGGAAGTTTTCGCCTGCTGAGCGAAATTATGATGTGGGCAATCGAGAGTTGCTGGCCATGAAGTGGGCATTCGAGGAGTGGCGTCATTGGCTTGAAGGAGCTAAGCATTGCGTGGTGGTCTTGACTGATCATAAGAACTTGACTTATCTCGAGACTGCCAAGCGGTTGAATCCTAGACAGGCTCGTTGGTCGCTGTTTTTTGCCCGTTTTGACTTTGTGATTTCGTACTTTCCAGGCTCTAAAAATGTGAAGGCGGATGCTCTGCCTAGGAGTTTTGTGCCCGACTCTCCGGGTTTATCTGAGCCGGCGGGTATCCTCAAAGAGGGAGTAATTGTGTCTGCCATCTCCCCTGATTTGCGGCGGGTGCTGCAAAAATTTCAGGCTAATCAACCTGATCGTTGCCCAGCGGAGAAACTGTTTGTCCCTGATAGGTGGACGAATAAAGTTATCTCTGAGGTTCATTGTTCGGTGTTGGCTGGTCATCCTGGAATCTTTGGTACCAGAGAGTTAGTGGCTAGATCCTTTTGGTGGCCATCTCTGTCGCGGGATGTGCGTTCTTTTGTGCAGTCCTGTGGGATTTGTGCTCGGGCTAAGCCCTGCTGTTCTCGTGCCAGTGGGTTGCTTTTGCCCTTGCCGATCCCGAAGAGGCCTTGGACACATATCTCTATGGATTTTATTTCAGATCTTCCCGTCTCTCAAAAGATGTCAGTCATTTGGGTGGTCTGTGATCATAGTAACATAGTAACATAGTTAGTAAGGCCGAAAAAAGACATTTGTCCATCCAGTTCAGCCTATATTCCATCATAATAAATACCCAGATCTACGTCCTTCTACAGAACCTAATAATTGTATGATACAATATTGTTCTGCTCCAGGAAGACATCCAGGCCTCTCTTGAACCCCTCGACTGAGTTCGCCATCACCACCTCCTCAGGCAAGCAATTCCAGATTCTCACTGCCCTAACAGTAAAGAATCCTCTTCTATGTTGGTGGAAAAACCTTCTCTCCTCCAGACGCAAAGAATGCCCCCTTGTGCCCGTCACCTTCCTTGGTATAAACAGATCCTCAGCGAGATATTTGTATTGTCCCCTTATATACTTATACATGGTTATTAGATCGCCCCTCAGTCGTCTTTTTTCTAGACTAAATAATCCTAATTTAGCTAATCTATCTGGGTATTGTAGTTCTCCCATCCCCTTTATTAATTTTGTTTGCCTCCTTTGTACTCTCTCTAGTTCCATTATATCCTTCCTGAGCACCGGTGCCCAAAACTGGACACAGTACTCCATGTGCGGTCTAACTAGGGATTTGTACAGAGGCAGTATAATGCTCTCATCATGTGTATCCAGACCTCTTTTAATGCACCCCATGATCCTGTTTGCCTTGGCAGCTGCTGCCTGGCACTGGCTGCTCCAGGTAAGTTTATCATTAACTAGGATCCCCAAGTCCTTCTCCCTGTCAGATTTACCCAGTGGTTTCCCGTTCAGTGTGTAATGGTGATATTGATTCCCTCTTCCCATGTGTATAACCTTACATTTATCATTGTTAAACCTCATCTGCCACCTTTCAGCCCAAGTTTCCAACTTATCCAGATCCATCTGTAGCAGAATACTATCTTCTCTTGTATTAACTGCTTTACATAGTTTTGTATCATCTGCAAATATCGATATTTTACTGTGTAAACCTTCTACCAGATCATTAATGAATATGTTGAAGAGAACAGGTCCCAATACTGACCCCTGCGGTACCCCACTGGTCACAGCGACCCAGTTAGAGACTATACCATTTATAACCACCCTCTGCTTTCTATCACTAAGCCAGTTACTAACCCATTTACACACATTTTCCCCCAGACCAAGCATTCTCATTTTGTGTACCAACCTCTTGTGCGGCACGGTATCAAACGCTTTGGAAAAATCGAGATATACCACGTCCAATGACTCACCGTGGTCCAGTCTATAGCTTACCTCTTCATAAAAACTGATTAGATTGGTTTGACAGGAGCGATTTCTCATAAACCCATGCTGATATGGAGTTAAACAGTTATTCTCATTGAGATAATCCAGAATAACATCCCTCAGAAACCCTTCAAATATTTTACCAACAATAGAGGTTAGACTTACTGGCCTATAATTTCCAGGTTCACTTTTAGAGCCCTTTTTGAATATTGGCACCACATTTGCTATGCGCCAATCCTGCGGAACAGACCCTGTCTCTATAGAGTCCCTAAAAATAAGAAATAATGGTTTATCTATTACATTACTTAGTTCTCTTAGTACTCGTGGGTGTATGCCATCCGGACCCGGAGATTTATCTATTTTAATCTTATTTAGCCGGTTTCGCACCTCTTCTTGGGTTAGATTGGTGACCCTTAATATAGGGTTTTCATTGTTTCTTGGGATTTCACCTAGCATTTCATTTTCCACCGTGAATACCGTGGAGAAGAAGGTGTTTAATATGTTAGCTTTTTCCTCGTCATCTACAACCATTCTTTCCTCACTATTTTTTAAGGGGCCTACATTTTCAGTTTTTATTCTTTTACTATTGATATAGTTGAAGAACAGTTTGGGATTAGTTTTACTCTCCTTAGCAATGTGCTTCTCTGTTTCCTTTTTGGCAGCTTTAATTAGTTTTTTAGATAAAGTATTTTTCTCCCTATAGTTTTTTAGAGCTTCAATGGTGCCATCCTGCTTTAATAGTGCAAATGCTTTCTTTTTACTGTTAATTGCCTGTCTTACTTCTTTGTTTAGCCACATTGGGTTTTTCCTATTTCTAGTCCTTTTATTCCCACAAGGTATAAACCGCTTACACTGCCTATTTAGGATGTTCTTAAACATTTCCCATTTATTATCTGTATTCTCATTTCTCAGGATATTGTCCCAGTCTACCAGATTAAGGGCATCTCTAAGCTGTTCAAACTTTGCCTTCCTAAAGTTCAATGTTTTTGTGACTCCCTGACAAGTCCCCCTAGTGAAAGACAGGTGAAACTGCACAATATTGTGGTCGCTATTTCCTAAATGCCCAACCACCTGCAGATTTGTTATTCTGTCAGGTCTATTAGATAGTATTAGGTCTAAAAGTGCTGCTCCTCTGGTTGGATTCTGCACCAATTGTGAAAGATAATTTTTCTTGGTTATTAGCAGAAACCTGTTGCCTTTATGGGTTTCACAGGTTTCTGTTTCCCAGTTAATATCCGGGTAGTTAAAGTCCCCCATAACCAGGACCTCATTATGGGTTGCAGCTTCATCTATCTGCTTTAGAAGTAGACTTTCCATGCTTTCTGTTATATTTGGGGGTTTGTAACAGACCCCAATGAGAATTTTGTTACCATTTTTCCCTCCATGAATTTCAACCCATATGGACTCGACATCCTCATTCCCTTCGCTAATATCCTCCCTTAAAGTGGACTTTAGACAAGACTTTACATAGAGACAAACCCCTCCTCCTCTCCGATTTTTACGATCCTTTCTAAACAGACTGTAACCCTGTAAGTTAACTGCCCAGTCATAGCTTTCATCTAACCATGTCTCGGTTATTCCCACTATGTCAAAGTTACCTGTAGATATTTCTGCTTCTAGTTCTTCCATCTTGTTTGTCAGGCTTCTGGCGTTTGCGAGCATGCAGTTTAGAGGATTTTGTTTTGTTCCAATCTCCTCACTGTGGATTGTTTTAGAAATGTTCTTACCTCCCTTCTGAGTATGTTTTCCTGGTTCGTCTTTGTTCGAGTCTAATGTTTTTCTTCCCGTCCCCTCTTCTTCTAGTTTAACGCCCTCCTGATGAGTGTAGCGAGTCTTCTGGCGAATGTGTGTTTCCCAGGTTTGTTGAGGTGTAGTCCGTCTCTGGCGAGGAGTCCATCATACCAGTAATTCACACCGTGGTCCAGGAATCCAAATCCTTGTTGTCTGCACCATCGTCTTAGCCAGTTGTTTGCATCAAGGATCCTGTTCCATCTCTTGGTGCCATGCCCGTCTACTGGAAGGATAGAAGAAAAAACTACCTGTGCATCCAGTTCCTTTACTTTCTTCCCCAACTCTTCAAAGTCCTTGCAGATTTTCGGTAGGTCCTTCCTTGCCGTGTCATTGGTGCCAATATGTATCAGAAGAAATGGGTGGACGTCCTTGGAGCTGAAGAGCTTTGGTATCCTATCGGTCACATCCTTGATCATCGCACCTGGAAGGCAGCATACTTCTCTTGCAGTTATGTCCGGTCTGCAGATGGCTGCTTCGGTGCCTCTCAGTAGTGAGTCGCTTCTCTAAGATGGTCCATTTGGTACCCTTGTCTAAATTGCCTTCCTCCTCTGATTTGGTGCCATTGTTCTTCCAGCATGTGGTTCGTTTACATGGCATTCCAGAGAATATAGTTTCTGACAGAGGTTCCCAGTTTGTTTCGAGGTTTTGGCGAGCCTTTTGTGGTAGGATGGGCATTGACTTGTCTTTCTCCTCGGCTTTCCATCCTCAGACTAATGGCCAGACGGAACGAACCAATCAGACCTTGGAAACATATCTGAGATGCTTTGTTTCTGCTGATCAGGATGACTGGGTGTCCTTTTTGCCTTTGGCTGAGTTCGCCCTTAATAATCGGGCCAGCTCGGCTACCTTGGTTTCGCCGTTTTTCTGCAACTCTGGGTTCCATCCTCGTTTCTCTTCAGGGCAGGTGAGTCTTCGGACTGTCCTGGTGTGGATACTGTGGTGGACAGGTTGCAGCAGATTTGGACTCATGTAGTGGACAATTTGACCTTGTCCCAGGAGAAGGCTCAACGTTTCGCTAATCGCAGACGCTGTGTGGGTCCCCGACTTTGTGTTGGGGATTTGGTTTGGTTATCTTCTCGTCATATTCCTATGAAGGTTTCCTCTCCTAAGTTTAAACCTCGTTTCATTGGTCCGTATAGGATTTCTGAGGTTTTTAATCCTGTGTCTTTTCGTCTGACCCTTCCAGATTCTTTTTCCATACATAATGTATTCCATAGGTCATTGTTGCGGAGATACGTGGCACCTGTGGTTCCATCTGTTGATCCTCCTGCCCCGGCTTTGGTGGAGGGGGAGTTGGAGTATATTGTGGAGAAGATTTTGGATTCTCGTGTTTCAAGACGGAATCTCCAGTATCTGGTTAAGTGGAAGGGTTATGCTCAGGAAGATAATTCCTGGGTCTTTGCCTCTGATGTCCATGCTCCCGATCTTGTTCATGCCTTTCATATGGTTCATCCTGGTCGTCCTGGGGGCTCTGGTGAGGGTTCGGTGACCCCTCCTCAAGGGGGGGTACTGTTGTGAATTCTGTGGCAGAGCTCCCTCCTGTGGTCACAAGTGGTACTTCGGCTGATTCTCTCTGTGAGCTTCCATTGGTGGAGGAAAGTGGTACTGCGGCTTCTGAGTTTCCTTCCTCAGGTGATGTGGTGAAGTCGTTAGGTGCTGCTCTATTTAACTCCACCTAGTTCTTTGATCCTGGCTTCCAGTCAATGTTCTAGTATTGGACCTGTTTCCTCCTGGAGCGTTCCTGTGGCCTGCTGCTCTGCATAGCTAAGTTCTGCTTTTGCTTTTTGTTTGCTGTTTTTTTCTGTCCAGCTTGCTTATTTGTTTTCTTGTGCTTGCTGGAAGCTCTGGGACGCAGAGGGTGTACCTCCGTGCCGTTAGTTCGGTACGGAGGGTCTTTTTGCCCCCTTTGCGTGGTTGTTTGTAGGGTTTTGTGTTGACCGCAAAGTTACCTATATGTGGGGGCTGCCTTTTCCTTTGGGGTATTTCTCTGAGGCAAGGTAGGCTTATTTTCTATCTTCAGGCTAGCTAGTTTCTCAGGCTGTGCCGAGTTGCATAGGGAGCGTTAGGCGCAATCCACGGCTGCCTCTAGTTGTGTTTGAGAGGATTAGGGATTGCGGTCAGCAGAGTTTCCACGTCTCAGAGCTCGTTCTATGTTTTGGGGTTATTGTCAGGTCACTGTGTGTGCTCTGACTCCTATGTCCATTGTGGTACTGAATTACCTTATCATAACAAGAAATCTTGTATACGATTGTGGGAAGAGGAGAAAAGAGGGGAGTAGAGAAGGAGATCTTGTGAAGATCGGAGGTTGCGTGTAGGTAAATACCAGGAGACGAGGTCACAGATCTATGGAGGAGACTGGTTGTGGATGGCTTTGTACGTCATGGTTAGGGTTTTGAACTGGAGTCTCTGGGCAATGGGGAGCCAGTGAAGGGATTGACAGAGGGGAGAAGCTGGGGAATAGCGGGGGGACAGGTGGATTAGTCGGCCAGCAGAGTTTAGAATAAATTGGAGGGGTGCGAGAGTGTTTGAGGGGAGGTCACAGAGCAGGAGGTTGCAGTAGTCAAGGCGAGAGATGATGAGGGCATGGACTAGGGGTTTTGCAGATTCTTGGTTGAGGAATGAACGGATTCGTGAAATATTTTTGAGTTGAAGTCAGCAGGAAGTGGAAAGGGCTTGGATATGTGGTTTGAAGGAGAGATCAGCGTCAAGGATTACCCCGAGGCAGCGAGCTTGTGGGACTGGGCAGAGTGAGCAGCCATTTACTGCAATGGATAGTTTGGGGGGTCACGTGAGATGGGGGAAAGATGATGAATTCTGTTTTGTCCATGTTAAGTTTCAGAAATCTAGCGGAGAAGAAGGATGAAACAGTGGCAGACATTGAGGGATTCTGGTTAGTAGGGAGGTGATATCTGGTCCAGAGATGTAGATCTGTGTGTCATCAGCATAGAGATGATACTGAAAGCCATGAGATTCTATGAGCTGTCCCAGGCCAAAGGTGTAAATGGAGAAGAGCAGGGGCCCTAGGACTGAACCTTGTGGGACTCCGAGAGAGTTTTTCTGTCATATTGACCCCCAAACTCACTTCAAATGTGAGCTGGTCCCTAAAAAAAATTGTTTTGTAAATTTTATTGGAAAAATTATAAATCGCTGGACAACTTTTAACCCCTATAAATTCCCAACAAAAAACAATTATGTTTCTAAAATTGTGCTAATTTAAAGTTGACTTGTGGGAAACGTTACTTATGAACTATTTTGTGTAACACGACTCTCTGAATTAAGGGCACAAAAATTTAAAGCTTGAAAATTGCAACATTTTCAAAGTTTTTGCCAAATTTCTGTTGTTTTTTTTTTTTTATAAATAAGCTCAAGTCATATCGAAGAAGTTTTACCACTAACATGAAGTGCAATATGTCACAAAAGAAAATCTCAATATCAGTGGAATATATTGAAGCGTTCCAGAGCTATAACCTCATAGAGTGGCACTGGTCAGAATTGTAAAAAATGGCTTGGTCATTAAGGTCAAAATTGGCTCAGTCACTAAGGGGTTAATATTGCCAAAAAATACTGTACAAGGGACATTGTAACAGAAGGGCTCCCAATTTCAGTTTCCGGAACAAACATGGTTACCTGCTCACAATTCCAATAAGTTTGATTTAAAGTAGGTCATCGAAGCAAAACACACAGCAATTATAAAATGTCAATCCCACTAAGAATATATTAAACCAAAGTACAAAGATCAGCAATTGACAAGTTGATAGATTGGTAAACAATTTCTTAACCAGATAGACGTTAAGACATGACATATGGCCTGCCGTGTGTCCAATTCACTTCTGCTCATGCATCACTATTAAACTATGCCAACAGTAATAAATGTTGTAGAAAGAAAAAAATCTGAGTCGTCTTTCATCATTTACTATGTGTCAGGGCATGTGGCAGTTATTCATTGCATTTATTTACAGACATAAATTGTATCTTTTTTTCACCATTTGTCGCTGAATTTCAAAGAAACAGCCAAGTACGTAAACTTCCAGATATTTACATTGAACATCAAGTTCCCAGTTTCATCACTTAGCCAATAGATGAAGGTGGCACCATAACCATGATGAACACAACCAACTACATGGCGGGCAGATGACAAACACGCTACTAATGAAAATTGGAGACTAAATCTACCCAAGAAAAAAGATTATTTCTGGTCTGATCGATGGATCTAGATTCTGTAGAACCTGACGACTTGATACCTGAGACTCGTAATATAGGGGTGGGACTGAAGTGGTTGTCCACTGCGGAAATATTGTTTTTTCGGCATGAATGGTTTTGAAACAATAAGTGGAGACATACTCGTGTTCCAGTACCCCAGTGCACACCATTCAGGAGATTGGCGACAGCACCAGGAGAAATGATGGGCTGCAGCAGTCAGGTGACTGGAGGAGAGCATCATCAGAGACACATCAATGACATCCTCTGGTCACTTGACTACTTAAGCCAATCAAAGGCTTCAGCTTTGCTGTTGACTTCCGAATGGAGAAGAGGAGATCCTAAACCTTTCCAGCACATCTTTATAGGATCATGGTGACCTTGTTACAGGGTCAGGTCTTGCCTAATAAAATATATTGCAACTTCTGGCCTGGTCACATGCTTCTTCACCAATGATCGTGTTGTGGACAGGAAAGCTGCGTAATGTTCCTTGGAAGGATGCAATCACAAATACAGGAGTCAAACTTGTAAGACCTATATATTAGTGCCACAAAATCTCCCTCCACCTACATATTTTTTTATAAATGCAGAAACAATAAAGCTGCCAATTCCATGGATAAGTTGTAAGAATCTAAAAACATCAAATAAAAATAAAAACCATCACAGAATAAAAAAGATGTATATTGCCTTTTTAGGATTGCTACTTCCAATAGGTGACAATAGAGTCCCTTATCTACTCTGGAGAGGCTATTTACATACTTAAATTCCCAGAGGATCATTTCATAGCTGTAAAGATACCGTCACACAGTGGCACTTTTGTCGCTACGACGGTACGATCCGTGACGTTCCAGCGATATCCATACGATATTGCTGTGTCTGACACGCAGCAGCGATCAGGGACCCTGCTGAGAATCGTACGTCATAGAAGATCATTTGGAACTTTCTTTCATCGCTGGATCTCCCGCTGACATCGCTGGATCGGTGTGTGTGACACCGATCCAGCGATGCGTTCGCTTGTAACCAGGGTAAACATCAGGTTACTAAGCGCAGGGCCGCGCTTAGTAACCCGATGTTTATCCTGGTTACCATCGTAAATGTAAAAAAAAAAAACAGTACATACTTACATTCCGGTGTCTGTCAGGTCCCTTGCCGTCTGCTTCCCGCACTGACTGACTGCCGGCCATAAAGTGAAAGGAGAGCACAGCGCGCTGTGCTGTGCTTTCACTTTACGGCCGGCAGTCAGTCAGTGCGGGAAGCAGACGGCAAGGGACAGACACCGGAATGTAAGTATGTAGTGTTTGTTTGTTTTTTACGCTGGTAACCAGGGTAAACATCGGGTTACTAAGCGCGGCCCTGCGCTTAGTAACCCGATGTTTACCCTGGTTACCCGGGGACCTCGGCATCGTTGGTCGCTGGAGAGCTGTCTGTGTGACAGCTCACCAGCGACCACACAACGACTTACCAACGATCACGGCCAGGTCGTATGGCTGGTCGTGATCGTTGGTAAATCGTATAGTGTAACGGTACCCTAAGTCTCTTTGAGACATTTTGACACTTTCAACAAGGAGGAACATTCCCCCTTAGAGATTTCTGTCAGAGGTGTCTCACCCAGGCAAATCAGGCCTCTTGCTTTGCACTGATGAGTAGTGAACAACCAGAAACACGTGTCTGCAAATACGCAGAGTACCTGACTTGCCTTCTTATCCAAAATCATGTGGCAAAGCTTATTAAAAGTTAAATATCACCACTTCCAATAGACGGAGATAGAGTTAAAGTCTTTCTCTTCTCTGAAGAGTCTATTTTCACATAGGATAAGAAGAAACCAGCCATCTGGTTGTCCACATCTTTTGAAAAGCTATTGCGAAACGGCGCTCATCGGGTGCGGGGGAGCCTCAACAGCACTCTTACCACCGCGCATAGACTCTGGACATTTAACAATTGCATTTGCAGGTAATTGATTATTTTTTGTGCCTTGCATCCTCACTTGGCGGTATATAGGTAGCATAGTGGTCTTACCACTTCTCAGTTATATTAGCAACTAATTTTGCTTTACTTGGTATCTCTCTATCTGCCTTGTTGTGTGTATGTGGCGAACATAGCACTCTTATATATACCAAAATACACATCGTCCTCGGCGCTGATATACACTGTCACTGAGCATTTTTATTTTTCCTCATTTTTCCTTAGGTCAGCACAGTTATAGAGTTACCAAGCTTAAATTTAATTTATTTTAACAATTTCAGAAATTTATACAAAGGATAAAGCAAACTTGCTTTGTGTGGTCATTTTCTGAGAACCGTTTTCTGAGACTGACATCGATGGAACTGTGTGAGTGCTTGTATTTGGATCAACCATTTTTATTAGTACCCTCTGGACGTACACATGATAGTTTTTACTGGTTTTGGGCAGGGTTATTTATTGAACAAAAAATAGCAATCCTTGTATTTCAATTGTTATACTTTGTGAGGTTTACATAAAGGTTAAATTATTATTTTGCTAGATTAGACTTTCATGGACATGGGGATGTCACATATATATATATATATATATATATATACATATATTTTTTTTTTTTTTAGATTTTGAATAAGGTTTGATTTAATTTCTCGATTTTTTTTTGTACATTTTAAACTATGTTTCACTTTTTTTTATCCCCCCAGGGATCTCAAACCTTTGATTGTTTGCTCACGCCTGCTGTATACTGCAAAATATTAGTGGTGTATACTAAAACACTTAAACAATGTGTTATGAAGCCCGGACACAGGCACATTATGCACAGTAGGAGCACCAACACCGCAGCAAAGGTGTCCGTAGGCCTCTGGCTGTCATGATAACACATTGGAAACCCACATTTATATTGTGGAGGTTGCTGATGAGCCCTATTAAAGTGAATCTGTAGAAAAGAAGCTGTCATACAGGGATAGGTGACTAATAAAGTTTTGACTCTTAAAATAAAGGCAGGAGAAAAACAATGGCAGTGTGTCCAATGGGTTAAAACATAAATGTAAGCACCAATGTTTAGATGAATACTAGATGGTGGCCCGATTCTAACGCATCGGGTATCTACTATATAATCGTGTAATTCTGTTTGTCCATAACGGAAATCCCACGTCGCTGATTGGTCTCGCCAGCTGCCCACGACCAATCAGTGACAGGCGCAGTCCGGCTGCGAATTGGCACAGGATTTGAACCACGCTTCGCTGATTGGTCATGCCCGGCCGGCCGCAACCAATCCACATTGTACACAGGAAGCTGCCAGACAGTGATAAGGGCGGCGTTATACACAGCTCAGCATTTGAGCACTGCTACATCTAAAGGAGAAAAACAGGGATTCCATCAAAACCAAGTAGTCCTGTAAGTGACACATCATTGGAATCAGGCTCATCATGCAGATCTCAGGTTCCTTAGCAAGAACCTGTTGACAGGATAACTTATAGTTTTCAAAGACACCATTTATTTTACCATATGATAAACTTAAAAACGGGGAAAATTTTTATTCTCTCCCTCACATACTGTCCTCCATATTGTTCTCTCCCTCACAGACTGTCCTCCATGTTATTCTCTCCCTCACACACTGTCCTCCATGTTATTCTCTCCCTCACAGACTGTCCTCCATATTGTTCTCTCCCTCACAGACTGTCCTCCATGTTATTCTCTCCCTCACACACTGTCCTCCATGTTATTCTCTCCCTCACAGACTGTCCTCCATGTTATTCTCTCCCTCACACACTGTCCTCCATGTTATTTTCACCCTCACAGACTGAGCTCCATGTTATTCTCGCCCTCACAGACTGACCTCCATGTTATTCTCTCAATCACACACTGTCCGCCATGTTATTTTCTCCCTCACAGACTGTCCTGCATGTTATTATCTCCCTTACAGACTGTCCTCAATGTTATTCTCTCCCTCACAGACTGTCTTCCATGTTATTCTCTCCCTCACACACTGTCCTCCATGTTATTCTCTCCCTCATAGACTGTCCTCCATGTTATTCTCTCCCTCATAGACTGTCCTCCATGTTATTCTCTCCCTCACAGACTGTCCACCTTGTTATTCTCTCCCTCACAGACTGTCCTCCATGTTATTCTCACCCCCACAGACTGTCCTTTGTGTTATTCTTGTTCTAGTATATGTATGTAGTTTATTTATGAACGCTGATTGGTCGAGGCCAGCCGGGCGCGACCAATCAGCGACGCGGGATTTCGGTTACAGACAAACTGACCCTTAGACAATTATATATATAGATTACAGCAAACAAAACTTGGAATCCAGTAACAGTAAAGACACAATGTATTTTCAATGTTAACAGCACTAGCATTGAAAAATACTTTATCCCCCTGTTTATACATTAACATTTCCTACAGGATCAAATAGAAGGAACACAACAGGTGTCGGAATCTGCAGGAACGGCTTAGTTCTGGAATATTAAAACACCATATGTCAATATCACTACTGAACATGTTTAACTATCTAGGCCAATAATATGTCTTGGGAGTTAAACATTACATCTTGTCAGCTATTCAATTATGCATATTTGAAAAATCTATTTTCAAGAAGTATTAAAAACCAAGTGTTAGGGGTCGAGTTCCCGCTTCTGCACAGGGGGAATCTCGAGCCGCCTCCGCTGCGGTCTCCCATTCTTGTCCAGCCGCAGTGGAGTCTGCTCAGCAAAGACGTCGGTCCCAGCGTCTTGCTCATCCTCACTCTGTTCTGAGAGTTACTGCTGCTTCTCCAGTCTCTGCCATTAAAGTCAATGCTGGTCAGCAGCGAGCGGACTTCCCTGGGACTAAGTCCTTGTCTGCACGTACTGAGCATGCCCAGCATAAGGTCTCCCGTTGGAGATCGAGGGTCATGTGCTCAGGCTCTGCAGCACATTCCATTGGTCCTCTTTGCAGGTCCTGGAAGGGCAAAGGTGCTGTGGCCTCTTCCTGTGCTGCTGCTATATAAACTGCGCATGACCGCACGGCCATGCGCTAGTATTGTCTTACAATTGCTTATGTGTGTATGTTGTGAGTGCAAGTCGTCCTTGGAAACCCCTTCCCTATTGAATGTCTGTTCGCGGAAGGTGTATGGCTGCTATCTAGCGCCCGACTTAGCCTACAGCACTAAACACACATCTCAGCGTCCTGTAGCTGTGCCTGCCAGTACGGCGCCGTGCGCCTGCCTTGCGCTTTCCATACCCGAGTCTGGGTGGTTAGTGGCGTCCGTTAGTGCGGCATCGCTCGCACTCTTGTGCACATATATTTCTTAAGGTTCTCTACACACCCAGTTGCGGTGTTACGCCAGCAAGGGTCTAATCGGGCTCCAATCCCTTCTGGGGTTAAGTCCGCTGACCACTTGCTCGCGCACTAGTGCGGTACTGCGGTCCTGTGAATTAACAGGATCGCTTTCTTCACGCTGGGTGAGGTTTAACCCACGCGTGTATACTTTAGTGTACCGCCATATTGTCTGCAAATTGCTAGCAGCAGGTTCTCACCTGCACGGTGGACCCCGGACTGCGAACGCACCTTTATCATCTGTCTTGGTGCGTTCCGCCAGTCCTAACACCAAGTTTTGCTTACTAAGTAATATGTGGGAAATGGGGGCTGTCGATCTTACAGTATCACAGTGTCAGCATTTCGAGCCTTTAGATTTCCTGATCACCTTCCCCATTCAATAGTGACTTTCAAACAAGAACACTTTTTAATTTTTAACAATAAAGCCCCAGGGTTCCTTCGTACAAGAACCTTGTCTAGAGTGAAGAATTAAATCTTAAAGGAACAATAGACCTTGAAATTAATGAGAAAAGTGAACAATAAATGTTTTTCTTGTCCTCGCCATCAGTTTGTGGGATTTTCTCCCAGGTCCTGACACTACCAGTCTGGAAGTCAAAGGCGTAACTTTAGTCCAGTGGGTCCCTGTGCAAAATTTGGAACTGGATACTGGCGTTCCAGAACCTATAAAAACATGAGTATTCATCCCCCCATGTAATAATGTTCTGGCCCATTCCAGTAAAAATGTCACCATCCCAGCCCCTTCCTGTAATAATGACCCCCAATCTTGTAACAATTCTCCCCCATCCTGGACCACTTACTTGCATAGCATCCTCCATCCTCGCCAGAGACGGACTACACCTCAACAAACCTGGGAAACACACATTCGCCAGAAGACTCGCTACACTCATCAGGAGGGCGTTAAACTAGAAGAAGAGGGGACGGGAAGAAAAACATTAGACTTGAACAAAGAAGATCCAGGAAAACATACTCAGAAGGGAGGTAAGAACATTTCTAAAACAATCCACAGCGAGGAGATTGGAACAAAACAAAATCCTCTAAACTGCATGCTTGCAAACGCCAGAAGCCTGACAAACAAGATGGAAGAACTAGAACAAAGAAGATCCAGGAAAACATACTCAGAAGGGAGGTAAGAACATTTCTGAAACAATCCACAGCGAGGAGATTGGAACAAAACAAAATCCTCTAAACTGCATGCTCGCAAACGCCAGAAGCCTGACAAACAAGATGGAAGAACTAGAAGCAGAAATATCTACAGGTAACTTTGACATAGTGGGAATAACCGAGACATGGTTAGATGAAAGCTATGACTGGGCAGTTAACTTACAGGGTTACAGTCTGTTTAGAAAGGATCGTAAAAATCGGAGAGGAGGAGGGGTTTGTCTCTATGTAAAGTCTTGTCTAAAGTCCACTTTAAGGGAGGATATTAGCGAAGGAAATGAGGATGTCGAGTCCATATGGGTCGAAATTCATGGAGGGAAAAATGGTAACAAAATTCTCATTGGGGTCTGTTACAAACCCCCAAATATAACAGAAACCATGGAAAGTCTACTTCTAAAGCAGATAGATGAAGCTGCAACCCATAATGAGGTCCTGGTTATGGGGGACTTTAACTACCCGAATATTAACTGGGAAACAGAAACCTGTGAAACCCATAAAGGCAACAGGTTTCTGCTAATAACCAAAAAAAATTATCTTTCACAATTGGTGCAGAATCCAACCAGAGGAGCAGCACTTTTAGACCTAATACTATCTAATAGACCTGACAGAATAACAAATCTGCAGGTGGTCGGGCATCTAGGAAATAGCGACCACAATATTGTACAGTTTCACCTGTCTTTCACTAGGGGGACTTGTCAGGGAGTCACAAAAACACTAAACTTTAGGAAGGCAAAGTTTGACCAGCTTAGAGATGCCCTTAATCTGGTAGACTGGGACAATATCCTCAGAACTAATAATACAGATAATAAATGGGAAATGTTTAAGAACATCCTAAATAGGCAGTGTAAGCGGTTTATACCTTGTGGGAATAAAAGGACTAGAAATAGGAAAAACCCATTGTGGCTAAACAAAGAAGTAAGACAGGCAATTAACAGTAAAAAGAAAGCATTTGCACTACTAAAGCAGGATGGCACCATTGAAGCTCTAAAAAACTATAGGGAGAAAAATACTTTATCTAAAAAACTAATTAAAGCTGCCAAAAAGGAAACAGAGAAGCACATTGCTAAGGAGAGTAAAACTAATCCCAAACTGTTCTTCAACTATATCAATAGTAAAAGAATAAAAACTGAAAATGTAGGCCCCTTAAAAAATAGTGAGGAAAGAATGGTTGTAGATGACGAGGAAAAAACTAACATATTAAACACCTTCTTCTCTACGGTATTCATGGTGGAAAATGAAATGCTAGGTGAAATCCCAAGAAACAATGAAAACCCTATATTAAGGGTCACCAATCTAACCCAAGAAGAGGTGCGAAACCGACTAAATAAGATTAAAATAGATAAATCTCCGGGTCCGGATGGCATACACCCACGAGTACTAAGAGAACTAAGTAATGTAATAGATAAACCATTATTTCTTATTTTTAGGGACTCTATAGCGACAGGGTCTGTTCCGCAGGATTGGCGCATAGCAAATGTGGTGCCAATATTCAAAAAGGGCTCTAAAAGTGAACCTGGAAATTATAGGCCAGTAAGTCTAACCTCTATTGTTGGTAAAATATTTGAAGGGTTTCTGAGGGATGTTATTCTGGATTATTTCAATGAGAATAACTGTTTAACTCCATATCAGCATGGGTTTATGAGAAATCGCTCCTGCCAAACCAATCTAATCAGTTTTTATGAAGAGGTAAGCTATAGGCTGGACCACGGTGAGTCATTGGACGTGGTATATCTCGATTTTTCCAAAGCGTTTGATACCGTGCCGCACAAGAGGTTGGTACACAAAATGAGAATGCTTGGTCTGGGGGAAAATGTGTGTAAATGGGTTAGTAACTGGCTTAGTGATAGAAAGCAGAGGGTGGTTATAAATGGTATAGTCTCTAACTGGGTCGCTGTGACCAGTGGGGTACCGCAGGGGTCAGTATTGGGACCTGTTCTCTTCAACATATTCATTAATGATCTGGTAGAAGGTTTACACAGTAAAATATCGATATTTGCAGATGATACAAAACTATGTAAAGCAGTTAATACAAGAGAAGATAGTATTCTGCTACAGATGGATCTGGATAAGTTGGAAACTTGGGCTGAAAGGTGGCAGATGAGGTTTAACAATGATAAATGTAAGGTTATACACATGGGAAGAAGGAATCAATGTCACCATTACACACTGAATGGGAAACCACTGGGTAAATCTGACAGGGAGAAGGACTTGGGGATCCTAGTTAATGATAAACTTACCTGGAGCAGCCAGTGCCAGGCAGCAGCTGCCAAGGCAAACAGGATCATGGGGTGCATTAAAAGAGGTCTGGATACACATGATGAGAGCATTATACTGCCTCTGTACAAATCCCTAGTTAGACCGCACATGGAGTACTGTGTCCAGTTTTGGGCACCGGTGCTCAGGAAGGATATAATGGAACTAGAGAGAGTACAAAGGAGGGCAACAAAATTAATAAAGGGGATGGGAGAACTACAATACCCAGATAGATTAGCGAAATTAGGATTATTTAGTCTAGAAAAAAGACGACTGAGGGGCGATCTAATAACCATGTATAAGTATATAAGGGGACAATACAAATATCTCGCTGAGGATCTGTTTATACCAAGGAAGGTGACGGGCACAAGGGGGCATTCTTTGCGTCTGGAGGAGAGAAGGTTTTTCCACCAACATAGAAGAGGATTCTTTACTGTTAGGGCAGTGAGAATCTGGAATTGCTTGCCTGAGGAGGTGGTGATGGCGAACTCAGTCGAGGGGTTCAAGAGAGGCCTGGATGTCTTCCTGGAGCAGAACAATATTGTATCATACAATTAGGTTCTGTAGAAGGACGTAGATCTGGGGATTTATTATGATGGAATATAGGCTGAACTGGATGGACAAATGTCTTTTTTCGGCCTTACTAACTATGTATGTTACTATGTATGTATCCTTATCCCCTTTTTGATATGATATCCCCCATCCTGGGCTCCAGTTATATTATCCCCCTCCTGACCCCTTCCTACAATAATACCCCTTTCCATACTGGGACCAATCTTTCAACAATGTCCTCCATCCTGGGCTTCTTCCAGTAATAATAATTAATAATAAATAATTGATTATTCCTACCTTCTCCCTTTCCATTGACGTGCAACATCCTCTTTTATAGCCGCCGCAGAAGCCAGTAGATGAGTTTGGCATGCCGGCACTGGCAGTGCATGATGTCCTTATCACATGTCTCCCATAACAGCCAAGCTGACTTTAGCTGCTGGCCTCTGATTGGCTAGCAGCATGTACTTCTGCGTGCAGCAATAGATTTCAACTGAATGTGCATCAGAGGACTCACATTCAGGTGAAGTAGTTCTTGTTAGTGGACCCCATTCCCACATGGGCCCAGTCACTGTCGTAGCCTCTGTGACCAAGATCATTAAGCCCCTTCAGAAACAAAACACAGAACATTGTATAGAAGTACTGAGCACAGTAGATGGGAATCCAGCTCTGTGATTGGCTAAATCACTCACTAACTGCAGCACAATTTGCCTATTTTTGCCTCTTCTTGTTTTCTTATTCTTCTCCTCACTCCCTTCCCCCCCTGCAATCTGCATAGGCTATAATATCTAATTGTTACATGTCACCTTATTGTACTTACACATGGCAATCCACCTTTCTTCGACCACAATCAATTTGAGCTGATCTTCAGAGCAGATATTGAGACCAGGGAAGACAGAAAGAAGCATTTCACTCTGAGATATAATACAAAATGCTTCTGATTTATACAAAGTTTATTGAAACATCTGTTACCATATAAGTGTATGAGACTTGTTATGGGACTTTATTAATGTGGTCTTAAACATTAGGCTAGAATTGGCCTAACCCATTGATTTATAACAATAGTGGTTGTGTAATGATCAAGCTTTCATACCAATTAGATGCAGGAATGTTAAAAGTGGGATGATCCATTTTTCCAATAAAGATCTAAGTAAAAAAAAAAGCTGATTTCAGCATCCAATAATGATCATCTTGCTTTATTATGGCATCAAAAATACCGAAACCGGAGCAACATTTAGACCTCCTTGTACAGATCTGGGTTTTTGTCAAGTCTTGACAAAGACGGAAATGTTTACTGGGGGTCGAAACTTTGCTGCTGTTTCTGTATTTGTGGTGCCATAATAAAGCAAGATGATCATTATTGGATGTTAAAGCCACCTTGGTTAATCCATTGATTTTGTCTGATAATTTCATGTATTAGCTGTTCATCTGACTTTTGTTTTGCAAACTTGAAGCAGAATAAGGATTGGGCATGTTGAGTGTTGATCTATCCATTTCTTCTTTGTTTTTAGGATAATGTATGGGTTTGTCAGTGGTGGTAGGATGGGGCAGGAGTTTAGTCTGAAAGACCAAATGAGCATATGATGGACAGCTATTGAAAGTGTGTGACCAGTTTAACATATTGGGGTTTGAAAGAATTACACAAATTATATCACTACACCTAGAATTCCTACCGCTTTTTAGCTTTGTCAGTAATTTGATGAAACCACTAATCACTAACACTTTTAGAACTACTCTATATCATGAATAAATCCCACCGCATTACCTGCCTGGATATCCAGCGATCATTCTCATCCAAAGTCCTATCGTAGAACAATTGTGGTTACACAGTAATTCCTCATTTTCTGTTCTGCTATACCAGGCATGACAATGCTGATGAAAGTTCTTTGATCTGCCTCAATTGTGTAATACGTCAAGCCCACAAAAGTCTGAAACTGCTGAGATGAAGAATATTGTTTATGCCAAAGAGTCAGGGGAAACAAGCATTCCTGAAAATCTCTGATAAGACGGAGGTAATTTGGGAGACAGTCATGCATTACCAGCCGTGTATTCAGTTTTAATAATATGACTTCTAGGTGTTGGATTACATTTCTTTTTCCATTCCCCCATATGAATACTTAGGCAAATTAACTTAACACACACATTTGTGCTTTGTGATGTGGGGCAGGTTGGCATGTGTCTTCACTCTTCAGTCATATCCTGTTTTTTTGTTTTACCTGTCTGAGCCAAATATTATGCAATACTTTTTATACTACTGCATTAAATGTGAGACTAGAAGTTCCTAATTCCTGTGATGCAGCAGTAGCATCGTACGCAGTGAAACGGCGGTGATCCAAGCAAGTTCAAACAAAACGTTCCTTTAATGTGTTACTTCACACAGTCCATTAGAAATACACAATACATGGCTGTTGCTGATTATGTAGCTCCTGCTGCCATTGCTGCTGCTCCAGCTGTTGCCGCTGCAACTGCAGCACCTCCTGCTGTTGTGTTTGAGACACGGCCAATTGTCTTAATATTTCCTCCATCTTGTCCACAGGCTTGAACTGTAGCATTGCCGGTTTAATTATTGACATACAGCATGCTTTGGGTATGCCTTAGTTCACATTGCCCGCATTCTCCACCATATGTGATGCAGCGGTAGCACTGTACGCAGTGAAACGGGAGTGACCCAAGCAAGTTCAAACAAAACGTTCCTTTAATGTGTTACTTCACACAGTCCATTAGAAATACACAATACACGGCTTTAGTTTGCAGTCCATAAACAGGCCGGAATTCCCTTTGTCCAATTTCCCTGGGTGACCGCATGCCGGTACCAAGTCTCTGTACTCACACAGTGCTCAGCACTCTATATCCTCTGGATTGGAGCCGGGTAAACATAAGACATCCAGAGACACAGGGTTCAGTCTCTTTGGTTCCTCTTGCCCCTGTGTTGCTTCACACAGAGAGTGCTCTGCAGACAACTGCTCTGTCTGCTTCCAGGAACAACACTGACACACCTCCCCCTCTACTCCAGGTCTTTTTAATCAGGCACTGCTTCACCATTTTAATTATAGTTACACCTGTGACTGCAATATGCCCTCATGGCCTCCATGCGCATTCTGGAGAGCACAAACAGTGCCCCCTAGCTGTAACAGGGTTCACTACCTCACATACCTAATACAAAATCTGCCACATACCATGTAGTTCCTTAGGCACTGGTAAACACTGTGCCCAATGTCTGTAGCTTTTACTCTGGAGGCCCACTGTTCAACTTCATGCAAAAATTGCATTAACCTCTTTCACAATTTTACCTCTGCTTCTATCTGAAATTAAACTGGGTACTTTGTTAAATGAATGTTGAGATGTTGCTCATGTCTGTACCCAGGGAATCAAGTGTATTGTGCCAACTATTGCTCATGCATGACGATGGAGAGCCTATTCCTGCAGAGCAGCCCACTAGAGGATTCACCTGTTTCCCTCGCTGGCCAGTCCAAGTCTGTCTGCACTAGAGTTGAGCGAATTTGTTCGGATTCAGTTCCGAATACAATTGGCATCGAATATTGTTTTTGCAATATTCGTCAATCACAGCCTAACGTCATTAGAGGCAATGGGAATACAAATTCAGAACCGATCCTCAAACATACATTCGTCACAAATAGGGTTCGAATATGGCAAATTCATATTCAGCGACCAAATCCAAACAAATTCACTCAACTCCAGTCTGCACCCTCTATTACTAATGTGCCATTATTGCACTATTAATGTGATTGCAAATATTGAAATTTTTAAATATTGAGAAAAGTCCAAGTAACCAAATTAAATTTTCCTTTTTCTTACTTCTTGACATAAAAAATTACTATGTTGCTCCAAGTGTGTTTCATTTTTTATTTTATTTTCAACAAGGACAGAAACTGCTTGCACTCCTACACATAAATCAGAATATGCCAACAGATGTGAATTCTGAGCAATTAGATGGACTTACAAACTGTCCGAGAAAGATTTTCCTAATTAAAAGGTACATGTCACTAGATTTTTGCTTCCTAATCTGAGAGCAGCATAATGTAAGGACAGAGACCCTGATTGCAACGATGTGTCACTTACTGCACTGCTTGTTGCAGTTTTTATAAAAAAAAATTTTTTTAAAAAATCATTGATTTATCAGCAGGAGATTATTATATCACTACTTGGCCTGGTACCAGGTAGTCTAACCTCGCCCCCACCACTGATTGGCATCTTTCTGCCTATGTGCAAAGTCTATAAAGAAAGCAGCCAATCAGTGGTGTGGGTGGGGTTATACAGAGCTCAGCATTCAGAGAACTGCTAGATCTACAGCAGAGAAAACAGTTTTTAATCAAGCAACCCAGTTAGTGACACATCACTGGTCCGTACATCAGCCATCACATGGAGAGCAAAATCCAGTTAAAAGATTAGCTCCCTCTCTCTGAGAGATAAAAAATATACTTTTAGAATCAAAGATAGATGGTTAGATAGATAGATAGAACCATTTAATTTGCACATGACCACAAGCATGCAAATCATATACTGTACATACTGTATGTAAGCAAATTTCATATATAGGTATACATGAAGTCACCTGACTGTCCAGCTGCAAATACAGGGGAATCGTGATAGTGTGCTCATTGCACACTGTCCAGATTCAACATTCTGCAGTCACAGAGTGACTACAGACTTTTCTTTATAGTGCAGAAAACCCCTTTTAAAGTCAATAAGATCTGAATAAATCTGCATGCACTGAGATCCGAGAAAATCACGGATGAAGTACTGGTGGTAAATTCTGACTACCCAAACATTGATGGAAATTGGACCATTTTTTGCCACACTGGAATAATCACGGATGTCTGAATAATGTCTTATGTGGCCTTGGTGTCTGAGCCGTGACCCATTTTATATGGTGGAATATGTGCCCTTATGTACTGTAACTCATAATGAATTTTCCCATTTAATTAATCATTACGCTTTAATGTAAAATTTCCGTTTCAAATAGAAGACAAGACTCTTTCCTTCAGTGATGTGCACATCATTCATTTCCCAAAAATTGGTCATTATAATGCCACCAATATAAGGACAGGGTCACACTTGCGAGTCTCTCGCATCAATACTTGGCACTGCCGCCGGCAATCGGGACCGGAGCGTTCAGCTGCATAGAAATACGTGCAGCCACACACTCCGGTCCCAAGTGCCTGCGGCAGTGCCGGGTATTGATGTGTGAGACTCGCATGAGTTTCTCACTTCACACTCGCAAGTGTGACCCCGGCCTAACTGAGATAAATATTTGAGATGTATTTGAAGCCCTAGTCCGCCTGTATGCGTGGTAATAATTTGTAAGGGTCTGTGAGTTATTTCCTACTTTTAGTATGTGGGTAACAGTGACCCTCAGGAACAGCATTAGCAAAAGATGAATAGAAAGAACATTCTTGGACCTTTCCTATTAGCCGCATGGATGTGGCACGTTATGAACCAGGGGTAACCTCTTACTTTTAGAGAAATGGTTTGATATATTTGACGCTTGGAAATCCTGGAAGGTTATGGAGCCAGGTGCGATCCAGGTCCGAATGGTAAATTCTAAGCTTGTAATGAAATAACGGAATTGTTTCCAAGTATCTTCATCTGCTGCATTCGTCAAAGTTAAGTAGACGAGGTCATCAGACGTCTGTAGACCGAGCTTCTATTTCTCTCTACTGCATATATTAAACAGAACCCTTCGTTGTCATGTCCGTTAAATAATTCTCAGCTCATTAAAATATCAAATGAAAGATTTTGCTGGTTGGGAAATTGCCATAGACAAAAACTGTGAATACAAAGGGAAATGTCATCTTTGTTCTCAAAGCAAAATTCGCTTTTTTCTAATGTAAGATTTGTGGCTGAATATTTTCTTCATTTGCATTCTTGTTAAGATTATAAAATAGCAGCAGGAAATAAATTTGAATAAAGTAAAAAAATGCTGAATGCGATATTTGGCTGGGTTTAAAAAATAGACATGTGGCATCCGTTTTGTCCTCACCACCCAAAGCTGATGGCTCTGTGTGCTAATTGTTTGGACTTGAAGTTCAATATATGAACCAACCGTCACTGTCGCCAACAGCTTCACTCTTATCCTATAAGAAAATATCAGTAAAAGCCATGTTACTTTTGCAAAACCTCTGATCATGCTAGAAATGTTGTAATGGCCACATGGGCCTCGATTAATCAAGACTAGTCATGATGATGAGGGTCGTGCTGGAGTGAAATACATCTAATTCATTAAAGAAACACTCTCCTCAAAGTTTTTATCATCTTAATATATTGCAGTCATCATATTAAATAGCATTGTGTATTTACAATTGCTCATTTTGCCTTTCTACCCAGTAAATTCTTCTCCTTTCCATTAGGTTTATGACATCACGTGATTAAAAGCTGACTAGCTGAATCCTTCTAAGCTCTATGTAGAAACATGAGGTCAATGTTCCCTCTATGAGTCATCACTGCAAAAATCTCTGGTGGGGGGGCAGAGGAAGCAGCTGGGTCAGGAGTTGAGGAAGGGAAAGTTTTCTGCAGGGAAAAGAGACTTCCTGTTTCTACACAGAAGAGATAAAAGAGAATTAGATGGGTAGAAAGGCAAAATAAGCAATTGCAAGTACACAGTGCTTTATAATATGATTATTCCAATATGTAAAGAGGATAAAAAATTTGATTGGAAGAGGACTTCCTTAAAAGGTCACTATAATTTTAACCCCTTAACAACCAGAGGTATTTCTGTTTTTGCATTTTCCTTTTTTGCTCCCCTTTTTCCAACAGCCATAATTTTTTATTTTTTGGTCAAAATGGCCATGTGAGTGCTTGTTTTTTTGTGGGTCATATTGTACTTTTGAACAACACCATTGGTTTTACCCCATCATGTACTGGAAAATGGGGAAAAAAAATTCCAAGTGCGGTGAAATAGGAAAAAAAGGGCAATCCCACACTTGTTTTTTTTTTAAACATGCTCACTAAATGCTAAAACTGCCCTGCTGTTATGATTCTCCAGATCATTATGAGTTCGTAGACAGCAAACATGTCTAGGTTCTTTTTTATTTAAGTGGTGAAAAAAAAATTCTAAAGTTTGTTTAACCTCTTCATGACCTTGGGATTTTTCGTTTTTCCGTGTTCGTTTTTCACTCCCCTCCTTACCAGAGCCATAACTTTTTTATTTTTCCGTCAATTTGGCCATGTGAGGGCTTATTTTTTGCGGGACGAGTTGTACTTTTGAACGACATCATTGGTTTTAGCATGTCGTGTACTAGAAAACGGGAAAAAAATTCCAAGTGCGGTGAAATTGCAAAAAAAGTGCAATCCCACACTTGTTTTTTGTTTGGCTTTTTTGCTAGGTTCACTAAATGCTAAAACTGACCTGCCATTATGATTCTCCAGGTCAGTACGAGTTCAAAGACACCTAACATGACTAGGTTATTTTTTATCTAAGTGGTGAAAAAAAATTCCAAACTTTGCTAAAAAAAAAAAATTGCACCATTTTTCGATACCCGTAGCGTCTCCATTTTTCGTGATCTGGAGTCGGTTGAGGGCTTATTTTTTGCGTGCCGAGATGATGTTTTTAATGATAGCATTTCGGTGCAGATACGTTCTTTTGATCGCCCGTTATTGCATTTTAATGCAATGTCACGGCGACCAAAAAAACGTAATTCTGGCGTTTTGAATTTTTTTCCCGCTACACTGTTTAGCGATCAGGTTAATGCTTTTTTTATTTGATAGATCGGGCGATTCTAAGCGCGGCGATACCAAATATGCGTAGATTTTATATTTTTTTTATTGATTTATTTTGATTGGGGCGAAAGGGGGGTGATTTAAACTTTTATATTTTTTTTATTTTTTTAACATTTTTTTCAACTTTTTTTTTACTTTTGCCATGCTTCAATAGAAGCAGGCACAACGCGATCGGCTCTGCTACATAGCAGCGATCTGCTGATCGCTGCTATGTAGCAGAAATGCAGGTGTGCTGTGAGCGCCGACCACAGGGTGGCGCTCACAGCCACCGGTCATCAGTAACCATAGAGGTCTCAAGGACCTCTATGGTTACAATGGAGACGCATCGCCGACCCCCGATCATGTGACGGGGGTCGGCGATGACGTCATTTCCGGCCGCCCGGCCGGATGCGGTAGTTAAATGCCGCTGTCTGCGTTTGACAGCGGCATTTAACTAGTTAACAGGTGCGGGCAGATCGCGATTCTGCTTGCGCCAAATATGGGCACATGTCAGCTGTTCAAAACAGCTGACATGTCCCGGCTTTGGTGCGGACTCAGAAGTCCGAGGTCAGATAGGGGTTAAAAAAAAATTTGGGCCATTTTCGAATACTCGTAGCGTCTCCATTTTTCGTGATCTCAGGTTAGAGGAGGTCTTATTTTTTGTGTGCTGAGCTGACGTTTTTCATTATTCCATTTTGGTGCAAACTTGATCTTTTGATCACCCGTTATTGCATTTTAATGCAATGTTTGGGAGACCAAAAAAAAGGTAATTCTGGCATTTTTACTTTTTTTCTCATTACGCCGTTAAGCGATCGGGTAAAATATTTTTTTTATATTGATAGATCGGGTGATTCTGAAATCGGTGATACCAAATATGTGTATGTTTGATTGGGATGAAAGGTCGGTGATTTCAACTTTTATATACGGTATATATTTTTTTATATATATATTTTTTTTAAAAATTTTTTTACTTTTTGCATGCTTCAATAGTCTCCATGGGAGACTAGAAGATGCAGTACTTTGATTGGCTCTGTTACATATATATTTGATGATCAGATCGCCTGTATGTAGCAGAAATGCTCACTTTCTATGAACATTGACCATGTTATGTCAGACATAACCCTTATACACTGCAGCAAATAATTTCCTCCATAAGGTAAACCTACAGTTCGCCAAGTTGTAATTTTCTGTGTTTGGCTCAGTTGATAATGTGATTGCACTTTGTTGTAAAAGAGCAATGTTTTTATGAAAGCAGGAAGTAGTTAATTGGAGATATCAGCATGAAATTAATAAAAAAAAAAAAGGAAAAGCCCTAGTTCCTTTCATGAATTTCTGTTTATAAAGGTTCAGTAACAACAGGTGGACCAGACTGGTATGACAGGTCCATTTCTCGTTAAGCCTCCTTCATGTTTCCAGTACGTGTGGTACCCGTTTTATCACGGATGTGACACATACCCATTTATAACCTATCCTGCTATACACATTTCCCTGTTTTTGCAAGAACTATGTGTCCATGTAAAGCACACGAAGATATGTCCGTTTTTTCCTGGCAGCATGGCTGACAAGGACCAATACAAGTCTATCGGTCCGTGAAAAACATGTTCAGCACACGGATGGCATTAGTGTACAATCCATGTTCTGTAAGTGTTTAACAATGCAAAGTATAGAAGAAGCTTTGTAATTTAAATTATTTTTTTAACTTTACCGGGAAAAACACTCAGGGCACATTCACACGTTCAGTATCTGGTCAGTACTTACATCAGTATCTGGTCAGTATTTCACATCAGTATTTGTAAGCCAAAACCAGGAGTGGGTGATAAATGCAGAGGTGGTGCATATGTTTCTATTATAATTCTCCTCTGATTGTTCCCACTCCTGGTTTTAGCTTACAGATACTGATGTAAAACACTGACCAAATACTGACCATATGCACATGGCCTGA
The DNA here is from genome assembly GCF_032444005.1 of Ranitomeya imitator. Classification (NCBI taxonomy): domain Eukaryota; kingdom Metazoa; phylum Chordata; class Amphibia; order Anura; family Dendrobatidae; genus Ranitomeya; species Ranitomeya imitator. Next base: position 66,995,574 of record NC_091283.1, read on the forward strand.
TGGTTAAGGCTGGTTTCACATTTGCGGTTGTGTCCGCAGCATTTCTACCGCATATATCAACATGCGTTGTGTATTCCTATATTTAACAATAGGGACGCATGCATTTTTGATTGTTCGCGTTTTGCCGCGTTTGACGCCACATGCGCCGTTTCGCCGTTTGTGGCTCGGCACGGAAATGCAACATGTAGTAATTTTTAGAGGCGTCAATTTGCCGCCTGGAAACGTATGCGGTCTATTGCGCAAGGACTGCAACAAAAAAATGCATTGCTGTCTATATGAACGCATGCGTTCACAAGCACATGCGTTTGCTTGCATTCATGAACGCATGTGTTTCACAAGAGAAAAACATGTCTAGACATTGATAAGCCACCCCCCACATAGTAGGTGATAAAGGGAGGTAGTGGACATTTGCAGGTCACTACTCAGCAGACACTGAAGCAGATGAGACACAGGCTACATCTTGGAGGAAAACAAGACACTGAACAATGTGAGTATATCCTAGCCAATGCCTTTATTTTCTATTTTCTGTCTCTACATGTCCTAATTTCTTGCATTTCTTTCTTTCTACATGCATCAGAATGTCTTCTTCTTCTTCTAATGAGGAGCAACGCCCTGGTATGGCCTTCCGTACCGCCACCACCATGATGCAGCAGGACCCTGGCATGGCCTTCCGTACCGCCACCACCATGATGCAGCAGGACCCTGGCATGGCCTTCCATACCGCCACCACCACGATGCAGCAGGACCCTGGCATGGCATTCCGTACCGCCACCACCATGATGCAGCAGGACCCTGGCATGGCCTTCCATACCGCCACCACCACAATGCAGCAGGACCCTGGCATGGCCTTCCTTTCTACGAGCGCTATGGACTTTGGCATGGCTGCACACTCTACGAGCACTATGGACTCTGGCAATGCTGCACGCTCTATGAGCACTATGGACTCTGATATGGCTGCCCACTCTACGAGCACAATGGACCCTGGCATGGCCTTCCGCTCTGCGATCACTATGAACTGTGATATGGCTGCCCACTCTAAGAGCACAATGGACCCTGGCATGGCCTTCCGCTCTGCGATCACTATGAACTGTGATATGGCTGCCCACTCTAAGAGCTCAATGGACCCTGGCATGGCCTTCCGCTCTACAAGCACTATGGACTCTGGCATGGCTGCACGCTCTACGAGCACTATGGACTCTGGCATGGCTGCACGTTCTACGAGCACTATGGACTCTGGCATGGCTGCACACTCTACAAGCACTATGGACTCTGGCATGGCTGCACGCTCTACGAGTGCTATGGAATCTGGCATGGCTGCACGCTCTACAAGTGCTATGGAATCTGGCATGGCTGCATGCTCTATGAGCACTATGGACTCTGGCATGGCTGCACGCTCTACGAGCGCTATGGAATCTGGCATGGCTGCACGCTCTACGAGCGCTATGGAATCTGGCATGGCTGCACACTCTACAAGCACTATGGACTTTGGCATGGCTGCACGCTCTACGAGTGCTATGGAATCTGGCATGGCTGCACACTCTTTGAGCACTATGGACTCTGGCATGGCTGCACGCTCTACGAGCACTATGGACTCTGGCATGGCTGCACACTCTACAAGCGCTATGGAATCTGGCATGGCTGCACGCTCTACGAGCACTATGGACTCTGGCATGGCTGCACACTCTACGAGCACTATGGACTCTGGCATGGCTGCACGCTCTATGAGCGCTATGGAATCTGGCATGGCTGTACGCTCTACGAGCACTATGGACTCTGGCGTGGCTGCACGCTCTTCAAGCGCTATAGACTCTGGCATGGCTGCACGCTCTACGAGTGCTATGGAATCTGGCATGGCTGCACGCTCTTCAAGCGCTATAGACTCTGGCATGACTGTACGCTCTATGAGTGCTATAGACTCTGGCTTGGCTGCACGCTCTATGAGTGCTATGGAATCTGGCATGGCTGCACGCTCTACGAGTGCTATGGAATCTGGCATGGCTGCACGCTCTTCAAGCGCTATAGACTCTGGCATGGCTGCACACTCTACGAGCACTATGGACTCTGGCATGGCTGCACGCTCTACAAGCGCTATGGATTCTGGCATGGCCTTCCTTTCTACGAGCGCTATAGAATCTGGCATGCCTGCACACTCTACAAGCACTTTGGACTCAGTGCAGCCAGACCCTGACAGGTCACCCACCACCACGCCATGCCATATGAGCCCACCAAGGCTTCCCAGAACACGGCAAACCCCAACCCCCCAAAAAAAACAGAGGACTCTTAGTATTCCTCCCCTTCACCTCCCAATGTGTCTGAAATGTCATGTTTGTCTCACCCTTCCAGTGTGTCTCAAGCCTCTCATGTGTCAAGCCCCATCCCCGAACTTCCAGACCCCACTAGTTTCATTGCCCCTTCTCCTGTCACCTCTGCGTCGTCCACAGTTAGCCAGGCCTCAGTGCTTCACATCCCCGTTTACATCACTCTACCCCAAGCCGACGCAGTTAAATATATTTTTTGGTTGTTAAAAAATATATTCAATTTGATTTGCTCCAATTATGTTTGGTTTATTGTGCGCCAAATGAGAAACTTCGCCACACACTTAATTTTTGGGCCACATCATATCTCCAGTAGTTATAAAAAAAGACTGCAGCTTTGTGTGTCTTGTGTGTCACGTAGTTCGATAATGGGGTGTCTCCAAAAATGCCTACGTTGTCTCCTTCTCCATCTTTCGCAATTTCTGTCCTGCTCCCAAACAAAAGCACAGACAAGAAACAGCTTGATGCTTAAATCCAGGTTGAAATAAAAGCTTTCCATGCGAAGATCCATCATGACACAGGATACAGGAGCAAAATCTGAAGATTACAGCTGTTCTGGGGTCTATAAAAAGAAATCCCATAATACACGCCCTCTGTAGTCCCATTGCCGGTGTCTGGTTATCTAGATTTTTCTCTTGTGAAATTTCTCATCATGCGCACCAAAAACGCAAACGCAGGAAAAACGCATATAAACGCGTACAAACGCGGCATTTTTTTAACCGCATGCGTCTAAAAAAACGCCGCTTTTGTACGTGTTTATATGCGTTTTTTCCACCACTTGCGGATGCGGATTAAATGCTGCGGATTTAAACGCAAATGTTAAACTAGCCTTAGCACAGACATTTGGATGACACACTGATGGCCTGTGCCCCTGTTCCGACTGGTTAATTTTTAACTATACAGACACAAAGGCCGCGATTCATCAAAGCAATTTCATAAACTGCTTTTGAAAATCAAAAAATAATTTTTGGAGTTTCCATGCCAGTTTTACCTACCTCCAAAAAGATGGGCAGAACAGGGGTATGAAGGGGGCCTGATGCCTCAGCTTTTCTGATTCATGACAAGCAGCCGTGTTCGTTACACCACAAATCCTACTCCAGTCCCTGACTGGAGTAAGATTTGTGGTGATGAGCACGATGAAGTCACATGCCACTTTTCAGATACACCTCTTAATCAGGTACCTCTAACTCCAACAGAACCAGTCATCAAGACCAGAGTGAAAATGACTGATTTTGATGAATAGAGGCCCAAATTTTTTTTTAGAAAATGACTCCAGTGGATCAATGGAAGTAGTGGCCAAAATAGCTGATACTGACGAGACAAGAAATAGAGATGATTTATTGATTTAGCTTTCTCTCTACTCACATAATCCACCGCTTTGTGTTTCGGATTGGTTTGATGTTCAGTAATGTCATGGAGGCCATTTTGAAAAATCTAACAATTGCCTGCTTGACATCAAGAGCACTAATATACAGTTAAAAGATTTTATCAATGTATTTAAAATAATGTAGTTTTTCATTTATTAATTTCATTAGTTAATTTACTGAAAAACAACAAAAAGACGAAAAAACTACCCTGGTTCTTAGAGAGAAAAAACAGGTGTAATGTTAAATTACACCAGATAAACCATCAAGAGCCTTCAATTGTAAGAGGTTACGGAGCCCATAAGGCTACTTTCACACTGGCGTTTTTTGTAATACGTCGCAATGCGTCGTTTAGGGGAAAAAAACGCATCCTGCAAAGTTGTTTGCAGGATGCGTTTTTGCCCCATAGCGTAACATTACCGACGCATTGCGACGTATTGACACACGTCGCAACCGTCGTGCAACGGTTGCGCCTTGTTGTGGCGGACCGCCGGAAGCAAAAAACGTTAAATGTAACGTTTTTTGCTCCAGACGGACCGCTTTTTCTGACCGCGCATGCGCGGCCGGAACTCCGCCCCCCACCTCCCCGCACCTCACAATGGGGCAGCGGATGCGCCGGAGAATGCATCTGCTGCACCCGTTGTGCAGTGCTAACAACGCTAGCGTCGGAATCTCGGCCCGACGCAATGCGACGGGCCGAATTCCGACGCTAGTGTGAAAGTAGCCTTAGGCAGAAATATAAATGGCGGCAAATTTAATTTTATCTACTGTATAAAAGTAAAATAAATATATTGTTTCTGGCGAGTGACTTGATTACAGAATAAGCGATTTTGCAGCTTGGAAGCATGGAATGAAAAGAAGAAAATAGCTTGACAATTCTCATATTGATAGAATACAACGTACTGTGCATGGCTCCTTGCTGATTGAAAAGCTTGAAATGTTCGACATACATACCAAAATAACATTTATTTAACAAGTGAATACACAAAGGACTTGAGTTTATTGACCTTATGAATTTTTTGCTGGAGACTAGAGGCCACCACAGGGCACATTTATGTAAAATATCACATTTTCCATGCAGTCTTCTACAATACATCATGGTTTTCTCAATAAATGTGGCAAGTAACAATTGCAGGTAAGAATTTAAGAAACAAATTCCATAGATTTACAGTCAAATATTTTTCTTCTCTTTCCACATCACAGTAATTGATGGTAGAAGGTACTGTATAATGTTGACCAGTCTTTTTAATTAATTTTTCAAAATAACAAATTATGTTAACCCCTTAGTGATAGAGCCAATTTGGTGCTTAATGACAGTGCCAATTTTTACAATTCTGACCACTGTCAATTTATGAGGTTATAACTCTGGAACACTTTAACGGATCCCGCTGATTCTGAGATTGCTTTTTTGTGACATATTGTACTTCATGTTAGTGGTAAAATTTCTTCGATATTACTTGCGATTATGTATGAAAAAAATGGAAATATGGTGAACATTTTTTAAATTTTGCAATTTTCAAACTTTGAATTTGTATGCCCTTAAATCAGAGAGATATGTAACACAAAATAGTTAATAAATAACGTTTCCCACATGTCTACTTTACATCAGAACAATTTTGGAAACAAAAAGTTAAAAGTTGGCCAGCGATTTCTCATTTTTACAACAAAATTTACAAAACCATTATTTTTTGGGACCATCTCACATTTAAAGTCACTTTGAAGGATGTACATGACAGAAAAAACCCAAACTTGACACCACTGTAAAAACTACCCCCTCAAGGTGCTCAAAACCACATTCAAGAAGTTTATTAACCCTTGTCGTGTTTCACAGCAACTGAAACAATGTGGAAGGAAAAAATGAACATTTAACTTTTTTTTTGCAAACATTTTACTTCAGAACCAAATATTTTTATTTTCACAAGTGTAAAAAGAGAAAATAAACCACAAAATTTGTTGTGCAATTTCTCCCTCCTGAATGCGCTGATATCCCATATGTGGGGGTAAACCACTGTTTGAGCATATGGCAGGGCTTGGAAGAGAAGGAGTTCCTTTTGACTTTTTCAATGCAGAATTGGCTGAAATTGAGATCGGACGCCATGTCACGTTTGGAGAGCCCCTGATGTGCCTAAACAGTGGAAACTCCCCACAAGTGATCTTATTTTGGAACCTAAACCCATTTAGGAACTTAACTAGATGTGTGGTGAGCACTTTGAACCTCCAAGTGCTTCACAGAAATTTATAACGTATAGCCATGAAAATAAAAAATCCTTTTTTTCCTCAAAAATGATCTTTTATCTCACAATTTGTTATTTTCTCAAGGGTAACAGGAGAAATTGGACCCATAAATTTTTTGTCCAGTTTTTCCTGAGTACGCTGATACCCCATATGTGGGGGGACCACTGTTTGGGCACACATCAGGGCTCGGAAGGGAAGTAGTGACGTTTTAAAATGCAGACTTTGATGGAATGGTCTGCCTTCGTCATGTTGCATTTGCAGAGCTCCTGATGTGCCTAAACAGTAGAAACCCCCAAAAAGTGACCCCATTTTGGAAACTAGACCCCCAAAGAGCTTATCTAGATGTGTGGTGAGCACTATGAACCCCCAACTGCTTCACAGAAGTTTATAATGTAGAGCCATGAAAATAAACAAAATCATATTTTTTCCACAAAAATGATTTTTTCACCCCCAGAATTTTTACTTTCACAAGAGTAACAGGAGAAATTGTACCCCAAAATTTATTGTGTAATTTATGCTGAGTATGCCGATACACCATATGTGTGGGGGCACCACTGTTTGGGTGCATGGCAGAGCTCGGAAGGGAAGGCGCTCTGTTTTGGAATGCAGACTTCGATAGAATGGTCTGCGAGGGCGTTATGTTGCATTTGCAGAGCCCCTGATGTACCTAAACAGTAGAAACCCCCCACAAGTGACCCCATTTTGGAAACTAGACCCCCCTAAGGAACTTATCTAGATGTGTGGTGAGCACTTTCATCGCCGAAGTGCTTCACAGAAGTTTATAATGCAGAGTCGTAAAAATATTTTTTTTTTTCCACAAAAATGATTTTTTTAGCCCCCAATTTTTTATTTTCCCAAGGGTAACAGGAGGAATTGGACCCCAAAATTTGTTGTCCAATTTGTTCTGAGTACGCTGATACCCCAGGGCTCGGAAGGGAAATAGTGACGTTTTAAAATGCAGATTATGATGGAATGGTCTGCTGGTGTCATGATGTACCTAAACAGTAGAAACCCCCCACAAGTGACCCTATTTTGGAAACTAGACCCCCAATGAACTTATCTAGATATGTGGTGAGCATTTTGAACGCCCAAGTGCTTCACAGAAGTTTGACACAGAGCTATGAAAATAAAAAATCATTTTTTCCCCACAAAAATGATTTTTAGCCCCCAATTTATTTTATTTTTGCAACGGTAACAGGAGAAACTGGACCCAAAAGTTGTTGTCCAATCAGTCCTGCGTACGCTGATACCCCATATGTTGGGGTAAACCACTGTTTGGGTGCATGGCAGAGCTCAGAAGGGAGGGAGCACCAATTGACTTTTTGAATGCAAAATTGGCTGTCGCGTTTGGAGACCCCCTGATGTACTTAAAGAGTGGAAACCCCTCAATTCTAACTCCAACCGTAACCCCAACACACCCCTAATACTAATCCCAACCCAATCCATAACTCTAATCAAAACCCTAATGCCAAAACACCCCTAACCCTAATCCCAACCCTAACCCTAATCAAATCCCTAAGCCTAATACACCCCTAATCATAATCTCAACCCTAACCTCAAACCTAACCCCAACCCTAACCTTAACCCTAATCCCAAACCTAACCCTAATCCCAAACGTAACCCTAATGCCAACCTTAACCATAATACCAACCCTAACCCTAATCCAAACCCTAATCCCAACCCTAACCCTAATCCCAACTCTAACCCTAACTTTAGACCCAACCCTAACCCTAACTTTAGCCGCAACCCTAGCCTTAACCCCCAGCCCTAACCCTAACTTTGGCACCAACCCTAACCCTGACCCTAACTTTAGCCCCAACCCTAACCCTAACCCTATCTTTAGCACCAACCCTAACCCTAGCCCTAGCTTTAGCCCCAACCCTAACTTTAGCCCCAACCCTAACCCTAACTTTAGCCCCAACCCTAATCCTAGTCCTAACCCTAACTTTAGCCCCAACCCTAACTTTAGCACCAACCCTAACCCTCGCCCTATCCCTAACTTTAGCTTCAACCCTAACCCTAACTTTAGCCCCAACCCCAAACCTAGCCCTAACCCTAACACTAGCCCTAACCGTAGCCCTAACCCTAGCCCTAACCCTAACCCTAGCCCTAACCCTAATACTTGCCCTAACTCTAGCCCTAACCATAACCCTAACCCTAATTGGAAAATAGAAGTACATATTTTTTTTATTTTATCATTTTTTCCTAATTAAGGGGGTGATAAAGGGGGGTATTTACTATTTTTTTTATTTTGATCACTGTGATAGGATCTCACAGTGACCAAAATAAAACAAGAGGAAGAATCTTCCTCTGCTGGCCGAGACATTTTCTTCCCGGAGGAAGAAGCCGGCGGCCAGGAGGGGATGGAAGAGGACCCAGGGACACCGGTAAGTATGATGGGGTCCCCAAACCCCCCTATTTCTCTGTCCTCTGATGTGCGATCACATCAGAGGACAGAGAATGACACGCCGCTTTGTTTTTTTTATTTTTGTGGTCACCGGAAAACGGTTATTTATCGGCGATCACAAAACAGGGGTCGGTAAAAACCGACCCCGATCATGTTCTTTGGGGTCTCGGCTACCCCCGGCAGCCAAAAGATCTTCCGGGTGCCTGCCAGCGGGCACACTGCGCATGCGCCCGCTATTTTTTTCCTGGAAAAAGATGGCGGCGCCCATTGGGAGCCACGAGGAGCATCAGGGGAGACAGATGAGTATCAGGGGGCTATCGGGGACCCCCTTTCTCTGTCCTCTGATGTGCAATCACATTGAATGACAGAAATTAAATGGGAAATCGCGCTTTTTTTTGCGGCCGCCGGTAAACAGTTATTTACTGCGATCGTAATTCGGGGGTCAGTAAAAACAGACCCAAATAATGTTCTCTGGGGTCTCGGCTATCCCCAGCAACCAAGACCCCAGAGAAATTCTTACTCTGGGAGTGCTATACACTTTTTTCACTGCGCCGTTAATTAACGATGCTGTGGTTTAAGTACCCTTAACTGCCGCCATAAAAAGGCGTATCGGCGGTCGTTAAGGGTTTAATTCTGTAAGGACTTTATTTATTTTTAAGATGTAACAAAGAAAGCAAGAATAAAAGTAAGATGATGGGTTAAATATACATTAATAACAGTCAGGCAATATGGCTAATTCTTCCGTTAAAGAACACAAATGCCATCACTTAAAATATAATGTCAGAGTTCATATCAAAGGAAATGGCATATTTCAGGAACATAATGGTGCTGATTGTATTAGTTGAAGGAACGTGACCCTTAAACTGCTCTTAAAGGGGTTACCTATATTATCTTTTCATGGGTTCATCAGTAAACATTAGATTGCTTGGAATTTGACTCCCAGAAGCTCCAAGTGTTTACTAAGGAAGCTTGCTAATTGTTCATTTTATTCTTTCCTTCTATAAAAAGGAAAAATTTATAAAAAAGACAATTATATATATATGTTGCAAGGGGTTTACTGCACGCAGAGCTGATGGGAGGTACAGTATGTATCACAGAGATGGTTTTCATCTGTGGTGTAAATCTGGAGTATTGCTCTAGTGCACATAGCACTAAGAAGATTGTTTTGTGCATCTGTGCCTGGTTTTACAGGCAGCTTGAGAGATAGTTGGGTCTGGCTGCCCTTGTACCCCACCTCTGGGTGTGGTTCACATGTTGAAATGGAGTTTGTTGTTTGGCACATGGTCTTTGTGTTGAGGGACAAGGCCTCCTATGTGGTATCACATGTTAAAATGGAGTTTGTTGTTTGGCACATGGTCTTTGTGTTGAGGGACATGCTGCATCACCAATGGTACGGACATAGCTTCCCCACGTTCTTACAGACACCGCCTTTATTGGACTGATTCCTTTTTTCCTCTCTGCACCCTTACTACAAGTGAGGTTTTTGACAAAGACCACCCCCGGTCGAAACGTTAACCTTATTGTCCGCAACCCATATACGTCATAAAGCACCTGGTGAAGTCTGTGCGCACAAATAAAGATATAATAATTTTTGGCATAAATCTTCAAACTACTTGAGTGCGGCTGTTTTTTCATGAACATCCTATGTGGTATCTTCAGACTGAACCAGTATACTGGATGCTATCTAGCCTGTGTGATTAGGACTGGCTCTAATGAGGCTTTGTCAAGAACTGTTTATTCTGTTTTGCCTGCACTGAAAGGCCGTTTATTTTTCCTTTGCTTGTGGCTGGCTTATGAAACACCAATAACCCAGCATGGAAATTTAAATGAATTTGCTTCCTGTGTTGCCTCACGACGCACCCAAGTGAGTAGAATTACCACAAGATATATAATTTATATATACAGCTCTGGCAAAAATTAAGAGACCACTGCAAAATGTTCAGTTTGTCTGATTTTTCTCTTTATAGGTATATTTTTGAGTAAAATATAAATTATTCTTTTATTCTATAAACTACTGACAACATGTCTCCAAAGTTCCAAGTAATACATTTTGTACTTATTTTCTGAAAATGAGAAATGGCCAAATAACAAAAAAATGCATTGCTTGCAGACCTCAAATAATGCAAAAAAGTTCATAATCATTTAGAAACATCAATACTAATGTTTTAACTCAGGAATAGTGATGGGCGAACCCCCCGATGTTTGGGATCGGCGGCTTCGCCTGAGCTTTTTGTAAAGTTCGAGTTCAGGGCCGGTGATGACACGAACTTGCGTCCGAACCCCGAACTCAGACTTTACATATATGGGATAGGGAGGAGCAGCTGTAAAAAACAGAAAGTCAGTAATAAACATTAGAATTATACTTACCTGTTCAGTGACGCGTAGTGTTGAGCGATACCATCCGATACTTGAAAGTATCGGTATCGGATAGTATCGTCCGATACCCGAAAAGTATCGGATATCGCCGATACCGATATCCGATACCAATACAAGTCAATGGGACACCAAGTATCGGAAGGTATCCTCATGGTTCCCAGGGTCTGAAGGAGAGGAAACTCTCCTTCAGGCCCTGGGATCCATATTAAAGTGTAAAATAAAGAATTAAAATAAAAAATATTGTTATATTCACCTCTCCGGCGGCCCCTGGACATCAGCGCGAGGAACCGGCGTCCGACACGGCTTCTTTGTTCAAAATGAGCGCCTTTAGGACCTGCGGAATGACGTCGCGGCTTCTGATTGGTCGCGTGCCGCCCATGTGACCGCCATGCGACCAATTCCTAATAGGAATATACTCACCCTCGGACGCGCCCTGCTTCTTTCCGGCAGCCTTCCTTCCTAAGAATCAGCGCTTGAAGGACCTTCGGTGACGTCGCGGCTTGTGATTGGTCGCGTGAGCGGTCACATGGGCGGTCGCGCGACCAATCACAAGCCACGACGTCATCTAAGGTCCTTCACGCGCTGATTCTAAGGAAGGAAGGCTGCCGGTTAGTACCAGGACACGTCAGAAGGTAAGTATAGCAATATTTTTTTATTTTAATTCTTTATTTTACACTTAAATGTGGATCCGAGGGCCTGAAGGAGAGTTTCCTCTCCTTCAGACCCTGGGAACCATTGGAAACCCAATGCACTGCATTGGGTTTCGTGTTTCGGCCGACCCCGACCCCGACTTTTTTAGAGGATTGGCCGATTTCACTCGACCCGACTTTTGAAAAAGTCGGGTTTCGTGAAACCCGACCCAATCCTATAAAAGTAAAAGTCGCTCAACCCTATACTGCAGTATGTTAGGTCTCGAGTTCCCGCTTCTGCACAGGGGGAATCTCGAGCCATCTCCGCTGCGGTCTCCCATTCTTGTCCAGCCGCAGTGGAGTCTGCTCAGCAAGGACGACGGTCCCAGCGTCTTGCTCGGTCTCACTCTGTACAGAGAGTTACTGCTGCTTCTTCAGCCCCTGCCATTAAAGCCAGTGCTGGTCAGCGGCGAGTGGACTTCTCTGGGACTAAGTCCTTGTCTGCACACACTAAGCATGCCCAGGGCAAGATCTCCCGTTGGAGATCGAGGGTCATGTGCTCAGGCTCTGCAGCACATTCCATTGGTCCTCTTGGCAGGTCTTGGAAGGGCAAAGTTTCTGTGGCCACTTCCTGTGCTGCAACTATATAAACTGCGCATGACCGCACAGCCATGCGCTAGTATATTATTATGTGGTGTGTGTGTAGATGGATGTATGTCGAAGGATGAAAGCTCCTAAGTATCCCTCCCTAGAGTTGTTGTCTGCTCGCGGATGATGGTAGCTCTCTAGCGCCCGACTAACCATCTGCACGATACACACTTCACAGCGTCCTTTTGCTGTGTCCGCCAGTACGGCGCCGTGCGCTTGCCTTGCGCTTTCCATTCCCAAGTCTGGGTGGTTAGTGGCGTCCGTCAGTGCGGCATAGCACGCATTCTTGTGCTCATATTATATTATAAGGTTCTTTATACACCTAGTTTCGGTGTTGTGCCAGCAAGGGTCTAATCGGACTTCTATCCCAGTTGGGATTTAGTTCGCTGACTACTTGCTCGCGCTCTAAGTGTGGTACCGCGGTCCTGTGACGCTAACAGGATCGCTTTCTTCACACTGGGTGAGGTTTAACCCACGTGTGTATACTTTTGAGTACCGCCATATAGTCAGCCATTTACTAGCAGCAGGTTTTACCTGCACAGTGGACCCCGGACTGCGAACGCATCCACATCATCTTTCTTGGTGCGTTCCGCCAGTCCTAACATTATACTAGCGCCAGGGTCTGGCTAGTAATGGCGGACAAACAGCAATCTCTGCGGTATATCCAGCAGCTGGAGGGTAGGTTGGCAGCTCTCGAGAGCGCAACCTCAGCTGTGGATCTCACCGCAGTTGCTGTACAGGCTGCCAGCGTGGCTGCAGCAAATATGTCCATCGCCACCCCTGTTCCGACATTTTCTCGCCTCCCGCTGCCAGAAAAATTTTCTGGTGATAGCAAATCTTGTAGGGGATTCGTGAGTCAGTGCTCTATTCACCTCCAGCTCCTGGCTGCACGTTTTCCCACAGAGCGGGCTAAGGTGGGATTTATAGTCTCTCTCTTGTCGGGCAGGGCGTTGGAATGGGCTACGCCACTATGGGAGCGTGGCGATCATGTGGTGCAGAGTGCTCCTCTGTTTCTGTGCACTCTGAAACAGGTCTTTTCAGGACCTCAAGTCACCCATGATACTGCGCTTCAACTGCTGGCATTAACTCAGGGTGAGTCCTTGGTCAGTCATTTTGCCGTCCAATTCCGCACTTTAGCATCCGAGCTGGATTGGTCGGATAAAGCCCTTATCCCCATATTTTGGAGGGGTCTGGCTGACCACGTAAAGGACGCTCTGGCCACTAGGGAGATTCCTGCCACACTGGAGGAGTTAATAACTGTCTCCACTCGAATTGACCTCCGTTTTAACGAGCGGAGGTTAGAGCGAGCCCAGTGTAGGCAGAGGTTTCGGCTGGCTCCTACCTTCGCCAAACCTCTGGAATCTCCGGTCCTGGTTTCTGAGTCACTTGAGACCAGGGGAGTGTCACAAGCGGGATCTAAGTCCCGGACCGCTTGTGCACTCAAGGTCTGTCATGTTTGCCAGCAGTCAGGACATCTAGCCACCAGATGTCCCCAGCGGTCGAGGAAACGTCAGCGTCTAGTGGTAGTCGGTGGAGGTACACTAGACACGGCGACGTTTGCCTCTAAATTGTCCTTTAAGGGGACAATTACTATTGGCTCATTCTCCCACTCGGTAGAGCTCTGCGTGGATTCTGGGGCGGAGGGCAATTTTATGTCTTCTGCCTTCGCCCAACGTCACGCAATACCCCTGGTTATGCTAGCTCAACCAGTAACGGTACAAGTGGTGAATGGGTCGACACTGCCCTCACAGATAACACACCAGACCATCCTTTTTACTCTGTCCATGTCGCCATCTCATCAAGAGATTATTTCTCTGCTCGTCATTCCGGAAGGAATTGACGAGGTCCTGTTGGGAATACCTTGGCTACGGTACCACTCTCCTCATATCGAGTGGTCCTCAGGCAGAATTATGGGTTGGGGTGAATCTTGTGGGGGTAGGTGTCAGAGGGAGTGCGTTCAGGTTGCTACAACAGAGGTACCCGCAGATCTATCCTCTCTCCCCAAGCAGTATTGGTCTTATGCAGACGTGTTCTCCAAAAAGGTGGCGGAGATTCTTCCGCCCCATCGCCCCTATGACTGTCCTATTGACCTCTTGCCTGGTGCTGAGCCTCCTCGGGGTCGAGTCTATCCGCTATCTCTCCCGGAGACAGAGGCAATGTCACAGTACGTCCAGGAAAATCTGGCAAGAGGATTCATTAGGAAGTCAGTGTCTCCTGCCGGGGCAGGGTTCTTCTTCGTGCAGAAGAAGAGTGGGGAATTGCGTCCATGCATAGACTACAGGGGTCTTAATGCCATCACCGTTAAGAATAAATATCCCTTGCCTTTGATATCTGAGCTATTCGATAGGCTCCGGGGAGCAAGGGTATTTACTAAATTAGATCTGCGGGGTGCTTACAACCTGATTCGCATCCGTGAGGGGGACGAATGGAAAACGGCCTTTAATACCAGCGATGGGCACTATGAATATCTGGTGATGCCCTTCGGGCTCTGTAATGCCCCAGCCGTTTTCCAAGACTTTGTGAATGATATCTTCCGGGATATGCTTTCCACCTCGGTCGTAGTCTATCTGGATGATATTCTCATCTACTCTCCAGATATTGACTCCCACCGGAGAGATGTTTGCAAAGTCTTCGACCTCCTACGGGCAAACTCCCTCTATGCCAAGTTGGAGAAGTGTATGTTTGAGCAGGAGTCCTTACCTTTCCTAGGCTACATCATCTCTGCCCAGGGATTGGCTATGGATCCTGCCAAACTACAGGCTGTGATGGACTGGCAGGAACCCCATTCTCTTAAAGCGGTGCAACGCTTTATGGGGTTCATCAATTATTATCGCCAGTTCATTCCGCACTTCTCAACTTTGGTAGCTCCCTTGGTTGCCCTTACCAAGAAGGGGGCGAATCCCAAATTGTGGTCTGAGTAGGTCTCCAAGGTCTTTATCTCTATAAAGTCGCACTTCGCTAGCGCTCCCATTCTACATCGCCCCGATGTTGATAAGCCATTTATCATGAAGGTGGATGCCTCTTCTGTTGTTGCTGGAGCAGTCCTCTTCCAAAAGGATGCTCAAGGTCGGAAGCACCCTTGCTTCTTTTTCTCCAAGACCTTCTCACCAGCAGAGAGGAATTATTCCATCGGGGATAGGGAGTTGTTAGCCATGAAGTTGGCTTTCTCGGAGTGGAGACACCTCTTGGAAGGAGCACGTTTTCCCTTCCAAGTCTTCACAGACCATAAAAATTTGGTGTACCTGCAGACAGCCCAGCGGTTGAATTCTCGCCAGGCCAGATGGTCCTTATTCTTCTCCCGGTTTCATTTCACCCTCCATTTTCTTTCTGGGGAGAAGAACATACGGGCCGACGCTCTCTCTCGCTCCGTTGTGTCTTCTGCGGAGGAGGAGGAGGAGCCTCGGCTTATTGTCCCCACCGAAAGCTTGAGAACTGTGGCCCCAGTTTCGCTAGAGTCTGTGCCCCCGGGCAAGACTTTTGTTCCATCCAGTTTGCGACCGGAGGTTCTCTCTTGGGCACACTCGTCCAGGGTGGGTGGACATTTTGGTACCAAAAGGACATCTGAGTTACTGGCGAGGACATACTGGTGGCCGCATATGGCTCGTGATGTCGCCGAGTATGTTCGGGCGTGTGTCTCTTGCGCCAAGAACAAGACTCCTTGGCAACGGCCTGCTGGTTTGCTTTATCCTCTGCCGGTGGCAGACAGGCCCTGGGAGATGGTCGGGATGGACTTTGTGGTGGGCTTACCCAAGTCTCGTAATTGCACCATTATCTGGGTGATCACCGATCATTTTTCCAAAATGGTGCACCTGGTGCCTCTTCCACGGCTACCTTCTGCACGGGCGTTGGCTGTTCTATTCATCAAGCATATCTTTCGCCTACACGGTATGCCAGACAAAATTGTTAGTGACCGGGGTCCCCAGTTTGCGTCTCGATTCTGGAGAGAGCTTTGTCGTCTACTCAGTATTGAGTTGAATCTCTCTTCGGCATATCATCCCGAGACGAATGGGTTGGTAGAGAGGGCCAATCAGACCTTGGTCACATATTTACGACATTTTGTTTCGGCCAGGCAGGATGACTGGGCATCCTTGTTACCGTGGGTAGAGTTTGCAATTAACAATGCCGTAGCCGACTCCACCGGTCAGACTCCATTCCTCCTAAATTATGGCCAGCATCCGCGTGTTCCTGTGCCCATGCCTGTGTCTTCCGCTGACTCCAGGGTGGCAGACTGGGCTGTGGAGGCACGGGACATTTGGGACCGCACGCAGGTTGCCATTCGGGTCTCCAAGGAGAGAATGAGATCCTCCGCCGATGTTCATCGGCGTCCCGCTCCGACCTTTGCTCCTGGCGATTTGGTGTGGCTCTCCGCCCGTAACATCAGGCTGCGAGTTGAGTCCACTAAGTTTGCTCCTCGCTACTTGGGACCCTTTAAGGTTCTCGAACAGGTTAATCCTGTGGTTTACCGTCTGGCTCTTCCTCCACGCTTGGGTATCACCGACATCTTTCATGTGTCCCTCTTGAAACCCGTATACATGTCCCGGTTTTCCGAGTCATCTGCCGGGACATCGGGTTCGTCTACGGACGACTATGAGGTGAACGCTATTTTGGGTTGCAAGGTGGTACGCGGCAAAAAGTTCTATCTGGTGGATTGGAAGGGTTATGGCCCAGAGGATAGGTCATGGGAGCCTGCTGAAAACATTCGGGCCCCACAGCTCATTGCTGCCTTCGAGCGTAGCGAGGCCCAAGGAGGGGGGGCCCTAGGAGGGGGGGTAATGTTAGGTCTCGAGTTCCCGCTTCTGCACAGGGGGAATCTCGAGCCATCTCCGCTGCGGTCTCGCATTCTTGTCCAACCACAGTGGAGTATGCTCAGCAAGGACGACGGTCCCAGCGTCTTGCTCGGTCTCACTCTGTACAGAGAGTTACTGCTGCTTCTTCAGCCCCTGCCATTAAAGCCAGTGCTGGTCAGCGGCGAGCGGACTTCTCTGGGACTAAGTCCTTGTCTGCACACACTGAGCATGCCCAGGGCAAGATCTCCCGTTGGAGATAGAGGGTCATGTGTTCAGGCTCTGCAGCACATTCCAGTGGTCCTCTTGGCAGGTCTTGGAAGGGAAAAGTTTCTGTGGCCACTTCCTGTGCTGCAACTATATAAACTGCGCATGACCGCACGGCTATGCGCTAGTATATTATTATGTGGTGTGTGTGTAGATGGATGTATGTCGAAGGATGAAAGCTCCTAAGTATCCCTCCCTAGAGTTGTTGTCTGCTCGCGGATGATGGTAGCTCTCTAGCGCCCGACTAACCATCTGCACGATACACACTTCACAGCGTCCTTTTGCTGTGTCCGCCAGTACGGCGCCGTGCGCTTGCCTTGCGCTTTCCATTCCCAAGTCTGGGTGGTTAGTGGCGTCCGTCAGTGCGGCATAGCACGCATTCTTGTGCTCATATTATATTATAAGGTTCTTTATACACCTAGTTTCGGTGTTGTGCCAGCAAGGGTCTAATCGGACTTCTATCCCAGTTGGGATTTAGTTCGCTGACTACTTGCTCGTGCTCTAAGTGTGGTACCGCGGTCCTGTGACGCTAACAGGATCGCTTTCTTCACACTGGGTGAGGTTTAACCCACGTGTGTATACTTTTGAGTACCGCCATATAGTCAGCCATTTGCTAGCAGCAGGTTTTACCTGCACAGTGGACCCCGGACTGCGAACGCATCCACATCATCTTTCTTGGTGCGTTCCGCCAGTCCTAACACAGTATTATTGTATTTCCTTAATACAAATAACATTGCAGGTTATAGTTAATTTAGTGACAAAATGAAAAATTGGTGGAGAAAGGTTGAACTTGATTAACCTAGGTCTTTTTTCAACCTATGTAACTATGTAATCTATGCAAACAAGAGAAACAAGACTCAACTGTTCCTTCTTAGTCTGGGTGCAGACCAGTGTATTTTTTGTCATCTGAGAAAATCAGATCAATTATGCTAATCATATAATAAGCATGATCAGAGTGTGATCGATTTTCTCGGATGAGGAGAAGATGGGAAATAAAGTCTACATCTTTATCCTCTCAGTCCATGGATGATATCCACGGATCCTCTTATGCTATCCGAGTGCAGTCCGATGCTTTCCATGCACTGATTGACTTTCATGGGCGAGTGAGATCCGTTAATCGGATCAAATTCAGGCATTCAGTGATTTTTTTCCTTTGACATACTATGCGGGTGGCAGCGGGCTGCTATTTTTAGGCTGGGGTGGTCAATATCCATAGCCCCTTATACCAGCCCCCTGTTGTCTGCTTTAGCAAGGTTGGTTGTCAAAAATGGGGGGAACCCTACTCCATTTTTTAAATCATTTATTTAAATAATTAAAATATACTGTGTATTCTTGATAACCAGACTTGCTGAATCTGACAGCCCCCAGATGTGAGTTTTGCCTGGCTGGTTATCAAAAATACAGGGGAACCCATGCTGCTTTTTTTATTATTTATTTACAGCGCAGGAGCTGGCTGATGAATACTGCCAACAGCCACTCCTGCTCTCAATGTTATTAGCAGCAGCAGGTGTTGGCTGATTTAAGCAGTAGTCCCATCAGCTAACACCAGTGACCAGAGTAAAACTTTATACTTACGATCACAGCTGCAGGCTCACGCTGTCTTTTGACAGCGTGGGAACCATTGCTCTCTGACTGGCAGTAATGATTTTACCACTGATCAGAAGCAGCATTATGTGCTTCTGTCATGCACATGATAGAATGACAAACAGCCGGTGTTTGGGCAGCCGAACCTGACCAGTAACAAGGATTTCCTAGTGAGGTGTGTGCTCAATGTCCGTGCCCAATCAGTAGGTGTTGAGTACGGATTCTGAACTTTACTTTTCGGGTTCGCCCATCTCTAAAGGTAAATATAATTATGTTTTCTCCCTTATTTACCCTTTGTTTTACTAAGGTGCATCGATATGTCTGACTTGGCACAAGTGACCGAGCTAGAATTGTAATCTGAATTAAAGGATTTTAAACTTGGTTTATTATTACCGTAAAACAGCTTGGAAGCTTCCTTCTATCAGAAATGTCTTGTTTCTGCAGGATGTTGAAACTTAACCTCTACAGGACTCGAGAGGCCAGTATGGTATTACAGTGTGTCACTGGCCCAACCTCAAAGAAGCGGATTTACTGATTAAACTGTGTGCTCCAATTGAAATCTTTTAATCTCTATTTTATAGAACAGTAATGCTAAACTGTTTTTGATTAATTATAGACTCAATGTTTTACCTACATCTTAATAAATTCGTCGCTAGTCTAAAAAAAAGAAAAAATAGCGATCTTATTGTCATTGTAAATTTTGCTTTGATCATGAAAAAACTACAGATTCACAACTAAAAGAACACTAACAGACTGATTTATTATTGCATTTTTGTTTGTTTTTTGTTGAGTTTTAGGGGCTTGTTCAGATGTTTTTACAGAGTTTTTTTTTCTGTGAAAAAAAACTAAACTGAGAAAATGCAACATTTCACAGTAAATGAAATTTCTGAAATTATTTTTTTCTTGCAGATTGGAACCATCAAAGCATTTTACAAATCCCCATCATGTAAATTCTTTCAACACTTTTGCAGCATTTTTCACCCTTTTTCAAATGAATGGGAAAAAAGCACCAGTAAAAAACTTTTTACTTTTTGAGTTAAAAAGTTTGAAAAAAGGTTTAAGACAAAAATAAAAAGCATTATGAAGATTGCACAAAATTCACCATGACCCATGTGCACCATTTTGAATTATTTGATGCAAAAAACATCAACAAATACCACAAGACAAAAAAAGAAAGGTGTAAAAAAAAACGCAAATGATCAATCGATGCTTAAGTTTAAGAAAGATTGATAAAGGTAAAGATAAAAGTCCGACATTACTTACATTTTCAAGGTCACTTTTCTTTTTTGTCTAGTTCACTGACTGTTTTGAGTTAAATACATCAAAAGATCAAATGTTTTCATACATTTTGTGCACAGTTTAAAATGAATCTTTTTCCACTTTTACACATTTCTGCAATTTTCTAGTGGAAAAAGCTGCTTGTTTTGCAAATTGTTACAAAAATAAGTGCTGAACCTGTAATAGACATAAAATAATAAGTACTGCAAAATACTGTTCCTGATACATTTGTTAAAATAAAGTGAACAACCTCTTATTGTAGGAAATTTTAAAATGTATTTCTTTCAAATACTTAGAGGAAAATGTCCCTGTTAAGGAATATTCATTTGTGTAATTACAGTAACTTTATGTATCATATTAATTGTAGCTAAAATTATATTAATTATAGTTTAAATTTCATAAGTTTTGTTTCTCAATCTAAATTTATATTTTCTCTTTGGACACAGAAGAAAACACCAATATTCATAACATAATATATATTTTAAAAAGGATTGAACATTAAAAAAAACAAAACATTGTAAATATTGTATAAGAAAGATATAGGTGAGAGCAAAGTTTTTATAATGATTGGCTTTGATTATTTATTTTCTGTCTTCCTGCAGATTATGTCTGGCCTCTGCCACAGAAGCTGTGTCCTGTTTGGATCTCCTTGGATGTGTTATTTTCGACTGCATCTATCATGCATCTCTGTGCAATCTCTCTCGATCGGTATGTAGCAATACGTAACCCCATAGAGCACAGCCGCTTCAATTCCCGCACTAAAGCTATGATGAAGATTGCTGCTGTGTGGACCATATCAATAGGTAAGTCGTAAAAAACCTGAAACAAATATATGACCACATTTTCCACTTACAATGAATGGTTATAATAAATAGTGATGAGCGAGTATAGTCGTTGCTCGGGGTTTACCGAGCATGTTTGGGTGGTCTCCAAGCATTTGTTAGTGTTCGGAGCTTTAGTTTTTGTTGACGTAGCTGCATGATTTATGGCTGCTAGACAGCTTGAATACATGTGGGGATTCCCTAGAAACCAGACAAGCCCCACATGTACTCAGGCTGGCTAGCAGCCGTAAATCATGCAGCTGCGTCAACAAAAACGAAATCTTCGAGCACTAACAAATACTTGGAGATCACTAGAGCGTGCTCGGGAAAACCCGAGCAACGAGTGTACTCACTCATCACTAATAATAAACAATGTTGATACCTTTATCTTTGGCAAAAAATAACCCATCAGCGCTCCTAAAACCTAGTTTGGTAAATACTTGTGATCCCAGCATTTTTTCTTAAAATTTTATATATTGTGTCATTCTTCTGTTATTCCACCTATAAATTCATTAATAAATTAACAACTTAGTGTTACCATTCTCCTATTCAATGGGGTGTGTCCCACACAATTAGCACAGTGTAAGGACTCATGCAGACTTCCATGCAAATCGGTCCAAGAACAGACTGCTAATGCACAGACGGCTGCGACTCTCCTGACCTGAGCGTGACAGTCTCATAGAAATATGTAAAGTAGAGTTGAGCGACCTTGACCTTTTTAGAGTCGAGCCGGGTTTTGCGAAACCCGACTATGTCCAAAGTCGGGTCGAGTGAAATCGGCCGATTATGACGTAAAGTCGGGATCGACCGAAACACGAAACCCAATGCAAGTCAATGGGGCAGCATAGTCGGCAGTGAGTGGGGGCCAGGAAAACACCTAGAGTGGCCATTTTAATGTCAAAACCATCCATTCTTCTTAATGAAGCTTGTCAAGCGTAATTTACCTTATAATAATTGGAAGGCATTTGAAATTGGGGGTCATTTGGCTAAAGTTGTGGGGGGTAGGGCTGGTTCAAGTAATTAGTGGGCCCAGGAAATCTGGACCACGTCACGGCAGTGGAGCAGGGAGAGGTAAGTATTTCAACTTTGCAAGTGCTGTGAACCTGAGCAAGCAGGGGGGGCCCACTCGTTGGCATTGGCACTGGCACAGGGCCCCTCAAAGTACAGCGGTGTGTTTGCACGGCGGGGGCGCCTCCCACCGGCAGCAACACTTTTGCGTACTATGAGAGGCCCTGTGCCAGTGACGTCGCCAACTAGTATTCCTCCCCCCACCTGATGAAGGAACCTGCACTTTCATCTGCACCTTCCTCTTTGTCCCCGTGTAAGGTGGTATGGTATGCGGGAAGAGCAACCTGACTTTCAGCAGGGTCACAATGTTGTTGTGTAGCGTGCACGGGGAATGTTGCGTTATGGGTCAATGTACCAGCAGACTCATCTATCACTGGCTGGGCAATGGGCACGATGAAGTGGAAACACAGATATAGGCCCAAAGAAGAAAGTGGGCTAAATGAGAGGCTGACACAGAGAGTAGGGCCAAATCAGTAAGTAGTCGAAATGCAGTTCAAAATTGGCAACCGTAGTAAACAGGCGGCACAGCTTTGTTCAGTGGAGGAGAACAGCAAGGAGTGGCAGACACCGATAGTAGGCCCCAAACCAACTAGTACGCCAAATGCAGTTGTTCCATTTAACCACAATTTAATGAGAGCCTGAAGATAGAAGCTCAGGAAAGGCAACCTGGGGAACACCTTGGAGTGTAACACACCATCTCTCTCCACCCCATACCCATTTTGTATGGCCTAATGCAGTGTACTTTTCTACAACTACTAAACGAGAGTCGGAAGACCGAAGCAATGGCAAGGAAACCTGGGGAACACCTTAGAGTGTAACACACCCTCTCTCTACACCCCATACCCAATTTGAAGGTCTAATGCAGTGTAGTTTCCAAGAACTACTAAACGAGAGCCGGAAGATCGAAGCTCAGGAAAGGCAACCTGGGGAACACCTTGGAGTGTAACACACCCTCTCGCTACACCCCATACCCAATTTGAAGGCCTAATGCAGCGTAGTTTCCAACAACTACTAAACGAGAGCCGGAAGATCGAAGCTCAGGAAAGGCAACCTGGGGAACACCTTGGAGTGTAACAAACCCTCTCTCTACACCCCATACCCAATTTGTAGGCCTAATGCAGCGTAGTTTCCGACAACTACTAAACGAGAGCATGAAGATCGAAGCTCAGGAAAGGCAACCTGGGGAACACCTTGGAGTGTAACACACCCTCTCTCTACACCCCATACCCAATTTGTAGGCCTAATGCAGCGTAGTTTCCGACAACTACTAAACGAGAGCCGGAATATCGAAGCTCAGGAAAGGCAACCTGGGGAACACCTTGGAGTGTAACACACCCTCTCTCTACGCCCCATACCCAATTTGTAGGCCTAATGCAGCGTAGTTTCCGACAACTACTAAACGAGAGCCGGAATATCGAAGCTCAGGAAAGGCAACCTGGGGAACACCTTGGAGTGTAACACACCCTCTCTCTACACCCCATACCCAATTTGAAGGCCTAATGCAGTGTAGTTTCCAAGAACTACTAAACGAGAGCCGGAAGATCGAAGCTCAGGAAAGGCAACCTGGGGAACACCTTGGAGTGTAACACACCCTCTCGCTACACCCCATACCCAATTTGAAGGCCTAATGCAGCGTAGTTTCCAACAACTACTAAACGAGAGCCGGAAGATCGAAGCTCAGGAAAGGCAACCTGGGGAACACCTTGGAGTGGAACACACCATCTCTCTACACCCCATACCCAATTTGAAGGCCTAATGCAGAGTAGTTTCCAAGAACTACTAAACGAGAGCCGGAAGATCGAAGCTCAGGAAAGGCAACCTGGGGAACACCTTGGAGTGTAACACAACGTCTCTCTACACGACGGAAGGGCTGATTCTTAGGAAGGAAGGCTGTTGGAAATAAGCATTGCGCGTCCGAGGGTGATTATATTCTTATTAGGTATATACTCACCCTCGGACGCGCCCTGCTTCTTTATTTGGAATGAATGTTTATTTGCAATGTGGTGTTGACTTTCTCTATTATTTTGGTAATTAATGATTTTATTATTTTCATTATTTTGCATCTTCTCGGCAATAATATAAAGAAGACGCGACAGGACAACACTCGGTGGATGCCATATGTGTGTTTTCAATTTAAAAAAACTTTCAGTTAACTACTTGCAGGAGAAAGTAATTGTAGCTGGTGGCCATTTTTAGTACTGTACCAGATTTTAGTTGTGTGTTTGTTTTTAATGTTAAAATGTCTGCATTTGATATCTCACCAGTATTTTCTTTTTTATAAGCAAAATACTTATTTTTATATTTTCTGATGTTGGTTCCAGGGGTACACGGCCAACAGTGCCCTGGTCAGTGTAGTAGTAGTTGAAAGAATGGACCGCAGACAGGCATCGAAGGCCTAAAATAATAACACATGGCTGTAGGCAATTTTAAATTGGTTCCAGGGGTACACGGACAGCAGTGGTGTGGTCAGTGGAGGCCTAGTGGAAGGAGTGACCGCAGACAGGCATCGAAGGCCTAAAATAATAACACATGGCTGTAGGCAATTTTAAATTGGTTCCCGGGGTACACGGGCAGCAGTGACCTGGTCAGTGTAGTAGTAGTTGAAAAAATGGACCGCAGACAGGCATCGAATGCCTAAAATAATAACACATGGCTGTAGGCAATTTTAAATTGGTTCCAGGGGTACACGGGCAGCAGTGACCTGGTCAGTGTAGTAGTAGTTGAAAGAATGGACCGCAGACAGGCATCGAAGGCCTAAAATAAAAAAATTGGGCTGGCTGTAGGCAATTTTAAATTGGTTCCAGGGGTACACGGACAGCAGTGGTGTGGTCAGTGGAGGCCTAGTGGAAGGAGTGACCGCAGACAGGCATCGAAGGCCTAAAATAATAACACATGGCTGTAGGCAATTTTAAATTGGTTCCAGGGGTACACGGGCAGCAGTGACCTGGTCAGTGTAGTAGTAGTTGAAAAAATGGACCGCAGACAGGCATCGAATGCCTAAAATAATAACACATGGCTGTAGGCAATTTTAAATTGGTTCCAGGGGTACACGGACAGCAGTGGTGTGGTCAGTGGAGGCCTAGTGGAAGGAGTGACCGCAGACAGGCATCGAAGGCCTAAAATAATAACACATGGCTGTAGGCAATTTTAAATTGGTTCCAGGGGTACACGGACAGCAGTGGTGTGGTCAGTGGAGGCCTAGTGGAAGGAGTGACCGCAGACAGGCATCGAAGGCCTAAAATAATAACACATGGCTGTAGGCAATTTTAAATTGGTTCCCGGGGTACACGGGCAGCAGTGACCTGGTCAGTGTAGTAGTAGTTGAAAAAATGGACCGCAGACAGGCATCGAATGCCTAAAATAATAACACATGGCTGTAGGCAATTTTAAATTGGTTCCAGGGGTACACGGGCAGCAGTGACCTGGTCAGTGTAGTAGTAGTTGAAAGAATGGACCGCAGACAGGCATCGAAGGCCTAAAATAAAAAAATTGGGCTGGCTGTAGGCAATTTTAAATTGGTTCCAGGGGTACACGGACAGCAGTGGTGTGGTCAGTGGAGGCCTAGTGGAAGGAGTGACCGCAGACAGGCATCGAAGGCCTAAAATAATAACACATGGCTGTAGGCAATTTTAAATTGGTTCCAGGGGTACACGGGCAGCAGTGACCTGGTCAGTGTAGTAGTAGTTGAAAAAATGGACCGCAGACAGGCATCGAATGCCTAAAATAATAACACATGGCTGTAGGCAATTTTAAATTGGTTCCAGGGGTACACGGACAGCAGTGACCTGGTCAGTGTAGTAGTAGTTGAAAGAATGGACCGCAGACAGGCATCGAAGGCCTAAAATAAAAAAATTGGGCTGGCTGTAGGCAATTTTAAATTGGTTCCAGGGGTACACGGACAGCAGTGGTGTGGTCAGTGGAGGCCTAGTGGAAGGAGTGACCGCAGACAGGCATCGAAGGCCTAAAATAATAACACATGGCTGTAGGCAATTTTAAATTGGTTCCAGGGGTACACGGGCAGCAGTGACCTGGTCAGTGTAGTAGTAGTTGAAAAAATGGACCGCAGACAGGCATCGAATGCCTAAAATAATAACACATGGCTGTAGGCAATTTTAAATTGGTTCCAGGGGTACACGGACAGCAGTGGTGTGGTCAGTGGAGGCCTAGTGGAAGGAGTGACCGCAGACAGGCATCGAAGGCCTAAAATAATAACACATGGCTGTAGGCAATTTTAAATTGGTTCCAGGGGTACACGGACAGCAGTGGTGTGGTCAGTGGAGGCCTAGTGGAAGGAGTGACCGCAGACAGGCATCGAAGGCCTAAAATAATAACACATGGCTGTAGGCAATTTTAAATTGGTTCCCGGGGTACACGGGCAGCAGTGACCTGGTCAGTGTAGTAGTAGTTGAAAAAATGGACCGCAGACAGGCATCGAATGCCTAAAATAATAACACATGGCTGTAGGCAATTTTAAATTGGTTCCAGGGGTACACGGGCAGCAGTGACCTGGTCAGTGTAGTAGTAGTTGAAAGAATGGACCGCAGACAGGCATCGAAGGCCTAAAATAAAAAAATTGGGCTGGCTGTAGGCAATTTTAAATTGGTTCCAGGGGTACACGGACAGCAGTGGTGTGGTCAGTGGAGGCCTAGTGGAAGGAGTGACCGCAGACAGGCATCGAAGGCCTAAAATAATAACACATGGCTGTAGGCAATTTTAAATTGGTTCCAGGGGTACACGGGCAGCAGTGACCTGGTCAGTGTAGTAGTAGTTGAAAAAATGGACCGCAGACAGGCATCGAATGCCTAAAATAATAACACATGGCTGTAGGCAATTTTAAATTGGTTCCAGTGGTACACGGACAGCAGTGACCTGGTCAGTGTAGTAGTAGTTGAAAGAATGGACCGCAGACAGGCATCGAAGGCCTAAAATAAAAAAATTGGGCTGGCTGTAGGCAATTTTAAATTGGTTCCAGGGGTACACGGACAGCAGTGGTGTGGTCAGTGGAGGCCTAGTGGAAGGAGTGACCGCAGACAGGCATCGAAGGCCTAAAATAATAACACATGGCTGTAGGCAATTTTAAATTGGTTCCAGGGGTACACGGGCAGCAGTGACCTGGTCAGTGTAGTAGTAGTTGAAAAAATGGACCGCAGACAGGCATCGAATGCCTAAAATAATAACACATGGCTGTAGGCAATTTTTAATTGGTTCCAGGGGTACACGGACAGCAGTGGTGTGGTCAGTGGAGGCCTAGTGGAAGGAGTGACCGCAGACAGGCATCGAAGGCCTAAAATAATAACACATGGCTGTAGGCAATTTTAAATTGGTTCCAGGGGTACACGGACAGCAGTGACCTGGTCAGTGTAGTAGTAGTTGAAAGAATGGACCGCAGACAGGCATCGAAGGCCTAAAATAAAAAAATTGGGCTGGCTGTAGGCAATTTTAAATTGGTTCCAGGGGTACACGGGCAGCAGTGACCTGGTCAGTGTAGTAGTAGTTGAAAGAATGGACCGCAGACAGGCTTAGAAGGCCTAACATAACAAACTTGGGCTGGCTGTAGGCACTTTTAAATTGGTTCCAGGGGTACACGGGCAGCAGTGGTCTGGTCAGTGGAAGTCTAGTGGAAGGAGTGACCGCAGACAGGCTTCCAAGGCCTAACATAACAAACTTGGGCTGGCTGTAGGCACTTTTAAATTGGTTCCAGGGGTACACGGGCAGCAGTGGTCTGGTCAGTGGAAGTCTAGTGGAAGGAGTGACCGCAGACAGGCTTCCAAGGCCTAACATAACAAAATTGGGCTGGCTGTAGGCACTTTAAATTGGTTCCAGGGGTACATGGGCAGCAGTGTATGGTCAGTGGAAGTCTAGTGGAAGGAGTGACGGCAGACAGTCTTCGAAGGCCTAACATAACAAAATTGGGCTGACTGTAGGCACTTTTAAATTGGTTCCAGGGTAACACGGCCAGCAGTGGCCTGGTCAGTGTAGTAGTTGTAGAAAGAAGGGACCGCAGACAGGCTTCGAAGGCCTAACATAACAAAAATGTCAAAACAATGGTATTGTCAGTGCCAGGCATTGAAGGATGTCAGCGGCTAGACTACACATTGGTGAAGCTGTGAGAGATAATTTTGCTAGTGGTAGAGCACTGTTTGAGCTGGGGGGGGGAACTGTCTTGTGGCCGGCGGTACAGGCACAGGGCCCCTCATATTACAACGGTGTGTCTGACGTTGGGTGCGCACCACCACCGCCAGAGACACTTTATTGTACTATGAGGGACCCAGTGGCAGTGCCGTCGACCAAAAGCGGCCACACCCACCTCTTCAGACAAACAGCACTCTCAAGGGTCCAAGCGCAAAGTGGCGATAGCACGGCCCCGTGTGGGGAGTTTGGCCATTTCGTGAGGTGGAAACATGTCGTATGCTGGACAATCAGGTGAAGAAAATTACGAGATTGGAAAAGTCATTCAGAATAGTCCACAGGCAAGACCTTTTCATAGGAAAGCTAGGTGTCAGCCGGGCAGGGTGGGGCAAAAGATTTTGAAATCCAGTTGTGGTTCATTTTAATGAAGGTTAGATCATCTACATTTTGGGTAGCCAGACGAGTCCTTTTTTCTGTTAGTATTGAACCTGCAGCACTGAATACTCTTTCTGATAGGACACTAGCTGCCGGGCAAGCAAGCTCCTGCAATGCATATTCTGCCAATTCTGGCCAGGTGTCTAATTTGGATGCCCAGTAATCAAATGGGAATGACGGTTGAGGGAGAACGTCGATAAGGGATGAAAAATAGTTTGTAACCATACTGGACAAATGTTGTCTCCTGTCACTTTGAATTGATGCTGCAGTACCTGTCCTGTCTGCGGTCATAGAAAAATCACTCCACAACCTGGTCAGAAAACCCCTCTGTCCAACGCCACTTCTGATTTCTGCCCCTCTAACACCTCTGGTCTGCTGGCCCCTGGAGCTCGTGTGAGAACGATCACGGGCGCTGTGTGCAGGGAATGCCAGAAGCAAACGGTCAACAAGAGTTGATTGTTTTGTTGCTAATATTAGTTCCAAGTTCTCATGTGGCATAATATTTTGCAATTTGCCTTTATAGCGAGGATCAAGGAGGCAGGCCAACCAGTAATCGTCATCGTTCATCATTTTTGTAATGCGTGTGTCCCTTTTGAGGATACGCAAGGCATAATCCGCCATGTGGGCCAAAGTTCCCGTTGTCAAATCTGCGGTTGTGCTTGGTTGAGGGGCAGTTGCAGGCAAATCTACGTCACTTGTGTCCCTCAAAAAACCTGAACCCGGCCTTGCCACGCCACCAATTTCCCGTGCCCCCGGGAAAGCTTCCTCATTAAAAATATACTCATCCCCATCATCCTCCTCATCCTCCACCTCCTCTTCGCCCGGTACCTCGTCATGTACACTGCCCTGACCAGACAATCGCTGACTGTCATCAAGGCTTTCCTCTTCCTCTGGTGCAGACGCCTGATCCTTTATGTGCGTCAAACTTTGCATCAGCAGACGCATTAGGGGGATGCTCATGCTTATTATGGCGTTGTCTGCACTAACCAGCCGTGTGCATTCCTCAAAACACTGAAGGACTTGACACATGTCTTGAATCTTCGACCACTGCACACCTGACAACTCCATGTCTGCCATCCTACTGCCTGCCCGTGTATGTGTATCCTCCCACAAAAACATAACAGCCCGCCTCTGTTCGCACAGTCTCTGAAGCATGTGCAGTGTTGAGTTCCACCTTGTTGCAACGTCTATGATTAGGCGATGCTGGGGAAGGTTCAAAGAACGCTGATAGGTCTGCATACGGCTGGAGTGTACAGGCGAACGGCGGATATGTGCGCAAAGTCCACGCACTTTGAGGAGCAGGTCGGATAACCCCGGATAACTTTTCAGGAAGCACTGCACCACCAGGTTTAAGGTGTGAGCCAGGCAAGGAATGTGTTTCAGTTGGGAAAGGGAGATGGCAGCCATGAAATTCCTTCCGTTATCACTCACTACCTTGCCTGCCTCAAGATCTACAGTGCCCAGCCACGACTGCGTTTCTTGCTGCAAGAACTCGGACAGAACTTCCGCGGTGTGTCTATTGTCGCCCAAACACTTCATAGCCAATACAGCCTGCTGACGTATGCCAGTAGCTGCCCCATAATGGGAGACCTGGTGTGCAACAGTGGCAGGTGCGGATGGAGTGTTTGTGCGACTGCGGTCTGTGGACGAGCTCTTGCTTCTGCAGGAGGACGAGGAGGAGGAGGAGGAGGGGGTGCGAACGGCTACAGACAACTGTTTACTAGACCGTGGGCTAGGCAGAACTGTCCCAAACTTGCTGTCCCCTGTGGACCCTGAATCCACCACATTTACCCAGTGTGCCGTGATGGACACGTAACGTCCCTGGCCATGCCTACTGGTCCATGCATCTGTTGTCAGGTGCACCTTTGTGCTCACAGATTGCCTGAGTGCATGGACGATGCGCTCTTTAACATGCTGGTGGAGGGCTGGGATGGCTTTTCTGGAAAAAAAGTGTCGACTGGGTAGCTCGTAGCGTGGTACAGCGTAGTCCATCAGGTCTTTGAAAGCTTCGCTTTCAACTAACCGGTAGGGCATCATCTCTAACGAGATTAGTCTAGCTATGTGGGCGTTCAAACCCTGTGTACGCGGATGCGAGGCTAAGTATTTCCTTTTTCTAACCATAGTCTCATGTAGGGTGAGCTGGACTGGAGAGCTGGAGATCGTGGAACTAGCGGGGGTGCCGGTGGACATGGCAGACTGAGAGACGGTGGGAGATGGTATTGTTGCCGCCGGTGCCCTAGATGCAGTGTTTCCTACTACGAAACTGGTGATTCCCTGACCCTGACTGCTTTGGCCTGGCAAAGATACCTGCACAGATACAGCAGGTGGTGCGCTAAATGGTGGTCCTACACTGCCGGAAGGGATGTTGCGTTGATGACTAGCTTCATTGGCCGAGGGTGCAACAACCTTAAGGGACGTTTGGTAGTTAGTCCAAGCTTTCAAATGCATGGTGGTTAAATGTCTATGCATGCAACTAGTATTGAGACTTTTCAGATTCTGACCTCTGCTTAAGGAAGTAGAACATTTTTGACAGATGACTTTGCGCTGATCAATTGGATGTTGTTTAAAAAAATGCCAGACTGCACTCTTTCTAGCATCGGATACCTTTTCAGGCATTGCAGACTGAGCTTTAACCGGATGGCCACGCTGTCCTCCACCAGGTTTTGGCTTTGCCACGCGTTTTGGGCAAGATACGGGCCCGGCAGATGGAACCTGTGGCGATGTTGATGCCTGCTGCGGCCCCTCCTCCTCCTCTGCTTCAGAACTGCTGCCGCCTGCACCCTGTTCCCCCAATGGCTGCCAATCGGGGTCAAGAACTGGGTCATCTAATAACTCTTCTTGTACCTCCTGCGCAACTTCGTCTGTGTCACCGTGTCGTTCGGTGGTATAGCGTTCGTGATGGGGCAACATAGTCTCATCAGGGTCTGATTCTTGATCAGCACCCTGCGAGGGCAATGTTGTGGTCTGAGTCAAAGGACCAGCATAGTAGTCTGGCTGTGGCTGTGCGTCAGTGCACTCCATGTCAGATTCAATTTGTAATGGGCATGGACTGTTAACTGCTTCACTTTCTAAGCCAGGGACGGTATGTGTAAAGAGCTCCATGGAGTAACCCGTTGTGTCGCCTGCTGCATTCTTCTCTGTTGTTGTTTTTGCTGAAGAGGACAAGGAAGTGACTTGTCCCTGACCGTGAACATCCACTAACGACGCGCTGCTTTTACTTTTACCAGTTTCACGAGATGAGGCAAAAGAGCTAGAGGCTGAGTCAGCAAGATAAGCCAAAACTTGCTCTTGCTGCTCCGGCTTTAAAAGCGGTTTTCCTAATCCCAGAAAAGGGAGCGTTCGAGGCCTTGTGTAGCCGGACGACGAACCTGGCTCCACAGCTCCAGACTTAGGTGCAATATTTTTTCCCCCACGACCACCTGATGCTCCACCACTACCACTACCCTCATTACCAGCTGACAATGAACGCCCCCGGCCACGACCTCTTCCACTAGACTTCCTCATTGTTTTAAAAACGTAACCAAACTAACGTTATTTGTTGCAGTCACACAACTTACACGGTGAGCTATAACTTCAGTATGATTTAGCTACCCCTTTACAGGTTGGTGAGACCACAGCGAAAATCAGGCCCAATGTTACACACTCTTTTTTTGGTGGCTGCAAATTAGAGAGATGCCCCACACGCAGGACTGTCACTGAAGCACAAATGTTAATATTAATGTCACACTATTATTTTTTTTTTATTTTTATTTTTTTCAGGAACACTTTAGAAACTCCCCAAAAAAAAAAAAATAGATTTTTGCAGGGAGAATTTAGAAAACAAATGTAACAAACTATATGCTTTCTATGGGCCACTGAGTGAGAGATGACGCACACAGGAATCAGGAGTGGCACACAAGCCCAGAGGCCAATATTTTTCTACCAATGATTGATGGAGTTATTTTCTCTGGTAGATTTTGGAACCCAAATCAAGGAAAAAAAATGTAGGCTTTCTATGGACCACAATTGGAGAGAGAGAGAGAGATGGCACACCCAGGAGTCAAGACTGGCACACAAGCAGAAAGGCCAATATTAATCTCCCACTGTTTTTTTTTTTTTTTTTTTTTTTTTTTTTTTTTCAGGGAGACTTTAGAAAAAAAAATAATAAAAAAAATATGATTTTATCAGGAAGAATTTAGAAACCAAATAAAATAAAATGATTTTTTCAGGGAGAATTTATAAAACAAATAAAAACAAAAATAGGCGTTCTATGGCCCACTGACTGAGAGATGACGCACACAGGAGTCAGGAGTGGCACACAAACCCAGAGGCCAATATTTTTCTACCAATGATTGATGTAGTTATTTTCTCTGGTAGATTTTAGAACCCAAATCAAGGAAAAAAAATATAGGCTTTCTATGGACCACAATTGGAGAGAGAGAGAGAGAGAGAGAGAGAGAGAGAGAGAGAGAGAGAGAGATGGCACACCCAGGAGTCAAGACTGGCACACAAGCAGAAAGGCCAATATTAATCTCCCACTGTTTTTTTTGGTTGTTTTTTTTTTTTTTTTTTCAGGGAGACTTTAGAAAAAAAAATAATAAAAAAAATATGATTTTATCAGGAAGAATTTAGAAACCAAATAAAATAAAATGATTTTTTCAGGGAGAATTTATAAAACAAATAAAACCAAAAATAGGCGTTCTATGGCCCACTGACTGAGAGATGACGCACCCAGGAGTCAAGACTGGCACACAAGCAGAAAGGCCAATATTAATCTCCCACTGTTTTTTTTTTTTTTTTTCAGGGAGACTTTAGAAAAAAAAATAATAAAAAAAATATGATTTTATCAGGAAGAATTTAGAAACCAAATAAAATAAAATGATTTTTTCAGGGAGAATTTAGAAAACAAATAAAACCAAAAATAGGCGTTCTATGGCCCACTGACTGAGAGATGACGCACACAGGAGTCAGGAGTGGCACACAAACCCAGAGGCCAATATTTTTCTACCAATGATTGATGTAGTTATTTTCTCTGGTAGATTTTAGAACCCAAATCAAGGAAAAAAAATATAGGCTTTCTATGGACCACAATTGGAGAGAGAGAGAGAGAGAGAGAGAGAGAGAGAGAGAGAGATGGCACACCCAGGAGTCAAGACTGGCACACAAGCAGAAAGGCCAATATTAATCTCCCACTGTTTTTTTGGTTGTTTTTTTTTTTTTTTTTTCAGGGAGACTTTAGAAATAAAAATAATAAAAAAAATATGATTTTATCAGGAAGAATTTAGAAACCAAATAAAATAAAATGATTTTTTCAGGGAGAATTTAGAAAACAAATAAAACCAAAAATAGGCGTTCTATGGCCCACTGACTGAGAGAGAGAGAGAGATGGAACGCTTAGTACTGGCACACAAGCCCAAAGGGCAATATTAATCTCCCTTTTTTTTTCCAGGGAGAATTTCTAAAACCCAAAAAAAAAATAAAATAGGCTTTCTATGGCCCACTATTTGTGAGAGAGATGGGACGCTCAGGACTGGCACAGATGGCACGCTCAGGACTGGCACAGAAGCCCAGAGGCCAATATTAATCTCCCTTTTTTTCTGGGAGAATTTATAAAACCAAAAAAATATTTAAATAGGCTTTCTATGGCCCACTATTTGTGAGAGAGATGGCACGCTCAGGACTGGCACAGATGGCACGCTCACAACTGGCACACAAGCCCAGAGGCCAATATTAATCTCCCTTTTTTCAGGGAAAATTTATAAAAAAAAAAAAAAATTAAATAGGCTTTCTATGGCCCACTATTTGTGAGAGAGATGGCACGCTCAGGGCTGGCACAGATGGCACGCTCAGGACTGGCACACAAGCCCAGAGGCCAATATTAATCTCCCTTTTTTTCAGGGAGAATTTATAAAACCCCCCAAAAAAATAAAATAGGCTTTCTATGGCCCACTATTTGTGAGAGAGATGGGACGCTCAGGACTGGCACAGATGGCACGCTCAGGACTGGCACAGAAGCCCAGAGGCCAATATTAATCTCCCTTTTTTTCTGGGAGAATTTATAAAACCAAAAAAATATTTAAATAGGCTTTCTATGGCCCACTATTTGTGAGAGAGATGGCACGCTCAGGACTGGCACAGATGGCACGCTCACAACTGGCACACAAGCCCAGAGGCCAATATTAATCTCCCTTTTTTCAGGGAGAATTTCTAAAACCCAAAAAAAAAATAAAATAGGCTTTCTATGGCCCACTATTTGTGAGAGAGATGGCACGCTCAGGACTGGCACAGATGGCACGCTCACAACTGGCACACAAGCCCAGAGGCCAATATTAATCTCCCTTTTTTTCTGGGAGAATTTATAAAACCAAAAAAATATTTAAATAGGCTTTCTATGGCCCACTATTTGTGAGAGAGATGGCACGCTCAGGACTGGCACAGATGGCACGCTCACAACTGGCACACAAGCCCAGAGGCCAATATTAATCTCCCTTTTTTCAGGGAAAATTTATAAAACAAAAAAAAAAATTAAATAGGCTTTCTATGGCCCACTATTTGTGAGAGAGATGGCACGCTCAGGGCTGGCACAGATGGCACGCTCAGGACTGGCACACAAGCCCAGAGGCCAATATTAATCTCCCTTTTTTTCAGGGAGAATTTATAAAACCAAAAAAAAAAATAAATAGGCTTTCTATGGCCCACTATTTGTGAGAGAGATGGCACGCCTAGGGCTGGCACAGATGGCACGCTCAGGACTGGCACACAAGCCCAGAGGCCAATATTAATCTCCCTTTTTTTCAGGGAGAATTTATAAAACCCCAAAAAAAATAAAATAGGCTTTCTATGGCCCACTATTTGTGAGAGAGATGGCACACTCAGGACTGGCACACAAGCCCAAAGGCCAATATTAATCTCCCACTGTATTTTTATCAGGGAGAATTTATACACCCCACAAAAAAAAATACAGAAAAATGAAAAGGCTTTCTATGGCCCACTATGTGAGAGAGATGGCACACACAGGGATGGCACTCTAGCAGAAATGCCAAATTGCCAATCTTAATCTCCCACCAAAAAAAAAAAAAAAAAAAAAAACAGGGAATGTCCTACAATTACTATCTCCCTGCCTGCAGTAATCTCAGCCAGGTATGGCAGGCAGCTACTATCTCCCTGCCTGCAGTAATCTCAGCCAGGTATGGCAGGCAGCAATAAGGAGTGGACTGATGCACAAATGAAATAAAAAGTGTGGACAAACAAAAAAGATAGCTGTGCAGAAAGGAAGGAACAAGAGGATTTGTGCTTTGAAAAAAGCAGTTGGTTTGCACAGCGGCGTACACACAGCAATGCAGCTATCAGGGAGCCTTCTAGGGCAGCCCAATGAGCTACAGCGCTGAGGGGAAAAAAAAAAAAAAAAAAACTTCCACTGTCCCTGCACACCGAGGGTGGTGTTGGACAGTGCAAATCGCTGCAGCACAAGCGGTTTTGTGGTTAATGGACCCTGCCTAACGCTATCCCTGCTTCTGACAAAGCGGCAGCAACCTCTCCCTAAGCTCAGATCAGCAGCAGTAAGATGGCGGTCGGCGGGAACGCCTCTTTATAGCCCCTGTGACGTCGCAGACAGCAAGCCAATCACTGCAATGCCCTTCTCTAAGATGGTGGGGACCAGGACCTATGTCATCACGCTGCCCACACTCTGCGTTTACCTTCATTGGCTGAGAAATGGCGCTTTTCGCGTCATTGAAACGTGACTTTGGCGCGAAAGTCGCGTACCGCATGGCCGACCCCGCACAGGGGTCGGATCGGGTTTCATGAAACCCCGACTTAGCCAAAAGTCGGCGACTTTTGAAAATGTTCGACCCGTTTCGCTCAACCCTAATGTAAAGCTCTCATGCTAAGGTCAGATTCTCGAGCCTCTTCTCCAGTGACCAGAGACTGCTGATCTGCCCAATGGACTGGAGTCCAGGGAACACATCTGCCCAGCTTTACGTGATATAGATATTTAAGAACACTTGTCTCTAGAAGATGTACACTAGGTGAAGAACAGTGACCAGTAACTGCCCATTGTGTAAAAAGATAATTATCTACATCTTTCCTAGTTATCACTCATTCCCCTCAAAACAGAGGTGCACTCCTAAATCCGATATAAGAGAGAAAATAGTGCAGAAAACCCTACTGATTGAAAGAGGTTTGACCTAAGTAATTTGAAGATCTTCAAAAATAAACTTGATTTACTCAGAGTTTAGATTTTGTTCTTACACTTAGTCATATGACTCAAGAAGCCCTATTGTTGTCTGGCCATGATTATGTCACATCTAAGAGACAACTGTTAAAGATATTTCACAGCATTGCCCTGTCAATGGCATGTCATCAGTTTTGTCCACTTTAGGATTGTTTTGTCTGGTTTGTTGAACACACCTTCATAGACCCAGCACATAATAGGTGGTTCCATGCATTCGAGGAGAACAGTAGAAAAGCAGCGTACACATAAATAACCTGTATAAAAGTGATTATTTCCTTTATATATTTTAAATTAACAATATACCTTTAAATCAAAGAGGTTTTAGTTACCCATGTGCTTCTGTGGTTTTGTATGAATGTATAGGCGCGGTCAACAAACCCCACAACAGTCCCATAATGGACATCATAGATGGCAGCCGAGATGCCCTGATATTTCTTTGGAATTTAAGTTTATGGAACAAATCTTTTTTTATTTCTCTCAGCAGAGGTTTTTGTCACCAGTTTGATATTGAGCATTTATTTATTCATTATTGTGAGATTTTGGACAGTTTCCTTCCCTTTTCAGTCTCCATTGGATTTCAGGGCACAGTTATCAACATTTATTAATTTTGCTTTCATTTATTCAGCAGTTTTTTAATATTCTGAAAAATTTAGGTGCCAAGTATCAATAGTCAATATTTATCAGACAGACATATAAAGTGATACATTTAAAGGAACTTTAAAGTTTATGAAATGTGCATACTAACTTTTTAAAGAAGCACTCCTCTCAAAATTTGTATCCTCTTAATATTTTGCAGTCATCATATTATACAGCACTGTGTACTTACAATTGCTAATTTTGCCTTTCTACCCAGTTAATTCTTCCCTTTTCCATTAGGTCTATGTCATCACATGATTAAAAACAGATTAACTGGATTTTTGTAAGCTCTAGGAAGAAACAGGAAGTCTTTTTTCCCAGCATGAGTCATCCCCCTCTTCAACTCCTGACCCAGCTGCTTCCTTGTCCCCCTGCCAAAGGACTTTTACAGTGATGACTCATGCAGGGAAAATAGACTTCCTGTTTCTACATAGAGCTTAGAAGGATTCAGCTAGTCAGTTTTTAATCATATGATGTCATAGACCTGATGGAAAAGAAAATAATTATCTAGGTAGAAAGGCAAAATGAGCAATTGTAAGTACACATTGCTGTATAATTTGATCACTGGAATATATTAAGAGTTTAAAAATCTTTTGTTCCTAAGCTGTAGACGTATGCAAAGTGAATGAAGGCAGCATAGACTAACTCATATAGTCTGCAATATGGATGTAACATGTCTATAAAATTATTGTAGTTCTGTGATATTTGTAAGTAGAATAATTGCAAATCAAAAAACCTGTCAAGCAGGGCTCGCTGTTTTCTTGCTCTCTAACCTCTTTCACAAAATCCATATTTTGTGGACAGAAGCAGAATTGTTGGCTGCTATGTACAATAAATATATTTTTTCCAATTTCTTCACAAGTATATGTTGACTCAAATCATGTGTACTTAGGGAATTGTGTTTTCGAGCTGTTAATTCATTTAGCATTCAGTACCTGGCTGGTGGGATGTAGTGAACATTGTTCTTAGAGACAAGCATGTCATTTGAGCAATAAACCTAATGGTGCCTCTCTAAAATATTGCTTTAGTAGTAGTGTTGTTTGTTTAGAACATATGTAGAGAAAAGATCTTTAATTCTAAAATATTTGGGCACATTTGTAGGAATTTTTTTGGCTTAAAATATTTTTTGCAGTACAGTTTAATTTAAAGTATATTAAATCATGAATCTTCTACAACCTCGAGGTATCACAGTACATAGCATGCTGCAGAATGAGTTAACAGAGTATCAATCACAGAACCTAACAGTTATCTTTCTTTAAAAAATAACTCCCAGTTTAATTTTTATTTAATAAATTAATATTACACATGTATATAAGAAATTTTCTAATATATCTTAGCAGAGAAATCGGCTTTTTATTTCTTTTCCTGGACTAATCTGTTCTTAGGTAAAATCTGATAATTCAGGGTAAAATCTGTCTTCAGTGAATACAGATGTTTTTCTCTGCTACTGAGATAGATGACAGTTGGTGCTTATTAATTTCAATGGAGAACCGTAACTGTTGTTTAAGGAGAACTTGCAACAGAATGTTTGTGTCGGCCTCTAGCTCCTCCCCTCTTCGTAGAATTGTAAAAGCACCAACTGCCATCCTGTATCTCAGTTAGGCCGGGGCCACACTTGAAAGTGCAATGCGAGAAACCCGTGCGAGCCTCTCGCCTCAATACCCGGCACTGCCGCCGGCACTTGGGATCATAGTGTGCGGCTGCATAGAAATACATACAGCCGCATGTGTACTATTGATTTATGAAATAAAAATTAAAATGATGGTTATTCTTTAAACATCTTCTAGGCTGATTTATGAAGAAATCAAAGTTCAGCTTTCAGTTGGTCATACTCATAAATCATCTTAGAAGATTGCTCAGGAAAGGAGAGATAAAGGTTATACAGGGTGGGCCATTTATATGGATTCACTTGGGTGGGCCATGTATATGGATACACCTAAATAAAATGGGAATGGTTGGTGATATCAACTTCTTGTTTGTGGCACATTAGTATATGGGAGGGGGAAAAACTTTTCAAGATGGATGGTGACCATGGTGGCCATTTTGAAGTCAGTCATTTTGGATGCAACTTTATAAATGGTCCACCCAGGTGTATCCATATAAATGGCCCACCCTGTAGAATCTACCATCAGAGGAAATTACTGACAAATACACTCTTGATTGATTTTGCAGGTTGTTATATACATTTATGTTTTTTAAAAACATCCTACTGCAAAAATTATTTTCAGCCAAAAATGCATGTATTTAACTTACAATATATTTTAAAAGCATAGTATGTGATTTAAAGTTTGGCTGAAGATTTTGGGGGTGGGGCACATTTAACCAGCTCAGACTGTACACAATCCCTTTTTGAGAAATCATATGCGAAACGTGCATCAAGGGGTGGATCCGATCCCTGGGCATTGTATCACACTCACCATGGGTAAGCTCCTTTGTTACTAGAAGTGTCAGTATTTGTTTATTCCTCTCAGTGATGGCACTGGTCTATATGATAGTCTGAGGGGATTACTCTGTACTTAGGACACCTAGTCTCAGGAGCAATACAGATGGGTATGTGAACTGTGTTATAATTGATGCTGGATGCATCTACGGTCCGTATGATCGATAGTGACATATTACTATTACCATGGTGACACATAAGTGATTTCTATGCCCGGGTTTCAATTATTTCTTTACTAGGGTCTCTTTTTGTTTCTTTGTTTTTTTGACTGTTAATTTATGATTCATTATGTAATTATATTTACAATAAAATTTATATTTTTTTACTTAGTTCATGTGTATGGAACTCCAATTTGTTTGTTTTTTAAATGGGTATTTGGAGTATACACTCACTTTCTAGTTACTTTATGGGTAGATATATGAAACCACTGGGATATTATTCATCATATGGGTCCCATATTCTGTCTGTGAGTTTGAGTTTATTACAGCTTGATAAATAGCTAGTTTTAAGTTGGACATGCACTCAAACATTCAAACTCTAATTCTAAGGTAAGGTTTTTCAAGGTCAAAGTTTCAGTGTTGTTCAGTTTCTAAATATGCTGAACAAAGTTTACACCGCGTTCCAAATTATTATGCAAAAACCACCTCCTTGCTGACATTAGAGCCTTTCTTGGGACATGGTGGCCAACCACTAACCATCCACTACTCCATCCATCAAGACCACTTGTGATCACTGTTTAGGAGTGGACGAATAATAGGTTTATGCTCAACTGTAGCCTCTGGAGGATCCTATCCCTTGAGATTTGTGGGACTCCAGAACCTTCACAGCAGCTTTAAATACCTATTTGCTGCTTTATATTGGTATTTTAGCAGCTATTATCTTAACTCGATTAATTTTCTGGCAGAAACCTTTCTCATTATGCCCTTATCTGCACAAACTTCTCTGTGCTCTGTATCAGAGACAAATCTCTTCACAGTAAGATGATCACGCTTAAGGTTTCATGAAATATCCAATGTTTTCATACCTCGTCCAAGGCATTACACTAATTGATATATTGAAACTGAAATAAATAAACTGGAGTATAAGATGGCATACACGCAATGTGTAGGAGCATTTTAAACTGGCCTTTAAACAGACAAAACCAAAGATAAAACTAAAATGAATACACGCCCTGCTGTAAGTAAGGTTAAGACTGTTCCGATTGGGTACACCTTGTTGCTGGTGGGATGGCTCTTTACTCTTTTTTTTATTAAAAAAATTTGTGTTTACTAAATATTCTATGTTATTAATATGCACTATTGCTTTTTACTTACAGCAGGATATGTGTACGTTTTGTTTCTATCTTAGGTTTTGGCCATTTACTATATTGCTTAAAACCTGTGGCCTGCTTAATAAGATGAAACGTCCTTCTTCAGTAGTTTTCTTTTAATTGGGCTCACCAAATATCACAGGTATTTATGATTGATTTCAGTGAACAAAAGAGCCCTGAGACAGAAGATCATCCATGAGTTTATTTGAGAAGCAAAAATGTACATCTTTATGACACTTAAAACTAATTTTCAGAATAATTTGGAAAACGACGTAGTCACTTGTTAGTACCACCCATGTCGTTTACTTCCAGAGACACAGGACCCACTAACCCACCTACCTACACTCCATCGGCTGGCATACAGTGTCCTCACCCATCAAACTTTATGTAATGTCTTTTTGTATAAAATATATAACTTCTCTGCACTTCCTGTGAGAAGCAAAAAAACTTTAAACTGTGTTTCAACTGTTGTGAATTCTGTTGTCAAGCTCCCTCCTGTGGTCGTGAATGGTACTTCGGCGAGTTCCGTCTATGGGCTCCCTCTGGTGGCTATGAGTGAAGCTGCGGCTTCTGAGGTTCCTTACACAGGTGACGTGGTTTATCCTTTAGTTGGCTCTGCTATTTAACTCCTCTCAGATCATTACTCCAGGCCTGCTGTCAATGTTTTTGCATTTGTTCAGTTCGCTCCTGGATCTCTCTGGTGACCTGCCTTCTCCTGCAGAAGCTAAGTTCCTGATAGTCATTATTTGTTCACTGTTTTCTTGTCCAGCTGGTTATCATGATTTTGTCTTGCTAGCTGGAAGCTCTGGGATGCAGAGTGGCCCCTTCCGCACCGTGAGTCGGTGCAGAGGTCTTTTTGCACACTCTGCGTGGTCTTTTGTAGGTTTTTGTGCTGATTGCAAAGTTGCCTTTCCTATCATCTGTCTGTTTGGTTAGTCTGGCCTCCCTTTGCTGAAACCTGTTTCATTTCTACGTTTGTGACTTTCATCTTTACTCACAGTCAATATATGTGGGGGGCTTCCTTTACCTTTGGGGAATTTCTCTGAGGCAAGGTAGGCTTTATTTTCCTTCTCTAGGGCTAGATAGCCCTTAGGCTGTGACGAGGCGCCTAGGTCTGGTCAGGAGCGCTCCACGGCTATTTCTAGTGTGTGTGATAGGATTAGGGCTTGCAGTCAGCAGAGTTCCCACATCCCAGAGTTCGTCCTGTATGTGGTTTAACTATCGGGTCATTCCGGGTGCTCCTAACCACCAGGTCATAACAGTACAGCAGGCCAAAAGTATTAATGCATCTCAATAGAGACTGATAAGAGAACTTCTGAGACAATTTTTTTTCTTTGCACTGTGTTTTGTCTTTCTTATCCCCTAGATCTTTGGGTGGTTCAGGACACAGGTGTAGTTATGGACATTCAAGGTTTGTCCTCTTGTGTGGATCATCTCACTGCAAGAGTACAAAACATTCAAGATTTTGTAGTTCAGAATCCTATGTTAGAGCCTAGAATTCCTATTCCTGACTTATTTTCTGGGGATAGATCTAGGTTCTTGAATTTCAAAAATAATTGTAAACTGTTTCTAGCTTTGAAACCCCGCTCCTCTGGTGACCCCGCTCAACAAGTAAAAATCATTATTTCTTTGTTACGTGGTGACCCTCAAGACTGGGCATTTTCCCTTGCGCCAGGAGATCCGGCATTGCGTGATGTTGATGCGTTTTTTTCTGGCGCTTGGATTGCTTTATGATGAACCAAATTCAGTGGATCAGGCAGAGAAAATCTTGCTGGCTTTGTGTCAGGGTCAGGATGAAGCGGAGGTGTACTGTCAGAGGTTTAGAAAGTGGTCTGTGCTTACTCAGTGGAATGAATGTGCCCTGGCGGCAATTTTCAGAAAGGGTCTCTCTGAAGCCCTTAAGGATGTCATGGTGGGATTTCCCACACCTGCTGGTCTGAATGAGTCTATGTCTTTGGCCATTCAGATCGATCAACGCATGCGTGAGCGCAAAGCTGTGCACCATCTGGCGGTGTTCTCTGAGCATAGGTCTGAGCCTATGCAGTGTGATAGGACTTTGACCAGAGCTGAACGGCAGGAACACAGACGTCGGAATGGGCTGTGTTTTTACTGTGGTGAATTCACTCATGCTATCTCCGATTGTCCTAAGCGCACTAAGCGTTTCACTAGGTCTGCCACCATTGGTACGGTACAGCCTAAATTTCTTTTGTCCGTTACTCTGATTTGCTCTCTGTCGTCCTTTTCTGTAATGGCATTTGTGGATTCAGGCGCTGCCCTGAATTTGATGGACTTGGAGTTTGCCAGGCGCTGTGGTTTTTTCTTGGAGCCCTTGCAGTATCCTATTCCATTGAGAGGAATTGATGCTACGCCTTTGCCTAGAATAAGCCTCAGTATTGGACTCAATTGACCATGTGCATGGCTCCTGCACATCAGGAGGATATTCGCTTTTTGGTCTTGCATAATCTGCATGATGTGGTCGTTTTGGGGTTGCCATGGCTACAGGTCCATAATCCAGTGTTGGATTGGAAATCTATGTCTGTGTCCAGCTGGGGTTGTCAGGGGGTACATGGTGATGTTCCATTGCTGTCAATTTCGCCTTCCACTCCTTCTGAAGTCCCTGAGTTTTTATCAGATTACCAGGATGTATTTGAAGAGCCCAAATCCGGTGCCCTACCTCCTCATAGGGATTGCGACTGTGCTATTAATTTGATTCCTGGTAGTAAGTTTCCTAAGGGCCGTCTGTTTAATTTATCTGTGCCGGAGCGCGCTGCTATGCAGCGTTATGTAAAGGAATCCTTGGAGAAGGGTCATATTCGTCTGTCGTCATCACCATTGGGA
Organism: Ranitomeya imitator; assembly: GCF_032444005.1. Classification (NCBI taxonomy): domain Eukaryota; kingdom Metazoa; phylum Chordata; class Amphibia; order Anura; family Dendrobatidae; genus Ranitomeya; species Ranitomeya imitator. The sequence continues at coordinate 67,039,349 of NC_091283.1, forward strand.
GCAGGGTTCTTTTTTGTGGCCAAGAAGGATGGTTCTTTGAGACCATGTATTGATTACCGCCTTCTTAATAAGATCACAGTCAAATTTCAGTATCCTTTGCCGCTGCTGTCTGATTTATTTGCTCGGATTAAGGGGGCTAGTTGGTTCACCAAGATAGATCTGCGTGGTGCATATAATCTTGTGCGAATTAAACAGGGTGATGAATGGAAAACGGCATTTAATACGCCCGAGGGCCATTTTGAGTACCTGGTTATGCCATTCGGGCTTTCTAATGCTCCATCTGTGTTTCAGTCCTTTATGCATGACATCTTCCGAGAGTACCTGGATAGATTCATGATTGTATATTTGGATGACATTTTGGTCTTTTCGGATGATTGGGAGTCTCATGTTAAGCAGGTCAGAATGGTGTTCCAGGTCCTTCCTGCGAATTCCTTGTTTGTGAAGGGGTCAAAGTGTCTCTTTGGAGTTCAGAAGGTTTCATTTTTGGGTTTCATTTTTTCCCCTTCTACTATCGAGATGGACCCTGTTAAAGTTCAGGCCATTTACGATTGGACTCAGCCGACATCTGTGAAGAGCTTGCAGAAGTTTCTGGGCTTTGCTAATTTTTATCGTCGCTTCATTGCTAATTTTTCCAGTATTGCTAAACCGTTGACTGATTTGACCAAGAAAGGTGCTGATGTGGTCAATTGGTCCTCTGCGGCTGTGGAGGCTTTTCAGGAGTTGAAGCGACGTTTTGCTTCTGCCCCTGTGTTGTGCCAGCCAGATGTTTCGCTCCCTTTTCAGGTTGAGGTTGATGCTTCTGAAATTGGAGCAGGGGCTGTGTTGTCGCAAAGAAGTTCTGATGGCTCGGTGATGAAACCCTGTGCCTCCTTTTCTAGAAAATTCTCGCCTGCTGAGCGCAATTATGATGTGGGCAATCGGGAGTTGTTGGCCATGAAGTGGGCATTCGAGGAGTGGCGACATTGGCTTGAAGGAGCTAAACATCGCGTGGTGGTCTTGACTGATCACAAGAATTTAACTTATCTCGAGTCTGCCAAACGGTTGAATCCTAGACAGGCTCGATGGTCGCTCTTTTTCTCCCGTTTTGATTTTGTGGTTTCATACCTTCCGGGATCTAAAAATGTGAAGGCTGACGCCCTGTCAAGTAGTTTTGTGCCTGACTCTCCGGGTGTTCCGGAGCCGGCGGGTATTCTTAAAGAAGGGGTAATTTTGTCTGCCATTTCCCCTGATTTGCGGCGTGTGCTGCAAAAGTTTCAGGCTGATAGACCTGACCGTTGTCCTACGGAGAAACTGTTTGTCCCTGATAGATGGACTAGTAGAGTTATCTCTGAGATTCATTGTTCAGTGTTGGCTGGTCATCCTGGAATCTTTGCTACCAGAGATTTGGTGGCTAGATCCTTTTGGTGGCCATCTTTGTCACGGGATGTGCATTCTTTTGTGCAGTCCTGTGGGACTTGTGCTCGGGCTAAGCCCTGCTGTTCTCGTGCCAGTGGGTTGCTTTTGCCCTTGCCGATTCCGAAGAGGCCCTGGACGCATATTTCCATGGATTTTATTTCTGATCTCCCTGTTTCTCAAAGGATGTCGGTCATTTGGGTGGTTTGTGATCGCTTCTCTAAGATGGTCCATTTGGTACCCTTACCTAAATTGCCTTCCTCCTCTGATTTGGTGCCATTGTTTTTCCAGCATGTGGTTCGTTTGGATGGGATTCCAGAGAACATCGTCTCGGACAGGGGTTCCCAGTTTGTTTCGAGGTTTTGGCGGTCCTTTTGCGCTAAGGTGGGCATTGATTTGTCTTTTTCTTCGGCTTTCCATCCTCAGACTAATGGCCAAACCGAACGAACTAATCAGACTTTGGAGACATATCTGAGATGCTTTGTTTCTGCTGATCAGGATGATTGGGTGTCCTTCTTGCCTTTGGCTGAGTTCGCCCTTAATAATCGGGCCAGCTCGGCTACTTTAGTTTCTCCTTTTTTCTGTAATTCTGGTTTCCATCCTCGTTTCTCTTCAGGGCAGGTTGAGCCATCGGACTGTCCTGGTGTGGATGCGGTGGTGGACAGGTTGCAGCAGATTTGGACTCATGTGGTGGACAATTTGACATTGTCCAAGGAGAAGGCTCAACGTTTCGCTAACCGCCGGCGTTGTGTTGGTCCCCGACTTCGTGTTGGGGATTTGGTTTGGTTGTCATCTCGTCACGTTCCTATGAAGGTTTCCTCTCCTAAGTTTAAGCCTCGTTTCATTGGGCCACATAAGATTTCTGAAGTTCTTAATCCTGTGTCATTTCGTTTGGACCTTCCAGCTTCTTTTGCCATCCATAATGTGTTCCATAGGTCGTTGTTGCGGAGATACGTGGCGCCTATGGTTCCCTCCGTTGATCCTCCTGCCCCGGTGTTGGTCGAGGGGGAGTTGGAGTATGTGGTGGAGAAGATTTTGGATTCTCGTGTTTCGAGACGGAAACTCCAGTACCTGGTCAAGTGGAAGGGTTATGGTCAGGAGGATAATTCCTGGGTTTTTGCCTCTGATGTTCATGCTGCCGATCTTGTTCGTGCCTTTCATTTGGTTCATACTGGTCGGCCTGGGGGCTCTGGTGAGGGTTCGGTGACCCCTCCTCAAGGGGGGGTACTGTTGTGAATTCTGTTGTCAAGCTCCCTCCTGTGGTCGTGAATGGTACTTCGGCGAGTTCCGTCTATGGGCTCCCTCTGGTGGCTATGAGTGAAGCTGCGGCTTCTGAGGTTCCTTACACAGGTGACGTGGTTTATCCTTTAGTTGGCTCTGCTATTTAACTCCTCTCAGATCGTTACTCCAGGCCTGCTGTCAATGTTTTTGCATTTGTTCAGTTCGCTCCTGGATCTCTCTGGTGACCTGCCTTCTCCTGCAGAAGCTAAGTTCCTGATAGTCATTATTTGTTCTCTGTTTTCTTGTCCAGCTGGTTATCATGATTTTGTCTTGCTAGCTGGAAGCTCTGGGATGCAGAGTGGCTTTTTGCACACCCTGCGTGGTCTTTTGTGGGTTTTTGTGCTGATCGCAAAGTTGCCTTTCCTATCCTCTGTCTGTTTGGTTAGTCTGGCCTCCCTTTGCTGAAACCTGTTTCATTTCTACGTTTGTGACTTTCATCTTTACTCACAGTCAATATATGTGGGGGGCTTCCTTTACCTTTGGGGAATTTCTCTGAGGCAAGGTAGGCTTTATTTTCCTTCTCTAGGGCTAGATAGCCCTTATGCTGTGACGAGGCGCCTAGGTCTGGTCAGGAGCGCTCCATGGCTATTTCTAGTGTGTGTGATAGGATTAGGGCTTGCGGTCAGCAGAGTTCCCACATCCCAGAGTTCGTCCTGTATGTGGTTTAACTATCGGGTCATTCCGGGTGCTCCTAACCACCAGGTTATAACATTCAACATCACATAACCTTATGATTTCTTTAGAACTGATATTAATAAAATCAACCTTAAAGGACTATTATGTTCAATTTGAGGTTGATCTTTGCTCACAATAGATAAATATAACCTGTGTTATTTCCATTATGTTGGTTTATTGGCTGTCGTCCGCACACACAGCTATAACAATTTCTAAGTATTTTACTTTATTCATATCTTAAACTGAACAGTGAAGTTTTTAGTTTACAATTCTATACAATTTATCAGACAAAAGGAGGCATTAATGACCATACATTGAAAAACCTCAGGCTATCTGTTTAGTGCCATGTTCAATAAAACTGTGTAGGAGTATCAGCCTGCATTACAAGAAATAAATTAAAGTTTGAGTTTCTATGATTTTCTAATATGCTCAGACTTACAAAGACAGAATATTATTGTAATAATGTTCTGAAAAAGTTCCTAATTCTAAGCACATGTATGGCAATTGTTAGCAATTCCAAATCCTTTTTCTTGCTTGACTTTGGTTAGTTGAGTTGAAAAGTGATGAGTGTCAATTGGAAATCTTCCTATTAATTCAGCAATGGATAGTGGACAGAGGTTTCGGATATATTACATGAATAGGCTGGTAAGGTGATTGCAATTCTGGGAACTGCATTGGTGGCCATATGGGTTGTCACCCAGCCTTCTAGCAAACAGTGAAATATCTTACAACCGATTTCACTGTGGTTTAGGATGGTCAAGATTTTGAAGATGGCCTCTTACCAAGCCATAAGTGGCAAGCTTTTGCTGCTACTTTCTTACCATTGCTTCACTGACTATTCTTTTTTTTTTTAAATTCACCATATGGTTCCAGAGCTTAATTAATGTTATTATTATTATTATTATTATTATTATTAATAATGCAGAGGAAAAATATTATATGTGTCACTCCAATTTAATCAGTAATCTGACAAATACAATAAATGTTTCATTGATACACAACTGCATACAATACAATAAAAATAAGTTAATATTTAAACAATGAAAGCAAGATAATGTCAATGGGATACACAAAATAGTAAAAATAAGAAAGCATTACTCACTGAAGCTAAAGTCTGACCGCCTGTTAAAAACTGTAAACTTACTATAATTACACAAAATGATGCACTATGTGTTAGGGTTGGTGGAACGCACCGAGTATAAATATATGTAATAATAGGTGCATTCGCAACCCGGGGTCCACCGTGCAGGAGAGGAACCTGCTACTAACAATTGGTGGTGCTATATGGCGGTATTAGCCAACTCTGTTACTTCACAGAATCGCTAGGATAGGGAAACGCTGTGCCCTGTTAACCTCACAGAGGAACACAGCTACCAAACAGAGCAAAACTGTGGTCATGCATTCAGCATAGCACACAAACAACTCTTCACCGGAGGTGCCAGTATTCTAGGGCCTTATTTTAGCCAAGACCTGAATCCAAACACACAAAACTCCTCACCGGAGGTGCCGGTATTCTAGGGGCTTATTTCAGCCAACCCTGACCTCATGCAAACATGACAACACAGTAGCAAGGCTCAAAACATAGGTTGATACTAGCGCATGGCCGTGTGGCCATGCAAACTTTTTATAGCTGTAGCAGACAAGGACCTTCCTGGTGGTCCAATAGAAGTTGCTACAGGACCTGAGCATGAGACCCCAAACCTCAAATGGGAGGTCATCCTGTGGGCATGCTCAGTATGGGAAAAGCAGAACTTAGTCCCAGAAAGACCTGCTAGCTGCTGAACATTGCTGGCTACATTGACAGAGCCTGGAAGGGCAGTAGTAAGTTAACCAGTCGTCCAGTATCAGACTGAGCCAGACGCTGGGACCGACATCTCCGATGAGCAGGCTCCACTGCGACTGGAGGAGAATGGGAGACCGCAGCAGACATGGTTCGAGATTCCCCCTGTGCAGTGGCAGGAACTCGACACCTAACACTATGTGCCATAAATCCCTGTAAACAATTGGCTTTAGGCTTTAGTTTCAGGAAAGGAAACAATTCATTGTTTCCTTTCACTTACGCTTTAACATAAACAAATTTAGACAGATTAGGGGCATATATTTTTTATAACCTAAAGTACATTTTTAATATTGCTAATAATAAAAGTAAAATTTTAAGATTTCTAGTGAAGGTTTTTCTGGGTTTCTCCCCAATTTGTTAATAGTTGATTAAATAAAATAAGAATAAAATAGTGGTAGATATATACAAAACCCTCTATCAAAATACCAAATAATTAAATCTATCTGCAGCAAACTCCCTCGAATGACAGCGGCAAGTAGACAGTATTTCTTACCAATCACCTTTATGGCTTTATAGCTGCCTCTTCCAGGTGATGACTAAGTTGGAAATTCAGGAAAGTAGGCAGCTCTATTAAGTGCTCCTCTGCATTTTAAAAAGTTTTACATATTTTTTCCCCCTCATCCCCTAAGTTCTTTATACTTTATTAATAAACTAATAAGCATTGATAGATGTATTACAGATGATATCTCCTGGGGAACTTCAAGTCTGGTCTAGGCTAGTCTAGTTGAGTCAGGTACTGTTGTTGATTAGCCTATTATCTTATCAGAAGCACAGCCTATATATGCAGTGCTAAATCCTTGATGGAATGGATAACCCACCACATGATTAGCCCTCTATGATTACTAAAATGGGGCACTGAGATAAACTCAGTGAGGAGAGGTTTAAATGAAATGGCCATCAAACCTGCACAGTGCTGCTCCACCCAACGTCTTTGGTACCAATGGTGATAGCTGAGTACGAAGCTAAGCTATATTATCTGTGAATGGTGGACAACCTGTATTTTCACCCCAGTAATCTAGACAAGCAACATGAATAACAAAATAATAATGCAAGCATGTCAGCGTTCCTCAGGCTGTAAGATTAACCTTACGCTAATGAGGTCAAACTAATGGAATCACTGTGGTTTTCGCCTCAACCAAGAATGAAAACAATGAAAAGCAAGGTATTAAAAAAGCTAGCCGTCAGCTGAATTGTCTTGCTCGTTTCTATTGAGACATTATTACAAAACCAAGCCTGTGTAAATTATTTTACATTTCCGAGGCATATCCAAATACACTATGTACAGAACATGTGTAATATGATCACATGAAGCAGAGGGTCAGGATTTCTATTCCCGACACTAGTAGGAAAACTATGAATTATTCATTTGAAAAAATACACAAATAATTTACCCCTAATATATGTATTGTGGGTATAACGCTAGATGTATCTGTCAGATAATCTACCTAGTATGTAAGTCTGTACACATATAGAATCTGCATCAGTGTTAAGCCAATGGCGGTAACTCAAAACAATCACCCCATTTTAATGGTGAATCTGGACCAAAATAATGATTTTTAAATTTATTCTTATTTCTCTAATTTTAACATGCCTTTTTTAAAGGGGTTGTCTCAAAGGAGACATTATCACTAGGTCATATCACTATATGCCAAAACTATGATTTTGAGTGACAGTAGTACTGTGACATTTCTTCTCCATTCATGTCCTGCCTTACTTCGTGAACTATAATTTTCTATGATCATGTATGCCCAGAAAAACAGTATGGAGTAGAAAAGAGACTGAAAGTGGTGCCAGATATTTATAAATCACTCTTGTTGAAAGGAATCTGTCACTAGGTTTACCCAATGTAAAGTATTCTAGGATGCTGTATGTAGGTCCACTATGCAAGGCACAAAAAAGACCTTTTATTATACTCATAGACAGCACGGTCCAGTCCGATGGGCATTGCTGGTTTTGATTTAGCACCTCCTCTTTTCTTACGCTGTCTTTCTTAACTGCTTCTTGTGGATGATGTATCCCATGTCATCCACACAGTGTCCAACATCGCTCTCCTGTGCATGCGCCGGAAAGGCTAAAGAACGCTGATAACCTGTAGGCAAAGATGGCTCATGTGCACTACAGTTCTTTGCTCTGCTCTTAGTAGGCCAAAGAGAAGTGAGCCTGTGCAGGATAGGAGGACACTGAGAGGATGACGTAGGATAATCCACGCCAAACAGAGAAGGTAGACAGCAATTGCAAGAAGAAAAGATCAACCAGCAGTTGTTAACATGTTAAATGCCGCTGTCAATCTCTGGCAGAGGCATTTAACATACCTGTGCAGTAAGTGCATCTCTAACTCCTCTGGTCGGCACCCATCCCATGATCACAGGGTGCCAATGAGTTGGCATGACCCTCGTGCTTGTCATTGACGATCTGCTATGAGCGCTGCCCATTGGCCAGTTTTCATCACACAATCGATCAAATGATCGCAGCTTCTAATCTCCTAAGGAGACTATTGAAGCAAGTGAAAAGTAAAAAAAAATGTAAAAAATTTTCAAAATTGAAATCAGCCCTTTTGCGCCATTCAACATAAAACAATAAAAAAAATTGAAAATACACCTATTTCGTATCACCAGAAATGCTCGATCTATCAAAATATAAAAAGAATTAATCCAATCCGTTAACGACGTAATGAGAACAAAATCAAAATGCCAGAATTCCATTTATTTGTCAGAACAATACAGTATTGCAATAATATGCAATAACAGGCGATCAAAAGATTGTATCTATTCTAGAATAGTACCAATAAAATCACCAGCTCAGCGTGCAAAAAATAAGCACTCACCCAGCCCCATATCCTGAAAAATTGAGACTCTACATTTCTTGGAAAATGGCGCTTTTTTTTTACAAACTTAGATTTTTTCTTCATCACTTAAAAAAGAACGTATACATATATGAACTCTTAATGAAATGGAGAATCATAACGGTAGGTCAGTAGGGTAAAATTAATGGTGTATTTCAAAAGTACAACTCGTCCTGCAAAAAACAAGCCCTCACATAGCCATGTTGATGGAAAAATAAAAGTCATAGCTCTGTGAAGAAGGGGAGCAAAAAAACATGCAAAAACAGAAAACTGTAATGTGGTGAAGGGGTTAATGTGTCATTAATTCCAAGGTCATGTACATGGAAAAAGAGGGCTCTTGTGCTAGAACAGTTTATGGGCCCCTTACAGTCCATTATCATAATACAACCCTTTATGTGTGCAATAGTAGCTACTTTTTACTTTGGAGGTGGAATTGGCTGACTTCACAGGCTACGCTTATGGAATGTCGGCCCCTGGTAGGGTGGAAGGAGACCTCAGATCTGGGGGTTAAAAGAACCTTAACTGGTAATGAGGTATTTGAAGAATTATTGAAAGTGTTGGATTTTTCTAAAGAGGAGGGTTTTCAGGATGTGCTTGAAGGCTGCAATTGTGGGAGACAATCTGATATACTGTGATAGAAAGTTCCAACGTATGGAGGATGCAGAGGAAAAACCTAGAAGACAATTGTGTGATGAGCCGACAAGAGGAGGGCAATGAGGAAGATCTACTGAGGACCTATGATTACAAGTGGCATGAGACCGAGAGATTGGGTCACAGACATATAAAAGGGAAAGTTATGGATTGTCTTAATTTTTAAAAAAATTGTAGAGGGGTAGAGAATGGGAATCGAGCGGTGGATCAACTGGATGTCAGAGTTGCACATGGATTGAAGAGATGCAAGGGTTTGGGATGGAAGTCACATAGAAGGTTGTTACAGTAGTCTAGGTGGGAGATGATGACATCATGTATAAATATTTTTTTATCACTAACAGATGAGGAAGGGCATAAATGACAAATCTTTTTGAATTATGGACAGCAGGAAATGCTAACAGATACTTGAACTACAGACGAAGAGTTGTAGAGTGCACTGACTTTATGCCTGGATTAATATGCATTATATGGTATGAATATTTGTGCACTGTATGACAGTATATCACATGATTGATGTCTGCAGAAAGTACCATATCACTCAAGATAAGGCCAGCCTTTGTTGGAGGGCCTATTGATTTGCCGCAAACCCTGATTTAGACAGGTGCAGGAAGAAGTTTGATAATTCATTCAGTGCAAGTTGTAACCATGTGGAGATAGAATAAAATGACAAGGTGCAAAGCAATATGGTTTTCAGAGTACAGTCTATAAATCAATAGGGTAGAGTGAACACAGATAATGAACAGATAAACTTTGTATTTTAAAGTTCTCTAAAAGGTCAGAAAGTTGTTCAGAAGAGAGTTCTTCTTGGAAGTCCCCTCGGCAACCTCTCTGAGAGGTAGTAATTGAATTGAATGTACTGCATCATACGGTATATAGTACTGTATACTATAAAATGTGGCCATTATATGCACTCACGCTGTTAAGGACTGGCGGAACGCACCAAGTATAGATGATATGAAACTAGGTGCGTTCGCAATCCGAGGTCCACCGTGCAGGTAAAAACCCTGCTGCTAGTAAGACGGACTATATGGCGGTACTATAAGTATACACGCACGGGTTAACTTCACCCTGCGTGAAGGAAGCGACCCTGTTGAGTCACAGGACCGCGGTACCGCACATAGAGCGCGAGCAAGAAGTCAGCGAACACAACCCCTACTCAGGATTGAAGTCCGAATAGACCACTTGCTGGCACAACACCGCAACTGGGTGTGTAAGGAAACTATTAAAATAGTATATAAAGGCACGAGAGTGCATGCAGTGCCGCACTGACGGACACCACTAACCACCCAGGCTTGGGTAAGGAAAGCGCAGAAGAAGCGCACGGCGCCGTACAGGCGGTCACAGCAACTAGACGCTGTTATGTGTGTAACGTGCTGTTGGATAAGTCGGGCGCTAGATAGCAAACATACACCTTCCGCGAACAGTCATCCAATAGGGAGGGTATTTAAAGAGCGACTTTCACTCACAACACACACACATATTATCAAGACAATACTAGCGCATGGCCGTGCGGTCATGCGCAGTTTATATAGTTGCAGCACAGGAAACAGCTCCAGAAGTTTTGCCCTTTCAGGACCTGCCAAAAGGACCAATGGGATGTGCTGCAGTACCTGAGCATGTGACCCTCGATCTCCAACGGGAGATCTTGCCCTGGGCATGCTCAGTGTGTGCAAATAAGGACTTAGTCCCAGAGAAGCCCGCTCGCCGCAGATCAGTGCAGGGTACAACAGGAGAGCCAGAAAAGGCAGTAGTAACCCTCTGCACAGAATCAGTCCCAGCAAGATGCTGGGAGCGACGCCTCCGCTGAACAGAGCCCACTGCGGCCGAAGCAGAATGGGAGACCGCAGCAGACACGGATCGAGATTCCCCCTGTGCAGCAGAGGAAAATCGACTCCTAACACACGCTCTTTAGTTTAAGTCCCTTTAAGGCAAAATTTTTAAAGTGTCAATTCTTGGAATCCAAGACACTTCCATGAAAAAAAGCCAATCAGCAATACATATAGTAAAAATAAACTGAATGCAATGCACATCTGAGTCAGTGAATAATAATAATAATAATTTTTATTTATATAGTGCCAACATATTCCGCAGCACTTTACAATAAGCGGGGACATGTACAGACAATAAATTCAATACAAGTTAAGACAATTTAAACAGTGACATTAGAAGTGAGGTCCCTGCTCGCAAGCTTACAATCTACAAGGAAATGGGGGGACACAATAGGTGGAAAGTGCTTGTTAATTCAGGTCTGGCAATTATAATAAATAGGGATTTTCATATAAAGCTGCATGATCCGGTCATCAGCCCGTGTGTTTAAGTGCAATAGTCAAGGATCAAGTGCAGTTATCATGTGCATGGAGGGTGCAGAGACAGATGAATAGTAGGGTGCAGATTCAGAGTAATATATGGAAGGAGGGAACTTGGCAAAGTTAGTTTACTGAGTAGTTAAAGTGGTAGTGAATACTGGAAGTGATAGCGCAAAAAGAGAAGGAACTTGATGACAAATAATTCCAATCACATAGGGGTTAAAGCAAACATTTCAAATCTGAAACATCTCAAATCCGGTTGACATTGAGTTATACAGTATTTGTTATTGTTTTTATACTCATCAATATTGAAACTGCAACACCAAGAAGGGAAAGTAGAGGACTTATGGAAATCTCAGGATGGATAGACATGTTAACAATATGCAAATAAAAAAAAAGGAAGCAAAATTTTCAAAACATGTCTATTTAGTATCCAGTATGAGCTCCAAGCACAGAAATGCACAAACCTACACGTCTTGGCTGCTATAAATGAGGTTATCAATGAATAAAATATAATAATTTTAAAGGAAATCTTGAAATATTACAGTTTATTGAACCATTTTAAAGGAAATCTTGAAATATTACAGTTTACTGAACCAGAATTAAGACTGCCATACACATTAGATGGCTGGTGGCCAAACGTTGGAGAACAAAAGGAATTGGGAACCGAAAATGAGACATGCCAGATCTTTAACTCCACCAGAAATCTCTTCACTGGGACCCCCATACACAGTAGACTGTTGGCTGGAAGCGCTGATGTTAGCAGGTTCTACCAATATTAACCTAATGTTATTTGGGGGGCTTTCATATACTGATATTTACTGTTTCCTGTCATTTGGAGTGTCTTTGAAAGACAAGAGCGTTAATGACAGGTGTATTACGCCACTTTAGGCACTATGCACTATATACAGGATACAGTTAAGGCTTTGTGTGTTTGCTCTTGGTCACTTTCTGCAATTCTGGGGGAGATAATTGATTCCTAATAATTTTGGCTACTATAAAGTTAACTTACCCTGCTATTTTATACATAAAAATAATACAGGAAGGAAGTTGATGTCCCTAATTAGGTAGCAGAGGAGGATTTCATTGTCAAGATGTCATTACACCTTAATTCAAATTCAACAAAAAGACGGGGCACCGATAGGCAAGGCTTGTGATGCGCTTCTGGTTAGTACGAGTACGTCAAAAGTCATGACATGGTTAAAAATTATTCTTTAGAATATAAGTAGCACATTCTTCAAATTTTTAAAAATATTTAGAATTATTGGAAGAAATATTAATTATTCACCTTAACTCTCTTATGAAAACAATTCTTACTTATGTTTTTCTTTTTGTTTTTTTTTCTAGGCATCTCAATGCCAATTCCTGTTATTGGCCTACAGGATGACGCCAGAGTTTTTGTGAACGGAAGCTGTGTGTTGAATGATGAAAATTTTGTACTCCTGGGATCCTTTGTGGCATTTTTCATTCCACTTATTATAATGGTATTTACTTACTGTTTGACCATTCAGGTTCTTCAAAAACAGGCTACTGTATTCATGTACGAAGAAGTGCCAAAACAGAGGAAGAACAGCAATAGTGGCATAAAAAAAGACAGCAACACAGAAAATATTTCAATGATCCAAAATCACGAGGCAGCGTCTCACTTAAACTCTCCGGTCAACAAAGAAGGGGCGCTCTTTCGAAAGGGAACAATGCAATCAATAAACAATGAGCGCCGAGCTTCGAAAGTCCTTGGCATAGTCTTCTTCTTGTTTCTCATCATGTGGTGTCCATTTTTCATCACAAACATCATGTCTGTACTTTGTAAGGAAGCTTGCGATAAAGACCTCATGGTAGAACTACTGAATGTATTTGTTTGGGTTGGTTATGTTTCTTCAGGAATCAACCCATTAGTCTACACACTTTTTAATAGAACATACAGAAGAGCTTTTTCCAACTACATCCGATGCCGATATAACAAAAGCAAAGGGACAGTGATTCAGCAAAATCAATGCCATCATAATGCAGCATCTACTGTTTTGTATGGCAAGGACCTTAATTTAAACCATTACAGGAATGGCAATGAACTTACTAGCCTGGAAATGGATGAGACAGAGGAGGCAATAGAAATGCAAGCCGGTACTTCAGAATTATCATTAAACAGTTCTAATGTCGTAAGTGAAAGAGTTAGCTGTGTTTGAAGGTCCAATGAACCTTCATTCTTAGGTCAGTTTCAAACGTTTGTGTTAAATAAAAATATATGTTATATGTTACGTCAAATTCAGAATGATGAGAATTATGTATATATTTGTTCTTAAAAAAAAAAGAAAAGAAAAAAAACTTTTTTAAGACGTTTCTGCAGTCCAGTGCTTCGGTCCAATGATCCATGTATTGGTTCATTTTCGAATAGAAAAATAGACAAAGTAGTGAATATTTTGGTTCAATAATTGGCAGAATGTGATGGCCATCTCTTTAATTGCATGATAAATCTGCTTCAAATAAATCATAGGTTGATATGCTAAAGATATTAAACACCTGCATAAACAAAGTGATTCATTAAACGGAAAATCAATCGAAGTACCCATCACTGCTTAGACTGTCTGTTTTCCTTTATTTTTGCAGCATTTGTGGTTGTTCTTACAGGTTTACTCTTAATATATTTAGAGCAACTCTCTAGTATGATCCTACCATAGAGAGCAAAGAAGGATAACTGATGAGCCAACATTAATGATGGCCAGGAGACAGAGGTGTCAGAACACAGAGTGTATTCAAATTTACTATATCAGGTTTTGCAAGTTGCTCAGCATGGATCAATGACACCATCTCCCTAGACCTATCTACGGTCCATTGACACACACACACACCTGTGTTTTGGGATTAAGACTCCTAGTTCAATGTTTGGTGCGCTCCACCATATGTGCTGTTTTGTGTTGATGCTTGTATTCATCCTTGCTGGGTTCCACTTTATACTTCCTGCTGATCCTAAGATTCCTAACGAGCCTTTACAGTTATCACTGCCTACATGCCTTCTTGCTTGCTGGATCGACGCCCAGAATCCATGTGCCCACCCAGACCTAAGTCTTAGAGGATCCACCTCACGTGGTGAGTCTTAACAGTCAAACCGATAAACAGTGTGATGTTTGGGGCAATGTTCTGCTAGGAAACCTTGGGCCTGGCATTTATGTGGATGGATGTTACTGAAATCACAACTCCATCGTTTTCTTTTTTCAGCGCTGGAGCAGCACTTTTAAGGTATGTCCCCTGCCCCTAGTCATAAACTCACCCGCAGGCGTCTTACCCATTTTTCGGCACCACCCTGGTCCTGCGGCACCATCTGGTGATCGCAGGTACTGATTGGCCAGATGTCAGAAGCTACATCACAAGCTCTCAATGCAAGTCTATGAGAGCCAAAACGAGGCCAGAATGAGGGTCTTATAGACTTGTATTGAAAAACAACCTCTGCGCCACTCCATGAAGCACTGAATCTGCCAGCAGGTCACTCTTCATCAGAGACCGACAGGAGTGACGCTCGAAAACGATGAGGGTAAAATAGTAACATAGTAACATAGTAACATAGTTAGTAAGGCCGAAAAAAGACATTTGTCCATCCAGTTCAGCCTATTATTCCATCATAATAAATCCCCAGATCTACGTCCTTCTACAGAACCTAATTGTATGATACAATATTGTTCTGCTCCAGGAAGACATCCAGGCCTCTCTTGAACCCCTCGACTGAGTTCGCCATCACCACCTCCTCAGGCAAGCAATTCCAGATTCTCACTGCCCTAACAGTAAAGAATCCTCTTCTATGTTGGTGGAAAAACCTTCTCTCCTCCAGACGCAAAGAATGCCCCCTTGTGCCCGTCACCTTCCTTGGTATAAACAGATCCTCAGCGAGATATTTGTATTGTCCCCTTATATACTTATACATGGTTATTAGATCGCCCCTCAGTCGTCTTTTTTCTAGACTAAATAATCCTAATTTCGCTAATCTATCTGGGTATTGTAGTTCTCCCATCCCCTTTATTAATTTTGTTGCCCTCCTTTGTACTCTCTCTAGTTCCATTATATCCTTCCTGAGCACCGGTGCCCAAAACTGGACACAGTACTCCATGTGCGGTCTAAATAGGGATTTGTACAGAGGCAGTATAATGCTCTCATCATGCGTATCCAGACCTCTTTTAATGCACCCCATGATCCTGTTTGCCTTGGCAGCTGCTGCCTGGCACTGGCTGCTCCAGGTAAGTTTATCATTAACTAGGATCCCCAAGTCCTTCTCCCTGTCAGATTTACCCAGTGGTTTCCCATTCAGTGTGTAATGGTGACATTGATTCCTTCTTCCCATGTGTATAACCTTACATTTATCATTGTTAAACCTCATCTGCCACCTTTCAGCCCAAGTTTCCAACTTATCCAGATCCATCTGTAGCAGAATACTATCTTCTCTTGTATTAACTGCTTTACACGACGGTGAGTGTGAGATAGGGGCAGGGAAATTACATTTAACCCCTTAGTGACGGTGTCAATTTATGTGGTAATAACTCTGGAACGCTTCAACAAATCCCAGTGATTTTGAGACTGTTTTTTCATGACACATGATACTTTATTATAATGGTAAATTTAGGCTGATATGTTTTGTTTTTATTTATAAAAAATATCAGAAATTTGAGAAAAATGTTAAAAAATGAGCAATTTTCAAACTTTGAATGATTATCCCTTTAATCCAGATAGTCATACTATAGCAAAACATTAATAAATAACATTGCCCACATGTCGGCTTTATATCAGCACCATTTATAAAATATTCTTTTATTTTGTTAGCATTTTAAGGAGGTTTAAAATGTAGCAGTAATTTTTAACTTTTTCAAGGAAATTTACTAAATTTATTTTTTACAGACTTATCCATGTTTTCAGTGACTTTAGATGTCCCATAAATTGGGAAACCCCAAAAGTGATACCATTTTAGAAGCAGTACCCCCTGACATATTGAAAACTGCTGTCAAATAGTTTATTAACCCTTCAGATGCTTTTCAGGAATTAATGCAAAGTGGCATGACAGAAATGAAAAAGTGTATTTTTACCACCTAAATGCCTCTAACTTCTGAACAGATTGCTATAGCCGGCAGACTCTTAAGGCCGCTATTTGGTCATGAATTGCCATAGCATACATCAGGACCACACAATCATGATCTGAGGGCACCAATTTGGATAAAGGGGAAGCCCCCACACTCTGTTAACCATTTATAATGAAGTAGTCACTATTGACAGCAGCATCTAAGGGGTGAAACAGATTTGGACGGTGCAAACACTGATCGTGGCTTATATTGCAAGTTGTCAGCTATACTGTACAGCTGACAGCTGCTGGACTGTCACCTGTATGGGGAGGCTATTCTCTAATATCTCAGGTCAGTTACAAGACGTATTGGCGGTCATTTAGGGGTTTTAAAGCACCACTCCAGTGGTCCTATAATAAAAAGCTGGAGTAGTGCTGTAATACATAGAAGCTACCTAAACACTGCCAATTTTGTAATCTTAACATTGTGGTTAATGTTTTGGCCCATGATACTGTAAGGGTCTGGACCAGGGCAGTAGTCATGGCCGAACACTCCGGTGTATCTGTGCCCTGGCCCCCCATCTAATGAAAACATTGTCCTTCACTTTGCGTACCTGTGGCTCCATTCTCTGCGCCGTCAGGGTCACCTCTGTTCCACTGTGGGTTCCCATCAGTTGGTGTAATAAAGATTGAGACACTTTTCAGCTTTCAAATCAACAACTTTACTGTAAGCTTTATGCAGCACATCCAGACTCTTCACAGTAATTACATCAGAATCAGCAATACAGATTTCCTCTTCTCTCCCTGCACCTTCCTTCCTTTCACATAACAGATACCCGCGTCAGACTGCGCCGCACGGGTCCTCAATGTCCTCCCAATTCAGCTCTGCCATGGTTAGGCTCTCCTCAATTTGTTTTGCCCCAGACAAAAGAGTATCCACCTCAGAAGTTAGTTGCCATCTGACAAATGACCTACCCTTCAGTATTGTGCTCTGTGAAGTTCCAACACTATCCTGCTTCCTGCTTACTGCTTCTGGGTTCTGCCTCAGCCACTGTGTCGCCCCGGTACTGAGGACATCTGCCCAAGCTATAAGCTGTCACATTCTAGGGTTACCTGTGCCCGTGTACTGTTTTCTTTCCTTCTTTCTTATTGCTGTGCTGGCCTCCACTTTTCTGGCTTGATGCTGTAGATGGCTGGGCTCTCTCCTCTTAATCAACCAACATTGCATAGTAGCTGCCAATGTCCTGAACACTTAAGCCCGTGTGGACTATCTGGGCGCTAGGGCCCTTCTGAACTGTGTATTAGCGTATTGGACTTAAAATGTAACCTTTATTCATAACCTTAAAAAGTTAATAATCCACAAAAAAGAAATCATAAAACGTGCAAAGTGCATTGGACAAACAACCATAAAAACCTTATGGATTGCACATGATTTTCAGGGGCATTAATGGATAGCCCCTAATCTTTCAAAAGTCTGATCCTATATTTCCTCACTAATATATATCCCTTTATTTTGTTTGTATAGGGTCTATATATCAACCCTCTAGGGATCAGGTTTGTTTGGCAGGCCCACTGCTGTGGTCATGCCCAATGAGTGCATACTCCATATTAAAACAATTGGTCAAGAAAGCACCCACTCCACATATCAACAAATCGCAGGTATTTTTATGTCCGGAACATATGTCATTTAGTGGGTGTGACCGTTAACCAGGACCTCATTCAATGTACTAGGCCTGGATGTTTTCCAAGTGTAAAGCCCTCTTTCTGGACCATATGTCCTTAAGGACCAATACGCAACAGAAAACAAACACAGTATATCTACAGCGTTGATCCCCAGGTGGTATTGGTTATTCCTGCAGCTCATGATTCCATCAATGCATATTGTAGGACATCTGTCTCCCACCTTATTCATAAGAATTTATGGGGTTTATAGAAGCATGTATGGTAGGCATATCAAACAAATTGGAAAGATCTCAACCGCATGGACATAGTCACCAGCATGACCTTAAATCCAGCTTTAGCTGTGCTCGCTGTGCTCATCAGGGGATGCTTTGGGGTTACAGAAATTATGCCATCAAAAGAGATGCTGTTGTTGCGTGTCCAGCGCTGTCCTGCTCCCAGCTCACTGTGTCTGGTGTTATGTTTGCTAATGACAGGTGTTATGAAGGCAATCCAGAAACACAGTGTGCTTAGCGATCAGAGCGCACACAGTGATCTGACAAATACCCAAAAATACAAGAACGAGCTCTGAGACGTGGAAACTCTGTAGACTGCACACCTGATCCTATCCTAAACACAACTAAAAGCGGCTGTGGATTGCGCCTAACAACTACCTAGGCAACTCGGCACAGCCTAAGAAACTAGCTAGCCTGAAGATAGAAAAATAGGCCTGACTTGCCCCAGAGAAATTCCCCAAAGGAAAAGGCAGCCCCCCACATATAATGACTGTGAGTAAGATGAAAAGACAAAACGTAGGGATGAAATAGATTCAGCAAAGTGGGGCCCGATATTCTAGGACAGAGCGAGGACAGTAAAGCGAACTTTGCAGTCTACAAAAAACCCTAAAGCAAAACCACGCAAAGGGGGCAAAAAAAACCCCACCGTGCCGAACTAACGGCACGGCGGTACACCCTTTGCGTCTCAGAGCTTCCAGCAAAACAAAAGACAAGCTGGACAGAAAAAAAGCAACAAAAAAGCAAAAAGCACTTAGCTATACAGAGCAGCAGGTCACAGGAACAATCAGGAGAAGCTCAGATCCAACACTGAAACATTGACAAGGAGCAAGGATAGCAGCATCAGGCGGAGTTAAGTAATGAAGCAGTTAACGAGCTCACCAGAACACCTGAGGGAGGAAGCTCAGAAGCTGCAGTACCACTTGTGACCACAGGAGTGAATTCAGCCACAGAATTCACAACAGTACCCCCCCCTTGAGGAGGGGTCACCGAACCCTCACCAGAGCCCCCAGGCCGACCAGGATGAGCCGCATGAAAGGCACGAACAAGATCGGAAGCATGAACATCAGAGGCAAAAACCCAGGAATTATCTTCCTGAGCATAACCCTTCCATTTAACCAGATACTGGAGTTTCCGTATAGAAACACGAGAATCCAAAATCTTCTCCACAATATACTCCAATTCCCCCTCCACCAAAACCGGGGCAGGAGGCTCAACAGATGGAACCATAGGTGCCACGTATCTCCGCAACAACGACCTATGGAATACATTATGTATGGAAAAGGAGTCTGGGAGGGTCAAACGAAAAGACACAGGATTGAGAACCTCAGAAATCCTATACGGACCAATAAAACGAGGTTTAAATTTAGGAGAGGAAACCTTCATAGGAATATGACGAGAAGATAACCAAACCAGATCCCCAACACGAAGTCGGGGACCCACACGGCGTCTGCGATTAGCGAAAAGTTGAGCTTTCTCCTGGGACAAGATCAAATTGTCCACTACCTGAGTCCAGATCTGCTGCAACCTATCCACCACAGAATCCACACCAGGACAGTCCGAAGACTCAACCTGTCCTGAAGAGAAACGAGGATGGAACCCAGAATTGCAAAAAAATGGAGAAACCAAGGTAGCCGAGCTGGCCCGATTATTAAGGGCGAACTCAGCCAACGGCAAAAAGGACACCCAATCATCCTGGTCTGCAGAAACAAAACATCTCAGATATGTTTCCAAGGTCTGATTGGTTCGTTCGGTCTGGCCATTAGTCTGAGGATGGAAAGCCGAGGAAAAGGATAGGTCAATGCCCATCCTACCACAAAAGGCTCGCCAAAACCTTGAAACAAACTGGGAACCTCTGTCAGAAACAATATTCTCAGGAATGCCATGCAACCGAACCACATGCTGAAAGAACAAAGGCACCAAATCAGAGGAGGAAGGCAATTTAGCCAAGGGCACCAGATGGACCATTTTAGAAAAGCGATCACAGACCACCCAAATGACTGACATCTTTTGAGAAACGGGAAGGTCAGAAATGAAATCCATCGAAATATGTGTCCAAGGCCTCTTTGGGACCGGCAAGGGCAAAAGCAACCCACTGGCACGAGAACAGCAGGGCTTAGCCCTAGCACAAATCCCAGAGGACTGCACAAAAGTACGTACATCCCGTGACAGAGATGGCCACCAGAAGGATGTAGCCACTAACTCTCTGGTACCAAAGATTCCAGTATGACCAGCGAACACCGAACAATGAAGTTCAGAGATAAGTTTATTAGTCCACCTATCAGGGACGAACAGTTTCTCTGCTGGACAACGATCAGGTTTATTCGCCTGAAATTTTTGCAGCACCCGCCGCAAATCAGGGGAGATGGCAGACACAATGACTCCTTCCTTGAGGATACCCGCTGGCTCAGATAAACCCGGAGAGTCGGGCACAAAACTCCTAGACAGAGCATCCGCCTTCACATTTTTAAAGCCCGGAAGGTACGAAATCACAAAGTCGAAGCGGGCAAAAAATAACGACCAACGGGCCTGTCTAGGATTCAAGCGCTTGGCAGACTCGAGATAAGTCAAGTTCTTATGATCAGTCAATACCACCACGCGATGCTTAGCTCCTTCAAGCCAATGACGCCACTCCTCGAATGCCCACTTCATGGCCAGCAACTCTCGATTGCCCACATCATAATTACGCTCAGCGGGCGAAAACTTCCTGGAAAAGAAAGCACATGGTTTCATCACTGAGCAATCAGAACCTCTCTGTGACAAAACCGCCCCTGCTCCAATCTCAGAAGCATCAACCTCGACCTGGAACGGAAGAGAAACATCTGGCTGACACAACACAGGGGCAGAACAAAAAAGGACGCTTCAACTCCTGAAAAGCTTCCACAGCAGCAGAAGACCAATTAACCAAATCAGCACCCTTCTTGGTCAAATCGGTCAATGGTTTGGCAATGCTAGAAAAATTACAGATGAAGCGACGATAAAAATTAGCAAAGCCCAGGAACTTTTGCAGACTTTTCAGAGATGTCGGCTGAATCCAATCCTGGATGGCTTGGACCTTAACTGGATCCATCTCGATAGTAGAAGGGGTAAAGATGAACCCCAAAAATGAAACTTTCTGCACACCGAAGAGACACTTTGTTCCCTTCACAAACAAAGAGTTAGCACGCAGGACCTGAAAAACCATTCTGACCTGCTTCACATGAGACTCCCAATCATCTGAGAAGATCAAAATGTCATCCAAGTAAACAATCAGGAATTTATCCAGATACACACGGAAGATGTCATGCATAAAAGACTGAAACACAGATGGAGCATTGGCAAGTCCGAACGGCATCACTAGATACTCAAAATGACCCTCGGGCGTATTGAATGCAGTTTTCCATTCATCTCCTTGCCTGATTCTCACCAGATTATACGCACCACGAAGATCTATCTTAGTGAACCAACTAGCCCCCTTAATCCGAGCAAACAAGTCAGATAACAATGGCAAGGGATACTGAAATTTAACAGTGATCTTATTAAGAAGGCGGTAATCAATACACGGTCTCAGCGAACCATCCTTCTTGGCTACAAAGAAGAACCCTGCTCCCAGTGGTGATGACGATGGGCGAATATGTCCCTTCTCCAGGGATTCCTTCACATAACTGCGCATAGCGGCGTGTTCGGGCACGGATAAATTAAATAATCGACCATTAGGGAATTTACTACCAGGAATCAAATTGATAGCACAATCACAATCCCTATGCGGAGGTAGAGCATCGGACTTGGGCTCTTCAAATACATCCTGATAATCAGACAAGAACTCTGGGACCTCAGAAGGGGTGGATGACGAAATCGACAAAAATGGAACATCACCATGTACCCCCTGACAACCCCAGCTGGATACCGACATGGAATTCCAATCCAATACTGGATTATGGGTTTGTAGCCATGGCAACCCCAACACGACCACATCATGCAGATTATGCAACACCAGAAAGCGAATAACTTCCTGATGTGCAGGAGCCATGCACATGGTCAGCTGGGCCCAGTATTGAGGTTTATTCTTGGCCAAAGGTGTAGCATCAATTCCTCTCAATGGAATAGGACACCGCAAAGGCTCCAAGAAAAACCCACAACGTTTAGCATAATCCAAATCCATCAGATTCAGGGCAGCGCCCGAATCCACAAACGCCATGACAGAAAACGACGACAAAGAGCATATCAAGGTAATGGACAGAAGGAATTTGGACTGTACAGTACCAATAACGGCAGACCTAGCGGACCGCTTAGTGCGCTTAGGACAATCAGAAATAGCATGAGTGGAATCACCACAGTAGAAACACAGACCATTCAGACGTCTGTATTCCTGCCGTTCAACTCTAGTCATAGTCCTATCGCACTGCATAGGCTCAGGTTTAACCTCAGGCAGTACCGCCAAATGGTGCACAGATTTACGCTCGCGCAAGCGTCGACCGATCTGAATGGCCAAAGACAAAGACTCATTCAAACCAGCAGGCATAGGAAATCCCACCATGACATCCTTAAGAGCCTCAGAGAGACCCTTTCTGAACAAAGCTGCCAGCGCAGATTCATTCCACTGAGTGAGTACTGACCATTTCCTAAATTTCTGACAATATACTTCTATATCATCCTGACCCTGGCACAAAGCCAGCAAATTTTTCTCAGCCTGATCCACTGAATTAGGCTCATCGTACAGCAATCCGAGCGCCAGGAAAAACGCATCGACACTACTCAATGCAGGGTCTCCTGGCGCAAGAGAAAATGCCCAGTCTTGAGGGTCGCTGCGCAAAAAAGAAATAATAATCAAAACCTGTTGAATAGGATTACCAGAAGAATGAGGTTTCAAGGCCAGAAATAGCTTACAATTATTTTTGAAACTTAAAAACTTAGTTCTATCTCCAAAAAACAAATCAGGAATAGGAATTCTTGGTTCTAACATAGATTTCTGATCAATAGTATCTTGAATTTTTTGTACATTTATAACGAGATTATCCATTGAAGAGCACAGACCCTGAATATCCATGTCCACACCTGTGTCCAGAATCACCCAAATGTCTAGGGGAAAAAAAAAAGTGAACACAGAGCAGAAAAAAAAAAAAAAAATGATGTCAGAACTTTTTCTTTCCCTCTATTGAGAATCATTAGTTTTGGCTCCTTGTACTGTTATGTTTGCTAATGACAGGTGTTATGAAGGCAATCCAGAAACACAGTGTGCTTAGCGATCAGAGCGCACACAGTGATCTGACAAATACCCAAAAATACAAGAACGAGCTCTGAGACGTGGAAACTCTGTAGACTGCACACCTGATCCTATCCTAAACACAACTAAAAGCGGCTGTGGATTGCGCCTAACAACTACCTAGGCAACTCGGCACAGCCTAAGAAACTAGCTAGCCTGAAGATAGAAAAATAGGCCTGACTTGCCCCAGAGAAATTCCCCAAAGAAAAAGGCAGCCCCCCACATATAATGACTGTGAGTAAGATGAAAAGACAAAACGTAGGGATGAAATAGATTCAGCAAAGTGGGGCCCGATATTCTAGGACAGAGCGAGGACAGTAAAGCGAACTTTGCAGTCTACAAAAAACCCTAAAGCAAAACCACGCAAAGGGGGCAAAAAAAACCCACCGTGCCGAACTAACGGCACGGCGGTACACCCTTTGCGTCTCAGAGCTTCCAGCAAAACAAAAGACAAGCTGGACAGAAAAAAAGCAACAGAAAAGCAAAAAGCACTTAGCTATACAGAGCAGCAGGTCACAGGAACAATCAGGAGAAGCTCAGATCCAACACTGAAACATTGACAAGGAGCAAGGATAGCAGCATCAGGCGGAGTTAAGTAATGAAGCAGTTAACGAGCTCACCAGAACACCTGAGGGAGGAAGCTCAGAAGCTGCAGTACCACTTGTGACCACAGGAGTGAATTCAGCCACAGAATTCACAACAGTCTGGGTTCTGCTTCTGCCACTGTTTCGCCCCGGTACTGAGGACATCTGCCCAAGCTATTAGCTGTCACATTCTAGGGCTACCTGTGCCCCTGTAATGTTTTCTTTCCTTCTTTCTTACTGCTGTGCTGGCCTCTGCTTTTCTGATCTGATGCTGTGGATGGCTGGGATCTCTCCTCTTAATCAACCAACGATGCATGGTTGATTAAGTCCGTGTGGACTGTCTGGGCACTAGGGTCTTTCTGAAATGTATAAGGAAATGTTCCCTCTCTAACTGCAGCTGACATCTCCTATATAGTAATATGTACACTGATCCTCATCCATGCTTACCTAAGTGTATCAAAATGCCCATTCTAGTGGCCAAATTTCAGTACTACATTGTCCCTATATAAGAAGCACACTAAATACAATATATACATTTAGCAGAACAAGACATGGCAATATACTTGATTGTGTAGCAGTACCATTATATCAGAGGTGGCAATACACTTAAATCGTATAGCAATGCTGTCATACGTAAACCTATATTTAAACACTGATAGCATACGGCACCAGGACAAGAGGGAAAGGCAAAGACAATAACACATTTTACCATATCCCCTACAATACTACAGGACACCTTGTGGAATCCATGTCATAAACAGGTAAAAGCTATTTTGGCACCACAGTCGGAATGTACACAATATTAGGTTTTAATGTTAAGGATTATCAGTACTTAGGACAATGTTAAATGTGATGTAACCTTCCCTTTCAAATATTTTTAATAAAAGGAAAATTGAACTTTTTTTTAAGGTTTTTTTTAAGGCCACTATTATAAATTTGAAAATGATGTGCCTCTAGTGGCACCACTCTGCTCTTGCAGGTTGGGCATTGTGTTGCATCTATCACATCTGTTATTAAATATAACATAATTTAACAAGTTGACATTAATTATACTGTAGATAATTGCCGATTAGTGTTGGTTATATGACCATACCACAAATTAGCCCTGACTGCAATAGAGCCAGTCTACAAAATGCTGCATTGATAGCAACCACTGAAAATTTATTTCGCCTGAGGATTCTAGAGGCGCATTGGTTTCACTTAATACAAAATCATGATAATTTAATTAAGTTCTCTCTGCCATTTATTTCCCATGTATCATTCCACTCATGCAAATGTTCAACTGCGCAAATTTCAGGCCGTCAAACAAATAAGGTTTTCAACTGCCGACATTGCGGTAATTTATTAAAGAGACATAATTGAAGTCGTTTTTCTTTATCCTTTTTGTCCAGTCAAAATCAGACATAGAGAATTTGCAGCTCTCCAAATATTTATGAGAATGAAATTATTTTGCTTCTAGAAAGTGCAGTTTATATGCAAGTCTGAAATAAATATGGGTCATTAAAGTTGTGAAATATTTATTAAAACTTCCTGTTTCTGTTTAATGATAATTACAGCACAACATGGAACCTTCTAATCATTAGTATTTGTCTTGTTGCGGTTATTAATACATTCACTTTATTCCAAGGAAGCCATCAAGTTGTAAAGCCAGTCGCTACGAATTTGATAACATAGGTCAAAATAAGTATGGAAAGAATATGGCACAACTATTACTGTAGATCAGGGTGCTCAACAAGGGTTCCACATCTTCTAGTAAAAAATAAAAAAAGTTCTTCATGGCACTCCAAAGTAAAAATGATATTTGAGACTATATTGTAAGGCAAATCCAAACAAAAATTGTAACTTGCAACGTTTCAGTCCCTATATTTGGACCTTCATCAGACAATTCTTCTGTCTTCTGCTGCAGAACGATCTCATGGAGCATCTCATCCCCTGCCTTCTCCATGAGATCGACCTGTAGCAGGACACAGAAGATGCATCTGATGAAGAGAGTCCGGACCGAAATGTTACAGTTTTTTATTGGATTGCCTTATGATAAAGTCTCAAATCTAATTTTCACTCTGGAGTGCCAAGAAGTACCGTTTTGTTTTTTACAATAGATCAAAATAGTTCAGTAGGTGCAACGTCTATCGTTTTTCCACATTTCTAGATAAATTATAAATTCCAGCCTCATAAAATATTCCTTAGTTTCTTTTACCAAAGAGCCTTCACCTCTCTCTGTTCTGTAGGACCATTCTAGGATCAGATTGGTGAAATAAAGAGATGATTGTAAACCAGGGATTCAAGCTTCAGGAGGCTAATTTGCATATTCCAGGTGCCTTCTGGGAGAAGCGAAGTCTCCCTAAGCTAGAAGATCGTTGGGTACAGCCGGGACCAGCTGCTTCGAAAGCATCACCAAACCAGGGATTCAAGCTTCAGGAGGCTAATTTGCATATTCCAGGTGACTTCTGGGAGAAGCGAAGTCTCCCTAAGCTAGAAGATCGTTGGGTACAGCCGGGACCAGCTGCTTCGAAAGCATCACCAAACCAGGGATTCAAGCTTCAGGAGGCTAATTTGCATATTCCAGGTGCCTTCTGGGAGAAGCGAAGTCTCCCTAAGCTAGAAGATCGTTGGGTACAGCCGGGACCAGCTGCTTCGAAAGCATCACCAAACCAGGGATTCAAGCTTCAGGAGGCTAATTTGCATATTCCAGGTGACTTCTGGGAGAAGCGAAGTCTCCCTAAGCTAGAAGATCGTTGGGTACAGCCGGGACCAGCTGCTTCGAAAGCATCACCAAACCGAATTTTTGCCTGTAGGACATTATTGCAAAAGAGCTTGGCTGAGTAGATTACACAAGAAGGAAAACACACAGCAAGTCAGCAGGATCTAGGAGCAACATGGCAGATGTGACAACCTACATGGTGAGCTGCAGCATGTGCTACATGTTCACAGATCGACCAGAAGAAGAATCCAATTTCACCTGTCAGAAGTGTAGACTAGTGGCCCTTTTAGAAGAAAAGGTGCGGGGTCTGGAAGAAAGAATAGCAACTTTGAAACTCATCAAAGAGAATGAAGACTTTCTAGACAGAACAGAAGCATCTCTACTGGTCACAGAAGGTGCAAAAAGTGTCAGAGAACCTCCAAAAGCAGATGAGTGGAAGCATGTGACCAAAAGAAGCAAGAAGACCATGGAGAAATCACCAACCACACAACTGAAGAACCGATATCAAATCTTTGTAGAGGATGAAGATGGCACACCTAAGAATGAAGCAATACCAGCAAGCAAAAAAGAAAAGGGCACACAGCAACAAGTGACAGCAAAAAGTACAACCAAGAAGCAACGAAGAGTGGTGGTGGTGGGAGACTCACTACTGAGAGGCACCGAAGCAGCCATCTGCAGACCGGACATAACTGCAAGAGAAGTATGCTGCCTTCCAGATGCGATGATCAAGGATGTGACCGATAGGATACCAAAGCTCTTCAGCTCCAAGGACGTCCACCCATTTCTTCTGATACATGTTGGCACCAATGACACGGCAAGGAAGGACCTACCGACAATCTGCAAGGACTTTGAAGAGTTGGGGAAGAAAGTAAAGGAACTGGATGCACAGGTAGTTTTTTCTTCTATCCTTCCAGTAGACGGGCATGGCACCAGGAGATGGAACAGGATCCTTGATGCAAACAACTGGCTAAGACGATGGTGCAGACAACAAGGATTTGGATTCCTGGACCACGGTGTGAATTACTGGTATGATGGACTCCTCGCCAGAGACGGACTACACCTCAACAAACCTGGGAAACACACATTCGCCAGAAGACTCGCTACACTCATCAGGAGGGCGTTAAACTAGAAGAAGAGGGGACGGGAAGAAAAACATTAGACTCGAACAAAGACGACCCAGGAAAACATACTCAGAAGGGAGGTAAGAACATTTCTAAAACAATTCACAGTGAGGAGATTGGAACAAAACAAAATCCTCTAAACTGCATGCTCGCAAACGCCAGAAGCCTGACAAACAAGATGGAAGAACTAGAAGCAGAAATATCTACAGGTAACTTTGACATAGTGGGAATAACCGAGACATGGTTAGATGAAAGCTATGACTGGGCAGTTAACTTACAGGGTTACAGTCTGTTTAGAAAGGATCGTAAAAATCGGAGAGGAGGAGGGGTTTGTCTCTATGTAAAGTCTTGTCTAAAGTCCACTTTAAGGGAGGATATTAGCGAAGGGAATGAGGATGTCGAGTCCATATGGGTTGAAATTCATGGAGGGAAAAATGGTAACAAAATTCTCATTGGGGTCTGTTACAAACCCCCAAATATAACAGAAAGCATGGAAAGTCTACTTCTAAAGCAGATAGATGAAGCTGCAACCCATAATGAGGTCCTGGTTATGGGGGACTTTAACTACCCGGATATTAACTGGGAAACAGAAACCTGTGAAACCCATAAAGGCAACAGGTTTCTGCTAATAACCAAGAAAAATTATCTTTCACAATTGGTGCAGAATCCAACCAGAGGAGCAGCACTTTTAGACCTAATACTATCTAATAGACCTGACAGAATAACAAATCTGCAGGTGGTTGGGCATTTAGGAAATAGCGACCACAATATTGTGCAGTTTCACCTGTCTTTCACTAGGGGGACTTGTCAGGGAGTCACAAAAACATTGAACTTTAGGAAGGCAAAGTTTGAACAGCTTAGAGATGCCCTTAATCTGGTAGACTGGGACAATATCCTCAGAAATGAGAATACAGATAATAAATGGGAAATGTTTAAGAACATCCTAAATAGGCAGTGTAAGCGGTTTATACCTTGTGGGAATAAAAGGACTAGAAATAGGAAAAACCCAATGTGGCTAAACAAAGAAGTAAGACAGGCAATTAACAGTAAAAAGAAAGCATTTGCACTACTAAAGCAGGATGGCACCATTGAAGCTCTAAAAAACTATAGGGAGAAAAATACTTTATCTAAAAAACTAATTAAAGCTGCCAAAAAGGAAACAGAGAAGCACATTGCTAAGGAGAGTAAAACTAATCCCAAACTGTTCTTCAACTATATCAATAGTAAAAGAATAAAAACTGAAAATGTAGGCCCCTTAAAAAATAGTGAGGAAAGAATGGTTGTAGATGACGAGGAAAAAGCTAACATATTAAACACCTTCTTCTCCACGGTATTCACGGTGGAAAATGAAATGCTAGGTGAAATCCCAAGAAACAATGAAAACCCTATATTAAGGGTCACCAATCTAACCCAAGAAGAGGTGCGAAACCGGCTAAATAAGATTAAAATAGATAAATCTCCGGGTCCGGATGGCATACACCCACGAGTACTAAGAGAACTAAGTAATGTAATAGATAAACCATTATTTCTTATTTTTAGTGACTCTATAGCGACAGGGTCTGTTCCGCAGGACTGGCGCATAGCAAATGTGGTGCCAATATTCAAAAAGGGCTCTAAAAGTGAACCTGGAAATTATAGGCCAGTAAGTCTAACCTCTATTGTTGGTAAAATATTTGAAGGGTTTCTGAGGGATGTTATTCTGGATTATCTCAATGAGAATAACTGTTTAACTCCATATCAGCATGGGTTTATGAGAAATCGCTCCTGTCAAACCAATCTAATCAGTTTTTATGAAGAGGTAAGCTATAGACTGGACCACGGTGAGTCATTGGACGTGGTATATCTCGATTTTTCCAAAGCGTTTGATACCGTGCCGCACAAGAGGTTGGTACACAAAATGAGAATGCTTGGTCTGGGGGAAAATGTGTGTAAATGGGTTAGTAACTGGCTTAGTGATAGAAAGCAGAGGGTGGTTATAAATGGTATAGTCTCTAACTGGGTCGCTGTGACCAGTGGGGTACCGCAGGGGTCAGTATTGGGACCTGTTCTCTTCAACATATTCATTAATGATCTGGTAGAAGGTTTACACAGTAAAATATCGATATTTGCAGATGATACAAAACTATGTAAAGCAGTTAATACAAGAGAAGATAGTATTCTGCTACAGATGGATCTGGATAAGTTGGAAACTTGGGCTGAAAGGTGGCAGATGAGGTTTAACAATGATAAATGTAAGGTTATACACATGGGAAGAGGGAATCAATATCACCATTACACACTGAACGGGAAACCACTGGGTAAATCTGACAGGGAGAAGGACTTGGGGATCCTAGTTAATGATAAACTTACCTGGAGCAGCCAGTGCCAGGCAGCAGCTGCCAAGGCAAACAGGATCATGGGGTGCATTAAAAGAGGTCTGGATACACATGATGAGAGCATTATACTGCCTCTGTACAAATCCCTAGTTAGACCGCACATGGAGTACTGTGTCCAGTTTTGGGCACCGGTGCTCAGGAAGGATATAATGGAACTAGAGAGAGTACAAAGGAGGGCAACAAAATTAATAAAGGGGATGGGAGAACTACAATACCCAGATAGATTAGCGAAATTAGGATTATTTAGTCTAGAAAAAAGACGACTGAGGGGCGATCTAATAACCATGTATAAGTATATAAGGGGACAATACAAATATCTCGCTGAGGATCTGTTTATACCAAGGAAGGTGACGGGCACAAGGGGGCATTCTTTGCGTCTGGAGGAGAGAAGGTTTTTCCACCAACATAGAAGAGGATTCTTTACTGTTAGGGCAGTGAGAATCTGGAATTGCTTGCCTGAGGAGGTGGTGATGGTGAACTCAGTCGAGGGGTTCAAGAGAGGCCTGGATGTCTTCCTGGAGCAGAACAATATTGTATCATACAATTATTAGGTTCTGTAGAAGGATGTAGATCTGGGTATTTATTATGATGGAATATAGGCTGAACTGGATGGACAAATGTCTTTTTTCGGCCTTACTAACTATATTACTATATTACTATATTACTAAATTGTATCTGACGAGACTCAAATTTGCAAAATCTGCTTGATTTTACTGGAAAATTAAATTTGCAGTGAGTTAATTCTCCATGAATGAAATGTGCCTTACTATGTTCTGGAATCTGGAGAGACCCACAGACCATAAACTGGTCCTAGAAGCCTCTTCTTACTGCTGACGGAGATTACAATTCACCCTAGGTTTAGACTTCCCAGGTCTAGTCGCATTGGAAGTTCTGGCCTAGAGGGCCAGTACGGTCACGTCGTAGCCATGACCTATCAACATGCATGAGCAGAGAAGTCCAGAGCCTGGTCTCTGACAGAAGTATGATCCAGGGTTTCTGTGCGCAATGGTGGTAAGTAGAGGCAACAATGAATCTACGGGGACAAGTATGCAGTGGAGGTGGCTGAGAGGTGAGTGATATTTTTTTTTCATTATTTTTTCTAATCCTTTCTTCATCACTCTATGATTTAGCAAAATGGTGACCAGCTTTCACACACAGTGAATCTGCTTTATTGAGAAAATGCTTTATCTTCTGCATATTCTCAAGAAAGCAGATTCACTATACATAAAATCAACAAGATT
Source organism: Ranitomeya imitator (assembly GCF_032444005.1). NCBI lineage: Eukaryota > Metazoa > Chordata > Amphibia > Anura > Dendrobatidae > Ranitomeya > Ranitomeya imitator. The sequence continues at coordinate 67,070,587 of NC_091283.1, forward strand.
GTGGTCACCAGGGGCAGACCCATGAAGTTGGTGTAAGCCGTTGACTGGGGTGAGTTCCCCAGGATACAGCAAAGTTGTGGACAAGGAAAGCAGTAAACACTGAACTTGTCAAATGAACTTTTACTGTTAAACCCAGACTGAGTGTGAATCCACCAACCAACAAAATGCAATAGGTTAATTCACACACAACCGGCGAGAACAGACCAGGACTCTATAAGTCACAAGTGGTTCAGCAAGCTGAGTCTGATGGGCACTGACACATTCAAGTACCTGTATCTGTCTGTCTGAGTTTGGCGCCACCGTGACTCTTACAGTGGGCCTGAGCTCAGGACTTACCAACCTAAGCCTTATCGCTGTGTTGTTGCAGAGATGAGTCTGCCTGGATGATGGCTGTTTGACCTAGGGATGCAGAGTTTCTAACCAGAGTGTGGTACCACAGCTGACTTGCTGGAGGGCCCACTGGGTGCTTCACAGATTTTGGATGCTATGGATTTGGCTTTGCTACTTCCTGTGGAAGATGTCACTCCAAACTAATCCCCGACAGTGAAACTGGAGCAGGATAGTATCCTCTGCTACCCAGTTCAGTCTTTGTCCCCCTGGAACACCCAGCTTCGCAGATGGCACTCAAAGGAGATGTCACATGACCTCCACTTTCCAGTTCTCACCTCACTCTTTCAAGATGGCCACCGAACCAACCTCTTCCTATCAGGCACTTCCACCAATTGCTTACACTGCCCTCTGTCCTTACGGCTCCATCTGTTTCTGTCCAAATTCCATTTAAAACCAGCAGGACAGAGTCCATTTAACATAACACCAGTCTCTACCAACAGAATCGCTGCTTCTAAGACTAGTTTCACACTAGCGTTTGGCATGGCTGCGGACCTCCTCTGTTAAGCCCTGCCCACTGCTGCGCCTCTTCCTTCAGCTTCGCCAATGTGAAAGATAGGGTACGCAGGATGCATGCAAATGTAGGCGGAGCTGAAGAAAGAGGCACGGCAGTGGGTGGGGCTTAATGGAGGAAAAAGGATTTTCATCTTCAGCCCTGCCGAACGCTAGTGTAAAACTAGCCTCACAGAACTATGTAATTGTCTCAGAATTCAAATCCTGCACAAACCAGGTTAAACAAGTCATAGAGGAAGAAATAGTGGCCTCCTGTGGCCAGTGGTTATTAACTGCAGGCAACAATATTCTCAATGTCCATGTACATTACTAATAAAACAGCAGTTGAAAATTACATGCAAACAGTTAATGATAGGTGAAGGTCAGTGGCATATTCCCCATCACCGCTCACTAGCACAGGTGCAGGTGCTATGTCTCCTTGCAGGGTATCTGTTGAATTATGAATAGATGATAACCATTCCCGTCAATTCTTTTGCAACATTTTGCTCAAAAAGTCAAAAAATGATTAATGACTGTAAAGAAACCACTTTATGACATTGCACCACATTTCCATTTTGATAAATGTGGTGCAATAAACACCAGCGAATATTACAAGACAAAATAAAATGACTTTTAAAAAAACAGCAAAAGTTGAATTGGAGCTATTGCGACTGTACTCTGAAAAACAGAAAATCACAAGTGCTAAAAAAAAGTATAAAAAAGACTCCATTGTCTCTTTTTTTTATGATCAAAGCAATATTTGCTTGTTTATTTATTCCACTTCATTCTATGAAGACGATGGTGTCACCATCAAAGAAAGTAAAAATGTCATTATTTGTAACTCTTGAGATTATTAGGTACATTTTGTCTTGTAGACATTTTCTGTCCTGCCAAGATACAAATGACTTGTCAGACACGGCACTGCAGTGACAGACGATGGCTGCGCTTCTTGGAGACTAACCGAGGCTTGATGTTTTTCGGGTTGATTTAGCATTTACTGCCACAAATTAGATCAGCTATGAAGTATACACAGTGTTGTACAGTATATATGGTGTACGCTTCCCGTTGTCTGTTGCACCTGCATTGGCTCTGAAAAAAAAACTGCTTTTACAACTTTTACATAACTAAGCAATCATGAAAAGTAGAATCTGAATAAGAAAAAATGTAATATGTCTTGGAACAAAAAAAAAAGTATCTTCCTTCTCTTTTCTGCAAAATTCATATATCCCTCCCATGGATGGCAACTTACACTAAAGCCATGTTCACACGGTCAGTATTTGGTCAGTATTTTACATCCGTATTTGTAAGCCAAAAACAAAAAGTGGGTGATAAATACAGAAGTGGTGCATATGTTTCTATTACTCTTTTCCTCTGATTATTCCACTGCTATCTTTGGCATACAAATACTGATGAAAAATACTGATCAAATACTGAAGGTGTGAATTAATCTCAGCTTTCCTGAGTGATACCCTTATTGCTGCAACCCCTATTTGTCTATGCAGAGGAGGAGAGGAGGAAAGTAGGAGGAGGGAGCTGCAGCACATACTGTGTATAGAAAGAAATAGACACTGCTGCTAGTATTGAGTGTTCTATTACCTCACCAGGAGGCTGGATGCACAGCAACACTGGTCATTATTGCTACATAATGTCTTCAATATCCCTTGCTGTGTCTGAGCATCTGAGAGAGTTAGAAGAGCAGGATCTCTTCTTTTCTATGTGACCAGTGTTCAGGGAAAACTTAAAATTGGAGATGAAACCTTCAGGAAAACTACTGATGTAGGATACAAGTCATGCAACTTTCAGGATTAGTGTTATTACTAATGTACACTAAATTCACCCAAAAAGATAACTACTTTATAAACTCTAGAATATGTAATCAGAAGCATAAAATGCTACTTAAATATTACCTATATTATGCTAAATTGTATAAAATTAAAACAATGCATAAAAGTCCATAAAATAAAATTTCTAATGGCGATAATTTAAATAGATTATCATAAATTCATGTGTTGCAATACAGGGTGAAAGAAGATGAGCGTCAAACTCACCCACTTGCGGCAGTCAATGGCCACACAATTAAGAAAACACAAAGGCTGCAAATTGTGGCAATTTACCAGATAAATATATGGCGCGGACAGGTCAGCGGGGGCAGTAATATGAGTAAGGATATGTTCACATTACGCTACTTCCATATGTTTGTCACTCCATCGGGGTTCCATTTGAACCCAAAAAATGGGACTTCAGACATGCCCACAATGGAGCCATAAACTAAATCAAGCAAAAGCACTTGATACTTTGGACTCCAAAGCAGACTACTCTACTGGTTCTGACTTTATAAAAAGAGATATGGCCTAAGAAAAACATAGTCCAAAATGTCATGTTCTGAACATCGTTTGTTAATTGAAATCTATGGCTTAGTTGGTGGCACATTGGAATCACGATTTTTGTTGGTTCAGATGGATTTCATGTGTGGTTAAACATGATGTTTGCGAAGCCTAAGGGACATATTTATCATTAGCATTTTTATGTTAAAGTGGAACTTGGCCCTCATAGCTGATCAGGCTCGGACTGGCCCATAGGGTAACAGAGGAATTCCCCGGTGGGCCCCAGTGCAGATCTGGGCCCCCAACCCCACTATATGGGCATTATTTGACATAATTCAATTGATTCGCTCTGTACATAAAAAGTAGCATCTCACCATTGATTAACCAAACTACCCAGTTTATTATTTTGTGCAGCACATATAATCCTTTTCTGGTATGCTTTCTTACCTATCATTTTCTTTCCATGACCTCTTTCATGTCTCCCATTATGTTATTCTGGCATCTCTTTGAGTGGTCAGTCCAACCCCCTCCTTCACTTTATAACCTTTGCTTAACTCTCTACATTTGGTCTCGCATACCCAGCCACCTCTTCATTCACACCTGATTGCCCTTAGCTGGGAATATATTCACATGCAGGCGTCTGCTCCAGACGTAGTCTGCTCCATTAATCTTTTAACTTCCATCTTTTAAATTACTTTGAATTAGACTGAATTGGACTGGAATTGACCGGAAGGTGACAAATTACCAAACCACTACAATGTTTCAGTTTCTTTTCTCTTTCACCCCCATACCACTTTCCTTCTTACAATCTCCTGCAATCCCTCCACCCAGCAAAGAACAAGTCATTTCTCCCTCAAAATTCCCTAGCCATCTTACCTTCTCCTCTGAGCTGTTCCTCCACATACAATCCTTTTTCTCCAAACACTCATGGCCGCATCATGTTGTATCCTGCTCCCACCTTCTAACGCTCTGTCTGCTTCTCCTCATCGCTGGTTATGTATCCCCAAATCCTTGCCCTCCTCAACACATCCCCACACTCATTTCTAACCCCTGGCCATGCTCCTCTGCATATTTTTCCGACCATGACCATGATAACCTCATACCCATACATCCAGCCCCCACTCCCCGGTCCCCCTAGCTGGAGCAATCCCTCACCAGCTTCAAGTCCACGCTCACTGCCGTAAAACAAACTTATTTCTCATCTCTCATATCCTCCCTGTTTCAAAACGCTGCTGACATCCCCACTATCATCATGGGTGACTTCAATATCCCATTGACACATCCACCTCAGCTGCCTCTAAACTTTTATCACTGATGCCTCCTTTGGCCTCACTCAATGGTCCTCTGAAGCCACTCACAAAGATGGCCAAATGTTGGACCTCATCTTCACCTGCCTCTGCTCACTTACTAATCTCACTAACTCACCTCTCCCCCTGTGACCACAATCTACTGACATTCTCTTCCCTCTCCTCTCGTAATGTGCAACCCCCACTCCACAAACTAACTCACCCTCGCAGAAATCTCAAAACACCTCAATTTACAATCACTCTCTGAGTCACTTCTCCCTCTTACAGACATGGCCTCCCTTCATGACACAGATGCTGCTGCCACTTTCTATAACACCACAATAACAGTTACACTTGATTTGGCTGCCCCGCTCATGCATATCAAAACTCGTACACTCAACAGGCAGCCCTGGCTGACCAGCCTGACCAAAGAACTGAGACAGGCTTCTAGGGTCACAGAGCGGAGATGGAAGCGATCCCGCTCTGCCGACCACTTCACTGCATACAAGCAATCCCTCACCAGCTTCAAGTCCACGCTCACTGCCGTAAAACAAACTTATTTCTCATCTCTCATATCCTCCCTGTTTCAAAACGCTAAACAGCTTTTCAACACTTTCAATTCTCTACTCTGCCCCCGCACTCTCTCCCTCCCCTCTCATTTCTGCTGAAGACTTTGCCTCTTTCTTTAAAAAAAAGATCGATATGATCAGAGAAAGCTTTGGCCCGAAGCGCCCATTACCCCTCTTAGCTGCTCAACCCTGTTCCTCCAAAACCAGCTTCTCCAACATGGCTGAAGATCAGCTCTCCACCCTCCTGTCAAGATCACACCTCACCTCTTGCACGCTTGACCCGTTCCCATCCCACCTCATCCCTAACCTTCCCGCGGTCTTCATCCCAACACTAACACACCTCTTCAACCTCTCTCTCACAACAGGTGTCTTCCCCTCATCCTTCAAACATGCCAAGATCATACCCATCCCCAAAAAGCCCTCCCTCGACCCATCCTCTGTGTCTAGCTATCGCCCGATATCTCTTTTCTCTTATGCCTCAAACTACTGGAACAACATGTCCATCTTGAACTGTCCTCCCACCTCTCCTCCTGCTCCCTCTTTGACCAGTTACAATCTGGCTTCCGACCCAATCATTCACCCGAAACTACCATAACTAAAGTCACCAATGACCTACTAACTGCCAAGAGCAAGCAACACTACACTGCCCTCATTCTCCTGGATCTGTCTTCTGCCTTTGACACTATGGACCACTCCCTTCTTCTACAGATCCTCTCATCTCTTGGCATCACAGACTTGGCCCTATCCTGGATATCGTCATATCTGACAGACCGAACATTCAGTGTCTCCCTCCCCCACACCACCTCCACACTCTACCCATTGTCCCTTGGTGTTCCTCAAGGCTCCTGCCATCTCAAACAGAAAAATATCTCCTGGATCCGCACATTCCTTGACCGCAACACCACAAAAACACTAGTGCATGCCCTTATCATCTCCCGCCTTGACTACTGCAACCTCCTACTCTCTGGCCTCCCCTCTAGCACTCTGACACCACTCCTATCCATCCTAGCCCGACTAATCTACCTGTCTCCCCGCTATTCCCCAGCCTCTCCCCTATGCCAAGCCCTTCACTGGCTTCCTATCACCCAAAAACTCCAGTTCAAAATCCTTACAGTGACATACAAAGCCATCGACAACCTGTCTCCTCCTTACATCTGTGACATGGTCTCCCGATACTTACCTAGACGCAACCTCCGATCCTCTCAAGACCTCCTTCTCTACTTCCCTCTCATTTCTTCTTCCCACAACCGCATCCAAAACTTCTCCCGTGCTTTCCCCATACTCTGGAACTCTCTACCACAACCCATCAGACTCTCGCCTACCATAGAAACCTTCAAAAAGAACCTGAAGACTCATCTCTTCTGACAAGTCTACAGCCTGCAGTGATCCTCAACCTACTGCCTACAAGCCTACCACAACCAGCTCTACCCTCTCCTAGTGTATCCTCACCCATCCCCTGCAGACTGTGAGCCCTTGCGGGCAGGATCCTTCCTCCTTATATACCTGTGTGCCTTGTTTTTTGCTCATGTTTAGTTGTATTTGTTTATATTTGCCCCCTTTTAACATGTTAAGCACCATGGAATAAATGGTGCTATAAAAATGTACAATAATAATAATAACAATATAGAGATATAGGTAAATTTGTGAACGAGGGGAGTGTAATATTTGTATGCATGTGAAAAGTAAGCCCCTAAATTCAATATTACTGGTGGGCCCTTATCACCCCAGTCCGACACTGTAGCTGATGAAAGATAGTGATGATTTATTTAAACAAACATTTCCTCACAGAGCATGCATGACGTTTTGATCATATAAACCTTCCTCAGATGCACAAAGATTCTGTAGAGAGACAGACACCATGAATACAAATAACACATCACATATGTGTATATTCACTATATGAACACTGAAAATCCTACCAATAAGGTGAATAATCCCAAACAAATAAAGAAAAATGTTTGTCTTTTTTTTGTTTTGTTTTTAATAATTATTATTTAATTGATATATAGGAATAAAGACACTTAAAAAATGGGGGGAAAAGGAAGGGGAGCCATACACAATGAAAATTCATAGAAAAATGTATATAGAATGGGTATAGTATAATATAAAGGACATTTAAGAATCTGTGGATAAATGTAGCAAAAGGGTCATTAAAAAATACAGATAAGGGACAAATGAATAAATATGTATGAGACCCTCAATATGTATCAAAAAATAAAAAATGGGCAAATATGTCATAGAAATAACACTTAAATAGAAAAACTCCAGGACTCCAAAAGTATGAAAGATGGGTGTGATATACCGTAGATAACAATGTTATATTTTCCCTAAATCGGACTTATTGGTCTGTATATAGATTTGAATACAGGATCATAAGGAATACAAATAAATACCAAGTGGACAAAGTGGTAAGTACAAAAGATCTTCAGTATATAACAAAGCAGGCATACCATATGATAGAGGATAACACAAGAAAACGTGACTCCACGACTCCGACCTACATTTTGCCAGGTGGCTTTCTTAAGGAGAATGGAGGAAATGTAGAGCTATATACATGTCATCTCAACCAATGGTGTTAAACAATGCAATCCATGTGTGTGCTTAAAATGAGGAAAACAATTGAACAGGTCCAATCATTGGTGGAATGTGGAGTACGGTACTCTCCATCTGAGCAGTGTGCACCCGCGTGATGAAGAACTAGCAATCTCATTAGTGGCAAGAACGTGAAAAAACAAGCAAATAATCTGCCAACCATTAGAAATGGAAATTTGCTCCAGCATTTAATGAACTTAAGTATGCTTAAAGAGAACCTGTCAGCAGGATTTTGCTCAGCAAACTACAGAAACTGTCAGGTCGGCGCCGTTATACTGATTAAAATGATACCTGGGTTGATGAAAAACATTTTCTGGTTGTTGTTTAAACTTTATTTGTAGTTTTCAGTTAGAGATTGTGTTCCTAGGCCGTCTGTGGGGGGGGGGTTGAGTGGGGTTTTACATGGTGCTCTGCTTGCATTTTCTTCTGTATTGGCTTTTTAACAGGTCACTGATCCTTCAGTGACCTGCTCCCTATCTTATATACTGCATATACTATGGTTGGTTTAGAAAAACAAATTAACATTGGTCAGATTTGTGCCATCGGTGGCACCGGTGCAGTAGCATGTGTAGCATTATATCTCTAATATTGAAGGGTAAAAAAAAACCATCATCAAAATGATGCTGGTGGGGGCTCATGTACAGTAGCATCTAGCTCTTCACTGGCTCCCATTCCCTCAGCGTATCCAGTTCAAATGACTAATACTGACCTACAAAGCCATCCATAACCTGTCTCCTCCATATATCTCTGAACTAATCTCCCGATATCTTCCCTCACGTAATCTCCGGTCCTCCCAAGACCTCCTTCTCTCCTCCTTATTCGCTCCTCACCCAACCGCCTCCAAGACTTCTCCTAAATATCCCCCATCCTCTGGAATTCTTTGCCCCAATCCGTCCGACTATCAACCACATTCGGATCCTTCAGACGGAACCTGAAAACCCACCTCTTGAGGAAAGCCTACAGCCTGCACTGACCCCGCTGCCTCCTCACCACTAACGGAGCTACCGCCTCACCAACACCGGCGCTCCTGCAACCCTCAACCTATTGTCTCCTTCCCCACCTTCCTGTAGAATGTAAGCCCGCAAGGGCAGTGTCCTCGCCCCTCTGTATCAGTCTGTAATTGTTAGTTTGCTTACTGTAAGTGATATCTGTAATTTGTATGTAACCCCTTCTCATGTACAGCACCATGGAATCAATGGTGCTAGATAAATAAATAATAACAATAATAATACTGTAGCCAATTTGTTTATCTAGAAAATGTCCATTGGCATTTGTGCAGTAGCATCTATCGGAATACGATAGATTCTACTATGCAGGCACCATATTACTGCAGCCAAATTTTTTTTCTCTAGCAAAATGGCGCCGTCGGCAGCACCTGTGCAGCAGCATCTATCTCGTTCCAATAGTTGCTACTGCGCAAGCGCTACCGGCATCAGTTTACTAGTGAAAAAAAATGTGGCTGCAGTAAAATGGCACCAGCGGTGTTGCCTGCTCAGTAGTATCTATGAGAACGCAATAGATGATACTGCGCATGCTGATGAAGGGTTTTTTTTACCCAGCAATATTAGAGGAGTAATGCTACACATGCTACTGTGCAGGCGCCGGCGCCATTTTGCTCAGTCATTTTGTTCTTCCTATCCCACCATAGTATATGCAGTATGTAAAATAGGAGGCAGGTCAGTGAAGGATCAGTGACCTGTTCTAAGCCCAAACATGCATATGTAAGCAGAGCACCACATAATGCCCCACCCACAGCCCTTCCCATAGTCCCACCCATAGGCCGCCCCGAAGTACGAGAATCTGACTAACTGAAAACTATAAATAAAGATTAAACAACTACAAGACAGATTTCACCAACCCAGGTATGATTTTAGTCAGTGTAACGGCGCCAACCTGACACTGTCTGTAGTTTACTGAGCAAAATCCTGCTGACAGGTTAATTTTAAACAAAAATTGCATGACTTTTTAAAAAGTCACAAATTATGTAGTAGCCTATAATATCTGTAAACCCCAAACCTGGCCAAGAATGATGAACATGGAAAAAGTCAAACACATATAAAATTGTCTTCAGTAAGTGAATAATTCAAATTAGCAAATGAAAACAGGCAAAAAAAACAGCAAAAACGAGACAAAACAAAAGTGCAAATGCAAAAATGAATTAGGTCCCTTATGTTTATTTCAGATACAATGTGGCTATTCTTAAGCAAATCACATAACATAGTGCAAGATTGTGGCCCTATAAACATACTAAGATTGTGGCCCTATAAACATACAAAAAATGAATAAAAAAATCTAGCACAAGAAAATAAAATAAAATAAAAACTTTTTTTTTCTACATTAAAGATTATAATAGGAAGACAAAACCTGTTGTAGTTCAGCTAAAGAACAGGTTTTTGTGAGAACATAGTGATGAAATCCCTCCCAGCTGAAATCAAACTGCTACACTTTAGAATGGACCCATCTGTTTTTTACGAATTACACTTAAGACTTTTTTTTAACTTGCTGAGATAAACTTAATTTCTTCAATCACTTGGAGATGGCACAATCTCTATGTGCAGACAACTCGACTTTATCTTTACTGGGGAAAAAGAAATCAATTCTTTTTAGCTAATTGCCTTTTATAACTCATTCATTACGAGGGAAGAGCGTTGAATTGTTATTATGTAAGAGAAGAATTCTCAGCAGATGGTGGATGATAATTCACAGTGTTGTCCTGTCAACAGTCTCCAACTCAAAAAAAATCAACAAACTAAAAGTAAAAAAAAAACCCATTCAGATGGTTCCCTTATAATACAGCATATCAGGCAATCTAACACCATTTGTAGTCATAAATTCCTCTATATGATTATTAAGTGAATGATTACTTACAAAGGTTATAATTGATAACATTGATAACAATAAATGTCACGCCCACTTTTCAATATCCAGGTTGTTCTTTCATAACAACCCCTACTGTAAAAAATATATATTTTTCTTCATATAAATCACATTTTATTATATATTTATAATGAAAAAAGTCCTACATATATTAAGTATCAAAGCAACCATAATAACTTGAAGAATTAATTCAGTCTAAAAAATGAACAGTAAAAAATAAGCAAAAAAAATATTCCCAACATTTTTTCTTTCTCTGTGACACAAAAAGTGAAAAATAATACACTGCTCAAAAAAATAAAAGGAACATTAAAATTCAACATCCTAGATATCACTGAATGAAATATTCCAGTTTTAAATCTTTATTCATTACATAGTGGAATGTGTTGAGATCAATAAAACCTAAAAATGATCAAAACAAATCACAACTAATATCCCACGGAGGTCTGGAGTTGGAATGATGCTCAAAATCAAAGTGGAAAATGAAGTTACAGGCTGATGCATCTTCAGTGGAAATGCCTCAAGACAAGGAAATCTTGCTCAGTAGTGTTTCCGACCTTCACGTGCCTGTAGGACCTCCCTACAACACCTGGGCATGCTCCTGATGAGACAGTGGATGGTGTCCTGGAGGATCTCTTCCCAGACCTATGCTAAAGCATCCGACATGATGTCCCAGATGTGTTCAATCGAATTCAGGTCTGGGAAACGGGCGGGCCCGTCCATAGCCTGAATGCCTTCATCTTGCAGGAACTGCTGACACACTCCAGCCACATGAGGTCTGGCATTATCCTGCATTAGGAGGAACCCAGGGCCAACCGCACCAGCATATGGTCTCCCAACGGGTCTGAGGATCTCATCTCGGTACCTAATGGCAGACAGGCTTCCTTTGGTGAGCACATGGAGGGCTGTGCGGCCCTCCAAAGAAATGACATCCGACACCATTACTGACCCACTGCCAAACCAGTCATGCTGAAGGATGTTGCAGGCAGACTCTGTCACGTCTGTCACATGTGCTCAGTGTGAACCTGCTTTCATCTGTGAAGAGCACAGGGCACCAGTGGTGAATTTGCGAATCCTGGTGTTCTGTAACCTGTAACCCCCCCCAGGCGTTTGTAACTAAAAGAGCCACCTTGTGCAGCACTAATGCTGCATTCTGACAAAGTGGCTCTTTTAGTGCTTGTTCCTGACACTGCTGAAATAATCGCTTATGAAATTTGTCCCTCATACCTTGAAATTGTCCTGGGGCATGTCTTTCCCCCCTAATACAGATGCACCACAGCCATCACTCATGGCCTCTGTGCGCCGGGCGCCGCCTCCTCTTCCTTCATTAGCATCCCCTGCACTGTAAGTTCGAAGCGCATGCCAGGAACAAGAACTAAAATAGACACCTTGCTGCACAAGGTGGCTCTTTTAGTTACAAACGCCTGGGAGGGTGACAGGTTCCCTTTAAGTTTTCCCTTTATATTTTTGAGCAGTGTATATACATGGTCCAAAAAAAGCTTCAGCTACTAAAATGTGGAGAATTTCCAAATTGGAGGTGTTTCTGTGCTGAAATAATAATATAAATGTACACCTGTTGAGTAATGCATAATGGCTGTGACTGACCGTACAGGAACGTGGACTGATCATACTACAGCTCCTGGGCAGGGGAGGAAGCAAAAGAGGAAGCAGACATTGCAGAAGGGGATCACAGCTGATATATTCTGTGAGGTAAAAAATGTTTTTTAACAGGCAGGGAAAAGTTTTACCTCACAGAAAGCAGCAGTTGCCATCTCTGCATGGTCGGACTGTCACAACTCCTCTGCTGAGGGTGTCTGTGATGGACAGCTCTGTCATTCTATCTAGTGCTGGGGCATGCTGAACTGTCGATGCTTTAATTGATAGCTCAGTTGACCTATCTGAGACTGGGAGGTACAGAGATTTCTCCAGGTGCTCCCTGTTCTTAGTAATTGCCCTGCTATCTAGGTGAGTTGTCTGGATCACTGCAAGTCAAAGCTTCTGCTCTCTGTTGTGTGTTTGCCTGACTCCTGTGCTGTGAATTTTGATCCACTGCTGCCTGACATTTTGTACCTTGTTCTGACTATCGATTTGTTTTTGCCCCTTTGGTTAGATCTGTAATTTTTGAAAGTTATCGGTATCGGATTGTATCGGCCGATATTCAAAAAATATCGGATATCGCCGATACCGATACCTGATACCAATACAAGTCAATCGGACACAAATATCGGAATGTATCCTGGAATGGTTCCCAGGGTCTGAAGGAGAAGAAACTCTCCTTCAGGCCCTGGGATCGATATTCATGTAAAAAATAAAGGATAAAAATAAAAAATATGGATATACTCACCCCTCCGGCGGACCCTGGACCTTAGCGGTGTAACCGGCAACCTCCATTCCTAAGAATGAGCGGGTGAAGGACCTTCGATGACGTCGTGGCTTGTGATTGGTCGCGTGACTGCTCATGTGACCGCTCACGTGACCAATAACAAGCCGCGACGTCATCGCAGGTTCTTCACTCGCTCATTCTTAGGAAAGGAGACTGCCAGTTGCAGCGGTTACAACCAGGGCGCGTCCGAGGGTGAGTATATTCATATTTTTTATTTTTATTCTTTATTTTACACATAAATATTCATCCCGATCCCGATTCCCGATATCGCAAAAATATCGGAACTCGGGATCGGAATTCTGATACCGCAAATATCGGCCGATACCCAATACTTGCGGTATCGGAATGCTCAACACTACTTAGCACTGTTGGCACTGACCCCACAATGTCTGATTTTTCTGCCTCACAGCCTGTCTGTGAGTAGTGACTAGCTTCAAATTTTGACTGACCATATACTTTTTTTTATCACCAATGGATCCAATTCATACACTCTGTGATCAGGTGATGAATCTGATCCAGATGGTTCAGGATCTGGCCAGGGAACACCAAAGACTATAATTTCCACAGTCCCAGAGGAGGGGTAGGTTTTCTAGAGCTATGGATGCTTCCCAAAGCTCTCTACTATAGACTATAGAAATGACTCCTGCACCTTCTAAAGTGCAGTTTGCCTTCCCCAAACCAGTAGGGACACTTCCAGGCAAATTTTCATGGGAGAAGGATCAGTGTAGTGTATTCAGGGAGAGCTGAAGACTATGTTTTACCATAAAACCCCAGTCTTCAGGGGATGAGTCCCAGCGGGTGAAAATAATTATGACCCTATTGCGAGGGCATCCTCGGACTTGAGCTTTCCCTTTGTCCCCACCTGTCTCAGAACGGTTTTCCATTGATGCCTTTTTTGATGCCTTAGTAATGATCTATGATGAACCTAACAGGGTCCAGGCTTGAACCTGAAGCAGTAGGGCCGCACTACAGAGGACTATAATTCTGAGTTCTGGTAATGATCCTCTGAGGTTCAATGGAATGATTCAGCTCTCAGGTGTCAGTTTCATCGTGACCTTTCGGATATTCATAGGGACTTTCTGGCTCTACATACCCCAAAGCTCACAAAATGTATATATCCAACAAGGGAAATGACAAGTTTTACAAAAGAAAAAAACCTCTGTAAAATCGTATACTTTATTAAATAGCAAACAAGAGAAAAATAAATATATTTTATACCCAAAACAATTAGCCTCAGTAGGGTTGAGCGAAACGGGTCGGCCATTTTCAGAAGTCGCCGACTTTTGGCAAAGTCGGGTTTCATGAAACCCGACCCGACCCCTGTGTGGGGTCGGCCATGAGGTCGGCGATCTTCTGAATCTGGTATCGGAATTCCGATACCGAGTTCCGATATGCTTGCAATATTGGAAATCGGTATCGGAATCCATATTTAAGTGTAAAATAAAGAATTAAAATAAAAAATATTGCTATACTCACCCTAGGACGCGCCCTGGTACTAACCGGCAGCCTTCCTTCCTTAGAATCAGCGCGTGAAGGACCTTAGATGACGTCGCGGCTTGTGATTGGTCGCGCGACCGCCCATTTGACCGCTCACGCGACCAATCACAAGCCGCGACGTCACCGAAGGTCATTCAAGCGCTGATTCTTAGGAAGGAAGGCTGCCGGAAAGAAGCAGGGCGCGTCCGAGGGTGAGTATATTCCTATTAGGCCCGCACAGAGCCCCGGCAAGCCCGCACAGAGCCCAGGCAGGCCGCACAGACCCCGCCTGCACACACAGACTCGCACAGTGCCTGCCCACGCACCGCCCAAACTCTTTATCACTCCAGAACAGGATGTAGAAGGACAGAAAGGGTTTTTTTACATTCCGATATTTGTGTCCCATTGACTTGCATTGGTATCGGGTATCGGTATCGGTGATATCCGATATTTTTTGGATATCGGCCGATCCAATCCGATACCAATACTTCTTGATATCGGAAGGTATCGCTCAACACTACTAGCTACAGATCAGATAAAGGTAAAATTCAAATTAAGAAAGTCTTCTCATTAGTTAATTGGCATAGTATTAGAAAATGTTTTAACATTATGTTTAGGTGGGAGTACCACCTCAGGGATCCATGCTGATCAGGAGATCAAAGGGATGGAAATCATCTCACTATTTCTCATGCACCTCAGACCACCTGATGTGCTAGACACTGTAGCACAGCTTCTTTGAAGTGAATGACAGGAAGCATCACTGTGCATCCACAAACTTCACAGGAAATTTAGGGATCCCATACGCAATAGATAGTTGTCGGCCAAATGATCCGGCAAACGTATCTCTTGACTTCTCTGCTGACAGGAGCCCGCGACTTGTGTTGTCTTCAAGAAAGCCACTTCCAGAGCCCTCTGGTTATGACTTATCTCACAGAGAGCAAAAGGATCAATAGTCCAAAATCAGTCATATCAGATCCTTAGCTCCTATGACATCATCTGTCAAGGAGAGTCTTGATATCCCCATATACATTAGACTGTAAGCCAAGACCACTGATTGACTAACGTAAGTCTAATGTGTAGGGGTTCTTTTAGCTAGAAGGGAATATTTAGGGTGAAAAGAGTCGGCAATCACAATATTATGATTCTGCTATATTCTCTATGTGAGTGATTTGTATTATAGAACATTTAGAGAAGCTGAGAAGAGTCTAGTTGGTATTTGATCACAACTGTGAAAAATTGAATACTTGCAATCATATCGTCAGATACCGCCAGAGCCGCCGCCTCACCACCGCCAGAGCCGCTGCCTCGCCGCCGCCAGAGCCGCCGCCTCACCACTGCCAGATCCACCGCCTCACCCCTACCTTCTGTCCCCACCATCCCATAGAATGTAAGTCCGCAAGGACAGGGTCCTCTCCCCTCTGTACCAGTCCGTCACTGTAAACCTGTTTACTGTAAACGTTATCTATAACCCTGTATGTAACCCCCTTCTCATGTACAGCACCATGGAACTAATGGTGCTATATAAATAAATAATAATAATAATATCCTAGTGACCAGAAAAACCATTACTAATGTATTGTTACGGATCTGCAACACAGGACTAAGGTAGAAAGGGGAAAACTGACCATGCACTATGACTAGGCTGAAACCCTACGATGCAGTGGACGACCCATTCCTTGCGAATAGACCCACCGACGATCCTAGGTTAATCTCAAGCGAAGACTTGTAGATAAGGGGAATGGGTTCCCTAAAAGAACTAAGGACTGGGTACAAAGATGGGTCACCTCCTAGTAGAAAACACAGAGAAGGTTTCAGATACCAATAGAAACCAGAAACTAAGGCTGGCAGAACCAGAATTACCAGCACTGCACAAATAACACACACAGAACACAAAGCAAAGCACCAAGCTAGAGCTCAAGCAGATTAACACTGTTGTCCAGCAAGGAATGGGAGGCAGATGCTGGTTAATAAAGAGTGATAGAAACACCTGACCCAAGACAAACCCAGCACCTGAGGAAAAATACCAGCAACCAGAACTCCACAAAAGGCGGATAGTCACAAACTAAACAGATTCTAACATGTATGTTATATGTCATATGGTAAGTGTGTTCTCTATTCCTTACATGATTACACTTGTGCTCCCCTTCTTGCCTTGGGAGGAGGTAAATTACTTAATACTATGCTGCCCTCTCCTGCCTTGTTTTGGTATTACAACTTGTAGTACTATGCTGCCCTCTTCTGCCTTAGTTTGGTATTGCAACTTGTTTTTCTGATTTGAAAAGAAGTGGCAGCTGGAAGTGGTGCATGAAGGACGAAAAAGGTCACATTAAGGGCAGTTTTGGTGAGGAGAAGAGGTAGAAAATTGGGGCTCCTGAATTGGGACAAGTGGGAAGTACAAATAGCACCCTATTCGGAGTGACCCACTTTTACAGCAACAGAGTGCTGAGACAAGAACTGCAGAACTGCACAGCAGATTCCCCGGATACTCCAATCCGATTAAGGTTGGATGATCCTCCCCCTTCACGTAGCACAGTTAGTCAAATGGAAAGCTACCGCCATCTTCCCAAGGCCAGAACCGAGAAAATGCTTTGACCATCGCAATGTGAAAGAAAAAGTTTATCAGCTACCCATGACTGTTACATTGAAAAAATATAAGAAATGTTACCAGTCTTCAGTAAAGTTCTGTTTGGTGTCGAGATCCCGCCTCTGCACAGGGGGAATCTCAAACCATCTCCGCTGCGGTCTCCCATTCTTCTCCAGCCACGGTGGAGTCTGCTCAGTGGAGACGTCAGTCCCAGCATCTATCTCAGGCTGATACTGGATGACTGGTTACTGCTGCTTTTCCAGCTTCTGCCATTGTAGCCAGTACTGGGCAGCGGCGAGCAGACGTGTTTGGGACTAAGTTCTGCTCTTCCCTATCTGAGCATGCCCAGGGCAAGATCTCTCATTGGAGATCAAGGGTCACATGCTCACATACTGCAGCAAATGCCATTTGTCCTTTAGGAAGGTCCTGAAGGTGTTCTTCTGTGGCTGACTCCCATTGGTCCTTCTGGGAAGGTCCTGTTCTTGCTGCAGCTATAAAAAATTTGCATGGCTGCACGCCCATGCGCTAGTGTACATTTGGAATCATGTGTGTGTTGATGAGTGCAAGTCGTTCTTTAAAATCCCCTCCCTTGTGTATGACTGTTTGCAAAAGGTGGATGCTTGCTGTCTAGCGCCCGACTAAGCTGTCAACATAAAGACACATGATACAGCGTCTATTGCTGTAACCGCCAGTGTGCCGTCGTGTGCTTATAGAGCGCTTTCCTATCCCAAGTCTTGGTGGTGTATGCTTCCTTCATCTGTGGCCTCATAACTTGCGGGCATCAACATAACTCTCAGTCTCATATATCTATTGTCTCCCCTTTTATAATTGCCACCTAACCTAGGGATTGTTAAGGTCCTTCACACTAAGCGAGGTCGCTAGCGAGATCGCTGCTGAGTCACAAGTTTTGTGACGCAACAGCGACCTCAGTAGCGATCTCGCTATGTTTGACACATAGCAGCGACCAGGCCCCTGCTGCGAGATCGCTGGTCGTGTCGGAATGGCCTGGACCTTTTTTGATCGTTGAGGTCCCACTGGGTAGCACATATCGCTGTGTTTGACACCTTACCAACAACCTCGTTGATGACTCAGACACCGACACATAGGCGTGCATTTGCGTTGCCTTTTCCACACCCCTCCGCTCCGATTGGTGGTCGCTACTGTGTTCTGATTAGCGGTCATGCCTTCAAAAGAAGGCGACATAGTAGCGCTTCCATCCTTTGTTCCTGACCGCGTGGTGGTTTGCCGATCGTTGTAGAGTTCTCCGGCCTGCGACTCCTCTTCGATTTATCTATTCTTCAACGGTTCTTCTGACACCTTTTGTGCACGGTAGGTATCGTTTGGGGTCTCAAATGCGTTCCCACCGAAGGGCTATTGTGTCGCCTCATAAGGCAAAGCTGCCACCAATCAGAACGCAGTAGCGACCACCAATCGGAACTGATTGGGCGCGGAAAAGGCAACGCAAATGCACGCCTGTGTGACTACAACGTCACACAGGACGTCCCTCATCGAGGTCTGAATCGTCATAATAGCTGCCATGTGACAGGGTCACAACGACCAACGACATCGTTGTACAGGTCGCTACAGGTCGCCGCATCGCTGCTGCGTCATTGGGAAGATCTCACTGTTTGACATCTCACCAGCGACCACATAGCGACGCAGCAACGATCCCTGACAGGTCGTATCGTTGTCGGGATCGCTTTAGCGTCGCTAAGTGTGACGGGGCCTTTAGAGCCATCGGAGTCACCATGACTGAACCATCCTCCGGGATACTAGGCCCTGCATCTCACAAGGCGGTGCTTCAATATGACCACCAATTTGCATGAGGATTACAAAGGAAGAGTGGCCCGGTACACATTGCATACTGCTTCTGTTCGGCAATCTCGTTACTTACAGTGACTTCAAACTTTTCCTCTCAGCCTTGAAGACACCTGTATTATTGATCAGAGAATATAACTTCAGTGTGAATGGTTGTCCATGGTACAGCTTTTATTGATGCATCTATCAGACTGCCAAAAACATTTCACCGTAACGAGTAAAGATCACCATATCATGCCTAATTACCACCATTCTAAAATATAGTAATCGCAACATGCCAAAAGTGACCAAATTATAATCAAGTAGGGCAGATCTTTTTTTTTACTTCATCAATAAAGAGCAGGGATCTTTGAACACAAATACCTCCATCACTACAGGCAGTATATGAGACTGATGTAAGTTTTTTAAATCCTTTATACAAGTCTATAATTGTTGACCGAATATTCGTAAGAACATTTGTTGATTAATTTTTGCTGGTGTAAATATGTCAGTAATCACCAGGTGAACAAGCAAAATGTTCATTCATCAGGAGATCCGATTTTTATGTATCCATGAAAATCATCATTATCAACAGCACATCTCCCAGTGTAAACAGGTGGTATGGTGCTAATAATCTGCATAGTACATGTGCATGGGAGAGGAGCCCAGAAGTACCGTTGAGTCCTGGGTTGAAATCCACCAAGGACAACATCTGCAAGGAGTTTGTATGTTCTCCCCATGTTTGCTTGGATTTCCTCCAGGTTCTTCGGTTTCCTCCCACGCTCCAAAGACATACTGATAGGTAGAGTTGAGCGACCTTGACCTTTTTAGAGTCGAGCCGGGTTTCGCGAAACCCGACTATCTCAAAAGTCGGGTCAAGTGAAATTGGCCGATTATGACGTAAAGTCGGGATCGACCGAAACACGAAACCCAATGCAAGTCAATGGGGCAGCATAGTCGGCAGTGAGTGGGGGCCAGGAAAACACCTAGAGTGCCCATTTTAATGTCAAAACCATCCATTCTTCTTAATAAAGCTTGTCAAGTGTAATTTACCTTATAATAATTGGAAGGCATTTGAAATTGGGGGTCATTTGGCTAAAGTTGTGGTGGGTAGGGCTGGTTCAAGTAATTAGTGGGCCCAGGAAATCTGGACCACGTCACGGCAGTGGAGCAGGGAGAGGTAAGTATTTCAACTTTGCAAGTGCTGTGAAACTGAGCAAGCAGGGGGGGCCCACTCGTTGGCATTGGCACTGGCACAGGGCCCCTCAAAGTACAGCGGTGTGTTTGCACGGCGGGGGCGCCTCCCACCGGCAGCAACACTTTTGCGTACCATGAGAGGCCCTGTGCCAGTGACGTCGCCAACTAGTATTCCTCCCCCCACCTGATGAAGGAACCTGCACTTTCATCTGCACCTTCCTGTTTGTCCCCGTGTAAGGTGGTATGGTATGCGGGAAGGGGGACCTGACTTTCAGCAGGGTCACAATCTTGCAGTGTAGCGTGCACGGGAAATGTTGCGTTATGGGTCAATGTACCAGCAGACTCATCTATCACTGGCTGGGCAATGGGCAGGATGAGGAGGAAACACAGATATAGGCCCAAAGAATAAAGTGGGCTAAATGCAGTTCAAAATTGGTAACACAGGACTAATCAGGGGGCATTGCAGTGGAGGACAACTGGAATGAGAGGCTGACACAGAGAGTAGGCCCAAATCAGTAAGTAGTCGAAATGCAGTTCAAAATTGGCAACAGTAGTAAACAGGCGGCACAGCTTTGTTCAGTGGAGGAGAACAGCAAGGAGTGGCAGACACCGATAGTAGGCCCCAACCCAACTAGTAGGCCAAATGCAGTCTAACATTAACAACTACTTAACGAGCGCCTGAAAACGGAATTTCAGGACAGGAAACCAGGAGAACAGCAAGGAGCGGCAGACACCGATAGTAGGCCCCAAACCAACTAGTACGCCAAATGCAGTTGTTCCGTTTAACCACAATTTAATGAGAGCCTGAAGATAGAAGTTCAGGAAAGGCAACCTGGAGAACACCTTGGAGTGGAAAACACCATCTCTCTACACCCCATACCCAATTTGTACGTCTAATGCAGCGTAGTTTCCAACAACTACTAAACGAGAGCATGATGATCAAAGCATTGGCGAGGAAACCTGGGGAACACCTTGGAGTGGAGCACACCATCTCTCTACACCCCATACCCAATTTGTAGGCCTAATGCAGCGTAGTTTCCAACAACTACTAAACGAGAGCATGATGATCGAAGCATTGGCGAGGAAACCTGGGGAACACCTTGGAGTGGAACACACCATCTCTCTACAGTGGAACACACCATCTCTCTACACCCCATACCCAATTTGTAGGCCTAATGCAGCGTAGTTTCCAACAACTACTAAACGAGAGCCGGAAGATCGAAGCTCAGGAAAGGCAACCTGGAGAACACCTTGGAGTGGAACACACCATCTCTCTACACCCCATACCCAATTTGTAGGCCTAATGCAGCGTAGTTTCCAACAACTACTAAACGAGAGCCGGAAGATCGAAGCTCAGGAAAGGCAACCTGGGGAACACCTTGGAGTGGAACACACCATCTCTCTACACCCCATACCCAATTTGTAGGCCTAATGCAGCGTAGTTTCCAACAACTACTAAACGAGAGCCGGAAGATCGAAGCAATGGAGAGGAAACCTGGGGAACACCTTGGAGTGTAACACACCATCTCTCTACACCCCATACCCAATTTGTAGGCCTAATGCAGCGTAGTTTCCAACAACTACTAAACGAGAGCTGGAAGATCGAAGCAATGGAGAGGAAACCTGGGGAACACCTTGGAGTGTAACACACCATCTCTCTACACCCCATACCCAATTTGTAGGCCTAATGCAGCGTAGTTTCCAACAACTACTAAACGAGAGCCGGAAGATCGAAGCAATGGAGAGGAAACCTGGGGAACACCTTGGAGTGTAACACACCATCTCTCTACACCCCATACCCAATTTGTAGGCCTAATGCAGCGTAGTTTCCAACAACTACTAAACGAGAGCCGGAAGATCGAAGCAATGGAGAGGAAACCTGGGGAACACCTTGGAGTGTAACACACCATCTCTCTACACCCCATACCCAATTTGTAGGCCTAATGCAGCGTAGTTTCCAACAACTACTAAACGAGAGCATGAAGATCGAAGCAATGGAGAGGAAACCTGGGGAACACCTTGGAGTGGAACACACCATCTCTCTACACCCCATACCCAATTTGTAGGCCTAATGCAGCGTAGTTTCCAACAACTACTAAACGAGAGCATGATGATCGAAGCATTGGCGAGGAAACCTGGGGAACACCTTGGAGTGGAACACACCATCTCTCTACAGTGGAACACACCATCTCTCTACACCCCATACCCAATTTGTAGGCCTAATGCAGCGTAGGTTCCAACAACTACTAAACGAGAGCCGGAAGATCGAAGCTCAGGAAAGGCAACCTGGGGAACACCTTGGAGTGGAACACACCATCTCTCTACACCCCATACCCAATTTGTAGGCCCAATGCAGCGTAGTTTCCAACAACTACTAAACGAGAGCCGAAAGATCGAAGCTCAGGAAAGGCAACCTGGGGAACACCTTGGAGTGTAACAAACCCTCTCTCTACACCACGGAAGGGCTGATTCTTAGGAAGGAAGGCTGTCGGAAAGAAGCAGGGCGCGTCCGAGGGTGATTATATTCTTATTAGGTATATACTCACCCTCGGACGCGCCCTGCTTCTTTATTTGTAATGAATGTTTATTTGCAATGTGGTTTTGACTTACTCTATTTTTTTGGTAAATAATGATTTTATTATTTTCATTGTTTTGCATCTTCTTGGCAATAATATAAAGAAGACGCGACAGGACAACACTCGGTGGATGCCATATCTGTGTTTAAAATTGAAAAAACCTTTCAGTTAACTACTTGCAGGAGAAAGTTATTGTAGCTGGTGGCCATTTTTAGTACTGTACCAGATTTTTGTTGTATGTGTTTGTTTTTAATGTTAAAATGTCTGCATTTGATATCTCTCCAGTATTTTCTTTTTTATAAGCAAAATACTTATTTTTATATTTTCTGATGTTGGTTCCAGGGGTACACGGGCAGCAGTGGTGTGGTCAGTGGAGGCCTAGTGGAAGGAGTGACCGCAGACAGGCATCGAAGGCCTAAAATAATAACACATGGCTGTAGGCAATTTTAAATTGGTTCCAGGGGTACACGGGCAGCAGTGGTGTGGTCAGTGGAGGCCTAGTGGAAGGAGTGACCGCAGACAGGCATCAAAGGCCTAAAATAATAACACATGGCTGTAGGCAATTTTAAATTGGTTCCAGGGGTACACGGGCAGCAGTGGTGTGGTCAGTGGAGGCCTAGTGGAAGGAGTGACCACAGACAGGCATCGAAGGCCTAACATAACAAAAATGTCAATACAATGGTATTGTCAGTGGCAGGCATTGAAGGATGTCAGCGCATAGACTAAACATTGGTGGAGCTGTGAGATAATTTTGCAAGTGGTAGAGCACTGTTTGAGCTGGGGTGGGGGGAAACTGTCTTGTGGCCGGCGGTACAGGCCCAGGGCCCCTCATATTACAATGGTGTGTCTGACGTTGGGTGCGCACCACCACCGCCAGAGACACTTTATTGTAGTAGGAGGGACCCAGTGGCAGTGCCGTCGACCAAAAGCGGGC
This sequence comes from Ranitomeya imitator, assembly GCF_032444005.1. NCBI lineage: Eukaryota > Metazoa > Chordata > Amphibia > Anura > Dendrobatidae > Ranitomeya > Ranitomeya imitator. Next base: position 67,094,058 of record NC_091283.1, read on the forward strand.
TCACCCACCTCTTCAGACAAACTGCACTCTCACGGGTGCTGTCGCCAAGTGTCGATACCACGGCCCCGTGTGGGGAGTTTGGCCATTTAGTGAGGTGTAAACATGTCGTATGCTGGACAATCAGGTGCAGAAAATTACGAGATTGGAAAAGGCATTCAGAATAGTCCACAGGCAAGACCTTTTCATAGGAAAGCTAGGTGTCAGCCGGGCAAGGTGGGGCAAAAGATTTCGAAATCCAGTTGTGGTTCATTTTAATGAAGGTTAGATCATCTACATTTTGGGTAGCCAGACGAGTCCTTTTTTCTGTTAGTATTGAACCTGCAGCACTGAATACTCTTTCTGATAGGACACTAGCTGCCGGGCAAGCAAGCTCCTGCAATGCATATTCTGCCAATTCTGGCCAGGTGTCTAATTTTGATGCCCAGTAATCAAATGGGAATGACGGTTGAGGGAGAACATCGATAAGGGATGAAAAATAGTTTGTAACCATACTGGACAAATGTTGTCTCCTGTCACTTTGAATTGATGCTGCAGTACCTGTCCTGTCTGCGGTCATAGCAAAATCACTCCACAACCTGGTCAGAAAACCCCTCTGGCCAACGCCACTTCTGATTTCTGCCCCTCTGACTCCTCTGGTCTGCTGGCCCCTGCAGCTCGTGTGAGAACGATCACGGGCGCTGTGTGCAGGGAATGCCAGAAGCAAACGGTCAACAAGAGTTGATTGTTTGGTTGCTAATATTAGTTCCAAGTTCTCATGTGGCATTATATTTTGCAATTTGCCTTTATAGCGAGGATCAAGGAGGCAGGCCAACCAGTAATCGTCATCATTCATCATTTTAGTTATGCGTGTGTCCCTTTTGAGGATACGTAAGGCATAATCCGCCATGTGGGCCAAAGTTCCAGTTCTCAAATCTGCGGTTGTGCTTGGTTGAGGGGCAGTTTCAGGCAAATCCACGTCACTTGTGTCCCTCAAAAAACCAGAACCCGGCCTTGCCGCGCCACCAATTTCCAGTGGCCCCGGAAAAGCTTCCTCATTAAAAATATAATCATCCCCATCATCCTCCTCGTCCTCCTCCTCCTCTTCGCCCGCTACCTCGTCCTGTACACTGCCCTGGCCAGACAATGGCTGACTGTCATCAAGGCTTTCCTCTTCCTCAGCTGCAGACGCCTGATCCTTTATGTGCGTCAAACTTTGCATCAGCAGACGCATTAGGGGGATGCTCATGCTTATTATGGCGTTGTCTGCACTAACCAGCCGTGTGCATTCCTCAAAACACTGAAGGACTTGACACATGTCTTGAATCTTCGACCACTGCACACCTGACAACTCCATGTCTGCCATCCTACTGCCTGCCCGTGTATGTGTATCCTCCCACAAAAGCATAACAGCCCGCCTCTGTTCACACAGTCTCTGAAGCATGTGCAGTGTTGAGTTCCACCTTGTTGCAACGTCTATGATTAGGCGATGCTGGGGAAGGTTCAAAGAACGCTGATAGGTCTGCATATGGCTGGAGTGTAAGGGCGAACGGCGGATATGTGAGCAAAGTCCACGCACTTTGAGGAGCAGAACGGATAACCCTGGACAACTTTTCAGGAAGCACTGCACCACCAGGTTTAAGGTGTGAGCCAGGCAAGGAATGTGTTTCAGTTGGGAAAGGGAGATGGCAGCCATGAAATTCCTTCCGTTATCACTCACTACCTTGCCTGCCTCAAGATCTACAGTGCCCAGCCACGACTGCGTTTCTTTCTGCAAGAACTCGGACAGAACTTCCGCGGTGTGTCTGTTGTCGCCCAAACACTTCATAGCCAATACAGCCTGCTGACATTTGCCAGTAGCTGCCCCATAATGGGAGACCTGGTGTGCAACAGTGGCAGCTGCGGATGGAGTGGTTGTGCGACTGCGGTCTGAGGACGAGCTCTCGCTTCTGCAGGAGGACGAAGAGGAGGAGGAGGGGGTGCGAACGGCTACAGCCAATTGTTTCCTAGACCGTGGGCTAGGCAGAACTGTCCCAAACTTGCTGTCCCCTGTGGACCCTGCATCCACCACATTTACCCAGTGTGCCGTGATGGACACGTAACGTCCCTGGCCATGCCTACTGGTCCATGCATCTGTTGTCAGGTGCACCTTTGTGCTCACAGATTGCCTGAGTGCATGGACGATGCGCTCTTTAACATGCTGTTGGAGGGCTGGGATGGCTTTTCTGGAAAAAAAAGTGTCGATTGGGTAGCTCGTAGCGTGGTACAGCGTAGTCCATCAGGGCTTTGAAAGCTTCGCTTTCAACTAACCGGTAGGGCATCATCTCTAACGAGATTAGTCTAGCTATGTGTGCGTTCAAACCCTGTGTACGCGGATGCGAGGCTAAGTACTTCCTTTTTCTAACCATAGTCTCATGTAGGGTGAGCTGGACTGGAGAGCTGGAGATCGTGGAACTAGCGGGGGTGCCGGTGGACAAGGCAGACTGAGAGACGGTGGGAGATGGTATTGTTGCCACCGGTGCCCTAGATGCAGTGTTTCCTACTACGAAACTGGTGATTCCCTGACCCTGACTGCTTTGGCCTGGCAAAGAAACCTGCACAGATACTGCAGGTGGTGCGGAAAATGGTGGCCCTACACTGCCGGAAGGGATGTTGCGTTGCTGACTAGCTTCATTGGCCGAGGGTGCTACAACCTTAAGGGACGTTTGGTAGTTAGTCCAGGCTTGCAAATGCATGGTGGTTAAATGTCTATGCATGCAACTTGTATTGAGACTTTTCAGATTCTGTCCTCTGCTTAAGGTAGTTGAACATTTTTGACAGATGACTTTGCGCTGATCAATTGGATGTTGTTTAAAAAAATGCCAGACTGCACTCTTTCTAGCATCGGATACCTTTTCAGGCATTGCAGACTGAGCTTTAACCGGATGGCCACGCTGTCCTCCAACAGGTTTTGGCTTTGCCACGCGTTTTGGGCAAGATACGGGCCCGGCAGATGGAACCTGTTGCGATGTTGATGCCTGCTGCGGCCCCTCCTCCTCCGCTTCAGAACTGCTGCCGCCTGCACCCTGTTCCCCCAATGGCTGCCAATCGGGGTCAAGAACTGGGTCATCTATTACCTCTTCTTGTAGCTCGTGTGCAACTTCGTCTGTGTCACCATGTCGGTCGGTGGTATAGCGTTCGTGATGGGGCAACATAGTCTCATCAGGGTCTGATTCTTGATCAGCACCCTGCGAGGGCAATGTTGTGGTCTGAGTCAAAGGACCAGCATAGTAGTCTGGCTGTGGCTGTGCATCAGTGCACTCCATGTCAGATTCAACTTGTAATGGGCATGGACTGTTAACTGCTTCACTTTCTAAGCCAGGGACGGTATGTGTAAAGAGCTCCATGGAGTAACCCGTTGTGTCGCCTGCTGCATTCTTCTCTGTTGTTGTTTTTGCTGAAGAGGACAAGGAAGCGACTTGTCCCTGACCGTGAACATCCACTAACGACGCGCTGCTTTGACATTTACCAGTTTCACGAGAGGAGGCAAAAGAGCTAGAGGCTGAGTCAGCAAGATAAGCCAAAACTTGCTCTTGCTGCTCCGGCTTTAAAAGCGGTTTTCCTACTCCCAGAAAAGGGAGCGTTCGAGGCCTTGTGTAGCCAGACGACGAACCTGGCTCCACAGCTCCAGACTTAGGTGCAATATTTTTTTTCCCACGACCAGCTGATGCTCCACCACTACCACTACCCTCATTACCAGCTGACAATGAACGCCCCCGGCCACGACCTCTTCCACCATACTTCCTCATTGTTTTAAAAACGTAAACAAACTAACGGTATTTGTTGCTGTCACACAAATTACACGGTGAGCTATAACTTCAGTATGATTTAGCTACCCCTTTACAGGTAAGTGAGACCACAACGAAAATCAGGCACAATGTTACACACTCTGTTGTTGGTGGCAACAAATGAGAGAGATGCCACACACGCAGGACTGTCACTGAAGCACAAATGTAAATATTAATCTCCCACTGATTTGATTTTTTTTTTTTTTTTTAAGGGAGACTTTAGGAAAAAAAAATAATAGAATAAAATGATTTTTTCAGGAAGAATTTAGAAACCAAATAAAATAAAATGATTTTTTCAGGGAGAATTTAGAAAACAAATAAAACAAAAAAAGGCTTTCTATGGCCCACTGAGTGAGAGATGACGCACACAGGAGTCAGGAGTGGCACACAAGCCCAGAGGCCAATATTTATCTCCCACTGATTGATGTAGTGATTTTTTCAGGTAGATTTTGGAACCCAAATCAAGCTAAAAAAAATAATAGGCTTTCTATGGCCCACAATTGGAGAGAGAGAGAGAGATGGCACACCCAGGAGTCAAGACTGGCACACAAGCAGAAAGGGCAATATTAATCTCCCACTGATTTGTTTTTTTTTGTTTGTTTTTTCAGGGAGACTTTAGGAAAAAAAAAATAGAATAAAATGATTTTTTCAGGAAGAATTTAGAAACCAAAGAAAATAAAATGATTTTTTCAGGGAGAATTTAGAAAACAAATAAAACAAAAAAAGGCTTTCTATGGCCCACTGAGTGAGAGATGACGCACACAGGAGTCAGGAGTGGCACACAAGCCCAGAGGCCAATATTTATCTCCCACTTTTTTTTTTTTGTTCCAGGGAAAATTTATAAACCCAATAAAAAAAATAATAAATAGGCTTTCTATGGCCCACTATCTGAGAGACAGAGAGAGATGGCACGCTTAGGACTGGCACACAAGCCCAAAGGCCAATATTAATCTCCCTTTTTTTTTTAAGGGAGAATTTATAAAACCAAAAAAAAATAAATAAATAGGCTTTCTATGGCCCACTATTTGTGAGAGAGATGGCACGCTCAGGACTGGCACACAAGCCCAGAGGCCAATATTAATCTCCCACTTTTTTTTTTTTTTCCAGGGAAAATTTATAAACCCAATAAAAAAAAATAAAAATAAATAGGCTTTATATGGCCCACTATCTGAGAGAGAGAGAGATGGCACGCTTAGGACTGGCACACAAGCCCAGAGGCCAATATTTATCTCCCACTGATTGATGTAGTGATTTTTTCAGGTAGATTTTGGAACCCAAATCAAGCTAAAAAAAATAATAGGCTTTCTATGGCCCACAATTGGAGAGAGAGAGAGATGGCACACCCAGGAGTCAAGACTGGCACACAAGCAGAAAGGGCAATATTAATCTCCCACTGATTTGTTTTTTTTTTGTTTTTTTTCAGGGAGACTTTAAAAAAAAAAAAAAATAGAATAAAATGATTTTTTCAGGAAGAATTTAGAAACCAAAGAAAATAAAATGATTTTTTCAGGGAGAATTTAGAAAACAAATAAAACAAAAAAAGGCTTTCTATGGCCCACTGAGTGAGAGATGACGCACACAGGAGTCAGGAGTGGCACACAAGCCCAGAGGCCAATATTTATCTCCCACTTTTTTTTTTTTGTTCCAGGGAAAATTTATAAACCCAATAAAAAAAATAATAAATAGGCTTTCTATGGCCCACTATCTGAGAGACAGAGAGAGATGGCACGCTTAGGACTGGCACACAAGCCCAAAGGCCAATATTAATCTCCCTTTTTTTTTTAAGGGAGAATTTATAAAACCAAAAAAAAATAAATAAATAGGCTTTCTATGGCCCACTATTTGTGAGAGAGATGGCACGCTCAGGACTGGCACACAAGCCCAGAGGCCAATATTAATCTCCCACTTTTTTTTTTTTTTCCAGGGAAAATTTATAAACCCAATAAAAAAAAATAAAAATAAATAGGCTTTATATGGCCCACTATCTGAGAGAGAGAGAGATGGCACGCTTAGGACTGGCACACAAGCCCAAAGGCCAATATTAATCTCCCACTGATTGATTTATTGATTTTTTCAGGTAGAATTTAGAACCCAAATAAAGCAAAAAAAAAAAAATGGGCTTTCTATGGCCCACTGAGTGAGTGATGATGCACACAGGAGTCAGGAGTGGCACACAAGCCCTGAGGCCAATATTTTTCTCCCACTGATTGATGTAGTGATTTTTTCAGGTAGATTTTAGAACCAAAATCAAGCAAAAAAATAAATGGGCTTTCTATGGCCCACTGAGTGAGTGATGATGCACACAGGAGTCAAGAGTGGCACACAAGCCCTGAGGCCAATATTTTTCTCCCACTGATTGATGTAGTGATTTTTTCAGGTAGATTTTATAACCCAAATCAAGCAAAAAAATAAATAGACTTTCTATGGCCCACTGAGTGAGAGATGGCACACACAGGGATGGCACTCTAGCAGAAATGTCAATCTTAATCTCCCACAAAAAAAAAAAAAAACAAAGGAACTGTCCTTCAATTACTATCTCCCTGCAGTAATCTCAGCCAGGTATGGCAGGCAGCAATAAGGAGTGGACTGATGCACAAATTAAATAAAAAGTGTGTACAAACCAAAAAGATAGCTGTGCAGAAAGGAAGGAACAAGAGGATTTGTGCTTTGAAAAAAGCAGTTGGTTTGCACAGCGGCGTACACACAGCAATGCAGCTATCAGGGAGCCTTCTAGGGCAGCCCAATGAGCTACAGCGCTGAGGGGGAAAAAAAAAAATGTAGCTTCCACTGTCCCTGCACACCGAAGGTGGTGTTGGGCAGTGGAAATCGCTACAGCACAAGCGGTTTGGTGGTTAATGGACCCTGCCTAAAGCTATCCCTGCTTCTGACGAAGCGGCAGCAACCTCTCCCTAAGCTCAGATCAGCAGCAGTAACATGGCGGTCGGCGGGAACGCCCCTTTATAGCCCCTGTGACGCCGCAGACAGCAAGCCAATCACTGCAATGCCCTTCTCTAAGATGGTGGGGACCAGGACCTATGTCATCACGCTGCCCACACTCTGCGTTTACCTTCATTGGCTGAGAAATGGCGCTTTTCGCGTCATTGAAACGCGACTTTGGCGCGAAAGTCGCGTACCGCATGGCCGACCCCGCACAGGGGTCGGATCGGGTTTCATGAAACCCGACTTTGCTAAAAGTCGGCGACTTTTGAAAATGAACGACCCGTTTCGCTCAACCCTACTGATAGGGAGTTTATATTGTGTCAGCGATGATGATATCTTTAAAGAGCTGTGGAATTAACGGAGAAATATAAACGAAAAAAAGAAATGGGGATACAACAATCATTTTAGAAATCATTCAATCCTGTATAAACAGGCCAGCAAACAAGTGCTGATGGACTGGAATATAATTAATCTAGCACTCGTCACTGGATTGGTGTCGGTCCTTGTTAATGGGCCAATTGAAAATGCACAGTAGCTGAGAACTACTTGAGTACATGTAAGACCAATCTTCTGGAGATTACTTTGTAATAGCAAATGTTGTATGTCCTCAAAGTCACGCAATGTTTCTTTTTAGATAGAAGAAAGTTTCAATGAATTTTCACAGCAGAAACTTTTTTTTTCAAGACGCTGCGAGATTGTTCCTATCGAGTAAAGAGAGCTTTGTGAAAGAAAGCTCTTATTATTAAAAAGAATCCAGTGGTGCATAGATAAGGGCATTCTCTTCCCATGGTATATTCTTTGAATAATTGCACTGGACTCAAGAGATGTGTTAATGCAATTACACAGCAGGACAAAAGCAAAACAATTAAAGCTAAATGGGTTTCAGCTTGTATTGCTACATTGGTGCATGTGCATAAATCCCAAATCACAGCCTCACCTAAAAAAGACTATGTAGCCTTTCTGTCATCACGGAAGGCCATGAAAACTATGGAAGTACATTTTATAATGTTAACAGTGCCTAGATTGTACATATGCATTGTTAATATATTTTATTTTCAAACGAAAGTGATGGGAAGGGGGTATCTTAGGGGCGTCGTGAGTGTTGCAAAATTTCTCGACAAGAATTGCTGCAGACTCAAGTTCATTGCAGAAATAAAGCTTTACTCGCTAGAGGCACAGGCTTAATGGTTCACACAAATGAAGAAAATGGCTAAGCAAAGTGAGAATTAATTGCTTTTCTTTCTCATAGTTCTTTCCTTGGTGATGCACAAGCATGGGGATCAATGGTGGTTCCCAGGTTGGAACTGTGGTGCCTGGAGCCCACAGGGACAATTGATCCTAAGGGCCCACTCTACAGCTATATGTAAATATCTGTAAGCCGTAAACCCTGTTATAGTGGAGCATCGACTGTAAAACACAGGAGGTTTCTGCACATCTACTGTGCGCCACCATAACTGGGATGTACAATTATGGTAGTTTACGCTAATCGCGTTCTTTGGTTAAAACAAGTTATCACCAATCTATGGGATCTATGGGATAGGCAATTGCTTAGGTCTGACTATTAGAAACTGCACTGATCGGAAGAATGAGGAACTTTTATCCATGATCCCCAGTTGCAGTGGCAGGTGAAATGTCTGACTGCAGCTCCATTCATTCTCTTTGGGCCTTCCAGAACAAAATAAGAGCAGTGCTCGCAGCAACTGTGCGAATGAATGGATTATTGGTCAAGTCGATCATGCCACTCCAATCTAATGGGGATAAAGTTCCACATTCTGCCGATTGGGTCTAAGCAGTCAGTCCTCAACCAATCAATACATTATCACTTATATTGTGGAGAGGTGATTACTTTTTTCAAAGGAGAACCCCTGTAAATGCATCTCTGCTGCTATGATCCAAGCTTGTAATCTGTAATGGAAATAAAGAATCTTCTTCTAATTAATATCAGAGATAGCAAATGACATCCATAAACAACACAATCTACTATACCAAGACCAACAATACCACATACAGGGAAGAAATACCACCACACAATGAGCAGACCACACAGTGACCGAATAATACCACATATTACCAGCATATAGTGACCAAATAATACCACATAGAAAGAGAAATAACGCCACACCATGACTAGACTACATATTCCACCACATAGTGACTGAAAAATACCACATACAAGGGACAAAATACCACCGCACTGTGACCAGACCACAAATTACCACCACTTGGTGACCAAATAATACCACATACAGGGGCTAAATGCCACTACATTGTGACCAGACCAAAAATTACCATCACATGGTAACCGACCACAACAATGCTGATCATGAATACAAGCTACAATACTATCAACACTGTGATTACCATAAATAATATTATCCCCTTAGTGACAGAGTCAGTTTGGTACTTAATAACCAAGCTAATTTTTACAATTCTGACCAGTGTCACCTTATGAGGTTATAGCTCTGGAACACTTCAACGTATCCCACTGATTCTGAGAATGTTTTTTCATGACATATTGTACTTCATGTTAGTGGTAAAATTTATTTGATATAACTTGTGTTTACTTATGAAAAAAATGGAAATTTGGCAAAAATTTTGAAAATTTAGCAATTTTCAAACTTTTAAATTTTGTACCCTTAAATCAGAGAGTAGTGTCACACAAAATAGTTAATAAATAACATTTCCCACATGTCAACTTTACATCAGCACAATTTTGGAAACATAATGTTAAGGGTTAAAAGTTGACCAGCGATTTCTCATTTTTCCAACAAAATTTATAAAACCATTTTTTAGGGACCACCTCACATTTGAAGTGAGTTTGGAGGGTCAATAAAACAGAAAATACCCCAAAGTCACATCATTCTAAAAAATGCACCCTTCAAGGTGCAGAAGACCACATTCATGTTTATTAACGCTTCAGGTGCTTCGCGAGAACTAAAGCAATGTGCTATAAAAAATTTAACATTTTACTTTTTTCACCAAAAATTTACTTTGGAACCATTTTTTTTATTTTCACAAGAGTATCAGGAAAAAATTTGTTGTGCAATTTCTCCTGAGTACGCCGATACCCCGTATGTGAGGGAAAGCCATTGTTTAGGCACATGGCAGGGTTCAGAAGGGAGGGAGCACCTTTTGACTTTTTGAACGCGAAATTGTCTGGAATCAATGGTGGGCACCACGTTGCATTTGGAGACCCCTGATGTACCTAAACAGTAGAATCCCCCCAATTCTAACTCCAACCCTAAAACACCCCTTACCCTAATCTCAACCCTAACCGTAATCCCAACCATAACCACAACCATAACCCTAACCACAAACCTAACCCCAGCACAAACCTAACTCCAACCCTAACACTAGCCTCAACCACCACCCTAGCCCCAGTCCTGACCCTAGCTCAACCCTAAACGCAACAATAACCCTAGCCCCAACCCTAACCCTAGCCCAACCCTAATCCTAGCCCAACCCTTACCCTAGCCCAACCCCAACCCTAGCCCCATCTCTAACCCTAACCCAACCCTAACCCTAATGGAAAAATGGAAATAAATACATTTTTTTATTTTATTATTTTTACCTAACTAAGGGGGTGATAAAGTGGGGCTTGATTTACTATTTTTTTTATTTTGGTCTCTCTGATAGGGTATATCACAGTGATCAAAATGAACCAATATGAAAAAATTCCTATTGCTGCCAGCGCGCTGTGCATGCATCTGCCATTTTCTTCCCGGAAAAAGATGCTGACGGCCAGGGGACAGGACTAGGGGATTGCGGAGGGTCCAGGGACACGGGAGGTACCGGGGGGCTAGGGGGACCCCATTAAATAGGAAATCTGACTTTTTTTCATCCTTTATCACCCACATATCCTTCCTTGTCCCTTGTCCTGCCACCACCCAAATATCCATCCTGGCTCCTCCTATATATCCATCCTGGCCCCTCCATATATTCATCCTGGCCCCTCCATATATCCATCCTTGCAAGCCCATATATCCATCCCTGGCTCCCCCATAGATCCATCCTGGCCCCTCCATATATCCATCCTAGCTCCTCCATATATCCATCCTGGCCCCTCCATATATCCATCCTGGCTCCCCCATAAATCGATCCTGGCTTCTCCATATATCCATTCTGGCTACCCCATATATCCATCCTCGCCCCTCCATATATCCATCCTGGCCCCTTCATATATCCATCCTGGCTTCCCCATTTATCCATCCTGGCCCCTCCATTTATCCATCCTGGCTACTCCATAAATCCATCCTGCTCCCCATATATATCCATTATGGCTCCTCCATATATCAATCTTAGCTACCCCATATATCCATCCTGGCTCCCCCATATATCCATCCTGGCCCCCATGTATCCATCCTGGACCCTCTCTATATATATCCTGTCACCTCCCTATATCCATCCTGGCCGCTCCATATATCCATCCTGGCCCATCCATATGTCCACCCTGGCTCCCCCATATATCCATCCTGGCCCTTCCATATCCATCCTGAACCCTGCATATATGCATTCTGGCCCCCAATATATCCATCCTGGACCCTCCATATATCCATCCTGGACCCTCCATTTATCCATACTGATTCCCCCATATATCCATCCTGGCCTGTCCTTATATGTATCCTGGCCTCTCCACATATATCCATCCTGGCCTCTGCATATATCCATATTGGCCCCTCCATACACCCATCCTGGCCCCTTGTCCTGGCAGAACGCACAGAGATAGAGAGAAAAAAAGATTCCTCTTACCTACCTGGGCTCCCTGTGCCTGCGGAGTCATCCTCTGCAAAACAGGTGCGCTCAGATTAAAATGGATGCTGATCTAGCAGAGGCCCGCATCCGACATGTGTGTGCCCTTTGCATGCGGCGCATGACACTGACGTCATATGCCGGTGACGACAGGGGCACACAATGTTCATCGGGACATGCGTCGTGGTGGTTAAGGTAATGAACTCTGCATGCGCACACCCCTGCACATACTTTGCCTGCACTATTAAAGGGCTTGTGTCCCTAAATGCTGCAGAATTTTTATTGTTTTTTTCCCCACAGCCATCTACCTGGTCCACTGCAAGGGCCCACTGGAGATCTCCCAGATACTCTACCAGAACAGTCCAACCTAGGTGCTCACAGAAAGTTATGTTCAGGAAACAGAATATATGGCTAAATTCACATTAGGCAGTCTCCCAGCAAACCAGAGATTGCCTTGTTGTTGGCTGCTGGGCATGCATGAATTGGCCAAGTTATGTGCTATGCATCTCAATTTTTTCTTATTACCTATAGCAGTAATTCTATTGATATATTTTATATTGTTAGATGGCCACCGGACAAGTCCTGGAGGGGAGATATGTGTCATCGCGGCTGTTAGCTGCGGTGATGTGAGCTCGGAAGTATGCTCCGGCACGTATTGTTCTGAGAGAGTTATTCGGCCATTCCAGGGTCGGGTTTTACGAGCGACCCGTAAGAGATGGGTGGGAATGACCGCTCACATATCTCAACCCCAGGGGCGTGGTTTGGCTAATAAAATGGAGGCCAATGGCTTAATTTTAATTCCGTGTGTGTGGCTGGAGGTGTGGAGACCTCCATTGTGTGTGCGCTAAAGACACTGACCTGAGCGGGGTGACTCGCAATATTATATGGGCTGTTTATTTTTCTGTTTGTTACTTTGTGCCAGAAAAGGCTATTCATTTGTTTTCTTATTCACAGCAGTTTATACCATTTTAATAAACTTGCTCGGACATTTCTGCAATACCACTTCTTGTGCCTACCTCAACCGCAGCCGAGTGAGTACGGACCCCTACAATATTTACATGCTTTAACAATACAGAGTTCAACTTTATTTGTTTGTTAAATTCTTCTTGCAGCAACAACTGAACTTCAACTACAACTCACTAAAGAGGCTGCATGGCACCCAGTCTTTGCCTCTAGTAGAGGACTCTTTGGACCTGCTTCTATGAGAGTAGACCAGCACTGTTGTCCCTCTTCCTCGGCAGTCTGTTAAGATTCATAGCACTGTATTCATGTTCGCTGTAGCGTTCTGAGACACAGCACCTTCTCTCTTTCTTCACACCCTTGGTACAGTCCCCCAAAAACACAAGAGTATTGTCCCTAAATCTCTACATACCAATCAAACCCCAAACATTATGACCAGGATGTAGAAGGTCCTGAGAATGACTAACCTCCTTCACAATGATGCTCCAGGCTGTTTCGGCTCAGTCATTTATCTTACAAAGAGCCTATCAACATGAAAATGCAGTGCAATCTGCAGACACCAGGCTGAGTACATTTATATTTAGTTGTGTGACAAAAGATTCAATGTAACCTGTGTTTGAATCATATAAATCACGATAAAACACTATAAAACACATTCTTATATTTTCGGTTCAGTGGGTTGTCCTCTTAGTGACTAATAACTTTCTTTGTATATACTAATCCGCAGCATTGCACGCTTTGCGGTTCCAAGCGCTGTGGATTAGACAGGGGTGGAAAGAGATGATTTGCATAGCTCTGCTTACTGCAAAGGATTCTGGGTAAACCTGCTATTCTTTGTATTATGCTGCTTGCAAGTACTTCCGTTTCAGGAAAGCATCCACTATGTATTTGTATATGTGTGCATTTAGATGATGCTGTCAATCACTGATAGGACAACCCACTGACCTCAAAATCTCAGAAAGAGCAGAGAGCATCCACCTGGTCAAAAATAGTGTGAAATAGAACCAGTTTTACACAGGTCCAGAATAAAGAACTGAGAACACCTCTTTATTGCTGTATCAGACTTCAGGACACAGTACAGAAAAATGCAAAGTCTTTGTTGCTCTATATTAATGATCAATAGGTGCTCAGTATACCACTGTATGGTCAATTGGTAAAGGATAGAAAAGGGGGCCCTGTGGATGTTCAGGTATGGCAGGTTCGGCTGAACATTTTAAAAAAGATTGATTTGGGTATCAGAATGATACACGAACACGAACTCGGACTCCAAACACTGGTTCTGATCAGCGGTGAGATCATTACCGCCAGTCAAAGAGCAGCGGTTCCAACTCTGTCAGATTACAGTGTGAGTGAGGCAGCAGCTGTGTCCAACGGTGAAAAGGTTATTAACAGCGATAGCAGGCGCTGCTGATGGGAGTATTCATAAGCTGGAGCCTGTGCTATAAATAATTTAGCAAAAAATGACATGGGGTCTGTTCTATATTTGATGACCAATGCAGGCAAAGCTGATAACTGTGGGTGGCAACCCTCAGTAATCAGCTTTATCACTGCTGGTTATCAAGAATAGAGACTGGGGACTGGTATTCCCAGACTGGTAACGGGCCACAGATATTGGATGCGACAATTAGATGGGCCAATTCTGGCACTTTGTCCTGTTCTTTTCACTTGCCCAGTGGGGGTGGAACGTGGGGTGATCATTGTGGGGTTGATGTCAGCTGTTTATGGCATGACAACAAGCTCACAGGTTAGTAATGGAGAAACGTCTATTTGACAGCCCCATACTAACCCCTTATTAAGTTTTGAAATAACACACAATGTTAGGTGTTGAGTTCCCGCCTCTGCACAGGGGTAATCTCAGGCCATCTCCGCTGTGGTCTCCCATTCTTCTCCTGCCGCAGTGGAGTCTGCTCAGCAGAGACGTCGGTCCCAGCGTCTCGCTCAGTCTGACTCTGTGCAAAGGGTTACTGCTGCCTTTCCAGCTTCTGCCATTGTAGCCAGTACTGGGCAGCGGCGAGAAGACATTTTGGGGACTAAGTCCTGCTTCTGAGCATGCCCAGGGTAAGATCTCTCGTTGAAGATCAAGGGTCACATGCTTAGATACTGCAGCTAATCCCATTGGTCCTCTAGGAAGGTCCTGAAGGTGCTCAACTTCTGTGTCAGCCTCCCATTGGTCCTTCTGGGAAGGTCCTGTACGTGCTGCAGCTATAAAAGGTTCGCATGACTGCACGACCATGCGCTAGTATCAATCCAAGTTATGTGCTTTGCGCCAGTGTGGTTATGTGTGATTGTATTCAGGGCCCCGGCTGAAATAAGCCCCTAGAATAACGGCACCTCTGGTGAGGAGATTGTGTGTTTGCATGACCACTGACTGCTATCAGTTCGGCAGTTAGCTTGTGCTCCTATGAGTCTAACAGGGCGCAGTGCTTTCCTTTCACGGCTACTCTGTGAAATAACAGTGCTAGCCTATACTGCCAAATAGTGCCACCATTCACTAGCAACAGGTTCCTCCTGCACGGTGGACCCCGGGCTGCGATTGCATCAATAATAATAAACATCTATATTTACTCGATGCGTTCCGCTAGCCCTAACACACAGTCACAGCAATGTCCTTTAATTTAATTAAATGACACAGACTCCTTTATTTGAAATAAAAAAGCACAGTTATACAGTACTCACCAAGTCAATTGAAGCCATTAATACCTGTAAACAGCAGAAAATAATAAACAACTACAATACTTACCTTACGCCTAATTCACAGATGCCTATGTCACCTGCAAAAGAGGAAAAATAATAAACAACCATATCACTCACCTGTCCGACACAAAAGATAAACCCTATTGTCTCCCCATCATCCAGTTGACACTGACTGGAGTGAAATTGCTCCTGCAGTGTCTAGGACTGATCTCCCATGAGAAAGTACACCAGAGTTCAAAGCTGATGAACCCCGATCAACTTCATCATGGCACAACTCACTGCTTTAGAAAATTCTCACGCAGCGGTGCCATAAGTGAGTGCATTGAGATTTAGCTCAAGGGAGGAAACTTGAGGAGGACAGTTTGCATAGTCCAGGTGCCTTCTGGGAAAAGCAAAGATTCTCCCTCAGCAAGAAGAACGTTGGGTACACCCAGGACAAGCTGCTTAGAAACCATCACCAAACCAGAGATTGAAGCTTGAAAAGGACAAGTTGCATATTTCAGGTGCCTTCTGGGAAAAGCCAAGAGTCTCCCTCAGAAAGAAGATTGTTGGGTACAGCCGGTACCAGCTGCTTGGAAAGCATTGCCAAACCAGGTATTGGAGCCTGAGGAGGACAATATTATGCTCCAGGTGTCTTCTGGGAAAAGCCAAGAGTCTCCCTTAGCAAGAAGATCATTTGGTATGGTCGGAACAGCTGCTTGGAAATCATCTCCAAACCAGGGATTGGAGCTTGAGGAAGACAATTTCCATATTTCCGGTGCCTTCTAGGAAAAGCCAAGAGTCTCCCTCAGCAAGAAGATTGTTGCGTACAACCAGGACCAGCTTGTTGAAAACCATTGCCAAACCAGAGACTGAAGCTTGAGGAGGACAATTTGCATATTCCAGGTGCCATCTAGGAAAAGCAAAAAGTCTTCCTCAGCAAGAAGAATGTTGGGTACAGCCGGGGCCAGCTGCTTGGAAAGCATTGCCAAACCAGGGATTGAAGCTTGGGGAGGACAATTTGCATATTCCAGGTGCCTTCTGGGAAAAGCAAAAAGGCTTCATCAGCAAGAAGATCGTTGGGTACAGCTGGGACTAGCTTCTTGGAAGCCGTTGCCAAACCAGGGATTGAAGCTTGAGGAGGACAATTTGCATATTCCAGGTTCTTTCTGGGAAAAGCAAAGAGTCTCCCTCAGTAAGAAGATTGTTGGATACAGCTGGGACCAGCTACTTGGAAAAGATCGCCAAACCAGGGATTGAAGTATGAGGAGGACTATTTGCATATTTCAGGTGCCTTCTGGGAAAAGCGAAGAGTCTCCCTCAGCAAGAAGATTTTTCAGTACAGCAGGGACAAGCTGCTTGGAAACCATCAGCAAACCAGGGATTGAAGCTTGAGGAGGACAATTTGCATGTTCCAAGTGCCTTCTGGGATAGACGAAGAGTCTCCCTCCGCAAAAAAATGTTGGGTACAGCTGGGACCAGCTGCATGGAAAGCATCGCCAAATCAGGGATTGAAGCTTGAGGACAATTTGCATATTTCAGGTGCTTTCTGGGAAAAATGAGGTGTCTTCCTCAGCAAGAAGATCGTTGGGTGCAAACGGGACCAGCTTCTTGGAAACAGTCGCCAAACCAGGGATTAAAGCTTGAGGAGGACAACTTGCATATTCCAGATGCTTTCTGAGAAAAGCGAAGAGTCACTCTCAGCAAGAAGATTGTTGGGTACAGCTGGGACCAGCTGCTTGGAAACCATTGCCACACCAAGGATTTAAGCTTGAAGAGGACAATTTGCATATTCCAGGTGCCTTCTGGGAAAAGCGAAGAGTCTTCCTCAGCAAGAAGATCATTGGGAAAAGTACAGCCAGGACAAGCTGCTTGGAAACCATTGCCAAACCAAGGATTTAAGCTTGAGGAGGACCATTTGCATATTCCAGGTGCCTTTCTGGGAAAAGCAAAGAATCTCCCTCAGCAAGAAGATTGTTGGGTACAGCTGGGACCAGCTGCTTGGAAAGCATTGTCAAATCAGGGATTGAAGCTTGAGGACAATTTGCATATTCCAGGTGCCTTCTGGGGAAAGTGAGGAGTCTCCCTCAGCAAGAAGATCGTAGGGTACAGCCGAGACCAGCTGCTTGGAAAGCATCGCCAAACCAGGGATTGAAGCTTGAGGAGGACAATTTGCATATTCCAGGTGCCTTCTGGGAAAAGGGTAAAGTCTTCCTCAGCAAGAAGGTAAGTAATATAGTTGTTTATTATTTTCTGTTTTTTTTACAGTTGACAATGACTTTAATGGATTAAACGTAAGGTGAGAATAACTGTGCTTTTTATTTTTGATTCAAATATAACTGTTTATGTCATAAACTAGATAGTGGCCCGATTCTAACACATCAGGTATTCTAGAATATGTATGTATGTATATAGCAGCCACATAGTATAAAGCACGGGCCACGTAGTATATAGGAGCCCTGTAGTATATAGCAAATACTATGTGACCTGTGCTATATACTATGTGGCTGTCTGTGTTACGTGGGCTGTGCTATATACTATGTGGCTGCTATATACATACATAATACATATTCTAGAATACCCGATGCGTTAATACAGGCCACGCAGTATATAACACAGCCCAAACAGTATATAACACAGCCTACGTACTATATAACACAGCCCACGCAGTATATAGCAGCCACGCAGTATATAACACAGGTGACGTAGTATATAACACAGGCCATGCAGAATATAACACAGCCCACGCAGTATATAACACTGCCCATGTAGTATATAGCACAGCCCCCGCAGTATATCTCACACAGCCCACGTAGTATATAACACTGACCATGTAGTATATAGCACAGCCCATGCAGTATATAACACAGCCCACGCAGTATATAACACTGCCCATGTAGTATATAGCACAGCCCACGCAGTATATCTCACACAGCCCACGTAGTATATAACACTGACCATGTAGTATATAGCATAGCCCATGCAGTATATAACACAGCCCATGTAGAATATAGCATAGCCCCCGTAGTATATAACACAGCCCATGTAGTATATAGCACAGCCCCCGCAGTATATCACACAGCCCCCACAGTATATCACACAGCCCCCGCAGTATATAACACAGCCCCCGCAGTATATCACACAGCCCCCACAGTATATCACACTGCCCATGTAGTATATAGCACAGCCCCCGCAGTATATAACAGCCCCCGCAGTATATCACACAGCCCGCGCAGTATATCACACAGCCCCCGCAGTATATCACACAGCCCCCGCAGTATATCACACAGCCCCCACGGTATATCATACTGCCCATGTAGTATACTGCTCATTTACAGTAATGAATATGCGGCTCCACCCCTATGGGAGGTGGAGCCGCATATTCATGACTGTAATCGGCGGCCCCACGTGACCGCTTATACAGTAGAAGGTGCGGCCAGGACAGGAAGCAGCGCCAGCCAGCGAGGGAGCCGGGTGAGTATTTTAAGAACAGCAGGTGGGCGCACAGGGGGTGGGAGGGGGTTGGGGACATGGATATTTATTTTAAACACGAGAAACAAACAAAAAAAAGAATATTCATATCTTCTCTACAGCAAACGCTGCTGCAGAGAAGATATCAATGGCGGCTTCAGCACCAGTGGGGGGGACAGCGCTTACTGTAGCGCTGTCTCCTGCATGGCACACGGACTGAACACGGACAACGTTCGTGTGCGGTACGTGTTTTACACGGACCCATTGACTTGAATGGGTCCGTGTAATCCGTGTGCTCCCACGAACACTGACATGTCTCCGTGTTTGGCACATGGAGACACGGTCCGCAAAAAATCAATGACATCTGCACAGATGCATTGATTTCAATGTGTCTACATGTGTCAGTGGATCCGGTACGCGAGGAAACTGTCACCTCACGTACCGGAGGCACTGACGTGTGAAACCGGCCTAACCCAAACATTAACTCGGCTTCCTGGATAAGTCCGTGTTCAAGGCCCATGCACGAACACTAGGTGTTTGTTACAGACCCCGAACTTTACTGTTCGAGTTTGCCCCTCACTCATAATGGAAAAATGGTAATGGTTAAATGTTAAAGGGGTTGTGAAATGTGCCACAAATGTCAGACAGACTATTCACACTTACCTCTAGAACAGGAGACCCCCTCCCCCAATTGCTGTTCTGGCCGGCATCCAACCATCATTGGGTGGAGAAGTGGTGGTGTGTGAACTAGCTATCTTCAGTTATTGCTATAGAAGTTGCAAATACAGCCAGGCAAATACTCCTAAAGATTCGCCAGTTTCTGAGCCGAGATGTATGTATATGCATATTCCCGGTCAGAGCCCGACTAGTAGACGCGGCCTCATTCCATACACTTGTATTGCGTGACGCCACACCCCATCCAGTGGGCATGGCTATCTAAGGAGCACAGCTGTCTTGTGGGCGAAGCCTCAATCAATACAAAGGTATGGAGTGAGACTACGCCTACTAGTTGGGCTCTGGCTGAGACTATGCCTAATGCAAACTGTAACCCCCCAAAAAATGATCATGACGTGATCCTGTGCATGTCCTGGTGTACTCTGCATTATGCAGAACACCCCGCCCCCCAATGGCAATCTCCTCATCCTGGACATCTGTATGATCCATTGGTTGTTATACAGTTAATACCTTAATTTCTTGCAGTAAAGATGGAAGTTATTAAATAATTTGTAAAAATACTTGCTAGTTTATAATTTATATACACGTTATAATTCTGAAAACTTTATCGTAGTTCTACTGCACTTTAATAACTTCCATGATATTTTACAGATAAGTCATTTCTGTAGATCAAAATAATATTAGCTCATAATTGAACGAATCAATGACACTTAGATTTTCTTTAAAAATATTGAATATATTCAATATATAGATGAAACTAACAAGCAATTACAAAGTGGTTAATTACATCCCTTCTCAAATGGGAATCAATTGGAAATAGAAGACAAGGTCTTTTGCATACATACAGGATTATTAATTGCCTACGCTTTCTTAATATCACTTAGCAAACAAGTCTGAAGTGCTGGATAAATACATCGATACACTTGATATTGAGAAATGTCAACTTGTCTGCCTCGCCAAATGCCACTATTGTCTCATGGTGTTTTTTGATGGATGATAGACGGAAATTCATAGATAACATTTAAAGAGAATCCGTCACCGCTCCTGACATGTCTGTTATTGTAACAACTTGTATTCTTCATAAATATTCTGGAGCAACACTTTCTCATAACTGTCTTGTCTCATTCCTCCATTACTTCTCTTGATTATTTGTGCGTTAATTGGCAACAGGCTGTCACTATTCCTCTCGTCAAAGCAGTCTTCACTGATTGGACAATGTCACACCCCAAATAATAACACTCAGTTCATAATTTATTCATATATTTGCAGCAGGAATAACACAAATGTAGAATTCTAAGAAAAGATGTTCCAGAAATGTTAACGGTCAATACAGTATTTATTAAACAGACATGTTAGGAGAGAAGATAAGTAATCTTTAAGACATTGGATAATCTGCCTTTAAAAGGGTTTTCCGCTTCTTTCCTACTGATGGCCTAAGATCAGTAGGTGTCTGGTATGGGTTTTAAAGGTGCTGATCTGCAGTATCCAGCAGCAGCCACCAGCATTGAATGGAGCTGTGCTGCTCTGCTCTGAAGACTGCTCACATCGGACCGCCGCCAGTGCTGATAATGATCGATGGGGGAAGGTATTGGATCCCATCCAACTGAAACTGCTCTATATGGGTATACCTTGACGATTGGCGGAGCAGCTTAGTATACATTTTTTTGCAAAAAAAGTATCAACTAAATACCCTGGTTTTTTTCAATCTTTTGACTAGCACTTGCTTATTACTGTGATTTTTTTTTTACAACAGAGTATTTTTGACCTCACTGTGCTCTTTTGTGTCTTCAAGTTTCTTGGTGGTGTGAAAATGTTCCTGCAGACTTGTTCAATGTGTAAGTAGCCCATATGTTTCTGGTCCTATAATTGTTCTCTTGTTTCTACAAGACTGGGGAGTCCACCACTCCCGTTGGGTCATTTGCACTAAAGCTGTTCTATCTAGCAGGTCAACATGGGTATTTCCTCTCTGAACCCTGCTTATACAGGTACTATACAGATGATCAGGTTTTTAAATACATCAGATAGGGATTATATACATAAGTTAGGGCTACTGTATATGGGTATACCTTGACGCTTGGTGGAGCAGCTTAGCATACATTTTTTTGCAAAAAAAGTATCAACGAAATACCCTGTTTTTTTCAATATTTTGACTAGCACTTGCTTATTACTGTGATTTTTTTTTACAACAGAGTAATTTTGACTTCACTGTGCTCTTTTGTGTCTTGAAGTTTCTTGGTGGTGTGAACATGTTCCTACAGACTTGTTCAATGTGCAAGTAGCCCATGTGTTTCTGGTTCTGAAATTGATGGTCAAAATTATAAAATTAATTAGTGTCTCTTTAAGGACAATGTGACAGTCGTTGCACTAGCAACTTGCATCAAACCCTGGCTGTATAATTTCAGAAAAAAAAACATTATTTATAGGATGTCAGGGACTGAGTCACACAGGAGACCAGTTGGAAAGGCGGGTCCCCAGTGAGTTCTCCCGCCCACTGCCTTTGACTGACAGGTCTCTCCCTATACACACACACACAGGGAGAGACCCATGTTTCAAGGGGAGCAGGCAGGAAGGGCCTGAACTTTTGTGTATTTTCCCAACAGCTTGGTCCCTTGTCATTTGTAAAGTATGTTCTTCCCTGGAACCCAGGAGCGTTTCAGAGTCAAACATACATGGCTGAAATCATACAGCCAGTGTCTGATGCCGTGGATCAATAAAGTAAATATGATAGCAGGAAATAAAAAATAAAAAAATATATTAGGTATATTAAGAGTGAAAATATTTGTATGCAATTGTTTGGGTCTGTGCACACATTCAAGATTTGTAGTAAAAATGTGTTGGCAGGAAAAATGCTGCGTAAAATAGGTGCATTCTGTCGGATTTCATTTCCATTTTTTACATGTGTTTTATTGCAGATTATCTCCACTTATTAGAATTGGCGAAATCTGCAGCAAAAATACTGAAAGAATTAACATGGAGCAGATGAAAAAATAAGCAACGTGCGTATGATTCTTCAGGATTCTCAGTCACTTTGCTGTTACTAGGAAATCCTTCAGGTTTTGTGACAAAATGCAGCAAAAACTCAACTTGTGCGCAAACCAGTTCTCCTAAAATGTCAGTGTTGCCAGTTACATCAATGAGCAGTTTGTGCAGCCACAAGTTTTTTCCTTTTAATTCAACATATTTGCTCTACACACGGAGAGGCTATTAGTCTTTTCATATGGTCTGGGAGGAAAGTGAGAGCATTTTGTTTTTGCTAAACGTTATCCTCCAGATAATAAATGACAATTATTAGCATAATGACTTCTCGTTTGTTTAGGAAAACTGATGAAGCAGCTCGTCAGATGTCTTTGGAGGAGTTCTAATTTCCAGCTTGATTAACAGCAAAGATATCTAGTAGATTATAATAATATATAATATTGCTTTATTCTGATGAGTTTTGCTGATTAGTTAACCCATAATCCCTAGTTGTTAATGTGTCTTTTAAAGCAACGAATGGCTGTAAAATAAATCGTCTAATTTACTGTTCTTCTAGTGCCCACTGAGAATTTTATTCCTCTTGTCATTTTTTTTATGCATTTATTTCTGTATTGATGTTTTTCGTTGATTGATTAATTGATTCATTACCACATGCAGGGGCCTGCGTGAAATATGACAGAGGTTTATGTCCTTTAAATATCTATTTTAAAAATCACAACACAATGTTATTTCCCACCTTTCACCACAGTATCATATCATTTTTACATTAAAATTTTGGCTCTGACCAATTTAATATATTTGCATAAAAATGTGTAAAACAGCAAGGTTTTCCTTCCTTCATCGTTCACAGCAAGTAAAAATTGCTTTTGGTGCCAGTTTAAAGGGAACCTGTCACCCCCAAAATCGAAGGTGAGCTAAGCCCACCAGCATCAGGGGCTTATCTACAGCATTCTGTAATGCCCCCGATGAGAAAAAGAGGTTAGATTATACTCACCCAGGGGCGGTCTGGTCCGGGGCCTCCCATCTTCTTACGATGACGTGCTCTTCTTGTATTCACGCTGCGGATCCCGCGCAGGCGTACTTTGTCTGCCCTGTTGAGGGCAGAGAAAAATATTGCAGTGCGCAGGCGCCGGGCCTCTCTGACCTTTCCCGGCGCCGGCGCACTGCAGTACTTTGCTCTGCCCTCAAGATGGCAGACAAAATATGCCTGCACCGGAGCCGCAGCGTAACTACAAGAAGAGGACGTCATCGTAAGAAGATGGGAAGCCCAGGACAAGACTGCGACGCCATCGTACCGGACGGCAGTGGGACCGCCCCTGGGTGAGTATAATCTAACCTCTTTTTCTCATCTTTCAGGATACATCGGGGGCTTATTTACAGCATTACAGAATGCTGTAGATAAGCCCCTGATGCTGGTGTGCTTAGCTCAACTTCGATTTTGGGTGTGGCAGATTCCCTTTAATATA
Organism: Ranitomeya imitator; assembly: GCF_032444005.1. NCBI lineage: Eukaryota > Metazoa > Chordata > Amphibia > Anura > Dendrobatidae > Ranitomeya > Ranitomeya imitator. The sequence continues at coordinate 67,117,771 of NC_091283.1, forward strand.
TCCAGGAACTGCTTTAAAATATAATTCGCTGTTACTCACAATTTGAAACTTCCCTGTCAGCATCACTGCATGGCTTCCCATCCTGCATCAGTCAGATACACCAACTTACTCACCAGTCAAGGCCATGCAGGGAGTTCTGTCCTGTGCTTGCTGTGTGCATACTTCCTGTCTGCATGCTTAGGGTGGCCTTGCCTGCCCTTCCTGATTCTTAAAGAGTCAGTGCGAGCATTCTTAATGTGTCCCTAGCCTATTTTTAAGAAGCAGTTGGTACTTAAAGCACCTCCATCAATTGGAAGGTGCCTGAGAAACATTCCCTTTCAGTCTGGGTGCAACTACTGAGTTGCCGGGTCCTGTTTCTGATCTTGCCTGTTCCTGTTTTTGGCACCCTGAGAGCTGCATACCCAGGCCTGAACCCTGAATCTGTATCTGTTTTCCTGTTTCCTCCACCCTGGGGGCTGAGTACCCAGGCCCGAATCTTGAACCTTTGCCTGTCCTTGTCTGAATTAGGACCTATCCTTGAACCTGTTTGTATCCAAGTCTGATTCTTTCCCTATCCTGCTGGGCCTGTCCTGTTCCTATTCCTTTAACGTGCAGCATGTGTATCAGCAACTATCTCTATTCTGTTGTCTCTGTACAACATTAGTGATCTTTGTATACACTTGCTACTTTATTGTAAGTACCTGAGTGAATCTGGTCCTATCTGTCCTGCTTGTACCTATCCTGGTATTTATTGGTCTAGTGTGAACTCTATCCTGTCTGTCTGATGTGCACTTATCCTTGCTATTGTCTTATGATGGAGCATGTCTGCGACTTCCTGCCTGACTTCGTTTGCGGCTTCTGGCCTGACTGTATCTGCGGCTTCCTGCTTGACCGCGTCTGCAGTTTCCTTGATTGTCCGCACTTGCGACTCTGCACCTGTACCGCGTCTGCAGTTTCCTTGCTTGTCCACACTTGCAACTATGTACCTGTACTGCACGTGCGGCACTGCACCTGAGTCACCTGCCAGGGCTGTGGGGTACTCGGTGCTGGGTCCGGTAGAAGTTAAAGGGGTGGTCATGGTGGCAGCGCCCCGGTCCGTGGCTCTGGGCGCTCAAATAAAGTGGAAAGGTCTTTAAAGGGGTTTTGAATAAAGTTTGTATTTGTGACGCCACCTGTGGTTCTCAGTGAGAGGGGACCAAAGCTGCTTAAAGGGGTCATCTGGGGTGATGTTACTGCAACATAGATGGTGATGCTTCCCTCAGGTGAAGCGGGGTCTCCAGGGCTCCCAGTGTAGTGGCAAGGATGGTGGATTGCCGGTAAATAAAAGGACACAGGGTTGCAGTCTTTACCTGTTTTACTGTTCTGTAGTCAGCCTCAGTCCAGGGTTCCCGGCAACAGGTGTAGATGGAGTCCAGGCAGTCTGAAGACAGGTGCAAACGACTTTGACAGGTCAGTATGGGAGCTTTTCACTTTGTGCTATAAGTCCCTTGCTGCCTGTAGTGTCCTGACAAGGTCCTCATTCTCTCTTGTCCTGGGACAGTACCTGCATGGTAGGCCACTTGAGCCGTGTCTCTGGGGTCTCTTTATATGGTGACTCTGGAATGCTGCTGTACCTCAGGTATTATATGGGCAGGTTACTTTCAGCTCTCTGCCCTCCGGTTCTGCTGTGGGACTTGCAGTTCCACACAGTCTTGGGCTCCCGGTGCCTGGTTTCTGCGCTCAGCTTTGATGGGCCCAATCATAGCCTCCTCAAGCTCCTCTGTTCCTCTCTGCTCCTTCCCTGTCACTGTCTAACTCCTCCTCCAGACCAGGATGTAAATTCAGGGAAGCTCCCCTAAAACCAGGTTTTGAGCTCCCCCTTCTGGCCTGGAGTTAGAATGTTTTGAATGTAAGGGTACCGTCACACTATGCGATTTACCTACGATCACGACCAGCGATACGACCTGGCCGTGATCGTAGGTAAATCGTAGTGTGGTCGCTGGGGAGCTGTCACACAGACAGCTCTCCAGCGACCAACGATGCCGAGGTCCCCGGGTAACCAGGGTAAACATCGGGTTACTAAGCGCAGGACCGTGCTTAGTAACCCGATGTTTACCCTGGTTACCAACGTAAAAAAAAAAACAGCACATATTTACATTCCGGTGTCTGTCCCTTGCCGTCTGCTTCCCGCACTCAGTGACTGCCGGCCGTAAAGTGAAAGCACAGCACAGCGGTGACGTCACCGCTGTGCTCTGCTTTCACTTTACGGCCGGCAGTCAGTGAGTGCGGGAAGCAGACGGCAAGGGACCTGACGGACACCTGAATGTAAGTATGTACTGTTTTTTTTTTTTTTTTTACATTTACGCTGGTAACCAGGGTAAACATCGGGTTACTAAGCGCGGCCCTGCGCTTAGTAACCCGATGTTTACCCTGGTTACAAGCGAACGCATCGCTAGATCGCATCGCTAGATCGGTGTCACACACACCGATCTAGCGATGACAGCGGGAGATCCAGCGACGAAAGGAAGTTCAAAACGATCTGCTACGACGTACGATTCTCAGCAGGATCCCTGATCGCTGCTGCGTGTCAGACACAGCGATATCGTAACGATATCGCTGGAACGTCACGAATCGTACCATCGTAGCGATCGAAATGGCACTGTGTGACGGTACCCTAAGATTACCTGCCAAAGGGATCCCTCCTGCCTCCAGGTATGGCATGGCATTACCCTCCCCTCCCCGAGAGGAAGGCAGCCCCACTGTGGTACCTGAACGCCTGGGGTGCCACACACCAGTACCACACCTGCAGCTCTGTAGCTATACCGCACCTGCAGCTCCTTGTCTGTCCAGTCTGACCCTGGTCCTATCTATTCTCATATTCATGTTGTATTTGTCTGTGTCCCAGTTCTTCCTGAAAATGCTTCTAGGAACTGGGTCCTACTTGTCCCTGTATTCCAGTTGCACCTGCCTGTATCCCAGTCTTTCCTGAAACTGTTCCCATCCGTCCAGTCTGAACTGGGTCCTTCCCATCCCTGTATTCCAGTCATACCTGCCTATATTCCAGTCCTTCCTGAAACTGTTACTGTCCCTCCAGTCTGAACAGGCTCCTGCCTGCCAAAGTATCAGCCACAACCACCTGTCTGCCAGAGTATTAGCCATGCCCACCTGCCTACAAGAGTATCAGCCGTGCCCGCCTGAACTGACCTGCTTGTATACCAGTCTTGTCTACCAGTACATCACCCATGTACGCTAGCTTCTACCTGCATTCCAGCCGTGGCTACCAGCACTTGCCTGTCTATGGAGTGCCCACCAGGGCCATGGGGATATTCAGTACCGGGACGGTTCTTAAAGGGATGTGTCACGGCAGCAGTGACCCAGTCCGTGCTCCTGGGTGTCCATTGAAAACTGATTATTAAAGGGGAAATAAACTTTATAAGAGATGATTCGTGACGCCACCTGTGGTACTCAGCTAGGGATGGCTGACTCTGCTGAAAGAGACAGCAGGGTCTGATGGTGATGCAGCAGATTTGTTACAGCTCTCCACAGGTAGAGCTTAGTCCCAGGGCATTTATATTGTTAAAGATGGTGATGATGGATATAGTGCAGGGTGAATGGTGCAGTAAATAACTCCGAGGACACAGCAGGGTGCAGTTTCCACACTTTTACTCACAGTTTGAAGTGCAGGCATGGGCACTAGCTACAGATGACAATGGAGGTCCGGGAGCCTGGAAGCAACTTAGGATTCCGTAATCCAGATGGGTTTTGACGTCTCCTTACTGCACTGTCCTCTGAGGTCCTTGCTGCCTAAAGCTATGCGCAGTCCTCTGTTCCTTATTGTTCTGAAGTACTTGCCCGCATGGCAGGCAACTTGAGCCAATTGCAGGTGTCGCTCCTTTATGGCGGCTCCGGGCTTTGGTCTGCTGCAGTGCCTTCGGGTGTCTGCTGGGCCAGGAGACTTGCAATCCCCTGCCCTCCGGATTTAGCCGCTGGGACTATTGTACCCGTCATCCACGGACTCCGGTGTCAGGCTTCTAGCGCTGTACTCTGGGATGAGCTTGGTCAAAGCTCCACTCCCCAGCTTCTCTTTTACTTCTCTCCTCTCTCCTCTGTTCACTCAGACTCTGTCTCTCTCTGTTCCAGACACTGACTGGCTGACTCCTCCTCCAGGCCAGAACTTATAGGGATGCTCCCCTGAAATCAGGTTTAGAGCTCACCCTTCTGGTTTGGAATCAGGAAAAGGTGTTGGATGTAAGTGTTATCTAGTCAGGGAAACCCTCCTTGCTTCCAGGCATGTCATAACCCCCCTCTGTGAGGGAGGCAATGCCACTGTGGCAACGGGACTCCTGGGGTGCCACATCTACACATTAGCTGACAAGACAGTATATCTACAGTACTTGCCTGCACCTGTCATTACAGTGTCCTGTTCCCTTGGGTTTCAGTTGCTACTGCCAGACGCACCCTGGAGTGGTACCTGGCAGCTACCTGTTGCACAAGCCTAACCTAACCACTAGAGGCTCAAGTGAACACCAAGTTGCTTATTCAGTTGCTTATTCACACCCCTCTGGGGTAAGTCTGGTTTGTGGCACAGAGGGACCACAATCCTTGCTCGGCCCAATCAGTCTGGACACAAGCGCTACACAATCCATTCCTTTTGAGTGGGCAGTTCCTCTATATCAGCATTCTACCAGCACTATAGGTGCAGCAACTTCCTTTGTCTCACTTCCCAGCTTACACTGCCTCTGCCATTGTTGAAACAGAAAGTCACCTTCTCTTTTATGCCTGTATGCAGTTTGACAGACAGGAGAGCAAGAGCAGTGAGACTAAGCGCTGCCGCCACTTCTTGTAATTAGTCTCACCTCTGCCTAGAAATGGATTACCCTTTACAAAAAGCAGTAGATAGCATGTGGGACAGAAGGAATCCATGTAGTGACTAGTGCTTTAGAATAATTTTTCAGGGTTACATAACATGGTTTTAAAAGGAATCTGTCATCAGATTTCCTGTTATAAAACAACCGCCAGCACATTATGTCTGGTAACCATCGTAGATCAGTACAATGCGTGGGTTAGGACTATAGCACCTCAGCACCTGCTGTAAACCTACTAAGAGCCAGCCCTCAGATTCAATCTAAGGCAGAGAGGTCAGGTTAGTGAGCTCACAGCAGGCTTTCAGCAGATGGCGAGGTTCTTCTGTACCCACCCATCATGCTGCTCTCTACTAGTTACTAGATATAATGTGCTGGCAGCACTTACATAACAGTAAACCTACAGGTTCTCTTTAAAACTGTCATTTACCACTGAAAAATCACTCCAAAATGCTAATCTATTTAATATATAGAGGAGTGGTGTATAATAATCATGTTTAAAGTTTTGCTGGGCTGCCAAGGCGCATAGAGCAGATCATTAGGATCTTAGCTAGGAAGCACATAATCTGCTCGCAGCAGTTTAATAACAGGAAACCTGATGACAGGATCCCTTTAAGTAAAGTTATTTGCTCATTTTCTATTTATTGCATTGTGAAATGAGATCAAGTTGTCTGAAAATTTAATGATTTCAATATGGAGGGGAATAACACATATAAAAATATATTTTTTAGACCTGAATATAATTTAGGTAAATTTACCTTTACACAATAAACAGTAATATTAAACCATGATCATTGAGGATTTGATTGAATACAACATGAGTAGACAAGGCATTTGTTCCCATGGATTTCATTTAGGCCTGCTGTGACAGATACATCCCCTGGAATTTTTGTTGTTAGTTTGTTCATGGCTTAATTAATAGAATTTATGTTCACATGAATAATCCAAGATAAATTCAGTATTAACTGCAGATCCCATAGCACATAAAAAATCTTTGTGAATGTATGTGTCACCTATAGATCAAATCTGCAGAAAAAGCTGTGTAATTTGTGTATGTTGTTATTAGAGATGAGCGAATTTGCCCGGCTTCCTGGATTGCGCCGGCTGATCGGCGCCGCAGCTGCATGTGTCCTGGCTGCGTCACAGTCAGAGCACATGCATGGAGAGCCGGTTTATTGGGCTTTTCCCTATAAAATCTGGGCTCTATTACCAAGTCCTTGTCAGAGTTAGCTCTTTCTTCATGACAAAAGGAGGGAGAAAAGTTGGTATTAGGAGTGCTGGAGGAGTTAGAAGCGACTCTTGCTTGGTTTGTACGCTTGGTAATTCATTATCCTTCTCTGTTTTTCTTTCTTCTCCTTCCTGCACACCCTGGTGGATTCCTCTATTATATGTGAGTGAATATTTTGTGTGTGGAGTTTTCAGTTTCCCCTTGTCTTTGTTGCCCTGTTTGTCAGGTTGGTGTACTGCGGTGCACAGTAGCACCTCCTCTTCCCTAGGTGGGGGAAAGAGACAGACGAAGGCGTTAACTTAGGAGATAAGGCAAGGGGCGGAGACCCTGGCTGTTGTGAATTCTGTTGTCGGGCTCCCTCCTGTGGTCATGAATGGTACTTCGGCTGGTTCTGTCCATGGACTTCCTCTGGTGGGTGTTTCTGAGTTTCCTTCCACAGGTGACGAGGTTAATTCGTTAGCTGCTGCTCTATTTAACTCCACTTAGATCTTTGCTCCAGGCCACCTATCAATGTTCCAGTATTGGTCTAGTTCTCTCCTGGATCATTCTTGTGTCCTGTCTTCCCAGCAGAAGCTAAGTTCCAGCTTGTATTTCTTTGGTTTGCTATTTTTCTGTCCAGCTTGGTATTTTTATTGTTGTCTTGCTTGCTGGAAGCTCTGGGACGCAGAGGGAGCGACTCACGGTGCGGAGGGTCTTTTTGCGCCCTCTGCGTGGTCTTTTTGTAGGTTTTTGTGCTGACCGCAAAGTAACCTTTCCTATCCTCAGGTCTGTTCAGTAAGTCGGGCCTCACTTTGCTAAATCTATTTCATCTCTATGTTTGTATTTTCATCTTTACTCACAGTCATTATATGTGGGGGGCTGCCTTTTCCTTTGGGGAATTTCTCTGAGGCAAGGTAGGCTTTATTTTTCTATCTTCAGGGCTAGCTAGTTCCTTAGGCTGTGCCGTGTTGCATAGGGAGCGTTAGGCGCAATCCACGGCTATTTCTAGTGTGTTTGATAGGATTAGGGATTGCGGTCAGCAGAGTTCCCACGTCCCAGAGCTCGTCCTTATTATCAGAAACTATCAGGTCATTCCGTGTGCTCTTAACCACTAGGTCCATTGTTGTCCTGACCACTAGGTCATAACAGTACAGGTGGCCCAAAGTACTAATGCATCTCAATAGAGGGATAAGAGAAGTTCTGAGACCATTTTTTTTTCTTTGCAGTGTTTTTTGTCTCTCATTTCCCCTTTATCTCTGGGTGGTTCAGGACACTGGTGTAAACATGGACAGTCAAGGTCTGTCCTCTTGGATGGATAATCTCACTACAAGGGTACAAAACATTCAAGATTTTGTGGTTCAGAATCCGATGTCAGAGCCTAGGATTCCAATTCTTGATTTGTTTTTTGGTGATAGATCTAAGTTCTTGAATTTCAAAAATAATTGTAAATTGTTTCTTGCCTTGAAACCTTGCTCCTCAGGTGACCCTGTTCAGCAAGTAAAGATCATTATTTCTTTGTTACGTGGTGACCCTCAAGACTGGGCATTTTCCCTTGCGCCAGGAGATCCGGCATTGCGTGATGTTGATGCGTTTTTCCTGGTGCTTGGATTGCTTTATGACGAACCTAATTCAGTGGATCAGGCAGAGAAAATCTTGCTGGCTCTGTGTCAGGGTCAGGATGAAGCGGAGATATATTGTCAGAAGTTTAGAAAGTGGTCTGTGCTCACTCAGTGGAATGAATGTGCCCTGGCAGCAATCTTCAGAAAGGGTCTCTCTGAAGCCCTTAAGGATGTCATGGTGGGGTTTCCCATGCCTGCTGGTCTGAATGAGTCTATGTCCTTAGCCATTCAGATCGATCGACGCTTTCGTGAGCGTAAAGCTGTGCACCATTTGGCGGTACTATCTGAGCATGGGCCTGAGCCTATGCAATGTGATAGGACTTTGACCAGAGCTGAACGGCAAGAACACAGACGTCGGAATGGGCTATGTTTTTACTGTGGTGATTCCACTCATGCTATCTCCGATTGTCCTAAGCGCACTAGGCGGTTCGCTAGGTCTGCCACCATTGGTACGGTACAGTCTAAATTTCTTTTGTCTGTTACTCTGATTTGCTCTTTGTCATCCTATTCTGTTATGGCATTTGTGGATTCATGTGCTGCCCTGAATTTGATGGACTTGGAGTATGTTAGGCGCTGTGGTTTTTTCTTGGAGCCCTTGCAGTATCCTGTTCCATTGAGAGGAATTGATGCTACGCCTTTGGCCAAGAATAAGCCTCAGTACTGGACCCAATTGACCATGTGCATGGCTCCTGCACATCAGGAGGATATCCGCTTTCTGGTGTTGCATAATCTGCATGATGTGGTCGTTTTGGGGTTGCCATGGCTACAGGTTCATAATCCAGTATTGGACTGGAAATCTATGTCTGTGTCCAGCTGGGGTTGCCAGGGGGTACATGGTGATGTTCCATTTTTGTCTATTTCATCTTCCACTCCTTCTGAAGTTCCAGAGTTTTTGTCGGATTTTCGGGATGTATTTGATGAGCCCAAAGCCAGTGCCCTACCTCCTCATAGGGATTGCGATTGTGCAATTAATTTGATTCCTGGTAGTAAGTTTCCTAAGGTCCGATTGTTCAATTTATCTGTGCCAGAACACGCCGCTATGCGGAGTTATATAAATATGAATGGAAAACAGCATTTAATACGCCCGAGGGTCATTTTGAGTACCTGGTTATGCCATTCGGGCTTTCCAATGCTCCATCAGTATTTCAGTCCTTTATGCATGACATCTTCCGAGAGTACCTGGATAAATTCCTGATTGTGTATTTGGGTAACATACATAGTAACATAGTAACATAGTTAGTAAGGCCGAAAAAAGACATTTGTCCATCCAGGTCAGCCTATATTCCATCATAATAAATCCCCAGATTTACGTCCTTTTACAGAACCTAATAATTGTATGATACAATATTGTTCTGCTCCAGGAAGACATCCAGGCCTCTCTTGAACCCCTCGACTGAGTTCGCCATCACCACCTCCTCAGGCAAGCAATTCCAGATTCTCACTGCCCTAACAGTAAAGAATCCTCTTCTATGTTGGTGGAAAAACATTCTCTCCTCCAGACGCAAAGAATGCCCCCTTGTGCCCGTCACCTTCCTTGGTATAAACAAATCCTCAGCGAGATATTTGTATTGTCCCCTTATATACTTATACATGGTTATTAGATCGCCCCTCAGTCGTCTTTTTTCTAGACTAAATAATCCTAATTTCGCTAATCTATCTAGGTATTGTAGTTCTCCCATCCCCTTTATTAATTTTGTTGCCCTCCTTTGTACTCTCTCTAGTTCCATTATATCCTTCCTGAGCACCGGTGCCCAAAACTGGACACAGTACTCCATGTGCGGTCTAAATAGGGATTTGTACAGAGGCAGTATAATGCTCTCATCATGTGTATCCAGACCTCTTTTAATGCACCCCATGATCCTGTTTGCCTTGGCAGCTGCTGCCTGGCACTGGCTGCTCCAGGTAAGTTTATCATTAACTAGGATCCTCAAGTCCTTCTCCCTGTCAGATTTACCCAGTGGTTTCCCGTTCAGTGTGTAATGGTGATGTTGATTCCTTCTTCCCATGTGTATAACCTTACATTTATCATTGATATTTTGGTCTTTTCGGATGATTGGGAGTCTCATGTGAAGCAGGTCAGAATGGTGTTCCAGGTCCTTCGTGCGAATTCCTTGTTTGTGAAGGGGTCAAAGTGTCTCTTTGGAGTTCAGAAGGTTTCATTTTTGGGGTTCATTTTTTCCCCTTCTACTATCGAGATGGACCCTGTTAAAGTCCAGGCCATTTACGATTGGACTCAGCCGACATCTGTGAAGAGCCTGCAAAAGTTCCTGGGCTTTGCTAATTTTTATCGGCGCTTCATCGCTAATTTTTCTACTGTTGCTAAACCATTGACTGATTTGACCATGAAGGGTGCTGATGTGGTCAATTGGTCTTCTGCAGCTGTGGAGGCTTTTCAGGAGTTGAAGCATCGTTTTTCTTCTGCCCCTGTGTTGTGCCAGCCAGATGTTTCGCTTCCGTTTCAGGTTGAGGTTGATGCTTCTGAGATTGGAGCAGGGGCTGTTTTGTCGCAAAGAAGTTCTGATGGCTCGGTGATGAAGCCATGTGCTTTCTTTTCTAGAAAGTTTTTGCCTGCTGAGCGTAACTATGATGTTGGTAATCGTGAGTTGTTGGCCATGAAGTGGGCATTCGAGGAGTGTCGTCATTGGCTGGAAGGAGCCAAGCATCGTGTGGTGGTCTTGTCAGATCACAAGAATTTGACTTATCTTGAGTCTGCCAAATGGTTGAATCCGAGACAGGCTCGATGGTCGTTATTTTTCTCCCGTTTTGATTTTGTGGTTTCGTATCTTCCGGGCTCTAAGAATGTGAAGGCTGATGCCCTGTCAAGAAGTTTTGTGCCTGACTCTCCGGGTGTTCCTGAGCCGGCGGGTATTCTCAAAGAGGGGGTAATTTTGTCTGCCATCTCCCCTGATTTGCGGCGGGTGCTGCAAAAATTTCAGGCTGATAGACCTGACCGTTGCCCAGCGGAGAAACTGTTTGTCCCTGATAGATGGACTAGTAGAGTTATCTCTGAGACTCATTGTTCGGTGTTGGCTGGGCTTCCTGGAATCTTTGGTACCAGAGATTTGGTGGCTAGATCCTTCTGGTGGCCGTCTTTGTCACGGGATGTGCATTCTTTTGTGCAGTCCTGTGGGACTTGTGCTCGGGCTAAGCCCTGCTGTTCTCGTGCCAGTGGGTTGCTATTGCCCTTGCCGGTCCCGAAGAGGCCCTGGACGCATATTTCTATGGATTTTATTTCGGATCTCCCCGTCTCTCAAAAGATGTCGGTCATTTGGGTGGTTTGTGATCGCTTTTCTAAGATGGTCCATTTGGTACCTTTGTCTAAATTGCCTTCCTCCTCTGATTTGGTGCCATTATTTTTCCAGCATGTGGTTCGTTTACATGGTATCCCGGAGAACATCGTTTCTGACAGAGGTTCCCAGTTTGTTTCGAGGTTTTGGCGATCCTTTTGTGCTAGGATGGGCATTGATTTGTCTTTTTCCTCGGCTTTCCATCCTCAGCCAAATGGCCAAACCGAACGTACTAATCAAACTTTGGAAACATATTTGAGATGCTTTGTTTCTGCTGATCAGGATGATTGGGTGTCCTTTTTGCCGTTGGCTGAGTTCGCCCTTAACCCCTCTGTGACCTTAGACGTACTATCCCGTCGAGGTGCCCTGGGCTTATCTGACCCTGGACGGGATAGTACGTCATAGCCGATCGGCCGCGCTCACGGGGGGAGCGCGGCCGATCGCGGCCGGGTGTCAGCTGCTTATCGCAGCTGACATCCGGCACTATGTGCCAGGAGCGGTCACGGACCGCCCCCGGCACATTAACCCCTGGCACACCGCGATCAAAGATGATCGCGATGTGCCGGCGGTGCAGGGAAGCACCGCGCAGGGAGGGGGCTCCCTGCGGGCTTCCCTGAGCCCCCCGCAGCAACGCGATGTGATCGCGTTGCTGCGAGGGTCTCCTCACCTCCCTCCCTGCTCGAGCCCCGGATCCAAGATGGCCGCGGATCCGGGTCCTGCAGGGAGGGAGGTGGCTTCACAGAAGCCTGCTCAGAGCAGGCACTGTGAAGCAGCCTGCACTCCTATCAGATCAGTGATCTGACAGAGTGCTGTGCAAACTGTCAGATCACTGATCTGTGATGTCCTCCCCTGGGACAAAGTAAAAAAGTAAAAAAAAAATTTTCCAAATGTGTAAAAAAAATATAAAAAAATATTCCAAAATAATGAAAAAAAAAAAAAAATATTATTCCCATAAATACATTTCTTCATCTAAATAAAAAAAAAAAACCAATAAAAGTACACATATTTAGTATCGCCGCGTCCGTAACGGCCCGACCTATAAAACTGGCCCACTAGTTAACCCCTTCAGTAAACACCGTAAGAAAAAAAAAAAAAAAAAACGAGGCAAAAAACAACGCTTTATTATCATACCGCCGAACAAAAAGTGGAATAACACGCGATCAAAAAGACAGATATAAATAACCATGGTACCGCTGAAAGCGTCATATTGTCCCGCAAAAAAAGAGCCGCCATACAGCATCATCAGCAAAAAAATAAAAAAGTTATAGTCCTGAGAATAAAGCGATGCAAAAATAATTATTTTTTCTGTAAAATAGTTTTTATCGTATAAAAGCACCAAAACATAAAAAAAATGATATAAATGAGGTATCGCTGTAATCGCACTGACCCGAAGAATAAAACGGATTTATCAATTTTACCAAACGCGGAACGGTATAAACGCCTCCCCCAATAGAAATTCATGAATAGCTGGCTTTTGGTCATTCTTCCTCACAAAAATCGGAATAAAAAGCGATAAAAAAATGTCACGTGCCCAAAAATGTTTTCAATAAAAACGTCAACTCGTCCCGCAAAAAACAAGACCTCACATGACTCTGTGGACCAAAATATGGAAAAATTATAGCTCTCAAAATGTGGTATTGCAAAAAATATTTTTTGCAATAAAAAGGGTCTTTCAGTGTGTGACGGCTGCCAATCATAAAAATCCGCTAAAAAACTCGCTATAAAAGTAAATCAAACCCCCCTTCATCACCCCCTTAGTTAGGGAAAAATAAAAAAAAATGTATTTATTTCCATTTTCCCATTAGGGCTAGGGTTAGGGCTAGGGTTAGGGCTAGGGCTAGGGTTAGGGCTAGGGTTAGGTCTAGGGTTAGGGCTAGGGTTAGGGCTAGGGTTAGGGCTAGGGTTAGGGTTAGGGCTAGGGTTAGGGCTAGGGTTAGGGCTAGGGTTAGGGTTAGGGCTAGGGTTAGGGCTAGGGTTAGGGCTAGGGTTAGGGCTAGGGTTAGGGCTAGGGTTAGGGCTAGGGTTAGGGCTAGGGTTAGGGTTAGGGTTAGGGCTAGGGTTAGGGCTAGGGTTAGGGTTGGGGCTACAGTTAGGGTTGGGGCTAAAGTTAGGGTTAGGGTTTAGATTACATTTACAGTTGGGAATAGGGTTGGGATTAGGGTTAGGGGTGTGTCAGGGTTAGAGGTGTGTTTAGGGTTACCGTTGGAATTAGGGTTAGGGGTGTGTTTAGATTAGGGTTTCAGTTATAATTGGGGGGTTTCCACTGTTTCGGCACATCAGGGGCTCTCCAAACACGACATGGCGTCCGATCTCAATTCCAGCCAATTCTGCGTTGAAAAAGTAAAACAGTGCTCCTTCCCTTCCGAGCTCTCCTGTGTGCCCAAACAGGGGTTTACCCCAACATATGGGGTATCAGCGTACTCAGGACAAATTGGACAACAACTTTTGTGGACCAATTTCTCCTGTTACCCTTGGGAAAATACAAAACTGGGGGCTAAAAAATAATTTTTGTGGGAAAACAAAAAGATTTTTTATTTTCACGGCTCTGCGTTATAAACTGTAGTGAAACACTTGGGGGTTCAAAGTTCTCACAACACATCTAGATAAGTTCATTGAGGGGTCTAGTTTCCAATATGGGGTCACTTGTGGGGGGTTTCTACTGTTTAGGTACATTAGGGGCTCTGCAAACGCAATGTGACGCCTGCAGACCAATCCATCTAAGTCTGCATTCCAAATGATGCTCCTTCCCTTCCGAGCCCTCCCATGCGCCCAAACGGTGGTTCCCCCCCACATATCGGGTATCAGCGTACTCAGGACAAATTGGACAACAACATTTAGGGTCCAATTTCTCCTGCTAACCTTGGAAAAATACAAAACTGGGGGCTAAAATATAATTTTTGTGGAAAAAAAAATATTTTTTATTTGCATGGCTCTGCGTTATAAACTGTAGTGAAATACTTGGGGGTTCAAAGCTCTCACAACACATCAAGATGAGTTCCTTAGGGGGTCTACTTTCCAAAATGGTGTCACTTGTGGGGGGTTTCTACTGTTTAGGTACATTAGGGGCTCTGCAAACTCAATGTGACGCCTGCAGACCATTCCATCTAAGTCTGCATTCCAAATGGCGCTCCTTCCCTTCCGAACCCTCCCATGCGCCCAAACGGTGGTTCCCCCCCACATATGGGGTATCAGCGTACTCAGGACAAATTGGACAACAACTTTTGTGGTCCAATTTCTCCTGTTGCTCTAGGGAAAATACAAAACTGGGGGCTAAAAAATAATTTTTGTGGGAAAAAAATTTTGTTTTATTTTTATGGCTCTGCATTATAAACTTCTGTGAAGCCCTTGGTGGGTCAAAGTGCTCACCACACATCCAGATAAGTTCCTTAGGGGGTCTACTTTCCAAAATGGTGTCACTTGTGGGGGTTTTCAATGTTTAGGCACATCAGTGGCTCTCCAAACGCAACATGGCGTCCCATCTCAATTCCTGTCAATTTTGCATTGAAAAGTCAAACGGCGCTCCTTCCCTTCCGAGCTCTCCCATGCGCCCAAACAGTGGTTTACTGCCACATATGGGGTATCAGCGTACTCGGGACAAATTGGACAACAACTTTTGAGGTCCAATTTCTTCTCTTACCCTTGGAAAAATAAAAAATTGGGGGCAAAAATATATTTTATGTGAAAAAATATGATTTTTTATTTTTACGGTTCTGCATTATAAACTTCTGTGAAGCACTTGGTGGGTCAAAGTGCTCACCACACATCCAGATAAGTTCCTTAGGGGGTCTACTTTCCAAAATGGTGTCACTTGTGGGGGGTTTCAATGTTTAGGCACATCAGTGGCTCTCCAAACGCAACATGGCGTCCCATCTCAATTTCTGTCAATTTTGCATTGAAAAGTCAAACTGCGCTCCTTCCCTTCCGAGCTCTCCCATGCGCCCAAACAGTGGTTTACTGCCACATATGGGGTATCAGCGTACTCAGGACAAATTGGACAACAACTTTTGAGGTCCAATTTCTTCTCTTACCCTTGGAAAAATAAAAAATTGGGGGCAAAAATATAATTTTTGTGAAAAAATATGATTTTTTATTTTTACGGTTCTGCATTATAAACTTCTGTGAAGCACTTGGTGGGTCAAAGTGCTCACCACACATCCAGATAAGTTCCTTAGGGGGTCTACTTTCCAAAATGGTGTCACTTGTGGGGGGTTTCAATGTTTAGGCACATCAGTGGCTCTCCAAACGCAACATGGCGTCCCATCTCAATTCCTGTCAATTTTGCATTGAAAAGTCAAATAGCGCTCCTTCCCTTCCGAGCTCTCCCATGCGCCCAAACAGTGGTTTACTGCCACATATGGGGTATCAGCGTACTCAGGACAAATTGGACAACAACTTTTTGGGTCCAATTTCTCCTGTTACCCTTGGTAAAATAAAACAAATTGGAGCTGAAGAAAATTTTTTGTGTAAAAAAGTTAAATGTTCATTTTTATTTAAACATTCCAAAAATTCCTATTAAACACCTGAAGGGTTAATAAACTTCTTGAATGTGGTTTTGAGCACCTTGAGGGGTGCAGTTTTTAGAATGGTGTCACACTTGGGCATTTTCTATCATATAGACCCCTCAAAATGACTTCAAATGAGACGTGGTCCCTAAAATAAAATGGTGTTGTAAAAATGAGAAATTGCTGGTCAACTTTTAACCCTTATAACTCCCTAACAAAAAAAAAAATTGGTTCCAAAATTATGCTGATGTAAAGGAGACATGTGGGAAATGTTACTTATTAAGTATTTTGTGTGACATATCTCTGTGATTTAATTGCATAAAAATTCAAAGTTTGAAAATTGCGAAATTTTCAAAATTTTCGCCAAATTTCCGTTTTTTTCACAAATAAACGCAGGTACTATCAAAGAAATTTTACCACTATCATGAAGTACAATATGTCACGAGAAAACAATGTCAGAATCACCAGGATCCGTTGAAGCGTTTCGGAGTTATAACCTCATAAAGGGACAGTGGTCAGAATTGTAAAAATTGGCCTGGTCATTAACGTGCAAACCACCCTTGGGGGTAAAGGGGTTAATAATCGGGCCAGCTCGGCTACTTTGGTTTCGCCGTTTTTCTGCAATTCTGGTTTCCATCCTCGTTTCTCTTCAGGGCAGGTTGAGTCTTCGGACTGTCCTGGTGTGGATACTGTGGTGGATAGGTTTCAGCAGATTTGGACTCATGTGGTGGACAATTTGACATTGTCCCAGGAGAAGGCTCAACGTTTCGCTAACCGCCGGCGCTGTGTGAGTCCCCGACTTCGTGTTGGGGATTTGGTTTGGTTGTCGTCTCGTTATGTTCCTATGAAGGTTTCCTCCCCTAAGTTTAAGCCTCGTTTCATTGGTCCGTAAACGATTTCTGAGGTTATCAATCCTGTGTCATTTCGTTTGGCCCTTCCTGCTTCTTTTGCCATCCATAATGTGTTCCATAGGTCGTTATTGCGGAGATACGTGGCGCCTGTGGTTCCATCCGTTGATCCTCCTGCCCCGGTGTTGCTTGAGGGGGAGTTGGAGTATGTGGTGGAGAAGATTTTGGATTCTCGTGTTTCGAGACGGAAACTCCAGTACCTGGTCAAGTGGAAGGGTTATGGTCAGGAAGATAATTCCTGGGTTTTTGCCTCTGATGTTCATGTTGCCGATCTGGTTCGTGCCTTTCATTTGGCTCATCCTGGTCGGCCTGGGGGCTCTGGTGAGGGTTCGGTGACCCCTCCTCAAGGGGGGGGTACTGTTGTGAATTCTGTTGTCGGGCTCCCTCCTGTGGTCATGAATTGTACTTCGGCTGGTTCTGTCCATGGACTTCCTCTGGTGGGTGTTTCTGAGTTTCCTTCCACAGGTGACGAGGTTAATTCGTTAGCTGCTGCTCTATTTAACTCCACTTAGATCTTTGCTCCAGGCCACCTATCAATGTTCCAGTATTGGTCTAGTTCTCTCCTGGATCGTTCTTGTGTCCTGTCTTCCCAGCAGAAGCTAAGTTCCAGCTTGTATTTCTTTGGTTTGCTATTTTTCTGTCCAGCTTGTTATTTTTATTGTTGTCTTGCTTGCTGGAAGCTCTGGGACGCAGAGGGAGCGCCTCCGCACCGTGAGTCGGTGTGGAGGGTCTTTTTGCGCCCTCTGCGTGGTCTTTTTGGAAGTTTTTTGTGCTGACCGCAAAGTAACCTTTCCTATCCTCAGGTCTGTTCAGTAAGTCAGGCCTCACTTTGCTAAATCTATTTCATCTCTATGTTTGTATTTTCATCTTTACTCACAGTCATCATATGTGGGGGGCTGCCTTTTCCTTTGGGGAATTTCTCTGAGGCAAGGTAGGCTTTATTTTTCTATCTTCAGGGCTAGCTAGTTCCTTAGGCTGTGCCGAGTTGCATAGGGAGCGTTAGGCGCAATCCACGGCTATTTCTAGTGTGTTTGATAGGATTAGGGATTGCGGTCAGCAGAGTTCCCACGTCCCAGAGCTCGTCCTTATTATCAGAAACTATCAGGTCATTCCATGTGCTCTTAACCACTAGGTCCATTGTTGCCCTGACCACTAGGTCATAACACCTGGCGTCATCGCCATCTGAATTATCCAAAGTAGCAGGGTGAGCTAGGGTGCCCCCTAGTGTTAGGGCCAGGAAAGGAGCCCCTGGTCCTAGGCCACCCGACATCTGTGTCGTTACAGCTTACCTTTGGTTCTTCATAAGGATGCATGAGGCTTGTTAAGTATTGTTAAGGAGACGTGCAGACAGTCCATGCATCATGGTCTGAACTCAGACCATGACTCATGAATGTGCAAATGCAGCATTAGCCTGGAATGCTACTATAAGGCTAGGTTCACACTAATCAGTATTTGGTCAGTATTTTACATCAGTATTTGTAAGCTAAAACCAGGTGAGGAAAAATCATAGAAAAAGTATAATGGAAACACGTCACCACTTCTGTATCTATGACTCGCTCCTGGTTTTGGCTTACAAATACTAATGTGAAATACTGACCAAATACTGACCGTAGCCTTATGTGCAGTCCCTGTTACTGTGGCTGTGTGCCTGTCTTTTAGAGTATGTTTTTTATTATAAAGCAGTGATGAAACGCAGGGTGCTGCTAGGAAATGTAGTTTCAGCAGTGTATGACTATGACCGCCTATTCAGCTCTGTACACTTTGTGCCCCAAAAAAGGGTCGGAGCACGCCAGAGATTTTCCTTTTCACCAATGTTCTGCCAAACTGGGATTCTGTAAACATTAGTGATGAGCAAATATACTCGTCACTCGAGATTTCTCGAGCATGCTATGGGTGTCCTCCGAGTATTTTTTAGTGCTCGGAGTTTTAGTTTTTCTTGCCACAGCTGAATGATTTACATCTGTTAGCCAGCATAAGTACATGTGGGGGTTACCTGGTTGCTAGAGAATCCCCACATGTACTTATGCTGGCTAACAGATGTAAATCATTCAGCTGCGGCAATAAAAACTATATTTCCGAGCACTAAAAAATACTCGGAGGACCCCCGAGCGTGCTCGGGAAATCTTGAGTAACGAGTATATTCGCTCATCCCTGGTAAACATCCCACTCACTGTGTGATCATTTTGCCTTTTGCAATGATGCATTCTAAAGGTAAATAGTGCCATATGTCTAATATGTTCCACCAAAATAGAGCTACTATTTTTGCACAAAAAAAGTAAATAAGAAGTTGTCTTTGGTTGTTTTGCTGTTAATGCTTTTGTATCCGCTAGGTTCTCCATCTCTTCTATGATAAATATAGTGCGCCGGTTGAAGAAAGTGCCCCCTTTACGTGAAATGCCGTGGATGAATGGGCATAAGTGGGCATACAAGTCTCTCTTCAAACCAAGGATGACTCAAGTTGTTGGTTCGAGGTGAATAAAATATAATCTAAAATTTCAGGTATTTTTTTTTCTTCAACTATATTTATTTGCCATAAGGAACCAGAATGTCCCTTAAACTTTTGCTAAACTGTAAATATGCAAAGTTATTAATTAGCAGCTGAAGATTTGGAGGTTAAATGCAGGTCTGACTTGTAGAGGTAACCTGTGCAATCTGCCTTGTTATATTAACGTAGTCATTAATTGCTTCTCTTTGACTTTGCAGAAAGCTGGAGATTATCCAGATCACAAAGCAGCAAAAACAGCAGTGATAATTATTATTTTATCAAGAATGATCAAAAATCTGCTGGATCTTAAAAATCTTACTTTTAACGTAAATGGTCGTTCCAGCCAAAAGCATTTATCTTCTATCTCCTTGGCTGAGTTCATCTCTCTGGGATTAGGTTACGATGAGTATTTGGTGAGTTTTTGATATTGCAGAATTTCTGCACCTATAATGTAAATTAAGTTACCTGCATTTTTTTTATTGCGTTTTTCAGTTCATTTTTTTTACCTTCTCAGACTCAAGGATATGTATCCAGCTATGTATTAACCCCATTTCTATCTATTTATCTATCTTTACAGAAAAACCTGAACCTCCTAAGTGTGAACAGGTGCAAGCTGCAAGGACTGCATTATATAGAAAATGAAAATACAGTAGCACTCTGCATAAGTTTAGGCTATGGGGAAACACTGAAAACATTAAAAACATTAAATCTAGACTTTACTACTCAAAAAGATCTTCTTACAAAAATGAAGGATCTTAGTGCATCATGTATGCCCATCAACCTCGGCAAGGTGACCTCCCTCTGATGGGACCCTGTTCTACTGTATATGCGACTCTCGGGCTATCAACCTACAGGTAAATGAAAAAACATATCTCTCCTGGATTATGAGTCTACAATTTATGGGCAGGTAGAACTGATTCCGACCACCTGCAGATTGGCAGGTTAACTGTAGGTTGATAGCCCAAGAGTGGCATGTACAGTAGAACAGGAATCCTTCATACGGAGATCACCTTGCCGTGGTTGATGGGCATACATGAACTGGCCAATTTATGATCTAAGAACATTCATTTTTGTAAGTACATCTTTTTGAGAAATAAAGTCTAAATTCAATGTTTTTAATGTTTTCAGTGGTTTCACATGGCCTAATCTTATGCAGAGTGCTGCTGTGTTTTATCTATCTATCTATCTATCTATCTATCTATCTATCTATCTATCTATCTATCTAATAGTTGGAATAAAACTATATGAATTGACACCAGACAAGAGTTTTCCAAAATGATACTTTTTAATGATGTAACAAGGTCTAGCACTTATAGATTTGTGATAATGGGGTTTATTTTTATTCCAAGTCCTTGGATAAGGAGACGATGATGAGTTTATACAGGTACATATTATTTAGAAAGTAAACAGTGATTACATTTACTAGTATCAACTATGAAACTAGACATTTGGCCAAAGAAACATAACGTGTGGTTAATTTTAGGGACTACGGTATATTGTGAAGGTTCAGTATAAAAAAAGTTGCTTGCCATGGACACATGTAGCCGGCAATGACATGATGTCTAGCTCTTCTTTGGGGTACGATTCTCCACCTCTTGTGCTCTCGCTGACAACGAGTATGGTGATGATTGATATTATAGCTGCTAAAAATGAATTGCTATAAATATGTGACCATAAAAATTAATTGGAAGTTATTATTTTAAACATCTGCTCTTCAACAGGTCTGGACAGCATCCTCCTGAGATGATCAGTCACAATGTTGTATGCTGCACTAAATGTTGTCCTTGGGTAGAGATGATATATTATTCAGCCAAGGTAAAGGGAAGCCATAGGTAAAACATGCTTAACCCCTTTCTGACATGGACGTACTATCCCGTCGAGGTGGGGTGGGCCCCCATGACCACGGACGGGATAGTACATCCAGCGCGATCGGCGGCGCTCACGGGGGGAGCGCCGCCGATCGCGGCCGGGTGTCAGCTGTTTATCGCAGCTGACATCCGGCACTATGTGCCAGGAGCGGTCACGGACCGCCCCCGGCACATTAACCCCTGGCACACCGCGATCAAAGATGATCGCGATGTGCCGGCGGTATAGGGAAGCTTCCCGCAGGGAGGGGGCTCCCTGCGGGCTTCCCTGAGCCCCCCGCAGCAACGCGATGTGATCGCGTTGCTGCGAGGGTCTCACCTCCTTCCCTGCTTCCTCCAGCCCCGGATCCAAGATGGCCGCGGATCCGGGTCCTGCAGGGAGGGAGGTGGCTTCACAGAGCCTGCTCAGAGCAGGCACTGTGAAGGCTGCAGCGCTGCATGTCAGATCAGTGATCTGACAGAGTGCTGTGCACACTGTCAGATCACTGATCTGTGATGTCCCCCCCGGGACAATGCAAAAAAGTTAAAAAAAAATTTTCAAAATGTGTAAAAAAAAAAATAAAAAAAAATATTCCTAAATAATGAAAAGAAAAAAAAAAAATTATTCCCCTAAATACATTTCTTTATCTAAATAAAAAAAAAAAACAATAAAAGTACACATATTTAGTATCGCCGCGTCCGTAACGACCCGTCCTATAAAACTGGCCCACTAGTTAACCCCTTCAGTAAACACCGTAAGAAAAAAAAAATAAAAAAACGAGGCAAAAAACAACGCTTTATTATCATACCGCCGAACAAAAAGTGGAATAACACGCGATCAAAAAGACAGATATAAATAAATAACCATGATACCGCTGAAAGCGTCATCTTGTCCCGCAAAAAACAAGCCGCCACACAGCATCATCAGCAAAAAAAAAAAAAAGTTATAGTCCTGAGAATAAAGCGATGCAAAAATAATTATTTTTTCTATAAAATAGTTTTTATCGTATAAAAGCGCCAAAACATAAAAAAATGATATAAATGAGGTGTTGCTGTAATCGTACTGACCCGAAGAATAAAACTGCTTTATCAATTTTACCAAACGCGGAACGGTATAAACGCCTCCCCCAAAAGAAATTCATGAATAGCTGGTTTTTGGTCATTCTGCCTCGCAAAAATCGGAATAAAAAGCGATCAAAAAATGTAACGTGCCCGAAAATGATACCAATAAAAACGTCAACTCGTCCCGCAAAAAACAAGACCTCACATGACTCTGTGAACCAAAATATGGAAAAATTATAGCTCTCAAATTGTGGTAACGCAAAAAATATTTTTTGCAATAAAAAGCGTCTTTCAGTGTGTGACGGCTGCCAATCATAAAAATCCGCTAAAAAACCCGCTATAAAAGTAAATCAAACTCCCCTTCATCACCCCCTTAGTTAGGGAAAAATTAAAAAAATGTTTTTATTTCCATTTTTCCATTAGGGTTAGGGCTAGGGTTAGGGTTTGGGCTAGGGCTAGGGTTAGGGATAGGGTTAGGGATAGGGTTAGGGCTAGGGTTAGGGTTAGGCTATGATTAGGGCTAGGGTTAAGGCTACAGTTAGGGTTGGGGCTAAAGTTAGGGTTAGGGCTATGGTTAGGGCTAGGGTTAGGGCTACAGTTTGGGTTGGGGCTAAAGTTAGGGTTGGGGCTAGGGTTAAGGCTACAGTTAGGGTTGGGGCTAAAGTTACGGTTAGGGTTTAGATTACATTTACAGTTGGGAATAGGGTTGGGATTAGGGTTAGGTGTGTGTCAGGGTTAGAGGTGTGGTTAGGGTTACTGTTGGGATTAGGGTTAGGGGTGTGTTTGGATTAGGGTTTCAGTTATAATTGGGGGGTTTCCACTGTTTAGGCACATCAGGGGCTCTCCAAACGCGACATGGGGTCCGATCTCAATTCCAGCCAATTCTGCGTTGAAAAAGTAAAACAGTGCTCCTTCCCTTCCGAGCTCTCCCGTGTGCCCAAACAGGGGTTTACCCCAACATATGGGGTATCAGCGTACTCAGGACAAATAGGACAACAACTTTTGGGGTCCAATTTCTCCTGTTACCCTTGGGAAAATATAAAACTGGGGGCTAAAAAATAATTTTTGTGGGAAAAAAAAAGATTTTTTATTTTCACGGCTCTGCGTTATAAACTGTAGTGAAACACTTGGGGGTTCAAAGTTCTCACAACACATCTAGATAAGTTCCATGGGGGTCTAGTTTCCAATATGGGGTCACTTGTGGGGGATTTCTACTGTTTAGGTACATTAGGGGTTCTGCAAACGCAATGTGACGCCTGCAGACCAATCCATCTAAGTCTGCATTCCAAATGGCACTCCTTCCCTTCCGAGCCCTCCCATGCGCCCAAACGGTGGTTCCCCCCAACATATGGGGTATCAGCGTACTCAGGACAAATTGGACAACAACTTTTGGGGTCAAATTTCTCCTCTTACCCTCGGGAAAATACAAAACTGGGGGCTAAAAAATAATTTTTGGGGGAAAGATTTATTTTTTCAATTTTCACGGCTCTGCGTTACAAACTGTAGTGAAACACTTGGGGGTTCAAAGCTCTCACAACACATCTAGATGAGTTCCTTAGGGGGTCTAGTTTCCAAAATGGTGTCACTTGTGGGGGGTTTCTACTGTTTCGGTACATTAGGGGCTCTGCAAATGCAATGTGACACCTGCAGACCATTCCATCTAAGCCTGCATTCCAAATGGAGCTCCTTCCCTTCCGAGCCCTCCCATGCGCCCAAACAGTGGTTCCCCCCACATATGGTGTATCATCGCACTCAGGACAAATTGGGCAACAAATTTTGGGGTCCAATTTCTCCTGTTACCCTCGGGAAAATACAAAACTGGGGGCTAAAAAAATAATTTTTGTGGGAAAAATTTTTTGTTTTATTTTTACGGCTCTGCATTATAAACTTCTGTGAAGCACTTGGTGGGTCAAAGTGCTCACCACACATCTAGATAAGTTCCTTAAGGGGTCTACTTTCCAAAATGGTGTCACTTGTGGGGGGTTTCAATGTTTAGGCACATCAGGGGCTCTCCAAACGAAACATGGCGTCCCATCTCAATTCCAGTCAAGTTTGCATTGAAAAGTCAAATGGCGCTCCTTCGCTTCCGAGCTCTGCCATGCGCCCAAACAGTGGTTTACCCCCACATGTGGGGTATTGTCGTGCTCAGGACAAATTGTACAACAATGTTTGGGGTCTATTTTCTCCTGTTACCCTTGGTAAAATTAAACAAATTGGAGCTGAATTAAATTTTTTGTGAAAAAAAGTTAAATGTTCATTTTTATTTAAACATTCAAAAAATTCCTGTGAAGCACCAGAAGGGTTAATAAACTTCTTGAATATGGTTTTGAGCACCTTGAGGGGTGTAGTTTTTAGAATGGTGTCACACTTGGGTATTTTCTATCATATAAACCCCTCAAAATGACTTCAAATGAGATGTGGTCCCTAAAATAAAATGGTGTCGTAGAAATGAGAAATTGCTGGTCAACTTTTAACCCTTATAACTCCCTAACAAAAAAAAATTTTGGTTCCAAAATTGTGCTGATGTAAAGTAGACATGTGGGAAATGTTACTTATTAAGTATTTTGTGTGACATATCTCTGTGATTTAATTGCATAAAAATTCAAATTTGGAAAATTGCGAAATTTTCAAAATTTTCGTCATATTTCCGTTTTTTTCACAAATAAACGCAGGTAATATCAAAGAAATTTTACCATTGTCATGAAGTACAATATGTCACGAGAAAACAATGTCAGAATCACTGGGATCCGTTGAAGCGTTCCAGAGTTATAACCTCACAAAGGGACAGTGGTCAGAATTGTAAAAATTGGCCCGGTCATTAACGTGCAAACCACCCTTGGGGGTAAAGGGGTTAAAGGATTTTTCCCAGGAGCAAAGTTAATTTTAATCAATGGATCTTTGAATAACAATAATTTTCACAATTGGATGTGACTAAAAATGTTCCTGTGCTGAGATAATCTGATACATGTGCCCGTGCTGTGTACTGTGTAATGGCTGTGTCTGACCGTGCAGGAACATGGTCTGGTCATACCACATCTCTTAGCAGAGGAAGGAAGCAAAAGAGAGTATACAGACTGGACAGCATGGGATTGGAAATAATTCTTTCAAGTAAAATATTTCTTAAAATTAGACATTGAAATATTTTGCAATCCAATGTTGTTTTGTCTGTATACTCTCTTTGCATACTCCATGGCCAGGATCTGTGGTATGATAAGACCATGTTCCTGCACTGTCACACACAGCCATTACACAGTACATAGCAGGGGCACATGTGATGCTAGTCACTACTTACAGGCTTGTCATCAGACAGGATAGTCAGGAGGTCCAGGGTCAGTACCAAGAGGGTTCATAAAAGTCAAAGGGAAAAGTCAAAAGTGTAGTCAGTAGTGATGAGTGAGTTTACTCATTGCTCGAGTTTTCCCAAGCATGCTTGGGTGTCCTCCGAGTATTTGGCAAGCTCGGAGATTTAGCTTCTGGCGATGCAGCTGCATGATTTGCGGCTGCTGGACAGCCAGAATACATGTGGGGGTCACCTGTTTGTTAAGGAATTCCCACATGTATTCAGGCAGTCCAGCAGCCGCAAATAATGCAACTGCATCGACGGAAACTAAATCTCCGAGCATGCCAAAATACTCGGAGACCACCCGAGCATGTCCATAGAAACCCGAGCATGCTCAGGGAAAGCCGAGCAATGAGTATACTCGCTTATCACTAGTAGTCAGGTCACAGTCCAAGATCAGAGTATCAGGAAGGTAGCGAATCAAGACAAAAGATTAAGTCAAATGGATGGTCAAAGGTAAATCCAAGGTTGGCAACTCAGATCACAAAGCAAACATACATACGACTTGAGCAAAGATACAATTGGCAATGGTCTGACCATTGTCAGAGTGATAAATAGCCCTGTAATTACCCAGAACGGATGACACCTGGAGGAGATCCCATAGACCCATCCAGATAGGATGCCTGAGCTGTCATTTACAATACTCACACCTCAGCCTTAGATTAAGTGGTGGAGCTGTCACTCACAACCCTGCCAGCTCAAGACCTTGAGCCCATAGGTGGCAGAGCGGTCATTCACAGAGTCCAAAGGACACCATGAATGCTGGAATCATGACAGCACATTTATAAGATTATCTCAGCACAGAAACCTTTTTGTTAAACACAACCAATTGTGGAACTTATTATTATTCCAAGATCTATTCATTAAAATGTGCTGTGGAAGATCAGCTCACTTGGCTGCACATGGTGGTAGACACATGTACATTGTCTCTTTAAGTCTCTCACTGGTTTATCAAGAGTGCTGCATAAGGCAATGCAGAGTTAGCAAAAATAAACAAGGTCTTCCTGGCCTAAGAAAAAACAAAACATAACATACAGCACAGTCTACGTGGTTGCAAGGATCTGTCCATTCAGGAAAAATCTCTGGCTACTCATTGCTATATAGGGGCCCTTAAATAGCTGAACAATGAACTCTACCTAGCATGTCTGAAGGCAAATAGAGAATTCAGAAAAGGGTTTTGTTTTGAGCACAAGTGGAGCAACTCTATAATTCTCGCAACCAGTGGTCCACTGCCTGTTGTCAAGTGTAATCCATATCTAGCAGCCAAGGATGAATTAGACTACAGGAAATGCAAGCAAGTCTTTTTCTTTCTCTTTTCATGTTTTTAGTCTATCAAACTAAACAAACAAGAGAAGCAAGCTTTCAGTTCAGGACAGGCATGATTTTGCCAAAGGGCAGGAGCAATGGATGTAGGGAAGTTAGGGAAAGAAAGTTCCAGCTAGTTTGGTGCTGGCAGAATCCTGATAAAAAGCAGCTGTCTACTGAAAATGCGTGTGTAACACCCCAGGTTCCTGGATGTTACAGAGGCATTGCTTTCCTCACGGGGAGAGTGATGTCATGCTTGGAAGCGAAGAAGGATCTCTTTTATCAGGTATTCACAAACATGCAACATGTTGTTACTCCAGGCCAGAAGGGGGAGCTCTGATCCAGTTTATGGGTGGTTCCCCTTTATATATTCTGGCTGGAGGGGAAGTTAGTGAGTAGTCTGTCAGAGTGACAGAGAAGAGAGCAGTCAGACAGTGAGAGTCAGGAAGATTGAAAAGGGCTGTGCAGCCACGTGAAGTGCTGCAGCTCCTGGACGGGAGAGAGAGAAGAATGGAACAAGCTGTAGAGAGCGTGAAGGAGGAAAAGAAGCAAAGGAGACTTGAGAGTTGGAGAGAAGCTGCGACTGGGCTTCCTCCATGCTGAGCGCAGATACTGGTAGCTGGAAGACCGAGGTTGTGGAGGTAACTCTATGCCCCACGGCAGAAACCGGCGAGACAGCAGACTGCAAGTTACCTGTCCACCATTGACACCCGAGGACACAGTAGCAAATAGAGCTCGGGTAGTGATAGAGATCCTGTAAAAAGGCTCGAACTACCTGTCGTATGGGTAGTGTCCTACCAACAAGGGGGACAGAGAGAAAGCGTGAGGACCTTGTGTGAGGCCTAAGGCAGCAAGGGACTACAACAACCCAGTGTTAGAGGGAAGGCTTCCAACCCCACCTGGTAAGGGGGATTTCAGATTCGCCTCCAAGCCGGCCGGACCATACCTGTACCTGTGATCTGGTACTCTGGACTGTGGCTGCCTCAATTCATCAGTAAAGAGACTGCAACCCTGTGTCCTCCGTTTCTTTCTATACCACCTACTACCTGTCCCAACTGAACAGAGTACCGAAAAAAAGGAAGTGTAACTGTTAAAGGGAATCTAACGTCAAGTTTTTGCTATCTCACCTGAGAGAAACAAAATGTTGAGAAAGATACCCCGATTCAAACAATGTATTGCTTAGTTTACTGGGGGAAAATCAGAGTTCTTAGATGCAGCATAAAGCAGAGCTGAGAAAGATACCCTACCCACACCACAGCTTTCTATTTACAGTGCTTAGTCTACTGACAGTGAGCTGCTTATCTCAAGAGGGGACATGGTAGGACTAGCAGTAGCGTGAAGACCAGTCCTGGCAGTGATAATGTACTGGTTATAAAACCTTCATGATAAGTAAATAACATCACTGAAATCTGTGTTTCAGACCCTATCTCCTGCTGTCTTCAGATTACATAGCATAAACCTGCTAACAGATTCCCTTTAAATATGACCACTGAAAGCATATGGAGCTTGGAGAGTCATAGATCTGCATAACACATATATACAAAAAGTAAAGTACCATATATACTCGTGTATAAGCTTATATGAGTTTTTCAGCACATTGTTTTTGTGCTGAAAACTCCCCCTCAGCTTACACGTGAGTCATTGTCCCAGAAAGATGGTGAGGGCAGGGGAACAGCGGGTCACATTGGCAGAAGCCTGTGCCTGCTGCTAAAGAGAAATGAATATTCACTGTGGCCGAGCGATCATGTGTACCCCCTCATTAAGGTAATGGAAATTCACATCTCTCTGCTCCCATAGGCGTGGAGTGCATATTCATTACCTTAATGAGCGGGGGACATGAGATCGCTGGGCAGGAAGAGCTGCTGGTGCCGGAACGAGATGCAGCAAGGGCACGCAGGGAAAGTAAGTAGGATGTGTTTTTTTTTAGGAACCATGCATACAGGGATAGGGGAAAAGGAGCCTAGCATAAAATGATGGGGATAAGGAGCCATGCATACAGGGATGGGGAGCCATCCATACAAGGACAGGGATAAGGAGCCATCCATACAAGGACAGGGATGGGGAGCCATGCATACAAGGATGGGGGTATAAGGAGCCATGCATACAAGAACAGGGATAAGGAGCCATGCATATAGGGACGGGGAGCCATCTATACAAGGATAGGGATGAGGGGACAATGCATACCAGACTTATACTCAAGTCAATAAGTTTTCCTAGTTTTTCGTGGCAAATTTAGGTGCCTCGGCTTATACTCAGGTCGGCTTATACTCGAGTATATACCGTATCCTCAGTTTATTTTAAATGTACATTTTTCACATTTAGTGTACCCCACTTTTAAAGGTTGTATCCATTTCCATTCAATCTCTATGACACACACATTGCACTAGTAATATTAAAGTGACTTCCACATATACGGTAACATAAAGATTTGGGTAAACTGATGGCAACAATACTTCCTTACCATGCTGTCACACATCTGTACAGTTTATTCTGTATTTTAAGACTTTATATCCATATCTTTATGGCTAAGCTGTGAGATGTGATGTCCTCTCACTATCCAGATTCAACTCAAAATGTTAGCTGCAATTCCATCCTCTGCTTTTATACAGGCTATTATAGTTCCTTCTGACTGTCTACGTTATAATATGGGATGTAACAGCTGAAAGTCTTAATGGGGAACCCAACCCAGCTGATCCAAAGGTCATATGATCCTTTCATGGCTGATGCAATTTTTTCCCATTCGTAAGATGGATTCGGCCAGGTTTATATTCGCCAGGTTCAGCGAATTCGAAAAAAGCCAACACTTCATTCCATTCAGATCAAATTGATTGCTTATCTCTACGTAAGATGTATTGCATACCCCAATATGGTTGCTGTAACTTTTAGAACTGTATTAAGTTTTACCCACCAGGGTCACATTTTTCCATTGCACATTTGACATCTGGTCTATGTACACATGCACATATGTATGCGGATATACTCTGCATACATATATACTGACATGTAATGTTAAAGTTTCTAGATTGGCCATTTTCTAAAAACCTGCCCGTCATCAATACTTCAGCAGTCAGCTGATTGTGGGTTGCAGATCACATAGGTACATCACATGATTCTATGACAATTAGGTGCCCTTGGACATGATCTAATGATGACAGGGAAACAGGGAAGCATGGATATACAACTTTTTAGGATTCAAATATATACTGGACTTCATTGGCTTCCTTCCATGTTGGAAAGTGTATATTTGGATATGATCGACAGGAACAACCATCTGTGTATCATTAATAATCATTAGTGCATTATGACCAAGAGACAATCTATGCCGTCATCAGTATGCTGGAAAATCTTCAGAAATATGTTTGACTTTGCAAAAATTCTGGCACAAAGAGAAAATAGTATACACATTAATAACTATAGTTAGATTTTCTGCTTACTACCTAATGACCCATGTGTCATTAAAAAATGAAATCATATCAGAAATGATTAGAACTTATTTTTCCCCAGACAAATGAAGTTACACTGCTGCTTTTATTTTCCACAATTTACGGCATCTTAATGTGAATGAATAGACAAAGTTTTAAAGGAAATGGTAAATGAGGGTTAAGTTGGCTGACGGATTAAGAAAAAGGATGCAACCTGCCCTATATGTCTGAAGAAGGGCAAATTTCAGGCTTACATAATCACAGGGATTACAACCAAATTTGCTGATCTACAGAGTTTATGGTAAGATTGTGGCCCTACTAAGAATAATTTAGTGGAGTCTAATGTGGAACACAGCGTCCCTATGGCATCAAACCATGGAGTGCATCATGCTTCCACGTGTCACTATATTGTGGGGGTAACAGTCTATCACACTCTTAAAAAAAATCAAGAATTTCATTCAAGAAGAATCTCTACCTTGTGCCCTCTGTGCATCAGTTCCCGTATAACATCAGGTATATAGTAGTACAGTGGAAGGGGAGGGAAAAATATATGACACAGAATCTGTATAGACCCCTGCTAGCGGCATAAGCATATAAAGCGTAGATTCTTTGCAAACCAAACTTTCTAGATGAGCAGTAGCAGTACCTGCAGAGTATAGGATCTAAAACAGCTTGAAAAACGTCCGTGAATAATTTTCCGTATTCACCATTTCCATTTTGGCTCAAGCTTCCAAAATATTTATTCGTTGAACCAGCTTAAAGTGGTTATCCTGTAAGGAGATGGACATATTGTCAGCTCCCTCCGTGAAGACACCAATGTTATTATGACATGTCTTGTATAATGTGATAAGTGTTAATGATATGCAATGTGAATTGTAATATGTGCTGTTACAAAGCTGAACATGAGGTTATTAGTTAATATTCTGATCAGACTGTATGAAGCCTACTGCCATGTCACAAAGCAAATTTTTGCCTAGCCTCATCAGATCACATGTAATTTGGATGTGCGGTCTAGGTCTTTTTTCTACCGCTAAAGGACTGCCTTTTTACGGGCTTCAAGGGATGTACCTAGCGCTAAGTACAGGGTAGGCGAGGAAGGCGCTACAGTCTCCTGGTGACATTCAGATATTGAAAAAGTACCTTATAATTTTAATTCCTGGACATTACATGTTGGTATTATTATTTCCAACGATTGTCATATGTGAAAGGTTTATAATGAGGACACCAAATAAATGTATCATCTTGTCCCTTTTGATGGCAATCACATGTTAGTATCTCGTATCAGTGAGTGCTAATCTGTAACACAAAACCGGGATTACAGCAATTGTTCACAGTCTGCCACTTTCTCGTATGATTGCAATTTACTCGTAAAACAAATATTCTGTAACTCCGAATTTTTTATTGGGCAGGCCTGATAAGTATCTCCATAAAAACATGCACAATGTTTTATGTAGCAGTCAGAATTATTGTTCCCTGCACTAACTGAATGCATGCAATTTGCTAATAGGGACTGATTGGTATAAAAAGTTGAATCTTATTTCACTGACAATAATTTGTGGTAATATATTTCCATAATGTTTCGTACAGCTTCCTTGATTCCTATCCATCAGAAATGAAGAAAACTCAACTGACAAATGTGGATTAATTATTATTCAATCATCAAGATATTTCGGACTCAATTACAAAAAAAAAGGTGTCTGCACTGAAATTTTCATTAACTATTAAATGAAATAAAAAATAATGTTAATTCAATTTAACATACATAGTCTCGGCAAGAGAAATGTCACCTGTACAATGTATTGGATCCGGTGAATCCACATGGTTCAGTGAACACACGCGGATTCACCTGCGTTCAATAGACGGCAGCGCTTTGGACGCAGTGAACATGTGCTGTGTCCTAAGAGAAGACACTTCTGGATTGTGTGCACCCAGCCTCAGACATTGAAAAACTCGAGAAAGTTCAGAGAAGAGCTACCAGGATAGTGAGCGGACTACAAAGTCTGTCATATGAGGAACGGTTAAAGGTTCTGGGGAAAGTTTAGCTTGTAAAAAGAAGGCTAAGCGGTACAAAAGGCCCTGTTGAAGCACCGCTAGGTGAGAAACGGCTGTCGTCCTGTAAGCATTCCTTTCACCCCTGCAAACACTATATTGTAATTTTCCAATGAAGAAGAAACGTTTTAAAGAACGGTGAGTGCGATTTTTTTCCTCTGCTTTTTCCTGCTATGCTGTTCATGTTATTTTATACGCACCCATGTTCCTGCAAGATCTGGTTCCCTGCTTATCCCATGCATTAAAGGGAGTATCTGTGCATCTTTGAAGCATATAAGTTCCCCATAATACACAGTATAGTGTTGGTTTAGTCTGAAACATAACGGAAGAAACAGAGAAATGGCTTTAAATCTAAGAGGGGAGAGTGAAATAAACATAAGGTGGTGGATGAAATGAATGGAGGGATGAAGATAGAATAAGAGAGTAAATAATTATTCTATTTCTTATTATTTTGTTCATTTATTTGACTCAATTGATAAAGATAACACTGAGAGGCTGCAGCTGCATCTCCCTCTTCCCCCTTCTCCCTTTTCCATTATTTACTATTTCATGCTAAATGAATTAACTTTAGACTTTATTCTCTGCAGGTAGAAAAGGGGAACTAAAAGCTACTTGTACTATGGATTTATCGGAACAATTATAACATTAGGTAGCAATGGCATAGTAGTTTACACGATTTGATGCCATGGACTGCAGTAATAAAATGTATACTACCAGTTTACATTGTGTAACATGGGTCAGGGCCGGCGTCAGCACCCGGCACAGCGGGCAAATGCCGGGGCCCTGGGGAGAGGGGGGGGCCCACTCACGCTGTCATAGATACAGCTGGGAGAGCAGAGCAGGAGATAACATGCTCTCTCCCCCCACAAAGTCACTGCTGGCTGCGTTCTCTTAACCCCTATATGCCAGCTCTGACACAAGCATCTTCTCACTCAGTCAGTGCAGCCAGGCAGGCACACATAGGGGTTAACAGAAGGCAGCCAGTGTGACATTGTGGGCGGAGAGATCACGTTCTCTGCTCTCCCCCCTGGGTGGCTGCAGACAGTGCTGAAGTTTATCAGGCAGATTCCGAGGAGCTCCGTCCTACCAGTGCCTGAGTGAGTGTTATGGTATCCAGCAGTGGTTGCAATTGTGGCTCAGTCTGCTGCTGTCTTTCTCCGCTGCCTAAAAATGTGGGTGATGTCTGGAGGAGCAGCTGGTGGGGTGCAGCCTTTAGCCGCCCAGCTCACCCAGAATACATGCATGCTGCACCAAACCTGCACCAGTGGGGTAGGAAGAAGCTTAACCCCTTCCCATCTATATGAAGGTTATTGCTGAACCTTAAAGATAACAATCCGACCCGCATAAATGGGGTTAACCAGATGCCAGGAGGAAGGGGAGCTGCTGCCATGGATAAAACTGAGCTGTGGGCTGTACGTTGGGGCCCCGTGGCCCCAGGCTGGTGACTGGAGGGACTCTGCCCAGTGCTGGCATGTGGGTGATTTCTGCTCCCGAGTCTCAGCTTCTCTCCTCCACATCACACTGTGCAGTCACAGCAACATTGGTTGTCTCTGTCCAGGTCCCAGCAGCTGCCACTGCTCCCACCAAGGACATGGCATCACTTAACCCTTCCCCTGCAGCCACCGGCAACAAATCCACATTATTCCTTGATTAAATCAGGTTCCAACCCAATAGAGGAGCAGTCATTTCCTGCTGCCATTAGGGTCCGGGAGGGGGTGACATTGGCTGCCCTGCTACTCTGTAGTGGGGGGTGACAAGTGTAACATGGGGTAACGATGACGGAGAAATGCACAGGATAATAGTGAGAGCGACAGAGGGCAGTGTATGGTATGGAGCAGTCAGTGGGTGGGCTGCAGGATCCCCCCATACTGTACATGATTGCTCGGGACAGGGAGGCGTTTAATGAGCTTCTAATGACGGGGCACTAATTGGGTCATTAGGGTTTGTGGAAAGGATTCAGCATCAGGTCCCTCATTAATGCCCGAGCCGCCTGTTACTTTGTAGCACAGATCTGTTAGGGCCGCAAAACCAAACAACGTTGTTTATGTAGAAAAGTCTTTGTTTCATAGAAAAACTCAAAACAGAAAAGCACCTCTCCTGTATATATACACTGCACAGCACCTTTCCTCCTGTATATATACACTGCAGAATCTACAATAGCTGTCACTCATGTAAGAAGTGAAATCTGGCATTGTACTATACATTTCTCTGCCGTATCTGTGCATCATAAATCGGGGTATGTGTTAAAGGGGGGGCCCACTGAGACTCTTTCGCCCGGGGCCCTCGAAAACCTGGAGCCGGCCCTGATGGGTGCATGAGGGTGATGGATGCCACTGTATGACGGCTGTCTAAAGCATCTGTTAAAAGCTTTTCAGGACATATCCTATAAACAGATGGCAGCTTACAAGTGACTATAGATGACTGTGAATGATGTCTACCAATAGCATCCATCACCCATAGGCTTTAATGACACCCTTTTAACATTATCAAAAGCAATTGAAAAGATCATGATTTATCTGTTAAACTCTATCTCATAGCCAGACAAGCTAAAATGACCCAACAAATTGGAAAATCACTATGTATGATATTAACAATTCATGCAGTAACTGTGACATGAAGCTACAGCTTTATATCCCCACTAAGTGATATTACTATACGTTCCTTCCAGCTCTCTCATCAGTGAGCAAATTACATTTTTTGCATTGTCCTGTTAGTTCACCTTTATTTTAATTTTCTTTTTTCCTCTTTTTTTTCTTTTTTTAAGGATTGATTTGTGAAAAGAAAGTCTAAAATAATTGCAAAGCAATTTAGCTTCATGGTGAGATTTTATTCTATCATGGTGCAATTAACATTTTATAATTGAAAGAGCAATTTTTTTTGCAAGTCTAGCATATTCTGCGAAAATCCACTTTTAAAGATGTGTCCTGAGGATAAACAGGGTTTTAACCAAAAGGACTACATTAAGATGACAGCACTGACAATTGAGAGGTTTTTATACTGCATTTACAGACTAATTAATAGTTCAGTTATTTTGGAGGCATAGATCAATGCTTTTCTCTGCTGTTTATTGTAACTTTGTTTTACTGTTTTATTTAATTCTTAGCAGACTTTTACATTTTTTTAGGTTTAATTTATTTTCATGCGCTTCATTAATTAGAATGTCTTGGGATAATAGAGATTTCCCCACCTAAAAGTATGATTCATGCACAGTGTGCTTACACTAGACGAGCACTAAATCCAGGGCCAGGTTTAGGGTATGTGTAATCGGTAAACGCTGCGGGTTGGACACTGCTTACTTGTGCAGCATCCAACCCGAAGTGTCCAGATGTTACAGCATATGTTGGATGGGATTTCAAAAAATCCTATGTCCACTATACGTGCACCGATGCCCGCGGCTCACCCGTGGAGATGGACATGCGGCGTGTCTCTCCAGACCGCAGCATATCAATTTCATTTGCGAAGATGCTAGTCTCCCCAAGAGATATTTCACCCATAGAATGTATTGGACACATTGAATCCACACGGTTCAGTGAACACGTGCGGATTCACCTGCGTTCAGTAGCCACTGCCACTTCTAGATCGTGCGCACCCGGCCTTAGACCCAGGATTGAAGTGGGATCCCAAACTAACATATTGCACCATTAGACAGAAACATTTAGGATACATGTACACAAGCCAAATTAAGACTGTAAAATGAACGCTGATCGACTACATCCAAGTTTTTCGGCGCTTGTTTACTGGCCTCTTTAAACAGACAGCCATGATGGGGACAATTCAGTTGATTTACCCCCATACCATATATCTCCAATTTAACTGGGACAATGTTCTACCAAAAAGGATGAATTTTATGAATACATAAACAATCTAATCACCCAACAAATGTGTTGCTTGTTCGTTCAGTGATTGCCGACATTTTACATTGGCAGATATTCAGGAATGATCCTTCACTCATTTGCACTACCGACATTTTTAACTGTAAATGTACCCCTCCTCAGCAATTTGATGAAAACTGTATTGCCACGTGATAGAGACTAACAATAGAGTGACTCCAGGTAAATCTGGGTAGAATAAAAATGTCTTCAATGTCTGTGAGGAGGAGAAAACCTCTACAGGTTGATATCACCTATGAACAAGGTAATGGCATTAACTGGACTAGTGTTCCTCTCCCATAGACCTAAAAACAGCCACATGTATATGGTTTCTGTGATGCCACCCACTTTGCTATGTAGGAAAAATCAAAGCTGGGATAGCCCTTGCTCTATGGTCCACATTACAGCTTTAGGGTATGTGCACATTGAGTCTTTTTAATGAGTGTTTGGAGCAAAAATTGAGCAGAAACTCAAAGTTTTGTGATTTTGAGTAAGATTTGGAGAAGTTCTGCTCTGAAAACAGCATGAAGACTTAGGACCTGATACATCAAAGCTTTTAGATCAGTATTCTGGTTTAAAAAGTTTTAAAAAGTCACATAAGGTTAGAAAAACTGGCGGATGCACTAAAATTCCGCATCTTTTGGTGTTCTCTGTTATTTTCTAACAACTCAGACATAGTGGAGAAAGCTGGTGCAGGTTGGGGCGTGAGACCACCTCTTGTCAAATTCAAGATAATCTGTGGCTTTTGGTACAACGGAAATCTTACTCAAGCAGTGGAGGAGGAGGATTTCTGAGGAAGCATACATACAAGTGCACGCCACCCATCCGGTGCTCCTTATTCATGAAGCGGAGAACACCTCTTCATGAGTCAGAAGTGTCTTTCTCCAGCTTATCTCCTCATCAAGAATTATGCTGCTCTTGATAAATTGGCCCCTTAGTGTGCACATGCCTTTAACTGTTACCTTTATGGTATTGCGGGATCTATGTCAAGACTGGGACGGAAATTCAAAGCCTAGTGTGAGCGTGCTCTCTTGTTCTTAAAGGGGCAAATGCTTTCTGATAACAGTTGGGAGGCATTTAGTGATGTGTTCCCCTCCATGGTTTTCCCAGCCAATAGCTGGAAGACATCTTGTATAAAGTGCACCCTCCCCAATAGGGAGGTACCTGAACAACCCCTATAGTTACGATTAGGTGGTTTGGTGTGTGCAACTGTATGTTCCCAAGTCCACCGTCCCTAGCCGGTTATAAATATTCCTGTATTATATGTCCCATTAATCCAGAATAGGTTGTCCCTGTTTGATGCGACCATTT
This sequence comes from Ranitomeya imitator, assembly GCF_032444005.1. Lineage (NCBI taxonomy): Eukaryota > Metazoa > Chordata > Amphibia > Anura > Dendrobatidae > Ranitomeya > Ranitomeya imitator. Next base: position 67,154,801 of record NC_091283.1, read on the forward strand.
TGACAGCGTCTGTATCTTGAAACTGCATCTGTGGTATCTGTACCACGTGACTACATTGGGGGTACCAAAACTGTTACCCAAGACGTGTGTGTCTACCTGTCCCAATTGCCCGCCCTGCCTGCACAGTTAACCGTCCCCAGTGGCCGTCCTGACTGCAAAGTTTGAACCATCCCAAGTGGCCATCCTGTCTTCACAGTCTGTACTTCCAATTAGAACTAAATAAATCTACAAAGGAAAACATGCCATTGGTAACTCTGAATTAGAAAAACAAAGCGTCAAATACCATAAAGAATGCTTGAGCCTATTTCTATTTATTTCATCCCACTTAGCCATCTTCATTTTCCTGTTCACTGGCCAAAACTGCCAGGACTAATAGGTGCTATCTTTTAAACCACCCTACAGATCCATTATTCAAAACATTCTCACTTGCTAATAGTATCTATTTTGCCGACACAATTCTGAGATTAATGATCAATCCCCAGTCAAAAAGGGCAAAGCCCACTAGTAAAGGGGTATTCTCAAATTGGAAAGTAATAGATAGGGGATAGCTTTCTAATCGCTAGGGGTACGACTGCTGTGGCATCAACTGGTCTTGAGAACCAAGGCTTTGAAGAGCCCTTTCCGAATGGAGCAGTGGTCAATGATGCGCACTGCCGCTCAATTCATTTTCAATGGGACTGCTGTAGATTGGCAAGCACTGCGCTTGGCTGGTCTTCAGCACTGACATTAAAATGAATGGTGTTCTGTCCTCACTAGCTGAGGCAGGCTCATACGTAGCTATACAGTCAGCTAAACCGCTATACCGGGGTCCAATAAGGAGACTGTGGTTGAGTCCGTGCTTTATTAAACGTAGTGGTATATTGATGCAGTGAAACTGTGAACAATGATATACATAGAATCAGTGCATGGCATAGAAGATACATAATACACATGATATACATTATGCATAACATTTAGAAAGCTAGTGACTAAACTAGGAGTACAACTGGTTAAACTAAGCTAATATAGAGCAGGAATATCTATATGAAGCATAAAGACATACCGGCAATGCAATCGCAAGGGGGATGAAGTGAAGCGTCTTTCCTTGAAGGCAAACTGAAGAAAGTGAAAGGAAAAATGGAGGGAAATGGAGGCTGAGCTACCATAATGCATTGCAAAGGAGGAGGAGAATCAGACATGGATAATACAAAAACAAGATTGAACTGCCAACATAACTCTGACCGCTAGAGGGAGCCAAAGCATCACAGATGAATAAAGGCATGAATATATCAATACTGTATACTGAGGAAACTGCAATTATGCAAGCAAATAATCAGGGTAACAATATTAGATGGCGGAGACAGAACACTCCCCGTCTGGCATCAACGGATGTCACTACTCCTTTCTTCCGAAGGCAACAATAGGACCAGTTCAGATACCGGTCTGGAAAATGTCTTAGGTTCATTCCCTTTGGTCATCCTTAGCTCAACTTTGCGGACGTTGCCGTCCTTGGTCGGGAACGTTGCGGTAACTAGACCAAGTGGCCACTGGTTCCGGTGAATCTGACAGTCTTTCACAAGAACAAGGTCACCTATGTTCAGATTAGGTTTAGTAGATTGCCACTTCGTCCGTGGCTGCAGGGTAGACAAATATTGTTTGCGCCACCTGTCCCAGAAAGTATTTGCAAGACTTTGTACCTGTCTCCATTGGCGCTTGTAGAGGTCCTTCGCGTCGAATCCTCCTGGAGGGGCACTGGACAGTCCCGTTTTCTGGGTAAGTAGAGTAGCTGGAGTCAATAACAAGGGCTCCTCAGGGTCGTTAGAAACTGGAACCAGGGGTCTTGCATTGATTATAGCTGCAGCTTCAGCCAAGAAGGTGATTAGGCTTTCGTGGGTAAGCCTCGCTGCTCCTTTACATTTTTCTGTGCCACAAGTTCTGGTAGCCATGAATGAGCGAGCTATATGTGTCAGGCAGGTAATGGCTCGAGTAAGTGACTTCCAACTTGAGAATCTGTCGAACCTGCAAGATCCAAGCTGGATAACAGAGGTCATTGTATGTAGTGTAGACACCTGAGGGCGGATTTCAGCATCTGAGTCCTCTCCTACAAGTTCGAAGGTGTCTGGAAAACATTCCTCAATGTACAATAGTTTTGGTCCAGAGAGCCACGTTGTGCTTCCTAGTCGACTTGCGTCAACTGCTCTAGTTGCATGATCTGCGGGATTCTGGTCTGTGGGTATGTAATGCCACTGCTGTGGGTGAACTGATCTCCTGATTCGTAGCACTCTGTTATTGACATAAACGTAGAATCGCCTGGTTTCGTTGTGGATATATCCCAGGACTACTTTGCTGTCTGAGTAGAACTTGGCTTGTGTCAGGTCGATATCCATTTCGGATGCGATGAACTCCGCTAACTCAACGGCTAAGACTGCGGCACAAAGCTCTAACCTGGGTATAGTGTGCTCTGGTGGTGGTGCGAGTTTGGCCTTTCCCATGACGAAACCAATGTGGCACTGACATTTGGAGTCTACAGTTTTGAGGTAGGCAACAGCGGCAATTGCTTTGACAGAAGCATCTGCAAATACGTACAGTCTTTGGCTCTGTATCTCAGTAGATGGCACAGGGGTGTATGGTCTTGGCATATGCAAGTTGGAGAGTGCCGCTAACGAGTTCTTCCACTCTTCCCACTGGATCCTCTTATCAAGTGGCAGAGGTGCATCCCAGTCAGATGTTTCCCTAGTTAAGTCTCTTAGTAGGGCCTTGCCTTGTATAGTAACAGGAGCTGCGAAACCCAAGGGGTCGTACAGACTGTTGATGGTAGACAGGACGCCTCTACGTGTGAAAGGCCTTTCTTCCTGGCTGACCTGAAAGGTGAAAGTGTCTGATTGTAGATTCCAGAGAAGCCCGAGGCTGCGTTGCATTGGAGGGGGTCTGACCCCAGGTCCAGGTCTCTGAGACCATTACATAGGTCTTGAGAAGGGAACGCTTCCATGAGTTCTTGGCTGTTTGAGGCTATTTTATGAAGCCTAAGGTTCGAGTAGGCAAGCATGTCCTGAGCTCTCCTGAGAAGACTGATGGCAGTCTCATTTGAAGGCATGGCTTTTAGACAGTCGTCGACATAAAAGTCCTTTTCTATGAATTGTCTGACATCTGTTCCGTATTCTGGTTCTCCTTCCTGAGCTGACCTTTTGAGTCCGTAAATGGCGACTGCAGGTGAAGGACTGTTGCCAAAGATGTGCACTCTCATGCGATACTCTGTGACTTCTTTAGTAGGATCATTGTCTCTGTACCAGAAGAATCTTAGGAAGTTCCTGTCTCTCTCTCTCACAAGGAAACAATGGAACATTTGCTGGATGTCAGCGATGAAGGCAATGGAATCCTTACGGAAGCGCATAAGTACACCCAGTAGTTTGTTATTGAGGTCTGGTCCTGTCAGCAGAACGTCATTCAGGGAGACATCATTAAACTTAGCACTGGAATCAAACACGACTCTGATCTGGCCTGGTTTTTTAGGGTGGTATACTCCGAACATGGGTAGGAACCAGCATTCTTCAGAGTCTTTGAGAGTGGGAGCTAGTTCTGCGTGACGGTTTTCAAAAATCTTTGACATGAAGGAGAAAAAGTGATCTTTTATCTCTGGTTTCTTTTGCAGATTACGAATGAGAGAGGAGAAACGTTGTAATGCCTGATTTCTGTTGTTCGGTAGACGTGGTCTGTGGGTTTTGAAGGGAAGAGGTGCGACCCAGCTGTTGGTCTCATCTTTAACGAGTCCCTTGTCCATTACCGCTAAGAACAACTTGTCCTCTACCGACATTGCCACTTGGTTGTCCTGCTTAGTTCTCTGGAAGACTGTGCACCCTAACTGATCCTCATAGCTTCCCGACACTATGCTGCTGTCGTGAGTAAAGTCTATTAGATGGTTGGGCAGTTGGATGCTGTGTGGCAGTTCCCTGACATGGAACTCATTGTTACAAGGTTGAAACAGAGATGGACGTCCTTTCTCCAATGTATTTGTCAGCATGCTTGTCACAGAAGATGGGGCGTGCAGGCGTCCCAAGCATACGTTGCCAATTATGACCCATCCTAGGTCTAGCCTTTGGGCATAGGGAGCATTGTGAAGTCCATTGATATGACGTCTCACTTTATGAACCTGTAGGATATCTCTCCCCAACAGCAGAATTATCTGGGCCTGATGGTCGAGTTCCGGTATAAGGTGTGCTATTCGTTTTAAGTGAGCGTGATGGATTGCTACATCTGGTGTAGGGATTTCAGATCTGTTGTCTGGGATCTGGTTACATTCGATGATCGTAGGTAGCGGTAGGCAGAATTGCCTGTCTAAAGACTCGATCTGGTAGTCAGTAGCTTTCCTGCTGTTGTCACAGTACCTGCACACGTCTTTAAGGAGTAGGGAGTGCTTGGCCCTTTGATGTTGAATAGGTCAAAGAACGTTGATCTAGCCAAGGATCGATTACTTTGAACATCCAAGATAGCATACAGTCTTACAGCTTGGTCTCTATGGCCCTTCGGGTATACTCTGACGAGGCATATTTTTGAACAGGACCTACTGTCTATTGTCCCTTTGCAGACCTCGGTACATTGTGAAGTGATCTCTGGCGTAGCTGTATCAGTGCTCCTTTCCTCCCCGCCATGCTCACTGTTAGCTGGCGTGTTTTGTGTACTCCATGGAGCTGGGCCAGGGTGTAGAGCGGTGCTATGATCTGTGGTGCCACATTCTGTGCATTTTACACTGACCTTGCAATCCTTGGCGAGATGAGCTGTGGACGAGCAGCACTTGTAGCAGATACCGTTTTCTTTCAGAAAGCTTCTGCGATCTGGCATAGATTTTCCTCTGAAGGCTTTGCATTTCAGGAGAGGATGAGGCTTCTGATGAAGTGGGCACTGCTTGTCAGGGTCCTGCACCTTTGTCTCTGATTGGGAGCAGCCAGCAGACCTGTAATTAGAACCTGGAGAAGAAACATAAGTCTTGTGTACTTCCACAGATGTTCTGCGTGGATTTGCAGGTGGTGATGGTGTGGCATATGGTATTGCAAAGTCAAAGCTGGGATCGTTTCTAATTCTCGCTTGTTGGTGTATGAAGTCAACAAAAATGGAGAAGGGAGGGAATGGAACGGTGTGTTTGTATTTGTACGTGGAACCATGTGTAAGCCACCTCTCCTGTAGATTGTAGGGCAACTTCTGGACTATAGGGTTAACACCTCTGGCTGTGTCGAGGAATGCAAGTCCCTGTAGGTCGTCCTCGTATTTGGCAACTTGGACTTCCTTTAGCAGGTCGCTTAGCTCTCTAAGTTTCTGGAGACCTTTGTTAGATATTTTAGGAAAGTCATCGATTCTTTTGAACAAGGCTCTTTCTATTACTTCTGCTGAGCCGTAACACTCATCCAGCCTTTTCCAGATCTCTTTGAGGCCAGTCTCAGGGCGGTTTATATTAATGTCTCTGAACCTTACTGCGTGTTTGACTGACTCTTCTCCCAGGTATTTGACTAACAGGTCTATCTCTTCCCTGTGTTGTAGCCCCAAGTCTCTAATGACATTTTGGAAGGAAGCTTTCCAAGCTCTGTAACCTTCAGCTCGGTCAGTGAATTTCATGAGTCCCTTGGCAACCAGTTCACGTCGTGTGAAGAACTTGGCAAATTCTGTCGTAAACCGGTTGTCAGCAGAGTATACTGCTGATGGGTCGCCCTGATAGTGATGTGAGGTGCGTTCGTACCTGTTAGTGTCCTCAGGGTGGCGCCAGCCGGTGTCGTATTGCTTCGGCCTGATGTAAAGTGTGTCAGCAGGGTGATCCACGTTGGTTACCTGATGAGGGGCAAGGTAGTCATTAGCAGAGTTGTTTTGCCTCACGTTTTCGAGTTTGTTTCTGTCCTGAGCCTCGTGACGACTCTCGCTCACTTCGCTGGAGGTGTCGTATTCTGGTTTTGGTACTGGTTTAGGGTTATAGTTTGGATCAGGAAGGTCATTAACATACTGAGATGTGCGTTGTGGTGAGTCTTGCAGTGGAAACTCCAGACTCGATGTGCTGCTTTGGCTATGAAGCTTGGGATTTTGCGCGGCTTCTAGCGATTCTGCTTCGGCGAGGGCTGCGGCAGCTTCCCTTTTTGGTGCTAGGCTTTCTAAGGCGGCATCCACACGTGCCTTCTCTAACTGCGACCTTCTCTCTTCGTCATCTAGGCGTGCTTTTTCTAATTTAAGTTGCATTTCTTGGTCAGCAAAGCTCGCTCGTATTTTGGCGGCTTCAGCATTTGCGCGGGCAATGGCGACCGCGCTGCTGATGGATGTTGTCTTTGAGGAGACGGAAGTAACAGATCTTGTCCTATGTGATTTGTGAGACATGGTGTCTTGGGAAAGTGCTTGGCTGTGCAGAGATTGCTGTAGCTGTATTTAGTCTCTGAGTAGCCGGTGACTTGAATCCCACGAGTTGGATGGCTGCCGTTTCACTGTTCTGTCCTCACTAGCTGAGGCAGGCTCATACGTAGCTATACAGTCAGCTAAACCGCTATACCGGGGTCCAATAAGGAGACTGTAGTTGAGTCTGTGCTTTATTAAACGTAGTGGTATATTGATGCGGTGAAACTGTGAACAATGATATACATAGAATCAGTGCATGGCATAGAAGATACATAATACACATGATATACATTATGCATAACATTTAGAAAGCCAGTGACTAAACTAGGAGTACAACTGGTTAAACTAAGCTAATATAGAGCAGGAATATCTATATGAAGCATAAAGACATACCGGCAATGCAATCGCAAGGGGGATGAAGTGAAGCGTCTTTCCTTGAAGGCAAACTGAAGAAAGTGAAAGGAAAAATGGAGGGAAATGGAGGCTGAGCTACCATAATGCATTGCAAAGGAGGAGGAGAATCAGACATGGATAATACAAAAACAAGATTGAACTGCCAACATAACTCTGGCCGCTAGAGGGAGCCAAAGCATCACAGATGAATAAAGGCATGAATATATCAATACTGTATACTGAGGAAAATGCAATTATGCAAGCAAATAATCAGGGTAACAATATTAGATGGCGGAGACAGAACAAATGGAGCAGCAGTGCACTTGGCTGACCACTGCTCCATTTAGCAAGGGCTCTCCAGAGCCCCGTTTCTCGAGATCTATGGAGGTTCTAGTGATTGAACTCCCAACGATCGGAAAGTTATCCTCTATCCCTTAGGATATAAATTTCAAACTTGATAATAGCCTTTTATTATTCCAACCAGATGCTGATTATTACAAAATCAACTAAATTCTAAGCACTCCACACTTCTTTTTAACACCTGCTACCTGACCCCTTAAATGCACTTGGAAACCACAGTTTTAAAATATCATATTTACCCCTCTATGTGTGTCTTGATGAATAATGTAGAAGCTTAAAAAATCAAAATGAAAAGCGAGACGATCGTGTACATGTGAAAGTGGAAGCAGAAAGAGTTATATGTAATTGCAGTTCATTTCCTCTTCTATTCTGCCATAGTTTCTGTATTTTTTCCTATTACCTTGATCACTGACTCAGACACAGTGCATCGTGACTGAATTTTATTTATAAATATAGTTCTTGCTAATGGATTTTATATGCTCCGATTGATATACCAGGATGTTCAGATTTTTTTTATTAAAAGGTTTAACTTTATACCTGACGTTTTTTTTTTCATTTTTCCATTTTTATAATATTTTGAATTGTAAGATAACAGAAGTCAATTGTCTCTATGGGAAATGTTTTACAATTTAAATTCTTTAAAGAGGTATTCTGGTTATAAGAGGTTGTTATCTGTTTACAGTATATGTGATATCTGCAAGGTCAGTGAGTGCCTGACCACTGAGATGCTTAAAAATCACCAGACCAGGGGTCTCGTGTCCCCCCCCCCCCCCCCCATGCAGCTTCTACACGTGCTTCTCAAAAAATTAGAATACCATCAAAAAGTTAATTTATTTCAGTTCTTCAATACAAAAAGTGAAAGTCATATATTATATAGATACAATAGTGTATTAGCGGCGCTAGTGGGATGGACAACGGTAGCTGCTGGTACTGCTCCTCACCACACGGAGGAGAAAGAGAGAGAAATAACAGCCAAATAAACTGTGTTGCACAGTATATGTACCTGCGCTTAACCTAACAGGGTACTATAGTAAGCATACACGGTGGGTGATTACCTGATAAGTAGAGTAATGGGAAGTCCGGTTAGGGTATGTGTGGCACAACTGGGGTTACTCGTGTGCGGGGACTAGAGTGGAAAATAGTACAGAGAAAAATAATATGTCAAAATGTATCAAAATATGTAAATAAAGATATATAGATAAAAAATAGTGGACCACTAAGAATAAAATGTTAAAAGCACAATCGTAAAGAATCTGAGCCCTGCTATACTGTTAAATGCCTATATATATATAACTATATATCATAAGGGGGGGGCTGGTGAACTACCACCTCGGGCAGTGTGCTACCTGACATAAGGGTCCTGATGAAGGAAACCAAAGCTTTTCCGAAACGCGTTGGTTTTTGGCTCCCAGAGCGCACCGTAGTATCATCTAGGGCACCACGTGACTCATGAGCACGTGACCCGAACATCACCGCAGGTCCTGTACAGCATCACAAAGGACTACATACAGGCTGCGCGAGCGACCGTTACCGGCCGGGACGGCACCTGCATAAGCTGCCTGAGGACTGCTCGAGACACGCTCAACCAAGTTAAGTAATACGCTTCTACTCTGCTTTTATACTTACAAGTTACGGACATCTATAGCGCAATTGTCTACCTGATTCCTCCTTACGGTTACTCATATGACAGGTACTGGACTTCCATTTGGTATACACCTGAAGCACTTACTGGAGTTACGTATTCACACATATTGTTTATGTCAGGTAGCACACTGCCCGAGGTGGTAGTTCACCAGCCCCCCCCTTATGATATATAGTTATATATATAGGCATTTAACAGTATAGCAGGGCTCAGATTCTTTACGATTGTGCTTTTAACATTTTATTCTTAGTGGTCCACTATTTTTTATCTATATATCTTTATTTACATATTTTGATACATTTTGACATATTATTTTTCTCTGTACTATTTTCCACTCTAGTCCCCGCACACGAGTAACCCCAGTTGTGCCACACATACCCTAACCGGACTTCCCATTACTCTACTTATCAGGTAATCACCCACCGTGTATGCTTACTATAGTACCCTGTTAGGTTAAGCGCAGGTACATATACTGTGCAACACAGTTTATTTGGCTGTCATATATTATATAGATTCATTACAAACAGAGTGATCTATTTCAAGTGATCCATTTAAAGTGATACTTATCATGTTTCATGCTTACAGGTCATTTACCCAGCACAGGCAATCTCTCCTTAGCATTCCCTCATTCTCTCACATTAGGCCCACCACTACATTTCAGAAGTCCTCTGCCTTCCTGTAGCTTGATTTGTGGATCTCCACACCATATTTACTCTAAAAAAGAGCTGTGTTGGGAGATACACCCATTAACAGCTGTAGAAATGTAGGTATCAGAACATGCAAAAGGGGTGAATATGAGGCAGTGTTGGTTCATAGTTTCACACAGAGCTGAGCCCTATTCTACAGTTTTTTAAAGCCAGAATATGGCAAGATCCACTCAACTAAGCACAAAGACATGAAAGTCGGTAAATCTGGAAAAATGCTAGAACCTTAAAGGTATCCACAAGTGTAGTCATGAAAACCATTTATCTCAATGATGAAACTGGCTTATCTGAGTACTGTCCCATGAAAGAAAAACCAATAATGAGTTCTGCTGCAGAGGATAAGTTCATCAGAGATACCAGACTCAGAAACCACAAATTGACCTCACCTCAGATAACAGAAATCATAAATGTACACAAGCATCTAAGACTACAAGAAGCATGCCTTTTTGGTTGGTTTGCTGCAAAGAAGCCACAACTGAGGATTGCAAACAAGAAGAGATTTATGTTGGACAAGCAACACAAGGACTGGATATAGAGATCAGTGGAAATTTGTGCTGCTTTCTGAATGAGTCAAAATGTGTGATTTTTTAATACCAATCATCATGTATTTATTAGATGCAAAAAATCACGAGTGAATGATTTTTACATGTATGATTCCCATGGAAGCATAGAAGGGGAGATGTGATAGTGAAGGGATCTTTTATTGGTGACACTGTTGGGGATTTATTCCAAATTCCAGGCACACTTACCCAGCATAGCTACCACAGCATTCTGCAATGACATGCCATCCCATCTGGTTTGCATTTAGTGGGACCTTCAATTGAGTTGCAACAGGACTATGGCCAAAAAACAAAACTACCTGCAGGCTATGTGAGAGCTATGTGACCAAGAAGCAGAGGAATGGAGTTCTCAGTCAAATAACATGGCCTCCACAATCACCTGACCGCAACCCAATAGAGATGATTTGGAATAAGCTGGATGCAAAGTGAAGGCAAAGCAGCCAACAAGTGCTCAGTATCTCTGGGAGCTCATTCAAGACCTTTGGAGGCCATTCTAAGTGACGACCTGATGAAGCTGTTTTAGAGAATGCCAAGGGTATGTACTGTAAAGCTTTCATCAGACATAAAACAAATACAACAGCATGTCTAAAGTCTAGTTATATGGCTGCAGGAGATACAATATGAACCTGTGTATAATCAGAATAAATAGACTAATCAAAAAATAAAGTGATAATCTCTGCACTCAATGATAGAATGCAGTAATAGCAGTGGATATAGGGCAAACAAATATATCTGTTAGCTGTCGAGTTCCCACCGCTGCACAGGGGGAATCTCGAACCACCTCCTCTGCGGTCTCCCATTCTTCTCCGGCCGCAGTGGAGCCTGCTCAGCAGAGACATCAGTCCCAGCGTCTGGCTCAGGCAGATACTGTGCGCTTGGTTAATGCTGCCCTTCCAGGCTCAGCCATTGTAACCAGCACTGTTCAGCGGCGAGCAGACGTTCCTGGGACTAAGTCCTGCTTTTCCTCTACTGAGCATGCCCAAGGGAAGACCTCTCATTTGAGGCCAGGGGTCACATGCTCAGGTCCTGTAGCAGCTCCTATTGGACCACTAGGAAGGTCCCAGAGAGCTTCCTTTATAAAAGGTTTGCATGGCCGCACGGCCATGCGCTAGTATAAATTTGATAATGTGTGTGTGTAGATGAATCACTGTCGATGGATGAAAGCTCCTTAATCATTCCCATTCCTAGTGTTGTTGACTGCTCGTGAATGGTGGAAGCTATCTAGCGCCCGACAGTGCTACCTGCACACATAGCACACTTTACAGTGCCTTTTGCAGTGCCCACTTATACGGCACCGTGTGCAATCAGTGCGCTTTCCTGACAGCCTGTCAGTGTAGGGTGGGAATTCCCGCTTGGACTCTGCATCTGACTCGGGGCGTCCTCAGGCACGGGCTCAAAATCCACCGAGGGTCAAAGCGAGTCCAATCACCAGAATAGTGGGGATGATTCATAGGGATCACACTAGTGTCTTGCAGCTGCACCCTGTGTCTGTTAACAGGGCGCAGCGTATTTTGGCAGCTCTTTGAAGCAACAGAGTTCGCTACTATTCAAACGGGGTGAAGTCTAACCCACGTGTGAGCAAGCATCCCTCCGCCATTACTCAGTAGCAGGTCCCATCTCTGCACGGTGCACCTCATATCTACCTCTTTATTATTTGGTGCGTTCCGCTAGCCCTAACAATATCTCACTTATATAGTTGTCACTATCATGGAAAAGTCCAAGAAACAAAAAAGGTTAGTTTATCTGCACTGCTGCTTCACTGCGGCCTTCTATTCCTGTGCCATTCACTGCTGTTAGTGCTTATAATGACTCAAAAAGATCGGGAGATTCGGGTGCAACACCAAAAGTCATATGCAAAGTTCAATAGAAAAGAAAAAAACGGTATGCACTTACCAATCCTGGTTAAAACAATCCTTTATTGGGACATGTGCGGTTTCAGACAGGGAGAACGTGAAAATGAAACGGACGACAGCTGTTTTGCGCTAAATGCGCTTCCACAGGTCCTGATCTATTGAATATCATGGAAAAGTGGAAGTTCCAAGAGGTAATACAATGCAATGAGGTACTGATGATACACTGGTGTTCTGCTGTGACAAGATCATCCATTGCACTCACGGGCACAGACAGAGGGGGCCCCTGTACAAGGATAATATATGGGCCCTTTGCAGTTCAATAGCTCAGCATAATGCACAATTCCATCTGCCTTGTTGTCGAGTTGCATGTAGAATGAAATATAAAATATAACCTGTCTCATCTTAAAGTTATGTACTGTTCCAAATCATAAAAATCCTGGACTGGTGAAGTTATGGGAAGACTTCACAGCATCAATGCGAGTCTTTCATAGGCAATAAAACTGATATGAAATTCCATGGCCTAAAATAAAAGAATCCTAAAATATTACAAATCTTCATGTCTTTAAAGAAGACTTGGCACAGGAAGAAACCTATTTTTTATGTTATTTATCAAGGAGGCATAGCTCACAGGGTAATTATGCAGATCAGCGTAAAGACACGCCCCCGAGGATCCTGTCAGCACCACCACATTGTTTAAGACCATAACATTATTTGTAAATAAAAAGACCCCATCTCTGGAACCGTATGGCGGATTTAGGAAAAAAAAACACATATGAGAAAAAACTGGACACTTTTGAACTGATGACAAGTCATTTTTAACATAGCTAGGAAAAAAATAATTTGTCCCAGACTGTACATATATACATTGCCTTGCGAAAGTATTCGTCTCCCTGGAACTTTTCAACCCTTTTCCCACATATCGTGCTTCAAACATAAAGATACCAAATGTAAAATGTTGGTGAAGAATCAACAACAAGTGGAACACGATTGTGAAGTTGAAAGAAATTTATTGGTTATGTAAAATTTTTGTGGAAAAGCAAAAACTGAAAAGTGGGGCGTGCAATATTATTCGGCCCCTATAGCTTAATACTTTGTTGCGCCACCTTTTCCTGTGATTACAGCTGTAAGTCACTTGGGGTATGTCTCTATCAGTTTTGTACTTCGAGAGACTGAAATTCTTGCCCATTCTTCCTTGGCAAACAGCTCGAGCTCAGTGAGGTTTGATGGAGATCGTTTGTGAACAGCAGTTTTCAGCTCTTTCCACAGATTCTCGATTGGATTCAGGTCTGGACTCTGACTTGGCCATTCTAACACCTGGATATGTTTATTTGTGAACCATTCCATTGTAGATTTTGCTTTATGTTTGGGATCATTGTCTTGTTGGAAGACAAATCTCCGTCCCAGTCGTCCCGACCTAAGTCTTTTGCAGACGCCAACAGGTTTTCTTCAAGAATGGTCCTGTATTTGGCTCCATCCATCTTCCCATCAATTGTAACCATCTTCCCTGTCCCTGCTGAACAAAAGCAGGCCCAAACCATGATGCTGCCACCACCATGTTTGACAGTGGGGATGGTGTGTTCAGGTTGATGAGCTGTGTTGCCTTTATGCCAAACATATCATTTGGCATTGTTGCCAAAAAGTTCGATTTTGGTTTCATCTGACGAGAGCACCTTCTTCCACATGTTTGGTGTGTCTCCCAGGTGGCTTGTTGCAAACTTTAAAGGACACTTTTTATGGATATCTTTGAGAAATGGCTTTCTTCTTGCCAGTCTTCCATAAAGGCCAGATTTGTGCAGTGTACGACTGATTGTTGTCCTATGGACAGACTGTCCCACCTCAGCTGTAGATCTCTGCAGTTCATCCAGAGTGATCATGGGCCTCTTGGCTGCATCTCTGATCAGTCTTCTCATTTGAGATGAAAGTTTAGAGGGACGGATGGGTCTTGGTAGATTTGCAGTGGTATGATACTCCTTCCATTTATAATAATAATCTTTATTTTTATATAGTGCTAACATATTCCGCAGCGCTTTACAGACATCATGATCACTGTCCCCGATGGGGCTCACAATCTTCCATTTCAATATGATCGCTTGCACAGTGCTCCTTGGGATGTTTAAAGTTTTGGAATTCATTTTGTATCCAAATCCGGCTTTAAACTTCTCCACAACAGTATCACAGACCTGCCTGTTGTGTTTCTTCGTCTTCATGATGCTCTCTGTGCTTCAAACAGAACCCTGAGACTATCACAGAGCAGGTGCATTTATACGAAGACTTGATTACACACAGGTGGATTATATTTATCATCATTAGGCATTTAGGACAACATTGGATCATTCAGAGATCCACAATGAACTTCTGGAATGAGCTTACTGCACTGAAAGTAAAGGGGCCGAATAATATTGCACGCCCCACTTTTCAGTTTTTGATTTTCCACAAAAATTTAAAATAAACAATAAATTTCGTTCAACTTCACAAGTGTGTTCCACTTGTTGTTGATTCTTGTTGAAAAGTTGCAGGGAGCCGAATACTTTCGCAAGGCACTGTGTGTGTGTATATATATATATATATATATATATATATATATATATATATATATATATATATGTTATATAATCAACTTTTGCTGAGAGAATTGATGGCATTTTGTGTCCTATCCACAAAAGGTTGCAGAGACACAATATTATTTTTTTTCATATGTCTGTGCAGAACAAAATTCCAATTATATGACAAATAGTTTTGGAGACTCTCCAAACACTAAACTTAGAGAACATGTATATAATCATTTACTGCCATCTAGTGCTGAAAGGACTAATTTCAACTGGCTAGTAAAATGTAGTCTCTCCATGTGATATTTTCATTTAGTAATTAAATCCCGAAACATTTATTGATTTTAAACTATAAACATGAAAAAGAAGCTAAAAATACAAATTTTATCATATATAGTAGGCATTGGGAGTAGAGTTGAGCGACCTTGACCTTTTTAGAGTCGAGCCGGGTTTCGCGAAACCCGACTATCTCAAAAGCCGGGTCGAGTGAAATCGGCCGATTATGGCGAAAAGTCGGGATCGACCGAAACACGAAACCCAATGCAAGTCAATGGGGCAGCATAGTCGGCAGTGAGTGGGGGCCAGGAAAAGACCTAGAGTGCCCATTTTAATGTCAAAACCATCCATTCTTCTTAATGAAGCTTGTCAAGCGTAATTTACCTTATAATAATTGGAAGGCATTTGAAATTGGGGGTCATTTGGCTAAAGTTGTGTGGGGTAGGGCTGGTTCAAGTAATTAGTGGGCCCAGGAAATCTGGACCACGTCACGGCAGTGGAGCAGGGAGAGGTAAGTATTTCAACTTTGCAAGTGCTGTGATCCTGAGCAAGCAGGGGGGGCCCACTTGTTGGCATTGGCACTGGCACAGGGCCCCTCAAAGTACAGCGGTGTGTTTGCACGGCGGGGGCGCCTCCCACCGGCAGCAACACTTTTGCGTACTATGAGAGGCCCTGTGCCAGTGACGTCGCCAACTAGTATTCCTCCCCCCACCTGATGAAGGAACCTGCACTTTCATCTGCACCTTCCTCTTTGTCCCCGTGTAAGGTGGTATGGTATGCGGGAAGAGCAACCTGACTTTCAGCAGGGTCACAATGTTGTTGTGTAGCATGCACGGGGAATGTTGCGTTATGGGTCAATGTACCAGCAGACTCATCTATCACTGGCTGGGCAATGGGCACGATGAAGTGGAAACACAGATATAGGCCCAAAGAATAAAGTGGGCTAAATGCAGTTCAAAATTGGTAACACAGGAATAACCAGGGGGCATTGCAGTGGAGGACAACTGGAATGAGAGGCTGACACAGAGAGTAGGGCCAAATCAGTAAGTAGTCGAAATGCAGTTCAAAATTGGCAACCGTAGTAAACAGGCGGCACAGCTTTGTTCAGTGGAGGAGAACAGCAAGGAGTGGCAGACACCGATAGTAGGCCCCAACCCAACTAGTAGGCCAAATGCAGTCTAACATTAACAACTACTTAACGAGAGCCTGAAAATGGAATTTCAGGACAGGAAACCAGGAGAACAGCAAGGAGTGGCAGACACTGATAGTAGGCCCCAAACCAACTAGTACGCCAAATGCAGTTATTCCATTTAACCACAATTTAATGAGAGCCTGAAGATAGAAGCTCAGGAAAGGCAACCTGGGGAACACCTTGGAGTGTAACACACCATCTCTCTCCACCCCATACCCATTTTGTAGGCCTAATGCAGTGTACTTTTCTACAACTACTAAACGAGAGTCGGAAGACCGAAGCAATGGCAAGGAAACCTGGGGAACACCTTGGAGTGTAACACACCATCTCTCTCCACCCCATACCCAATTTGTAGGCCTAATGCAGTGTAGTTTCCAAGAACTACTAAACGAGAGCCGGAAGATCGAAGCTCAGGAAAGGCAACCTGGGGAACACCTTGGAGTGTAACACACCCTCTCTCTACACCCCATACCCAATTTGAAGGCCTAATGCAGTGTAGTTTCCAAGAACTACTAAACGAGAGCCGGAAGATCGAAGCTCAGGAAAGGCAACCTGGGGAACACCTTGGAGTGTAACACACCCTCTCTCTACACCCCATACCCAATTTGAAGGCCTAATGCAGTGTAGTTTCCAAGAACTACTAAACGAGAGCCGGAAGATCGAAGCTCAGGAAAGACAACCTGGGGAACACCTTGAAGTGTAACACAACGTCTCTCTACACCACGGAAGGGCTGATTCTTAGGAAGGAAGGCTGTTGGAAATAAGCATTGCGCGTCCGAGGGTGATTATATTCTTATTAGGTATATACTCACCCTCGGACGCGCCCTGCTTCTTTATTTGGAATGAATGTTTATTTGCAATGTGGTGTTGACTTTCTCTATTATTTTGGTAATTAATGATTTTATTATTTTCATTGTTTTGCATCTTCTCGGCAATAATATAAAGAAGACGCGACAGGACAACACTCGGTGGATGCCATATCTGTGTTTTCAATTTAAAAAACATTTCAGTTAAATACTTGCAGGATAAAGTAATTGTAGCTGGTGGCCATTTTTAGTACTGTACCAGATTTTAGTTGTGTGTTTGTTTTTAATGTTAAAATGTCTGCATTTGATATCTCACCAGTATTTTCTTTTTTATAAGCAAAATACTTTTTTTTTTATTTTATGATGTTGGTTCAAGGGGTACACGGGCAGCAGTAGACAGGTCAGTGGAGGCCTAGTGGAAGGAGGGACCGCAGACAGGCTTCGAAGCCCTAACATAATAAATTGGGCTGCCTGTAGGCAGTTTAAAATTGGTTCCAGGGGAACACGGGCAGCAGTAGACAGGTCAGTGGAGGCCTAGTGGAAGGAGGGACCGCAGACAGGCTTCGAAGCCCTAACATAATAAATTGGGCTGCCTGTAGGCAATTTAAAATTGGTTCCAGGGGAACACGGGCAGCAGTAGACAGGTAAGTGGAGGCCTAGTGGAAGGAGGGACCGCAGACAGGCTTCGAAGGCCTAACATAATAAAATGGGCTGGCTGTAAGCAATTTAAAATTGGTTCCAGGGGAACACGGGCAGCAGTAGACAGGTCAGTGGAGGCCTAGTGGAAGGAGGGACCGCAGACAGGCTTCGAAGGCCTAACATAATAAAATGGGCTGGCTGTAGGCAATTTAAAATTGGTTCCAGGGGAACACGGGCAGCAGTAGACAGGTAAGTGGAGGCCTTGTGGAAGGAGGGACCGCAGACAGGCTTCGAAGGCCTAACATAATAAATTGGGCTGCCTGTAGGCAATTTAAAATTGGTTCCAGGGGAACACGGGCAGCAGTAGACAGGTAAGTGGAGGCCTAGTGGAAGGAGGGACCGCAGACAGGCTTCGAAGGCCTAACGTAATAAAATGGGCTGGCTGTAGGCAATTTACAATTGGTTCCATGGGAACACGGGCAGCAGTAGACAGGTCAGTGGAGGCCTAGTGGAAGGAGTGACGGCAGACAGGCATCAAAGGCCTAACATCATAACATTGGGCTGTTGGCAATTTAAAATTGGTTCCAGGGGTACACGGGCAACAGTGGTCTGGTCAGTGGAAGTCTAGTGGAAGGAGTGACGGCAGACAGGCATCAAAGGCCTAACATAATAACATTTGGCTGTTGGCAATTTAAAATTGGTTCCAGGGGTACACGGGCAACAATGGTCTGGTCAGTGGAAGTCTAGTGGAAGGAGTGACGGCAGACAGGCTAAGAAGGCCTAACATAACAAAATTGGGCTGGCTGTAGGCAAGTTTAAATTGGTTCCAGGGGAACACGGCCAGCAGTGGCCTGGTCAGTGTAGTAGTTGTAGAAAGAACGGACCGCAGACAGGCTTCGAAGGCCTAACATAACAAAAATGTCAAAACAATGGTATTGTCAGTGCCAGGCATTGAAGGATGTCAGCGCATAGACTAAACATTGGTGAAGCTGTGAGAGATAATTTTGCTAGTGGTAGAGCACTGTTTGAGCTGGGGGGGGAACTGTCTTGTGGCCGGCGGTACAGGCCCAGGGCCCCTCATATTACAATGGTGTGTCTGACGTTGGGTGCGCACCACCACCGCCAGAGACACTTTATTGTACTATGAGGGACCCAGTGGCAGTGCCGTCGACCAAAAGCGGGCTCACCCACCTCTTCAGACAAACAGCACTCTCACGGGTGCTGGCGCAAAGTGGCGATACCACGGCCCCGTGTGGGGAGTTTGGCCATTTTGTTAGGAGTAAACATGTCGTATGTTGGACAATCAGGTGCAGAAAATTACGAGATTGGAAAAGTCATTCAGAAGAGTCCACAGGCAAGACCTTTTCATAGGAAAGTTAGGTGTCAGCCGGGCAAGGTGGGGCAAAAGATTTCGAAATCCAGTTGTGGTTCATTTTAATGAAGGTTAGATCATCTACATTTTGGGTAGCCAGACGAGTCCTTTTTTCAGATAATATTGAACCTGCAGCACTGAATACTCTTTCTGATAGGACACTAGCTGCCGGGCAAGCAAGCTCCTGCAATGCATATTCTGCCAATTCTGGCCAGGTGTCTAATTTGGATGCCCAGTAATCAAATGGGAATGACGGTTGAGGGAGAACGTCGATAAGGGATGAAAAATAGTTTGTAACCATACTGGACAAATGTTGTCTCCTGTCACTTTGAATTGATGCTGCAGTACCTGTCCTGTCTGCGGTCATAGCAAAATCACTCCACAACCTGGTCAGAAAACCCCTCTGGCCAACGCCACTTCTGATTTCTGCCCCTCTAACACCTCTGGTCTGCTGGTCCCTGGAGCTCGTGTGAGAACGATCACGGGCGCTGTGTGCAGGGAATGCCAGACGCAAACGGTCAACAAGAGTTGATTGTTTTGTTGCTAATATTAGTTCCAAGTTCTCATGTGGCATAATATTTTGCAATTTGCCTTTATAGCGAGGATCAAGGAGGCAGGCCAACCAGTAATCGTCATCGTTCATCATTTTTGTAATGCGTGTGTCCCTTTTGAGGATACGCAAGGCATAATCCGCCATGTGGGCCAAAGTTCCAGTTGTCAAATCTGCGGTTGTGCTTGGTTGAGGGGCAGTTGCAGGCAAATCTACGTCACTTGTGTCCCTCAAAAAACCAGAACCCGCCCTTGCCACGCCACCAATTTCCAATGACCCCGTGAAAGCTTCCTCATTAAAAATATACTCATCCCCATCATCCTCCTCATCCTCCACCTCCTCTTCGCCCGCTACCTCGTCCTGTACACTGCCCTGACCAGACAATGGCTGACTGTCATCAAGGCTTTCCTCTTCCTCTGGTGCAGACGCCTGATCCTTTATGTGCGTCAAACTTTGCATCAGCAGACACATTAGGGGGATGCTCATGCTTATTATGGCGTTGTCTGCACTAACCAGCCGTGTGCATTCCTCAAAACACTGAAGGACTTGACACATGTCTTGAATCTTCGACCACTGCACACCTGACAACTCCATGTCTGCCATCCTACTGCCTGCCCGTGTATGTGTATCCTCCCACAAAAACATAACAGCCCGCCTCTGTTCGCACAGTCTCTGAAGCATGTGCAGTGTTGAGTTCCACCTTGTAACAACGTCTATGATTTGGCGATGCTGGGGAAGGTTCAAAGAACGCTGATAGGTCTGCATACGGCTGGAGTGTACAGGCGAACGGCGGATATGTGCGCAAAGTCCACGCACTTTGAGGAGCAGGTCGGATAACCCCGGATAACTTTTCAGGAAGCACTGCACCACCAGGTTTAAGGTGTGAGCCAGGCAAGGAATGTGTTTCAGTTGGGAAAGGGAGATGGCAGCCATGAAATTCCTTCCGTTATCACTCACTACCTTGCCTGCCTCAAGATCTACAGTGCCCAGCCACGACGTTTCTTGCTGCAAGAACTCGGACAGAACTTCCGCGGTGTGTCTGTTGTCGCCCAAACACTTCATAGCCAATACAGCCTGCTGACGTTTGCCAGTAGCTGCCCCATAATGGGAGACCTGGTGTGCAACAGTGGCAGCTGCGGATGGAGTGGTTGTGCGACTGCGGTCTGTGGACGAGCTCTCGCTTCTGCAGGAGGACGAGGAGGAGGAGGAGGAGGAGGGGGTGCGAACGGCTACAGCCAACTGTTTCCTAGACCGTGGGCTAGGCAGAACTGTCCCAAACTTGCTGTCCCCTGTGGACCCTGAATCCACCACATTTACCCAGTGTGCCGTGATGGACACGTAACGTCCCTGGCCATGCCTACTGGTCCATGCATCTGTTGTCAGGTGCACCTTTGTGCTCACAGATTGCCTGAGTGCATGGACGATGCGCTCTTTAACATGCTGGTGGAGGGCTGGGATGGCTTTTCTGGAAAAAAAGTGTCGACTGGGTAGCTCGTAGCGTGGCACAGCGTAGTCCATCAGGTCTTTGAAAGCTTCGCTTTCAACTAACCGGTAGGGCATCATCTCTAACGAGATTAGTCTAGCTATGTGGGCGTTCAAACCCTGTGTACGCGGATGCGAGGCTAAGTACTTCCTTTTTCTAACCATAGTCTCATGTAGGGTGAGCTGGACTGGAGAGCTGGAGATCGTGGAACTAGCGGGGGTGCCGGTGGACATGGCAGACTGAGAGACGGTGGGAGATGGTATTGTTGCCGCCGGTTCCCTAGATGCAGTGTTTCCTACTACGAAACTGGAGATTCCCTGACCCTGACTGCTTTGGCCTGGCAAAGAAACCTGCACAGATACTGCAGGTGGTGCAGAAAATGGTGGCCCTACACTGCCAGAAGGGATGTTGCGTTGATGAGTAGCTTCATTGGCCGAGGGTGCTACAACCTTAAGGGACGTTTGGTAGTTAGTCCAAGCTTGCAAATGCATGGTGGTTAAATGTCTATGCATGCAACTTGTATTGAGACTTTTCAGATTCTGCCCTCTGCTTAAGGTAGTTGAAAATTTTTGACAGATTACTTTGTGCTGATCAATTGGATGTTGTTTAAAAAAATGCCAGACTGCACTCTTTCTAGCATCGGATACCTTTTCAGGCATTGCAGACTGAGCTTTAACCGGATGGCCACGCTGTCCTCCAACAGGTTTTGACTTTGCCACGCGTTTTGGCCAAGATACGGGCCCGGCAGATGGAACCTGTTGCGATGTTGATGCCTGCTGCGGCCCCTCCTCCTCCGCTTCAGAACTGCTGCCGCCTGCACCCTGTTCCCCCAATGGCTGCCAATCGGGGTCAAGAACTGGGTCATCTATTACCTCTTCTTGTAGCTCGTGTGCAACTTCGTCTGTGTCACCGTGTCGGTCGGTGGTATAGCGTTCGTGATGGGGCAACATAGTCTCATCAGGGTCTGATTCTTGATCAGCACCCTGCGAGGGCAATGTTGTGGTCTGAGTCAAAGGACCAGCATAGTAGTCTGGCTGTGGCTGTGCATCAGTGCACTCCATGTCAGATTCAACTTGTAATGGGCATGGACTGTTAACTGCTTCATTTTCTAAGCCAGGGACGGTATGTGTAAAGAGCTCCATGGAGTAACCCGTTGTGTCGCCTGCTGCATTCTTCTCTGTTGTTGTTTTTGCTGAAGAGGACAAGGAAGCGACTTGTCCCTGACCGTGAACATCCACTAACGACGCGCTGCTTTTACTTTTACCAGTTTCACGAGAGGAGGCAAAAGAGCTAGAGGCTGAGTCAGCAAGATAAGCCAAAACTTGCTCTTGATGCTCCGGCTTTAAAAGCGGTTTTCCTACTCCCAGAAAAGGGAGGGTTCGAGGCCTTGTGTAGCCAGACGACGAACCTGGCTCCACAGCTCCAGACTTAGGTGCAATATTTTTTTTCCCACGACCACCTGATGCTCCACCACTACCACTACCCTCATTACCAGCTGACAATGAACGCCCCCGGCCACGACCTCTTCCACCAGACTTCCTCATTGTTTTAAAAACGTTACCAAACGAACGGTATTTGTTGCTGTCACACAACTTACACGGTGAGCTATAACTTCAGTATGATTTAGCTACCCCTTTACAGGTGGGTGAGACCACAACGAAAATCAGCCACAATGTTACACACTCTGTTGTTGTTGGCAACAAATGAGATGGCACACACGCAGGACTGTCACTGAAGCGCAAATGTAAATATTTATCTCCCACTGATTTGTGTTTGTTTTTTTTAAAAGGGAGACTTCAGAAAAAAAAAAAATTAAAAAAAAATTATTTTTTACAGAAGAATTTATAAAACAAATAAAATGAAATGATTGTTTCAGGGAGAATTTAGGAAAAAAAAAAAAAAAAAGGCTTTGTAGGGCCCACTGAGTGAGAGAGGACGCACACAGGAGTCAGGAGTGGCACACAAGCCCAGAGGCCAATATTAATCTCCCACCGATTGATTTAGTTATTTTTTTTGGTAGATTTTGGAACCCAAATCAAGCAAAAAAATTAATAGGCTTTCTATGGCCCACAATTGGGGAGAGAGAGAGATGGCACACCCAGGAGTCAAGACTGGCACACAAGCAGAAGGGGCAATATGAATCTCCCACAGATTTTTTATTTTTTTTTTTCAGGGAGACTTTAGAGAAAAAAAAATACAAAAAAAATGATTTTTTTCAGGAATAATTTAGAAACCAAAGAAAATAAAATGATTTTTTCAGGGAGAATTTAGAAAACAAATAAAACAAAAAATAGGCTTTCTAGGGCCCACTGAGTGACAGATGACGCACACAGGAGTCAGGAGTGGCAGACAAGCCCAGAGGCCAATATTAATCTCCCACTGATTGATTTAGTGATTATTTTTGGTAGATTTTGGAACCCAAATCAAGCAAAAAAATTAATAGGCTTTCTATGGCCCACAATTGGGGAGAGAGAGAGAGATGGCACACCCAGGAGTCAAGACTGGCACACAAGCAGAAGGGGCAATATGAATCTCCCACAGATTTTTTTTTTTTTTCAGGGAGACTTTAGAGAAAAAAAAATACAAAAAAAATGATTTTTTTCAGGAATAATTTAGAAACCAAAGAAAATAAAATGATTTTTTCAGGGAGAATTTAGAAAACAAATAAAACAAAAAATAGGCTTTCTAGGGCCCACTGAGTGACAGATGACGCTCACAGGAGTCAGGAGTGGCACACAAGCCCAGAGGCCAATATTAATCTCCCATTGATTGATTTAGTGATTTTTTTTGGTAGATTTTGGAACCCAAATCAAGCAAAAAAATTAATAGGCTTTCTATGGCCCACTATTTGTGAGAGAGATGGCACGCTCAGGACTGGCACACAAGCCCAGAGGCCAATATTAATCTCCCATTTTTTTTTTTTTCCAGGGAAAATTTATAAACCCAATAAAATAATAAAAAAATAGGCTTTCTATGGCCCACTATCTGAGAGAGAGAGAGATGGCACGCTTAGGACTGGCACACAAGCCCAAAGGCCAATATTAATCTCCCACTGATTGATTTATTGATTTTTTCAGGTAGAATTTAGAACCCAAATCAAGCAAAAAAATTAATAGGCTTTCTATGGCCTACTGAGTGAGTGATGATGCACACAGGAGTAAGGAGTGGCACACAAGCCCTGAGGCCAATATTTTTCTCCCACTGATTGATGTAGTGATTTTTTCAGGTAGATTTTGGAACCCAAATCAAGCAAAAAAATAAATAGGCTTTCTATGGCCCACTGAGTGAGAGATGGCACACACAGGGATGGCACTCTAGCAGAAATGTCAATCTTAATCTCCCACAAAAAAAAAAAAAAAAAACAGGGAGTGTCCTTCAATTACTATCTCCCTGCAGTAATCTCAGCCAGGTATGGCAGGCAGCAATAAGGAGTGGACTGATGCACAAATTAAATAAAAAGTGTGGACAAACCAAAAAGATGGCTGTGCAGAAAGGAAGGAACAAGAGGATTTGTGCTTTGAAAAAAGCAGTTGGTTTGCACAGCGGCGTACACACAGCAATGCAGCTATCAGGGAGCCTTCTAGGGCAGCCCAATGAGCTACAGCGCTGAGGGGGAAAAAAAAAAAAATGTAGCTTCCACTGTCCCTGCACACCGAAGGTGGTGTTGGGCTGTGGAAATCGCTACAGCACAAGCGGTTTGGTGGTTGATGGACCCTGCCTAACGCTATCCCTGCTTCTGACGAAGCGGCAGCAACCTCTCCCTAAGCTCAGATCAGCAGCAGTAACATGGCGGTCGGCGGGAACGCCCCTTTATAGCCCCTGTGACGCCGCAGACAGCAAGCCAATCACTGCAATGCCATTCTCTAAGATGGTGGGGACCAGGACCTATGTCATCACGCTGCCCACACTCTGCGTTTACCTTCATTGGCTGAGAAATGGCGCTTTTCGCGTCATTGAAACGCGACTTTGGCGCGAAAGTCGCGTACCGCATGGCCGACCACGCACAGGGGTCGGATCGGGTTTCATGAAACTCGACTTCGCCAAAAGTCGGCGACTTTTGAAAATGTTCGACCCGTTTCGCTCAACCCTAATTGGGAGGCAAGAATTGGGCAGCAATTAATAGAATAATTCACTTATTTCCCATTTTGAAATGTTATCATTAACAAAATGTCTTCTGTGATTACATTGCTGAAATCTTTGAAGAGAATCTGTCAGCAGGTTTTTGTTAAGCATTCTGAGAGCAGCATGATGTAGGGCCAGGGACCCTGATTCCAGTGATGTGTCACTTGATGGTCTACATGCTTTCATTTTAATACAAACACAGTTTTTTTGTTGTTGCAGATCTAACAGAGCTTGGAATGCTGAGCCCTGACATCAAGTCCAGTAGTGATAATCTCCTGCTAATAAAACACTGATTTTACTGAAACAGCAAAACACAGCCTAGTTACTGACATATTGCTGGAATTAGTGTATTTGCCCCTACATCATGCTGCTCTCAGAGAACATAGCTAAAAGCTGCTGACCAATTCCCTTTAACTTACAGCTATGAGGGTTCCTACTTAGGAAAAAGGTAATTCTGCAGGAAATCCGCGGTGCAGTTTACCTGCAGATTTACCAAAATTAGTCTGGAAAAACCCGCAGAGTAATCCACAGCGTGTTCACATACCCTAAGACCTTTTTAAACATATTCTCTGCCAAAACTATTCTATTTTTACCTAAGAATTTCCTACCTTTGTGTGTTTATTCATCGTACAGGTAAAGTCACTGCAGTCAACGCTATTCAAGAAGAGTCAGTGATTTTGGAGCCAAGAGCACGTTCCTACAAGCAACTAATGAAACGGCTTCACGCTGGTAAATTGTGCTGATAGTAAAGTCAGATGCTTAAGAGGAAGATTCGTCCCTGGATACAATCATCCAGAAAATATCAACAAGAATAATATAATGTTCCATTCATTTGATATAGTTCAACCATTTTACACTTTTGACATCTATGATTTATAGTCTTTAGTAGCTCTCACATTTCTTCAACGTATGTGGAAATACTCATTAAGGCATATTTATCATTGTCCTTATTTTAGTAAAGGACTAGCGCATGGGAATACATGAAGTTTTGTACTACATGTCATTGGGAATCTTCCTTATTTTCCGACAACCTAGTGGTGGAAATTCCAAGCGAGCCCCTTGATTTATAAGGCATGTTGCCATTTTGTAGATGTAGAAATATTATGGATATCTAAGGAACCTCCTCCATTTGTCGCTGCTTCACTGATTCTGAAACAGATTTTGTTTTTTCTTCTATGCCCCTCTGTACCAAAGTTATGCTCCCCCCACTGGTAATATACCATGTACATTATCTCCTCAACCAACTGATCATATACCAAAGAACGCCTCTGTGGGCATAATCGTGTTTTTGTTTTGCCATCATAAGAGGAGAAAAAGCAAATAGCCACAAACTCCGCTCACAAAGTACATCCTGACTCTAGCACTGGTTTCAGGACGTAATCTTTCATTGCATGCCCTTCAATGTTCAGTAGTGAACATTGTGTGTGTGTGCTAACAGAGCAAGAAGAATTTAATGAGCTTGTGGCAATCAAAATACAGAATGAGGTCCCTGAGAATCTGCTCGGGGGTCTGATAAAAGGTCATCGAGGGCCATAAATGGCCCTGGGGCCTGAGGTTCCCCACCCCTGATATATACCCAGTTGGTTGAAGGGAAAATTTGCTCCTTTAACAGAGGGATTCAGAAAAAAAAGGAAAACTGTTCCAGAATCAGTGGAACAGCACAAATTTAAATGAAAAAAAAAAAAATTAAGTAAAATGTCCTCTTTAATAAGACGTGATCTACCTTCCCAAGGTCCTACAAACAAGACTGTGGTTAATTATCCTATTGTGAATTGAAATCACTAATCAAAAGCAACCAGAAATTAGGATTTCGACAGTTTCTATATTTGATAGTAAGGTATTTAGTTTTCATCTATAACAACCTGATTTCAACAACAGTGTGTACTTTCGGTGAAAGAGACCATATCAGGCATTATTATAAGAAATCCCAATAAATTGTAATATTAAGCATATCATGAAAAACTTGGTTCATATAATAGTTTAAAAAATGCTGGTATTGACTTTTTTCATACTGTTAAGTAATCTGACTGTTTGCCTAACTAGTCTGATTGAGGCCTTCTTTTCTATAGATGCATT
Organism: Ranitomeya imitator; assembly: GCF_032444005.1. Taxonomy (NCBI): domain Eukaryota; kingdom Metazoa; phylum Chordata; class Amphibia; order Anura; family Dendrobatidae; genus Ranitomeya; species Ranitomeya imitator. Next base: position 67,181,717 of record NC_091283.1, read on the forward strand.
TAGTAATCCAGCATTTTTATCTGTGGCTTTTACCAATAGTGGAGTTTCTTTGAAGGTATAATTAAAAATGTTAAAACCAAAGATAGGGAATCATGAAATTAAATAGAGAGCCCTGCTTGGTTTAAATGATCATAATGATCTTATGTTTATGTATTGGCATTATTTTTTTTATCATTTTTTTTTCAGCATGTGCAGTACTATTTGTTTATCCATATTCATGATCTGTGCATGTAACTCATGTGGTAAATCATTAATTCAATAATGTCAGGAAGGGGTGTGTTTTAAGGTTTTTTAAGGGATTGAGTAACATATCAGAATAGGCTACTGCTAAGTCGAAGCGCATCAACATGTATCGCTGCTATGACAATTTTTTTAATGGATTTTCAATAAAATTATCTAAGAACTTCTAACAAAGATACCATTTTTTTGTTTTCTTGAAAATATTTTGTACTCATAAATAATTTGCATGCTAGTAACGTGTAAACAACACTTGGTTGACCACCAGAATTTTTGCGCTGGATCGGCATGGGATACAGTAGGAGAAATATGTGGAGTTTCTTTGTTTGTTTTATAGCATCAGTTGCTGTATTTTGGTAATGAAAGCCCCTTCAAGAAAAATCTCATCACTCTTGCTACCACTGCTATAATGAGGTTAAATCCTACTACGAGTCATTGTTCAATGATTTCTAAAGTTCTGAAGAATATCCTTCACTTATCAATTTACTCAACTTCCTGTGACCAACATGCCCATATAGACGATATAGGAGGTTTGATCCTACTGACAGATTCTCTTTAAAGAAGTAGAGCACCACTTGGACAACTTCTTCTCATACCGCATTCTTGGTCCCGATAAAATAAAAAAGCTTATACTCACTTCCTGTGCTGGGGCCATTTGAGCGATGTCGGCACTTGCTCTCCCTGTGGCTCCCGTGCTGTTGTTGGGACACGTGAGCCTGGTGCCCAATCAGCGTTGGTGTCACAGTCCCCGCTGTCCCACTGTCAAATTGAACATGAAGAGGAAGTGAGAGCTGCAGCCTGGTCTTCCTCTTCATGTTCGATTTGTCGAAAGGTGGGACAGTGACTCTGATGCTGATTAGGTGCCAGTGTCACATGTCACCACGACCACATGAAAGCTGCGGGACCATGAGTGCTGACACTGCTGGAATGGCGTCAGCACGGGAGATGAGTATAGGTTTTTTATTTTATCGGGGCCAAACATTTAGATCAAGAAAGGGTTGTCCCTGTAGTGGACAACCCCTTTAAAGATATATGTCTGGTTTTTGCTTTTTGTTTAAATGACTCATTTTGAGACCCTGAGCTTAAAACATGAAATTTCACTTATATCTTCTCAGATTCTATCTCTCAGCCTTGTACTTTTAATTCATGCTTATTAAGGTTTCCTTGTGCAGCGCCCCAGGGTCCTGGTCGTTGCAGTAATATCATTCTCCTCTAGGGGGAGTGATGTTATGTTTGGAGGCAATAAAGGAGATCTCTTTGCCAGGTATCACAAACATGGAACACATTTCATACTCCAGTCCAGGCACTGTTCACAATTAGGTAAAACTGGTGGTCTGGATAGGAAGTTAGGCAGATGCTGGCTGAGCTTCACTCAGTCAGCTGCTAGCTGAGCTCCGCTCAGGTAATGGGTCACTGACAGGGGTGGGATCCTGTCAGAGGCCTAGACAGAAGGACACGTGCGGCAGCCCCTAAGAAAGGACACAATCAGAGAACTTTATTGTAGAGGGTGAGAAACGAAGTCACCGCAAAAGGAGTGGAAACCAGAAGGAGTTCTGCCCTGCACAGGCTGCCTCCTTCTGAGGTGCAGGATCCGGTAGCCGGAACACCGAGGGAGCAACAGTCCTTTATGCCTTGCTCCAGAGACCGGCAGGAAAGCTAATTTCACGTTACTGATCCGCCCCATACCCAGGAGGCATGGTGGAACCCCCTCAGAGGCTGGGGCATGCTAAAGTCCCTGTAAAAAGCCTCAGGCCAACAGTCAGATGGGGTCACCCGCCATCATTTGGGGCTCATTACCATCTGAGTAGTGTTGTGCACTGGGCCTGGTAAGTTTTGCCCTTAATTTATGATACAGTCCCTTTACTCTGCGGATCTCCAGCTGGGCTTGATCTATGTTGATTTACCCTGATCTTTTTTTTTGCCTTACTTTTGGCTTTAAACCTTGCTATAGAGCTCCCGCTGCTTCCGTGGATCCCCGCATTGTTATACAATACTTGGGCTTTATTTATTGTGCCTTATTTTTGGCTCTACTTACCTAGCACATGGACAAGCATTCAAATGTAAATCAGATAGATGTACAACCTCTGAACTCCCATGTGCACCGCACTACTGTATGCACTTCCGTGTCCTTGTCCTGATTGACAATTTTATTATATGTGTTTTTCTTTGATTTTTTGAAATAAATTTTGTACTTTCTTACTTATTTATTGGTTACTCCAGTTTTTCTCCTATTTATATAGCAACAGTTAGACGGGTTGTCCTATCCATCCGGGGGACAGAGAAAGAGACATAACATCTAGAACATCTACAACAGTTGTGAAGACCTTATGAGAGGCTCAGCAATAAGGTACTACAACATCCAGATGCTAGAGGAAGGCTACTGATTTCCACCTGGATAAGGGGACTCTGGATTTGCCCCCAAACCGGCCGGACTCTGCCTGCCCTGTGATCTGGTGCTCTGGACTGTGGATGCTGAAGCCTTCAGTAAAGGTAAAGAGACTGCAACCTTGTGTCCTCGTTCTTCACTGCGCCTCACACTATCCACTATTTACACACTGGGAAGCCCTGGGGACTTACTTCACCTGTGGGAAGGTATACCATCTAGCTGCCAAAACATCACCCCAGCGGACCCCTTAAAGCAGCATCGGTCACCCTGACCAAATACCACAGGTGGTGTCACGAACATATCCCTTTAAAAACCTTTCCCCCTTTATACACGGACGTCCCGAGGGACACAGACCGGGTCAGCCACCATGACACCCCCCTTGAGAACCGAAGGACCCGGTACCGAGTACCCCTAGCCCTTGGGGGCACTCCACTTGTCCATAGCAACCACCACTGATGATATTATTAGTAAAAATAAAACCCAATGGATATCTGCCTAATTAAATTTTTATTATTGAATGTACTATATATTTAATAGAGCATTTTAGGCATAGTACTTAAAGAAGCACTCAAATCAAAGTTTTTATCCTCTTAATGTAATGCAGTCATAATATAGCACTGTGTACTCACAATTGCTGATTTTGCATTTCTGAACAGCTAATTCTCCTCTTTCCATTTGGTCTATGACTTCTGACTAGCTGAATCCTTCTAAGCTCTATCTAGAAACAGGAAGTTTATTCTCTCTGCACGATTCGTAAGTCACTTCAAAACTCCAGAGAAAGTCTAGAGCAGAGAAAAGAGAAGTATTAACTGGGTAGAAAAGCAAAATGAGCAACTGTAAGTATAAAGTGCTATATTATATGATGACTGCAATATATCAAGAAAAGAAAAACTTTGATGAGAGGAGTGCATCCTTAAATAAACAGCAGCACCTTAAAAAACTGAGAAAATCAGAGATATATGTGAAGTAAAGTTGCATTCCATAGGCAATGTGTTCAATGCATTTTCCGAATTCTTATTGTCAAGGGAGAATACACTACCAAATATGTCCATATTATTTACAGGTTTGTGAAATTTATTTAAACAAAATGTATCGTATAACTGCAATTATACTTTTTATGATTTTTTTTAATGGAAATACCTCTAGCTTTTACCTTTTTAGTCTATTTTTCACCCATAATTTACAAGTATGAAGAAATATTCAGTATCTCTATGTAGCAGCACATTATTGCTGCAAAGATGAAGAATACCATTTAGGTCTTAAGGTACAGAAAAATGTCTTAAACAAAACAGTGTTTTCTGTATCTCACTGTAAATGCCTCACATGCTATAGATACTGAATTCCAGGTAAGACTACCTAGAAGAAAAAGCAAATCATTAAATACATAGAGGCATCTACTCAGCATAGTCAAATGCAAAGAGTTGGACCCATCCCCAATGTCTGTATTGCTGGAGGAGAAAGATGATCTAACACAAACAGCAGATAGAATGCTGACTTCTAATTTCTTTTAGATGGAAAATATGTTACCATCTATTGACACAGATTAGGTGGGGCCCTAGTCCCAAAAGCAGCTGCCAATTCTACATGTGTCTTCCCCTGGGTGCAAGTAGTTTGCAGAAGAGAGGTATTTTTTCCAGTATTTATAGAATATGTTGGCACTATATAAATAAAGATTATTATTATTATTATTATTATTACATTTTCTACAAGTTTTTTTTATAACAAAACAATTCAAAATATTAAAAAAGTACACGACTTTAATAGCATAATATATCAAAACAGACAATCAATATAACACATATAAAAAAAATAGAGCCCCCTGGCCCCCCGAAGAAGCGAACGCGCGTAGAGGCACTTGTCTGCACTCATGGATATTGACATGGATAAGATTTACTAGTTCTTGATAAATAGCCCCTCTGCTACATGAATTTTTTTGTCAATGAATGGTCACTGACCTGATAAATTTTTGATGAAATTAGATTACAATGTATCTATATAGCAGCTGGGTTATTCTATTCCCCTGAATGTTACAGAGAAATCTGCACTGTTTTTTACATGCACTAATTCTTCGCTAGGGGTAATTAGCATATGTGCTAGAGTACTAAAATTACTTCTCTCCGTGTCATATACCTGTGAAGTAACACCATTGTTTTATTGGTGTACCTTGGCCGAAATCAAATAGCGCTGTTTTTTGATATGTGTTATATTGATTGTCTGTTTTGATTTGTTATGCTATTAAAGTTGTGTACTTTTTTAATATTTTGAATTGTTTCGTGGTTAATATGCTCCGATTTCTGGTAGTTACATGTTGTTTGGGAGCTCCATAGGGTTTATACCCACATTAGTCCTGTCTGACAATCTCGGGACTTAGCTATAGACTAAGGTATCTGTATTTGAGATTGTGTTTCTTAATTTTTTTATCACACTGAATAGAAATTGCTTAAAGGAACCCTAATGAACGTTTCCGTACATTGTTGCAGAGAGTATCTGCCAGTCTCTTTAAACGTTCTTTCACATTATGCTCACAGTTTCCATTTGGTGCCTTCACCATAAACCTCTCCTAATAAGTGCAAAAAGTAAAGCCCCAAAATGTTGACAAATGCTGTCTTGTTGAACTGTGAGAGATGTGTGAATGCTTTAAGAATTATCCTGCCATTCCGTTTTATTCTGTTAGTTTGCTGTTGTTGATCCCAAAATACAAGGAAATTGATGAGAAATTGAATTTATCATGTTATAAACATTGTCTTTGTAGCGTAAGAGTCTGAAAACAGGATTATACTTCTCTACTAACTGTGTAATTGAATGGATCACTGCCAAAAGCTGGGACAAGGTGACCAGAAGAATTGTTTTCTAAGCCTAAAGCAAAATATATCTAATGAGTCTATAATAACTAGGACCGTGCAAGTAATGCAAGCCAAGAGGTTTAATCTATAAGTCAAGGATCACACAACATGAAAATGCAGCAAATACAAGCACTACAACTTTAAATGTGGATTTACTTGCTATCGTGGCTTTCACAATTGCCTTTAAATGGCTTATTAAAGAGGTCTCTCAACTTGTAGCATGTGTAATATTATCTACACACTCTGTAAAGAAGGCCATGCCTGGAGTTGATCCCCAGGTATAGCATACACCTGAGACCCTCCTGCAGCTGCCCGGTGCGGTCTCTGCACTTCCCTGCTTCTCCGATGGTCTCCGGCGCCCGCAGCTCTTCCTGTGCTCAGCGGTCATGTGGTACCATCCATAGGGGTGGAGCGCATATTCATTACTTTAATGTGCGGCACCATGTGACCGCAGAACACAGGAACAAGCTGCTGGCACATGCCGGAGACCATCGGAGAAGCAGGGACATACAGAGAGACCGCACTAGGAAGGGGTGAGTATGATGGGGAGGGTGAGCCATGTGATATTCACCTGTCCCCATTCCACCACCGTGCTCTGTCTTCTGCATCCTCTGTGGCTGTGATGCTCAGGTCAGAGGGCGCGATAGCGTGGTTAGCGTGCGCCCTCTGCCTGAACAGTCACTGCAGAGAGTCAGAAGACACCGTGGCACACAGCGGTGGAACGGGGACAGTGAATATCGCAAGTGCCAGGGGCCTGAGCCAGCTGCAACTCCTGCACCAGACCCCCAGCGACGAGAGGTGAGTATGTCTTTTTTTTAATCGCAGCAGCAGAAGCAAATGGGGCATATTATTAATTGGAGCATCTTATGGGGTCATCAACCTTTGTGGAACATTACATGGGGCATAATATTTAATGGAGCATCTTATGAGGCCATCAACCTTTGTGCAGCATTATATGGAGCATAATATTCTATGGAGCATATTATGGGGCCATCAACCTTTGTGCAGCATTATATGGGGCATAATATTCTATGGGGCATCTTATGGGACTACCAACCTTTGGGCAGCATTATATGAGGCATAATCTATGGAGCATCTTATGGGGCCCTCAACCTTTGTGCAGCATTATATGTGGCATAATATTCTATGGAGCATCTTATGGGACCATCAACCATTGTGCAGCATTATATGGGGCATAATATTCTATGGAGCATCTTATGTGGCCATCAATCTTTATGGAGCAGCATATGGGGCATATTATTATATTGAGCATCTTATGGGGCCATCAACCTTTGTGCAGAACTATATGGGGCATAATATTCTTGGACCGCCTTGATGACGAAGGAAGGCTACTGTTGTTATATTGTCCGAAAAGACTTTTACATGCCTGTTCTTTACCAGGGACTGGGCGGCTGCTAAGACCTTCCAGACTGCATGTAGTTCCCTGTAGTTGGATGATCTCTTGCTGTCCTTCCTTCCCCAACGTCCCTGGAAATACCTTCCCTGGACGTGGCCCCCCCCCCAGCCCTGCTGGCTTGCGTCTGTCGTAACCGATATACTTGGATTTTGAAGCCATGGCACACCAACCTGAAGATTTCTGGGAAGCGTCCACCATTTTAAGGATGTTTTGACCTGAAGAGAGTCTCAGTTCCTGACTTAGCAAGTTTTGTTTTCTGTTCCAGGACGTAAGGACCTCTGTTGTGAATTCTGTTATCGAACTCCCTCCTGTGGTCATGAATGGTACTTCGGTGAGATCTGTCCATGGACTCCCTCTGGTGGGTGTGCGTGGAGCTGCTGCTTCTGAGGTTCCTTCCACAGGTGACGTAGTTTATTCTTTGGCTGGCTGCTCTATTTAACTCCACTCCACGATAGCGTGGTTAGCGTGCGCCCTCTGCCTGAACAGTCACTGCAGAGATTCGGAAGACACCGTGGCACACAGCGGTGGAACGGGGACAGTGAATATCGCAAGTGCCAGGGGCCTGAGCCAGCTGCAACTCCTGCACCAGACCCCCAGCGACGAGAGGTGAGTATGTCTTTTTTTTAATCGCAGCAGCAGAAGCAAATGGGGCATATTATTAATTGGAGCATCTTATGGGGTCATCAGCCTTTGTGGAACATTACATGGGGCATAATATTCAATGGAGCATCTTATGAGGCCATCAACCTTTGTGCAGCATTGTATGGAGCATAATATTCTATGGAGCATATTATGGGGCCATCAACCTTTGTGCAGCATTATATGGGGCATAATATTCTATGGGGCATCTTATGGGACTATCAACCTTTGGGCAGCATTATATGGGGCATAATCTATGGAGCATCTTATGGGGCCCTCAACCTTTGTGCAGCATCATATGGGGCATAATATTCTATGGAGCATCTTATGGGACCATCAACCATTGTGCAGCATTATATGGGGCATAATATTCTATGGAGCATCTTATGTGGCCATCAATCTTTATGGAGCAGCATATGGGGCATATTATTATATGGAGCATTTTATGGGGCCATCAACCTTTGTGCAGAACTATATGGGGCATAATATTCTTGGACCGCCTTGATGACGAAGGAAGGCTACTGTTGTTATATTGTCCGAAAAGACTTTTACATGCCTGTTCTTTACCAGGGACTGGGCGGCTGCTAAGACCTTCCAGACTGCATGTAGTTCCCTGTAGTTGGATGATCTCTTGCTGTCCTTCCTTCCCCAACTTCCCTGGAAATACCTTCCCTGGACGTGGCCCCCCCCAGCCCTGCTTGCTTGCGTCTGTCGTAACCGATATACTTGGATTTTGAAGCCATGGCACACCAACCTGAAGATTTCTGGGAAGCGTCCACCATTTTAAGGATGTTTTGACCTGAAGAGAGTCTCAGTTCCTGACTTAGCAAGTTTTGTTTTCTGTTCCAGGACGTAAGGACCTCTGTTGTGAATTCTGTTATCGAACTCCCTCCTGTGGTCATGAATGGTACTTCGGTGAGATCTGTCCATGGACTCCCTCTGGTGGCTGTGAGTGGAGCTGCTGCTTCTGAGGTTCCTTCCACAGGTGACGTAGTTTATTCTTTGGCTGGCTGCTCTATTTAACTCCACTCAGATCGTTACTCCATGCCAGCTGTCAATGTTCTTGTACTGGTTCAGTTCGCTCTTGGATCTTTCTGGTGACCTGTCTACTCCAGCAGAAGCTAAGTCCCTGCTAGTTAATTATTTGTTCATGGTTTCCTTGTCCAGCTTGCTATCATGATTTTGTCTCGCTAGCTGGAAGCTCTGGGATGCAGAGTGGCACCTCCGCACCGTGAGTCGGTGCGGAGGTCTTTTTGCACACTCTGCGTGGTCTTTTTGTAGTTTTTTGTGCTGATCGCAAAGATACCTTTCCTATCCTCAGTCTGTTTAGTAAGTCTGGCCTCCCTTTGCTGAAACCTGTTTCATTTCTGTGTTTGTGACTTTCATCTTAACTCACAGTCAATATATGTGGGGGGCTGCCTTTTCTTTTGGGGAATTTCTCTGAGGCAAGGTAGGCTTTATTTTCTGTCTCTAGGGCTAGTTAGCTCTTAGGCTGTGAAGAGGCGTCTAGGCCTAGTTAGGTACGCTCCACGGCTATTTCTAGTTGTGTGATAGGATTAGGGGTTGCGGTCAGCAGAGCTCCCACTTCCCAGAGCTTGTCCTGTGTGACTTTAACCATCAGGTCGTTCCGGGTGCTCCTAACCACCAGGTCCATAACAGACCTCCTGCTGTAGTCGCCGAGAATGAAATTGGCTCCAGTTCATGCAAGGACGGCAGGCCATCATCAGTCCTAAAATCTTCATTGCATCTCTGATGGAATTCCAGCTTCGGGTAAACTGATGGACTTTTGCTATTATGCCCCTTAGCCTCTTCTCTGGTAGATAAGACATCCTTGCTTCCGAATCCAAAATGACTCCTGAGAATTTTATTTTTTACTTGGGTACTAGATTCGACTTTGTCCAGTTTATTATTCATCCTAGTCTTTCCAGTGTGAAGATGAGGGATTGACAATTGACCCTGAGCTGGACTGTGGAGTCTGCTGCTATTAGAAAGTCATCTTATTAAGAGATCACCATGATGTCCTGATTTCTTAGATAGGCCACGACTTCTACCATGAGTTTTGTAAAAACCCTGGGGGCTGAAGCTAGACCGAAGGAATTTACGTCCTTTTGGACACTTTACCCAGTGGGATGTCTATTTTAGGAATGTCCACCTATTCCTTGACCTCTTCTGATTCAAAGGGTAAGCGGAGTCTAAAGTCCTTGGGAATGGTTAGTCTTTTTTCCGCCTCCTCCCATTCCTCTAAAATCATAGAGCGGATATGGGAGTTTACCGGAAAAACCTTAGAAGTCTGGGAGCGTAACCCCCCAAACATTTCATCTTGTACTGAGCACATCGGTTGAGGCTCTTCAATTTGCATAGTATGACTTACTGCCTCAAAAAGTTCTCCTGTGTCTGCAGGGGAATACAAGTATCTTCTTCCTTTCTCTGGAAACTCTCTACTTTCCTCCTCCTCCTCCAGATCTGAGTCAGAAAAAGACGAGTCCACTGAGGAAACCTCTTCTCTTGCCCTCTTCCTGGATCTTTCTGAAGGTGACGGTTGAGGGGAAACCAAGCCTGATACAGAAACTTGAACTTCCTCTCTTATAATGGCTCTCATATTAGACATAAGAGAAGCCTGTCCTTCTCCTACAATCTTGCAGGTGCATGCCTCACATAGGGGTTTCTGCCAGGCATCCTTCAGCTTAGCTGCACAAATAGGGCATTTCCTATTTTTTTGCTGGACTTCTTTATGGTCTTTTATGGTAAGGAGGAGACATACAAAATATATAATTGCCACTACTACCTAGAATCATGCTGCAAATAGAATTCTAGAGCTACCGCCCTATCACTTACGTGTCCGAGGACCTCCTGCCCTGCATCAGACCTAGATGTGTCCTCCATGGTAGAATGAGGATCGCATGCACCACAGCCCCTCAAACCTTTATGTCCTGGTTGCTGTTGCTCCCGCGCGATCCGACCGCTCTAGGAGTGTTCTCCATGGAGAAAAATGCTGCCCACCCCCCTCAGCCGAGAACCGGAAGTGAAGCACGGCCGGAAATTGAGAGCGGTGTATCGTGAGCAGATTTCCCCCGGAAAAGGCCGCATGAAGATCCGTGATCAGCAGAGGCGATCCGGAGCATCAACACCACAGGGGACGCGATGGAAGGGTCGAGAGCCCCTGGCAGGAGGAAGCGACCCTCGGACCAGGAGCAGCGCTGCACTGGTAGGCAGAGGGACCCTCGGGTGGGTGTCGGCCTGCGGGTGCCTCATGGCGGGAAGGGAGAAGCTGAGCTCCCCGATCCACACCTCCTGCACAGAACGGTCAGTCTTCTATTGTCCGTTCCTATCCATCATGGGACAGGAAAAACACTGAAGGGTGGTAGGGGGAGGGTCCTTTTAACCTCTCGTGTTTCCTGTCCCATGACAGATAAGAAGGACATCCTCCAGTGTGCTGTCAGCTGGTGACCTGGAAAAAGACATTTGTCCATCCCGTTCAGCCTATATTCCGACAGAATAAATCCCCAGATCTACTTTCTTCTAAAGAACCTAATAACTGTAAGATATTATATTGTTACGCTCCAGGAAGACATCTAGGCCTCTCTTGAACCCTTCAACTGAGTTCGCCATCACCACCTCCTCAGGCAAGCAATTCCAGATTCTCACTGCCCTAACAGTAAAGAATCCTCTTCTATGTTGGTGGAAAAACCTTCTTTCCTGCAGTGGCTTTGTTACACTCTAGAAGATCAGAATATCCTTGACATGCGTGGAATACTTTACATTTCTCCATGTCCATCCTATCAACAACAAAACTGTATTGCTGCTACCAACGCTGCTATGGCTGAATTTGCACTGCCAAATATCTTCGATCTGTCCATCCTATTCTATATTGTGCAGTTTCTGCCAATGTAGAGCCACACCAGCCACACATAAACTGGATAGCCAATGGGTTTGATGGTAATATACTGTACTGCTGTGGGGCTTACTGTGTGGTAACTTGGACCAGGAACGCAATGCAATGCTCGGACTGGTCATTGGCTCTCCTGATCGAAATATGACTGCTGTATAGAAGCACATGCAGTCCCTCTCAGGTCAGGAGAGCCAACAACCAGCCCGACTAGTGATGAGCAAGTGTACTCGGATTTTCCGAGCATGCTCGGGTGTTCTCTGAGTATTTTGGGCGTGCTTGGAGATTATGTTTGTGTTCCCGTAGCTGTATGATTTCCGGCTGTTAGACAACCTGAACACATGCAGGGGTTGCCTGTTTGTTAGGGAATCCCCACATGTATTCAGGCTGTCTAGCATCCGCAAATCATGCAGCTGCGGCGACTCAAACATAATCTCTGAGCACGCCCAAAATACGTGGAGAACACCCGAGCATGCTCGGAAAATCTGAGTGCCGAGTACACTCGCTCATCACTAGTTACGACCCTTACCTGAGTTATTCGGCCATCTGATTCTTCCCTAACACTACGTAATGTATTATTGAAAGACTTAACACTAGGACTACTGGTATAGTCATTTTGACTACTTGCACTTCAGTAGTTCTAGTCGGGGTCACGAGTCCAGTAGTCCTAGTGTTAAATGACAGCTGTGGAGAACTTTGACTTATTAAGAGCTACTGAAGCTGAAAGTGAGTACAAAATAATCAAGTTTTTGTGTTAAATGTATTTATTTAAAAAAAAATTGTAATATGTATTTCTCCGTAACACAATCTTTATTAAAAAAACAAAGATTAAAAAACTGGTAATTTCCATTTGGGCTTTTTTAGACTCCACATGACTATTAGCCACAATGAGCAGACTGAGGATATGTGCACACGTTGCGGATTAGCCTTAGGGTATGTGTCCACGGGCCATTTTACATCCGGACTAGCTGCGGATTGAACCCTGCGTGGAGTCGCAGCGTTCAATCCGCAGCGTCCAGATGTTACAGCATAGTGGAGGGGATTTTACGAAATCCCGTCTCCACTATGCGTGGTAACACGCATCCGGCGGCCCTGCGATTCCGGACATGCGGTGCGTCTTCTTAGATCGCAGCATGTCCGTTTACCTTGTGGCGATGCTGCGCCACCACAAGGTAAAACCCCATGCCCTATGTGTGGGGTGCGATGATTCCGGATGTGTGCAATGAACACATCCGGCATCATCGCGTCTCCAGAAGGGGGCGGAGCTTTGGGCGGAGCGAGTTTTCTGCTCCGTCCAAAGCGCCGGCCATCCTCAACGTGGACACGTACCCTTAGGAATTTCTGGTGCGGATTCTGCCTCTCCTGGCAGAAAACGCAGCTGCGGATTTTGTGCGGATCCGCAGCATTTTCTGTGCGTTTTTGCTGCGTTTTTTTGCGGATTTGCTGCGTTTTTTACCACTGCGGATTTCTATAATGGAATGGGTACAAAAGCACTGCAGATTCGCAAAAAAGAAGTGACATGCTACTTCTTTTAAACTGCTGTGTTTCCGCAGCGGATTTTCCGCAAAGTGTGCACATCTTTTTTTTTTCTCATTGATTTATATTGTACTGTAAATCAATTGCGGATCTGCAGCCTTTCTGCACCGCAAAAAACGCTGCGGATCCGCAGAGAATCTGCAATGTGTGCACATAGCCTGAGAATGTTTTCTCATGTTTTACGTTCTTATGACTCATGTTATAGGAATTTATTGCATGCATGACCTCCTCAAATTTAATTTATCATTATCATATGTTTGACTAGTAATAGTTCCATCAGCCTCGCACAAGATCAAAGAGGACCAGGTGTCTGAAAAGTTACTAATAGATGTATGGTCAAAACATGTACTGGCACATTATTTATTTGAATTGCAAGAAAACAAACAGGATACTATTGTCTTTGTGTGATGACTGTGAATATGTACATGATGGCTGCAAATTTTTAAGTTAAGAAAAATGTTGCATCCAACATAATGCAGCATGTGTTTTTTTGTTTTTGCTGAAAGCTTCATTAAGGCCTGTGAGAGCCTTTTTCACGTTGATGTGCTACAAGTGATTTTGGATGTATACACAGAGCTTTGCTTCATAGAGAGACTTATTACATATTGTGTGAATATTATTACACACCAGAAAATAAGCTAATCATTAATGTATACAAAGAGGTTGCACGCCGAGTTATAACTTTTTTTTATTGAAAAATACTGCAAATTTAATTTAAAAATTATACATTTAGGCAACCAAGAAGTATCATTTCTCCTTGCGGAGAGTGACATGATAAGCATGTCAAGGTGAGGAGACTTAAAGCCGCAATGCTCCTCTGGGAAATATGCAAATTGTCTCTTCAGAGAGGAAGAGGAATAGAGCTCTAGTGCCACCTATTGGAAGTAGCAATCCTAACAGTCAATGTCGACCCTATAACGAGCCTTGTCACATGACGCCTCTCAATCAGCCAAACCAGATCTCCACTTTGCACTGACGAGGGGCAGTACCCCGAAACACAGTGTCTGCAAATTGAGATTCTGGTTTGACTATTATCCTAAGTCATGTGACAAGGCTCGTTAACGGGTTGACATTGACTGTTATGTTTGCTACTTCCAATAGGTGGCACTAGAGTTCTAGCCCTCTTCCTCTCTGAAGAGACAATTTACATTTAGGCAAGAAATTATTTCACTTAGCCTTGAAAACTCACACTGTACTGTATATGTATGCTGTATTTTTTGACTATAAGACGCACTTTTTTTTTGCCAAATTTGAGAGGAAAATGGGGTACATCTTATAGTCCAAGCTTACCGGGGGGTGGCGACAGTGGAGTGAGGTTACAGAAGGCAGGGTCCCTGCTGCAGGAAGCCAGCAGTGGCAGGAGTGGGGAGACGCTGTAGGCCCCTGGGCTGGGAGGAAGAGTTGTCCCAGTGGTGCAAGGCTGCGGGCCCTGGGCTTCATTAAAATGTCAGCGGTGAGGCAGGAGTGGAGTCCCTGTTTGGCACATTGATTTCTGAGCGGTTTGCTTCAGTAAAATGGTTGCCGGAGGCTGCACATGAGTAGATTGAAATCTAGTTTCCCAGCCTAGGGCCCACAGCTTCATCCCACTCTTGCCACCGTCGGCTCCCTGATGCAGGGACCCTATCTCCTGTGACCCCCGCTCCACTGCTGCTGACCCCATCATAAGCTACTGTAAATTCTGACTATAAGACAGACCCCCATTTTATTCAAATACAATTTCTTCCTAGTCTCCTCCCCCAAATTTGGGGTGCATCTTATGGTACTGTGTGTCTTATAATCTGCAATATATACTGTATATACTCGTATACACATAGTACACCCCAACAGATTTATCAGACAAACATGTTTCTTTTAAAAATAAACATTTTCTTTGGGATGCAAAACTACAAAATACTGGAAAACAAAACATAATTTTTTTATTTTCCACACCCAAAATGTAATTTTCATAACAAATTCATTCAAGATTGTGTTGCAAAACTGACTACTCCCCACTTAAATTCTTAGTAGTAAAGCTAAAGTTTGGACTACAAAATATTAATTAAAAGGAATCTGTCACCTTAAATTGGTGGGCTATGTAAATGCCCTGTGTCCAGTCCAATAAGTGGTGTTTCGTCTTCTTTTCTCCACCCCATCCTTCCCCGCTGTCCGCAATATTATCATGAATTGGAGTAGGTGTCCTCCATAGTTCGCACGTGTGCTCTGCCATCTTGCCTCGCGCACGCGCAGTATGTTTTGCCCAACTGCGGGCAAACCTCAAAAGCATTACTGCGCATGCACCCACGCACTATGTCCCGAAGTATTTTGCTGTGTTCCGGGACACAGTGCGCCAGCACATGCACAGTAATGCTTTTCAGCTTTGCCCGCAGTTGGGCAAAGTATACTGCTCATGTGCGAGGCAAAATTGCATTATGCATGCGCGAACTATGGAGGACACCTACTCAAATTCATGAAAATATTGCTGACAGCGGGGAAGGATGGGGTGGAGAAAAGACAAAACACCGCCCATCGGACTGGACACAGGGCATTTACATAGCCCACCAATTTGAGGTGACAGATTCCCTTTAACAAGAATTCAACCACAGGTAAGTCTCATTATTCATTAAATAGTTGTGCAAAGACAGATGACCATAAGAGGGCATCGCTTAACAAAGAAAATCCGTCTCCCATTTCATGTTTTCAGCAATGGCACCACATGGATGAGAAATGTCACAAGACCTGAGAAGAAAATATTTTTTGTATACGACAGAAGTGTAGGTTGCAAGATCAGCAAAACTTTACTCATGAACTTTGTTCATGAACAAAAAGCCGCCTACAATTTCCCAAGGCCTATGCTGATAAATATGAAGATTACTGGGACACTATACTCTGGATTTATGATACAAAGATAAATATTTTTGGAATTGATTGCTTCAACACTGTACCACAAAGGAGAGAAAAATCCATCGTACCTACAGTGAAACATGGTGATGGCAGTGTACTTATGTGGGGCTGCATGAGGGCTGCTGGTGTCGAAAGCTACATTTCATTGATGGTGTCATGAATTCACAGATGTACTGCAATTTGTTGAAAGAGAATATGCTACCATCACTTCGTGCCCTCCTTGATAGACATAGTTTTCCAACATAACAATGATCCAAAACACACATGTAAGGCCATTATTGCATTTTTTAAGACAAACAGGATGAAAGTGATTTAGTGGCAAAGTATCTTCTGATCTGAACCCAATTGAAAATCTATGCGGAATTCTGAAGAGACAAGTTGTCATCATTCTCCATCCAGCATTCATGCTCTAAAAGAAGTTGTTCTTGACGAATAGAAAAAGATAGATTTTACAATATGTCGCCATCTTGTTCATTCCATACCGAGAAGACTTAGTGCTGTCCTTAAAAATCACCGAGGTCATACTAGATACAGTGGGGCAAAAAAGTATTTAGTCAGTCAGCAATAGTGCAAGTTCCACCACTTAAAAAGATGAGAGGCGTCTGTAATTTACATCATAGGTAGACCTCAACTATGGGAGACAAACTGAGAAAAAAAAATCCAGAAAATCACATTGTCTGTTTTTTTATCATTTTTTTTGCATATTATGGTGAAAAATAAGTATTTGGTCAGAAACAAACAATCAAGATTTCTGGCTCTCACAGACCTGTAACTTCTTCTTTAAGAGTCTCCTCTTTCCTCCACTCATTACCTGTAGTAATGGCACCTGTTTAAACTTGTTATCAGTATAAAAAGACACCCTCAAACAGTCTGACTCCAAACTCCACTATGGTGAAGACCAAAGAGCTGTCAAAGGACACCAGAAACAAAATTGTAGCCCTGCACCAGGCTGGGAAGACTGAATCTGCAATAGCCAACCAGCTTGGAGTGAAGAAATCAACAGTGGGAGCAATAATTAGAAAATGGAAGACATACAAGACCACTGATAATCTCCCTCGATCTGGGGCTACACGCAAAATCCCACCTCATGGGGTCAGAATGATCACAAGAACGGTGAGCAAAAATCTCAGAACCACGCGGGGGACCTAGTGAATGAACTGCAGAGAGCTGGGACCAATGTAACAAGGCCTACCATAAGTAACACACTACGCCACCATGGACTCAGATCCTGCAGTGCCAGACGTGTCCCACTGCTTAAGCCAGTACATGTCCGGGCCCGTCTGAAGTTTGCTAGAGAGCATTTGGATGATCCAGAGGAGTTTTGGGAGAATGTCCTATGGTCTGATGAAACCAAACTGGAACTGTTTGGTAGAAACACAACTTGTCGTGTTTGGAGGAAAAAGAATACTGAGTTGCATCCATCAAACACCATACCTACTGTAAAGCATGGTGGTGGAAACATCATGCTTTGGGGCTGTTTCTCTGCAAAGGGGCCAGGACGACTGATCCGGGTACATGAAAGAATGAATGGGGCCATGTATCGTGAGATTTTGAGTGCAAACCTCCTTCCATCAGCAAGGGCATTGAAGATGAAACGTGGCTGGGTCTTTCAACATGACAATGATCCAAAGCACACCGCCAGGGCAACGAAGGAGTGGCTTCGTAAGAAGCATTTCAAGGTCCTGGAGTGGCCTAGCCAGTCTCCAGATCTCAACCCTATAGAAAACCTTTGGAGGGAGTTGAAAGTCCGTGTTGCCAAGCGAAAAGCCAAAAACATCACTGCTCTAGAGGAGATCTGCATGGAGGAATGGGCCAACATACCAACAACAGTGTGTGGCAACCTTGTGAAGACTTACAGAAAACGTTTGACCTCTGTCATTGCCAACAAAGGATATATTACAAAGTATTAAGATGAAATTTTGTTTCTGACCAAATACTTATTTTCCACCATAATATGCAAATAAAATGTTAAAAAAAACAGACAATGTGATTTTCTGGATTTTTTTTTCTCAGTTTGTCTCCCATAGTTGAGGTCTACCTATGATGTAAATTTCAGACGCATCTCATCTTTTTAAGTGGTGGAACTTGCACTATTGCTGACTGACTAAATACTTTTTTGCCCCACTGTATAGTCGTTTGTGATGTTGTAAAATTGAACATTTTGTAACTAAAGTTTTATTATGAACCTTACTTTCATGTTATGGATAAGAAAAGTTTTCTATAAAAAACAGTCATGTAAAAATGTGGGAAATTGTTCTTGTGGTCAGTGAGATATTGATTAAAGTCTTAATTTACAAAGGAGGTGTACTCATTTATGCTGAGCTATATAACATATACATATACATTTTACTTTGAAAATGCTTTAGTCAGATATGGGAAAAACCCAGGAAATGTATGAACACTTGTGATCACCCATTGCCTTCCAAACATCAATGATGTTGAAATCGAGGCTCTGTAGGGTCCAAATCATCACTTGCAAGACTCCTTGTTCATATTTAATGAAGTCCTCAATGCTAAGAAATACAGGCAGATATTTATCCATCACGCAATACTATTAGGGAGGCATCTGAGCTCCAAATTTATTCTGCAGCATAACAACTATAACACATAAAGTCAATGCTATTAAGAACGATCTAAAATGTAAAGAACAAGGAGTCGTGAGAGTGATCATCCAGCCCCCACAGAGTCCTGGTCTCAGCATCATCCAGTCTATTTGAGATCACATAAAGAGACAAAGGATTTGCCCAAGCCTCATACACAGAAGATCTGTGGTTAGTTCTCCAAGATGTTAGGAACAATCTCCCTGTTGAGTTCCTTCAAAAACTGTGTGTAAATATATCTAGAAAATGTCATGCTTTGATGTTGCTTTGAAGACAATGTGTGATTACACTAAATATTGATCTTATTAAGATTTCTATTTTGTTCATTCATTTCCATTTTGTTAATTGACAAAAATAAACTATTAACATTCTGCTTTTTTAAGCATTTTCACAAATTTGCAGCATGTTTTCCCCATTTGCCTAAAACTTTAGCACAGTACTGAATATATTTAGATTGCAGTTTTACAATTGAACTTGATGATATGAACCAACTGTTAAACCCAACCAGTGTCATGTGTTCCTCATTATAAGTGTCTTGTTAAAAAAAAAAAAAAGTCTCCTGGACACTTATACAAACCAGTTCACATTTTTTTCAGTGCAGTTTAAAAAAAATGAAAAAAAATTTCCTCTGAAAGCTCCTTCTCTCCAACTCTTGGGACACCCATGATTCAGAAAAGTGAGATCAGCACTTAAGGCTATGTCCAGAATCAATTTCATACGCCAGCTCTTTTGCCTTGCATTGTAACTTCTTGGACCATTGTCTAAAAGAAAAAATTGTATAGAAACATTGGAAATACATATTACTGACACCTGTGCAATAAATACATTTAAAAAATGGCGTGTGTTCCCCTCTATTTTTGATAACCAGGGCAGGTAAAGCTAACAGCTGCGGGCTGCAATTCCCAGCTGTCCGCTTTATATTGCCTGATTATCAAAAATAAATGGGTCCCCACTTTGTCTGGCTTTTCCCACTTGCCCTGGGGTAATAGGTTTGGGGTTGATATCAGCTCTTTTATGCTCTCTGACATCAAACATAATGGTTAGTAATGGAGAGGCGTATATAAGATTCCACCATTACTAACCACATAGTGAAATTGTAAAAATACATAGTCAGAATAAAGTCCCTTATTTGAAAAAAACTCCCCACCCCCTTTAACCAATTTATTCACAAAAAATAAACATAAAAATGCAAAGTTATACTCACCTTTCCTCCTATAATCCATTGCCCATGTCCCACTGTAAAAGACAAAAAATAATAAAATACTATATTCCTCACCTGTCTGACGATAATCCATTAATGGCCATGTCCCATGGTGATCTGGATGAGTTGGAGAGCTGTCACATCAGTGATGTAACTGGTCTCCATGCCAGCCAGAACACACTGAAACAGGAGTGTGATTATGCTCCTGCAGTGTGCAGCGCTGATCACTCGATCACCTCACTGATGTCAGCGCTCATCAGAACTTTTTCACTCAGCAAGCGGTGAAGTGAGCTGTGAACTCCAGTGACCTTTCTCACGTCAGAACTACAAACTACAGGAGCATTCTCATGCTCCTGTCTGAGTCTGTTCTGGCTGGTTTGCTGAGCGGTCACATCATGTCACCGCTCAGCAAACCAACCAGATTTAGCAGAGC
This sequence comes from Ranitomeya imitator, assembly GCF_032444005.1. Taxonomy (NCBI): domain Eukaryota; kingdom Metazoa; phylum Chordata; class Amphibia; order Anura; family Dendrobatidae; genus Ranitomeya; species Ranitomeya imitator. Next base: position 67,201,775 of record NC_091283.1, read on the forward strand.
TGGAGTTCTTCAAGCGACAGATATGGATTATCTTCTGGTTGGACAGGTAAACAATATGGTGTTTTCTATTTTTCATTTTTTTTTAAATAAATGTATATTAAAGGGTGGGGAGTTTTATCTCAAATAAAGGACTTTATTCTTGCTGTCTCTTTATTACAATAAGACTGTGGGGTTAGTAATGAGCATGTCTAAGGCTACTTTCACACTAGCGTTAACTGCAATCCGTCACAATGCGTCGTTTTGCAGAGAAAACGCATCCTGCAAAAGTGCTTGCAGGATGCGTTTTTTCCCCATAGACTTGCATTGACGACGCATTGCGACGGATTGCCACACGTCGCATCCGTCGTGCGACGGATGCGTCGTGCTTTGGTGGAACGTCGGGAGCAAAAAACGCTACATGTAACATTTTTTGCTGCCGACGGACCGCTTTTTCCAACCGCGCATGCGCAGCCGGAACTCCTCCCCCACCTCCCCGCACCTCACAATGGGACAGCGGATGCGATGAAAATCTGCATCCGCTGCACCCGTTGTGCGGCGCAAACAACGCTAGCGTCAGTAACCTCGGCCCGACGCACTGCGACGGGCTGAGCCCGACACTAGTGTGAAAGTAGCCTTAGAGACGCCTCTCCAATACTATACATAACAAAACATGGCACTCAACTTTTTGGTATATGCAGGTAATTTTTTATTCCAAGCGGAATACTTCCGCTTGGAATAAAAAATTACCTGCATATACCAAAAAGTTGAGTGCCAGGTTTTGTTACATATACATCACTAAGGTTTTGGAACCTACCTGGGCACCATTTTATAGAGCTGTGCACACGCTTATTTTGATACTGAGTTTGCCTCTCCAATACTAAAGGTACCGTCACACGCAGCAACTTTGCAAAGAGAACGTCAACAATCCGTGACGTTGCAGCGTCCTGGATTGCGATCTCGTTGTGTTTGACACGCAGCAGCGATCTGGATCCCGCTGTGCCATCGCTGGTCGGAGCTAGAAGTCCAGAACTTTATTTCGTCGCCAGGTCGGCGTGTATCGTCATGTTTGACATCAAAAGCAACGACGCCAGCAACGAGCATAGGACCCCTAGATGTGTGTCGGATCGGTACACTCCGGCTGTTTGACATGGAGCTAAGAACGAGAAGTGAGTTGCCGTTACGTCACTGGATCGCTCCTGCATCGTTCTGGAGTTGCTGTGTTTGACGTTTCTACAGCGACCTAAACAGCGACCCTCCAGCGATCTAGTTTAGGTCGGCTCGTTGTCTATATCGCTGCAGCGTCGCTGAGTGTGACGGTACCTTAACTTGTGGGCTTGATGTCTGCTGACATTACAAAGCTGACATCAAGCCCTGCAACTATGACCCCACTTGCCACCGCACCAGGGTAAGTGGGAATATCGATGCTAAGCACCGGAATTAGGACCTCCATATTATGGATTACGCCGTACCCCTGTTGATTACTTTTTTTATAAAATGGGTAAAAAGGGTAATTGTCGGGGAGTGCTTTATACAATTAAAGGACTTTTCTGTGTGTTTGTTTATTTCTTTTGACTACATTAACCTCAAAACCATTACTCCAATTGTCACCGCACCAGGTCAATCAGAAATAGCCAAGACTAAGCCCCAGAATTGGCGGATCTAATGGTTGTGCCATTTCTGGGGTGGTTGAGAGCTGGTGTTATTAGTCTGGGAAGGGGAAAAAACCATGGTAATTCTCAACCTACTAATACACTTATATGAAAAAGTTTGGGCACCCCTATTAATCTTAAGCTTAATGTTTTATAAAAATAGTTTTTTTTTTTGCAACAGCTATTTCAGTTTCATATATCTAATAACTGTTGGACACAGTAATGTTTCTGCCTTGAAATGTGGTTTATTGTACTAACAGAAAATGTGCAATCTGCATTCAAACAAAATTTGACAGGTGCATAACTATGGGCACCCTTATCATTTTCTTGTTTTAAATACTCCTACCTACTTTATACTGACTTATTAAAGCACTTTTTTTGTTTTCTAACCTCATTGAGCTTTGAACTTCATAGCCAGGTGTATGCAATCATGAGAAAAGCTACTTAAAGTGGCCACTTGCAAGTTGTTCTCCTGTTTGAATCTCCTCTGAAGAGTGGCATCATGGGCTCCTCAAAACAACTGTCTAATGATCTGAAAACAAAGATTATTCAGCATAGTTGTTCAGTGGAAGGATACAAAAAGCTGTCTCAGAGATTTAACCTGTCAATTTCCACTGTGAGGAACATAGTAAGGAAATGGAAGAACACAGGTACAGTTCTTGTTAAGGCCAGAAGTGGCAGGCCAAGAAAAACATCAGAAAGGCAGAGAAGAAGAATGGTGAGATCAGTCAGGGACAATCCTCAGACCACCTCCAGAGCGCTACAGCATCATATTGCTGCAGATCGTGTCACTGTGCATCTGTCAACTATACAATGCACTTTGCACAAGGAGAAGCTGTATGGGAGAGTGATGCGAAAGAAGACGTTTCTGCAAGCACGCCACAAACAGAGTCGGCTGAGGTATGTAAAAGCACATCTGGAGAAGCCAATTTCTTTTTGGAAGAAGGTCCTGTGGACTGATGAAACCAAGATGGAGTTGTTTGGTCAAACAAAAAGGCGTTATGCATGGCGGCCAAAAAACACAGCATTCCAAGAAAAACACTTGCTACCCACAGTAAAATTTGGTGGAGGTTCCATCATGCTTTGGGGCTGTGTAGCCAATGCCGGCACCAGGAATCTTATTAAAGTTGAGGGACGCATGGATTCCTCTCAGTATCAGCAGATTCTTGACAATAATGTTCATGAATCAGTGACAAAGTTGAAGTTACGCAGGGGATGGATCTTTCAGCAAGACAATGATCCAAAACACCACTCCAAATCTACTCAGGCATTCATGCAGAGGAACAATTACACTGTTCTGGAATGGCCATCCCAGTCCCCAGACCTGAATATCATCGAACATCTGTGGGATCATTTGAAGAGAGCTGTCCATGCTCAGCGACCATCAAACTTAACTGAACTGGAATTGTTTTGTAAAGAGGAATGGTCAAAAATACCTTCATCCAGGATCCCGGAACTCATTAAAAGCTACAGGAAGCCACTAGAGGCTGTTATTTTTGCAAAAGGAGGATCTACTAAATATTAATGTCACTTTTCTGGTGGGGTGCCCATACTTATGCACCTGTCAAATTTTGTTTGAATGCAGATTGCACATTTTCTGTTAGTACAATAAACCTCATTTCAAGGCAGAAACATTACTGTGTCCAACAGTTATTAGATATATGAAACTGAAATAGCTGTTGCAAAAAAAACCAATTTTTATAAAACATTAAACTTAAGATTAATAGGGGTGCCCAATCTTTTTCATATAACTGTATCAGCTCACAGATGTCTGCTCACATTTTGCTGGCTAATACAAATAGGAGGGACCCCAAATCATTTTATTTTGGGTTTCCTTTTATAATAACCAGTAAAGGTACAGCAAACAGCTGGGTGCTGATATAAATAGGCTGAGATGCTCCATGTTTATTGGCCCTTTCCAAGACTACTAAGACCAGCTCATAGGTGTCTGCTTTCTCTTAGCTGGTTATTAAAAATAAGAGGGATTCCACTCCATTCTTTTTCATTTATTTATTGATTTATTATCTAAATACATGTACAATAAACTACACACGCAAAGTAATGATTATATATCCCACTGTCATATTTCTATTTAATCTATTCTATTCTGACAGTTTGGGCTGTGATTTTATTATACTCAGCTGATGAAATGTGGGGTTTCCTTTGAGATGTGTGAGTAAAATTTGAAAATTTGGATGGTACGTGCATTGTCTGTGTGCCATTCAATTTTTTACTCGCACCCATTGACTTGCATTGGTGAGTCTTGGACATTTCACGCAGCCAAAGGCTATGTGCACACGTTCAGGATTTCTCGCAGAAAATTCCTGAGAAAAAACGGACATTTTCTGCAAGAAATCCGCAAGAAAACCGCATGCGTTTTTGCCGCGGTTTTGACGCATTTTTGCTGCGTTTTTTTCCGGACTCTTCCAAATGCATTTTGTAGTGGTAAATCCGCAAAAAAAAACGCTAAATTAATGAACATGCTGCGGTTTTTACCGCGATGCGTTTTTTTCGCGGAAAAAAAAGCATCATGTTCACAAAGCATGCGGAATTCATTCTAAATGATGGGATGTTTATTGTATGCTTTTTTTTTGCGGTTTTATAGCGTTTTTATCAGGAAAAACCACGAAAAAAACACGAAAAAACCGCAACGTGTGCACACAGCCATACGCAGCATGCTGTGATTTTTTCTTCGACCCAATTCAACACTGACTCATTGAATAACATTAGTGCAAGTGTAATAAGATTTTTTCTTGCATTGCACTCACCAGATCCTTACACAGATGTGAGCAAGCCCTTAGACAACGGTCAGAAAAGTGTCTGTCTGGCTCATAAAAATAAAAATGTTATGGGTCTCAGAAAATTGCAACAGGGACAAAAAATTATTTTTGCAAACTTAAATTTTTTTCACCACTTAAATAAAAAAAATCTGTACAAGTTTAGTATCGCCATAAACATACTGACCTGTAAAATCATGGTTACAGGGCTTTCTTTTACTAAAAAATGAACGCCTTTAAAAGAAAACCCCAAACTTAATGGCGAAATTGATTTTCATATTTTATCCCACTTGGAATTTTATTCTCGTTTTTCAGCACATTGTATGATAAAACGGATTGTGTCATACTAACTACAACTCATCCTGCATATAACATGCCCTCATACTGTTATGGAGATTAAAAAATTATAAACTTATAGCTCTTTGAACACGGAGAGGGAAAAATAAAAACATAACAATGAAAATTGTCCAGAAGGCAAGGGATTAAAAAAATAAAAGAAACAGAGTTGATGTTTAGGTACTTACCTCCTCTTTCTAACTGTGTATACGCATGCAACAACACATAAACCTGTGAATACTGTGATCACCGCTGCAATACAATAGAGCCACATGAGATGAAGCTCTGGAGGAGGTTCTGTAAGGGAAACCAAAACCAAAAATATTTATTGGGGCTTTGCGCAGAGATAAAGTAAAACTATTGGCATCTAAGATTAAAAAGATTATATTCACACTTTATCATATTTTCAAAATTGGGAATTTTTTTAAGAAGTTGTCCCATGTTCTCAATCGGGCACACACTGTTACCCAGCCTCCAGGCTTCCTGCAGGCTAAGGAGTGATACATTCCTGATTGATTGACAGTTTGGTTTCGTGGCATGGTTGCACCTCTGGCCTGAACTGTGCACTTTCCAATGCTGTTAGCTTTGTTCCAATATAAACTGAGCGCACAGTCAGTGAAGCTGACTGGATCAAGAGATTTTACCTGCTTTCAAACAAGTGTCATGGAACGCCTGCCAGGGTCGTGGGGTACTCGGTACCGGGTCCGGTACTTAAAGGGATGTGTCACAGCGGCGATGACCCGGTCTGTGGCCTTGGATGCCCATGTTAAAGGAACGGTCTTTAAAGGGTTTTAGAAATAAAGGATTGTTCATGATGCCACCTGTGGTATTCGGACAGGGTTGACTGATGCTGCTTAAAGGGGTCCTCTGGGGTGATGTTATGGCAGCCAGATGGTATAACTTCCCACAGGTGAAGTAGGTCCCTAGGGCTCCCGTGTGTAGATGGAGATGGGGTAATAAGAAACAGAGGACACAAGGTTGCAGTCTCTTTAGCTCTTTACTGAAGCAATTCAGGCAGCCACAGTCCAGGGTACCGGATCACAGGTGCTGGTGATGGTCCGGCTGGCTTGGAAGCAAGTTGGGATTTCCCCATTACCAGGTGGGGTTAGAAGCCTTCCCTTTAGCGCTGTGGTGTAGTTCCTTGCTGCCTATAGCTGTCCAACAAGGTCCTCAAGAGTTTTCTCTCCTTTGTGTAAGTGGGACACTAACCTGTATGACAGGTGGCTCGAGCCCTTTCTCAGGGTCTCTATCACGACCTGGGCCCTGTACGCCACTGTGTCTTCAGGTGTTAGGGCGGGCGTGTGACCTGTAGTTCTGTTGTCCTGCCAGTTTCTGCTGTGAGTCTTAGAGCCCCTCACAACCTCGGTTTTCCGGCCACCGGTGTCTTCGCTCTGTCAAGAGGTAGCTAAATTGCAGCTATTCTCCTCTGGTCTTAACTTCACCTTTGCCTCTTTTCCCTTTCAGTCTCTTTATCAGTTGCGCTGTTCTGTCTTTCCTTACCAGGAGCTGCACGATTCCAGCTTTCCTTCCTCACATGTCACTCTCCTCTTACCAACTACTAACTGCCTAGCAACTGCTTCCTCTTCCTGACCAGAGAGAGCAGCTCCCCTGAAGTCGGGTGTAGAGATGCCCCTTCTGGCCTGAAGTCAGAATGGTGTTGTTGTTGTATGTGCTAATTACCTGTTAAATGGATCCTTCCCTGCTTCCAAGCGTGACATCACTCTCTTCGTGAGGAAAGCAATGCCACTGTAACAACCAGTTACCTTGGGCGTTACATGTTACAAAATAGGAAAAAGCTTCTAAGAACAGTGCTCTTTGTATAGGAAACCGGCCATCATTGATAGACTGCAGAAGTGGCCAGTCACCTAAGCAATGAGCAGTAAAGTATAAAGTGTAAAATTCCTCCATTCTAAAGAATGGAGAGGATTTTTACTAAGAGATACAGTTAGGTCCATATATATTTGGACAGAGACAACATTTTTCTAATTTTGGCTATAGACATTACCACAATGAATTTTAAACAAAACAATTCAGATGCAGTTGAAGTTCAGACTTTCAGCTTTCATTTGAGGGTATCCACATTTAAATTGGATGAAGGGTTTAGGAGTTTCAGCTCTTTAACATGTGCCACCCTGTTTTTAAAGGGACCAAAAGTAATTGGACAATTGACTCCAAGGCTATTTCATGGGCAGGTGTGGGCAATCCCTTCGTTATGTCATTCTCAATTAAGCAGATAAAAGGCCTGGAGTTGATTTGAGGTGTGGTGCTTGCATTTGGAAGGTTTTGCTGTGAAGTAAACAGTCGGTCAAAGGAGTTCTCCATGCAGGTGAAACAAGCCATCCTTAAGCTGCGAAAACAGAAAAAAACCATCCGAGAAATTGCTGCAATATTAGAAGTGGCAAAATCTACAGTTTGGTACATCCTGAGAAAGAAAGAAAGCACTGGTGAACTCATCAATGCAAAAAGACCAGGGCGCCCACGGAAGGCAACAGTGGTGGATGATCGCAGAATAATCTCCATGGTGAAGAGAAACCCCTTCACAACAGCCAACCAAGTGAACAACACTCTCCAGGAGGTCGGTGTATCAATATCCAAATCTACCATAAAGAGAAGACTGCATGAAAGTAAATACAGAGGGTTCACTGCACGGTGCAAGCCACTCATAAGCATCAAGAATAAAAAGGCTAGACTGGACTTTGCTAAAAAAAATCTAAAAAAGCCAGCACAGTTCTGGAAGAACATTCTTTGGACAGATGAAAGCAAGATCAACCTCTACCAGAATGTTGGAAAGGAATAAGTATGGAGAAGGCGTGGTACAGCTCATGATCCAAAGCATGCCCCATCATCTGTAAAACACAGCGGAGGCAGTGTGATGGCTTGGGCATGCATGGCTGCCAGTGGCACTGGGTCACTAGTGTTTATTGATGATGTGACACAGGACAGAAGCAGCCGAATGAATTCTGAGGTATTCAGAGACATACTGTGTGTTCAGATCCAGCCAAGTGCAGCAAAACTGATTGGTCGTCGTTTCATACTAAAGATGGACAATGACCCAAAACATAAAGCCAAAGCAACCCAGGAGTTTATTAAAGCAAAGAAGTTGAATATTCTTGAATGGCCAAGTCAGTCATCTGATCTCAACCCAATTGAGCATGCATTTCACTTGTTAAAGACTAAACTTCAGACAGAAAGGCCCACAAACAAACAGCAACTGAAAACCACCACAGTGAAGGCCTGGCAGAGCATCAAAAAGGAGGAAACACAGTGTCTGGTGATGTCCATGAGTTCAAGACTTCAGGCAGTCATTGCCAACAAAGGGTTTTCAAACAAGTACTAAAAATAAACATTTTATTTAAAATTATTCAAATCTGTCCAATTACTTTTGGTCCCTTTAAAAACAGGGTTGCTCATGTTAAGGAGCTGAAACTCCTAAACCCTTCATCCAATTTAAATGTGGATACCCTCAAATGAAAGCTGAAAGTCTGAACTTCAACTGCATCTGAATTGTTTTCTTTAAAATTCATTGTGGTAATGTCTATAACCAAAATTAGAAAAATGTTGTCTCTGTCCAAATATATATGGACCTAACTGTATATTGCAAAGTTGGTTACTTTTACAAGCACTTTGCAATTTTAGCCATTTAAGAATTTGAGACAACCCTATATTTTGATTAACCAGTTCAGGACTGGGCATATCCCCCCACTTCCTACCCTCATCCACCTTTTTATTTTTTTATGTTCAAGGAAAATTGTAAAAAAAAATCTAAAATGCCTATTTGTTTGCGTGCTTTCTGCTTTTTTACGACCACAAAAGACCGCTAAAAATATTTAAAATTCTGTTTTCGTACAAAAATGTTTTTATGTTAAACATATGGGTTTTTTTTTAAAGTCAGCAGTTATTCAGACTAGTGGTGTTGTTTGTTTTCCTCTTGCTTTTTTTCATTATTTATTTATTTTCTTTCATTTATTTTGCAAACTGTGCCCCCAATTAGGTGTTAGAAGACTTTTTGGGTGATGCTTGAACAAATTAATACATTACTTTTATTGCTGATGTCCCCTTTAACTAGGACTGTATTGGAGATCCAGTTCCAGGGGAATTTCAGCTTTTGATTGCATATCTTAGCTGATAAGATCTCTTAGGACCTATACCTTCCCTACCCCTAGCAATTACATGATCACTGGGTCAGGAGGAGGAAGTACTTTGAGTGATCAGAAAGGCAAACATGATAATAAATCATGTCTGTCTTCTCTGTGGGTCAGCTTCCTGCCCCTACTGCTGCACAGATTCCTGAAAGCTACTTAATCTACCTTAACATTTTAGAATGTCATAGTATGATAAAGTGTAGACTGCCCAGACATTTATATTCTTTGGGTGGTCCAGAAGTTATTTTTTTTTATTTTTTTTTATTTATTTTTTAACTTTGGTCTAAATATAGTTCTTTCAGTATACAAAAGTTTATTTATCTTAAGTGTGTGATATTTATAGACTCTATAACCAGTTAACAAATTATGAAAACTGACTCATTAACACATAGCTATCTATGAAAACTCAAAAATGCACGTGTAAACCCCAGGGTCCTGGTTGTTACAGTGGCATTGCTTTCCTCATGGGGGAGTGATATCACGCTTGGAAACAAGGGAAGATCTTCTTTATCAGTTAAACATAAGCATACAACATATTCACACTCCGGTCCAGAGGGAGATTTAATCCAGCTTGTGGGTGACTCCCTTATATATATTCTGGTCTGGAGGGAAAGTCAGCCAGTCTGAGAGTTAGTTCCTCTCAGAGAGACAGAGGAGAAGGAAGCAGAGGGGCCATGCAGCCAAGAGGATGCTGCAGCTCCTGGACAGAGATAACACAGAAGGAAGAACAGCTTGTAGTGAGCGTGCAGGAGAGCGAAGCACAGGACAGTGACAATTGGGGAGGACAGGTGCGACTGGGCTACCTTCCTGCAGAGTGCAGACACCAGTAGGCAGAAGACTGAGGTTGTGAGGAACTCAAAGACTTACAGCAGAAGGCGGCAGGACAGTTGACTACATGTCACCTGTCTGCCCTAATACCCAGGAGACACAGTGGCATATAGAGCCCGGATCATGATAGAGACCCTTTAAAAAGGATCGAACCACCTGTCATACGGGTTAGTGTCCTACCCTTTAAGGAGGACAGAGAGAACAGTGAGGACCTTGACAGAAGCCACATGCAGCAAGGGACTACACCATCGCGCTAGTAGGAAGGCATCTAACTCCACTTGGTAAAGGGGACTCTTAACTCGCTTCCAAGCCAGCTGGACCCTGCCTGTACCAGTGATCTGGTGCCCTGGACTGTGGTTGCCTGAATTCTTCAGTAAACCAGGTAAAGAGACTGCAAACATGTGTCCTCCGTTTCTTACCGCACCATCCACCATCTTCATCTACACATCGGGAGCCCTGTAGACCCAACTTCACCTGTGGGAAGTTATACCATCTTAACTGCCATAACATCACCCCAGGGGAGCCCTTTAAACAGCATCGGTCTCCACTAACCAAATACCACAGGTGGCGTCACGAACACAAACTTTATTTAAATCCCTTTTACATGGGTGCCCAGGGTCATTGACCGGGTCACGACCACCGTGACATATCCCCTGAAGTACCGGACCTGGTACCGAGTACCCCAGAGCCCGGGCGGGCATCTCATTTTTGGCGTCACGAACAGGATGGACCGACCCATTGAAGTGGGTCTTGTGCGCCTAAGAGACTGTGCTGTGCTGAGAGACTGTTGAACTGTGAATTACTGCACAAACCACCACCATTACAGCACCATGTGGTGTGCAGGAGGAGTGGGGCGTGTTGTCATGGGCGGAGCTTGGAAGAATGGCGCGAAAGTTATGGCCGCCCCTCATCGATATTACTATGTCCGAGAGTTCTGTACATCCCCAAGAGACGTCCGTCTCCTAATCTGGGATGGCGGGAAACAAGGAAGAAGGAACTGCCCATGAAAGGAGGCATGGAAGCAACAGCAGGAAGATGAGGCTCAGAACACAGCCAGCAAGATGGAGAGCGGAGGTCACCCGGAGGAAGGGGAGGAAGCAGGAAGCTGCCCCAGCCAATGGGTGAAAGAAGAAGACCTGCTGTCAGCAATGAACCCGAAGGTTCTTGGAGCAAAAGTGGAAGAGCTGTGCTGTCAGCTACGGCAGTCCTGGTTCCGTGAAGCTGCAAAAGCGTGGGAACAGCGACGGAGCTAGCTTCCGAGAGCCCAGCCTGCGATACTAGCTTCCGAGAGCCCTGAGGACCCAACTTCCCCTGTGGGAAGTTATACCATCTTAACTGCCATAACATCACCCCAGAGGACCCCTTAAGCAGCGTCGGTCTCCACTGACCGAATACCACAGGTGGCGTCACAAACACAAACTTTATTTAAATCCCTTTTACATGGGTGCCCAGGGCCACAGACTGGGTCACCACTGCCATGACATATCTCCTTAAGTACCGGACCCGGTACCGAGTACCCCACGGTCCTGGCGGGCGTTCCATATGGATACTATAATAATACTAAAGCCAGCATATTAGGAATAGTAAAATACAGTAACACAATGGAATCTCCAAAATACTATATGCTATATATGGATAGATAGTCGGGGCCAGCTGCCAATCAATATATGAGAAATAGAAAGCAGAGACACAAGCAGCCGTATGGTCCCATAAAATACATTTTATTAAATACAAAAGATAAAAATCACCAGACATGAAACAGGTGTACAGAGGGGAAGTAACAGTATGCACTAATGGTAATGGCAAAAAGCAGGCCTAAAGGCGATCCATAGACCATACTGCTGGGCTAGCAATATGCTAGAGAGAGGTTTCCCATATCACAAGTAATATTAACACATACAAGGCCAGTGCCCACATGCAGGGACTATAAACATCAAAGCATAGTGCAGCGGTGTACCTACAGCAGACAATGGTGGTCCAGGGAGCGCTCAAGCAGGCCTAACCCTGCTAACCCTGTTAGACCTGCTTGAGCGCTCCCTGGACCACCATTGTCTGCTGTAGGTACACCGCTGCACTATGCTTTGATGTTTATAGTCCCTGCATGTGGGCACTGGCCTTGTATGTGTTAATATTACTTGTGATATGGGAAACCTCTCTCTAGCATATTGCTAGCCCAGCAGTATGGTCTATGGATCGCCTTTAGGCCTGCTTTTTGCCATTACCATTAGTGCGTACTGTTACTTCCCCTCTGTACACCTGTTTCATGTCTGGTGATTTTTATCTTTTGTATTTAATAAAATGTATTTTATGGGACCATACGGCTGCTTGTGTCTCTGCTTTCTATTTCTCATACGGATACTAGTATTATGGATAATTTGGTAAACAAGGAGTTACCAAATTAAAGAAGTTTCCTCAAGCTCTTAAATGGTTAAAATTGCAAAGTGCTTGTAAAAAAAACAATTCTGCCATTTGCCTCTTATTAAAAATCCTTTCCCTTCTCAAGAGCAGAGAGATTTTTAACTCTATTGTGTACAGCTAGTGTCATCTCTGTAGTCTCAGAATAGCCACTTACCTAGGTAACTAGGTAGTGGGAACTTTTTTCTGCACTCTTAAGCTGACCAGATCATTGGATCTGACCTTCCTCAGTCTCCTGTAAATTTTTCCATGTTGCAGAAGCAAAACTTTCTCTGCTAGCTACAAGGGAGAGTATTCAGTTCTGACCAGAAGCAAGACAATGCCATCGGCCTAAACTGTCAGTCTCCAGAGTGCACTACTTGCTGCAAAACAGGAAGTCAGTGGCAGGGCAGTATTCTAAAAAAAAGATGAGAACCTTTCTTTAACTTTGTTGGTAAGTTCCAAAAGCTAAATAATACATACTGCTGGCCATTCAAAGGCTGGCATCTGATGTCAGCATGCCCGTCACGAGCAGTGTGCATGGCAGTAACATCATGCGCCACCCATGGCTGGTACGCCAAAGCCAGCTGCAGACTATAGAAGAGGACACCAAACGTTATAAGAGTGTGAAGGAAAGCAAAACAAATTTACTTTTTTTCATGTTAGAAAAAGAGCAGCATAATGGACATTATACCAGCAAGGGATCCAGGATAGGGAACATTATAAGGTAGGGGCCCAAAATGGAGGAAATTATACAAGAAAGGGGTCCAGGATGGGGGAAATTATATGAGGTAGGGGCTTAGGATGGGGGACATTAGACCACTAAGGGGCCCAGGATGTGGGACATTATTACCGAATGGGCCCAGGATTGAGGACATTATTACAGAAAGGCACCAGGAATGGGGTCATGATTACAGGAAGGGGATAGGATATGGAACATTACTACAGGAAGGTGTCAGGATGGGGAGATTAATACATGCAGAGTGAACAAGTATGTCTTTATAGGATCTAGAACGCTACAAAGGCCCATACATTTGACCGACATGGAGGTGGGGGCCCAGGTCTAAATTTTGCACCATGGCCCATCGGACTCAAGTTATGCCACTGGCTGCTACCAATCTTTATTGCACTGTTCAAATATTACCTGTCCAACACAATTCTGGGCTCCAGTCGCTCCAATATCCATCATCAGCACAGTATATGTTTGCTTTTCCTCGGACACGTAGACAGGTGTTTGATGTCTCAGATCTTTTAACACTATATTGACTGCTTTCTTTCTGATTAGCCACAGACTAAAAAAAAAATTATATACAATGTTATATCTAAAATTTCAAACCAAAATATAATAATCCAACCTCATTTTCCTGTGCTACCAAAATGAGTGAAAATTCACAAAATTGGTTATTTAGGTATTCTTTAGACAGGTGCACTGCATTTTAGGGACTCAATGGCTACTCTGCTATGTAAGAAGATACAGTTGTTATGTAGAAGATCAAGTTGTAATAGTTGGCAAAGTGTAATGTAGGTTGTGTATTGGGGCCAAGGAGAAGTTATTAGAAATTACATGTAATACGAACCTGCCACATATCCATTTGGTTTTTGGACTGGATCTCATATTGGAAACAATGAGCAGGAAGTTTTCCCTTAGGTTCTTTCCAGCTCAGGACTAATTCATCAGATATGTCCATGGTCAAATTTAGATTTTCTGGTATACCAGGTTTACCTATCAAACACATGACAAATTCGAATTTGTAGTTTTCCATGAATTTTCTACTGTTCAAAATAAAACATATTTCTATACATTTTCCACAGACTTATCTGTAAAAATATTTGTGCTGACCAAACATAATATTAGATGGGTTTTCCGGGTTTCTTGCAAAAGTCTGCATTCACTGTATGTTATCGCACACTTTTGAATCCTGACAGTGTGTGGTGTGTACACTGTTAGGATTCACCAACATTGCCAGTGAGAGCGGCTGGTCACAAGTATGTGATTTGCATACATGCAAAATCCTGGATTTACAAATGGGCAGTCCTAAGCTGGCTTCTAAAGTGGCTGGAAATTATGGATCCTTTTGGAAAGTTATAACAAAACTGCTTCTGTATTGATAACTTATAGGGATTTACTCTTCCATCAGTGATTGTAAGTTGTCACCTGAGGAAGCGGTGACAACAGTTGGCGTCACAATTTGCTTTCTGTTCCAGCTAATTCAGTTGGGTCAAGAGATGGAGATTTACCATTGAAATGCCCTAAAAGGATGGCATTATTGATGCAATGGTCAAGGAATTGTGACTGTCTATACCGCCATGAGGGCTTGTGTTGGCCTTCAGACACCTAAATGCATGTCTAGTTGTTCTTGTCCAATACAAAGTTATTTTATCACTATTAATAGTAAGTATTTGATTATTTTTATCTTACCTATACTCTGTGGCTGTAAAATAAAGTATGATGGTCTTATTGGGTCCATGCTTGGAATTCCAGTGACACAAATAAACAGGTCAGAGAACATCTCGAATACCTCACTTCCAAAATCGCAGCCTGTATTCATTTCATTCTGCGTCATGTATTTTCTACACATCTTCTTCTGAGACATTCCATCTTGCCTTCAAAATAACAGATTGAAGTAAGTGTTCACACATGTGCGCCAATGTCTATCAAATTCATTATTTACTGTGCACTATTGGTCATCTCAAGGGATACTCAGATCCTTAAAGACCCCAACCTGGAGAAATTTTCATGAGTCCAACACATTATCTTTAATATATGGCTGTTAGTGATGAGCAAACGTGTTTGGATAGCGTCTTATCCGAGCATGTTCGGGTGTTATCCGAGCATCTGGGAGGGCTTGTATATTATGTTCAAGTCCCTGTGGCTGCATGATTTGCAGCTGTTAAGACAGCCTCAACACATGTGTGGATTACCTGCTTGTATGGAGAGTGTAGAAAATGAACAATGTTACAAAGCATAAAAAGTAGAAAGGAAAGAAAACTAAATTTTCCAATAAAGAACAGCACATTTGTAACCATTGACCACATTCTTAAAAAATTAAATAATCTTTTGGCAAATAGTGATGAGTGAATATTTTAAAATATAAATTTTGACCAGGAAGTTTTCCAACCACTAATTGAAAGTGTTCCAAAAGCTTTCAATCGCCATGAAAAGACATGTATGACTCTTCTATGTCTCTCTCAATATTAAGGAAGTCTTCACTGTTGTGCTTTCACACCTTATTTGAACAGTTTATTCAGTGTTTTATTGCTTTCTAACTTTATTGCTAAGATGTAAGCCATGGCGTTGTCTCTCTATGCAGATTCAAACTCAATTTAGCTGCTGCATTCCCTGCCTCTGCTTTTACACTGTCTACGATAGTCCCTCCTTTTTGGCTGTGCTAACTTTTGTGATAGCTGCCAGGCATAATTGGAAAGACTGAACAGACATGCCTGGGGTTATGTGAGCTTTGTGCTTTGTGTAAAATTGCTGTGGCCCTTTTAGGCAAATTTATGTTACTTGCAAATTGTTCATATTAAGTAAATTCCTAAAAACGTAACATGAGTTATATTGCCATCAAATTGATTTGCTCATCATCTCTAATGGTGTAGCGTGGCTAAGGGTCGTATAGTCGACGGGAGGTTTGTGTCGCAGATATGGCTTGTCTCTGTGATGTAACCTGGAGTGTTTTCTTTAATGCACATAAGCACTAAGGGATCATTTAGTACACTTGGGTCAGGGTTATGGGTAGCTGGGAGAGATGGGAGGGTCTGGCTACCCATATACCTCACCCCTGGGTAGGGGTATCATCATACCTCTATATGTGTTTGAGGACCTGCAGTGATGTCACAACCACGTGACTAATCATGTAATGGGTTCCTGGGTGTGGCTAGAGCTATATAATGTAGGCTAATGCTTAACACAGGGGGTGTATGTGGAGGTGAAAGCCTCCAGTGTATGTTGAGGCTCCAGGACTGAGCCTAAAGTAATGGACACTTGTATTTTCTTTTGCCTGAGCTAAAGGATATTTGTTTTTCTGACTTGTTTTGTGGGTTTGTGAATCAATAAACCCTGTGAACTTTTAAAAAAACGTACCTCCTGATTGCCACCCGCTGTACCTGAGCGAGTACAACCCCTACAAATGGTTAGAGATGATAGTTATGGACAGAATACTGTTCTGGCACAACTGTATACTAGCTGTGAGTAGCTATGTGGCTACTTATTTATAGCGGAAAACTTATGGACACGCAAGTTTCACCATAAAATCGTTGCTCATCCCTAGAAATATTTTAAAGACATTGATTTATTTGTCAGGTGGATAAATCCCAAGTTTTGCCTGCATTGTCATTTTGACCTAACCTGAGTCTGTCCTGTTTTTTAATCAGGAGCATGGCACCAGCTTGCTAATTCTTACTACAGAAAGGGGACAGGATGGGGTAAATTATTGCAAGTACTGATTAGGATGGGGGGACGTTATTACAAGAAGGGGCCAGGACGGAGACATCATTACATGGAGGGTTAACACAAATGTCTTTATAGGAACTAGAATGCTACAAATGCACATGCATCTAACCAATATGGAGGTGTTTGACCTGGTCCAAATTTAGCCTTGAGGCCCATCGGACTCTATTTACACCACTGCCACTGGTACTGACTAATAATATAACTAGGAAAAATATTGAAAATCAAAGAATTAATATAGGAAGCATACTGAAAATGTATACATTTAGTAAACTTTATTTGCTGAAATTAGAATACCCCTTCAATCCAAATTAAAGATGACATGCGCTTACCAGTACAGTAGCTCATAGTTGTCGTTGCTGCCGATTACACCAGATTTCCATTCACATTTTAGGTTTTCATATTTATGATTGATGCACCTGAAGTCTTTCACTTTTGTTTCAGGAGCTCCTGCAGAATAAGGAATTGTCAAATTGTTTGTCTGTTATATATGTCAATATTAGGCAAAACCAAATCAAAACATTTTCCTTATAATTAGTGGTCTTGTCTTATCGTCTTCGACAGGAGCGCACTGCTCCACAGCCTCCCGCTACTTGCTTGCTGGGATTCGATGCACTTCTGCTTGAGTTACCGTTGTGACCAGGGGCATTGTCCCAATTCTGGCCCAAATTGTGTGCTCTCCAATACTACTGTATGAGCCAGCATTGGCTCTGCAGCATCGGAGAAGCTGGGTGGATCAGGAGGAACTAACAGAGAACTCCAACGATCCAGCTAGCTTCAGAGCATCATTTCCAAACTTCATCGGAAACATCTTGTAAGCATTTCACATGTTCAGCCACTGTTTCTAAACTTTAAAGGTGGCCAACAGGGCTGGACTGGCCATCTGCAATTCTGACAAATGCCAGAAGGGCTTGTCTGGTCATGGGCCACCTTGTCTGCTACGTTGTTAACAGAATCGGTATTCTCAAGACACCCATACTGTTAAGAGTTGTGACGGAGGTATCATTAGAAATATTGGTCTTGTCGTAAATCTTGCTTCAAACAGGGTAATATTAGGAACCTAACCATTGCATGCAATGAGGCTGAATTGGTTATTAAATGTAGATTCCCTGAGATAACCTAACATTCTTCTATATCTGTAAATGGGAATTACCTGTAATTAGAGTATTAACAGAACTTTTAACTCTTGTCAGGCTGCATAATTTTACAACCTTAACAGGCTGCATAGGTACAATTGTACCTTCACATATACCTCCACTGTGGGAAGACTTTACTTGGTTTCAGAAACTAAAGTTCATTCAGCTACAAATGTTATGCTGATATCTATTGTTCAGTGTTGTTACTGGTCACTTATGTTGCTGTCAATTAAGTTAATTCAAACTGGGAGTGGCTTCTACTTGTCTTCCTGCCTCCCTCCTCTCATTAGCCATTTTGCTGTTCATCTCATTGCTGTGAGCACACATTTCTAGGCTTGTGAAGTCTTCAATTTCTTGGAAACGAAGGTAGGAAAGTCTCACAGCATCTAACAGCCAGTTATACCTTTATTCTCATTATGTGGGGACAGAACAGTCAAATTGTCTTTCAGCCTGGACTTGGCTTACATATATTTTGTATGAAACTTATCACTATAGGTATAATTTTTATACGAAAAATGGATAATAATTAGTATCTACATATTGTTTTACGATGTTTTATTTATATTCAGCACAAAATACGAAGCCAAAATTCATCTAGCAAGTCATCATGAGTGATAGTAATGCTGGATCTAGTTTCCGCCATAATCCAAGAAAACGTGTTTGCAGGTTAGTATAATTTTGTGAAAAGCCAATAATGTAGTATTTCGGAAAATTATTTATTTTACATTTTTTCATATTTACAGATTTACGTCTGACGAAATAATGCGAATGCTAGAAGAATCTGATTCTGAGCATGAGGATGAACCATATGTTCCATCTGATGATGAAAACTATGTACCACAAGTGGATGTTACTGAAGAAGATTCAGACATTGAACAAGAAATGGTCATAGAGCATGAAAATGAATACGAATCAGACGAAAGTGTTGAGGATGATTCTGTGCCTCAAAGTGCAGGCGACATTTGGACTGCTAAGGATGAAACTCAATGGTGCAGTAATCCACTGCCAAATGCACAAACAAAATCTCGTAATGTCCTACGACAAAGAGGTGGCCCTGCAGCAATCAGCAACCTATATACAGCAAAAGAGCTATTCAAGTCCATCATGACTCCCGAGATGTGTGACATCATATTACGGGAAACGAATCGAAAGGCCAAGAGAGTTTGTGATGCTTACAACAACGAACTGGTACAACGTTTTCCTGATTCTTCCAAACGGCCACCACAAAAAACATTCAAGCAATTTACTGAAACTGAACTTCATGCATTT
The DNA here is from genome assembly GCF_032444005.1 of Ranitomeya imitator. Classification (NCBI taxonomy): domain Eukaryota; kingdom Metazoa; phylum Chordata; class Amphibia; order Anura; family Dendrobatidae; genus Ranitomeya; species Ranitomeya imitator. The sequence goes on from NC_091283.1 coordinate 67,220,735, forward strand.
TTGGGCATACTGATTGCTGCTGGTGTGCACAGAGCCAACAAAGAGAATCTGGAGGAAATGTGGAATGTTGCTGCTCTGCCTCTTATACGTGCAGCCATGTCTCGTGACCGCTTCAAGATGATACTCAGATTTATCAGGTTTGACAATGAAAATACACGTGCAGAACGTGTGCAAACAGATAAAGCTGCACCAATACGGGACATCTGGACAATGCTGAACAGTAATCTGGAGAGAGCCTACAAGCCATATCATTGTATCACCGTCGACGAGCAATTATTTCCATTTAGAGGTCATACTAAATTTACCCAGTATATACCTTCAAAACCAGCTAAATATGGCATAAAGATTTTCTGGGCTTGTGACTCATCAAATGCCTACCCTTTACAAGGTCAGCTCTACACTGGGAAACCAACTGATGGTCCTCGACAAGTAAACATTGGAGAACGAACAGTATTGGACCTAGTGAGCTCGTATAAAGGCTCTGGAAGAAATGTCACCACCGATAACTTCTTTACAACCATGGAACTAGCTAAGGTATTGAACTCCTGGAACATGACACTAGTTGGTACAGTGAGAAAAAACAAAAGGTTCCTACCTAACAACATGCAGCCTGCCAAAGAAAGGCCTGTATACTCGACAAATTTTGCCTACAATCATGATGCAACAGTCTGTTCATATGTACCAAAGAAGAACAAATCAGTCGTGCTTCTATCATCTATGCACATGACGGGAGAAGTTGAAGAGACACTAGCAGCCAAGCCAGAGATAATAAAATACTACAACATAACAAAAGGTGGCGTTGATGTTATGGATAAAATGTTGGGAGAGTACACTGTGAAACGACGAACATCACGTTGGACTTTGGCATTTTTCTACAATATGATTGATGTCAGTGGGTTAGCATCCTACATCATCTACAGAGAACACAATCCAAGCTTCAGGGCAAAGGATCAACGAAGAAAGTTCCTGAAAGATCTCGCAAATCAGCTGTGTATGATTGCAATTGAAGATCGTAGTACAAACAAAATGATAATGAGAAACCATTTTCTTCGAGGTGCAGTAGAAATGGTGCTTGGACGATGCATTGTGGTAGCATCGCAGCCAGCAGCTGGCCCCAAAATACCTCATGGTAGTCGTGGACCCTCCCCTGTTGTTGGTAGTTGCTATGTCTGCAGAGACCTGAGGCGAAAACAACGCAAGACTAGAAAGTCTTGTGTGGTTTGTGTGAAACCCATTTGCGATGAACACTCTGTAGCAAAGCCAACATGCATTACTTGCAAAGAAAATCAATAAAAAAAAGTTTCTTACATTTTCTTTTATAATGTAAATGAACAGTTTTTTACTTGTTTATAATAGTTAAATAGCATTATCATTAAAAAAAAATTTATGCTTTTTCCCTTGCATTATCTTCATTCAAAATATATGAGGTACATTTGTACCTATGCAGCTTGTTATGGATGCAAAAAGATCTCGACCCCTTATCTCGGAAGCGGGTGGAGATATTTTATTGAAATTTGGCCAATATATTCTGGACCAAAAATGTAGAGATGTCACGAAATTTCAGCCCTCTACGTCTTTTCAAAAAAAAGTTATTGCAATTTTAAAACGGAATAGTTACAATTGTACCTATTCAGCCGGATAAGGGTTAAAGATCCCATATATTTAGGATACAACTGTGTGATATTGATATGAGATTCCATTTTTTTCCTCATCTTTTTACCTTGTAAAGAAACCTGGTAGTTGGCTTCCACCCATTCACTCCATACTTCGTTTCCTTCTGTACATTGGCCTTTCAAATATGTTCTCATTTTTATGGTGGCATTCTTCTCAAGATTAAAGGCTCCTCTGTATGTTAGCTGCTTAATCCTAACTGACTTTGTAAAAAGAAAATACAAGTACATAAAAGGAATGGGCATTTTACTGAAACTTTTTACCAACACAAAGAAGCATTGTTCTATTGGGTGAAGTGGATGGGTCACCACATTTCACAATACAAGCTGCATACATTGTGATACAGATCTGCTATGAAAATCCATGTCAAAATGACTGTATATTGGTCTATTATTAGGGTTTAGACTCAATCTCTGCTACATAACCGTATTGAGAGCTCTTCACTGTATCTCCTTCCTGCTGCTGCTGCTGAAAGAGATCACATAATCCACAGTTGTCAGTCAGCCTGGGTTAGTGGGGCGAGACTGAATTCATCTGGACTCATGAGCTCTCTCACTTGTTAGCTGGACTCATAAAATGCTACATTTATATAACTGATTTTTACAGTAAGTATACCACCCAGTACCAGTACATCACCATTATGTCTATGAGATTTATTTACAGTGGGGAAAAAAAGTATTTAGTCAGTCAGCAATAGTGCAAGTTCCACCACTTAAAAAGATGAGAGGCGTCTATAATTTACATCATAGGTAGACCTCAACTATGGGAGACAAACTGAGAAAAAAAAATCCAGAAAATCACATTGTCTGTTTTTTTAACATTTTATTTGCATATTATGGTGGAAAATAAGTATTTGGTCAGAAACAAACAATCAAGATTTCTGGCTCTCACAGACCTGTACCTTCTTCTTTAAGAGTCTCCTCTTTCCTCCACTCATTACCTGCAGTAATGGCACCTGTTTAAACTTGTTATCAGTATAAAAAGACACCTGTGCACACCCTCAAACAGTCTGACTCCAAACTCCACTATGGTGAAGACCAAAGAGCTGTCAAAGGACACCAGAAACAAAATTGTAGCCCTGCACCAGGCTGGGAAGACTGAATCTGCAATAGCCAACCAGCTTGGAGTGAAGAAATCAACAGTGGGAGCAATAATTAGAAAATGGAAGACATACAAGACCACTGATAATCTCCCTCGATCTGGGGCTCCACGCAAAATCCCACCCCGTGGGGTCAGAATGATCACAAGAACGGTGAGCAAAAATCCCAGAACCACGCGAGGGGACCTAGTGAATGAACTGCAGAGAGCTGGGACCAATGTAACAAGGTCTACCATAAGTAACACACTACGCCACCATGGACTCAGATCCTGCAGTGCCAGACGTGTCCCACTGCTTAAGCCAGTACATGTCCGGGCCCGTCTGTAGTTTGCTAGAGAGCATTTGGATGACCCAGAGGAGTTTTGGGAGAATGTCCTATGGTCTGATGAAACCAAACTGGAACTGTTTGGTAGAAACACAACTTGTCGTGTTTGGAGGAAAAAGAATACTGAGTTGCATCCATCAAACACCATACCTACTGTAAAGCATGGTGGTGGAAACATCATGCTTTGGGGCTGTTTCTCTGCAAAGGGGCCAGGACGACTGATCCGGGTACATGAAAGAATGAATGGGGCCATGTATCATGAGATTTTGAGTGCAAACCTCCTTCCATCAGCAAGGGCATTGAAGATGAAACGTGGCTGGGTCTTTCAACATGACAATGATCCAAAGCACACCGCCAGGGCAACGAAGGAGTGGCTTCGTAAGAAGCATTTCAAGGTCCTGGAGTGGCCTAGCCAGTCTCCAGATCTCAACCCTATAGAAAACCTTTGGAGGGAGTTGAAAGTCCGTGTTGCCAAGCGAAAAGCCAAAAACATCACTGCTCTAGAGGAGATCTGCTTGGAGGAATTGGCCAACATACCAACAACAGTGTGTGGCAACCTTGTGAAGACTTACAGAAAACGTTTGACCACTGTCATTGCCAACAAAGGATATATTACAAAGTATTGAGATGAAATTTTGGTTCTGACCAAATACTTATTTTCCACCATAATATGCAAATATCCCATAGTTGAGGTCTACCTATGATGTAAATTACAGACGCCTCTCATCTTTTTAAGTGGTGGAACTTGCACTATTGCTGACTGACTAAATACTTTTTTGCCCCACTGTAAGCTGCAAGGATTGTAGAGGTAGAGACCTGTAATTACAGCAGCCTTGACACTGATTTGACCTGTAATTACAGCAGCCTTGACACTGATTTGACCTGTAATTACGGTATCCTTGATACTAATTTGACTTGTAATTACAGCAGCCTTGACACTGATTTGACCTGTAATTACAGCAGCCTTGACATTGATTTGACCTGTGGAGTTATCGCATGATTTGTATGGCCCCTAAAGGATAATATAAATATCCAAATGGCCATTGGCAGAAAGATAATTCCCTACCCCTTAGCTATGCCAAAGAAAAAATTAAAAAAATGTATGTCTTTTGATATGTATTGATGAAAAAATACAAAATGCTTTGTCCTGATGGTCCAAAATAGACTAGACTTTAAGGGGTTAACAGTCACTTATGTGAATACACAGAACACATTGCTCTGGCGGTCTATAATTGTTACCTTACCTTCCATCTTTGTTCATTGACGACTTGGTGGGTTATTTCATACCGTACAGGACACTCACTTGTGCTATTTATGAAAGCTGGCGGCTCCCACGACATTTCTAAAATTCCCAAATTCCCAAGGTCTTTAATATGTACATTATTAGGAGGACCAACTGCAAAGAAGAAGAATTAAAATGTTATTGTCAATCATTTTTTCTGCCCTACTAGCATTTGTTTTTCATATTATAGTTTAGCATTTCTGAATGATAAATGCAAGAAGGGAAAGGGCCTTTTTTATTCCTTAAGAAAAAAAAAGACGTTAAATGGTTCATACAATTTACGATCCATAAAAAAAAGGATCTATAGGTGAATCTGATGTGGCTTCCAGGCTTTGCTTGACTCTTCCAATGACTTTATGCCTTGCAGGTTGGACTTTCTCATACAAATATTTCATTACCAGAATATCGTTAGTCGATCTTGGAGACCAGGATCGTTTTGGTTTTCTTTGTGCAAAAGGTAAATTGTCAGCATTCTTAATGACACGTGATAGCACCTTGTGACTTTGGATAGAGAGAATTGTTGAGGCACTTAAAAATGTTTCTTCTCGGCATGTTGGTGGTAAAAAAGAGAATCATTCTATCCAATGTCGAATAAATAATCTTTAAAATTCATTTTGACCCTCTAATGATTATGCTTGAAAGCATTTTATAGGCGTGATCCAGGATAAACCATCAGTACCTGATGCGACACCAGACACCCCCGCTGATTACCTGTTCCCCAATAGAAGAGCTCAGTTGCGGAGCTGCACAGCACATCTCCGTTAACTGTATAGTAGCCACGGCCAGGTACTGCGCATCTGCCCCCTAATGATTTGAATGGGGGGGGGGGATGTGCAGTACATAGCTGTGGCCACTATGTAGCTCAGAGTTCCCCAACTCCAGTCCTCAATGCCCAACAGGCCATCTTTTTAAAAAGGATTTCCTTTGTATTGCACAGGTGATGGAATTATTGCCTGTACAGGTGATGCAATAATCACCTTAGCAATACTAAGGAAATCCTGAAAACATGACCTGTTGGTGGGCCTTGAGGACTGGAGTTGGGGAACACTGCTGTAGCTGATTTGAATGGGGGCGGAAGTGCAATACCCAGTCATGGCCACTCTATAGTTCATGGAGCTGTGCAGAATCGGCGCATTTCAGCCTGGGACTGAAATCAGCTGATCAGCTAACACTCAGATTTTAATGACCTATCGTAAGGATAAGCCATCAATGTAAAAGTCCCGGACAACCTCTTTAACGACCAGCAGCCAATTTTATTTTTGCTTTCTCCTTTCCACAATTCAGTAGCTAAAACTTTTTTACTTACTTACCGTATTTATTCTTTTTTTGTTTTTACTTCCATGAAACCTTTTTTTATGTTGCGAGAAGTTTTTATCATTGCTTCGCCGATGTTTTTTATAAAACATAAATTACTGAAAAATGTATTTTATTTATTTTATTTGCCACACAAACTATTTTTTTTTTACTGCTCATGTATTATTCAGGTTATTATGGTCATGTGGATACCTAACTTATGCAACTTCTTTTTAAATATTTGTACTTACTTATATTTTGCATGGGAACCAATCTGCCAGAGAGATTTTAAATGTTTTACTGATTTATTAAATAATTTACTGATTACTGATACTAAACTGATATTTTAATGTGATTTTTTTAACATAACTTTTTTTCCTTTATTTTGCTTCTTTTCACTGTAACCAGGGGGCTTCTATAGTCCCAGTTCCAGAGGAGAGCAGACCACTACAGTGACATATCACTAGCTGAACTGGATCTAGGGGGTCTTCTATGCCGGTAGACACCTGTCTACATCGCCCGTGCATCTATTCACTGCCCAAAGCTCAATAATCACTATATAGACATCAAAACAGAAGATAAAAGTGGTAATAAACCACTTCTGTCACCTCCCAAGGATTCTCAGCTGTGTGTGACAGCCAGGAACCTAACCTGTTCCTCCTAGATTACATAAACTTTAATCCCATCGGTAAATTTACAATATTGGGGGCTTAAATCACAGATGTCTGCTTTTTGATTTGTTTTTTTAAACAGCGCCTCTCTCGTTTATGGGCTGTGTCTGGTATTGCAGTTCAGACTCGCTTGATATGGACTGGACTGCTGTTTCAAGCAAAACTTATAGACTATAGATGCAGTTTTCCTGGAGGAAGAAAAAAACATTTTTTTTTCTAATAACAGACAATTATATTACAGTAATGCAACATGAGCAAACTAACATTACAAAAATTTACTGTCGAATATTATTTTAAAAAAACTCCCACTATTCTGGCAGGTGTCCAATCTGAAACATAGAAGTAACAAACCAGCAGGAAGTTTTACGCTCTGGGTTCCTGGAAGGATTTCTCATTTCTCTACATTATTTAGAAATTTAGCGCCAACAATCCGATGAGTTTGTGACTCTGCAGATACAAGCTGATGAGTAATACTGAATATAGGCACATAAAAAAGCTAATATTTACCCGCCATCTGTAGTGATGATGTGTCCGGGACAGGAAGGGTCAAGTATACAATAAATCTTGATATCCACTGAAGGCTTACGCTTTTCATATTATTACACAGGGAGGTTCGGTCCAGGTCCCGCATTTATTTTCCTTTCACAACGCACAAAAAGATCACTGAAAACAGAAGGAAAGCAGTGATAATTAACGCAAGTATTAAAATAAAATTTGTGAGGGTTTTCAGTTACTTTCCTTTTTTTTGTCTCGCGGTATTAGTTACTGTTTTTGACGCAACATTCTTCAAAATTGTGCGTGGGGATGATGAATTTTGGTGCAGCTAAAAATGGCCTTTTCTTCTGTCTTGAACTGTTTTTGCAGCTCATTAGTGTAAAAAGTTGCACTTTTTGCAAAATGGTGCAAAAATTGCAGCAAAACAATACTCAAAAGTACACCAGGCGGGTGACTGAACTGGAGTTGCGCCAAATTTTCTGACTTTTTATGAAGTTGCAGTTGATGAATCAGGCAAAAACATCTGGTATCGTTACACCTCACAAAGCAAATAACCGAAAAATGAAAACGCATAAAATAAACTTTAAAAAAGTGCAAATAGAATAATGAATTGGGTGCAAGCAAAAAAAGGGACAAAACACACAAATCTAGACCAAAAAACTTGCATGAAGGCATGGATGAAGCGGAGATGAAATTTTGAAATGCATCTAATGAATTTACCTCCATTATTGCCCTTTCCACCACATTTATCATTGCTTTCTCCCCACCACCCCATCATTGTCCTTCCCCCCACCACCCCATCAATGCCCATTCCACCACCCCATTATTTCCTCCTCCACCACAACCATCATTGTCTTTTCCACCACCATCATTGCCTTTTCCCCACCACCCCCAAAATTGCCCTTTCCAATACCTCCATCATTTCCTCCTCCCCTTCACCCCATTATTGCCCTTTTGACCACCTCCATCATTGCCTTCTCTCCACCACCCCCATCATTGTCCTTTCCACCACCTGCATCATTGCTTTCTCCCTCACCATCCCCATCAATGCCTTCTCTGAAATCATCCCCATCATTCCCCTCTCCTACACAGACACACACCCACACACCCCTTTCACCTCTCCGCACGCTCTCCCGCAGCACCACCTTTGCCGACAGCTTACTCTCTCTGGCACAACCATCAGCCACGATGAATGATGACATCATCCAGCCACGCCGCTGGCTGCTGTGAGAGACATGAAGTGCGGCCAAGAAGCAGGACGCAGAATGGATCGCTGCAGCTCTGCTGCCATTTTCTTCTGTAGGCAGCAGAGCTGCAGTGATCTATCCCTGCCCGCCACACATGAGGGCAATCTGGCCAGGGGCCCCCTGGAGCCTCAGGGCCGAATAAACAGGCAAGATTGCCTGCATTATTAGCTGCCCTGCAGAGGCCCCCTGGAGCCTCTGGTCCCCGATGCAGCTGCACCGGCTGCACATAGTAACATAGTAACATAGTTAGTAAGGCCGAAAAAAGACATTTGTCCATCCAGTTCAGCCTATATTCCATCATAATAAATACCCAGATCTACGTCCTTCTACAGAACCTAATAATTGTATGATACAATATTGTTCTGCTCCAGGAAGACATCCAGGCCTCTCTTGAACCCCTCGACTGAGTTCGCCATCACCACCTCCTCAGGCAAGCAATTCCAGATTCTCACTGCCCTAACAGTAAAGAATCCTCTTCTATGTTGGTGGAAAAACCTTCTCTCCTCCAGACGCAAAGAATGCCCCCTTGTGCCCGTCACCTTCCTTGGTATAAACAGATCCTCAGCGAGATATTTGTATTGTCCCCTTATATACTTATACATGGTTATTAGATCGCCCCTCAGTCGTCTTTTTTCTAGACTAAATAATCCTAATTTCGCTAATCTATCTGGGTATTGTAGTTCTCCCATCCCCTTTATTAATTTTGTTGCCCTCCTTTGTACTCTCTCTAGTTCCACTATATCCTTCCTGAGCACCGGTCCCCAAAACTGGACACAGTACTCCATGTGCGGTCTAACTAGGGATTTGTACAGAGGCAGTATAATGCTCTCATCATGTGTATCCAGACCTCTTTTAATGCACCCCATGATCCTGTTTGCCTTGGCAGCTGCTGCCTGGCACTGGCTGCTCCAGGTAAGTTTATCATTAACTAGGATCCCCAAGTCCTTCTCCCTGTCAGATTTACCCAGTGGTTTCCCGTTCAGTGTGTAATGGTGATATTGATTCCCTCTTCCCATGTGTATAACCTTACATTTATCATTGTTAAACCTCATCTGCCACCTTTCAGCCCAAGTTTCCAACTTATCCAGATCCATCTGTAGCAGAATACTATCTTCTCTTGTATTAACTGCTTTACATAGTTTTGTATCATCTGCAAATATCGATATTTTACTGTGTAAACCTTCTACCAGATCATTAATGAATATGTTGAAGAGAACAGGTCCCAATACTGACCCCTGCGGTACCCCACTGGTCACAGCGACCCAGTTAGAGACTATACCATTTATAACCACCCTCTGCTTTCTATCACTAAGCCAGTTACTAACCCATTTACACACATTTTCCCCCAGACCAAGCATTCTCATTTTGTGTACCAACCTCTTGTGTGGCACGGTATCAAACGCTTTGGAAAAATCGAGATATACCACGTCCAATGACTCACCGTGGTCCAGTCTATAGCTTACCTCTTCATAAAAACTGATTAGATTGGTTTGACAGGAGCGATTTCTCATAAACCCATGCTGATATGGAGTTAAACAGTTATTCTCATTGAGATAATCCAGAATAACATCCCTCAGAAACCCTTCAAATATTTTACCAACAATAGAGGTTAGACTTACTGGCCTATAATTTCCAGGTTCACTTTTAGAGCCCTTTTTGAATATTGGCACCACATTTGCTATGCGCCAATCCTGCGGAACAGACCCTGTCTCTATAGAGTCCCTAAAAATAAGAAATAATGGTTTATCTATTACATTACTTAGTTCTCTTAGTACTCGTGGGTGTATGCCATCCGGACCCGGAGATTTATCTATTTTAATCTTATTTAGCCGGTTTCGCACCTCTTCTTGGGTTAGATTGGTGACCCTTAATATAGGGTTTTCATTGTTTCTTGGGATTTCACCTAGCATTTCATTTTCCACCGTGAATACCGTGGAGAAGAAGGTGTTTAATATGTTAGCTTTTTCCTCGTCATCTACAACCATTCTTTCCTCACTATTTTTTAAGGGGCCTACATTTTCAGTTTTTATTCTTTTACTATTGATATAGTTGAAGAACAGTTTGGGATTAGTTTTACTCTCCTTAGCAATGTGCTTCTCTGTTTCCTTTTTGGCAGCTTTAATTAGTTTTTTAGATAAAGTATTTTTCTCCCTATAGTTTTTTAGAGCTTCAATGGTGCCATCCTGCTTTAATAGTGCAAATGCTTTCTTTTTACTGTTAATTGCCTGTCTTACTTCTTTGTTTAGCCACATTGGGTTTTTCCTATTTCTAGTCCTTTTATTCCCACAAGGTATAAACCGCTTACACTGCCTATTTAGGATGTTCTTAAACATTTCCCATTTATTATCTGTATTCTTATTTCTGAGGATATTGTCCCAGTCTACCAGATTAAGGGCATCTCTAAGCTGTTCAAACTTTGCCTTCCTAAAGTTCAATGTTTTTGTGACTCCCTGACAAGTCCCCCTAGTGAAAGACAGGTGAAACTGCACAATATTGTGGTCGCTATTTCCTAAATGCCCAACCACCTGCAGATTTGTTATTCTGTCAGGTCTATTAGATAGTATTAGGTCTAAAAGTGCTGCTCCTCTGGTTGGATTCTGCACCAATTGTGAAAGATAATTTTTCTTGGTTATTAGCAGAAACCTGTTGCCTTTATGGGTTTCACAGGTTTCTGTTTCCCAGTTAATATCCGGGTAGTTAAAGTCCCCCATAACCAGGACCTCATTATGGGTTGCAGCTTCATCTATCTGCTTTAGAAGTAGACTTTCCATGCTTTCTGTTATATTTGGGGGTTTGTAACAGACCCCAATGAGAATTTTGTTACCATTTTTCCCTCCATGAATTTCAACCCATATGGACTCAACATCCTCATTCCCTTCGCTAATATCCTCCCTTAAAGTGGACTTTAGACAAGACTTTACATAGAGACAAACCCCTCCTCCTCTCCGATTTTTACGATCCTTTCTAAACAGACTGTAACCCTGTAAGTTAACTGCCCAGTCATAGCTTTCATCTAACCATGTCTCGGTTATTCCCACTATGTCAAAGTTACCTGTAGATATTTCTGCTTCTAGTTCTTCCATCTTGTTTGTCAGGCTTCTGGCGTTTGCGAGCATGCAGTTTAGAGGATTTTGTTTTGTTCCAATCTCCTCACTGTGGATTGTTTTAGAAATGTTCTTACCTCCCTTCTGAGTATGTTTTCCTGGGTCGTCTTTGTGCGAGTCTAATGTTTTTCTTCCCGTCCCCTCTTCTTCTAGTTTAACGCCCTCCTGATGAGTGTAGCGAGTCTTCTGGCGAATGTGTGTTTCCCAGGTTTGTTGAGGTGTAGTCCGTCTCTGGCGAGGAGTCCATCATACCAGTAATTCACACCGTGGTCCAGGAATCCAAATCCTTGTTGTCTGCACCATCGTCTTAGCCAGTTGTTTGCATCAAGGATCCTGTTCCATCTCCTGGTGCCATGCCCGTCTACTGGAAGGATAGAAGAAAAAACTACCTGTGCATCCAGTTCCTTTACTTTCTTCCCCAACTCTTCAAAGTCCTTGCAGATTGTCGGTAGGTCCTTCCTTGCCGTGTCATTGGTGCCAACATGTATCAGAAGAAATGGGTGGACGTCCTTGGAGCTGAAGAGCTTTGGTATCCTATCGGTCACATCCTTGATCATCGCACCTGGAAGGCAGCATACTTCTCTTGCAGTTATGTCCGGTCTGCAGATGGCTGCTTCGGTGCCTCTCAGTAGTGAGTCTCCCACCACCACCACTCTTCGTTGCTTCTTGGCTGTACTTTTTGCTGTCACTTGTTGCTGTGTGCCCTTTTCTTTTTTGCTTGCTGGTATTGCTTCATTCTTAGGTGTGCCATCTTCATCCTCTACAAAGATTTGATATCGGTTCTTCAGTTGTGTGGTTGGTGATTTCTCCATGGTCTTCTTGCTTCTTTTGGTCACATGCTTCCACTCATCTGCTTTTGGAGGTTCTCTGACACTTTTTGCACCTTCTGTGACCAGTAGAGATGCTTCTGTTCTGTCTAGAAAGTCTTCATTCTCTTTGATGAGTTTCAAAGTTGCTATTCTTTCTTCCAGACCCCGCACCTTTTCTTCTAAAAGAGCCACTAGTCTACACTTCTGACAGGTGAAATTTAATTCTTCTTCTGGTCGATCTGTGAACATGTAGCACATGCTGCAGCTCACCATGTAGGTTGTCACATCTGCCATGTTGCTCCTAGATCCTGCTGACTTGCTGTGTGTTTTCCTTCTTGTGTAATCTACTCAGCCAAGCTCTCTTGCAATAATGTCCTACAGGCAAAAATTTTTTGGTGATGCTTTCGAAGCAGCTGGTCCCGGCTGTACCCAACGATCTTCTAGCTTAGGGAGACTTCGCTTCTCCCAGAAGGCACCTGGAATATGCAAATTAGCCTCCTGAAGCTTGAATCCCTGGTTTGGTGATGCTTTCGAAGCAGCTGGTCCCGGCTGTACCCAACGATCTTCTAGCTTAGGGAGACTTCGCTTCTCCCAGAAGGCACCTGGAATATGCAAATTAGCCTCCTGAAGCTTGAATCCCTGGTTTGGTGATGCTTTCGAAGCAGCTGGTCCCGGCTGTACCCAACGATCTTCTAGCTTAGGGAGACTTCGCTTCTCCCAGAAGGCACCTGGAATATGCAAATTAGCCTCCTGAAGCTTGAATCCCTGGTTTGGTGATGCTTTCGAAGCAGCTGGTCCCGGCTGTACCCAACGATCTTCTAGCTTAGGGAGACTTCGCTTCTCCCAGAAGGCACCTGGAATATGCAAATTAGCCTCCTGAAGCTTGAATCCCTGGTTTGGTGATGCTTTCGAAGCAGCTGGTCCCGGCTGTACCCAACGATCTTCTAGCTTAGGGAGACTTCGCTTCTCCCAGAAGGCACCTGGAATATGCAAATTAGCCTCCTGAAGCTTGAATCCCTGGTTTGGTGATGCTTTCGAAGCAGCTGGTCCCGGCTGTACCCAACGATCTTCTAGCTTAGGGAGACTTCGCTTCTCCCAGAAGGCACCTGGAATATGCAAATTAGCCTCCTGAAGCTTGAATCCCTGGTTTGGTGATGCTTTCGAAGCAGCTGGTCCCGGCTGTACCCAACGATCTTCTAGCTTAGGGAGACTTCGCTTCTCCCAGAAGGCACCTGGAATATGCAAATTAGCCTCCTGAAGCTTGAATCCCTGGTTTGGTGATGCTTTCGAAGCAGCTGGTCCCGGCTGTACCCAACGATCTTCTAGCTTAGGGAGACTTCGCTTCTCCCAGAAGGCACCTGGAATATGCAAATTAGCCTCCTGAAGCTTGAATCCCTGGTTTGGTGATGCTTTCGAAGCAGCTGGTCCCGGCTGTACCCAACGATCTTCTAGCTTAGGGAGACTTCGCTTCTCCCAGAAGGCACCTGGAATATGCAAATTAGCCTCCTGAAGCTTGAATCCCTGGTTTGGTGATGCTTTCGAAGCAGCTGGTCCCGGCTGTACCCAACGATCTTCTAGCTTAGGGAGACTTCGCTTCTCCCAGAAGGCACCTGGAATATGCAAATTAGCCTCCTGAAGCTTGAATCCCTGGTTTGGTGATGCTTTCGAAGCAGCTGGTCCCGGCTGTACCCAACGATCTTCTAGCTTAGGGAGACTTCGCTTCTCCCAGAAGGCACCTGGAATATGCAAATTAGCCTCCTGAAGCTTGAATCCCTGGTTTGGTGATGCTTTCGAAGCAGCTGGTCCCGGCTGTACCCAACGATCTTCTAGCTTAGGGAGACTTCGCTTCTCCCAGAAGGCACCTGGAATATGCAAATTAGCCTCCTGAAGCTTGAATCCCTGGTTTGGTGATGCTTTCGAAGCAGCTGGTCCCGGCTGTACCCAACGATCTTCTAGCTTAGGGAGACTTCGCTTCTCCCAGAAGGCACCTGGAATATGCAAATTAGCCTCCTGAAGCTTGAATCCCTGGTTTGGTGATGCTTTCGAAGCAGCTGGTCCCGGCTGTACCCAACGATCTTCTAGCTTAGGGAGACTTCGCTTCTCCCAGAAGGCACCTGGAATATGCAAATTAGCCTCCTGAAGCTTGAATCCCTGGTTTGGTGATGCTTTCGAAGCAGCTGGTCCCGGCTGTACCCAACGATCTTCTAGCTTAGGGAGACTTCGCTTCTCCCAGAAGGCACCTGGAATATGCAAATTAGCCTCCTGAAGCTTGAATCCCTGGTTTGGTGATGCTTTCGAAGCAGCTGGTCCCGGCTGTACCCAACGATCTTCTAGCTTAGGGAGACTTCGCTTCTCCCAGAAGGCACCTGGAATATGCAAATTAGCCTCCTGAAGCTTGAATCCCTGGTTTGGTGATGCTTTCGAAGCAGCTGGTCCCGGCTGTACCCAACGATCTTCTAGCTTAGGGAGACTTCGCTTCTCCCAGAAGGCACCTGGAATATGCAAATTAGCCTCCTGAAGCTTGAATCCCTGGTTTGGTGATGCTTTCGAAGCAGCTGGTCCCGGCTGTACCCAACGATCTTCTAGCTTAGGGAGACTTCGCTTCTCCCAGAAGGCACCTGGAATATGCAAATTAGCCTCCTGAAGCTTGAATCCCTGGTTTGGTGATGCTTTCGAAGCAGCTGGTCCCGGCTGTACCCAACGATCTTCTAGCTTAGGGAGACTTCGCTTCTCCCAGAAGGCACCTGGAATATGCAAATTAGCCTCCTGAAGCTTGAATCCCTGGTTTGGTGATGCTTTCGAAGCAGCTGGTCCCGGCTGTACCCAACGATCTTCTAGCTTAGGGAGACTTCGCTTCTCCCAGAAGGCACCTGGAATATGCAAATTAGCCTCCTGAAGCTTGAATCCCTGGTTTGGTGATGCTTTCGAAGCAGCTGGTCCCGGCTGTACCCAACGATCTTCTAGCTTAGGGAGACTTCGCTTCTCCCAGAAGGCACCTGGAATATGCAAATTAGCCTCCTGAAGCTTGAATCCCTGGTTTGCATGGGCGATGTGTCCGCCCATGCTGTCCCATCTACATCCCACCCCAGCTCTACCCATTTTACAAGAGCTGGTCAAAACTAGTATAGAAAAAAGTTGGTAAATTTTTGTGCAGTTGGTTTCTTTCTCCATTTATGAGCCCCTTCTTTTCCTCCTACCTCCCTATTATATCATTCACACTTAAAAACTGCTAAAATCCAGCATGGTTAAAACACGATAGGCTGCAAGCTCACTTATGGATCATATTTCAGCTGATTTTTGTAGTTTGTGGTGATGTGGAAAAGGAGAGGAGGGACAGATTAAACAGTCAACGAAACAACAGATTGGCTTTTTAGTAACTATATTAAATCATTTCAGTGCCATATTCACAGCTACACTGCTCAGTACTGGTGTATAATGTCCTCCATGTGGCTGCTGCTTCTAAACATGTACTACATAGAGACAGAAGAACAGGAAACTGTATGCTGTGTATGGGAGACATCATTGGAGCTAGTCTCCACCCACTAGCTTAGAGACAACTATTAAATCCAAGTATATTCAACTGTATTCGTAACCGATCTTTATTGAAACAACTTTGAAAAATTACAACTCTTACACAACTATGCCACATATGTGACACCCAAACTATTATTCTATTGCTTACTTTCTATCAGTAAAGAACATGGAGCACATAGACAATAGGAATATAAATGGCATGGATGGGACACGCGATGTTTTAAAGGGGTTATCCAGAACTATATAGCTTTTTAATTCAGGCCTAAGAACTAACAAATTGATAGTTAATGTTTCTGCTGACGTCACATCAACAAAGCAGCTGCTTCTTTTCTGCTCTGCCCTGTTTATGGGGCATGACTGACGATGTCATGCTGATTGATGTCAGCTCCCCGCTGCTTAACTGTGGGGAGTCGGCTGTCAATCAGCATGACCTTCAGCAGTTCTGCCCTGTCAATGAAACATCCCAGAAGGGGAAGAGCTGCTCTGATGACGTGGAGCAGCTGAATCACCGGCAGGAGCGGTTGGTGACATCTTTGAGCCGGCGCTGAGCAGAACTGGCAGGTATTTACCTCTTTTTTTCAACTTAGTGCCTGTTAGTTTGTAGGTCCAAAGTAAAAAAAATAGTCCAGGACAATCCCTTTATGAATAAACAAGAGATTTAATGGGTAAAAAATTGTTAATTTTTATTTTAAAGATTATGTTATTATTATTTTTTTTAACACTTTCTGTTCTTATGTTACTTCATTATAATACTGGAGAAATATAATAATAGTCTAGTTATCTCCACCGCCAGATGTCTGCAGGAGCATTGTGCTTCAGCAGTGTCAGCCACCTGCGGTGCCAATTATTGCTGCCAATTTCAGCACTGCCTAACAAGAACAGCATCCATAAAGCTCCTCATTAAAGCGTCTATAACCCTCTCCAATAAAAAGATACAAAGGCCCAATATTCGCTTGTCAACAGACTTTAGTGGCCGTCGCTGCAGGACTGTGCTGTTGGTGTGCACACAACAACCTGCCTCTATAAAAGAACTACATGTAATAAATGTACAAGATACAGAGAATTATTTGCATTTGCTGTATGTCAGTATAGTATGCATAGATAAAGCAGCCCTACTGTATGTCTGCAACAGACTCTATACTCAGATACGTTTATACAAAAAGGTCATTGTAGGACCCGACCTGCTGCCCAAAAATATTACAGCGTTAGTGGTCAGTACAAGAAATCATATATTGCTTCCAATGCAAATGTCGCTATTAATATTGCATTTAATAATTCACCCATATTAGTGGGTTTGGGGTGAATGCAATCAGCTAAAGTATTTCGCCACCATATTTATAGCCTGCTCAAATCAGAACATAAAAATTCTGAAATCATTTATTCATAAATATGACTTATCTTGTAAGACTTTGAGATTCTTGTGACCAAAGGGGAAAGTGATACAGGACAGAAAATGTTATAACAAATGAGTCTCTTCTTGTCATATATCATATTTTATACAATAGATAGATAGAAAGATAGATAGATACATAATAGTTAGATAGATAGATAGATAGATAGATACATAATAGTTAGATAGATAGATAGATAGATAGATAGATAGATAGATACATAATAGTTAGATAGATACATAATAGTTAGATAGATAATGGATAGATAGATAGATACATAATAGTTAGATAGATAGATAATGGATAGATAGATAGATAGATACATAATAGTTAGATAGATAGATAGATAGATAGATAGATAGATACATAATAGATAGATAGATACATAATAGTTAGATAGATAGATACATAATAGTTAGATAGATAGATAGATAGATAGATAGATACATAATAGATAGATAGATAATGGATAGATAGATAGATAGATAGATAGATAGATAGATAGATAGATAGATAGATAGATAATAGATATATAATAGATATATGATTGATAGATAGATAGATAATAGATATATAATAGATAGATAGATAGATAGATGATAGATAGATAGATAGATAGATAGATAATAGGTAGATAATAGATAGATAATGATAGATAGATAGATAGATAGATAGGTAATAGATACATAATAGATAGATAGAGAGAGAGATAATAGATAGATAATTGATAGATAGATAGATAGATAGATAGATAGGTAATAGATAGATAGATTGTGAGAGAGGCCAAACATATAGATAGAAAGCACCACTATTCAATATGTTTGATATTTTTAATGTTAAAAATATACAGACAAGCAAAAGAAAATATAAATAAATAAGCACCTCCATAAATCTAATCTAAATTAATCTGATCACATAGTAACATGTTTTCCTAATTTTAAAATATATTTGCCATACGTGTAATTCTCATAAAGCATCACTGGGCACTTACCAAATGGCTTATTCTGGAACCAGCAGCAGCTCAGTGTTTTTGCTTCTCAATATAACAGAGCAGAATAAATATTGGGACTGAGAGGTGCGGTCAGAGGAGGGCAGCCCCTGCCTGAGTCACACTGAGAAGACTCTGCTGTCATTCATTCATTAAATTGGTAAACAGAACAGACAATATTTTGTAAATTATGTCATTTCTACAGAAGGGACATCCTTGTCAAACAAGAATCTGTGAACATTTATAATTGTGTAACAAAAGGATTGCCTGGGACTTTCTATAATCTATTACCATCTCTCTCTCTCTCTCTCTCTCATCTATCTAGCTATTGATCGATCAGTCTATCTATCATTATCTATTTTTATTTATATAGATAGTAAAAAAATAACAGCACAATCCACATCTGCAGGTGCAAATCTGTACTCAGCATAACAGCCAATACTAAAGTGAAAAAGGATGTGAATTTATTCCACACGGATACAACTTTTTGGCATACACAATGGAGCCTTTTAGAAGAAGCTTCAGAAAGGCCTCATTGTGTAAGTTGAAATGTCGCATCCCGGGTGAATAAATAAACTCACATCCTTTTCCATTTCTAACTTTTGGAGTGTTGACTTTATCTATTTATCGATCTATTATATTTCTATTTATCTGTAATCTATCTATGTATATATCTATTATTTATCTTTATACCTATTTATCATCTCTCTATATCTATCTATCACCTCTTTATTATATCTATCTTCAACTCTCTATCTATTGTAAGATGGCAGCCGGACAGGTCCTTGAGGGGAAATATGTGTCATCGCGGTTATTAGCTGCGCTGATGTGAGCTCGGAAGCATGCTCCAGCACATATAGTGCTGAGAGAGTTAATAGGCCATTCCAGAGTTGGGTTTTACGAGCAGTCATAAGAGATGGGTGGGAATGACTGCTCACATATCCCAACTCCAGGGGTGTGGTTTGGCAGATAAAATGGCGACCAAGTGTCTCATTTAGTGTTTGGATCTGGAGATGTGTGGATCTCCTGTGTTGGTTTGTGTTAAGACCTAAAGAACGGACACTATCCTGAATGGGTGGTGTTATGATCTGGTGGCCTTGGAGCAGCATGAGACGTACTCTGGAGAAGGTGGCACCTGTATTGACCGCAAACCCTGAACTTAACAGCGCAACTAGAAGTAGCCGTGGGGGGTACCTAACGCTCCCTAGACCCCTCGACACAGCCTAAGAATTAACTACCCCTAAAGACAGAAACAGGAAACCTATCTTGCCTCAGAGAAAATCCCCAAAGGATAGATAGCCCCCCACACATAATGACTGTGAGAGGAGAGGGAAATAACATACGCAGACATGAAATCAGGATTTAGCATAGGAGGCCATACTAGCTAAAAAGAAAGGATAGAACAGAGTACTATGCGGTCAGTATTAAAACACTAGAAAATATCCACCACAGAAAATACAAAACACCACATCTGACTAAAGACATGGAGGGTATATCTGCATCTCCAGAGACACAGCTAGGCTGCAAAAAATCCTTCACAACAAAGCTGGACAAGACAAAACATGAAAAATGCACAGAACTATAAGGTCCACAGCAGGTGGACAGCAAAAACAAAGCCAGGACTTATCTTTGAAGAAAAGCACAGCGAACAGGAGAGACCAGAAGGGATGTGAATCCTCCAAAAACAATGGACAACTGGCACTGACTAAAGGAGCAAGCAAGGCTATATAGCCCAGCCCAAATTGCAAAAAATAGATACACCTGATAAATGCTGCGATCCAACTACCGCAGCACTACCACTCATAACCACCGGAGGGAGCCCAAGAGCAGAATTCACAACAGGGTGGACCCGCTATATGGAGTATGGACTTTTTACTTTGTGTTTTCACTTTGTACCGAAAAAGGCTGTTCTTTTATTTGCTATACTGAGTGGTTTATGAAGTTTAAATAAACTTGTCTGGACATTTCAGCAACACCATTTCCTTTGCCTACCTCAACCACAGCTGAATGAGTAGAAAACCCTACAATTGGTGCTTCAAATGCATGCAGAAATCCCAAAGGACAGATGATTGCTGTCCTGGTCAAGGCAGCCGAAGCCATGCGAGCACAGCCTGCAACCAAGGAGGAGCTAATTAAATAGCTGGTGCAGGCGAATCTACATTAGCAGGAGACCAACAATCTGTTAATGCAACAGCAGCAACGACAGCATCAGGAGCAGATGACGCTCCTGGCGGAGGCCGTCTGTGTCAGAGAAGCCGCACCACCTCCAGGCTGAAGCGACGAGACCCAGGTGAGGAAATCTGTGAGAAGGGTGTTGCAAAAGATGACTCCATGGGATGACGTTGAGGCATTCCTGCCCGTGTTTGAAAGGGTGGTGAACCATGAGAGACTACCAACAGAGCAGTGGATGGAGGTTCTAGAGCCATATCTGACCGGAGAGCCACAAAAGGCATAATTTGATTTGACCCTAAGAGATGCCAAAGAGTATGACACAGTTAAAGCTGAGATTTTGGCTTGGCTGGGTATAACCCTGGCAGTCAGGGCATAGCGCATCCATCTCTGGGACTTTCACGTGATAAATCTCCCCGATTGCAAATGTTTGACCTTTTGCACCTAGCATAAATGTGGCTGCAACCAGAGACTTGTTCCCCAGGCTAGATGGTCAACAGAGTGGGCGTGGATCGGTTTATCCACTCTCTGCCAAAGCCCATTCAGTCCTGGGTTGCCCAGGGAGATCCCCAAAATGAAGATGACCTGGAAGGCCTAATGGAGATGTACCGGGCAGTCAAGACTTCCTTGAGGAAACAAGGGGTTGTAGAATCTCCATAATGGGGTTCCCAAAGGGGGGCTGAAACCCAAAAGAGGGGAACTAGGGCCTCCCTTCCAAGAGCCCAGGAGTTATTGTCCAAGGTCGCATCCAATAATGTAATTTGTTGGAGGTTTCATACCCCAGGCCACATAGTCGCCCATTGTCCCATGACTACTGAGTCAATGGTCTGCAGCATGGGACAGTGCTGCTTATATTTTGCATATCCTGCCTGCAGTGCTGTCTTTCAAATGGGAGAGGAGCCGCAGGCATGCCCGGTGTCAGAAAACAGAGTGCAAATGACAGGTGTGCTGGACTCAGGTAGTTTGGTAACCCTAGTGAGGGCCACCATTCCTCATCGGCTGATTCCTGGGAAAAACGTGGGCATCCGCTGTGTGCATGGTGACACTAAAGACTACCCTGTGGCCTGAGAGGCCATAAACACAGACTGTGACACTGAGTCCCATGGGGTAAACATAATCAAAGATCTGTTGCTCCCTATTATAACAGATAGGGACTTTGCATTATTTTGGGACTTGTGGGGAAAGGGAGGACATCTGGTTGCCCGGACAACAGCCAGGTCCCTCCTAAAGAAACCTTGCTGCAGGCCGCAGCTGATAAGTTTCCGTTATGTGTGCTTGTTGGCAATGAGGATGAGACAGCATCCCCAGAGGCCAACTTCCCTGAGCTAGAGGTGTCTGTGGAAAACTTTGGAACTGCCCAACTTAGGGATTTAACTTTAAAAAGGGCGTTTGATAATGTGACAGTACTTAATGGTGTTGCTCAAAAGCCGGGCACTGACACCCGATACTTATGTTTTGTCATTAGTGGGGAGTTAATATATTGGGTCACCAAGCTGAGAGGGGAGGTACTAGAGCAGCTACTAGCACCAGGGCCGTACAGATGCAAGGTATTAGATATGGCCTATGCCCATGTGGTAGTGGTCATCTAGGGTAGAGAAAACCCAGGAACAGATCTCCCAGAGGTTCTACTGGCCCGATTGTTACTGTGATATTGTGAATTTCTGTATGTCCTGTCCCACCTGCCAGCTGACCTCCCCGATGGCTCATTTCGATAATCTCACGATTGGACTGGCAAGTAAACTGGGACCAGGGGCACCTTTCCTGGCCCTAGCACTAGGGGGCACCCTAACTCGCCCTGTTCCTTGGGATACCTCATATAGCGAGGATGCCGGGGCCTCCACCCCTGCCCTGTCTCCTAACTGCAGCCCTGCGTCTGTCCCCTTCCCCACCAGCGGAAGAGAGGCGCTACCGTGTACCGTAGTACACAAACCCGACAAACAGGGGAACCAAGACAAAGGTAAAAGAAAACTCCACTCACACAAAATATACAGTTAGGTCCATATATATTTGGACAGAGACAACATTTTTCTACTTTTGGTTATAGACATTACCACAATGAATTTTAAACAAAACAATTCAGATGCATTTGAAGTTCAGACTTTCAGCTTTCATTTGATGGTATGCACATTAAAATTGGATGAAGGGTTTAGGAGCTTCTGCTCCTTAACATGTGCCACCCTGTTTTTAAAGGGATCAAAAGTAATTGGACAATTGGCTCCAAGGCTATTTCATGGACAGGAGTGGGCAAACCCTTCATTATGTCATTCTCAATTAAGCAGATAAAAGGCCTGGAGTTGATTTGAGGTGTGGTGCTTGCATTTGGAAGGTTTTGCTGTGAAGTAAACATGCGGTCAAAGGAGCTCTCCATGCAGGTGAAACAAGCCATCCTTAAGCTGCGAAAACAAAAAAAACCCATCCGAGAAATTGCTACAATATTAGGAGTGGCAAAATCTACACTTTAGTACATCCTGAGAAAGAAAGAAAGCACTGGTGAACTCATCAATGCAGAAAGACCTAGGCGCCCACGGAAGACAACAGTGGTGGATGATCGCAGAATAATCTCCATGGTGAAGAGAAACCCCTTCACAACAGCCAACCAAGTGAACAACACTCTCCAGGAGGTCGGTGTATCAATATCCAAATCTACCATAAAGAGAAGACTGCATGAAAGTAAATACAGAGGGTTCACTGCACGGTGCAGGCCACTCATAAGCATCAAGAATAAAAAGGCTAGACTGGACTTTGCTAAAATACCATCTAAAAAAGCCAGCACAGTTCTGGAAGAACATTCTTTGGACAGATGAAACCAAGATCAACCTCTACCAGAATGATGGAAAGAGAAAAGTATGGTGAAGGCGTGATACAGCTCATAATCCAAAGCATACCACATCATCTGTAAAAATCGGCGGAGGCAGTGTGATGGCTTGGGCATGCATGGCTGCCAGTGGCACTGGGTCACTAGTGTTTATTGATGATGTGACACAGGACAGAAGCAGCCGAATGAATTCTGAGGTATTCAGAGCCATACTGTGTGCTCAGATCCAGCCAAATGTAGCCAAACTGATTGGTCGTCATTTCATACTACAGATGGACAATGACCCAAAATGAAGCCAAAGCAACCCAGGAGTTTATTAAAGCAAAGAAGTGGAATATTCTTGAATGGCCAAGTCAGTCACCTGATCTCAACCCAAATGAGCATGCATTTCACTTGTTAAAGACTAAACTTCAGACAGAAAGGCCCACAAACAAACAGCAACTGAAAACCACCGCAGTGAAGGCCTGGCAGAGCATCAAAAAGGAGGAAACACAGCGTCTGGTGATGTCCATGAGTTCAAGACTTCAGGCTGTCATTGTCAACAAAGGGTCTTCAACCAAGTACTAAAAATGAAGGTTTTATTTAAAATTATTTAATCTGTCCAATTACTTTTGGTCCCTTTAAAAACAGGGTGGAAACATGTTAAAGAGCTGAAACTCCTAAACCCTTCATCCAATTTTAAGGTGGATATCCTCAAATGAAAGCTGAAAGTCTGAACTTCAACTGCATCTGAATTGTTTTGTATAAAATTCATTGTGGTAATGTCTATAACCAAAAGTAGAAAAATGTTGTCTCTGTCCAAATATATATGGACCTAACTGTACTCTCACAAATAACAGAGGTATTCACTCGGGTGAGAAGGACGGGGGTAGAAAATAAGTCAGGTAAGAATGTGGAATTTCCAAGCATACAAACCAAACAACTGTCGCACAATAAACTCCTCCAGCTCTCCAAACACCAGCTCCTCATTATTCCAGGTCTATCTAGCAAGTGCTCTCTCAGACAAGTATCTGGCCAGAAGGTCTAACTTTTATAGGAGAGAGAAGTGGCTAACTGAGCACAGCTGAAAGCAGGGATTTGCACATGGCCTATTAACCCCTGTCCTGCTGAAAGAAAACAAAGACCTTCAATACACCAGAGAAGTACTTCTTCTCAGCGGCGAAGCAGGAGCCATCAGACGCTGCGGTCTTTTGGTACTGCTCTGTCGCGGTAACTCCGTGACAGATGACCCTTTAGCCATGGATCTAGTGGGACCACTGGTTAAGTCTGCCAGAGGGCACCAGTATAATTTGGTGGTACTGGACTATGCTACATGGTATCTGGAGGCCATTCCACGTCATAACTCCTCCACCTAGTGTATAGCCCAAGAGTTGGCAGTTGGTTCATATCTTTTCTAGAACAGGACTGCCTAAAGAGATTCTGAAGGGCCAAAGGACCCGTTTATGAAGAAATTGTGCTAGACCCTGCAATTCACCCCACTCTGGACCTCAGTCTACCATCCACAGACGGATGGCTTTCTAGAAAGGTTCACTGAAGTCATGAAGGCCATGTTAAAGAAGGTCATAGAGAAGGACAGCCAGAACTGGGACTGTCTACTACCATACCTTCTATTCTCCATGAGAGAAGTTTCACAGGCCTCTACTGGATTCTTGCCTTTTGAACTTTTGTATAGCCGACACCCCCATGGGCTCCTCGACATAGCAAAGGAGACATGGGAGGCAGAGTCTACACTCTACCAGAGTGTAATCGATCATGCATGTGGCCCAGATGCAAGTGAGGATTGCCAAGGTGATGCCCATATTGAGATAACACCTCCTCAAGCACAAGAGGCACAGTCGAGGGTGTACAATAGGTCAGCGAGGGTGAGACACTTTAACCCTGGGGATCGAGTACTGATGCTGGTACCTACAGTAGAAAGCAAATTCCTGGCCAAGTGGCAGGGCCCCTAAGAAATAGTTGAAAATGTTGGGGATGTTAACTATAAAGTCCACCAACCAGGGAGGAGGAAGCCCTACCAAGTATACCACGTCAACCTGATTAAGCCATGGCGAGATAGGGAGCCTGTGGAAGCTCCGTGTTCGGTGGCCAAGCCTGAAGCTGACATGGAAGAGGTTAAAGTGGCAGACATGCTGTCATGTGCCCAAAAGCAACTGTTCTGAGAGTTGCTACAGCAGAACAGAGCCCTGTTCTCAGAGCTGCTTGGTTGTACAAAGGTCATAGAGCATGAGGTTCTGACGGAGCCTCATGTTTGGGTCAACTTAAAGATTCCCGAAGCCCGCCCAGAGGTGAAAGCAGATGCTGAACCTGGGAATCATTGAAGAGTCCAAAAGTGGCTGGTCCATTCCAATAGTTTTAGTACCGAAACCAGATGGAGAATGGCGATTTACTAAGTATAGTAAGTTGAATGAGGTCTCTAAGTTCGATACATACCCAATGCCCCATGTCGATGAATTAATTGAGAGGCTAGGGTTGGCTCAGTACATTACTATCCTCGAATGCACAAAAGGGTATTGGCAAATTCCTATGTCTCAAGACGCCAAGGAGAACACTGCCTTTTCAACGCCAGATGGATGCTTTCAGTACCTTAGGATGCCGTTTGGATTACAAGGTGCTCCAGCCACATTACAGAGAGCCATGGACCGCATCCTAGCTCCCCACAAGAGATACGCAGCGGCCTACCTGAAGGACATTGTGATCTTCAGCCAGGACTGGGGAAGCCATCTGAGCAAGGTCAAGGTGGTACTTGATGCTCTACGGAAGGTGGGGTTTTCCATAAACCCAAAGAAATCTGCCTTGGGAATGGAGGAGGCTAAATACTTGGGCTATATTGTAGGCAGGGGCAAGATAAATAAAGTTGAGGTGATCCAGAGTTTTCCACAACTCTCGAAGAAGCAGAGTTGGCCACCCTCTCGAAGAAGCAGGTCGGAGCGTTCCTGGGCATTGTGGAATATTACCACTGGTTTATCCCAAACTTCGCCATGATTGCCGCCTCCCTGACAGATCTCCATAAAGGGACAAAGTTGGCTATGGCTAAGTGGTCTCCAGAAGCTGAGATGGCCTTCCAGGAACTGAAGCTAGCACTGTGTAAACAACCTTTGTTGTGGCACTGGATTTCTCCAAGGAGTTCGTGGTCCAAAAAGATGCATCAGATGTCGGGCTGGGAGCTGTCTTATCACAAGAGGTGAATGGGGTAGAGCACCCCATAATGTATCTGAGTCGGAAGTTGTCATCCTGCGAGAAGAATTACTCCATACTGGAGAAGGAATATTTGGCCATCAAGTGGGCATTGGACACTTTAAAGTACTACCTCTTAGGCAGAAAGTTCAGACTAGTGTCAGACCATGCCCCCACTGAAGTGGATGAGGGAGAAGAAGGGGAATAATGTCTGAGTAACCAGGTGGTTCCTAGCACGTCAGCATTTTAACTTCCATGTGGAGCATAGGCCAGGGAAACTACATGGCAATGCTGGTGCTCTGTCGAGAGTCTACTGTTTGACAGAAGGTACCAAGCCCCCGGCTTTGTGCAGAGAGGGGAATGTAAGATGACCGACAGATGGGTCCTTGAGGGGAAATATATGTCATTATGGTTATTAGCTGCGGTGATGTGAGCCTGGTTTTACGAGCAGTCATAAGAGATGGGTGGGAATGACTGCTCACATATCCCTAGCCCAGAGGCATGGTATGGCAGATAAAATGGAGACCGTGTGTCTCATTCAGTGTCTAGAACAGGAGATGTGGGGATCTCCTGTGAGTTGGTCTGTGCTAAGACCTAAAGAAGGGGACACTATCCTGAGCGGGCGGAGCTGCTGTATGGTGTATTCAGTTTTTACTTTACTTTGCGATTTCACTTTGTGCCAGAAAAGGCTGTTCTTTTGTTTGCTATCTTGAGGGGTATATGAGGTTTAAGTAAACCTGCCTGGATATTTCAGCAACACCGCTCCCTGTGCCTACCTCAACTGAGTGAGTACAAAACCCTACACTATCTATTGTAGAAAATGTGATATATGACAAGAAAATAAACATTTGTTATAACATTTTCTTTCATGTATCAGTTTCACCTTTGGGACATGAGCATCTCAAAGTCTTACAAGATAATTATTTATCTGTTATCTATCTATCTATCTATCTATCTATCTATCTATCTATCTATTTATCTATCTATCTTTCTATCATCTATTTAGAAATAAAAAAGCAACACCTTTCCATTGAAATATGGCTGCAAAGCCCCCAATGTTATCACTAAAAACCTCTTGTTTACAAAAAATGGGGCCAATACTTAACTGATTTTAATCGGCCCATGCTATCTATCTTGTTGAAAAAATGGCCAAAAATCAAGGCACAAAAAGTGACGATGCCTTTATAAAGAACATAGATTGCGCTCTAGATATTTATTGACTTTATATTATAAAGCAGAATTGCCAGATGACTAGTTGGTATCGACCTTCATTATTCATCAGGTTCTTCCCAAGAACTTGTGATTTTGTAATATATCGGTGAGCACATTCAAACAGAGCTGATTTCGGCAGTTGACTGATGGTGATTTTGTCAACATTGAGTTGTTGTGTTTCCTGAGGATTTGGGAACAGCATCCAATGTGCCAGTGACCACTGGTAATACAACTGTTTATTTTTGCCATAGTTTATTTCAATGATGGTTAAGTCTGGTTTGTTGCTGGCCAGTACTTTGTCTCTTTGTATGTGAAAGTCCCACAATATTTTCACATGTTCAATTTAGACCGCATTTTCCTCTGTGTGCCCCTATCAGTTCTTCTTAGTGGGCAGCAGGTAATTTTCACAAATGTTTCACAATTTTTTTTTTTATTATATTAGCCCCTTGGTTTGTTTCTTCAAAGGTACATTTGTAAACATAGCCTCTTTTTCCTGATCAATATTTCCTCCGATCTTGTCCAAAAATTACCCATACGCTTTTTTTTTCTCAGCTGTCCATCCATCTTTTGATTATATACTTCAGATGCTCCTGCTTTCTCTGTTGCATCAGTAAGTCTTAGTTTTTCTCTTCAATCAGTGCATTTTCTTGGCTGTTCTTAATATGGTCCAGTAGGGCATGCTTTTATTCATTGACTGACTTCTAGTAGTCCTCTGCCACCAGATTTTGCGGGCAGGTACAATCTATCTATTCATGAATAGTCATCATTAGAGTTGAGCGACTTTTACTTTTTTAGGAACGAGTCAGGTTTCGCGAAACCCGACTTTCTCAAAAGTCGGATTGGGTGAAATCAGCCGATTATTGCAAAAAGTCGGGGGCTGACTGAAACACGAAACCCAATGCAAGTCAATGGGGAATTAAAGTCGGCAGTGAGTGGAGGACAGGAAAACACCTACAGTGCCCATTTTAATGCCAAAAACATCAATTCGTATTACTGAAGCTTTTCAATCTTAATTTACTTTATAATAATAGTTAGGCATTGAAAACAGGGGGTCATTTGGCTAAAGTTGTGGGGGGGTAGGGCTGGCTCAAGCTTTTCATGGGCCCAGGAAACGTGGAATACGTCACAGCGGTGGAGCAGGGAGAGGTAAGCATTTTAACTTTGCAAGTGCTGTGATCCTGAGCAAGCAGGGGGGGCCCACTAGTTGGCACTGGCACAGGGCCCCTCATAGTACGTCAGTGTGTTTGACGGCGGGCGGCGCCTCCCACTGCCAGAGACACTTTTGCGTACTATGAGGGGCCCTGTGCCAGTGCCAACGAGTATGCCCCCCCACCTGATGAAGGAACCTGCACTTTCATCTGCACCTTCCTCTTTGTCCCCGTGTAAGGTGGTATAGTTTGCGGGAAGGGGAACCTGACTTTCAGCAGGGTCAGATTCTGGCTGTGTAGAGTGCAAGGGGAATGTAGTGGTCTGGGTCAATGTACCAGCAGACTCATCTAGCAGTGGCTGGGCAATGGGCAGGATGAGGAGGAAACACAGATATTGGCCCAAAATAAAAAAGTAGGCTAAAAGCACTTCAAAATTGGTAACAGGAGTACACAGGCGGCATTGCTTTGTTCAGTGGAGGACAACTGTAAGGAGTGGCTGACATAGTTACTAGGCCCAAATAAGTAAGTAGGCTAAATGCAGTTCAAAATTGGTAACAGGAGTACACAGGCGGCATTGCTTTGTTCAGTGGAGGACAACTGTAATAAGTGGCTCAGACAGACTTAGTAGGCCTAAAATAAAAAAGTAGGCTAAATGCAGTTCAAAATTGGTAACAGGAGTACACAGGCAACATTGCTTTGTTCAGTGGAGGACAACTGTAATGAGAGGCTCACACAGTTACTAGGCCCAAATAAGTAAGTAAGCTAAATGCAGTTGAAAATTGGTAAGAGGAGTACACAGGCGGCATTGCTTTGTTCAGCGGAGGACAACTGTAATGAGAGGTTGACACAGTTACTAGGCCCAAATAAGTAAGTAGGCTAAATGCATTTCAAAATTGGTAACAGGAGTACACAGGTGGCATTGCTTTGTTCAGTGCAGGACAACTGTAATAAGTGGCTCAGACAGACTTAGTAGGCCTAAAATAAAAAAGTAGGCTAAATACAGTTCAACATTGGTAACAGGAGTACACAGGCGGCATAGCTTTGTTCAGTGGAGGACAACTGTAATGAGAGGCTCAGACAGTTACTAGGCCCAAATAAGTAAGTAGGCTTTATGCAGTTCAAAATTGGTAACAGGAGTTCACAGGCGGCATTGCTTTGATCAGCGGAGGACAACTGTAATGAGAGGCTGACACAGTTACTAGGCCCAAAAAAGTAAGTAGGCTAAATGCAGTTCAAAATTGGTAACAGGAGTACACAGGTGGCATTGCTTTGTTCAGTGGAGGAGGACAACTGTAATAAGTGGCTCAGATAGACTTAGTAGGCCTAAAATAAAAAAGTAGGCTAAATGCAGTTTAAAATTGGTAACAGGAGTACACAGGCGGCATAGCTTTGTTCAGTGGAGGAGGACAACTGTAATGAGAGGCTGACACAGTTACTAGACCCAAATAAGTAAGTAGGCTAAATGCAGTTCAAAATTGGTAACAGGAGTACACAGGTGGCATTGCATTGCTCAGTGGAGGACAACTGTAATAAGTGTCTCAGACAGACTGAGTAGGCCTAAAATATAAAAGTAGGCTAAATGCAGTTCAAAATTGGTAAGAGGAGTACACAGGTGGCATTGCTTTGTTCAGTGGAGGACAACTGTAATAAGTGGCTGAAACAGTTAGTAGGCCAAAATAATAAAGTGGGCTAAATATCTGCCAAAAAATTGTTCATAAAAAAAATGGTGGCATAGCTAGGTACAGGGGTGGGCTCCTCTGCTGGGTAGCAGACAGTGGTAGTTGGCGCAAAGTATTAACTGGTCTAAATGGAGGCCAGGGCCCCTGTATATTTTTACTATCACCTATCATTTCAACAAATTTGTATTTAACAGCACAGACTACATAGTGGTGGAGCAGGGAGAGGTAAATTTTGCAAGTGGTAGAGCACTGTTCGAGCTGGGGGGAACACTCTCTCGTGGGTGGCAGTACTGGCACCGGGCCCCACATATTACGATAGTGTGTCTGATGTTGGTTGTGCACCACCACCATCAGAGAAACTTCATTGTACTATGAGGGACCCTGTGCCAGTGCCATCACCCAAAAGTGGGCACGCCCACCTGTCCAGGCAAACGGCACTCACACAGGTGCTTGCGCCAAGTGGTGACCACGGCCCTGTGGGGGGAGTCAGCCCATTTAGGGAGGTATAAAAATGGCCTATGGTGGACATTCAGCAGCTGCAAATGGAGGAATTGGAGCAGTCAGTAAGAGGAAGCCAAAAGCAAGACATTTTTCAGGCAAGCTACGTGTCAGCAGGGGAAGGTGGGGCAAAATAATTAGAAATCCATGATTGGTTCATTTTAATGAAGGTTAGATCATCAACATTTCGGGTAGCCAGACATGTGCCTTTTTTCGGTCAGTATTGAACCAGCAGCACTGAAGACTCTTTCTGATAGCACACTAGCAGCTGGGCAAGCGAGCTCCTGTAATGCATATTCTGCCAATTCAGGCCAGGTGTCTATTTGAGATGCCCAGTAATCTAAGGGGAATGACCTGTGAGGGAAAACATCGATAAGGGAGGAAAAGTAGTTGGTAACCATACTGGACAAATGCTGTCTCCTGTCACTTTGAATCAATGCAGCAGTACCTATCGTGTCTGCGGTCATTGCGAAATCACTCCACAACCTGGTCATAAAACCCCTCTGTCCAATGCCACTTCGGATTTGTGCACCTCTAACACCTCTGCCATGTTGCCCCCTACAGCTCGTGTGAGAACCATCACCGCTGCTGTGTGCTGGGAATGCCTGAACCAAACGGTCTACAAGAGTTGCTTGTTTGGTAGCCAATATTTGCTCAAGGTTCTCATGTGGCATGATATTTTGTAATTTTCCTTTGTATCGTGGATCCAGGAGGCAGGCCAACCAGTAATCGTCATCGGTTATCATTAGGATACGCAAGGCATACTGTTATGATCAGGTGGCCTTGGAGCAGCATGAAAAGACCTTCGCTGGAGCAGTAGTAACTTTACTGACCGCAAATCCTGATCCTATCACCGCAACTAGAAGTAGCCGTGGGGTGTGCCTAACCAGACCTAGACACCTCGACACAGCCTAAGGACTAAATATCCCTAAAGATGGAAATAGGAAAACTCTCTTGCCTCAAAGTAGATCCCCAAAGGATAGGTAGCCCCCCACAAATAATGACTGTGAGTAGCAGAGGAAAAGACACACGCAGACAGAAAACAGGGATAAGCAAAGGAGGCTGTTATGGACCTGGTGGTTAGGAGCACCCGGAACGACCTGATGGTTAAACTCACACAGGACAAGCTCTGGGAAGTGGGAGCTCTGCTGACCGCAACCCCTAATCCTGTCACACAACTAGAAATAGCCGTGGAGCGTACCTAACATTGCCTAGACGCCTCTTCACAGCCTAAGAGCTAACTAGCCCTAGAGATAGAAAATAAAGCCTACCTTGCCTCAGAGAAATTCCCCAAAGGAAAAGGCAGCCCCCCACATATATTGACTGTGAGTAAAGATGAAAGTCACAAACACAGAAATGAAACAGGTTTCAGCAAAGGGAGGCCAGACTTACTAAACAGACTGAGGATAGGAAAGGTATCTTTGCGGTCAGCACAAAAAACTACAAAAGACCACGCAGAGTGTGCAAAAAGACCTCCGCACCGACTCACGGTGAGGAGGTGCCACTCTGCATCCCAGAGCTTCCAGCTAGCAAGGCAAAATCATTATAGCAAGCTGGACAAGGAAACAATGAACAAATAATTAACTAGCAGGGACTTAGCTTCTGCTGGAGTAGACAGGTCACCAGAAAGATCCAAGAGCGAACTGAACCAGTACAAGAACATGGACAGCTGGCATGGAGTAACGATCTGAGTGGAGTTAAATAGAGCAGCTAGCCAAAGAATAACCTACGTCGCCTGTGGAAGGAACCTCAGAAGCAGCAGCTCCACTCACAGCCACCAGAGGGAGTCCATGGACAGAACCCGCTGAAGTACCATTCATGACCACAGGAAGGAGTTCGATCACAGAATTCACAACAGGAGGCCACTTCTACCTAGATAGGAAAGGATAGTACAGGATACTATGCGGTCAGCATAAAACACTACAAAATATCCACAGCAGAAAAATACAAAAACTCCACCACCTAACTAAAGATGTGGAGAGTATATCTGCAACTCCAGCGAGTCCAACTAGACTGAGAAAAACATCAGGCACAGTCTAGCAGGAACAAAATAGAAACAAGAAAAGCACAGAAAATAAACACACAGCAGTGTGTCTAAAAAAATGAAGCAAACACTTATCTTAGCTGAATTGGCAGCAAGCAGGAGAGGCCAGGCAGAGGACCAACACTTCCAAAGGAACATTGACTACTGGCAAGGACTAATGAGTCTTGCACAGCTAAATACCCCAGTCAGAATTGCAATTAGCAGAAACACCTGTCCAAGACTGCTGCTCAGGAATAACTGCATTACCATCAACAACCACCGGAGGGAGCCCAAGAGCAGAATTCACAACAGTACACTCCCCTTGAGGAGGGGTCACCGAACCCTCACCAGAGCCCCCAGGCTGGTCAGGACGAGCAAGATGAAAGGAACGAACCAAATCAGCGGCATGGACATAAGAGGCCGAAACCCAAGAATTATCCTCCTGGCCATAACCCTTCCATTTGACAAGGTACTGAAGATTCCGCCTCGAAAAACGAGAATCCAAAATCTTCTCAACCACATATTCCAACTCCCCATCGACCAACACAGGGGCCGGAGGATCAACAGAGGGAACAACGGGCTCCACATATTTCCGAAACAAAGATCTATGGAAGACATTATGGATAGCAAAAGAGGCCGGAAGCGCCAGACGAAAAGACACCGGATTAATAATCTCATAAATCCTATAAGTACCAATAAACCGAGGCTTAAACTTAGGAGAAGAAACCTTCATAGGAACATGACGGGAAGATAACCAAACCAGATCCCCAACCCGAAGCCGGGAACCAACACAGCGACGTCGGTTAGCAAAACGTTGAGCCTCCTCCTGAGACAACACCAAATTGTCCACCACCTGAGACCAAATCTGCTGCAACCTGTCAACCACAGAATCCACACCAGGAAAGTTAGAAGACTCAACCTGCCCAGAAGAAAAATGAGGATGAAAACCAAAATTACAAAAAAAAGGCGAAACCAAAGTAGCCGAACTAGCCCGATTATTAAGGGCAAACTCGGCCAATGGCAAAAAAGCCACCCAATCATCCTGATCAGCAGACACAAAGCATCTCAAATAAGTCTCCAAAGTCTAATTAGTACGCTCGGTCTGGCCATTTGTCTGAGGATGAAATGCAGAAGAAAAAGACAAATCAATGCCCAGCCTAGCACAAAAGGCCCGCCAAAACCTAGAAACAAACTGGGAACCTCTGTCGGACATAATATTCTCTGGAATACCATGCAAACGGACCACATGCTGAAAAAACAACGGAACCAAATCAGAAGAAGAAGGCAATTTAGGCAAAGGCACCAAATGAACCATCTTAGAGAATCGGTCACAAACAACCCAGATAACAGACATCCTCTGGGAAACAGGAAGATCGGAAATAAAATCCATAGAAATATGTGTCCAGGGCCTCTCAGGGACCGGCAATGGCAAAAGCAACCCACTAGCACGGGAGCAACAAGGCTTGGCCCACGCACAAGTCCCACAGGACTGCACAAAAGACCGCACATCAAGCGATAAAGAAGGCCACCAAAATGACCTACCAACCAAGTCTCTGGTAGCAAAAATGCCAGGATGACCAGCCAACACAGAACAGTGAACCTCAGAAATCACTCTACTAGTCCATCTGTCAGGAACAAACAGCTTCCCCACAGGACAACGATCAGGTTTGTGAGCCTGAAATTTCTGAAGAACCCGTCGTAAATCAGGAGAAACGGCAGAAAGGACCACCCCTTCCTTCAAAATAACGACTGGTTCCAAGACCTCAGGAGAATCAGGCAAAAAACTCCTAGAGAGGGCATCAGCCTTAATATTCTTAGAACCCGGAAGGTACGAGACCACGAAATCAAAACGAGAAAAAAACAAGGACCATCGAGCCTGTCTAGGATTCAACCGTTTGGCAGACTCGAGGTAAATCAGATTCTTATGATCGGTCAAGACCACAATACGGTGCTTAGCTCCCTCAAGCCAATGTCGCCACTCCTCAAACGCCCACTTCATAGCCAACAACTCCCGATTGCCGACATCATGATTGCATTCAGCAGGCGAAAACTTACGGGAAAAGAAGGCACACGGTTTCATTAAGGAACCAACAGGATCCCTCTGAGACAAAACAGCCCCTGCCCCAATCTCAGAAGCGTCAACCTCAACCTGAAACGGAAGAGAAACATCCGGTTGACGCAACACAGGAGCAGAAGTAAAACGATGCTTAAGTTCTTGAAAGGCAGAGACAGCCGCAGGGGACCAATTCGCCACATCAGCGCCCTTCTTCGTCAAATCAGTCAAGGGTTTAACCACGCTGGAAAAATTAGCAATGAAACGGCGATAAAAATTAGCAAAACCCAAAAATTTCTGAAGGCTCTTCACGGATGTGGGCTGAATCCAATCATGAATGGCCTGAACCTTAACCAGATCCATCTCTACAGATGAGGGAGAAAAAATAATGCCCAAAAAGGAAACCTTCTGCACCCCAAAAAGACACTTAGACCCTTTCACAAACAAGGCATTGTCACGAAGGATCTGAAATACCATCCTGACCTGCTACACATGAGACTCCCAATCATCGGAAAAAATCAAAATATCGTCCAAATATACAATCAGGAATCTATCAAGATAATCCCGGAAGATATCATGCATGAAGGACTGAAAAACAGATGGAGCATTAGAGAGTCCGAATGGCATCCCAAGGTATTCAAAATGGCCCTCGGGCGTGTTAAACGCAGTTTTCCATTCATCACCCTGCTTAATACGAACAAGATTATAAGCCCCCCGAAGGTCAATCTTAGTAAACCAACTAGCTCCCTTAATCCTAGCAAACAAATCGGAAAGCAAAGGTAAAGGATATTGAAACTTGACAGTGATCTTATTCAAGAGGCGATAATCAATACAGGGTCTTAAGGAACCATCTTTTTTAGCAACAAAAAAGAACCCTGCTCCCAACGGTGGAGAAGATGGCCGAATATGCCCTTTCTCCAAAGACTCCTTAATATAGCTCCGCATGGCGGTATGTTCAGGTACAGACAGGTTGAAAAGTCGGCCCTTAGGAAACTTACAGCCTGGAATCAAGTCAATAGCACAATCGCAGTCCCTGTATGGTGGAAGGAAACTGGACTTGGGCTCATCGAATACATCCTGAAAATCAGACAAAAACTCTGGAATTTCAGAAGAGGGAGAAGGGGCGATAGACATCAGAGGAACATCATTATGAACCCCCTGACAACCCCAACTAGTCACAGACATGGACTTCCAATCCAAAACAGGATTATGTACTTGCAACCATGGAAAACCCAGCACGATAGCATCATGCAAATTATGCAACACCAGAAATCGACAATCTTCCTGATGGGCTGGCGCCATGTGCATGGTCTCCTGTGTCCAAAACTGGGGCTTATTTTTAGCCAAGGGTGTAGCACCAATGCCCCTTAAAGGAATAGGGTTCTGCAAAGGCTGCAAGGGAAAACCACAACGCCTGGCAAACTCAAACTCCATTAAGTTCAAGGTGGCGCCTGAATCCACAAACGCCATGGCAGAAAATGATGACAATGAACAGATCAAGGACACAGATAACAGAAATGTAGGTTGTACAGTACTGATAGTAAATGAATTGGTGATCCTCTTGGTCCGCTTAGGGCAGACAAAAATAACATGGGAAGCATCGCCACAATAATAACACAACCTATTCTGACGTCTAAAACCTTGTCGTTCCATTCTAGACAGAATCCTATCACATTGCATTGGCTCAGGAATTTGCTCTGAGGATAACGCCATAGCGCGCACAGTTCTGCGCTCCTGCAAGCGCCGATCAATCCGAATGGCCAGAGACATAGAATCACTCAGATTG
This sequence comes from Ranitomeya imitator, assembly GCF_032444005.1. Classification (NCBI taxonomy): domain Eukaryota; kingdom Metazoa; phylum Chordata; class Amphibia; order Anura; family Dendrobatidae; genus Ranitomeya; species Ranitomeya imitator. The sequence continues at coordinate 67,257,201 of NC_091283.1, forward strand.
GAGGGTGTGGGAAACCCCACCATAACATCTTTAATGAATTTAGAAAGACCCTTTCTGAAAATTGCCGCCAAAGCATCATTATTCCATTTAGTCAATACAGACCATTTTCTGAATTTCTGACAATACAATTCTGCCACCTCTTGACCCTGAGACAGGGCCAACAAGGTCTTCTCAGCTTGATCCACCGAATTAGGTTCATCATACAGTAATCCTAACGCCTGAAAGAAGGAGTCTACATTAAGCAAAGCAGGATCCCCAGATTCCAGGGAAATGCCCAATCCTGTGGATCACCACGCAGCAGGGAAATAATGATTTTAACTTGTTGAATGGAATCACCGGAGGATCGAGGTTTCAGTGCAAAAAATAGTTTACAGTTGTTTTTAAAACTCAAAAATTTGGACCTGTCACCAAAAAACAAATCAGGAGTAGGTATCTTTGGTTCTAAAGCAGGAGTCGGAACAATGTAATCAGAAATACCCTGTACTCTAGCAGCAAGCTGGTCTATACGAGAAACTAATTCCTGAACATTCATGCTAGCACAAGGCTCTTCAGCCACCCAGAGATAAAGAGGGAGGAGAAGACAAAACAGACTGGAGAAAAAAAATGGCTCAAGATCTTTCCTCCCTTCTTCTGAGATGCAATTAACTCATTGTTGGCCAGTAGTACTGTTGTGATCAGGTTGCCTTGGAGCAGCATGAAAAGACCTTCGCTGGAGCAGTGGTAACTTTACTGACCGCAAACCCTGATCAAATCACTGGAACTAGAAGTAGCCGTGGGGTGTGCCTAACCAGACCTAGACACCTCGACACAGCCTAAGGACTAAATATCCCTAAAGATGGAAATAGGAAAACTCTCTTGCCTCAGAGTAGATCCCCAAAGGATAGGTAGCCCCCCACAAATAATGACTGTGAGTAGGAGAGGAAAAGACACACGCAGACAGAAAACTGGGATAAGCAAAGGAGGCCACTTCTACCTAGATAGGAAAGGATAGTACAGGATACTATGCGGTCAGCATAGAACACTACAAAATGTCCACAGCAGAAAAATACAAAAACTCCACCACCTAACTAAAGATGTGGAGAGTATATCTGCGACTCCAGCGAGTCCAACTAGACTGAGAAAAACATCAGGCACAGTCTAGCAGGAACAAAATAGAAACAAGAAAAGCACAGAAAATAAACACACAGCAGTGTGTCTAAAAAAACGAAGCAAACACATATCTTAGCTTAATTGGCAGCAAGCAGGAGAGGCCAGGCAGAGGACCAACACTTCCAAAGGAACATTGACTACTGGCAAGGACTAATGTGTCCTGCACAGCTAAATACCCCAGTCAGAATTGCAATTAGCAGAAACACCTGTCCAAGACTGCTGCTCAGGAATAACTACATTACCATCAACAACCACCGGAGGGAGCCCAAGAGCAGAATTCACAACAGCATACTCTGCCAATGTGGGCAAATGTTCCAGGTGTCAATTCACTGCTTGTGCTGGGTTGAGGAGCACTTTCTTGCAAATCAACATCACTTGTGGCCTGCAAGAACCCTGTACCTGACCTTGCAATGCCACCAGTTTCTATTGCTCCCTGAGAAGCATCCTCCTCCCATAAATATTCACCCCATCCTCCTCCTCCTCCTCCTCTTCGTCCGCCACCTCATCCAGGAGAGTTCCCTGAGCAGACAATGGCTGACTGTCATCAAGGCTTCCCTCCTCCTCGGCTGCAGACGCCTGCTCCCTGATGTGCGTCAAACTTTGCATCAGCAGACGCATTAGTGGGATGCTCATGCTTATGATGGCGTTGTCTGCACTTACCAGCCGTGTGCATTCCTCAAAACACTGAAGGACTTGACAGAGGTCTTGGAGCTTTGACCACTGCACAACTCCATGTCTGCCATCCAACTTCCTGCCCGTGTATGTGTATCCTCCCATAAATACATGACAGCACGCCTCTGTTCGCACAGCCTCTGAAGCATGTGCAGTGTGGAATTCCACCTTGTTGCAACGTCGATTATTAGGCGTGCTGGGGAAGATTCAGCGATCGCTGATGGTTCAGCATACGGCTGGAGTGTACGGGCGACCGGTGGATGTGTGAGCAAAGTCTTCGCACCTTCAGGAGCAGGGCTGGTAACTCCGGATAATTTTTCAGGAAGCACTGCACCACCAGGTTCAAGGTGTGAGCCAGGCAAAGTATGTGTTTCAGTTCTGAAAGAGCTATGGCAGCCATAAAATTCCTGACTACCTTGCCTGCCTCAAGATGTACACTGCCCAGCCATGACTGAGTTTCTTTCTGCAAGTACTCGGCCAGTACTTCTGCGGTGTGTCTGTTGTCACCCAAACACTTCATTTGTAGCACAGCCTGCTGACACTTACCACTAGCTGTTCCATAATGGGACACCTCGTGTGCAACACTGGCAGCTGCAGAGGGAGTGGTCGTGCCACTGCGCTCTGTGGATGAGCTTTCCCTTCTGGAGGAGGAGGAGGAGGGATGGCAAATGCCTACAGCAAACTGTTTCCTAGACCGTGGGCTACGCAGAACTGTCCCACTATGGCTGTCCCCTGTGGACCCTGCATCCACCACATTAACCCAGTGCGCCGTGATGGACACGTAACGTCCCTGGCCATGCCTACTGGTCCATGCATCTGTTGTGAGGTGCACCTTTCTACTGACTGATTGCCTCAGTGCATGGACAATGCAGTCTTTCACCTGTAGTGTCACCTGCCGCATCCTTCACTTTTGGTTTGGGTGAAGGACACAAGGAAGCAACTTGTTCCTGACCGGGAACATCCTTTGACGACTCGCTGCTTTTAGAACCTTCTGAAGAGGAGGCGAAAGAGCTACAGGCTGAGTCAGCAAGGAAAGCCAAAACTTTTTCCTGCTGCTCCGGCTTTAAAAGCTGTTTTCCTACTCCCAGATAAGGGAGCCTTCGAGGCCTTGTGTAGCCAGACGATGACGCTGGCTCAACACCTCCTGGGAAATATTGCTTTTCCCACTACCACCAGATGCTCCACCACCACCATCAGTACCAGCTGGTAACGACCGCCCACGGCCTTTTCCACTAGACTTCCTCAGTTTTGGAAAAAATCTAACTAAAATAACAACCCTTATATGGTACTGTAAAACAAGGTAGAAGGTGTATATAAATGTTTTGAGAATTTAAATCTCCCTTTTTTTGGGGGGGCGGAGCCTGCAACAAAACTCAGACCCAGTGTATTACACTACACAATGTAAGTGGCAGAACGTGGCTGGAAGATGTATGACAAACTAACAGAACTGTGACGTAGATCCACTTAGTGCCAATTTAAATCTCCCTTTTTTGGGGGGGAGACTGCAACAAAACTCAGGCCCAGTGTATTACACTACACAATGTAAGTGGCAGAACGTGGCTGGAAGATGTATGACAAACTAACAGAACTGTGACGTAGATCCACTTAGTGCCAATTAAAATCTCCCTTTTTTGGGGGGGGAGACTGCAGCAAAACTCAGGCCCTGTCTATGACACTACACAATGTAAGTGGCAGAACGTGGCTGGAAGATATACGACAAACTAACAGAACTGACGTAGATCCACTTAGTGCCAATTTAAATCTCCCTTTTTTGGGGGGGAGACTGCAGCAAAACTCAGGCCCTGTGTATTACACTACACAATGTAAGTGGAAGAACATGACTGGAATATGTACGACAAACTAACTGAACTGTGACGTAGATCCACTTAGTGCCAATTTAAATCTCCATTTTTTGGGGGGGAGACTGCAACAAAACTCAGGCCCAGTGTTTTACACTACACAATGTAAGTGGCAGAACGTGGCTGGAAGATGTATGACAAACTAACAGAACTGTGACGTAGATCCACTTAGTGCCAATTTAAATCTCTTTTTTTTGGGGGGGGGAGACTGCAACAAAACTCAGGCCCCGTCTATGACACTACACAATGTAAGTGGCAGAACGTGGCTGGAAGATATACGACAAACTAACAGAACTGACGTAGATCCACTTAGTGCCAATTTAAATCTCCCTTTTTTGGGGGGAGACTGCAACAAAACTCAGGTCCTGTGTATTACACTACACAATGTAAGTGGCAGAACGTGGCTGGAAGATATATCAAAAAATACAAGGGCTGTAGTACAATTTCAATCTCCCTACAATGATCTCAGGACAAGTATGGCAGCAATAAAAAGGACTGCTGCACACAAAAGTGTGGACAAATAAACAAGAGAACTGTGCAGAAAGGAGCAGCAGGATTTTTGCTTTTAAAAAAGCAGTTGGTTTGCACAGCGGCATACAAACAGCAATGCAGCTATCAGGGAGCCTTATAAGGCAGCCTAATAAGCTACAGCGCTGATGCACAAAAATATAAACTCCACTGTCCCTGCAAAGAAAAGGTGGTGTTGGACAGTGGAAATCGCTACAGCACAAGCAGTTTGGGGGTTAATCTTCCCTCCCTAACTATATCCCTTCTTCTGATGAAGCTGCAGCAACTTCTCCCTATGATAAGATCGGCAGAAGTAAGATGGTGGTCGGCGTGCACGCCCCTTTATAGCCCCTGTGACGCTGCAGAAAGCAAGCCAATCACTGTCATGCCCTTCTCTAAGATGATGGGGACCGAGATCTATGTCATCACGCTGCCCTCACTCTGCGTCCTCCTTCATTGGATGAAAAATGGCGCTGAAAACTTCATACAAAGTGCGACTTTGGCGTGCTGATCGCCGACCTCATGGCCGATCCCACACTAGGATCGGGTCGGGTTTCACGAAACCCGACTTTGCCGAAAGTCGGCGATTTTTCAATTTGTCTGATCCGTTTTGCTCAACCCTAGTCATCATCAATTCTCTTGTTTCACAATCGAGATTGTCTAACTCATCTTAAGTTCAGTTGAGTATCCCAACATGTATCTTATGACTGGTAATGGCCAGGGGTTTAAGGTTTTGATGGTTTTGCCACTTAGGCTCATCTTTAGAATTTTTCACATTCTTTGAATGTACTTTTCACTGATTATACATTTTACTTACTCATGCTTAATGTTATCCAGATGCAGAATTCCCAGAAATGTATTGGCTTCGCTTTTATTGTTCTATTTGTGCAGTTAAGATTTTAATGCCTTTGATCTCCATTTGTGTTCCCTTTTTAGTAACCACAAGTGCACATTTTTCAATGCTAAATTCCATTGAAATGTCTGTACTACATATTCTCACAGTGTTGGTCAACGATTGAATTTCACTATCAGTTTTTCCTCCACATCATCTTCTTCGAGTTCTTGCTGGTTTTGTAACGCAGATTCATTTTTTTTTCAGAAATACTAATAGTGAAATTATGGAAATTATGAAAACAGGGGTAACTATGAGTGTTAGGGCTGGCAGAACGCACCGAGTAAATAAGGAAATAGTATAGGTGCCCCTGACGAAGGCACACTGCCGAAACGCGCGCAGGGGCTGTGGCACCATCTCCTGAGCATCAGTAAGGATCTATTTATTAATGTGATTACTTTGGTGTTTATTGCTTTGCTATCATGAGTACTGTTGGGTAGTGGGAACCGGGCATGCCACTATGGCTTGATGATTCCTATTGGTGATTTGAGGTATTGCTCTTCGTTTCCCACCTAGAATTACGCTAGTTTTAGCAATATATTGATGTTAATATTACCATTTTTTGCTATGCTGTTTGCTCAGTAGTGGTGCCACCTATATTTGTTTGGCTCATATACCGAGCACTTTTCTCGCTACCAGGTTTTAAATTTTGTATGTTCCTATGTTAAAGTACATTTTTTATTCTAATAAAGATTTGTTCTATATACGCATCCTCCGTATATGTTTTTCATACATGTAGGGTAGAACATGTGCTGACTACTAATTCATGTGGACGCTGTACCTTTTTCAAAATTTTTGAAAATGCGTCCTTTTGACTAGGGGTATTTCTTAGGTTTCCATATTCTCACAGTGTTGGTCAACGATTGAATTTCACTATCAGTTTTTCCTCCACATCATCTTCTTCGAGTTCTTGCTGGTTTTGTGACACAGATTCATTTTTTTTCAGAAATACTAATAGTGAATTTATGGAAATGATGAAAACAGGGGTAACTATGAGTGTTAGGGCTGGCAGAACGCACAGAGTAAATAAGGAAATAGTATAGGTGCGTTCACAGCCCGGGGCCCACCGTGCAGAAGTGCAACCTGCTGCTAGTAGATGGCGGCACAATATGGCGGTACTACGCCTAAATAGACATGGGTTCAGTCATCCAGTCTATAAAGGAGCGAACCCTGTTGCTTCACAGAGTCACCGGGATTAAAGGTAACATTGTGCTCTGTTAACCTCACAGAGGATCACAGCTCTCTAATAGAGCAGATAGCATACAGTGGTCGTACAGTCAGCAACAGCACACAAACAACTCCTCTCCGGAGGTGCCGGAATTCTACTGTAGTGGCTATATGCCAGCCCTAAATTCACACACACAAACTCCTTTCCTGAGGTGCCGGAATTCTAGTGGCTATCCAGCCGACCCTGAGCACATGCTGACACAGACCACAAGGTAGCTAAGCTCATAAACATAAGTTGATACTAGCGCATCGCCGTGCGGTCATGCTAACCTTTTATAAAGAAAGCTCTGCAGGACCTTCCTAATGGTCCAATAGGAACTGCTTCAGGACCTGAGCATGTGACCCCCGAGCTCCAATGAGAGGTCGACCCTTGGGCATGCTCAATAGCGGAAAAGCAGGACTTAGTCCCAGGAGCATCTGCTCGCCGCTGAACAGTGCTGGTTACAATGGCTGAACCTGGAAGATCAGCAGTAACCATGTGTTAGGGGTCAAGTTCCCGCCTCTGCACAGGGGGAATCTCGGGCCATCTCCGCTGCGGTCTCCCATTCTTCTCCTGCCGCAGTGGAGCCTGCTCAGCGGAGACGTCAGTCCCAGCGTCTTGCTCAGTCTGACTTTGTACAAAGAATTACTGCGGCTTTTTCTGCTTCTGCCATTGAAGTCAGTGCTGGGCAGCGGTGAGCAGACGCTTCTGGGACTAAGTCCTGCTTTTCTCATTCTGAGCATGCCCAGAGTAAGATCTCTCAGTGGAGATCGAGGGTCACATGTTCAGATACTGCAGCTAAAGCCATTGGTCCTTCAGGAAGGTCAAGTAGGTGCTCAGGCTCTGTGGCAGCCTCTCATTGGTCCTTCTAGGAAGGTCCTGTACGTGCTGCAACTATTTAAGGCTTGCATGGCCGCACGGCCATGCGCTAGTATCTTTCTATGTTATATGCTTTGCACCAGTGTGGTCATGTAAGTTTGTGTTCAGGGACCCGGCTGAAGTAAGCCCCTAGAATGCTGGCACCTCCGGCAAGGAGATTGTGTGTGTATGTATTCAGGGACCTGGCTGAAATAAGCCCCTAGAATGCTGGCACCTCCGGCGAGGAGTTTTGTGTGCATGCATGACCACTGACTGCTCTCAGTTGGGTAGTTAGCCTGTGCCTCTGTGAAGTCTAACAGGGCGCAGTGCTTTGCTTTCATGGCTACTCTGTGAAATAACAGAGCTAGTTCATACCGCCATATAGTTCCGCCGTGTGCTAGCAGCAGGTTCTTCTGCACGGTGGACCCTGGGCTGCGAACGCATCAATTAAAATCTACGAGCAAAAGAGAGAACAGCTGACCGCACCACCGCCACTACCACCTACAACATGAAACTCACAGATGCCAGCCGGACAGAAGACCTGAGGTGCTGTAGCCAGAAAGACGACCATCAACGATGCAGCAATACGAAAGAAAACGTGGCAGCACTCACCATTCTTCTAAAACAGGCTGCTACATTCTCTGTGCATACACACCCCCGAGCCGTGAAGTTTGGCTAAATAAAGTACCTGTTTTAGAAGAATGGTGAGTGCTGCCACGTTTTCTTTCGTATTGCTGCATCAATTAACATAAAACATCTATATTTACTTGGTGCGTTCCGCTAGCCCTAACACCAAGCGCACAGTATCTGACTGAGCCAGACACTGGGACTGACGTCTCCACTGAGCAGACTCCTATGCGGCTGGAGAAGAATGGGAGACCACAGCGGAGGTGGCTCAAGATTCCCCCTGAACTCAACGCCTAACAATGAGTCACCCTGGAAGATACCCCTGTGGATGTTACCCAGTCCGTAGTGTTCATTTTTTACCATCACTTCTGTCTTTCAGTGCTTATGGCCTACTCTTCTAATGTTTTAATGTTTTTTTCCTGACAGCTGTTGGTTCTGAACATTTGACGATCCATCTGGGAGTCAGTGAATCAAATGCCTTTCTGTAATCAATCCAGACCAAGTGGAGATTTGTTTTTCTACTTTTTGAATTCTCCAGAATTATGTTATCAATTAGGTGCTGATCTTTGGTGCTTCTGCTCCTCTTTTTTCCCTTCTGTCCCAGTGGTAAAATGTTATTTACTTCATAGTAGTCCTGAATATTTTCAGCCACTATATCATTGAGAAGTTTGAACATTGTTGTCAGACATGTTTTTGGCCCATAAATATTATTGTTCTTATTAATAACATTTTTTAAAACTGTGGGGTTTAAATCTGAGCCCTTCAAGAGAAACAGCGTGATAACAATTTCCCATAGGGTGACCGAGTGAGGGAGTGTGAAAACAACACAAACTGTATACATCATTAAATAAAGCTCTTAAACCTGATGATGCTGGTGTACTTATTTTGTAAATCCTTAACAGAATGCCTATATAATTCTAATATTAAGATGATCATTTAATGTGTCTACCTTAAGGCTATGTGCACACGTTCAGGATTTCTTGCAGAAAATTCCTGAGAATTCCGGACATTTTCTGCAAGAAATCCGCAAGAAAACCGCATGTGTTTTTGCCGCGGTTTTGCCACGTTTTTGCCGCGTTTTTGACGCGTTTTTGCCGCGGTTTTTTCCGGACACTTCCCAATGCATTTTGGAGTGGGAAACCCGCAAAAAAAAAACGGAAAATTAATGAACATGCTGCGTTTTTTGCCGCGATGCGTTTTTTTCGCGGAAAAAAACGCATCATGTGCACAAAACATGCGGAATTCATTCTAAATGATGGGATGCTTATTGTATGCGGTTTTTTTGTGGTTTTATAGCGTTTTTATCGGGAAAAACCGCGAAAAAACCACGAAAAAACCACAACGTGTGAACACAGCCTAAAGGTACCGTCACACTGAACGATATCGTTAAAGATATCGTTGCTTTTTGTGACATAGCAACGATATCGTTAAGGAAATCGTTCTGTGTGACAGCGACCAACGATCAGGCCCCTGCTGGGAGATCGTTGGTCGCTGAGGAAAGTCCAGCACTTTATTTGGTCGCTGGCTCTCCCGCTGACATCGCTGGATCGGCGTGTGTGACACCGATCCAGCGATGTCTTCACTGGTAACCAGGGTAAACATCGGGTTACTAAGCCCAGCGGCCGGAAAGCAGAGCGGTGACGTCACCGATGTTTACCCTGGTTACCGGCATCGTTGGTCGCTGGAGAGCGGTCTGTGTGACAGCTCTCCAGCGACCAAACAGCGACGCTGCAGCGATCCAGATCGTTGTCGGTATCGCTGCAGCGTCGCTCAGTGTGACGGTACCTTAAGAGTGAGAGAGCTCGTGAGTCCAAGTGTTTTCAGTCTCTATCCACACAGCCCGACTGACAGCTGCAGCTTGTACTGAGCAGTGTGAGACATCAGAAGCAGCAAGGAGGAGGGACACTGAGGAGCTATCAATCAGATAAGGATGTCGGTGATTGAGTTAAGCTTTAATTAAGGAAAATGCAGCCATTCTGATATGGATTTAAGTAAATACAATACAGCCTCCGTGTAAGGTTGAATCTATTTAATAATGTATGCAGTTTGTATTGTGAAATAAGCTGATATATCCCAATTGAAGGGTTAATTCCCTTTTTTTCCCATTTACACCATTTTACATAAAATACATATGGGTCCTACCCCTTAGACCCTCATATATCTTCAAAATGGGATTCAGTTACATGCCACAATTAGTAGAGAGGTGGCTGTGAGTTTTTGCTTCTTCCTGTGTTCAATGTTTAGAGCTATTACAGATATAGAGAGAGCCATGCATGCGGCCAACATCTCCTAATTCCAGATAGTGGTGGGGCTTCAATCTCATGGTAGATCTTGGTTCTAGTGGTCCCATCTTGTTGATATACCATAAATGTCACGGTTGGGAAAGGGAGCTAATTTTTAGACAAACAAAAAACTCTGTGATTGTGAGTAAAAAGCTTGAATTGTTCTCCAAACTTGCCAACAATCTGGCTAAAGCTCAAAGTTATACCTGTTGTTTTCCAACCTTTGAAAAATATCTAAATATATATATTTTTTTTAATTAACAAGTCACATAAGGCTGAACTGACATTAAGTTAATAAATCTTCTGTACCCCATACATCTCTCTATACACAATACATTATTTATCTATGCAATGAGCTGCGATACAAAGCACATCCACCAACCAAAAAACAAAGCTACGTCTAGCAATCAAATGTTGGTTTGTCAATCATCACAGCTCCCTGACCCTTTGATTTTGTATATCTGGATATAGACTTTAATTTTTTTAAGAGAGTATAAAAAATGACATGTTAATTTAGAGAAAAAAGATTAATTTGTTTGATTCAATGTAATTTGTTTATTCTTTGTACTTATGTATATAAAAAAGTACTAAATACTACCCATTTATATTTTTGCTATCCCTATGTTGGTTTGATTTTTTGGGGTCAAATAGGTACGTACTGATGGGAGCCTTGATTTCCCCAGGTTGGTTAAAAAAATGAAGTACCTGCTGTTGACGGCATCGATTGAGACAGGTACAATCGGTGCAAGGAGTGTTCTAATGAATATATTAGTTCCTACCTCTGTAGATGATAAATAATGGAGCACATGACCCAAGTTAGTTTCCTCCCTTTTTATTAAATACAGCTCGTCAATCATGGCACGGGTTTACACACCGCAACTCAAAGATTTGTCTTTAACAGATTAAGTGGAAACTTTTCCCAAGTTAGCCTCCAAAGAGTAGAGCCAGGTTTCTTAGAAAGAACAGATGGTTCCCTCAGGATCATTACTCCAAAAGATTATTCTATTGTTTCTGCAAACATGTATCCAATTAAAACTTACGTTAATGTTTTATTCTGTTTTCCAGTAAACAAGATCGGAACGTTCCTTTCCTGTGACACAATCCTCCAAAATTTCCATGGTTGTGCTAAAAATGCTTAGAAAAAATAGCATCCGGAGCAGAAGTTGTGATGTAAAGATATAATTTATATATTTAGACAAGTGTGTGTTCTTAATAGTCTAAAAATCAGTATTTTAGGCTAATATTTTAGTGTAACAGTTTTTAATCTACAGTTTTGGTGGCTATCTGAACGCAGATCTGTGTGTATTATAGTGCAGGGAGAATAAGAATTGGATTCATCTCTGGACAAATTCTCAAAATCTTTCCAAGTCTAAGAAATAATTTATTTTGACTTTTGCAGTTGGTTTTGAGTGTGGCTGCATTGCCCTTATTTGTTCCAAATTTATTAAAGTCTTTCAGGATGTTTGAAAAAATTGGCACATACCGTAATTAAATATAACACTTCTGCTTCTCCAATTTTTACACCACCTGTCTTGCTTAATAGAGCATGAATTTTGACATTTTTGCAATACACAAATCTGGCGTCAAATGTTTCTTCTAGGTAAAAACATCCAGGTTTTTTTTAAGAGCTGCCAAATCAGCATAAAATTGCAAAAGTCACTTTTTATGTGTGCAAAAGCAACTTGCAACAAAATATGCTTTTCTATGTTAAAAACTGGAGCAAAAGCCTGCATTAGTGTAACATTGTGGTCTTGCTAATGAAATTATTGACCGCATTTGGTGAAGTGTATGCCCAACTGTAGTCTTTACTTACTCCATTAGATTTCCCTATTTAAAACCTGGACAAGAATCACACAAGGATTCAAAAATAAGACCCGAACCTTGCCCTAAATATTGCAGGTACCAGTCATTTTCTTGCTGCTGAGACAAATAAATAACAATTCAAATGCAGAATCATGTTTCATTATGGTTTTAATAATTATACAACCAATGCGAAATAAGTGCAAAAAATGTACATTTAAGAAACCTTCTATCTTAGAGCACAGTCTGAAAACTGAATAAATCGGACCAAGATCGGACTGCAAAGCACAGACTGGCCAGGAGGTCTCTCGACCCGAGCACTATAGCTTTATATATTTCTATTCAGCTGTCACGCTCGGATCGGGAGACCCAACGGCCAATCTGTGCATTGTACTCTTATCTCTATCCGAATTCTATGACCATCTTACTGCACCCTTAGTTTGGAGCCACTCCTGGAATTCCTAGAAAACCACCTTTTTCCCTATACGATAACCAGGAACAGGCAGGAATTTTACTGACATTGAGATGTAGTTTTACATGGTGGTGACTAGGGTTGAGCGAAACGGGTCGAAATTTTTCAAAAGTCGCCGACTTTTGGCAAGGTCAGGTTTCATGAAACCCGACCCGACCCCAGTGTGGGGTCAGCCATGAAGTCGGCGATCTTTTGAATCTAGAATCGGAATTCCGATACCGATTCCCGATATGTTTAAGATATCGGGAATTGGTATCGGAATTCAGATTTAAGTGTAAAATAAAGAATTAAAATAAAAAATATCGCAATACTTTCCCTCTGACGCGCCCTGGTACTAACCGGGAACCTTCCTTCCTTAGAATCAGCCTTCCAGGACCTTGCGGTGACGTCGCGGTGACGTCGCGGCTTGTGATTGGCCGCGCGGCCGCCCATGTGACCGCTCGCGCGGCCAATCACAAGCCGCGACGTCACCGCGATGTCACCAAAGGTCCTGGAAGGGCTGATTCTTAGGAAGGAAGGCTGCCGGAAAGAAGCAGGGCGCGTCCGAGGGTGAGTATATACCTAATAGGAATATACTCACCCTCGGACGCGCCCCGCGCGAGCGGTCACATGGGCGGCCGCGCGGCCAATCACAAGCCGCGACGTCACCGCGACGTCACCGCAAGGTCCTGGAAGGCTGATTCTAAGGAAGGAAGGTTCCCGGTTAGTACCAGGGCGCGTCAGAGGGTAAGTATTGCGATATTTTTTATTTTAATTCTTTATTTTACACTTAAATATGGATCGCAGGGCCTGAAGGAGAGTTTCCGCTCCTTCAGACCCTGGGAACCATGGAAACCCAATGCACTGCATTGGGTTTCAGGTTTTGGCCAACCCCGACCCCGACTTTTTTATAGGATCGGCCGATTTCACTCGACCCGACTTTTGAAAAAGTCGGGTTTCGTGAAACCCGACCCGATCCTATAAAAGTAAAGGTTGCTCAACCCTAGTGGTGACCAATTGCATTAAATTGTCTCTTTGACTCATTGAGGAAGACCAGAGCAATGGCCTAACCACCAAAAGTCTTAAAAAATGATATTGACAGGGTTTGTCTTCATTAGACAATACATTTCATTCACAAAAATGTATACAAATCCAAAAACATTCTAGTAGGTAATTTCTTCTGGACATTCGACAAACCTCAATTCTACCATCAGACATCCAGATGTTTAGTTACCAAACGTAATTACCCTAGAGAATACTTTACCTTTGCACTGTGACTAGATCTGTATCTGTGCAGTTTAATTTTTACTAACTGTTGATAAAAATTGAAATGAAATGTTTTTGATTCAACTTTTTACCTAAACTTCAAACATCCCAGGGAGCACTGTGCAAGCGATCATATGCAAGGAGTATCATACCACTGCAAATCTACCAAGACCCAGCCGTCTCTAAACTTTCATCTCAAACAAGGAGAAGACTGATCAGAGATGCAGCCAAGAGGCCCATGATCCCTCTGGATGAACTGCAGAGATCTACAGCTGGGGTGGAACAGTCTGTCCATAGGACAACAATCAGTCGTACACTGCACAAATCTGGCCTTTATGGAAGAGTGGCAAGAAGAAAGCCATTTCTCAAAGATATCCATAAAAAAGTGCCGTTTAAAGTTTGCAACAAGCCACCTGGGAAACACACCAAACATGTAGAAGAAGGTGCTTTGGTCAGATGAAACCAAAATTTAACTTTTTGGCAACAATGCCAAACAACATGTTTGGCATAAAGGCAACACAGCTGATCACCCTGAACACACCATTCCCACTGTCAAACATGGTGGTGGCAGCATCATGGTTTGGGCCTGCTTTTCTTCAGCAGGGACAGGGAAGATGGTTACAATTGATGGGAAGATGGATGGAGCCAAATACAGGACCATTCTTGAAGAAAACCTGTTGGAGTCTGCAAAAGACCTGAGACTGGGACGGAGATGTGTCTTCCAGCAAGACAATAATCCCAAACATAAAGCAAAATCTACAATGGAATGGTTCACAAATACATGTATCCAGGTGTTAGAACGGCCAAGTCAAAGTCCAGACCTCAGTCCAATCGAGAATCTGTGCAAAGAGCTGAAAACTGCTGTTCACAAATGATCTCCATCACTGAGCTCGAGCTGTTTGCAAAGGAAGACTGGGCAAGAATTTCAGTCTCTCGATGTACAAAACTGATTGAGACATACCCCAAGCGATTTGCAGCTGTAATCGCAGCAAAGTTGGCGCAGCAAAGTATTAATTTAAGGGTCCGAATAATATTGCACGCCCCACTTTTCAGTTTTTCATTTTCCACAAAAATGTAAAATAACCAATAAATTTTGTTCAACTTCAAAATTCTGTTCCACTTGTTGTTGATTCTTCACCAAAAATTTACATTAGGTATCTTTATGTTTGAAGTATGATATGTGGGAAAAGGTTGAAAAGTTCCAGGGAGCCGAAAACTTTTGCAAGGCACTGTATATTTATTTGTACACTTTTTTGTGCCTATGCATCAATAGAGCCTTTATCTCCTCACTGATCTCTGCAGCAGCTAAAAAAGATAGAGCAGAGCGAAGTTATATATCTTTACAAATACTTCCAAATCTTATCTTTTGGTAGTCAGTGTGGGGAGAGGTAAGAGCTGACAGCATTGCTTGATGAGATCTGGAACTGTTTGTAATGATACATATCTCAGCCAGCTTAGTATCTCTACACAGTAGCTGCAGTTATGTACTATATAATCATGTAAATAAGGCAGCACACTGCAGCGCTGAAACATGCAAACATGAAACACGAAAATTGAACTGCATTACTGCACTAGAAATATGAAAAATGAGAGCGTTTAGCGCATAAAAATGGCCAATTTTATGTGTACCTGGTAGCCACTTTAGGGCATCTCTCGTATACCAGGTCCTACACTTTCCTTTTCCTCTCTCTTCCATGGGTTGTGTCTGATACTTCATCGAAACGAGAATGAGTTGATTTACAAGTCCGAAAACAAAGAGATGCATTGTAGACTCTAATCACCAGAAAACCTGTTTTAAATATTATTTTGGACAAGAAAAGATCACATTTTGATGATTTGAAAGAAAGAAATTGTCAGAAGGAATTAAGGATAAAAAAGAGAAACAATAACCACAAAAGACAAAAAAGATGGATACAATTAAAAAAAATTGCTGTATCACAAGTAAGTTCACACAAGGACTTTGTTCACACAGTTTCTGGAATGTTCCCCATAACACTTCAAGAACATATTGCTTATGAAACAAACAAACAAATATGTTTTTTTCATCGTCTTTACAGATAGTTAACAGATTATAAGAAACAGTATGATACTTTAGGATGAATCAAGAAAACAAACAGTTTTAAATATTTGTTATGATAGCCAAATGCTGAATTAGCAATGGATTCTCGGAGTATTCGAAAGACAATATGTAACAAAAATTACTTAAATTCAATCTCCCTCAATAAAAAATAGGCAAGAATAAAAGTAAAAAAAGAAATAAACTACAAAAAAGAGTAAACAACTCATACAGCTACAGTATGAAGTCAGGAAAATAAAGTTATTGGGAAAAGGGGAAGGAAAAACAAAAGTGAACAAACAGGAACATACCCTGATCAATATCAGGATTTTGGAACAGACAGGTAACAAAATACAATAAAACTTTTTTGACACCACCACCAACACTGTATTGGCAATTGGTCATCAGAATACAGGCATCATCTTCATCATACCAGTATTCTGGAATGGCATTTGAAGAAAGGATTACTCTAATGTTAAGCTGGGCATTACCACATTACTCACACTAGTATAGAGACTTACAATGGTAATAGGAAAGTAGAAAAAGGCAGCACAGAGTTGTTTTAGCTGTATTGTTCTGGCCCAAAGTTAGATTACAGGATCACCAGCGAGGCCAAATCGTGGGAATCAGCCTTCTTAGTCACAAGTGCTCGGAAAAGAGCACAAGCAAAAAGTTTATTGCCCTTTGAGCAGTTTCCTTATACCATTTACAGACAAAGTAATACTACAAACGCCCTTTTCTCAGAAATATGTTATTGTAACTTATTGCTATCATGCCTTTCCCAGTATACTGCCCATAAAACACAGTTTCTCAGAACATCACATATGAGATAAGAAAATATTAGACCAAATATTAAACCTTGGAAAATCGTAAACAAAACAAGAGCCTAGTTAATATTAAACAAAATATAAAGCAGAGAAAAATATTGACCCTTCCGCATCAAAGTCAAGAAGATTCATCCAGTTTGTACTTTTTTGCGTTTGTTATTACATTTTATAATATACTTTATTTTGATAATTTTTCAGTTTTACCCTATACATATTTTTATATGCTTTTATTCTACATTTTGTATGTACACATGTATATGTATATATTATATATATTTTTTCTCTATTCACTACCATAATTTGCTAAATCTCATGTATAAAACCTCCTTAGGTAGATGAACACCAGTCTGTTATTTGTCTCATTTTTCACTGAAGCGATCGTCCTCCTTTAAATTGAGCCAACTAACATGTAATCACCAGCTTCTTATTATTACATCGCATTGCTTTATAGCAGGGGTGGAGAACGTCTGGCCCTTGGGCAGTATGCGGTCCGCGATACCATCTGGTGCAGTCCACAGGCACTTTGCCTGTTTTTTGGGCACGGGCCCTTTAATTCTAATAGCAGCACTGCACGTGGCCGCTATGTATCCCGCTGCTGCCCCATCGCTCATTCAACTTAGCATCATAGACGGCGATACAGTTGAAAGCAGTGATGGAGGAGAGCGCATTAGATGCTCCCTCTCCCATCACTCCCCCTCTGCTTGTTACTCAGCAAGCGTACTATGACATCATTACATCATGCTATATACAAAAAAGGTTGCACTCTATTGTGACAAAGCATGTCTAATATGAAATACATGAAATATGAATAGCAAAATGGCTTTTGAACATTAGGAAAATATTTGAGAGACGCTTTGCACAGAATTTGATCAAATAGTGTGAGGCCATCAACCATCGTCAAGGTGGTCTCATTAGTCTGATGGGTTCCTGACCTCCCTGTCCAAATGTGAACACTTCCTGAGGGCCAATGTCTGTATGCCTGGGTGAATGTGGACACCTCTGTCAGCAAAGCCTACATATGGGTTGGCCAGAACCAAGTGTGATTAGATGTAATTATAAACCACACTTGGTTCCGGCCAACCCAATATGTAGGCTTTGCTGACAGAGGTGTCCACATTCACCCAGGCATACAGACATTCGTCTTCGGTAAGTGTTCACATTTGGACAGGGAGGTCAGGGACCCATCAGACTAATGAGGCCATCTTGACGATGGTTGATGGGCTCACACTATTTGATCAAATTCTGTGCAAAGCATCCCTCAAATATTTTCCTAATGTTCAAAAGCCATTTTGCTATTCATATTTCATGTATTTCATATTAGACATGCTTTGGCACAATAGAGTGCAACCTTTTTTGTATATTGTGTATGGAGGTAGCTGCTCCTGGTAGGGAGCCATCAGGGACCCATCAGACTAATGAGACCACCTTGACGATGGTTGATGGGCTCACACTATTTGATCAAATTCTGTGCAAATCGTCCCTCAAATATTTTCCTAATGTTCAAAAGCCATTTTGCTATTCATATTTCATGTATTTCATATTAGACATGCTTTGGCACGATAGAGTGCAACCTTTTTTGTATATTGTGTATGGAGGTAGCTGCTCCTGGTATGCACCTATTCACACTAGTTTGGATGTGCCAGTCGTTTTTCTGTCATTTCTATGTTAGCTTACTGACTGAGCACTCCTCCCGTCACCATGTGGTTTTTAATTACATCTAATCACACTTGGTTCCGGCCAACCCATATGTAGGCTTTGCTGACAGAGGTGTCCACATTAATCCAGGCATACAGACATTGGCCTTCGGTAAGTGTTCACATTTGGACAGGGAGGTCAGGGACCCATCAGACTAATGAGGCCATCTTGACGATGGTTGATGGGCTCACACTATTTGATCAAATTCTGTGCAAAGCATCCCTCAAATATTTTCCTAATGTTCAAAAGCCATTTTGCTATTCATATTTCATGTATTTCATATTAGACATGCTTTGGCACAATAGAGTGCAACCTTTTTTGTATATTGTGTATGGAGGTAGCTGCTCCTGGTAGGGAGCCATCAGGGACCCATCAGACAAATGAGACCACCTTGACGATGGTTGATGGGCTCACACTATTTGATCAAATTCTGTGCAAAGCGTCCCTCAAATATTTTCCTAATGTTCAAAAGCCATTTTGCTATTCATATTTCATGTATTTCATATTAGACATGCTTTGGCACGATAGAGTGCAACCTTTTTTGTATATTGTGTATGGAGGTAGCTGCTCCTGGTATGCACCTATTCACACTAGTTTGGATGTGCCAGTCGTTTTTCTGTCATTTCTATGTTAGCTTACTGACTGAGCACTCCTCCCGTCACCATGTGGTTTTTAATTACATCTAATCACACTTGGTTCTGGCCAACCCATATGTAGGCTTTGCTGACAGAGGTGTCCACATTAATCCAGGCATACAGACATTGGCCTTCGGTAAGTGTTCACATTTGGACAGGGAGGTCAGGGACCCATCAGACTAATGAGACCACCTTGACGATGGTTGATGGGCTCACACTATTTGATCAAATTCTGTGCAAAGCGTCTCTCAAATATTTTCCTAATGTTCAAAAGCCATTTTGCTATTCATATTTCATGTATTTCATATTAGACATGCTTTGGCACAATCGAGTGCAACCTATTTTGTATATTGTGTATGGAGGTAGCTGCTCCCGGTATGCACCTATTCACATTAGTTTGGATGTGCCAGTCGTTTTTCTGTATCATCATTATTACATCATGCACCACAGTGTACCAACAGTGGAGCTGATGAGACAGGGGCAGAGCCTGGAGCAGCATGGGGAACGAGGAGGAAAGGTAAGTATTGTGTGAGTGTGTGTGTGTTGGTGTGTGCAGGGGCTACACTATACTATGTGTGTGTGCAAGTCTGCACTATACTTTGTATTGGGGTAGCTGCGCCTACACTGTACTGTGCGTTGGGGGGAGCTGCACTATACTGTGTATGGGGGGAGCTGAACTATACTGTGTATTGGGGCAGCTGCACCTGCACTATACTGTGTGTTGGGGAGCTGCACAGTCCTGTGTGTTGGAGGGAGCTGCACTATACTGTGTAATGGGGAGCTGTGCCTACACTGTACTGTGTATTGGGGGAGCTGCACTGTACTGTGTTTTGGTGGAGCTTCACTATACTGTGTATTGGGGGAGCTGTGCCTGCACTATACTGTGTGTTGGGGGAGCTGCAATGTACTGTGTGTTGGGGGAGTTGCACTGTACTGTGTTTTGGTGAGAGCTGCACTATATTGTGTGTGGGGGGTGCTGCACTAAACTGTGTGTGTTGGGAGCTTGACTATACTGTGTGGGGGAAACTGCACTATACTGTTCATTGGGGGAGCTGCACCTGCACTATACTGTTTGTTGAGGGAGCTGCACTATACTGTGTATTGGGGAGCTGCACCTGCACTATACTGTGTGTTGGGGAGCTGCATTGTGCTGTGTTGGGGGGAGCTGCATTATACTGTGTGTTGGGGAGCTACATAGTACTGTGTGTTGGGGAGGTGCACTATACTGTGTGTTGGTGGGGAGCTGCACTGTACTGTGTGTTGGTGGGGAGCTGCACTGTACTGTGTGTTGGGGGCTGCACTATACTGTGTGTGGGGAGCTTTATTTAAATGTTTGAATAAATATAGTTGGATAATGTTTAAGTTAATAATTTTATATGGCTCCCGAATGCTATTATAAAATTCCAAATGGCCACTGGCAGACCCCTGCTTTATAGGCATTATCCATGGGCAGCCTCTCCAGCATCCTGTGTTACCCGAGACTGACGTCAGGTATCCATGGGCTCCTTCAGTCTCCAGGAAGTGACATGACACTGATCCCAGCGATGCACTTGCATGACGGCACATCTGGATTACGGCACCTCTTCTACATGGAACAATGCCAGTGATTACTGGCGTTGCTATGGCCTCGGTAAAACGCAGCCCGTCATTACTCTACACTTTTTGGCGGCAATTTTTTTCTTGACCCGGAACTCCTTAGAAGATCATATTACCTGAAGTAATAATATATTATAATATGGCGTGGCTGCAATTAGAATTCTTAGGCACACATGGAGCTCCTTAATGTTCATTGGCTACCTGTAACTTAAATAATCCATCTGGCCAGCACCCAACCACCCCTGGATGAAGCATTTCATTGTGAAACGTGTGTCGGGTGTGGTGGGTCCCCAGCCGCCATTCTTGAGGTACAGTACCTTTCATCATGTAGTCCTTCATTGTTTGATACTTTAAATGTATACATGGTTTCCCTTTTTCTGCTTGATAGGCTGATGGCTTTGTATCTGGTTGGTAGATCTTGTACTATTGGGCAACTTTGCAAAATGATGCAACGCCCTCGGATCTGTATTTACATATATTTTTGTTTTACCTTTATCTTCTGGATCAGGTGTTTTTCTATATGAGTGCGATCCTCTCTCCTACTGTACCAGTCGTGACTTGTATTGTTTAAGATTATTGTACCTGTTTTTATTATGTATAGCCCTCCTCACATGTAAAGTGATATGGAATAATTGGCGCTATAATAATAAATAATAATAATATGGCAAAGATTATTATATTTATTACCTTTGTTCTCTACCTAAAATGCATGCCCTAGGGTCCATGTGAATACAGTATACTACTAAATAATCTTTTGAGTTCTTGTTTATATTTTTTTTTTATATTACCTGGGTGTTCCCACCTCTTTCGGTGCTCTTCTTTCATACACTGCTTTTAATATATTCAATAAACTTTATAT
Organism: Ranitomeya imitator; assembly: GCF_032444005.1. Lineage (NCBI taxonomy): Eukaryota > Metazoa > Chordata > Amphibia > Anura > Dendrobatidae > Ranitomeya > Ranitomeya imitator. Next base: position 67,278,439 of record NC_091283.1, read on the forward strand.
ATTTTAATCATTTATACTCTGGCCTGTGTAAAGTTTTTTTCTTTTGGTGTTCTTACATTTTGTATGCATCAAGATTAGCAATTGATCAGATCAGGATTTGCATCTACTTTAGCCTAAAGTTATAGCAATGTATGTGTTCAAAATGCATATAATGGAAAGGGGGCACCACGGATCATGGGATACCACCAGGACCTGAGACATATGAGCATACACAAAAAAAGAAACAGACAAGGTCCTAAGAAAGGGGATCACCACAACAAGGATATGGCAAAAAATATATACACAGCTTTATTGAAATATATATACAAACAAGGGTAACAAACACATAGACATATAAAAACACTTAAAAAGCATACAAATGCTATACACAACAGCCCCTAATACGGCCGTACCCCACATAGGACTCGAGCCATATACACATAATGTAATAACCTAGAACCAAATTGATCATAGAATTAAAGAAATAGGCCAAGCTACCTAGGCACTCCCCTGGGTACTACAAATGGAAGCAGACCACTGACAGTGTGAATGCAAAATAGCAAACTAAAAAGCCCACATTGACATACAAATCCCTGCACTACAAGTGCTAGATAAGGGACACACATACACAAGCTTGCCTAGCATATAGAAACGACAGGTGTGTACAAGACGGTACATAAATATCAAGCAGCAAAAGTATCAGCATAGTGCCTCAATAGCATGTGACCAACAATCTAACATGCCACTATACAGAAAAATAGCACCAAGATGGTATAAGCTGTAGAGATAGCATATTACCCAGGGCACATAATGCCCAAGCCTATAGCGCCTGGAAAAAGAGTCCTAATGTGGGCTACAAGGAGACCCAACGTGTATCGCCACCACACCGGGCGGCTTCGTCAGGGGTAATCTAAACGCCAAGTGCTTGCCCCTTACATAACAAATAAATGAATAGCATTACCATAATCAGCTGTGCTGCTGCTGAGTCGGCCGCATGGAGTAGTATGAGTCACACCATCATGGGGAATCTCCCCCGTCTGAGCATGCTCCGGCGTCGAACGCTGATTGGTATGTAAATGTGCCCTGGTTAATATGCTATCTCTACAGCTTATACCATCTTGGTGTATAGTGGCATGTTAGATTGTTGGTCACATGCTATTGAGGCACTATGCTGATACTTTTGCTGCTTGATATTTATGTACCGTCTTGTACACACCTGTCGTTTCTATATGCTAGGCAGGTTTGTGTATGTGTGTCCCTTATCTAGCACTTGTAGTGCAGGGATTTGTATGTCAATGTGGGCTTTTTAGTTTGCTATTTTGCATTCACACTATTAGTGGTCTGCTTCCGTTTGTAGTACCCAGGGGAGTGCCTAGGTAGCTTGGCCTATTTCTTTCGTTCTATGATCAATTTGGTTCTAGGTTATTATATTATGTGTACTAGCTGAAGAGCCCGGCGTTGCCAGGGCATAGTAAATATCTGTGGTTAGTTATAGCACCTCACTTCTCTTATTTTCCCATCACGCCTCTCATTTTCCCAATCACATCTTTCATTTTCCCCCTCATATCTCATTTTCTCCCTTACACCTCTCATTCCCCCCTAACACTTGTCATTTCGACCTCACATCTGTCATTTTCCGAACACTCCACTATTTTCCCTCACTCCTCTCATTTTGCACTCACACCTTTTCATATTCACCTCAGTATATACATGTTTGTCATCTCCCTTATATATAGTATACACCTGTATGTCATCTCCTGTATATAGTATATACCTGTATGTCATCTCCCCTGTATATAGTATATACCTGCTGTGTGTCATCTCCCCTGTATATAGTATATACCTGCTGTGTGTCATCTCCCCTGTATATAGTATATACCTGTATGTCATCTCCTATATATAGTATATACCTGTATGTCATCTCCTTCTATATATAGTATATACCTGTATGTCATCTCTTCCTGTATATAGTATATACCTGTGTGTCATCTCCCCTGTATATAGTATATATCTGTGTGTCATCTCCTCCTGTATATAGTATGCGTGTTAGGTCTCGAGTTCCCGCTTCTGCACAGGGGGAATCTCGAGCCGTCTCCGCTGCGGTCCCCCATTCCTATCCAGCCACAGTGGAGCCTGCTCAGCAGGGACGTCGGTCCCAGCGTCTTGCTCGGTCTCACTCTGTTCAGAGAGTTACTGCTGCTTCTTCAGCTCCTGCCATTAAAGTCAGTGCTCGTCAGCAGCGAGTGGACTTCTCTGGGAATAAGTCCTTGTCTGCGCACACTGAGCATGCCCAGGGCAAGATCTCCCGTTGGAGATCGAGGGTCATGTGCTCAGACTCTGCAGCGCATTCTATTGGTCCTCTTGGCAGGTCTTGGAAGGGCAAAGTTTCTGTGGCCACTTCCTGTCCTGCAACTATATAAACTGCGCATGACCGCACGGCCATGCGCTAGTGTACAATTTAATACGTGTGTTTGTTGTGAGTGCAAGTCGTTCTTTAAATACCCCTACCCTATTGTATGACTGTTCGCGTATGGTGTATGGCTGCTATCTAGCGCCCGACTAATCACTCAACGTGTCACACACGTATCAGCGTCTATTGCTGTGACCGCCAGTGCGGTGCCACGCGCCAGTGTGCGCTTCCTGACCCACGTCTGGGTGCTTAGTGGTACCTGCCAGCACGGCACAGTTCGCACTTCGGTGCTATAATTATATATTTCCTTACACACCCAGTAGCGGTGTAGTGCCAGCAAGGGTCTAATCGGACTACAATCCCTGTTGGGGTTAAGTTCGCTGACCACTTGCTCGCGCTCTATGTGCGGTACCGCGGTCCTGTGACGCAACAGGATCGCTTTCTTCATGCTGGGTGAGGTTTAACCCACGCGTGTATACTTTTGGATACCGCCATATAGTCTGTCATTTCCTAGCAGCAGGTTTCACCTGCACGGTGGACCCCGGACTGCGAACGCATCTATATCATCTCTCTTGGTGCGTTCCGCCAGTCCTAACAATGCGCGTGGCGAGTTTTGAGTGCCGACTTTTGTGTTTCGACTTTTATGTGGCGAGGTTGGTGTATTTGTGGTGAAATGTGTGCTGAGGGTGGTATATGTGTTCAAGCACGTGGTAGTGTGTGGCGCATTTTGTGTGTGTTCATATTCCTGTGTGTGGTGAGTATCCCATGTCGGGGCCCCACCTTAGCAACTGTACGGTATATACTCTTTGGCGCCATCGCTCTCATTCTTTAAGTCCCCCTTGTTCACATCTGGCAGCTGTCAATTTGCCTCCTACACTTTTCCTTTCATTTTTTCCCATTATGTAGATAGGGGCAAAATTGTTTGGTGAATTGGAAAGCGCGGGGTTAAAATTTCACCTCACAACATAGCCTATGACGCTCTCAGGGTCCAGACGTGTGACTGTGCAAAATTTTGTGGCTGTAGCTGCGACGCCTCCAACACTTTTCCTTTCACTTTTTCCCCATTATGTAGATAGGGGCAAAATTGTTTGGTGAATTGGAACGCGCGGGGTTAAAATTTCACCTCACAACGTAGCCTATGACGCTCTTAGGGTCCAGACGTGTGACTGTGCAAAATTTTGTTTCTGTAGCTGCGACGCCTCCAACACTTTTCCTTTCACTTTTTTTCCCCATTATGTAGATAGGGGCAAAATTGTTTGGTGAATTGGAAAGCGCGGGGTTAAAATTTCACCTCACAACGTAGCCTATGATGCTCTCAGGGTCCAGACGTGTGACTGTGCAAAATTTTGTGGCTGTAGCTGCGACGCTTCCAACACTTTTCCTTTCACTTTTTACCCCATTATGTAGATAGGGGCAAAATTGTTTGGTGAATTGGAACGCGCAGGGTTAAAATTTTGCCTCACAACATAGCCTATGACGCTCTCAGGGTCCAGACGTGTGACTGTGAAAAATTTTGTGGCTGTAGCTGCGACGGTGCAGATGCCAATCCCGGACATACACACATACACACATTCAGCTTTATATAGTAGACTAGCTAAAGAGCCCGGCGTTGCCTGGGCATAGTAAATATCTGTGGTTAGTTATAGCACCTCACTTCTCTTATTTTCCCATCACGCCTCTCATTTTCCCAATCACATCTTTCATTTTCCCCCTCACATCTCTCATTTTCTCCCTCACACCTCTCATTTTCTCCTTCACTCCTCTCATTCCCCCCTAACACTTGTCATTTCAACCTCACATCTGTCATTTTCTGATCACTCCACTATTTTTCCTCACTTCTCTCATTTTGCACTCACACCTTTTCATTTTCACCTCACACCTCTCATTTTCACCTCATCACCTCAGTATATACATGTTTGTCATCTCCCTTATATATAGTATACATCTGTAGGTCATCTCCTGTATATAGTATATACCGGTATGTCATCTCCCCTGTATATAGTATATACCTGCTGTGTGTCATCTCCCATATATATAGTATATACCTGAATGTCATCTCCTTCTATATATAGTATATACCTGTATGTCATCTCCTCCTGTATATAGTATATACCTGTGTGTCATCTCCCCTGTATATAGTATATATCTGAGTGTCATCTCCTCCTGCATATAGTATATACCTGCATGTCATCTTCTATATATAGCATATACCTGTATGTCATCTCCTCCTGTGTATAGTATATACCTGTGTGTCATCTCCCCTGTATACAGTATATATCTGAGTGTCATCTCCTCCTGCATATAGTATATACCTGCATGTCATCTTCTATATATAGCATATACCTGTATGACATCTCCTCCTGTATATAGTATATACCTGTATGTCATCTCCTCCTGTATATATATGTACCTATATGTCATCTCCTCCTCTATATAGTATATACCTGTGTGTCATCTCTCCTGTATATAGTATATATCTGTGTGTCATCTCCCCTGTATATAGTATATACCTGTGTGTCATCTCCTCCTGTATTAGACCTCATTCACACGTTATTTGCTCAGTATTTTTACCTCAGTATTTGTAAGCTAAATTGGCAGCCTGATAAATCCCCAGCCAACAGGAAGCCCTCCCCTGGCAGTATATATTAGCTCACACATACACATAATAGACAGGTCATGTGACTGACAGCAGCCATATTTCCTATATGGTGCAATTGTTGTAGTTTGTCTGCTTATTAATCAGATTTTTATTTTTGAAGGATAATACCAGACTTGTGTGTGTTTTAGGGCGAGTTTCGTTTGTCAAGTTGTGTGTGTTGAGTTGCGTGTGGCGACATGCATGTAGCGACTTTTATGAGATGAGTTTTGTGTAGCAACATGCGTGTAGCAACTTTTTGTGTGTCGAGTTACATGTGACAGGTTAGTGCAGCAAGTTGTGTGCAGCAAGTTTTGCGCATGGCGAGTTTTGCGCGTTGCGAGTATTATGTGTGGTGCCTTTTGAGTATGTGCAAGTTTTGTGTGAGGCAACTTTTGCATGTGTTGCAACTTTTGTGCATGTGGCAATTTTTCCGCGTGTGCAAGTTTTGCGTGTGGCGAGTTTTTCATGAGGAGAATTTTGCACTTGTGGCGAGTTTTGCAAGAGCCTAGTTTTTGCATGTGGCGAGTTCTGCGCGTGGCGAGTTTTGAGTGGCGACTTTTGTGTTTTGACTTTTATGTGGCGAGGTTGGTGTATTTGTGGTGAAATGTGTGCTGAGGGTAATATGTGTTCAAGCACGTGGTAGTGTGTGGCGCATTTTGTGTGTGTTCATATCCCCGTGTGTGGTGAGTATCCCATGTCGAGGCCCCACCTTAGCAACTGTACGGTATATACTCTTTGGCGCCATCGCTCTCATTCTTTAAGTCCCCCTTGTTCACATCTGGCAGCTGTCAATTTGCCTCCTACACTTTTCCTTTCATTTTTTCCCATTATGTAGATAGGGGCAAAATTGTTTGGTGAATTGGAAAGCGTGGGGTTAAAATTTCACCTCACAACATAGCCTATGACGCTCTCGGGGTCCAGACGTGTGACTGTGCAAAATTTTGTTGCTGTAGCTGCGACGCTTCCAACACTTTTCCTTTCACTTTTTCCCCATTATGTAGATAGGGGCAAAATTGTTTGGTGAATTGGAACGCGCGGGGTTAAAATTTCGCCTCACAACGAAGCCTATGACGCTCTCAGGGTCCCGACGTGTGGCTGTGCAAAATTTTGTTTCTGTAGCTGCGACGCCTCCAACACTTTTCCTTTCACTTTTTTCCCCATTATGTAGATAGGGGCAAAATTGTTTGGTGAATTGGAAAGCGTGGGGTTAATATTTCACCTCACAACGTAGCCTATGATGCTCTCAGGGTCCAGACGTGTGACTGTGCAAAATTTTGTTGCTGTAGCTGCGACGCCTCCAACACTTTTCCTTTCACTTTTTTCCCCATTATGTAGATAGGGGCAAAATTGTTTGGCGAATTGGAACGCGCGGGGTTAAAATTTCGCCTCACAATATAGCCTATGACGCTCTCGAGGTCCAGACGTGTGACTGTGCAAAATTTTGTGGCTGTAGCTGCGACGGTGCAGCTGCCAATCCCGGACATACACACATACACACACACACACACACATTCAGCTTTATATAGTAGATATGGCTCGAGTCCTACGTGGGGTACGGCCGTATTAGGGGCTGTTGTGTATAGCATTTGTATGCTTTTTAAGTGTTTTTATATGTCTATGTGTTTGTTACCCTTGTTTGTATACAGTTAGGTCCATATATATTTGGACAGAGAGAACATTTTTCTAATTTTGGTTATAGACATTACCACAATGAATTTTAAACAAAGCAATTCAGATGCAGTTGAAGTTCAGACTTTCAGCTTTCATTTGAGGGTATCCACATTAAAATTGAATGAAGGGTTTAGGAATTTCAGCTCCTTAACATGTGCCACCCTGTTTTTAAAGGGACCAAAAGTAATTGGACAATTGACTCCAAGGCTATTTAATGGACATGTGTGGGCAATCCCTTTGCTATGTCATTCTCAATTAAGCAGATAAAAGGCCTGGAGTTGATTTGAGGTGTGGTGCTTGCATTTGGAAGGTTTTGCTGTGAAGTTAACATGCGGTCAAAGGAGCTCTCCATGCAGGTGAAACAAGCCATCCTTACGCTGCGAAAACAGAAAAAACCCTTCCGAGAAATTGCCACAATATTAGGAGTGGCAAAATCTACAGTTTGGTACATCCTGAGAAAGAAAGAAAGCTCAGGTGAACTCATCAATGCAAAAGGACCTGGGCGCCCACGGAAGACAACAGGGGTGGATGATCGCAGAATAATCTCCATGGTGAAGAGAAACCCCTTCACAACAGCCAACCAAGTGAACAACACTCTCCAGGAGGTCGGCGAATCAATATCCAAATCTACCATAAAGAGAAGACTGTATGAAAGTAAATACAGAGGGTTCACTGCACGGTGCAAGCCACTCATAAGCATCAAGAATAAAAAGGCTAGACTGGACTTTGCTAAAAAGCATCTAAAAAAGCCAGCACAGTTCTGGAAGAACATTCTTTGGACAGATGAAGCCAAGATCAACCTCTACCAGAATGATGGAAAGAGAACAGTATGGCGAAGGCGTGGTACAGCTCATGATCCAAAGCATACCACATCATCTCTAAAACACGGCGGAGGCAGTGTGATGGCTTGGGCATGCATGGCTGCCAGTGGCACTGGGTCACTAGTGTTTTTTGATGATGTGACACAGGACAGAAGCAGCCAAATGAATTCTGAGGTATTCAGAGCCGCCATACTGTGTGCTCAGATCCAGCCAAATGCAGCCAAACTGATTGGTCGTCGTTTCATACTACAGATGGACAATGACCCAAAACATAAAGCCAAAGCAACCCAGGAGTTTATTAAAGTAAAGAAGTGGAATATTCTTGAATGGCCAAGTCAGTCACCTGATCTCAACCCGATTGAGCATGCATTTCACTTGTTAAAGACTAGACTTCAGACAGAAAGGCCCACAAACAAACAGTAACTGAAAACCACCGCAGTGAAGGCCTGGCAGAGCATCAAAAAGGAGGAAACACGGCGTCTGGTGATGTCCATGAGTTCAAGACTTCAGGCAGTCATTGCCAACAAAGGGTTTTCAACCAAGTACTAAAAATGAACATTTTATTTAAAAATTATTGAATCTGTCTAATTACTTTTGGTCCTTTTAAAAACAGGGTGACACATGTTAAGGAGCTGAAACTCCTAAACCCGTCATCCAATTTTAATGTGGATACCCTCAAATGAAAGCTGAAAGTCTGAACTTCAACTACATTGGAATTGTTTTGTTTAGCATTCATTGTGGTAATGTCTATAACCAAAATAAGAAAAATGTTGTCTCTGTCCAAATATATATGGACCTAACTGTATATATTTCAATAAAGCTGTGTATATATTTTTTGCCATATCCTTGTTGTGGTGATCCCCTTTCTTAGGACCTTGTCTGTTTCTCTTTCTGTGTATGTGTTCAAAATGGTTCCCAGCTGAAACAGACATGCAAGAATAACTAAGTGACCTATTGTTAACTTGGCAGGAGAACATTATTTATTAAATATGAGTGATTGACATTCAGAGGTCACGTGTCCATCATGACTGGGGGGGGGGTGACCACAAACTCCAAAAGGTTTGTTGTTTTTTTTTAATTCAGCCATGCACAACCTCTTTTAACTCCTTAAGGACACTGCATAGGTTAGTATCGTAATGACATGGCAATTTTTAATTTTTCCCCTCTCTCCAATTTTAAAAGCCATAATAATTTTTTTCTATCTACATAGTATGCCAGAGGGTGATCTTCTCAAAGAAGATAACTTCTATGAATAATATATGACAATACTGAAAATTTGTAATGAGAAATTTGGTCTAGAAAACAGGGCTGTCTTTTCTAAGAAGTGGTCTTCTAAGTGGTTGATTGTGGAAGCAAACAAAAATGTTGCCACTTAGCATTTACAAATGCTAGAACTCTTGATATGATGTAATGCAGGAATTTGTGGGGTTAATTGTTATGAAAGGCAATTCAGTACCACAATGGACATAGCGGTCAGAGCACATACAGTGATCTGACAATAACCCAAAATCATAGAACGAGCTCTGAGACGTGGGAACTCTGCAGACCGCAATCCCTAATCCTCTCCAAACAACACTACAGGCAGCCGTGGATTGCGCCTAACTCTGCCTATGCAACTCGGCACAGCCTGAGAAACTAACTAGCCTGAAGATAGAAAATAAGCCTACCTTGCCTCAGAGAAATACCCCAAAGGAAAAGGCAGCCCCCCACATATAATGACTGTGAGTTAAGATGAAAAGACAAACGTAGAGATGAAATAGATTCAGCAAAGTGAGGCCCGACTTTCTTAACAGAGCGAGGATAGAAAAGGTAACTTTGCGGTCTACACAAAACCCTAAAGAAAACCACGCAAAGGGGGCAAAAAGACCCTCCGTACCGAACTAACGGCACGGAGGTACACCCTTTGCGTCCCAGAGCTTCCAGCAACAAATTAGACAAGCTGGACAGAAAAAACAGCAAACAAATAGCAAAGAAGAACTTAGCTATGCAGAGCAGCAGGCCACAGGAATGATCCAGGGAAAAGCAAGTCCAACACTGGAACATTGACAGGAAGCCAGGATCAAAGCATTAGGTGGAGTTAAGTAGAGAAGCACCTAACGACCTCACCAGATCACCTGAGGGAGGAAACTCAGAAGCCGCAGTACCACTTCCCTCCACCAACAGAAGCTCACAGAGAGAATCAGCCGAAGTACCACTTGTGACCACAGGAGGGAACTCTGCCACAGAATTCACAACAGTACCCCCCCCTTGAGGAGGGGTCACCGAACCCTCACCAGAGCCCCCAGGCCGACCAGGATGAGCCACATGAAAGGCACGAACAAGATCGGGAGCATGGACATCAGAGGCAAAAACCCAGGAATTATCTTCCTGAGCATAACCCTTCCACTTAACCAGATACTGGAGTTTCCGTCTAGAAACACGAGAATCCAAAATCTTCTCCACAATATACTCCAATTCCCCCTCCACCAAAATCGGGGCAGGAGGATCAACAGATGGAACCATAGGTGCCACGTATCTCCGCAACAATGACCTATGGAATACGTTATGTATGGAAAAAGAATCTGGAAGGGTCAGACGAAAAAACACAGGATTAAGAACCTCAGAAATCCTATACGGACCAATGAAACGAGGTTTAAACTTAGGAGAGGAAACCTTCATAGGAATATGACGAGAAGATAACCAAACCAGATCCCCAACACGAAGTCGGGGACCCACACGGCGTCTGCGATTAGCGAAACGTTGAGCCTTCTCCTGGGACAAGGTCAAATTGTCCACTACATGAGTCCAAATCTGCTGCAACCTGTCCACCACAGTATCCACACCAGGACAGTCCGAAGACTCAACCTGTCCTGAAGAGAAACGAGGATGGAACCCAGAATTGCAGAAAAATGGCGAAACCAAGGTAGCCGAGCTGGCCCGATTATTAAGGGCGAACTCAGCCAATGGCAAAAAGGACACCCAGTCATCCTGATCGGCAGAAACAAAGCATCTCAGATATGTTTCCAAGGTCTGATTGGTTCGTTCGGTCTGGCCATTAGTCTGAGGATGGAAAGCCGAGGAAAAAGACAAGTCAATGCCCATCCTACCACAAAAGGCTCGCCAAAACCTTGAAACAAACTGGGAACCTCTGTCAGAAACGATATTCTCTGGAATGCCATGTAAACGAACCACATGCTGGAAGAACAATGGCACCAAATCAGAGGAGGAAGGCAATTTAGACAAGGGTACCAGATGGACCATCTTAGAAAAGCGATCACAGACCACCCAAATGACTGACATCTTTTGAGAAACGGGAAGATCTGAAATAAAATCCATAGAGATATGTGTCCAAGGCCTCTTCGGGACCGGCAAGGGCAAAAGCAACCCACTGGCACGAGAACAGCAGGGCTTAGCCCGAGCACAAATCCCACAGGACTGCACAAAAGCACGCACATCCCGCGACAGAGACGGCCACCAAAAGGATCTAGCCACTAACTCTCTGGTACCAAAGATTCCAGGATGACCAGCCAACACCGAACAATGAACCTCAGAGATAACTTTATTGGTCCACCTATCAGGGACAAACAGTCTCTCCGCTGGACAACGATCAGGTTTATTAGCCTGAAAATTTTTGCAGCACCCGCCGCAAATCAGGGGAGATGGCAGACACAATTACTCCTTCCTTGAGGATAACCGCCGGCTCAGACAAACCCGGAGAGTCGGGCACAAAACTCCTAGACAGAGCATCAACCTTCACATTTTTAGAGCCCGGAAGGTACGAAATCACAAAGTCAAAACGGGCAAAAAACAGCGACCAACGAGCCTGTCTAGGATTCAACCGCTTAGCAGACTCAAGATAAGTCAAGTTCTTATGATCAGTCAATACCACCACGCGATGCTTAGCTCCTTCAAGCCAATGACGCCACTCCTCGAATGCCCACTTCATGGCCAGCAACTCTCGGTTGCCCACATCATAATTTCGCTCAGCAGGCGAAAACTTCCTGGAAAAAAAAGCGCATGGTTTCATCACTGAGCAATCAGAACCTCTCTGCGACAAAACAGCCCCTGCTCCAATCTCAGAAGCATCCACCTCGACCTGGAACGGAAGAGAAACATCTGGTTGACACAACACAGGGGCAGAAGAAAAACGACGCTTCAACTCCTGAAAAGCTTCCACAGCAGCAGAAGACCAATTGACCAAATCAGCACCCTTCTTGGTCAAATCGGTCAATGGTTTGGCAATAGTAGAAAAATTGCAGATGAAGCGACGATAAAAATTAGCAAAGCCCAGGAACTTTTGCAGACTTTTCAGAGATGTCGGCTGAGTCCAATCATGGATGGCTTGGAACTTAACAGGATCCATCTCGATAGTAGAAGGGGAAAAGATGAACCCAAAAATGAAACCTTCTGCACACCAAAGAGACACTTTGATCCCTTCACAAACAAAGAATTAGCACGCAGGACCTGAAAAACTGTTCTGACCTGCTTCACATGAGACTCCCAATCATCCGAGAAAATCAAAATGTCATCCAAGTACACAATCAGGAATTTATCCAGGTACTCTCGGAAGATGTCATGCATAAAGGACTGAAACACTGATGGAGCATTGGCAAGTCCGAACGGCATCACTAGATACTCAAAATGACCCTCGGGCGTATTAAATGCAGTTTTCCATTCATCTCCTTGCCTGATTCGCACCAGATTATACACACCACGAAGATCTATCTTGGTGAACCAACTAGCCCCCTTAATCCGAGCAAACAAATCAGATAACAATGGCAAGGGGTACTGAAATTTAACCGTGATCTTATTTAGAAGGCGGTAATCTATACAAGGTCTCAGCGAACCATCCTTCTTGGCTACAAAAAAGAACCCTGCTCCTAATGGTGACGATGACGGGCGAATATGCCCCTTCTCCAGGGATTCCTTCACATAACTGCGCATAGCGGCGTGCTCAGGCACGGATAAATTAAACAGTCGACCTTTTGGGAATTTACTACCAGGAATCAAATTGATAGCACAATCACAATCCCTATGCGGAGGTAGGGCATCGGATTTGGGCTCATCAAATACATCCCAGTAATCAGACAAGAACTCTGGAACCTCAGAAGGGGTGGATGACGAAATTGACAGAAATGGAACATCACCATGTACCCCCTGACAACCCCAGCTGGACACCGACATGGATTTCCAATCTAATACTGGATTATGGGCTTGTAGCCATGGCAACCCCAACACGACCACATCATGCAGATTATGCAACACCAGAAAGCGAATAACCTCCTGATGTGCAGGAGCCATGCACATGGTCAGCTGGGTCCAGTATTGAGGCTTATTCTTGGCCAAAGGCGTGGCATCAATTCCTCTCAATGGAATAGGACACTGCAAGGGCTCTAAGAGAAACCCACAACGCTTAGCATACTCCAAGTCCATCAAATTCAGGGCAGCGCCTGAATCCACAAATGCTATGACAGAATACGATGACAAAGAACAGATCAAGGTAACGGACAGAAGAAATTTTGACTGTACCGTACCAATGGTGGCAGACCTAGCGAACCGCTTAGTGCGCTTAGGACAATCAGAAATAGCATGAGTGGAATCACCACAGTAGAAACACAGCCCATTCAGACGTCTGTGTTCTTGCCGTTCAACTCTGGTCAAAGTCCTATCGCACTGCATAGGCTCCGGTATAAGCTCAGGTAATACCGCCAAATGGTGCACAGATTTACGCTCACGCAAGCGTCGACCGATCTGAATGGCCAAAGACATAGACTCATTCAAACCAGCAGGCATAGGAAATCCCACCATGACATCCTTAAGGGCTTCAGAGAGACCCTTTCTGAACATAGCTGCCAGCGCAGATTCATTCCATTGAGTGAGCACGGACCACTTTCTAAATTTCTGACAATATACCTCTATCTCATCCTGACCCTGACAAAGAGCCAGCAAATTTTTCTCTGCCTGATCCACTGAGTTAGGTTCATCGTACAGCAATCCGAGCGCCAGGAAAAACGCATCGATATTACTCAATGCAGGATCTCCTGGTGCAAGAGAAAATGCCCAGTCCTGAGGGTCGCCGCGCAAAAAAGAAATAACAATCAAAACCTGTTGAACTGGATCACCAGAGGAGCGAGGTTTCAAGGCCAGAAATAATTTACAATTATTTTTGAAACTCAGAAACTTAGTTCTATCTCCAAAAAACAAATCAGGAATAGGAATTCTTGGTTCTAACATAGATTTCTGATCAATAGTGTCTTGAATCTTTTGTACTCTTGCCGAGAGCTGATCCACAAATGAAGACAGACTTCTAATGTCCATCGCTACACCTGTGTACTGAACCACCCAAATGTCTAGGGGAAAAAAAAGGCAAAACACAGTGCAAAGAAAAAAAATGGTCTCAGAACTTCTTTTTTTCCCTCTATTGAGAATCATTAGTACTTTTGGCTTCCTGTACTGTTATGAAAGGCAATTCAGTACCACAATGGACATAGCGGTCAGAGCACATACAGTGATCTGACAATAACCCAAAATCATAGAACGAGTTCTGAGACGTGGGAACTCTGCAGACCGCAATCCCTAATCCTCTCCAAACAACACTACAGGCAGCCGTGGATTGCGCCTAACTCTGCCTATGCAACTCGGCACAGCCTGAGAAACTAACTAGCCTGAAGATAGAAAATAAGCCTACCTTGCCTCAGAGAAATACCCCAAAGGAAAAGGCAGCCCCCCACATATAATGACTGTGAGTTAAGATGAAAAGACAAACGTAGAGATGAAATAGATTCAGCAAAGTGAGGCCCGACTTTCTTAACAGAGCGAGGATAGAAAAGGTAACTTTGCGGTCTACACAAAACCCTAAAGATAACCACGTAAAGGGGGTAAAAAGACCCTCCGTACCGAACTAACGGCATGGAGGTACACCCTTTGCGTCCCAGAGCTTCCAGCAACAAATTAGACAAGCTGGACAGAAAAAATAGCAAACAAATAGCAAAGAAGAACTTAGCTATGCAGAGCAGCAGGCCACAGGAATGATCCAGGGAAAAGCAAGTCCAACACTGGAACATTGACAAGAAGCCAGGATCAAAGCATTAGGTGGAGTTAAGTAGAGAAGCACCTAACGACCTCACCAGATCACCTGAGGGAGGAAACTCAGAAGCCGCAGTACCACTTCCCTCCACCAACAGAAGCTCACAGAGAGAATCAGCCGAAGTACCACTTGTGACCACAGGAGGGAGCTCTGCCACAGAATTCACAACAGTTAATATGCTGAATCATGATATAAGAAAATGGTGAGTCAGATAAATTCTTTTGAAATGTCTAATTACCAGTTAAAAATAAAAAAACTATTCCCATCTCTTACCTTACTTGTATATCTGCAGGATATATCATAATCTAATATATAAAGCTGAATGTGTGTGTGTGTGTGTGTGTGTGTGTGTATGTGTGTATGTCCGGGATTGGCATCTGCACCGTCGCAGCTACAGCCACAAACTTTTGCACGGTCACACGTCTGGACCCCGAGAGCGTCATAGGCTACGTTGTGAGACGAAATCTTAACCCCGCGCGTTCCAATTCACCAAACAATTTTGCCCCTATCTACAAAATGGGGAAAAAAGTGAAAGGAAAAGTGTTGGAGGCGTCGCAGCTACAGACACAAAATTTTGCACAGTCACACGTCTGGACCCTGAGAGCATCATAGGCTATGTTGTGAGGTGAAATTTTAACCCCGCGCTTTCCAATTCACCAAACAATTTTGCCCCTATCTACATAATGGGAAAAAGTGAAAGGAAACGTGTTGGAGGCGTCGCAGCTACAGCCACAAAATTTTGCACAGTCACACGTCTGGACCCCGATAGCGTCATAGCCTATGTTGTGAGGTGAAATTTTAACCCCGCGCTTACCAATTCACCAAACAATTTTGGCCCTATCTACATAATGGGGAAAAGTGAAAGGAAAAGTGTTGGAGGCAAATTGACAGCTGCCAGATGTGAACAAGGGGGACTTAAAGAATGAGAGCGATGGCGCCAAAGAGTATATACCGTACAGTTGATAAGGTGGGGCCCCGACATGGGATACTCACCACACACGGGGATATGAACACACACAAAATGCGCCACACCCTACCACGTGCATGAACACATATTACCCTCAGCACACATTTCACCACACATACACCAACCTCGCCACATAAAAGTCAAAACACAAAAGTCGGCACTCAAAACTCGCCACGCGCAGAACTCGCCACATGCAAAAACTAGGCTCACGCAAAACTCGCCACAAGTGCAAAACTCACCTCATGGAAAACTCGCCACACGAAAAACTTGCACACGCGGAAAAATTGCCACATGCACAAAAGTTGCAACACATGCAAAAGTTGCCTCACACAAAACTTGCACATACTCATAAGGCACCACACATAAAACTCGCCACGCGCAAAACTCGCCATGCGCAAAACTTGCTGCACACAACTTGCTACACTAACCTGTCACATGCAATTTGACACACAAAAAGTTGCTACACGCATGTTGCCACATGCAACTCAACACACACAACTTGACAAACGAAACTCACCCTAAAACACACACAAGTCTGGTATCCTTCAAAAATAAAAATCTGATTAATAAGCAGACAAACTATAAGAACAACAAATGTACCATATAGGAAATTCGGCAGCTGTCAGTCATATGACCTGTCTATTATGTGTATGTGTGAGCTAATATATACTGCCAGGGGGAGGGCTTCCTGTTGGCTGGGGATTTATCAGGCTGCCAATTTAGCTTACAAATACTGAGGTAAAAATACTGAGCAAATAACGTGTGAACGAGGTCTAATACAGGAGGAGATGACACACAGGTATATACTATATACAGGGGAGATGACACACAGATATATACTATATACAGGAGAGATGACACACAGGTATATACTATATAGAAACAGGAACACATGGGCTACTTGCACAGTGAACAAGTCTGTATGATCATGTTCACACACCACCAAGAAACCTGAAGACACAAACGAGAATAGTAAAACGAAAAACACTCAGTTTGAAAAAATGTTGCAGTAATCCGCAAGTGCTAGTAAAAGATGTAAAAAACAGGGTATTTGGTTGATACGTTTTTTGCAAAAAATGTATACTAAGCTGCTCTACCAATCTTCACGGTATACCCTTATCAGAGCAGTCCTAACTAATGTATGCAATCCCTATCTGATGAGTGGTGAGTGTAGACACAAGAGAACAAGACTGGGGAGTTCCACCACTCCTCTTGGGCTATCTGCACAAAAGCTGTTCTACCCTGTATGCACACATGGATTTTTCCTCTCTGAACCCTGTTCACACAGGTTATATACAGATGATCAGGTTTTTAAATACATCAGATAGGGATTGCATACATTAGTTAGGACTGCTCTGATAAGGGTATACCGTGAAGATTGGTAGAGCAGCTTAGTATACATTTTTTGCAAAAAACGTATCAACCAAATACCCTGTTTTTTACATCTTTTACTAGCACTTGCGGATTACTGCAACATTTTTTCAAACTGAGTGTTTTTGGTTTTACTATTCTCTTTTGTGTCTTCAGGTTTCTTGGTGGTGTGTGAACATGATCATACAGACTTGTTCACTGTGCAAGTAGCCCATGTGTTCCTGTTTCCATAATTGTTCTCTTGTGTCTACAAGACTGGGGAGTTCCACCACTCCTCTTGGGCTATCTGCACAAAAGCTGTTCTACCCTGTATGCACACATGGATTTTTCCTCTCTGAACCCTGTTCACACAGGTTATATACAGATGATCAGGTTTTTAAATACATCAGATAGGGATTGCATACATTAGTTAGGACTGCTCTGATAAGGGTATACCGTGAAGATTGGTAGAGCAGCTTAGTATACATTTTTTGCAAAAAACGTATCAACCAAATACCCTGTTTTTTACATCTTTTACTAGCACTTGCGGATTACTGCAACATTTTTTCAAACTGAGTGTTTTTGGTTTTACTATTCTCTTTTGTGTCTTCACATATACTATATAGAGGAGGAGATGACATACAGGTGCATATATATACAGGAGGAGATGACATACAGGTATATACTATATACAAGAATAGATGACACACACGTATATACTATATACAGGAGCAGATGACCTACAGGTATATACTATATACAGGAGGAGATGACATACAGGTATATGCTATATATAGAAGATGACATACAGGTATATACTATATACAGGAGGAGATGACACACAGATATATACTATATACAGGGGAGATGACACACAGGTATATACTATATACAGGAGGAGATGACATACAGGTATATACTATATATAGAAGGAGATGACATACAGGTATATACTATATATAAGAGGAGATGACATACAGGTATATACTATATACAGGGGAGATGACACACAGCAGGTATGTACTATATACAGGGGAGATGACATACAGGTATATACTATATACAGGAGATGACATACAGGTGTATAATATATATAAGGGAGATGACAAACATGTATATACTGAGGTGAAAATGAGAGGTGTGAGTACAAAATGAGAGGAGTGAGGGAAAATAGTGGAGTGATCAGAAAATGACAGATGTGAGGTCGAAATGACAAGTGTTAGGGGGGAATGAGAGGAGTGAGGGAGAAAATGAGAGGTGTGAGGGAGAAAATGAAAGATGTGAGGGGGAAAATGAAAGATGTGATTGGGAAAATGAGAGGCGTGATGGGAAAATAAGAGAAGTGAGGTGCTATAACTAACCACAGATATTTACTATGCCCAGGCAACGCCGGGCCCTTCAGCTAGTGTACTATATTTGTCAAAATGGTATTTAATCGCCACCAGTGCTAGATAATGGGGAATTGAGGAATATAAATTTACAACGTCACAAGTTGCAAATTTGAAGGTTGACTTCCATGCAAACTTATCAAAATCCACAAAACCGCAGATGTGTCCCTGAGAAAACCTGTCCATCAAGCCACTTGGTAAGGTTTTCATTAAGTGATCCTATGCCTGCAATGATAGGACAAAGAGGAGGTGGAAATATTCCCTTATGCAATTTGGGTAACCCATGGAAAATAACAATAGGAAAATCTGGCAACCGCCATCTGTGAATTTTGTTGGTAATGATGATGCACATTCTTAAGCCTTATTCAAACATCTAGACAATTCTAGTTTGAAGGAATCAGTAGGATCCGATCTCAACCTGAGAAAAGTGGCTGCATCATCCAGAATTGAAGCACTGCCATCACCCTTGCCAGATTGATGGGTTGTAATGTTAAGATTGCTTTGTACCTCTCTCACAGCCCCAAACTGGTAGTCATAAAAATTCTTACAATGATGTATAGACTCAGTATCAGAATGCAATTTTTTTAAATCACGTTCAACCAAGGACTGAAAAAGATCTAGGCAAGGAGCTCTTGATTGATGGGGATAGTACAACGGTTGGAGCGAATAATGTCTTGTATTTTGCAATCCTCAGATCAGTTTCACCCTCCCTACCCCATAACAGCGCATCCTCACCAAATTTTTTTCTTCAATTTTCTTTCTATCATCATCCTCTAAAACCTAGGTGCATCTTATGGTCCAGTGCATCTTATAGTCCGAAAAATACTATATCTGCTTTCGTAAATGAATTCTTAATTGCAATGTACAAAAAACTTTGATTTCTGCAGTTATTTTCTTTAGAGCTGCAACATAAAAATTTTGCAACTCTACAATGGAGAATCAGGGCTCACAAGTCTCACTCTCCACACTAAAATTAATAGGAAATACAAGGACACAGCCCCTGGAACAAATAAGTCAGGATCGCTAATTGGTGCCTCTGTGTCAATATATCTGTGTTTATTCAGAAATATGCCTGCATCATATTATTAAAAAAAAATTAAAATAGCAAAAACAAGGTTTTTTCCTAAATGTAATGTATTTTATTTATTAAAATACATACAGTAATATAATTTTTTTGGCATTTCCATGTGGGAAACAACTTTTACTTTAATTATATACACTTGAGTTAAGTCAATGGAGAACAGGGTAAAGAAAAAAAAGCATATGAGACTTGTGGATTTAGTTTGCCAGAATTAAATAAAGTCAATTAAATCCTAAAGTTTTCATGGTAAAAATACAAAAATTCACAATGTCCAGGAAAAGCCAAGATCTCATTCAGTCATATAACTTGTCTGGTCTTTAAGACATAAAATTTCCTGGCCTATAAATAGTTATAAGGAATTTATGCTAAAAACGTAAACTAAGTACTAAAGGTTTCCAGAATTTATTCGACAAGGGCACGCAGCCAAATATTTCCTTTTTCCAGGAATACAAACAATGTTTAATCCTTTTCAGGAAAGCAATGTGTAAAGTGATTAAGAAATTCCCATACCTCCATCATAGTCGTTCCTGCGAATTTGTAAATTATAGGGAAAAAAGCAAGAAAAAGAAAAATTACTCTGAAGCTGCTGACATGAGGATTAGCAGGTGCTCATTGTTCTTACTTTGGGGCCGTACTGTTTCTGTTTCTGTACACCTGTTTCACTACAACATACTGCAAATATGAGTTAAAAACAGAATGGAGCCATCGATGCTGGTCATTTTTGCTGGGGAGGAAATAGCAAGTGCACGCACTGGCCCTTTAATAGGGTGGGAACGCTAGCGTGTCCTAAGGACATGGCTGGAGGCCCGGCTGGAAGCATGCAGAGCATGGGGAAGGGAATAACTGACCGCAGCACGGGTGAGTGAAGTGACACGCTGGAGACCCTGCCTGTCAGACCATGGATCCGGCGTGGTGCTAACAATAGTATTGTGAATGCATTGTTCATGTGATTTACTAGCATAATATTCTTTCTTGTATTAATCCTGCTAAATAAATAAAGTAGCAATAGACTGTTGTTCCCTGCCTGGTGTATCTGCTGTTGCATTCTGACCACCTGCTTGTACATCTTCGGGTGCTAAATGAGTGTCTTTGGCATGCTCGAATAATATGTTAAACAGCCGCAGCACATGCAGGGACTGCTTAACAAACAGGCAATCCATGCATGTGTTGCGGCTGTCGAACAGCAGTGGGACATGCAGGCATAGGCACTCGAATATATTATTTGAGCTCGCTGAAGACACCGGTTTTGACCACGACTGTTATTGGCGTTCCTGGAATGATACCCGCATTCGAAACACCACTTGTAGTAGTTCACTCACGTGGCGGCAGAGAGGTAGGAAAAATGGGAACACCGTCTCTTTAAATCCTTGTTAGTTTATTGTCAGGCAGCATAAACCAACTAATGGGGAAACAAAACTCAGCGTCGAGCACAGACTGAACCTGTACTGCTCCAGAGCGGGATGCTGCCCGCAACATACAGACTGTGTTGCAGCATGTTGTTTTCCTTTTGTTGTTTTGCTACTGTTTTAGTCAGAAAGGCTAAAACCACATGTTCTGGGTAAAGGAAGCCACAAGCTAGCGGACAGCATCAGGCAAAATGAAGGACCTCCTCAAGCATCTGGTGAGCAGCAGCAGCAGATCGAGTTGCTTGCCGAGTCTGTTCGGAAGACCGGAAGCCCAGCCCACAAGTCATTGTGATGACATGCACGTCCGGAAGGCAGTAAGATGAGCGATGCAGAAAATGACCCCGGGTGATGATGTAGAGGCATTTCTGACTGTTTTTGAGCGGGTGGCAGAGCTAGAGAGACTGACGCCAGACCAGCGGGTAGAGGTGCTGGCCCCCCACCTAACTAGCGAGCCATAGAAGACTTATTCCAGTCAGTGACAGAGGGATCGACGTGCTAAAGGCCAGTGCCTGTATTGTGGAGACATGGGTCACTCCATTCGAGCATGTCCGGTGACGCAGGAGAAACTCCAGCAACTAGGGTCGGTAGGAGAGGCCTCCCTAGATGGTAAAGGCATCTCTCTACCCCTGACCTTTATGGTAGCCATGACAACCAGTGAATCCCAGTTTATTGAGTCAGTGTATTTGGATTCTATAGGCCGTAGTGGATTGGTTCCAATTCCCAGTTCATCTGCTCCAAAACCCTCTGGCAATAACATCAGTCGATGGGAGAACTCTTCCGGAGATGGTTCGTCTGGCTACTAAACCCCTTGAGGTCCATATTGGGATGCTTCATATTGAAAAGATAGTCTTCTATGTTCTTTCCGAAATGTCTCACGCCTTTCTCTTAGGCCTACCATGGCTACGACAGCACGAACCTGTGTTGGACTGAAGAACAGGAGAGGTGCTCCGCTTGGGAAATTCCTGTCATGGGAAGTATCTGGCTCCAGTACGTCTGAGTCTGACTAAGGCTCCGTCTTCACCAGCATTGCTGCCTGGTTTGCCATCTGCCTATTGGTCCTTTGTTGATGTATTTGACAAAAAGGAAGCAGAGACTTTGCACAGGCCGTATGACTGCCCTATCGACTTGATTCCTGGATCTACACCCTCTAGAGGCCGAATTTACCTGCTGTCCCCAGCTGAGACTCAAGCTATGTTGGACTACATTCAGTAGAATTTGGCCAAGGGGTTCATTCAGAAGTCTTCCTCTCCTGTTGGGGCAAGGTTTTTCTTCGTGAAAAAGAGAGACGGATCACTCCAACCCTGTGTAGACTAGCGGGGTCTCAACCAGATCAGGGTGAAAAATAAATTCCCTATCCCACTGATCCCTGAGTTGTTTGACCGATTAAGAGGTACCAGGACCTTCACCAAATTATATTTAGGAGGCACCTACAATCTAATCTGCATTCGCCAGGGAGACAAATGGCAGAGCTGATGCCCTCTCTCGCTCATTTCTGTCCGGGGGCCAAGAGGAGGACCCTCAATTTATCAATGAACCATGAAAGATGTTTTCTGTCACTCCAGTCAGCCTGTTGCGAATTCCCCCAAGAAAAACCCTTGCGGCTGAATCCGAGAAGGAGCGAGTTTTGTCATGGGACTATTCGTCCAAGGTAGATGGTCACGCGGTACAAAGGAAGACACTACAATTGATTTCTCGCTACTACTGGTTCACATCCATGAGGAGGGAGATCTATGCATATGTGGCTGCCTGTCTGATTTGTACCCGCAATAAAGTCCCAAGATGACTTCCTACCGGTTCTCTCCTGCCGTTACCCATACCATCTGCTCCACAGCAGTGGCAGCACATAGCAATGGACTTCATTTTTGATTTGCCAGTAGTTCCCCTCCCGGTGACAGTTCCTTCTGATGTCCCTGCATCAGTTGTACTCTCCAAGGATTTTGTAAAGTTGTAGGAGGACACCAAAGTTACTTTAGAAGCATCCTCAGCCAGTATGAAGAGACATGCAGACAAAAGGATCCTTAGTGCCCGGGTGACAAGGTATGGCTCTCGTCCAAGTATGTCCGACTGAAGGTTCCCTCTTACAAGTTGGGTCCTCGTTTTATCGGGTCTTTCCAGTTGCTGAAGCGGATCAATGAGGTTTCCTATAAACTGAAGTTGCCTCCTTCATTACGAATTCTCAATTCTTTTCACATGGCTCTGCTGAAGCCGGCCATCCTGATCCCCTTCTTCCAGGATCCCATTACCACGGACGTGCCAACTGCCTCAGATGATGTTTTTGAAGTGGACTACATCATGGCCATGAAGAGGGTGAGAGGCAAGCCATTCTTCCTGGTTGACTGGAAGGGATTTGGTCCCAAAGAGAGATCCTGGGAGACTAAGGAGAATATTCACGCACTGATTCTCCTCCAGAACTTCCTCGATGGCCTGAAGAGATCAGGGCATAAATGCTCTGACAGGCATGGTCTCAGGTGTGTCACTTCACTCACCCGTGCTGCAGTCAGTTCTTCCCTTCCCCATGCTCTGCATGCTTCCAGCCGGGCCTCCAGCCATGTCCTTAGGACACGCGCATGTGCTCCCGCCCTCTTAAAGGGCCAGTGCACGCACTTGCTATTTCCTACCCAGCCAATGGCTGTGGGACATTATGTATATATTGCTTCCTCCCCACTGGGGAGGTGCCTGAGCAACCTTCCTGTTCCACAGTATAAGTTGAGTAAAATTGTGTACCTGTCCCTGATGTACTCTGGTGCAGATCCTGCCTGCTGCACTCGGGTTCAGGTCCTGCCTGCTGCACTCTGGTGCAGGTCCTGCCTGATGCACTCTGCTGCAGATTCTGCCTGATGCACTCTGCTGCAGATCCTGCCTGCTGCACTCTGATACGAACTCTGCCTGCTGCACCATCCAATAAAATAGGAGATTTGTGGATATAATGCATGCTGCCGAATAAAGTGTGAAACCAGAAGTATCCAAAATGAAGGATAGTGGTTTTATTCAAAGCTTTTCGAAGTTCAGATGACTTCTTCCTCAGGACATAACCACGTGTATACCATGTCATATGAACATTGAAACGCGTTGAATAAAACCACTATCTTTCATTTTGGACACTTCTGGTTCCGCACTTTATTAGGCAGCACAGATTACATCCACAAATCTCCTATTTTACGATCTGTTACGGTCAATTGTTGACCTGTGGATCTGCTGCAGCTGATATCTCCAATACGATCTATACGCCATGCTATTAGATCTATCAGGTTAGTATTATCTGAATTTAAAAATTTTTTATCCATTGGATAAGACCCTATGTTTGCTGATCTCTCCTACAGTTTCTTCTTTTGCTGCACCATCCAGTCTGTCCTACTGGGTCCAGCTGCTGTGCGTCCATTGGTCTGTCCTGGAGTGGCACCTGGAATTCATCGGGAGCCAAGTCTAACCTCACCATCAGAGGCTCTAGTGAACAGTTCGGTGCTCGCTTAGTCACTCTCCTCCAGGCTCTCTGCAGTCCGTGGCACAGTGCTTCCACAAACCACGTCCGTGACAGTTATTCACAGGTAATTATATATACACAGACACATTGGTTAGTGCACAGCATGAAATATGACTTTAATGTCAGTTAAAGATTTATGAGTCAAATTCTGTCTGGCAGAGAGGTGGCAAGTGCCGTATTGGCCGGGAACAGTCACTAAGGCACCTCTGCAACTATCTGGCACCTGAGAACAGCAGCTGCTCCATCTCACTAGCTGCACATTTTCCTGAAAAAGCCTGTGAGCTCTTTCTGCTCTAGCGTCAGCCTGACTGAGTCCGGCTCACAGCCCTCCCTCTGTCCATGCCCAGTACCATAAGTCTCTACTGAAAGTGACAGCTCCTCCCACATGTCACCTCTAATCACCAGCCCAGGCTCGGGTCTCTGGCTGAATGACTTCAAGGCCTCTTCGGTACTTGACCACCAAAGAATGTCTCCTTGATCCGTATCGATGGGGCTGGTACTCGGCTGTTGACCCACATCATCTGGATTAGGAACCTTGAATGGCTTCATTCGGGTCTTTGATGCTTGACCATCAATGGATGAAGTCTGGACCTTGACTGGCATAGCTCTGGACTCCGGTGCTTAACCATCATCGTCTGAATCTTTCTGGTGCACACGGCTGCAGCCAACTATCTCGGCTGATGGAGCTGCAGCAAAAGAAACTGTCACTTCCCTTGGCGCCAAATCTACTCCCGTTTTGGTAAGCTGGACTTTTGTATTCAAGGCTGGCTTCATCACGTCACCTGACTTGGAGCACTGGCAAATTCCGTCCCTCCTGTAACCTCTCTCCTTCAGATCAGTTCCACAGGACTTTGTTCAGGCATGGAAGCAACACAGCATTGCTGCATTTTATCCCTGTGCTCCGTTCTCCTATACATGCTTGGAGAAAACCTTATCCGAGCACGTTCGCTCTTCACGAATAAGAATCTACGAGGAATAAACCCACCAGAAATGAAAATAATGCAATATCTGGCAAGGGCAGAATGATTCTCTAAGATTTAAAAGGATTTTCCACTCCAATGCAAACTGGACAGCTTAATAAATAATAGTAATTTCTAATATTTACAGTTTAGGTTTCTCTGCTAGCAAATTCAAGTGGTCACCACATGACAGCAAAAATATGCAAACGGCATTATTGTGATCACATGCAAACCTGCTTTGCATTCATTTTTCTCAATAGAAAACTACTTTAGGTATAAAGCTATGCGTCTCATTGGTCTCCGCAAAGCTATGACTATGCAGGAGATTTACTGAAAAGGAAATCCAGGGAAATGGCGCTACCACCACAGAGAGTAAATAAATAAAAGTAGCAGAGTTATGTGTTCCAATAGCAGATATTTTGATACAAATAATGACAAAAAGGTATTAAAAACACAATGTGTTTTGACTATGAACAGCCTTCATCAGGTACTTCAAACATAATGTGACATGCAACCATCTTACAATACCAGATCAAGGGGATCTCGGTCACAAAGAATTAAATGGTCCTCAGAAAAAAAAAGCATATAATTCAATAGATCAATGTGAGGACGTAGAAAAGTCAATTTGCAAAAGTATATTTTATTATTCAAGGGAAAAAAAATTGTTTGACCAGACATACAGTGAGCCAACGTTTCGGCCACAATTGGCCTTTCTCAAGGCGGTTATCTACAAAGGCATAATAATCAAAAAAATTGATGAATATATCAAACATAAAACCATAATCAATAAATGAACGCACTGGTCAAATACAAATCAGAAGTAAATAACAATGTACAGAAAGTGATACATACACAAGTATAACCACATTCGCATAAACGTATAATTATAACTCATGGAAGTAAAGCACCATATATATAGAGAGCAAAAATCCCCTCCAGCCTATTGTCAAATCGCTATAGTAGAGTCATCATAATAACATAATAATAACGTAATCTCTTGTAGTCGAAGAGAGCAATATGTAAAAAATAATATATCAAACAATACTTATATTCAATAATCCGTATATCTAGCAAGAGGAAGATAAAGAGTCCAGGGTACATCCGGTGAATGAATAAGAGTGACAGGGAAAAGGAATCCATGATTACCTGTATGGTGGTGCAAGGAGTGATACTGAAACAATAAAATAAGGTACACAACAATGAGTGCCACAGAGGTAACTGAGAAGGTAAAAGAAGCAGAATAGAATAGGAAGTACATAATACCTGGTGAAAAAAGGTATGTAGGATCCCGGATACAGCCAAAATGAGGACGTGGTGTACCGTATAACAACAACGGCGCCTTTTTATAGCGTTAGCAGTAAATGAAAACCGGAAAGAGGGCAAGCGCCCTCAGAGCCAGTGCGCACGCGCAAAATTATTGTGCTGCGCCTGTGCTATGAGAGCCAAAAGGACGGAAGTGGGGCAAAAAGGAGAAGGAACAGCTGACCGCTGCGCACTATAGGGGAACAGAGAGTGCGATAACAATACGGAGATATTGTGCTGGTGTAAAGAAGTAAAAATTACTAAGTGCCAAGTGCGTCGGTAGTAAAGCGGTGAAAAGAACACTGACCCTGTGCAAAAATAGAAATAGTAAATATATACGATATTATGATAATATATCTAGAGAGCTAATAATGAAGCAGAAAATAGGGGTATAAAAACGCTGTGCTATAAGAAAACTGTAAATATGGAGAAATATTAAGAGAGAAAAGACCCACAAACCTGTAAGGAACTGACACGCACCCAATTTGTAAGGAGCCACTGGACTAAGTCTAAAAGATAAAAGAAAAGAGATTATGATATGGTATAATAATATATACAAACAGTGTAATCTATATATATAATTGCCTAAGGGTTTTTCCGTCTGTCTGTCATTCTGTCTGTCTTTCTGTCCTGGAAATCCCGCCTCTCTGATTGGTCGAGGCCGCCAGGCCTCGACCAATCAGCGACGGGCACAGTATCGACGTAGAAATCCCGCGTCTCTGATTGGTCGAGGCCGCCAGGCCTCGACCAATCAGCGACGGGCACAGCGATGATGATGTCATAAAGGACGTAGACATCCCGCGTCTCTGATTCAGCGACGGGCACAGTATCGACGTAGATGTCATAATGGTTGCCATAGCGACGATGATGTCATAAAGGTTGCCTCGACCAATCAGCGACGGGCACAGTCTGCCACGAATTCTGTAATCATCATTGTCCATATACTACGGGGACATGCATATTCTAGAATACCTGATGCGTTTATTGATATAAACATATATAGCAAGAGGTAGATGCCCTTCTGTATATTGATGCCCAAATAAAGTAAAATTATAGAACCAAGTTCAATATAGTATACAGCAGAGAACATACTAATCCAATATGAATGTGGAATGAAAAAACGAATATTAGTAGAATATCTCATACTCCCTATTTAGGCCATTGGACTCCAAAGTTTGGAAGGTGTGGATCCAATAGGCCTCTTTCTCTTTCAATTTCAGAATTCTATTGCCTCCTCTTCTCGCCATAGGTATGCTATCAATAATTTGGTAATGTAGCTGTGCAATGTTGTGGTTGTGAGAAATGAAATGTGCCGGTATAGGTAACATTAACCTCTTGCACCGAATGGTAGATTTATGCTGGGATATGCGGTCTCTGATATGCTGGGTAGTCTCACCAACATATCCGAGACCGCATGGGCATTTAATAAAATAAATAACATAAGTAGAATCACAGCTATAAAAGCTGCCAATGGGAAACCGTTTACCTGATCTTGGATGAGTAAATGTATCACCTCTTGTGATATTAGAACATTGGAGGCAGTGCAGGCAAGGGAATGTTCCCTTCCGTGCAGAGGTGAAAAGGGTTTGTCTCATTTCAGTTTTGGAACTACCAATATCAGCTGAAACAAGGAGATTCCATAAGTTAGGTGGTTTCTTTTGACACATGAGTGGGGGAGCATGAAACTCTGGAATGTCCGGATATGATAATCCCAGTAATGGCCAATGATTATGTATGATTCTATGGAATACCCGCATAAAGGGATGGTGAGTATTTACAAAAGCCATTCTCCGTGTACTAAATCGTGATACATTAGGGAGTGAGGTATCGGAAGGAAATTTCAGAAATGTAGCAGGATAACCTCGATTTCGAAATTTAGAGGCCATATCATTTAGTCTCAAGGAGCGTTGAGAAGGGTCAGAGACAATCCGATTAATTCTCTGGAATTGTGATTTAGGAAGAGCCCTTTTTATGTGGCGAGGATGACAACTCGTGAAAAGAAGTAGGCTATTTTTGTCAGTCGGTTTGACATATAGATCCGTGGACAATGATCCATCATCATTAATGATGACTTGAGTGTCCAAAAATGCAATGGATCTCTGATCGTATTGTATTGTGAAAGTTAATTTAACAAGGCTTTCATTGATAGTATGATAAAAAGACAAGAGAGATTCAATGTCTCCACACCATATGAGAAAAATATCGTCTATGTATCTCTTCCATAGTACACAGCACTGCTGGAAGAGTGGATGTGTGTAAACAAATTTACATTCAAATTCGGCCATAAAAATATTGGCTTAAGTTGGCGCCACATTGCTGCCCATTGCAGTGCCATTTCGTTGGATAAAAACTCATCTTCAAAAAGAAAGAAGTTTTTTGTTAAAATGAGTGTAAGTAGTGAACTACAAAACCTTTTTAGATCAGGATGAAATTGGGTCGTATTATTAAGAAAACTTTCAACCTAATACAGGTTTGTGGGTCTTTTCTCTTTTCTCTTTTCATATTTCTCCATATTTACAGTTTTCTTATAGCACAGCGTTTTTATACCCCTATTTTCTGCTTCATTATTAGCTCTCTAGATATATTATCAGGAAAGCGCTGTGAAAGCGCACGGCGCCGCACTGGCGGACACAGCAATTAGACGCTGTATGGTGTGTAACGTGCTGGTAGCTAAGTCGGGCGCTAGAGAGCAATCACCCACCTTCCGCAAACAGTCATCCAATAGGGAGGGGATTGTAATGAATGACTTTCACTCACAACACACACACACGTTAACAAATGTACACTAGCGCATGGCCGTGCGGTCATGCGCAGCTTATATAGCTGCAGCACGTTCAGGACCTTCCAATAAAGGAACAATGGGAACCGCTGCAGCATCTGAGCATGTGACCCTCGATCTCCAATGGGAGATCTCACCCTGGGCATGCTCAGAAGGGAAAAAGCAGGACTTAGATCCCAAAAGCGTCTGCTCGCCGCTGCCCAGCACTGGCTTCAATGGCAGGAGCAGGCAAAGCAGCAGTAATCCTATGCACAGAGTGAGACTGAGCAAGACGCTGGGAACGACGTCTCCGCTGAGCAGACTCCACTGCGGCTGGAGAAGAATGGGAGACCGCAGCAGAGATGGTTCAAGATTCCCCCTGTGCAGAGGCGGGAACTTGACACCTAACACATGTTGTCAGTAAAGAGAAAAATCAGACAAACTGAAAATTTTGCAGTGGTCTCTTAGATTTTTCCAGAGCTGTATATATATATATATATACATATACATATATATATATATATATATATATACACATATATATATATATATATACACACATATATACATATATACACAGTTAAAACTAGAAGTTTACATGCACTATATAAAAAGACACATCTGCATATTTATCTCAATATCTGACATGAAATCAGAATAAACCTTTCCCGTTTTAGGTCAATTAGGATTATCATAATCTACTATATAAAGCTGAATGTGTGTGTGTGTGTGTGTGTGTATGTATGTATGTATGTATGTATGTATGTCCGGGATTGGCATCTGCACCGTCGCAGCTACAGCCACAAAATTTTGCACAGTCACACGACTGAACCCCGAGAGCGTCATAGGCTATGTTGTGAGGCGAAATTTTAACCCCGCGCGTTCCAATTCACCAAACAATTTTGCCCCTATCTACATAATGGGGAAAAAAGTGAAAGGAAAAGTGTTGGAGGCGTCGTAGCTACAGCCACAAAATTTTGCACAGTCACACGTCTGGACCCTGAGAGCGTCATAGGCTATGTTGTGAGGTGAAATTTTAACCCCACGCTTTCCAATTCACCAAATAATTTTGCCCCTATCTACATAATGGGGAAAAAAGTGAAAGGAAAAGTGTTGGAGGCGTCGCAGCCACAGCCACAAAATTTTGCACAGTCACACGTCTAGTCCCTGAGAGCATCATAGGCTATGTTGTGAGGCAAAATTTTAACCCCGCACTTTCCAATTCACCAAACAATTTTGCCCCTATCTACATAATGGGGAAAAAGTGAAAGGAAAAGTGTTGGAGGCAAATTGACAGCTGCCAGATGTGAACAACGGGGACTTAAAGAGTGAGAGCGATGGCGCCAAAGAGTATATACCGTACAGTTGCTAAGGTGGGACCCCGACATGGGATACTCACCACACACGGGGATATGAACACACACACAAAATGCGCCACACACTACCACGTGCTTGAACACATATACCACCCTCAGCACACATTTCACCACACATATACCAACCTCGCCACATAAAAGTCGAAACACAAAAGTCGCCGCTCAAAACTCGCCACGCGCAAAACTCGCCACATGCAAAAACTAGGCTCACGCAAAACTCGCCACAAGTGCAAAACTCACCTCATGGAAAACTCGCCACACGCAAAACTTGCACACGCGGAAAAATTGCCACATGTACAAAAGTTGCAGCACATGCAAAAGTTGCCTCACACACAACTTGCACATACTCAAAAGGCACCACACATAAAACTCGCCATGCGCAAAACTTGCTGCACACAACTTGCTACACTAACCTGTCACATGCAACTCGACACACAAAAAGTCGCTACATGCATGTCGCCACACGCAACTCAACACACACAACTTGACAAACGAAACTCGCCCTAAAACACACACAAGTCTGGTATTATCCTTCAAAAATAAAAATTAGATTAATAAGCAGACAAACTACAAGAGCAGCAAATGTACCATATAGGAAATACGGCAGCTGTCAGTCACATGACCTGTCTATTATGTGTATGTGTGAGCTAATATATACTGCCAGGGGGAGGGCTTCCTGTTGGCTGGGGATTTATCAGGCTGCCAATTTAGCTTACAAATACTGAGGTAAAAATACTGAGCAAATAATGTGTGAACGAGGTCTAATACAGGAGGAGATGACACACAGGTATATACTATATACAGGGGAGATGACACACAGATATATACTATATACAGGAGAGATGACACACAGGTATATACTATATAGAGGAGATGACATACAGGTACATACTATATACAGGAGGAGATGACACACAGGTATATACTATATACAGGAGCAGATGACCTACAGGTATATACTATATACAGGAGGAGATGACATACAGGTATATGCTATATATAGAAGATGACATAAAGGTATATACTGTATACAGGAGGAGATGACACACAGATATATACTATATACAGGGGAGATGACACACAGGTATATACTATATACAGGAGGAGATGACATACAGGTATATACTATATATAGAAGGAGATGACATACAGGTATATACTATATATAGGAGGAGATGACATACAGGTATATACTATATACAGGGGAGATGACACACAGCAGGTATATTATATATACAGGGGAGATGACATACAGGTATATACTATATACAGGAGATGACATACAGGTGTATACTATATATAAGGGAGATGACAAACATGTATATACTGAGGTGAAAATGAAAAGGTGTGAGTACAAAATGAGAGGAGTGAGGGAAAATAATGGAGTGATCGGAAAATGACAGATGTGGGGTCGAAAGAGGAGTGAGGGAAAATAGTGGAGTGATCGGAAAATGACAGATGTGAGGTCGAAATGACAAGTGTTAGGGGGGAATGAGAGGAGTGAGGGAGAAAATGAGAGGTGTAAGGGTGAAAATGAGAGATATGAGGGGGAAAATGAAAGATGTGATTGGGAAAATGAGAGGCGTGATGGGAAAATAAGAGAAGTGAGGTGCTATAACTAACCACAGATATTTACTATGCCCAGGCAACGCCGGGCTCTTCAGCTAGTCTACTATATAATTGTCTAAGGGTCACTTCCTTCTGTCTGTCTGTCACAGTTATTCATTCACTGATTGGTCTCGCCAGCTGCCTGTCATGGCTGCTGCAACCAATTAGCAATGGGCACAGTCCGGAAGAAAATGGCCGCTCCTTACTCCCTGCAGTCAGTGCCTGTCGCCCGCATACTCCCCTCCGGTCACCGCTAACACAGGGTTAATGCCGGCGGTAACGGACCACGTTATGCCGCGGGTAACGCACTCCGTTACCGCCGCTATTAACCCTGTGTGTCCCCAACTTTTTACTATTGACGCTGCCTATGCAGCATCAATAGTAAAAAATGTAATGTTAAAAATAATTAAAAAAAAAACACCTGCTATACTCACCTTCCGTTGCAGCTCGTGCCGGCCGCCATCTTCCATTGCAGGTTCTGGTGGCAGAAGGACCTGCCATGACATCACGGTCATGTGACCGTGACATCATTACAGGCCCTGCGCGCCTGTGCTACAAAGACCTGCCATGACGTCACGGTCATGTGGCCGCGACGTCATCACAGGTCCTGCGCTAATACCAACCCTGGGACCGGAACCTGCCGTGGACTACAAGGGCTCCCATGGAAAGGTGAGTATATGTTTATTTTTTATTTTTTCACCTGTGACAAACCTGGCTGGGCAATATACTACGTAGCTGGGCAATATACTATGTGACTGGCCAATATACTACGTGGCTCTGTGCTGTATATTACGTCACTGGGCAATATACTACATGGCTGCGCAATATACTACGTCACTAGGCAATATACTACGTAACTAGCAATATACTACATGGCTGGGCAATATACTACGTCACTGAGCAATATACTACGTGGGCTGTACAATATAATACGTAGCTCGGCAATATACTATGTAACTGGGCAATATACTATGTGGCTGGGCAATATACTACGTGGCTGGGCAATATACTACGTGGCTGGCCAATATATTACGTCACTGGGCAATATACTACGTGGGCTGTGCAATATAATACGTAGCTCGGCAATATACTATGTAACTGGGCAATATACTATGTGGCTGGGCAATATACTACGTGGCTGGGCAATATACTACGTCACTAGGCAATATACTACGTGGCTGGCCAATATATTACGTCACTGGGCAATATACTACGTGGGCTGTGCAATATAATGCGTAGCTCGGCAATATACTATGTAACTGGGCAATATACTACGTGGCTGCACAATATACTACATCTCTAGGCAATATACTACGTAACTGGGCAATATACTACATGGCTGGGCAATATATTACGTGACTGGGCAATATACTACGTGACTGGGCAATATACTACGTGGCTGGGAAATATACTACGTGGCTGGGCAATATACGTCACTGGGCAATATACTACGTGGCTGGGCAATATACTACGTGGCTGGGCAATATACTCCATGGCTGGGCAATATATTACGTGGCTGGGAAATATACTACGTGGCTGGGCAATATACTACGTCGCTGGGCAATATACTACATCGCTGGGCAATATACTACGTGGCTGGGCAATATACTACGTGGGCTGTGCAATATACTACGTGGACATGCATATTCTAGCATACCCGATGCGTTAGAATCGGGCCACCATCTAGTTACTAATATTTACCAAATGCCAGAATAATGAGAGAGAATGTTTTAAGGCATTTTGATTACTTACTGCAAAGTCAAAAGTTTACTTACACTAAGATTACTATGCCTTCTAGGATCATTGCCTAGACTATCTGTAGGAGAAATGAAACTCAAAATCTATTTGTTAAAAAAAGTCATTATATAGTAATTAAAGGGTTATTTCCCTCTCAGCCATTCATGGCTGAGACAGGAATGTCTATCACTCTGTGACAACCACAGAATGGAGTGGCCCTATGATGTTGTTTCTGTATCTCGTATTCACTTCTATAGGAGTTACGGAAACACAGTAGCACAGCCTCCTCTGCAGACCGATGGCCCTCTGACGGCCTGTGCATAAAGGTGAATGAGATGGGTATAACCCTTTGAAGGGGTATTCTGGCTCAGCTCACTTACACATCAGGAAGTGGGCAAAATCAGTAACATTATGTCATCGGCCCCACTTTCAGATGTAGAAAAAATCAGCAAAGCCGGAATACCCCTTTAAACTCCATTTTTCTTTTTATTGCATGAAATCTGCCTTTGTTGCTTTATGCCATTTTCAGAGACATGCACAGAATAACTTTACATAAAGCCTTCATAGTTCTGATGCCAAGGAAATAATAACTGTGTGAGGATGTTGTAATTCCTATTCATATCTGGATGTTGATAACACATTATATACCATGACAGATATTCTATACACTCAAAGATTATGACTTTTTCACATCATACATTTGGATTCCCCACATTGCTTACTTTTTTCAGTCGTATTGATGATTAGTGAAGCCTGACAAGAGCAATGTGCATTAAACTACTTTGAAGAGGACTTGTGTCTTTCCTGACATGCCTGTTTTAGTAATAACTCGTATTTGTCACAAAATAATACTTCTGGAGCATCTTTTATTAGATCTCTGCATAGCACCATTCCTATATTATTCCTCCTGAAAATTTAAATAAATTGTCAACTGGGTGTTTCCATAACTTTTGTGTAAGGGGTGTGTCCATACAAAGACTGATAGTAGCAGCAGTGTTTGGACAGTGTCAAATTATATAGAGACACGCCCTCAATTGGTAACACCTAGTTATCAGTTTATTCACAAATTTGTACTGTGAGTAATAGAGGAACAGCACAATCCAGAGTTATAAGGACAGGCCATTTAGAATTGCCTGGAATGCTGACAGAGCGTCCTGAAGAACAAACTATTTTTTCAATGTCTGCCTGAAGCTACAGGCTCAAAAGGCTGCCTCGACAGAATCTGGCAGACTCCAGAAAAATCCCAATACCTTTTAACCCCTGTACAGGGATCTGGTTTTACAATAGGACCCAGTGGAATTCTACCATGGATGGTCTGCCGTCCAGAGGTAGTAATGCTCGCCAAGCAGGGTCAGAGCCAAGAGGTCACATTAAGAACAAAATCAGGATCCTTCAGAATAGTCAGAAACAAGCCAGGGTCAAAACACGAATAAACTAAACAAACAAGGAGGAGAAGACGAACACCTATCCAGGGAAACGCTAAGCTATATGTGGCAACTTCCAGCAGCAAGCTGGAAGCTTTAGTAAGATGTGGTGCTCTCCAATTGGCAGAAGCAGGACGATAACTTCAGCTGGAAACAAACATATCCATACTGCTACAGGTTCCAGCCACTCTAACCTTAGGGGCTTGACAGAGCTTGTCATTCAGAGCTTCTGGTTATGATGTTTCTATCACCAGTGCCACCAGCAGAGTGAATACAGCGGTGCCTGGATAAGCAATCAGTAGGAAACAGACAGCATGCAGATGGTTTATGAGTGCTCAATCAAAAATTGTAAGTTAAACCGTGTTAGGACTGGCGGAACGCACCAAGAAAGATGATATAGATGCGTTCGCAGTCCGGGGTCCACCGTGCAGGCGAAACCCGCTGCTAGTAAATGACAGACTATATGGCGGTACTAAAAGTATAAACACGCGGGTTAAACCTCACCCCACGTGAAGAAAGCGATCCTGTTAAGTCACAGGACCGCGGTACCGCACATAGAGAGCGAGCAAGTAGTCAGCGAACTTAACCCCAAAAGGGATTGAAGTCCGATTAGACCCTTGCTGGCACAACACCGCAACTGGGTGTGAAAAGAACCTTAGCAGTAATATAAGAGCACAAGAGTGCGTGCGATGCCGCACTGACGGACGCCACTAACCACCCAGGCTTGGGTATGGAAAGCGCAAGGCAAGCGCACGGCGCTGTACTGGCAGGCACAGCTAAAGGACGCTGTGATGTGTGTAACATACAGATGGATAGTCGGGCGCTAGAGAGCTACCATCATCCGCAAGCAATCAACAACTCTAGGGAGGGATATTTAGGAGCTTTCATCCATCGACATACATCCATCTACACACACACATAATAATTGTACACTAGCGCATGGCCGTGCGGTCATGCGCAGTTTATATAGTTGCAGGACAGGAAGTGGCCACAGAAACTTTGCCCTTCCAAGACCTGCCAAGAGGACCAATGGAATGCGCTGCAGATCCAGAGAACATGAACCTCGATCTCCAACGGGAGATCTTGCCCTGGGCATGCTCAGTGTGCGCAAATAAGGACTTAGTCCCAGAGAAGTCCGCTCGCTGCTGACCAGCACTGACTTTAATGGCAGGAGCTGAAGAAGCAGCAGTAACTCTCTGTACAGAGCGAGACCGAGCAAAACGCTGGGATCAACGTCCCTGCTGAGCAGACTCCACTGCGGCTGGATAGGAATGGGAGACCGCAGCGGAGACGGCCCGAGATTCCCCCTGTGCAGAAGTGGGAACTCGAGACCTAACATTACCCCCCCTCCTAGGGCCTCCCCCTCCTTGGGCCTCGCTACGCTCGAAGGCAGCAATGAGCTGTGGGGCCCGAATGTTTTCAGCAGGTTCCCATGACCTGTCCTCTGGGCCATAACCCTTCCAATCCACCAAATAGAACTTTTTGCCGCGTACCACCTTGCACCCCAAATTAGCATTCACCTCATAATCGTCCGTAGAGGAACCCGATGTCCCGGCAGATGACTCAGAAAACCGGGACATGTATACGGGTTTCAAGAGGGACACGTGAAAGGTGTCGGTGATACCCAAGCGTGGAGGAAGAGCCAGACGGTAGACCACGGGATTAACCTGTTCGAGAACCTTGAAGGGACCCAAGTAGCGAGGAGCAAACTTAGTGGACTCAACTCGCAGCCTGATTTTATGGGCGGAGAGCCACACCAAGTCGCCAGGGGAAAAGGTCGGAGCGGGGCGCCGATGAACATCGGCGGAGGACCTCATTCTTTCCTTGGAGGCCTGAATGGCATCCTGAGTGCGGTCCCAAATGACCCGTGCCTCCACAGCCCAGTCTGCCACCCTGGAGTCAGCGGAAGACACAGGCATGGGCACAGGAACACGCGGATGCTGGCCGTAATTTAAGAGGAATGGAGTCTGACCGGTGGAGTCAGCTACGGCATTGTTAAGTGCAAACTCTGCCCACGGTAGCAAGGATGCCCAGTCATCCTGCCTGGCAGAAACAAAATGTCGCAGATATGTGACCAAGGTCTGGTTGGCCCTTTCAACCAACCCATTCGTCTCTGGATGATATGCCGAAGAGAGATTTAACTCAATACTGAGTAGACGACAAAGCTATCTCCAGAATCGAGACGCAAACTGGGGACCCCGGTCACTAACAATTTTGTCTGGCATACCGTGTAGGCGAAAGATATGCTTGATAAACAAGACAGCCAACGCCCGTGCAGATGGTAGCCGTGGAAGATGCACCAAATGTACCATTTTAGAAAAATGGTCGGTGATCACCCAGATAATGGTGCAGTTACGAGACTTGGGCAAGCCCACCACAAAGTCCATCCCGACCATCTCCCAGGGCCTGTCCGCCACGGGCAGAGGATAAAGCAAACCAGCTGGCCGTTGCTGAGGAGTCTTGTTCCTGGCGCAAGAGACACACGCCCGAACATACTCCGCGACATCACGGGCCATATGCGGCCACCAGTATGTCCTCGCCAGTAACTCAGATGTCCTTTTAGTACCAAAATGTCCACCCACCCTGGACGAGTGCGCCCAAGAAAGAACCTCCGGTCGCAAACTGGATGGAACAAAAGTCTTGCCCGGGGGCACAGACTCCAGCGAAACCGGAGCCACAGTTCTCAAGCTCTCGGTGGGGACAATAAGCCGAGGCTCCTCCTCCTCCTCCGCAGATGACACAACGGAGCGAGAGAGAGCATCGGCCCGAATGTTCTTCTCCCCAGAAAGGAAATGGAGGGTGAAATGAAACCGGGAAAAGAACAAGGACCATCTGGCCTGGCGAGAATTCAACCGCCGAGCTGTCTGCAGGTACACCAAATTTTTATGGTCTGTGAAGACTTGGAAGGGAAAACGTGCTCCCTCCAAGAGATGTCTCCACTCCGAGAAAGCCAACTTCATGGCTAGCAACTCCCTGTCCCCGATGGAATAATTCCTCTCTGCTGGTGCGAAGGTCTTGGAGAAAAAGAAGCAAGGATGCTTCCGACCTTGAGCATCCTTTTGGAAGAGGACTGCTCCAGCACCAACAGAAGAGGCATCCACCTCCATGATAAATGGCTTATCAACATCGGGGCGATGTAGAATGGGAGTGCTAGCGAAGTGTGACTTTATAGAGATAAAGGCCTTGGAGACCTCTTCAGACCACAATTTGGGATTTGCCCCCTTCTTGGTGAGGGCAACCAAGGGAGCTACCAAAGTTGAGAAGTGCGGGATGAACTGGCGATAATAATTGATGAATCCCATAAAGCGCTGCACCGCTTTAAGAGAATGGGGTTCCTGCCAGTCCATCACAGCCTGTAGTTTGGCAGGATCCATAGCCAATCCCTGGGCTGAGATGATGTAGCCTAGGAAAGGTAAGGACTCCTGCTCAAACATACACTTCTCCAACTTGGCATAGAGGGAGTTTGCCCGTAGGAGGTGGAAGACTTTGCTAACATCTCTCCGGTGGGAGTCAATATCTGGAGAGTAGATGAGAATATCATCCAGATAGACTACGACCGAAGTGGTGAGCATATCCCGGAAGATGTCGTTCACAAAGTCTTGGAAAACGGCTGGGGCATTACAGAGCCCGAAGGGCATCACCAGATATTCATAGTGCCCATCCCTGGTGTTAAACGCCGTCTTCCATTCGTCCCCCTCACGGATGCGAATCAGGTTGTAAGCACCCCGCAGATCTAATTTAGTAAATACCCTTGCTCCCCGAAGCCTATCGAATAGCTCGGATATCAAAGGCAAAGGGTATTTATTCTTAACGGTGATGGCGTTAAGACTCCTGTAGTCTATGCATGGACGCAATTCCCCATTCTTCTTCTGCACGAAGAAGAATCCTGCCCCAGCAGGTGACACTGACTTCCTGATGAACCCTCTTGCCAGATTTTCCTGGATGTACTGTGACATTGCCTCCGTCTCCGGGAGAGATAGCGGATAGACTCTACCCCGGGGAGGCTCAGCACCAGGCAAGAGGTCAATAGGACAATCATAGGGGCGATGGGGCGGAAGGGTCTCCACCGCCTTTTTGGAGAACACGTCTGCATAAGACCAATACTGCTTGGGGAGAGAGGATAGATCTGCGGGTACCTCTGTTGTAGCAACCTGAACGCACTCCCTCTGACACCTACCCCCACAAGATTCACCCCATCCCAGAATTCTGCCTGAGGACCACTCGATATGAGGAGAGTGGTACCGTAGCCAAGGTATTCCCAACAGGACCTCATCAATTCCTTCTGGAATGACGAGCAGAGAAGTGATCTCCTGATGAGATGGCGACATGGACAGAGTAAAAGGGATGGTCTGGTGTGTTATCTGTGAGGGCAGTGTCGACCCATTCACCACTCGTACCGTTACAGGTTGAGCTAGCATAACCAGGGGTATTGTGTGACGTTGGGCGAAGGCAGAAGACATAAAATTGCCCTCCGCCCCAGAATCCATGCAGAGCTCTACCGAGTGGGAGAATGAGCCTATAGTAATTGTCCCCTTAAAGGACAATTTAGAGGCAAACGTCGCCGTGTCTAGTGTACCTCGACCGCTGAGGACATCTGGTGGCTAGATGTCCTGACTGCTGGCAAACATGACAGACCCTGAGTGCACAAGCGGTCCGGGACTTAGATCCCGCTTGTGACACTTCTCTGGCCTCATGTGACTCAGGAACCAGGACCGGAGATTCCAGAGGTTTGGCGAAAGTAGGAGCCAGCCGAAACCTCTGCCTACACTGGGCTCGCTCTAACCTCCGCTCGTTAAAACGGAGATAAATTCGAGTAGAGACGGTTATTAACTCCTCCAGTGTGGCAGGAATCTCCCTAGTGGCCAGAGCGTCCTTTACGTGATCAGCCAAGCCCCTCCAAAATATGGGGATAAGAGCTTTATCCGACCATTCCAGCTCAGATGCTAAAGTGCGGAATTGGACGGCAAAATGACTGACCAAGGACTCACCCTGAGTTAATGCCAGCAGTTGAAGCGCAGTATCATGGGTGACTTGAGGTCCTAAAAAGACCTGTTTCAGAGTGCTTAAAAACAGCGGAGCACTCTGCACCACATGATCGCCACGCTCCCACAGCGGCGTAGCCCATTCCAACGCCCTGTCCGACAATAGAGATACAATAAATCCCACCTTAGCCCGCTCTGTGGGGAAGCGTGCAGCCAGGAGCTCAAGATGAATAGTGCACTGACTCACAAATCCCCTACAAAATTTGCTATCACCAGAAAATTTTTCTGGCAGCGGGAGGCGAGAAAATGTCGGAACAGGGGTGGCAATGGACAAAGTTGCTGCAGCCACGCTGGCAGCCTGTACAGCAACTGCGGTAACATCCACAGCTGAGGTTGCGCTCTCGAGAGCCGCCAACCTACCCTCCAGCTGCTGGATATACCGGAGGGATTGCTGTTTGTCTGTCATCACTAGCCAGACCCTGGCGCTAGTGTAATGTTAGGACTGGTGGAACACACCAAGAAAGATGATATAGATGCGTTCGCAGTCCGGGGTCCAACGCGCAGGCGAAACCCGCTGCTAGTAAATGACAGACTACATGGCGGTACTAAAAGTATAAACACGCGGGTTAAACCTCACCCCACGTGAAGAAAGCGATCCTGTTAAGTCACAGGACCGCGGTACCGCACATAGAGCGCGAGCAAGTAGTCAGCGAACTTAACCCCGAAAGGGATTGAAGTCCGATTAGACCCTTGCTGGCACAACACCGCAACTGGGTGTGAAAAGAACCTTAGCAGTAATATAAGAGCACAAGAGTGCGTGCGATGCCGCACTGACGGACGCCACTAACCACCCAGGCTTGGGTATGGAAAGCGCAAGGCAAGCGCACGGAGCCGTACTGGCAGGCACAGCTAAAGGACGCTGTGATGTGTGTAACATACAGATGGATAGTCGGGCGCTAGAGAGCTACCATCATCCGGGAGCAATCAACAACTCTAGGGAGGGATATTTAGGAGCTTTCATCCATCGACATACATCCATCTACACACACACATAATAATTGTACACTAGCGCATGGCTGTGCGGTCATGCGCAGTTTATATAGTTGCAGGACAGGAAGTGGCCACAGAAACTTTGCCCTTCCAAGACCTGCCAAGAGGACCAATGGAATGCGCTGCAGATCCTGAGTACATGAACCTCGATCTCCAACGGGAGATCTTGCCCTGGGCATGCTGAGTGTGCGCAAATAAGGACTTAGTCCCAGAGAAGTCCGCTCGCTGCTGACCAGCACTGACTTTAATGGCAGGAGCTGAAGAAGCAGCAGTAACTCTCTGTACAGAGCGAGACCGAGCAAGACGCTGGGACAGACGTCCCTGCTGAGCAGACTCTACTGCGGCTGGATAGGAATGGGAGACCGCAGCGGAGACGGCCCGAGATTCCCCCTGTGCAGAAGTGGGAACTCGAGACCTAACAAACCGCACCTTATATAGCCAGGGTCCTACAGGACACT
The DNA here is from genome assembly GCF_032444005.1 of Ranitomeya imitator. Lineage (NCBI taxonomy): Eukaryota > Metazoa > Chordata > Amphibia > Anura > Dendrobatidae > Ranitomeya > Ranitomeya imitator. The sequence continues at coordinate 67,320,351 of NC_091283.1, forward strand.
ATTTAGGACGCACGTCACAACCAGGGAGTTCATCCCGGAAGAAAGTCCATACCAAGTGGTAGAAAAGACAGCACCTAAAACGTTGGTGAAAATAAAAATCACATTTTAATCCGCCTCCTGTGGCAACGTTTCGATCCAACATATCTTTCTCAAGCAGTTTCTGAGTGCTGTCTGATTTTTATTTTCTAGGACCCAGAAACTCGCATTGGCGATTTTGATCGGCGTCTCAGTTGAATATTGAATAAGTTTCAATGATTTTAATTTTCAAAACACCCAAACTTTTGAAAAGCCCCATAGACCATCAAAGGTTTGGACCCGTTGAAGTGCTGAGGCACGAAACGGCCGTTGTCCGTTTTTTTCACATCCCTCCCTGCACGTTTTGTATTATGTCCGAATAAACATTTGTGACTATCATATACGGGTAAGTGCACTTCTTTTCTACCCCTTTTTTTTGGACCATCATAGGTACGATTTCAATCTTTGATAAACGTAGACTGAAGTCTTCATGAGCTCTGTTATGATTGCCATGATGGAATTTTAGAGATTAGGAAAGATATTCTGCTTTTTTTTTTACCAAACACAGAGCAATTATTAACCATTTTGGCCGAGTTGGTTGTTCCTTCTCAACCCTTTTCAAGAATTGAAAAAAGTGTCCCCTTCTTCATAACGCAGATAGTTATTTTTTAGGGTATGACCACACAATATGCAGATCTTCTGCTTTAGGACTGGCAAATCCACATCAACATCTGCATCTTTCACATGGATTATTCCCAACATCACACACTGTTTACATTACATTGGGGAAAGTATTTTGTGAAAATTAGCAACAGTTTTGCATATATATTCTACACAGATGTCGGGAGCTCTGGAAATAGGAATTAATCAAACATTGTTTTTTAGCTTGATCATATTGTGGATGTCATGTTAATTTGTGCCAGTCTCATGCATCGTTATAACCAGAGCAGTAAACCTCTCTTACCTCTTTCTCTTAAGTCGAGTACTGGAACAAAAGGCAACTGCATTTATGTAGTGATGGATGATTTATACCAGCAGAATACCATTCTAGGCCATGTATTGGCATGTGGATGGTGCTTCATTTTTTCCATCTTGTCTGTCCACTTGTTTCCAAACTAGACAGAGTTATAGGGAGGATTTCCTTCATTCAGGTCACAGATCTAGTTTTGCTGACCCATGTAATTGTCAAGCGATATTTGGATTTAAGCACCTCGATTCAATTCAATTGATATTGGAAGATCTCTCTACTAAGGAGATATATGTTAACTTATAGTATTTGGAGACCTATAATTGTAATTCATCTCTACCTACAACTAATTGCAAAGTGAGCAATGTGTTTTACAATTGGGTTGCAATGCTGAAATCTTCGGTCTTGCATTTGGACATTACGAGGAAAATTTGTGATTGTGCTCTCCATAGCATTTCCACTTCAGATATAGTGATGACCACAATTGTGAAAACATTGGCGGCTTCCTGCCTGAAAAAGTATCATGGATCTACCACCAATATTATCTTCTGGCACGTCATATCAGATAAAATAGGGACTACCAGTAAAAAGAGTACATATTTCTCAGCTTGGCCTTATCAGGACGTCGCTGTGGTTTAGAATGTTTGGAAATTCCAACATTTTAAATATTTACTCATTGTGAAAGCAAAAAGATAACAGAGCCACATCACACATCATACTTAGCTGCTTTTAAGCCTGATTTATTAGTTATTAGCGATGAGCGAGCACTAAAATGCTTGAATGCTCGGCACTCGAATCAAGAAGGTTGAATACACAGACGGGCTCGATTCGAGTAATGAGAATAATGGAAGTCAACGGGAAATTGCTGAAATGGATGGAAACAATGCTCAAATGTAATGGAAACAGCATGTGGAAGATGCCTGGATGCATCTCTGAATCCCAGGTCGCTTCTGGAAACAATGTTGTTAGAGTATTACGTCACTTTTACGGAGTGCCAATTAAACATCCAAAACTGAAGATTAAATGGATTTGATAGGAAAAAATGTTTAAAAAACATTGTTTATTATAATGACAGGTATATAAGGCAAAATTAAAAAGAGAAAAAAAATGCCTTCTCCAGGCCTTAAGCTATGTTCATGGGTAGCATTTTTTCTGTGTTGTACCTTCTCATTGCTTTGAATGGTGTAAAAATGACCAGGGATGCTACATGTCCCTGATGGCACACTGGCTAAACCTTGTGGAGGCCATAACTGAGTCGGACACTGGGAAGGCGCACGTGCTACCGATGCCAAGGATTGCATGCCCTGGATCCATCAGGGTTTTCCCCATCTCCTCCACCAGTTCCACACCCTTCTCCTCCTAATCCTCCATCTCTGAATTTTCATTCAGAGCACGTAGTCCATATCAGTCGCAAGCTGAAAGCACTGCAGCACTGCCTCAGTGAAGCAGCAACAGGCTCTGCTGAAAGTAATTTGTTTAGGTGACAAACAGCACAACACCACACAGTTGTTAAATGTATAACACAGCAGACAAAGCTGTGAGTTTTGCTGCTGAACCTACAACCAGGCATGGTCATATGTGATAATGGCCATAACCTGGTGGTGGCTCTGAAATTTGGTAAGCTCACACATGTACCATGCTTGGACCACATGCTCATCTTAGTGGTTCAGTGGTTTCTGATAATCTATTAAGATTTGCCTGAGCTACTTGTGAAGATAAGTCGTGTGTGCACCCATTTTTAAAAAAATTTACAGCTGCCGCCAGTCTTGCAGTGCTGCAGTAGCGCTTTCAAGTGCCAGGTCACCGACTAGTGTGTAACGTGACCACATGCTTCAACATCACATTACACATGTTGGCAAGACTTTGTGAGCAGCAGAGGGCAGTAGTTAAATACCAGCTACAACATGTCCATCTGTATTCTGTCAGCCTCCATGCAGAACAACTTACGAGAGTGTGCATGTATGTCTGAAATTTGTGAAGTTCTCCAAAAGCTTTGAGGAATCAAATTAGATAGTGAATGGTGATGACGCCATAATCTGAATAATCATCCCTTCTCTGTGTTTACTCAAAAGCTTGCTGCTCACAATTTAAGAGGATGCTTTGCATGTGGTTAAAGTGGAGATTAAGGAAGAGAGTACACATTGTAATTGTACACAATAAGGGGAGAAGGGGATGAAGAGAGGTATCAGTCCTCTCCTGCTTCAACAACCGGTCATACATGATGTTATAGTCCCTGAGCAAGTTGTGGACCAGCTAACATCGTGCTGCATGGACATCTTCTCCTAGTTCATGACCAGATGTTTTCTGGCCAGCCACAAAGTATCCTTAACAGAGTTGATAAGGAGCCAGTCCTCCTGAATAGCCCGTTATGGTATGTTCCCCGGGAAATAGTCCGTAAAGCACTGAAGTGTGCTTTAACTTTCTTCTGGGGACAAAGAAACCTAGCTTCCTGTTCCACTTTGCAGGGTGGCACAGGACACCACACGAGAAGCCAAAACAGTGCGGACAGGTTGTTTGGTTGGATGGCAGATAATGCTTCCAGTGTGTTTCCCACCACTACACTGTTTTTCACACAGTCCAGTCTCTCTAATCAAGCGCCTGGACAACATAATTCTCACCCTGATTCTCCTTCCTCCCACCTTGAAGTAATCCACAATCGGAATATTCCGAGGAGATTTTTACATTTCCATTTATTGATTGTGGCCTCTCACCCTGCACATTTCAATAGAGATATGAGGAGATTGTGTAAAATAAAGCCCAAATATTTCAGCAGCCATGGTCAGAAGAAGACAATGCTGGAGAATGGCAATTACTGTCTCTAGAGGTAGATGATGATGAGACACAGTTGCTAACAAGTGATGTTGTTAAATCAACAAGTCAGGAGGATTACAGTGTGGAAGGGTAAGATGAGGTGATTGACCATGAAGTTAACCTGGGAAGGGTGGCATGCAGAGCGAGGCCAGCAGTGCAGAGGGGGAGAGATCCGCAGCACCACAACAGGCAGGAAGTGGTAGTGGGGTAGCCAGAGAGAGAAGGATTGCAACTGTTCCCCAGAGCACCCAAATGCAGCAAGTTCCCCAGTCAAGTGACAGGTGTTCCTTGTTTTTATGGTGTATTCTCATGTACCTCTTTCCACCTCTTTCCTTGTCCTCCTCCACCATATCAGCAGGGTAATGATGCAGCCCTGGCTCCAAATTTTTAGAGGGTCAAAAGGCCCTTGCTAAAAATTGTTACATCTGGCTCATGACTCTCTTTCATAGCTGAATGTGGCTCTCAAGGTCAGAAAGGTTGGTAACCTCTGCTATAAAAGGACTGTATGCCTCTAATCCAAAACTACACCACCTCCAGCAGCTATTCCTACACTGAATGCAGGTAACAGCACTATTAATAGGGAAAATATTAGATGTAGCCCTAAAAGGACTGTTGTTTTTAGGTTGCAGCATCAGTACACCCATAGAAAGACTGTAAAGCAATAAACCCTGCCTACATGCTTCGAATATAAAACTAGCACTTCTTCAGCAACCCTGCACTGTGTTTGAGTATCTTGAGTACTGAGTTGTAATGGACTATGAGAATGCAGGGCATAATGATGCAACCATATCCTGGAAAAAAAAGCTGAACAACAAGGATGTTAATTTCTGTAGCCAGCAGTGTGCAGGAGAAGGTGCTGTTGTAGTGATAATGCCAGCGTCCTTGTATAGCTCTCCTCATACTCATCACCCCGGCTTCACATCATGGTCCTTGGCATGCTGCTTGCTTCCTCCGGTCTGTGCAGGCCGCATATCAAGGCAGCATGCCTAATGTGTGCACACTCCCCTGTTCTAAAAGGGGTAATGTCACTTCCAAAAATACCCTCAGTTTATAGCTGGGAGACATCTAGTATAAAAGGCACCTACCAAAACTGTGAGGTGCCTAAGCAATGTGGACCCATTAGTGAGTTTTTTATGCAGCTATTGTGTTGCCAGGTCCAAGTCCTAGTACCTGAGTCCCTTGGTCCTCGGGTGGCCAAGGTGTGAACCCGAACCCCTGGTCCTTGTGTTGCCAGACCCTGAACCCGAACCCCTGGTCCTTGTGTGGCTGTATACAAACCATTCCATCAGTACTAGAACCTGTCAAAGACTGTTCCAAGATCCAAATTTAGCCCTGTCTGTGAATATTTCATTATCCATTCTGTTTGAGGATCCAGATCCCGTGCAGTCTGAAGAGAATTCATATCCTGTCTCATCCAGATATCATCATGTCAGCGTACGTGGTTCTTGGGGTCAGTAGCCGCAGTACCGAGGACTGCCTAGGAGTGGTACCTGCAGATAAAGCCTGACTCAACCATCAGTAGATCCAGTGAACACCATGCCCCTTCCACGGTAAGCCCGGACCTGTGGCACAGATGATCCACAAACCATGTGTGCCACCTGTGGGCGTGACAGCCATTATCAGTGTACGCTGTTGTAAGTGCAGTGCCACAACACTGCTAGGAATAAACTTCTAGGAGGGTACTCTAAGGCAGTGTTCCCCAACTCCACTCCTCTAGAGCCACCAATAGGTCATGTTTTCAGGATTTCCTTAGTCAGGTGATGGAATTATTGTCTATGCAGGTACTATAATTATTACCTGGGAAATGCTAAGGAAATCCTGAAAACATGACCTGTTGATGGCTCTAGAGGAGTGGAGTTGGGGAACATTACTCCAAGGCAATGATTGGCGTTAGAAGTGGAATGTGCATTGAAACAGCATGGGGTGTCTTACAGAGCTCCTGTGGCCTGTGAGAAAATAGTTCTAAGCTTGTCTTCTAAGGAATCAAAGGTATGAAGGAAATTTTGGTGCAAATGATAGAATTGTCTCAACCATTTTAATAGAACATTGAACTTTTTGCTATTAAAAGGAGCAAAACAAGTTAAAGACAAAACTGAAGAGCATTTTTTATTTCATGCATAAATCATTGACCATTGCACGATTTTGCAGAATTTGGAGCAAAAAAAGCCAACTGAAATCACAGGACAAAAAAAATGAGCGACGTAAAAAATGCAAATGATGGATTCGGCCTCAAGTTGTTACTTCCTGACCCATCTGCTGATAATTCTGTGCTTTAAGTGAAGTGTGAAAAAGAAGTAGGCGTTGGTTGGATGGATTGAGATGTAATAAGTTGTGAAATAAGAATATTTTGTAAGGATGTTTTTTAGATTAATTACATGTCAAAGGAAAAATTCGGTGGAAAAGAAAGTATGTTTCTAAAGGACATGAAAATAACGGTTCTAGGATGTTTCACCCCCAGCAGTTCGCCACCAGCAGTTCACCCCCAGCAGTTCGCCCCTGGGTACATTTTGTTCCCGCACATTTCGCCCCCAGCATTTGGCCCCAGGATGTTTCGCCCCCGCACATTTCACCCGCAGCAGTTCGCCCCAACAGTTCACGCACAGCAGTTCGCCCCCTGCAGTTCGCCCCTGGGTACATTTCGTCCCCCGCACACTTCGTCCCCAGCATTTGGCCCCCAGGATGTTTCGCCCCGGCATATTTCACCCCTGCACATTTTATCCCCAGCATTTGGACCCGGCAGTTCGCCCCTGGCAGTTCGCCCCAGATGTTTAAACCCTTGTTCATGAATTCCTGTCCGTCATCAATGTTTCCCCACCATTTGGCCCCCAGATGTTTCTCCCCCGGCAGTTCGCCCCCGGATGTTTGTACCCTTGTGGTTCATGAATTCCTGTCCGTCATCAATGTTTCACCCCCAGCAGAACACCCCCGGCAGTTCACCCCCGGATGTTTGTACCCTTGCGGTTCATGAATTCCCATCCGTCATCAATGTTTCGCCCCCAGCAGTTCGCCCCCGGATGTTTGTACCCTTGTGGTTTATGAATTCCCGTCTATCACCAATATTTTGCCCCCAGTAGTTCGTCCCCGGCAGTTTGCCACCGGATATTTGTACCCTTGTGGTTCATGAATTCCCGTCCATCATCAATATTTCGCCCCCAGCAGTTCGCCCCCGGCAGTTCGCCTTCAGATGTTTGTACCTTTGTGATTCATGAATTCCTGTCCGTCATCAATGTTTCGCCCCCAGAAGTTTGCCCCCGGTAGTTCGCCCCGGATTTTTGTACCCTTGTGGTTCATGAATTTCCATCCATCATCAATATTTTGCCCCCAGCAGTTCGCCCCAGATGTTTGCACCCTTGTGGTTCATAAATTCCTGACCGTCATCAATGTTTCGCCCCCAGCAGTTCACCCCCGGATGCTTGTACCCTTGTGGTTCATGAATTCCCGTCCATCATCAATGTTTTGCCCCCAGCAGTTTGCCCCCGGCAGTTCGCCAACAGATGCTTGTACCCTTGTGGTTCATGAATTCCCGTCCATCCTCAATATTTCACCCCCAGCAGTTCGCCCCCGGCAGTTCGCCCCCAGATGTTTGACCCCAGATGTTTGTACCCTTGTGGTTCATGAATTCCCATCCATCATCAATATTTTGTCCCCAGCAGTTCGCCCCAGATGTTTGTACCCTTGTGGTTCATGAATTCCTGTCCATCATCAATGTTTCGCCCCAGAAGTTTGCCCCAGGAAGTTCGCCCCCGGATGTTTGTACCCTTGTGGTTCATGAATTCTCATCCATCATCAATGTTTCGCCACCAGCAGTGCGCCCCCGGCAGTTCGCCCCCGGATGTTTGTACCCTTGTGGTTCATGAATTCCCATCCGCCATCAATGTTTTGCCCCCAGCAGTTCGCTCCCGGATGTTTCACCCCCAAATGTTTCTCCTACAGCGTTTTGTCCCTGGATGTGTCGCCATCTGATGTTTCGCACATAACATTTTGACCCCAGATGTTTCACCCTCAACTTTTGGGGTCAACATGCAGTGATCAAAACATCTAGGGCTGAACATACCTGGGGGTAAAATATACAGGACCCCAATTGCTGGGGATTCCTGTGGCTGTCTTTTCAGCAGCTCACCCAGTCTCTCTTCTGGCTGGCCTTAAAGGAGAAGTATCACCCTAGAACAAAAAAAACCTGACATACTTACCTGTCGCAGCTGCAGCTCCTTGGGTCATGGAGTACAGTCTAGCAGTTCCCCAAGATGTCTTCCCTTGCTTCTGGCTGTCTTTTCATCTTCCCTGGATCACTGATCCACGAAGCATGATGAATGCCGGAGCAGTGAGGCCGAATGTCTCCAGGCAGCTCACTGACATTGTTAGGGCTAGCGGAACGCACCGAGTAAATAGAGATGTTTATTGATATTGGTGCGTTCGCAGCCCGGGGTCCACCGTGCAGGAGTACCTGCTGCTAGCAAACGGCGGAGCTATATGGCGGTATAGACTAACTCAGTTAATTCACTGAGTAGCCGTGAAAGGAAAGCACTGTGCCCTGTTAGACTCCACAGAGGCACAGGCTAACTGCCCAAACAGAGAGCAGTCAGTGGTCACACAAACACACAAAACTCCTCGCCGGAGGAGCCAGCATTCTAGGGGCTTATTTCAGCCGGGTCCCTGAATACACTCAGACTCAATCTCCTCGCCGGAGGAGCCAGCATTCTAGGGGCTTATTTCAGCCGGGTCCCTGAACACACATACATGTGACCACACTGGCGCAAAGCACATAACATAAGACAATACTAGCGCATGGCCGTGCGGTCATGCGCAGTTTATATAGTTGCAGCACAGGAAGCTGCTACTGAAGTTTTTGCCCTTTCAGGACCTTCCAGAAGGACCAATGGAAAGTGCTGCAGTACCTGAGCATGTTTTGCCCTTTCAGGACCTTCCAGAAGGACCAATGGAATGTACTGCAGCACCTGAGCATGTGACCGAACATGTGGCCCTCGACCTCCAATGGGAGACCCTGCCCTGGGCATGCTCAGTGTGAGTAAACAAGGACTTAGTCCCAGAGAGGCTCGCTCGCCGCAGATCAGTGCAGGGTACCATAGGAAAGCCAGAAAAGGCAGTAGTGACCCTATGCACCGAATCAGCCCCAGCGAGATGCTGGGAGCGACGTCTCCGCTGAGCAGAGCCCACTGCGGCCGATACCGAATGGGAGACCGCAGCAGACACGGATCGAGATTCCCCCTGTGCAGCAGAGGAAACTCGACTCCTAACATTACCCCCCCTCCTAGGGCCCCTCCCTCCTTGAGCTTCACTATGCTCAAAAGCTGCGATAAGCAGCGGAGCCCGAATGTGCTCCACAGGCTCCCAGGTTCTATCCTCTGGGCCGTGACCCTTCCAGTCCACCAGATAAAATTTCTTGCCACGTACCACCTGCACCCCACAATAGCATTCACCTCAAACTCATCCGTGGATGAACCCGATGTCCCAGCAGATGACTCGGAAAAGCGGGACAAATGAACGGGCTTTAAGAGGGAAACGTAGAAAGTATCGGTGATACCAAGGCGTGGAGGAATAGCCAAACGGTAGACCACAGGGTTGACCTGTTCCAGAACCTTAAACGGGCCAATGTAGCAAGGAGCAAACTTAGTGGACTCAACTCGCAGCCTGATGTTACGGGCGGAGAACCACACTAAGTCGCCAGGAGCAAAGACCGGAGCGGGGCGCCGGTGTGTATCAGCCGAAACCCTCATTCTCTCCTTGGAGGCCCGGATGGCATCCTGTGTGCGGTCCCAGATGTCAAGTGCCTCCACCGCCCAGTCTGCCACCCTAGAATCGGTGGATGACACGGGCATGGGCACAGGGACACGCGGATGCTGGCCGTAATTGAGGAGAAAAGGAGTTTGACCAGTGGAATCGGCTACGGCGTTGTTCAGGGCAAATTCCGCCCAAGGTAGCAAAGATGCCCAGTCATCCTGCCTAGCAAAGACGAAATGTCGCAAATATGTCACCAGAGTCTGGTTGGTTCTCTCCACCAACCCATTCGTCTCGGGATGGTATGCAGAGGAGAGGTTTAACTCTATGCTGAGTAAATGGCAGAGCTCTCTCCAAAACCGAGATGCGAACTGGGGACCCCGATCGCTGACAATCTTATCAGGCAAACCATGCAATCGGAAAACATGTTTAATGAACAACACCGCCAAGGCCCGTGCTGAGGGTAACCGAGGAAGCGGCACCAAATGCACCATCTTGGAGAAATGGTCGGTGACAACCCAAATAATGGAGCAGCCACGCGACTTGGGTAGACCCACCACAAAGTCCATCCCGACCATCTCCCAGGGCCTGTCTGCCACCGGTAGAGGGTAAAGCAACCCAGCAGGCCGTTGCCGAGGAGACCGATTCTGGGCGCAAAAAACGCATGCCTGAATATAGTCCTTGACATCTCGGGCCATATGCGGCCACCAGTATGTTCTCACCAGAAGCTCAGATGTCCTCTTGGTCCCAAAATGCCCACCCACTCTGAAGGAGTGAGCCCAAGAGAGAACCTCCGGTCACAAGTTAGCTGGTACGAAAGTCTTGCCCGGGGGCACAGACTCTGGCGAAACCGGAGTTACAGTTCTCAGGCTCTCAGAAGGGACAATAAGCCGAGGCTCCTCCTCCTCCGATGACACCACGGAGCGGGAGAGAGCGTCAGCACGAACGTTCTTCTCCCCGGAGAGGAAATGGAGAGTAAAATGGAACCGGGAGAAGAACAGGGACCATTTAGCCTGGCGAGAATTCAGCCGCTGGGCCGTTTGCAGATACACCAAGTTCTTGTGGTCAGTGAAGACTTGGAAGGGAAAGCGAGCTCCCTCCAAGAGATGTCTCCACTCCGAAAAAGCCAACTTCATGGCCAGCAACTCCCTGTCCCCGATGGAATAATTCCTCTCCGCTGGTGTGAAGGTCTTGGAGAAGAAGAAGCAAGGATGCTTCCGACCTTGAGCATCCTTTTGGAAAAGGACTGCTCCAGCACCAACGGATGAGGCATCCACCTCCAAGATAAATGGCTTATCAACATCGGGGCGATGTAGGATGGGAGCGCTAGCGAAGTGTGACTTGATCGAGAGAAAGGCTTTGGAGACCTCCTCTGACCACAACTTGGGATTTGCTCCCTTCTTGGTGAGGGCAACCAAGGGAGCTACCAAAGTTGAGAAGTGTGGAATGAACTGGCGATAGTAATTAATGAACTCCATAAAGCGCTGCACTGCTTTAAGAGAATGGGATTCCTGCCAGTCCATTACAGCCTGTAGCTTGGCAGGATCCATAGCCAAACCCTGGGCAGAGATGATATAACCAAGGAAAGGCAAGGACTCCTGCTCAAACACACACTTCTCCAACTTGGCGTAGAGGGAGTTTGCCCGTAAGAGGTCGAAGACTTTGCGAACATCTCTCCGATGGGAGTCAATATCTGGAGAGAAGATGAGAATATCATCCAGATAGACTACGACCGAGGTGTTGAGCATATCCCGGAAGATGTCGTTCACAAAGTCTTGGAAAACGGCTGGGGCATTACAGAGCCCGAAGGGCATCACCAGATATTCATAGTGCCCATCCCTGGTGTTAAAAGCCGTCTTCCATTCATCCCCCTCACGGATGCGAATCAGGTTGTAAGCACCCAGCAGATCTAACTTTGTAAATACCCTCGTTCCCCATAGCCAATCAAACAGCTCAGATATCAGGGGTAGTGGGTACTTGTTCTTAACGGTGATGGCGTTAAGACCCCTGTAGTCTATGCATGGACGTAAGTCTCCAGTTTTCTTCTGTACGAAGAAGAACCCTGCCCCTGCCGGTGACACTGACTTCCTAATGACTCCTCTTGCCAGATTCTCTTGGATGTACTGGGACATTGCCTCCGTCTCCGGGAGAGATAACGGATAGACTCGACCCCGGGGAGGCTCAGCACCAGGCAAGAGGTCAATAGGACAGTCATAGGGGCGGTGAGGCGGAAGGGTCTCCGCAGCTCTTTTGGAGAACACGTCTGCATAGGGCCAATAGTGCTTGGGGAGAGAGGAAAGATCTGCGGGTACCTGTGTAGTAGCAACCTGAACGCACTCCCTCAGACATCTACCCTCGCAGGATTTACTCCATCCCAAAATTCTCCCAGAGGACCACTCAATATGAGAAGAATGGTAGCGAAGCCATGGTATCCCCAACAGGACCTCATCAATTCCCTCAGGAATGACTAATAGGGAGATTATCTCCTGATGTGATGGAGACACAGATAGCGTGAAAGGAATGGTTTGGTGGGTAATCTGTGAAGGTAGTGTTGACCCATTTACCACTCGAACAGTTACTGGCTTGGCGAGCATCACCAAGGGTATTGCGTGACGCTGGGCAAAAGCGGAAGACATAAAGTTACCCTCTGCCCCAGAATCCACGCATAGCTCGACCATAAGAGTGGATGGGCCTATGGTAATTGTCCCCTTGAAGGACAACTTTGAGGCAAACGTTGCCGTGTCTAGTGTACCTCCTCCAACTGCCACTAGACGCTGACGTTTCCCCGACCGCTGAGGACCCTTGGAGGCAAGGTGTCCTGACTGCTGGCAAACATGATGGACCTTATGTGCACGGGCAGACTGAGACTTGGATCCCACTCGTGTCACCTCTAAGGCCTCATGTGACTCGGATGCCTGGACTGGAGATTCCAAAGGTTTGGCGAAGGTGGGAGCCAGCCGAAACCTCTGCCTACACTGGGCTCGCTCCAACCTCCGCTCGTTAAAACGGAGGTCAATACGAGTAGAGACAGTTATTAACTCCTCCAGTGTGGCAGGAAACTCCCTAGTGGCCAGAGCGTCCTTAATGTGGTCAGCCACGCCCCTCCAAAATATGGGGATAAGGGCTTTATCCGACCACTCCAGCTCGGAAGCTAAAGTACGGAAGCGGACGGAAAAATGGCTGACCAAGGACTCACCCTGAGTTAATGCCAGTAGTTGGAGCGCTGTGTCATGGGTGACTTGAGGTCCTAAAAAGACCTTTTTCAGAGTGCTCAGGAACAACGGAGCACTCTGCACCACATGATCACCACGCTCCCACAGCGGCGTAGCCCACTCCAACGCCCTGTCCGACAAAAGAGACACAATAAATCCCACCTTAGCCCGCTCTGTAGGAAAACGTGGAGCCAGGAGCTCGAGGTGAATAGAGCACTGACTCACGAATCCCCTACAAGTTTTGCTATTTCCAGAAAATTTTTCTGGCAGCGGGAGGCGAGATAACGTCGGAACAGGGGTGGCAGTGGACAAGGTTGCTGCAGCCACGCTAGCAGCCTGTACAGCAACTGCGGTAACATCCACAGCTGAGGTTGAGCTCTCGAGAGCCGCCAACCTACCCTCCAGCTGCTGGATATACCGCAAAGATTGCTGAATGTCCGCCATTTACTAGCCAGACCCTGGCGCTAGTATTCTGTTAGGGCTAGCGGAACGCACCGAGTAAATAGAGATGTTTATTGATAATGGTGCGTTCGCAGCCCGGGGTCCACCGTGCAGGAGTACCTGCTGCTAGCAAACGGCGAAGCTATATGGCGGTATAGACTAACTCAGTTAATTCACTGAGTAGCCGTGAAAGGAAAGCACTGTGCCCTGTTAGACTCCACAGAGGCACAGGCTAATTGCCCAAACAGAGAGCAGTCAGTGGTCACACAAACACACAAAACTCCTCGCCACAGGAGCCAGCATTCTAAGGGCTTATTTCAGCCGGGTCTCTGAATACACTCAGACTCAATCTCCTCGCCGGAGCAGCCAGCATTCTAGGGGCTTATTTCAGCCGGGTCCCTGAATACACTCAGACTCAATCTCCTCGCCGGAGCAGCCAGCTGTTGTGAATTCTGTGGCTGAGTTCACTTCTGTGGTCACAAGTGGTATTGCAGTCTCTGGGCTTCCTCCCTCAGGTGTTTTGGTGAGCTCGTTGGCTGCCTTGCTATTTAGCTCCACCTGAGTCTGTCTTCCTTGCTCCTTGTCAATGTTCCAGTGTTGGATCTGAGCTACTGCATCTTTCCTTGGGCCTGCTGCTCTGCTAGATAAGTGCTTCTAGTTTGTTTTCTGTTTTTTTCTGTCCAGCTTGCTATTGTCTTTTGCTGGAAGCTCTGAGAAGCAGAGGGGTGCACCGCCGTGCTGTTAGTTCGGCACGGTGGGTCTTTTTGCCCCTTTGCGTGGTTTTCATTTTAGGGTTTTTTGTAGACTGCATAGTTCTCTTTGCTATCCTCGCTCTGTCTAGAATATCGGGCCTCACTTTGCTGAATCTATTTCATTCCTACGTTTGTCGTTTCATCTTGCTAACAGTCATTATATGTGGGGGGCTGCCTATTCCTTTGGGGTATTTCTCTGAGGTAAGTCAGGCTTGTATTTCTATCTTCAGGCTAGTCAGCTCCTCAGGCAGTGCCGAGTTGCATAGGTAGTTGTTAGGCGCTATCCACTGCTGCTTATAGTTGTGTGAGGATAGATCAGGTACTGCAGTCTACAGAGATTCCACGTCTCAGAGCTCGTCCTATTGTTTTTGGTTATTGCCAGATCTCTGTATGTGCGCTGATTACTGCACGCTGTGTTGCCTGATTGCCAGCCATAACAGTACAAGGAGCCCCACCAATGATTCCCAATAGAGGGAAAAAAGAAATCCTGACATCATTTTTTTTTCTTAGCTCTGTCTTCAGTCTTTTTTTTCCCCTAGACATTAGAGTGCTTCAGGACACAGCTGTGGACATGGATATTCAGGCTCTGTGCTCCTCAATGGATAATCTCGTTGTAAATGTACAAAAGATTCAAGATACTATTGATCAGAAATCGATGCTAGAACCAAGAATTCCGATTCCTGATTTGTTTTTTGGTGACAGAACTAAGTTCCTGAGCTTCAGAAATAATTGTAAGCTATTTTTGGCCTTGAAACCTCATTCTTCTGGTAATCCTATTCAACAGGTTTTGATTATTATTTCTTTTTTGCGCGGCGACCCACAGGACTGGGCGTTTTCTCTTGCACCAGGAGATTCTGCATTGAGTAATGTTGATGCATTTTTCCTGGCGCTCGGATTGCTTTACGATGAGCCTAATTCAGTGGATCAGGCTGAGAAAAATCTGCTGGCTTTATGCCAGGGTCAGGATGATGTAGAAGTATATTGTCAGAAATTTAGGAAATGGTCAGTACTCACTCTGTGGAATGAATCTGCACTAGCGGCTTTGTTCAGAAAGGGTCTCTCTGAAGCTCTTAAGGATGTAATGGTGGGATTTCCTATGCCTGCTGGTTTGAATGAGTCTATGTCCTTGGCCATTCAGATCGGTCGTCGCTTGCGCGAGCGTAAATCTGTGCACCATCTGGCGGTACTGCCTGAGAGTAAACCTGAGCCTATGCAGTGCGACAGGACTATGACTAAAGTAGAACGGCAAGAACACAGACGTCTGAACAGACTGTGTTTCTATTGTGGTGATTCTACTCATGCTATTTCTAATTGTCCTAAACGCACTAGGCGGTTCGATAGCTCTGCCGTTATTGGTACTGTACAGTCCAAATTCCTTTTGTCCATTACCTTAATGTGCTCTTTGTCATCGTATTCTGTCATGGCGTTTGTGGATTCAGGCGCTGCCCTGAATCTGATGGATTTGGATTATGCTAAACGTTGTGGATTTTTCTTGGAGCCTTTGCGGTGTCCTATTCCGTTGAGAGGAATTGATGCTACACCTTTGGCCAAGAATAAGCCTCAGTACTGGGCCCAGCTGACCATGTGCATGGCTCCTGCACATCAGGAAGTTATTCGCTTTCTGGTACTGCATAATTTGCATGATGTGGTCGTGTTGGGGTTGCCATGGCTACAAACCCATAAACCAGTATTGGATTGGAACTCTATGTCGGTAACCAGCTGGGGTTGTCAGGGAGTACATGGTGATGTTCCATTTTTGTCTATTTCGTCATCCATTCCTTCTGACATCCCAGAGTTCTTGTCGGACTTTCAGGATGTATTTGAAGAGTCCAAGTCTGATGCCCTACCTCCGCATAGGAATTGTGATTGTGCTATCGATTTGATTCCTGGTAGTAAATTCCCTAAGGGTCGTTTATTTAATTTGTCCGTACCTGAACACACCGCTATGCGCAGTTATGTGAAGGAGTCCCTGGAGAAGGGACATATTCGCCCATCGTCGTCACCATTGGGAGCAGGGTTCTTTTTTGTAGCCAAGAAGGATGGTTCGCTAAGACCGTGTATTGATTACCGCCTTCTTAATAAGATCACTGTTAAGTTTCAGTATCCCTTGCCATTGATTTCTGACTTGTTTGCTCGGATTAAGGGGGCTAGTTGGTTTACTAAGATTGATCTTCGTGGTGCGTATAATCTGGTGAGAATCAGGCAGGGAGATGAATGGAAAACGGCATTTAATACGCCCGAGGGTCATTTTGAGTATCTGGTGATGCCGTTCGGACTTGCCAATGCTCCATCTGTTTTTCAGTCTTTTATGCATGACATTTTCCGTGAGTATCTGGATAAATTCTTGATTGTTTACTTGGATGACATTTTGATCTTCTCAGATGATTGGGAGTCTCATGTGAAGCAAGTCAGAATGGTTTTCCAGGTACTGCGTGCTAATTCCTTGTTCGTGAAGGGATCAAAGTGTCTCTTCGGTGTGCAGAAAGTTTCATTTTTGGGGTTCATCTTTTCCCCTTCTACTATCGAGATGGATCCGGTTAAGGTTCAGGCCATCCAGGATTGGACTCAGCCGACATCTCTAAAAAGTCTGCAGAAATTCCTGGGCTTTGCTAATTTTTATCGTCGCTTCATCTGTAATTTTTCTAGCATTGCCAGACCATTGACCGATTTGACCAAGAAGGGTGCTGATTTGGTTAATTGGTCTTCTGCTGCCGTGGAAGCTTTTCAGGAGTTGAAGCGTCGTTTTTGCTGTGCCCCTGTGTTGTGTCAACCTGATGTTTCTCTTCCGTTCCAGGTCGAGGTTGATGCTTCTGAGATTGGTGCAGGGGCGGTTTTGTCACAGAGAGGTTCTGGTTGCTCAGTGTTCAAACCATGTGCTTTCTTTTCCAGGAAATTTTCTGCTGCTGAGCGTAATTATGATGTGGGCAACCGAGAGTTGCTGGCCATGAAGTGGGCATTCGAGGAGTGGCGTCATTGGCTTGAGGGTGCTAAGCATCGCGTGGTGGTATTGACTGATCATAAGAACTTGACTTATCTCGAGTCTGCCAAGCGCTTGAATCCTAGACAGGCCCGTTGGTCGTTATTTTTTGCTCGTTTTGATTTTGTGATTTCGTACCTTCCGGGCTCTAAAATGTGAAGGCGGATGCTCTGTCTAGGAGTTTTGTGCCCGACTCTCCGGGGTTATCTGAGCCGGCGAGTATCCTCAAGGAAGGAGTCATTGTGTCTGCCATCTCCCCTGATTTGCGGAGAGTGTTGCAGAAATTTCAGGCTAATAAACCTGATCGTTGTCCGGCCGAGAAACTGTTCGTCCCTGATAGGTGGACTAGTAAAGTTATCTCTGAACTTCATTGTTCGGTGCTGGCCGGTCATCCAGGAATCTTTGGTACCAGGGAGTTGGTTGCTAGATCCTTCTGGTGGCCATCTCTGTCACGGGATGTGCGTGCTTTTGTGCAGTCCTGTGGAATTTGTGCTAGGGCTAAGCCCTGCTGTTCACGTGCCAGTGGGTTGCTTTTGCCCTTGCCGGTCCCGAAGAGGCCTTGGACACATATTTCGATGGATTTCATTTCTGACCTTCCCGTTTCTCAAAAAATGTCTGTCATTTGGGTGGTCTGTGATCGCTTTTCTAAAATGGTCCATCTGGTGCCCTTGGTTAAATTGCCTTCCTCCTCTGATTTGGTGCCTTTGTTCTTCCAGCATGTGGTTCGTTTACATGGCATTCCTGAGAATATTGTTTCTGACAGAGGTTCCCAGTTTGTCTCGAGGTTCTGGCGAGCCTTTTGTGGTAGGATGGGCATTGACCTATCTTTCTCCTCGGCCTTCCATCCTCAGACTAATGGCCAGACCGAACGAACCAATCAGACCTTGGAAACATATCTGAGATGTTTTGTTTCCGCTGACCAGGATGATTGGGTGTCATTTTTGCCGTTGGCTGAGTTCGCCCTTAATAATCGGGCCAGCTCGGCTACCTTGGTCTCTCCATTTTTCTGCAATTCTGGGTTCCATCCTCGTTTCTCTTCAGGACAGGTTGAGTCTTCGGACTGTCCTGGTGTGGATTCTGTGGTGGACAGGTTGCAGCAGATCTGGACTCAGGTAGTGGACAATTTGACCTTGTCCCAGGAGAAGGCTCAGCTTTTCGCTAATCGCAGACGCCGTGTGGGACCCCGACTTCGTGTTGGGGATTTGGTTTGGTTATCTTCTCGTCATATTCCTATGAAGGTTTCCTCTCCTAAATTTAAACCTCGTTTTATTGGTCCGTATAGGATTTCTGAGATTCTCAATCCGGTGTCTTTTCGTCTGACCCTCCCAGACTCCTTTTCCATACATAATGTATTCCATAGGTCGTTGTTGAGGAGATACGTGGCACCTATGGTTCCATCTGTGGAGCCTCCTGCCCCTGTTTTGGTGGAGGGGGAATTGGAGTATATTGTGGAGAAGATTTTGGATTCTCGTGTCTCTAGACGGAAACTCCAGTATCTGGTCAAATGGAAGGGTTATGCTCAGGAAGATAATTCCTGGGTTTTTGCCTCTGATGTCCATGCCCCAGATCTTGTTCGTGCCTTTCATGTGGCTCATCCTGGTCGGCCTGGGGGTTCTGGTGAGGGTTCGGTGACCCCTCCTCAAGGGGGGGGTACTGTTGTGAATTCTGTGGCTGAGTTCACTTCTGTGGTCACAAGTGGTATTGCAGTCTCTGGGCTTCCTCCCTCAGGTGTTTTGGTGAGCTCGTTGGCTGCCTTGCTATTTAGCTCCACCTGAGTCTGTCTTCCTTGCTCCTTGTCAATGTTCCAGTGTTGGATCTGAGCTACTGCATCTTTCCTTGGGCCTGCTGCTCTGCTAGATAAGTGCTTCTAGTTTGTTTTCTGTTTTTTTCTGTCCAGCTTGCTATTGTCTTTTGCTGGAAGCTCTGAGAAGCAGAGGGGTGCACCGCCGTGCTGTTAGTTCGGCACGGTGGGTCTTTTTGCCCCTTTGCGTGGTTTTCGTTTTAGGGTTTTTTGTAGACTGCATAGTTCTCTTTGCTATCCTCGCTCTGTCTAGAATATCGGGCCTCACTTTGCTGAATCTATTTCATTCCTACGTTTGTCGTTTCATCTTGCTAACAGTCATTATATGTGGGGGGCTGCCTATTCCTTTGGGGTATTTCTCTGAGGTAAGTCAGGCTTGTATTTCTATCTTCAGGCTAGTCAGCTCCTCAGGCAGTGCCGAGTTGCATAGGTAGTTGTTAGGCGCTATCCACTGCTGCTTATAGTTGTGTGAGGATAGATCAGGTACTGCAGTCTACAGAGATTCCACGTCTCAGAGCTCGTCCTATTGTTTTTGGTTATTGCCAGATCTCTGTATGTGCGCTGATTACTGCACGCTGTGTTGCCTGATTGCCAGCCATAACAGCCAGCATTCAAGGGGCTTATTTCAGCCGGGTCCCTGAACACACATACATGTGACCACACTGGCGCAAAGCACATAACATAAGACAATACTAGCGCATGGCCGTGCGGTCATGCGCAGTTTATATAGTTGCAGCACAGGAAGCTGCTACTGAAGTTTTTGCCCTTTCAGGACCTTCCAGAAGGACCAATGGAAAGTGCTGCAGTACCTGAGCATGTTTTGCCCTTTCAGGACCTTCCAGAAGGACCAATGGAATGTACTGCAGCACCTGAGCATGTGACCGAACATGTGGCCCTCGACCTCCAATAGGAGACCCTGCCCTGGGCATGCTCAGTGTGAGTAAACAAGGACTTAGTCCCAGAGAGGCTCGCTCGCCGCAGATCAGTGCAGGGTACCATAGGAAAGCCAGAAAAGGCAGTAGTGACCCTATGCACCGAATCAGCCCCAGCTAGACGCTGGGAGCGACGTCTCCGCTGAACAGAGCCCACTGCGGCCGATACCGAATGGGAGACCGCAGCAGACACGGATCGAGATTCCCCCTGTGCAGCAGAGGAAACTCGACTCCTAACAGACATGATGTTCCATTCATCAGTCAATCCAGGGGGCAAGATGCCTCTCCTGTAACCAAGACTCATGGTGGCCTCCGATCCAGCATGGCCCTCACCAGCCCACACAGCCAGGAGAAGATCAGGCAAAGATGAGCAGAAGACCTCTAGGCAAGTACCTGGAGGGGAAGATCGGCAGCATGCTTACCGCAACATGATTTCTGAAGCATGCTGCCTTATTTTGATTTTGCTGTTCGGCATGAGAATACCCCTTTATGCAGGCTATGTATGGAAGCAAGGGGATTGTTGACTGACTACAGGGTTAATCCCACCAACCATCTCTGCAGAGCTGAGATATTGGCTTTGCTGAACTAAAGTGGTGGTTAACCAGCTTCTACAGAACCTCTTTATCAGGTCTTCAGATGGGGGGTTTTGGGATTAGCCCTCACAGAATACTCTGTCAGTATACAAAAGAATGGAGCAGCAGATAAAAGTGGTATTCTCACTTCAGGATCCATTTTTCTATTGATGCCCATTCCTCAGATTAGGCCAAGAATAGGGTCCAGTTGTATTCTGCATTGAACCAGCTGTTTATCAGCAACTTTCAGCACCAACGACAATGACAAGTGACTGGAAGCTGCAGCCATAGCTCTCCATGATTTCAGTGAGATCCAGGGAAGATGTGGCAAAGAGCTGATCCACCGTTACATGTTTTATACAGGGGCATGCACTGCTCTGTGCAGAGAAAAGCATGTTCTGGACGGGACTCGGTTGTGTGCATCCGGTCTTTCAGCAACAAATGGCCCTTTGGGGACAACCATTAAATTGGTGTGGCCCTTGGTGAATATGAGTTTGACACCCCTGACCTAAGACAAGTGACTATCATTTTGCTGTCATGTACTAGTGGTGTTACACTTAATGGCTTCTTTTTGTCATCCATTACATATCATACTGTATCTAGTGATGAGCAAACCCGATCTGGAAAGTTCAGGGTTCGTATCGAACATTCCATGCTCGGGTTCAACCGACCCCAAACAGGCAATGTTCAGAGTTTGATCATCAGAAAATAAAAATCACTTCTCTCCCTTTTGCTAAGGACCCGACCTGTGTGCAGAGTCTTCTTGACCAAGGGAATCCCTAGCTAGGAATCCTGAAAGGGATTCCCTCTTGTAGGACGACCTATTCACACAATGTGGAAGTGCATGGAAGAGGGCTGAAGAGGACCCTCCGCGTCTGCCGGTACCTCAGCAAAGGGGTAAGTAGCAATATATATATTCTTTTTAATATCTGGTCAGTGATGAGAATGTGGTGGACAGATCATCCACTCCTCTGAGTCTCCATACCCATTGAGTTCAATGGAAATGATAGTTTGGGGGTGCTGAATCTGGCAGGTTCACTTCTCACTAATCATATTTTGGGTCTAAGATGTATGAATGTGATCAAGTTACAGGTTTTTTTTATTCCAAACCTTCCTAGATAAGTAACTTTGCAAACAGACAGAAAAATATTAACAATTGGTCAAACCAACCAACATTGCAGAACAATACTGTATATTTAAAGCATAACTCTAAAAAAAAGCCCCAAAACTTATGATATGTTATAGTACCTGGGTCACTGATCTTTTCCAATGGAGAACCCCTTCCAGCAGCTATAGTTTATTTTTTTTTAATATAATACTTTGGAGATTTTATTTAGTTTTGTGTGCAAAGTCACATCCAAGTTACAGCAGTAGGCTCTATGTGCTGCAGGATTTCAGTGGTTACCAAGGAAGTCGGGCCCCCTTGGTAGCAGAAATTGTGGACGGATTCAGGCTTCCTGTGATACAATCAGGATTGTTCGATCACAGCCCTCTGGAAAGTACCCCTTCCCCCTCCCCTCATTTGCTAGATCCTGGACAAGAGGAGGGCTTCCCCCTGTGTAAAGTCAGTAAAAGACTGAGCACATGGGGTGTTGGGGAGCTTTGCAGGGGGCTGTGAACCAGCAGCCCTGTATACATCATAGGGAGCATGTTGATGCCTTTTTCAGACTTGTTGTTTTCCTGGCAGTTTAAAACTACGGCGGTAATCGCCAGGAAGACAGAACATTTTTTTAAATGGAAAACCGTGCGACTTTCTGCTGCACAGTTTTCCCACGATTTGAGCCCATTGACTTGCATTCGGCAAATTGAGTGCTATGTAGTGGTTTTGCTGGTGACTACCGCCGCGGTTTTAAACTGCTGCGATAATCGCCGGCAAAACCGCTAGTTTGAAAGAGGCCTGACAGTTGCACATGCCATGTAGCCATGCCTCTTAGACTCCATCCACAAGTTCTGCTACTAAGGCGAAACGACCTCCTTACTAGCCACTGAATTCTTGCATCACATGGAGCCTGCTGCTGGAACTTGGATGGGACTTTTAACACAGAAGTGAAGTTGCTGGAAAGGGTTCTCCATTGGAAAAGAAGATCAGTGCCACAGGTACTATAACATAGCAAAACTTGTTTTTTTTTAAAGTTACGCTTTAACTGTATAAATTAATACTGTTAAACAAGAAACATAAAGGGTATAGAGGGGGAAGGGTTAGAGAAAAAGAGGAAAGAAAAGATTCATATTTGAATAATTTTGCAGCTAAATATATGACCATCAAATAAAATTCAAAGCTGTAGGCGATGCCTCTCAGAAAATCTATCAAGCTTCTATTGTTGAAATCATGCACAATACGTTTAACAATTGCTGAAATTGCAGCATATTTTTTTGTTTCTTGCAGTGGTGGAATTTTCTGCTATTATCTGAATAATTTCTAAACTATGGAGTCCTGCTGATGTTTCAGACAGTTAATGAACCAGTACATATTTGGGAAAAGAGTACCACATGTTTCTTGACAGCTACGGTGCCATCCTTCAACATCATTATTTGTTTGCTGTTGATCATTTAATAATCTTTCATACATATTCAACTGGAAACAAAGGTGCCTGACGTCCTCTGCGAGTCATTTGACCAATATAGGTATCTTCAAAATAGTTGGCAATGGGTATGGCTTCCTGTGGAAAGTCAGGATTTTCCACTATCTCTTCAAATAAAGGCACAACATTCTGTGTTGGTAGAAAGGCAAGGGCAGGTATCATAGTAACATAGTAACATAGTTAGTAAGGCCGAAAAAAGACATTTGTCCATCCAGTTCAGCCTATATTCCATCATAATAAATCCCCAGATCTACGTCCTACAGAACCTAATAATTGTATGATACAATATTGTTCTGCTCTAGGAAGACATCCAGGCCTCTCTTGAACCCCTCGACTGAGTTCGCCATCACCACCTCCTCAGGCAATCAATTCCAGATTCTCACTGCCCTAACAGTAAAGAATCCTCTTCTATGTTGGTGGAAAAACCTTCTCTCCTCCAGACGCAAAGAATGCCCCCTTGTGCCCGTCACCTTCCTTGGTATAAACAGATCCTCAGCTAGATATTTGTATTGTCCCCTTATATACTTATACATGGTTATTAGATCGCCCCTCAGTCGTCTTTTTTCTAGACTAAATAATCCTAATTTCGATAATCTATCTGGGTATTGTAGTTCTCCCATCCCTTTTATTAATTTTGTTGCCCTCCTTTGTACTCTCTCTAGTTCCATTATATCCTTCCTGAGCACCGGTGCCCAAAACTGGACACAGTACTCCATGTGCGGTCTAACTAGGGATTTGTACAGAGGCAGTATTATGCTCTCATAATGTGTATCCAGACCTCTTTTAATGCACCCCATGATCCTATTTGCCTTGGCAGCTGCAGCCTGGCACTGGCTGCTCCAGGTAAGTTTATCATTAACTAGGATCCCCAAGTCCTTCTCCTTGTCAGATTTACCCAGTGGTTTCCCGTTCAGTGTGTAATGGTGATATTGATTCCTTCTTCCCATGTGTATAACCTTACATTTATCATTGTTAAACCTCATCTGCCACTTTTCAGCCCAAGTTTCCAACTTATCCAGGTCCATCTGTAGCAGAATACTATCTTCTCTTGTATTAACTGCTTTACATAGTTTTGTATCATCTGCAAATATCGATATTTTACTGTGTAAACCATCTACCAGATCATTAATGAATATGTTGAAGAGAACAGGTCCCAATACCGACCCCTGCGGTACCCCACTGGTCACAGCGACCCAGTTAGAGACTATACCATTTATAACCATCCTCTGCTTTCTATCACTAAGCCAGTTACTAACTCATTTACACACATTTTCCCCCAGACCAAGCATTCTCATTTTGTGTACCAACCTCTTGTGCGGCACGGTATCAAACGCTTTGGAAAAATCGAGATATACCACGTCCAATGACTCATTGTGGTCCAGCCCATAGCTTACCTCTTCATAAAAACTGATTAGATTGGTTTGACAGGAGCAATTTCTCATAAACCCATGCTGATATGGAGTTAAACAGTTATTCTCATTGAGATAATCCAGAATAACATCCCTCAGAAACCCTTCAAATATTTTACCAACAATAGAGGTTAGACTTACTGGCCTATAATTTCCAGGTTCACTTTTAGAGCCCTTTTTGAATATTGGCACCACATTTGCTATGCACCAGTCCTGCGGAACAGACCCCGTCGCTATAGAGTCCCTAAAAATAAGAAATAATGGTTTATCTATTACATTACTTAGTTCTCTTAGTACTCGTGGGTGTATGCCATCCGGACCCGGAGATTTATCTATTTTAATCTTATTTAGCCGGTTTCGCACCTCTTCTTGGGTTAGATTGGTGACTCTTAATATAGGGTTTTCATTGTTTCTTGGGATTTCACCTAGCATTTCATTTTCCACCGTGAATACCATGGAGAAGAAGGTGTTTAATATGTTAGTTTTTTCCTCGTCATCTACAACCATTCTTTCCTCACTATTTTTTAAGGGGCCTACATTTTCAGTTTTTATTCTTTTACTATTGATATAGTTGAAGAACAGTTTGGGATTAGTTTTACTCTCCTTATCAATGTGCTTCTCTGTTTCCTTTTTGGCAGCTTTAATTAGTTTTTTAGATAAAGTATTTTTCTCCCTATAGATTTTTAGAGCTTCAATTGTGCCATCCTGCTTTAGTAGTGCAAATGCTTTCTTTTTACTATTAATTGCCTGTCTTACTTCTTTGTTTAGCCACATTGGGGTTTTCCTATTTCTAGTCCTTTTATTCCCACAAGGTATAAACCGCTTACAGTGCCTATTTAGGATGTTCTTAAACACTTCCCATTTATTATCTGTATTCTTATTTCTGAGGATATTGTCCCAGTCTACCAGATTAAGGGCATCTCTAAGCTGGTCAAACTTTGCCTTCCTAAAGTTCAGTGTTTTTGTGACTCCCTGACAAGTCCCCCTAGTGAAAGACAGGTGAAACTGTACAATATTGTGGTCGCTATTTCCTAGATGCCCGACCACCTGCAGATTTGTTATTCTGTCAGGTCTATTAGATAGTATTAGGTTGGATTCTGCACCAATTGTGAAAGATAATTTTTCTTGGTTATTAGCAGAAACCTGTTGCCTTTATGGGTTTCACAGGTTTCTGTTTCCCAGTTAATATCCGGGTAGTTAAAGTCCCCCATAACCAGGACCTCATTATGGGTTGCATCTTCATCTATCTGCTTTAGAAGTAGACTTTCCATGATTTCTGTTATAATGGGGGGTTTGTAAAAGACCCCAATGAGAATTTTGTTACCATTTTTCCCTCCATGAATTTTGACCCATATGGACTCGACATCCTCATTCCCTTCGCTAATATCCTCCCTTAAAGTGGACTTTAGACAAGACTTTACATAGAGACAAACCCCTCCTCCTCTCCGATTTTTACGATCCTTTCTAAACAGACTGTAACCCTGTAAGTTAATTGCCCAGTCATAGCTTTCATCTAACCATGTCTCGGTTATTCCCACTATGTCAAAGTTACCTGTAGATATTTCTGCTTCTAGTTCTTCCATCTTGTTTGTCAGGCTTCTGGTGTTTGCGAGCATGCAGTTTAGAGGATTTTGTTTTGTTCCAATCTCCTCGCTGTGGATTGTTTTAGAAATGTTCTTACCTCCCTTCTGAGTATGTTTTCCTGGGTCTTCTTTGTTCGAGTCTAATGTTTTTCTTCCCGTCCCCTCTTCTTCTCCTCTTCTTTAACGAATATCCAACGAGCAAATTCATGGTCACCTTGATATTGCACATTGAGTCCTTCATTTTGAACTTTACACCAAACTGACTGAGATAGGTGGAAGAAGCAATCGGTCTTCTTGAGGTTGGGGAATTCATTCTCAAATGCCTGATTGCAGCTAGTTCAAAATCCAACATCAGGTTGTGTGGCTGCAGTCCAGGTTGCATGTTCTTCAGCTCTTGTAGCAATCTCTGGTGTGTTGAACGGCTCTTGTCCGTCAGTAAGGTGTACACTACAGGAACAACAAGGCCGCTGTGGACTACATGATTTGTATAAAGTTGCTTGAACAGGGATAGTTAAATATAGGGAACTCTAGGCGCGGTACACATAAGAGATCATGTGGAGGGGGGTACCATCACCAGCAATGTGCACCAATAGAATATTATAGTGGACAAATCGGAAATTAGACCAAAACCACGAAGAAAAAAATGAAAAAAGTCCAATAACGTATATATAACAAAATGTATTAAAATATATGATAATGTGGTAGAGTGGGAATAGATACCAAAAGATGGGCACTACACCAGGGACATACAAAATTCAAGAAATAATGGCAGACATAGATACTTAATTGGTATAGCAAAAGCGAAAGTTCAACATGTATGTGTGTATCTACTATATAATTGTCTAAGGGTCACTTCCGTCTTTCTGTCTGTCCTTCTGTCTGTCTGTCACGGATATTCATTGGTCGCGGCCTCTGTCATGGAATCCAAGATGCTGATTGGTCATAGCAAAACGCCCATGACCAATCAGCGATGGCCACAGTCTGGCGGCAATATGGCCGCTCTTTCCTCCCCACAGTCAGTGCCCGCTCCATACTCCCTTCCAGTCATCCAGTCAGCCCTCACACAGGGTTAATGCCAGCGTTACCGGAGCGCGGTGTAACGCACTCCGGTTACGCAGCTATTAACCCTGTGTGACCAACTTTTTACTATTGATGCTGCTTATGCAGCATCAATAGTAAAAAGATCTAATGATACAAATAAGAATAATAAAAAAAAGGTTATTCTCACCCTCCGACGTTGCGTCCTGTGCTCAGCAGTGCTAGCGGCAGGTTCCGGTGCTAAGGATGCTATGCGAGAAGGACCTGCCATGATGTCTCGGTCATGTGACCGTGACGTCATCACAGGTCCTGCGCTCATACCAACCCTGGGACCTGAAGCTGCCGCGTGCACCGCACACAGGCAACAGGACTACAAGGGGCACTCGGAAGGTGAGTATATGTTTATTTTTTATTTTTTAACCTGTTACATATGTGGCTGGGCAATATACTACATGGCTGGGCAATATACTACATGACTGGCCAATATACTATGTGACTGGGCAATATACTACGTGTCTGTGCTGTATACTACGTGGCTCTGTGCTGTATACTATGTCGCTGTGCAATATACTGCGTGGCTGGGCAATATACTATGTCACTGGGCAATATACTACGTGACTGGGCAATATACTACGTGACTGGGCAATATACTACGTGACTGGGCAATATACTATGTGACTGGGCAATATACTACGTGACTGGGCAATATACTACGTGACTGGGCAATATACTACGTGACTGGGCAATATACTATGTGACTGGGCAATATACTACGTGACTGGGCAATATACTATGTGGCTGGGCAATATAATAATAATAATAATAATAATAATAATAATAATCTTTATTTATATAGCGCCAACATATTCCGCAGCGCTTTACAGTTTAACAGTTTCAAACACAAAAGTCATAAGTAACAACGTTAACAATACAATAATTAAAGCAAAATAAGACGACCCTGCTCGTGAGAGCTTACAATCTACAATGAGGAGGGGGAGATGCAAAGTACAGGTGTGTATTTACAATGATGTATTTACAATCATGGTCCAGCCATCTTCAGGGGTTGGGGAATAGATGGGGATAGTGAATGGGCTACACACACACAAACATAACATAACTTTGATTAGTGAACGTGATAGGCCGCTCTGAACAAATGTGTTTTGAGCGAGCGCCTAAAACTATGCAAATTATGGATGGTCCTAATATCTTGGGGTAGAGCATTCCAGAGGATTGGCGCAGCACGGGAGAAGTCTTGGAGTCGGGAGTGGGAGGTACGGATTAGTGCAGAGGTTAATCGAAAGTCATTTGCAGAGCGCAGTGGTCTGTTAGGCTGATAGACAGAAATGAGGGAGGAGATGTAAGGGGGTGCCGCACTGTGGAGAGCTTTGTGGGTGAGAACAAGTACTTTGAATTGTATCCTGTAATGAATGGGTAGCCAGTGTAACGACTGGCGAAGAGCGGACGCGTCCGAGTAACGATTAGCCAGATGGACGACCCTGGCTGCTGCATTAAGGATGGACTGGAGAGGGGAAAGTCGAGTGAGGGGGAGGCCAATTAATAGAGCGTTACAGTAGTCCAGGCGGGAGTGGATCAGGGCGACAGTGAGGGTTTTAGCTGTCTCCATGGTGAGAAAAGGGCGGATTCTAGAGATGTTCTTTAGGTGTAAGCGGCACGAGCGGGCAAGAGATTGTATATGGGAGGTGAAGGAGAGATCGGAGTCAAACATAACACCCAGACAGTGCGCCTGCTGCCGGGGTGTTATTATGGTGCCACCCACAGAGAGGGAAATGTCAGATTTAGAGAGGTTAGTAGATGGTGGGAGCAGAAGAAGTTCAGTTTTGGAGAGGTTGAGTTTCAGATAGAGCGGACATGATGTTGGAGACTGCGGACAGACAGTCAGTGGCGTTCTGTAGTACAGCGGGGGTAAGGTCAGGGGATGACGTATATAGTTGTGTGTCGTCGGCATAAAGATGGTACTGAAAGCCAAATCTGCTGATGGTCTGTCCAATTGGGGCCGTGTAGAGAGAGAACAGAAGGGGGCCAAGGACTGAGCCCTGAGGTACCCCAACAGTGAGAGGAAGAGGAGATGAAGTGGAGCCAGAGAACAGAACACTGAAGGAGCGGTCAGAAAGATAGGAGGAGAACCAGGAGAGAGCAGTGTCCTTAATGCCTAGTGACTGGAGCCTAGAGAGAAGGAGAGGGTGGTCAACAGTGTCAAAAGCTGCAGAAAGGTCGAGAAGAATGAGCAGAGAGTGGTCACCATTACGTTTTGCTGTCAGAAGGTCATTGGTCACTTTGATGAGTGCAGTTTCTGTCAAATGTAGGGGGCGGAAACCGGACTGTGAAGGGTCTAGGAGGGAGTGAGTGGAGAGGTAACGGGTAAGGCGGGAGTATATCAGGCGCTCCAAGAGTTTAGAAATGAAGGGGAGATTGGAGACCGGTCTGTAGTTGTTTGTGCAGGATGGGTCGAGGGTGGTTTTCTTTAGTAATGGAGTAATGATAGAGTGTTTGAAGGAGGAGGGGAAAATGCCAGAGGAGAGGGAGAGATTAAAGATTGTAGTTAGGTGACTTGTGACAACTGGAGAGAGAGACTGGAGGAGATGTGAGGGAATGGGGTCGGTAGTGCATGTAGTCGGACGAGAAGAGGAGAGGAGCTTGGAGACTTCTTCTTCTGTGATGGGATCGAATGTGGAGAGTGAGCCAGGGGCAATGAGGGGAGGGATGGGAGTCACTGAACTTAGTTGTTGGGAGCGGATTTCCTGACGGATATTGTCTATTTTCTCTATGAAGTGGGAGGCCAGGTCACCAGCACAAATATCTGTGATAGGGGCTTGTGCTTTTGGCCTGAGGAGGGAGTGAAAGGTGTCAAAAAGTTTCTTGGGGTTGTTGGATAGTGAGGAGATCAGAGTGGTAAAGTAGGTCTGTTTAGCGAAGTGAAGGGCAAAGTTATAGGTCCTTAACATAAATTTGAAGTGTATGAAGTCTTCTGGTATACTACGTAGCTGGGCAATATACTACGTCACTGGACAATATACTACGTGACTGGGCAATATACTACGTGACTGGGCAATATATTACGTGGCTGGGCAATATACTACGTGGGCTGTGCAATATACTATGTGACTGGGCAATATACTACGTGACTGGGCAATATACTACGAGGCTGGGCAATATACTACGTGGCAGGGCAATATACTACGTCACTGGGCAATATACTACGTAGCTGGGCAATATACTACATAGCTGAGCAATATACAACGTGGCTGGGCAATATACTATGCAGTTGGGCAATATACTACGTGGCTGGGCAATAAACTACATGGGCTGTGCAATATACTACGTGGACATGCATATTCTAGAATACCCGATGCGTTAGAATCAGGTCATCATCTAGTCTATGTATAATACCATAGAATCAGTGAAATAATAATAACCATATTACACATAATACATCAAGCAAGAATACCAGAAAGTGTATGGCTAAATAAAGTGCATGTGCATATTTGATGGGGTGGCAAGAAAGTAAATGACACTAAACAATGTTCAAAACATAAAATGGAGTGTTATGATCTGGTGGCCTTGGAGCAGCATGAGACATACTCTGGAGAAGGTGGTCCCTGTACTGACTGCAAACCCTGAACCTAGCAGCGCAACTAAAAGTAGCCATGGGGGGTACCTAACACTCCCTAGACCCCTCGGCACAGCCTAAGATCTAACTACCCTAAAGACAGAAACAGGAAACCTATCTTGCCTCAGAGAAAATCCCCAAAGGATAGATAGCCCCCCAGAAATATTGACTGTGAGAGGAGAGGGAAAAAACATACGCAGAAATGAAATCAGATTTTAGCATAGGAGGCCATACTAGCTAAAAAGAAAGAATAGAACAGAGTACTATGCGGTCAGTATAAAAACACTAGAAAATATCCACCGCAGAAAATACGGATCACCACATCTGACTAAAGACATGGGGGGTATATCTGCATCTCCAGAGAAATAGCTGGACAAGACAAAAACATGAAAATGCACAGAACTATAAGGTCTACTGCAGGTGGACAGCAAAATCAAAGCCAGGACTTATCTTTGTAGAAAAACACAGCAAACTGGAGAGACCAGCAGGGAAGAGCATCCTTCAAGAACAATGGACAACTGGCACTGACTAAAGGATCCTGCAAAGCTATATACCCCAGTCAGTCCTGCAATTAGTAGATACACATGTCCACTCATGCAATCCAGGCACAACTGCATTACCGTCTACAACCACCGGAGGGAGCCCAAAAGCTGAATTCACAACAACGGAGATCAGAGTGGTGTCAACGTGACATGATCCTTATACAATGAAATGGGCATAGAAAAAAGAGAGGAGAAAAAAGGAAGCCACCTGGTATTTACCTGCTGAGGATGGTAAGAGTCCCCCGTATGTGCCTTGCCCTGACGCGCGTTTCGGCGTCTGCCTTTTTCTCATCTTTCAGGGTACATCGGGGAACCCAAATGGCATCACCAAGTTTTCAAAATGACCCTCTGGAGTATTAAAAGCTGTCTTCCACTCATCACCTTGACGGACTCTTATGAGGTTGTACGCCCCCCTGAGGTCAAGCTTGGTAAACCACTTAGCACCTGCCACCTGGTGGAACAAATCAGGTATCAGTGGCATAGGGTATGGATCACGAACCGTAATCTGGTTTAACTCCCTGAAATCCAGACACGGGCGTAGTCCGCCATCTTTCTTCTTAATGAAGAAGAACCCCGCTGCCACCGGCGAGGACGAAGGCCTGATGTGCCCTTTGCTCAAACTTTCAGCAATGTAGTCCTTTAACACTTGCCTCTCAGGACCAGAGATGTTAAACATTCTTGCTTTCAGCAATTTGGCCCCTGGTTTAAACTTGATAGTACAGTCATAGGGGCGATGTGGTGGCAATTCAGAGCAACCCTTCTCTGAAAACACATCCGCAAAATCCAGCAGTGACTCAGGAATGCTAAGAGTCACAGCAGACACACATGTGACCAGGCAATTCTCCTGGCAGAATTCGCTCCACTGAACTATGTCCTGAGTTTTCCAGTCAATCACCGGGTTGTGCACAGATAACCATGGAAAACCCAAAACCATTTGTGCAGGAAGATTCCTGAGTACCTTATATGTAACCTGCTCGAAATGTAGAACCCCAACGTGGAGTTTCACCTCAGCCACAAACTCAGTAATCTCCCCCTGTGGTAGAGGAGCAGCATTGATGGTGACCACCCAGATAGGATGAGGCAGTTTTTCGATCCTGAATCCGGCCGTGCGCGCAAACTCCTCATCAATGAGATTAATGGCAGAAACACTATCCACAAAAACAGTGATTGGCAGCTCTCTGCCAGCGATCATAACTTTGGCAGGGAGCATGCATTGAGAACCCACCATGGAGGATATGCATAAGCTCAGATTGGCCTCCTCCACACCCTCTGAGCTTAGTAGTTTTCCGCCGTTGCGCTTTTCTTAGATAGCAGAGGACAAGTATTTACATAATGACCAGTTTTACCACAGCAAAAACAGGCTCCCTGCTTCCTGAGCAAAGGGGCTCGATGTTTAACATGTGACACCCCTGCGATTTGCATAGGCTCCGTGGGCTCACCTGCAGCAACCTCACGTGTACCTACGCCCTCACCCATCGGCGGCGTCTCTTGCTCCCCCTGACGCAAACGGCGATCAATGCGGACAACAAGACTCGTAGCGGACTCTAGAGAAGCAGGAATCTCGTACATCAGAAGGGCTTTTTTAACCCTTCCTGAAACCCCATGAATAAACTGACTCCGCAGCGCGGGATCATTCCATTGTGTGTCAACCGCCCAGAACAGTAATCCTCTGCCATACGCTCCCCCTGGCGGATAGCGCACATTTTAGATTCTGCTAGAGCCATTCTGTCAGGATTATCATAAATGAGTCCAAGAGCAGAAAAAAAACTCACCACTGAGTTAAATGCAGCTGAATCAGATGGTAATGAAAACGCCCATGCTTGGGGGTCCCCGTTGAGTAATGACAACACCAGGCCCACACGCTGAGCCTCACCTGAGATCGGGCGCATACGAAAATAAAGTTTGCAAGCTTCACGAAAAGTAACACATTTACTGCGTTCCCCAGCAAACCTTTCAGGTAAAGGAAATTTAGGCTCAGCAACTCTACCTGCAGATTCAGCTTGCACATTAGCTACTACTAGACCCTGTTGTTGAACTGCCCCCTTCAACTCAGTGATGCAGTGATAGCGTCCGACATGACACATAGTGGGAATCAGTAGGTCTCATCCTACATTATACTATCCTCAAAGTTTCCCTTTAAGACAAAAAAAATCACATAGTATTCTATATCAGCACTTTGTAATATATAATTTTTCACATTTTTGCAACATAAATTTTGCAATAATTCTGCATAATGGAAATGTTAAATGCTTACCAGAGTCATGCAGAAGGAACTGCTGCTGGCTGCCATCAATATTGATCCCCTGGAACTCCTGGGGAATAACAAATTGATCAAGGGTTTGGGGCAACCTTGGAATATTGCCAAGTTGCCTTGATAATCGTATTGTTCTCTTCAGTGATGCCTTATTTGGGAGAAGTGCTACAACATTAGAATGGGCTCCTGAAATTACTTCTGTGAGAATCTGTTGTGGTGTCTCCTGTGTTGTCCTTGCCCTGGTGACCACCTCATTGACATGTCGGATTGCTTCAGGTCTTGCTGCTTGTGCTGTGTGGTTGTGGGGATTGGATATTTTCATCACTTGACCAGATGCTTCATTGGTCCAAACACGTCCCTTGCAAGTCGACCATTTTTCACACACCCAGATGAAATGGACATCGTCTGACGTTCGTTTGGAAAATACGTAAATGTGATTCTCGTAGACCAACTTCTTCTTCCCACGTTTGGATAGAACTGAATTCATACTTGTAGAAAGTGAATTGCTATGGAAGCTGACTTATTTTTTGTGCTAGTACACCTCTCTCTTTGCAGAGATTTTAGACACTGATATATTCTGATGTAAAGATGGAATAAGAGCTAGTCTAATGTAACTCGGAGGACACCAATTGTTACATCTGCAACAACACTTGCAAACAAGCAGGTCAATGCTGGGTCAGGTAAAAGTTCACAAAATCTTTTGATTTTAGAGTTTTTTACATTCCCCACCTAAATCAGGCCTCATTCACACTACATTTTTTTAATCCGTTTATTTTTTTTTTGTGTTATGTTTTTGAAACACAAAAACATTTTAGAAAAGTTTTGAAAAATGTCTTGTTAAATTTGTGGGCAAAATGCTCTGACACTATAATGCAATCAGTTGTGAGGTTAACAGATGGAAACAGTTGATTTAGGCTACGTTCACATTAGCGTCATGCGACGCAGCGTCGCCAACGCAACGCACGACGCATCTGAAACGCACGCAAAAACGCACCATTTTTGATGCATGCGTCGAACAAATGCGTCGTAAAACGCTGCGTTTTTTGTGCGTTTTTGTTGCGTTTTCCCGAAAAACGCAGCGTTTTCCAACGCATGCGTTGTCAAACAATGATGTAATTTTTCAACACAATTTAGTGTCTAGACACTAGATAATACCACCAATGAATAGAAGAGGGTGGGTCTAGTGTCTAGACACTAGATAATGCCACCAATGGGTAGATGAGGGTGGGTATAATGGAATTGTGGTATATATACCCCGGCATAGATAAATTCCAACCATACAGCATCAAGATGGAGCGTCCCATGGAGAGTATCTACCTCAATATGGAGCTGGATTTTGCCATTGCTATTGCTTACGCTATTGCCTGTCATGAACAGAGAAAAAGAGAAAAACTACGGAGAAGGAGTCGTCGGCGTTTTTGGCTACACCCTATAGTGGAAGTCCGAGAGAGTCGTGGAGCCTACCATTGTCTGTTTGGCGAGTTAAATGACAACCAGGAGAAATACTTTGAGTACACCAGGATGTCTCAAAACAGCTTCCGATATCTGCTGCGTCTGGTGGAAGGAGCCATTTCCAGGCAGGACACGCAGCTCCGTAAATCAATTTCCCCCGAGGAACGTCTGCTGGTGACTCTACGGTACGTAATGCAATGTGAAGGATTTATATGTTCTTGCCATTTTTTAAAGTAACGTGTTTTGGTTTTGTGGGGTGGGGGATTGGAATTAAAAATGAAAATGTATTTCATAACAATGTAATTAATTAAATTTATTTATTTTTCTTCTTGTCAGTTTCCTGGCTACCGGAGAGACCTTGAGATCACTGCATTTCCAGTTTAGGATTGGAGTCTCCACACTTTCTGGTATTATTGCCGACACATGCCGCGCATTGAGGGACAACCTCCGGGAGGAATTTTTACCCATCCCTACAACTGAAATATGGCAGGCCAACGCCCAAAAATTTGAACAAGTGTGTTCTTTCCCTAACTGTATTGGAGCAGTGGATGGGAAGCACATTAGGATTACAAAGTCTGCAAGAAGTGGATCTCTGTTTTTTAATTATAAAAAATACTTTTCCACCATGCTCATGGCAATTGCAGGTGCGGACTGCAGGTTTCTCGCTGTGGACATTGGAGCGTTTGGCCGTGCAAATGATTCACGGACATTTAAGGAGTCTGACATGGGCCGAAGATTATACGAGAACAATTTTAATTTCCCCCAGCCATGACCTCTT
This sequence comes from Ranitomeya imitator, assembly GCF_032444005.1. Taxonomy (NCBI): domain Eukaryota; kingdom Metazoa; phylum Chordata; class Amphibia; order Anura; family Dendrobatidae; genus Ranitomeya; species Ranitomeya imitator. Next base: position 67,355,833 of record NC_091283.1, read on the forward strand.
CCCAATACCGAAGGCCCGGCCATGCCATTTGTTGTGGTTGGGGATGAGGCTTTTCAAATGAGTGGCAACCTACTTAAACCGTACTCCAGTCGGGGGTTGGACCGCACAAAAAGTATTTTTAATTATAGACTGTCCAGGGCCAGAAGAACTGTGGAGTGCGCCTTTGGAATCCTTGTCTCCAAATGGCGTATCTTAGGATCCGCTATAAATTTGAAAATTGAGACAGTGGATGAGGTGGTGAAGGCTTGTGTGGTTCTCCACAATTATATTATTGATAAAGAGAGAGTCAACGTGGAACTCGATGAACCCATACCAAATCCATTGCCTGATTATCAAGATCATCCTCTGCGGACAACTGTGGACATTGCTCATATGAGGGACCGATTTGCTGCATACTTTGTTTCAGATGTTGGGCGTGTTTCATGGCAAGATCAAATGGTTTAATTCATCTTGGTATTATGATACAATAAAAACACTGTCATGTAAACACTGTGGAGTCCATTACATTTTACCAGCCTATGTAATGTTATTTAAATGTTGTTAATGTCCCCTGAATTTCTAATGCGTTGTGTTTTGAAATAAAGTTCTTGTGCCTTTCCGTTTTAACAAAACAAATCTCCCATATATTTTTCCATAGTAAAAAAATTTTAAAAACCAATGTTCTAGAAACTAATGTGTGTCCCACAAAATTTATGTGAGCACCAGTACCCAAATTGACTGTGACAAAACAAAAAAATGTTTCAGCCGTGTGTTCCATAGTTTTGACATATAACATGATCGGCTCCCACCTTGTCAACCATTTTTAATCTTGCAGACTATTTGCATATGGAACCTGGCTTGACAAGGAGGGAGACGATCATGTTTGCAAAACTCTACAGAGTTAACACTATTGGACTCAGGATGCTAGAATACGTCCAGAGTCAAATAGTGGCGACACTGTGAACATTGCTACCACCTCACCTGACCAATATTCTTAAGGTACCGTAATAAAACAATTAGCCAACGATCCCGACCAGTGATACGACCGGACCGTGATCGTTGTTAGTCGTTGCGTGGTTGCTGGAGAGCTGTCACACAGACAGCTCTCCAGCGACAAAAAAAGAGCAAGTCCCCGTGTAATCTGGGTAAACATTGTGTTATGAAGCGCATGGCCGCACTCACGATGTTTTCCCTGTTTACCATTGTAAATGTAAAAAAAAAAAAATACCCTTATATTCCGGTGTGTGACACGTCCATCACCGTCAGCTTTCCATACTGTGCCAGCCCTAAAGCACAGCACAGCGTTTATTATTAAGTCAACGGTGTGCTCTGCTTTACTGCCGGGAATGACAGTGCCAGTCACTGCGGGAAGATGACGGCGAGGGACGTGGTTGACACCGTAATGTTTTTTTTTGGGGTATTGTTCACTTGTTTGATTGTTTAAAACACTGCGCTAGTAACCCAATATTCCCTTGTTTACAGCAAAGACATCGCTGGATCGGTGTCAAACACGCCGATCCAACAATGACAGCGTGTGATCAGTTACCCAAAAAAGTTCCTAATCATTCGCTGAGACCTACAATCTCGCAGCAGGGGCCTGATCGTTGGACGATTTCAGAAAAGATAACGTTGGTAACTGACAAAAACCAACTATATCGTTAATGAAATCGTTGTGTGATGGTACCTTTTAAAATTGATATATTGTGCAATGCTCTTTGTGTTTGTAACATCTCATAGTACAATGAGCGACAGCCCTATAAAAAAATGTTAAAAAATATTGATAAAATAGTGTCAGACATTGCACATCAGGTGTTACAAACACAAGATTTGTTTATACGGCGCACGGTGTGATTTGGTGCAAACTTTATTATAGACAAAGAAAAACTCATTTTTTTTTAACAAATTAACAAAATTATTTGGGACACAAAAATAAAAAATGGGTAATGTTATGGGGTATCAATGTCTGCAATTAAGGGGGATTTATATCCTCCACTTTGGGTGTGTATTGAGGAGACCGAGGAGGAGGACGAGGGGGAGGAACCAGCATGCTCTATTACACTAGACGGGATGCCGACATCAATCCAGCCAGTAGAAGGTGGCGATACTGCCAACGCAGGAGGTGAGGGAGGAGGAGGGACGACCAGTGTCCTAGGCTGGCTACTCCTGCTCCGGGTAGACCCAGGCTGAGTACTGGGTGTGCTCCGTGTAGACCCAGGCTGGGTACTGGGTGTGCTCCGTGTAGACCCAGGCTGGGTACTGGGTGTGCTCCGGGTAGACCCAGGCTGGGTACTTTGTGTGCTTGTTTTGGGAGCAGCCATAGCCGAGGTTGTAGTGCTGGTCTTCTTTTTTTTCCTCCTCTCTCCCTCTGGGTGTGGGTCGGCTTCCCGTCTGTGTGCCCTTGAAGGCCTGGCAGGAGCAGAAGTTTGGGGCTCTGTTCTGTGGTGGCGGTGGCGGCGGCGGTGGCCCTCGGCATGCGGAGCTCTGTGTTGGTGCTCTGCAGCAGGAGTCGGAGCCATGGTAGCCAGCGATGGTACTGCGGGCATTGTAGTCGCTGACTGCATGACCCGAGCCTGCTGCAGAGCAGTGACGTATGCGTTGTTGCAGGCCTGCATCACCGAAATCTGGAGTTCCGGCGTAAGATGTTCCGCCATGCCCTTCTCAATGGCACTAAAAAAATGTTTGGCTGGCCTCGAGAGCTCCGATTCCATTGATTCAAGACGCCGGTCGATATTGGCCAGAGATGTGTCCATTCTATCACCCAGCGACTTGAAGCAATTCTGGAATACGGTGCTCAAATGTAAAAATTCGGGCAGGACCGCCCTGTCCGAGGCCCGCTGACGCTGTCGGGAAGACCCGAAGGAAGGAGCGACAGAGGCCTCGGCCAGGGGAACATCTGATGGACCGGCTGCCGGTTCGCCAGACTGTGGTGGTGCAGACCTGCTCTCGCTGTGGGATGGCTGTGACGGGTCAGATGGCGATTCACGAAGGACCGCTCCAGAGGGTCGGACAGACTCGCGGGTGCTGCTGTGTGTTCTGTGAAAACATAAGGAAACCATTAGTATACACAATATAACATTTCACATTCGTCACCACCTGTGTAAAACTAAACATTGCATCACACACTATTACTGTTAAGGGTTTGTTCAGTCAGTCGTAAGTACGGTTTGCTGATTGAACCGGCCAGCTGCCTGACATGGCTGATGCGACCAATCAGCGCGGGTGACAGGCCTGATTAAAATGCCCGCTCCTTACTCCCCGCAGTGAAGGCCCGTCGCCCGCATACTCCCCTGTCATTAATTAACTTTACCGGCGGTATCCATTGCCGCCGTTAATGTTAACCAATTTTTAATATTGACACTGCATATGCCGCATCAATATTAAAAATAGAATACATTTATTTATTTCAAAATAGTCACCTATGTTTGCCGTTTAGAACGCCCGACAATTATGCTTATCTTCGGAACTGCCATGACGTCACGGTCATGTGACCGAGACGTCATCACAGGTCCTGCGAGCTGAGCAACCATGGGAACATAACCTGCCTTGGAGTAGAAGGTATGCCGTGTCTATTATATTTTTCCTTTTTTGAAAAAAATCTGGGATACACCTGGATGGGCAATATACTACTCCACTATGAAATATTGCCCGGGCATGGCCAATCTACTATCTTTCTGTGTTCTGTATACTTCGTACTTTAGGAAAAAAAAGAGGAAGTCCAGCTCACCATAGTAGTAATCCCAGAAGGCTCGGAGCACGGAGACGCTGTGTCAAGCGTGAGAAAACCAGAAATGAAGAGAAAATTCCAGCTCTACGAGGCGTGAAAAGTAAAAACTAAATACTTTATTCACTTCAATCAGAAGCAGAGGATGAAACATCAGCACAATACAATAAAAACACTATCTATGCGTTTCAGGTGATAGGGCACCCTTAATCATGATGTCTGATGAAAAGTGTTCCCTGTCACCTGAAACGCGTAGATAGTGTTTTTATTGTATTGTGCTGATGTTTCATCCTCTGCTTCTGATTGAAGTGAATAAAAGTATTTAGTTTTTACTTTTCACGCCTCGGTGAGCTTGAATTTTTTTCTTCATTTCTATACTTCGTACTTGCCAAAATAAATGGCTGGGCAATAAACTACGTGGCTGGAATATAGTACGTGAATATGCATGTTTTCAAAACTAGGTGTGTGCATAGGTACTATACTTACTCTCTGCTTTCAAGGACCGGTCGCAGGAACTGCAAAATACGATTATATTTGTAGATAGAGGTCCTTGAAGCTGCAGCACCACTACGGATCTGTCCCTCCTTTTTCAGGCCCCTCTTGAAACGGTCCTTCATGGAGCGCCATCTGGTCTTCAATTGTTTAACTGTGTATAAATTTAAAAAAAAAATTAGTTTGAGAGAAAATATTGAAATTGATACGCAACCGTGTGCAATCCCAATAGAAGACATCACAGACGGTTGTGTATCCTGGCATGATGGGTCATAGCAGCATTTCGGAAATACTTACGAAATTTATCTTTGCTCGCGGGGGAAGCGCTGTCGAAGCCATCCCACAGCGATTTTGCAACCTCAATCCACAAACAGCGCAACACGCCCTGGTCCGCGTGCCGGGGGTCACGGCTGTCCCACAACGGGCCTCGTTCCTGTATGGATGCCACCATGAGGTCTACGTCCAGTGGGTCATCATGGGCCCGTTGTGAAACCTAGAATAAATGGAAAATATTAATGTTTGCAAGATAAAAATTGTTCTCCCTACCTCCTCCACCACCACCTACCACCTCCACCACCCCCCCCCTTCCCACCACCCCCCATACCCCCAAAAACAAAAAAGTTAAAGAAAAAAAAGGAATAGGTTGGACTTAAAAACTTACTCGCCATCCTGCCACCACAGCTTGGTCCCGTGGTCTCTGCTCCTGCTGGCTCTGTTCCTCCTGGCTCTCCTCCTCACTTGAAGAAGTCTGTAAAAATAGTTTAAAAAAAGTTGAGTGACCCATCTACAAATGACAGCGAATAGTAAGCAACAGTAGATCATGTACTCACCGGACTCCTCAGCGGTGGGGTGAGGCTTGACTCGCTGGCCATTACTAATGCAATTCTGAAATAAAGAACAAAATAAAATTTATCCTATGCACAATACAGCGGAACATAGTAAAATATAAAAAAAAAAAACATTTACATTTCAACCACAAAGAACATTGCAATAATGCCAACTGAACTAACGCTGAGCAAACAACACTGCCACATTGAATAAAAAAAACAATGGCAAGACAACACAATGCCAGAGCAAACAAAAGCCTAAAGATAACAAAACAAATACACAACAGACCCTATGTCGTAATCCAAAAAGAGAGTTTTGTTTAAAAAAATGTTTACTACATTGATTGCAAAAAGTCAAAATAAAAGCAAAACCATACCGCCATACGTGACAATTAAAAAAAAAATTAAAAAAAAAAAAAACAATATAAAGACCTTAAATACCAAACTGATTAAAAAAGCAAACATTTATATTTAAAAAAATCACAAAAAAATTTGGAACAACAGTATGCACGGAGCAACCCAAAAAACACAATAGATTTTTGAAAGAAAAAAATTAACAACCCCCAAAAATTAAGGACAGAAACGGCAATCCTGGATACACCACCATACTTTACAATAAAACCGACAGGGCCGGAGACAATAAAAGGCCATACAACGCCATACATCACAACCAGAAACATACAACAATGTCTTTACACAACCACAGTGCAGAACATAATACACAACTTGCAATAAAAAATATTACATTTAATAAAAGGGCGCAGAATCATTCTATACTACCATACTTTACAATAAAACCGGCAGGGCCGGAGACAATAAAAGGCCATACAACGCCATACATCACAACCAGAAACATACAACAATGTCTTTACACAACCACAGTGCAGAACATAATACACAACTTGCAATATAAATTATTACATTTAATAAAAGGGCGCAGAATCATTCTATACTACCATACTTTACAATCAAACCAACATGGCCGGAGACAATTAAACACCATCATATAACGCAAGAATAAAACATCACAACTGAATACAAAAAACACCACCAAACCAATAAATGGAAAAGAAAAATCTATCCTGGAAAGAACAATAATCAAGGCCGGAGACAATGAAACGCCATCCTTTACAACGCCATACATCACAACCAGACTAAAAATACAACAATATCTTTAAACAACCACAGTGCAGAATATAATACACAACTTGCAAAAACAATTTAAAAATAAAACATGTAGAAAATGCACAGAATCATTCTATACTTACATCTCTGGACAGCAGATGAAGTTGTCTGGTCTGGTGTGTTGCCTATAGATGCTGCAGCAGAAGTGACAAACAATCCAAACATTTTCTTTATATATGGGGGATGTTTTTATCACTGTCTTCACTGTCTAGACACTGTCTAGACACTTTTTTGTTTAATTATATTTAACGACGCATGCGTCGCACAACGCACGCACGACGCATGCACTTGCGTTTCGTGCGTTGTCAATTGGTTTCAATGGGAGATTGTAACGCAATGACGACGCACGAGCGACGCAAGTGCGACGCATGCGTTTTTAGACGCTACAAAAATGCAACATGTAGCGTCTCCGACGCCACCCAGTTGCGGTGAAACGACGCATGCGTCGTGCGTTTTTACAAAAACGCACGACAACGCAACGCATGCATCCCCAATGGTAAAGATAGGGGTGCATGACGCATGCGTCGTTGTGCGTCGACGACGCTGCGTCGCATGACGCTAATGTGAACGTAGCCTTAACATGTCACAAAAGTGCAGCACTCTGTCCAGTACTTTTGTGGCATGTACAGTTAGGTCCATATATATTTGGACAGAGATATCATTTTTCTAATTTTGGTAATAGACATTACCACAATGAATTTTATACAAAACTATTCAGATGCAGTTGATGTTCAGACTTTCAGCTTTCATTTGAGGGTATCCACATTAAAATTGGATGAAGGGTTTAGGAGTTTCAGCTCCCTAACATGTGCCACCCTGTTTTTAAAGGGACCAAAAGTAATTGGACAGATTCAATAATTTTAAATAAAATGTTCATTTTTAGTACTTGGTTGAAAACCCTTTGTTGGCAATGACTGCCTGAAGTCTTGAACTCATGGACATCACCAGACGCTGTGTTTCCTCCTTTTTGATGCTCTGCCATGCCTTCACTGCGGTGGTTTTCAGTTGCTGTTTGTTTGTGGGCCTTTCTGTCTGAAGTTTAGTCTTTAAAAAGTGAAATGCATGCTCAATTGGGTTGAGATCAGGTGACTGACTTGGCCATTCAAGAATATTCCACTTCTTTGCTTTAATAAACTCCAGGGTTGCTTTGGCTTTATGTTTTGGGTCATTGTCTGTCTGTAGTATGAAACGACGACCAATCAGTTTTGCTGCATTTGGCTGGATCTGAGCACAGTATGTCTCTGAATACCTCAGAATTCATTCGGCTGCTTCTGTCCTGTGTCACATCATCAATAAACACTAGTGACCCAGTGCCACTGGCAGCCATGCATGCCCAAGCCATCACACTGCCTCCGCCGTGTTTTACAGATGATGTGGTATGCTTTGGATCATGAGCTGTACCATGCCTTTGCCATACTTTTCTCTTTCCATCATTCTAGTAGAGGTTGATCTTGGTTTCATCAGTCCAAAGAATGTTCTTCCAGAACTGTGCAGGCTTTTTTAAATGTTTTTAGCAAAGTCCAGTCTAGCCTTTTTATTCTTGATGCTTATGAGTGGCTTGCACCGTGCGGTGAACCCTCTGTAGAAACTTTCATGCAGTCTTCTCTTTATAGTAGATTTGGATATTGATGCGCCGACCTCCTGGAGAGTGTTGGTCACTTGGTCGGCTGTTGTGAAGGGGTTTCCCTTCACCATGGAGATTATTCTGCGATCATCCACCACTGTTGTCTTCCGTGGGCGCCCAGGTCTTTTTGCATTGATGAGTTCATCAGTGCTTTCTTTCTTTCTCAGGATGTACCAAACTGTAGATTTTGCCACTCCTAATATTGTAGCAATTTCTCGGTTGGGTTTTTTCTGTTTTCGCAGCTTAAGGATGGCTTGTTTCACCTGCATGGAGAGCTCCTTTGTCCGCATGTTTACTTCACAGCAAAACCTTCCAAATGCAAGCAATACACCTCAAATCAACTCCAGGCCTTTTATCTGCTTAATTGAGAATGACATAATGAAGGGTTTACCCACACGTGTCCATGGAATAGCCTTGGAGTCAATTGTCCAATTACTTTTGGTCTCTTTAAAAACAGGGTGGCACATGTTAAGGAGCTGAAACTCCTAAACCCTTCATCCAATTTTAATGTGGATACCCTCAAAAGAAAGCTGAAAGTCTGAACTTCAAGTGCATCTGAATTGTTTTGTTTAAAATTTATTGTGGTAATGTCTATAGCCAAAATTAGAAAAATGTTGTCTCTGTCCAAATATATATGGACCTAACTGTAGATTGATGACGGGCGGGAATTCATGAACAACAAGGACAAACTGGCAAAACATCCAAACACAAAATTCTGGGGGCAAAACAGGGTATGAACATCTGGGGGCAAACTGCTGAGGGCGAAACATTGATGACGGACAGGAATTCATGAAGCACAAGGGTACAAACATCCGGGGACGAACTGCCGAGGCGAACTGCTGGGGGCAAAATATTGATGATGGATGGGAATTCATGAACCACAAGGGTACAAACATCAGGGGCCAACTGCCGGGTGCGAAACATCTGGGGGCCAAATGCTGGGGAAACATTGATGACGGACGGGAATTCATGAACCACAAGGGTGCAAACATCTGGGGCGAACTGCCGGGGGCGAAACATCCAGGGGTGAACTGCCGGGGGCAAAACATCTGGGGGCCAAATGCTGGGGACGAAATGTGTCGGGACAAAATGTACCCAGGGGTGAACTGCTGGGGGCGAACTGCTGGGGGTGAAATTTGCAGAGGTGAAATGTGCGGGGGCGAAACACCCTGGGGGCCAAATGCTGGGGACGAAATGTGCAGGGGCAAAATGTACCCAGGGGCGATCTGCTGGGGGTGAACTGCTGGGGGTGAACTGCGGGGGGCGAAATGTGCGGGGGTGAAATGTGTGAGGGCGAAACATCCTGGGGGCCAAGTGCTGGGCACGAAATGTGCAGGGCGAAATATACCCAGGGGCGAACTGCTGGAGGCAAACCGCTGGGGGCGAACTGCTGGGGGCGAACTGCTGGGGGCGAACTGCTGGGGGCGAAACATCCAAATCCTGAAAATAACCTGGTAATTTACCAGAACAATATGAAAGTAATACCAATAAATTATCTATAATTAAGATACCGTATATACTCGAGTATAAGCCGATCCGAGTATAAGCCGACCCCCCTAATTTTGCCACAAAAAACTGGGAAAACTTATTGACTCGAGTATAAGCCTAGGGTGGAAATGCAGCATTTACCGGTGAATTTCAAAAATAAAAATAGATCATTATTTCCCCATAGCTGTGCCATATAGTGCTCTACACCATTCATATTTCCCCATAGCTGTGCCCCATATAGTGCTCTGCACCGTTCACTGTGCCCCCTAGCTGTGCCATATACAGTGCTCTGCACCGTTCACTGTGCCCCATAGCTGTGCCATATACGGTGCTCTGCACCGTTCACTGTGCCCCCTAGCTGTGCCATATACGGTGCTCTGCACCGTTCACTGTGCCCCCTAGCTGTGCCATATACGGTGCTCTGCACCGTTCACTGTGCCCCCTAGCTGTGCCATATACGGTGCTCTGCACCGTTCACTGTGCCCCCTAGCTGTGCCTTATACGGTGCTCTGCACCGTTCACTGTGCCCCCTAGCTGTGCCATATACGGTGCTCTGCACCGTTCACTGTGCCCCCTAGCTGTGCCTTATACGGTGCTCTGCACCGTTCACTGTGCCCCCTAGCTGTGCCTTATACGGTGCTCTGCACCGTTCACTGTGCCCCATAGATGCTCCACATTAATCTGTGCTGCCGCTGCTACTGCTGCAATAAAAAAAAAAAAACACATACTCACCTCCCTTGATTGCAGCCCCCAGCGTCTCGTTCCGGCGCCTCCATCTTCCCGGCGTCTCTGCTCTGACTGATCAGGCAGAGGGCGCCGCGCACACTATATGCGTCATCGCGCCCTCTGCCTGATCAGTCAGAGAGCGCAGACGCCGGGAAGATGGAGGCGCCGGCCGGGAAGATGGATCGGCGCCCGGCGGCTGGAACTAGGACAGGTGAATATTACATACTTACCTAGTCCTGGCGATCCTCGCGCTGTCCCCTCCTGGTCTTCGGCGCTGCAGCTTCTTTCTCTATCAGCGGTCACCGGCACCGCTGATTAGAGAAATGAATAAGCGGCTCCGCCCCTATGGGAGGTGGAGCCGCTTATTCATTTCTGTAATGAGCGGTCCCACGTGACCGCTGAAGCGAGGAAGAAGCTGCAGCGCCGAAGCCCGTGGGAGGGCAGGGACAGCGCGAGGATCGCTGGGACTAGGTAAGTATACCTCAGCGCCCTCAGCCCCTCACCTGCCGACCCCACCGCTACCGTGACTCGAGTATAAGCCGAGGGGGGCACTTTCAGCCCTAAAATTTGGGCTGAAAATCTCGGCTTATACTCGAGTATATACGGTACTTAAAGGTGTTGTATGAAACAAGTTATCCGACTTGTTTCATACAACACCTTTAAGTATCTTAATTATGTGCCTATTGGCAGCAGATTGGAGAATTTTAACAATATGGAGCAGTAGGTAAGATGCTCGAATGCCATTTCATTTATTCTCTTTGGGGCTGTCAGAAAAAAATCCAAGCACCGCACTCAGCAACCACATAGGGAATGAATGGAGCGACGGTGACACATGACGCTCCATTGTAACATATAAAAGTTCCACGTTCTGCAATCAGACCCACATTGATCACAAAGTTATCACTTATACCAACATGTGTTCCAGCTCATTTCTTTGGTTTTGCACTAGCCTTTTGTACTTTGTACATACAGGGGTGTGGCTCCTCATTTTGGGCTTTCCATGGGAAGGTGCAAAAGTGTCAGGTGTGGATTCCGCTCTGCACTGTCTATTGAGGTCTGCTGACACATGGCGAGGTGAAGCGTTAGGGTCCTTCCTGATTGGGTACACCTTGTCGTAGTGGGATGGCTAACTACCACATGCTATTTGCATGTACTATTACTACTAATTTACTTACTAGTGAGTAGTGTTGAGCGATACCTTCCGATATCGGAAAGTATCGGTATCGGATTGGATCGGCCGATATTCCAAAAATATCGGATATCGCCGATACCCGATCCCAATGCAAGTCAATGGGACCAAAATATCGTAATTAAAATAAACCCTTTCTCTCCTTGTAGGTTCATTCTACATGAAGGAAAACAACAAAGAATATTGGAGGATGTATTTGGGGAGGTGGCGGAGACATTAAAGTCATAGAGGTTTAGCGCAATCAAATAGAATAGCCTTTTTTTTTTTTTTTTTTTAAAGACGTTCGTAGTGACAAAGATATTGACTATGTAATTTTTTTTTATTTTGTCAGATATTGATGTTTCACTATTCCACGCCCTTCCCCTTTTTTTTTTTTACTTTTCCCACACTTTCATCTTCATCATCATCAGCATCTTTGACATCAACTTTCTTCACCTTATTCTTCTTCTTCTTCATCTTCTACCTATTTTTTTTTTTTATTACATTCTTCATATTCATTTTATTCAACTATTATTATTCTTCCTATTCTAAATATTCATTTTCTTCAACTATTATTATTCTTCCTATTCTACTTCTTCATCATATTCTCATTTGTGACAGGCATTTCCGTAGTTGTTATCTATAAAAGTTTGAAGATTACACCTTCCGTTCTGCCAGTCACAAAAGTTACATTTGTCCGCGTTCAGTTTGGCCTGCAGCATCAGGCTTTATCCAGGGGCACCACGAGGAGGAACGGACTCACCCCCATACACTGCTTAGTCTTCTTCTGCATATAATTTAGATAATATCTTTTGCTCTGATATTAAGTCTTATGCTTAATGTTCTTCTGCTCTTTGTTCTGCAGCCTCTTGTTCTTCTGCTTCTCGGTCTTCCATGTCGTCGTCTCCAGGGTCGTCGTCTCCAGGGTCGTCGTCTACGCCGTCGTCGTCTCCGCCGTCGTCGTTTCCGCCGTCGTCGTCGTCATCGGAGTGGTCTTCCGGGTCATCGACTTTAGGGTCTTCAACTTGGAAATGTAGCAGAAGGTACAAGAAGGCTGAGAAAATGCCAAGAACCAGCTGATGGAACTGGAACTCAGATGGCTACCCGAAGGTTCAAGAGCCTATGGAACTACCGAGGACCAGCTGACGTTACTGGAACCCGGTTACTAAGCAGGAGGTACCCGTGCTGAAAAGCACTACCAAGGACCGCCTGACGTTGGCGGAACTCGGATACCCAGAAGGAGGCACCTAAGCCAAAGGCTCTGCCCGGAACCAGCTGACGTTACTGGAACCAGGATGGGGAGCAGAAGGTACAAGAGCAAAAGACACTGCCGAGAACCAGCTGACGGTACTGGAACCCGGATGGGTAGCCGAAGGTCCAAGAGCCAATGGAACTACCGAGGACCAGCTGACGTTACTGGAACCCGGTTACTAGGCAGGAGGTACCCGTGCTAAAAAGCACTACCAAGGACCACCTGACGTTGGTGGAACTTGGATACCCAGAAGGAGGCACCTAAGCCAAAGGCTCTGACCCGGAACCAGCTGACGGTACTGGAGCCAGGATAGGGAGCAGAAGGTACAAGAGCAAAAGACACTGCCGAGAACCAGCTGACGGTGCTGGAACCAGGATGTGGACCAGAAGGTCCACAGGAGAGGAGAGAACAGCTAGGCCGCGAGGCAGCTGCAGTTACCGAACCCCAACAGTCCTACAGGGGGAGCTAGGCCTACTGGCACTACAGAACCAGCCTTGACTACCAATTCACGCAGCCCACATAGGAAGCTCCTAAACTGGAGGCACCCTGGAGTTGGCTAACTCGACCGCAACACGACGGGGCAACGCATAGGTGTCTCAGTGAGTTTGACAGTACCCGGAAACAGCTGACGGTGCTGGAACCAGGCTGGGCACGAGGGAGTACCCGTGACAAAAACACTGCCGGGAACCAGCTGGCGGTGCTGGAACCCGGATGCGTGGCCCCAGTGTGCAAGAGCCAATGGCACGACCGAGGACCAGCTGACGGTGCTGGAACCCGGTTACTAAGCTGTAGGTGCCCGCGCTTAAAAGCACTACCAAGGACCGCCTGACGTTGGCGGAACTCGGATACCCAGGAGGAGGCACCTAAGCCAAAGGCTCGGCCCGGAACCAGCTGACGGTGCTGGAACCAGGTGGTGGACCCGAAGGTCCACAGGAGAGGAGAGAACAGCTAGGCCGCGAGGCAGCTGCAGTTACCGAACCCCAACAGTCCTACAGGGGGAGCTTGGCCTACTGGCACTACAGAACCAGCCTTGACTACCAATTCATGCAGCCCACATAGGAAGCTCCTAAACTGGAGGCACCCTGGAGTTTGCTAACTCGACCGCAACACGACGGGGCAACGCATAGGTGTCTCAGTGAGTTTGACAGTACCCGGAACCAGCTGACAGTGCTGGAACCAGGCTGGGCACGAGGGAGTACCCGTGACAAAAACACTGCCAAGAACCAGCTGGCGGTGCTGGAACCCGGATGCGTTGCCCCAGTGTGCAAGAGCCAATGGCACGACCGAGGACCAGGTGACGGTGCTGGAACCCGGTTACTAAGCTGTAGGTGCCTGCGCTTAAAAGCACTACCAAGGACCGCCTGGCGTTGGCGGAACTCGGATACCCAGGAGGAGGCACCTAAGCCAAAGGCTCGGCCCGGAACCAGCTGACGGTGCTGGAACCAGGTGGTGGACCACAAGGTCCACAGGAGAGGAGAGAACAGCTAGGCCGCGAGGCAGCCGCAGTTACCGAACACCAACAGTCCTACAGGGGGAGCTTGGCCTACTGGCACTACAGAACCAGCCTTGACTACCAATTCACGCAGCCCACATAGGAAGCTCCTAAACTGGAGGCACCCTGGAGTTGGCTAACCCGACCGCAATACGACGGGGCAACGCATAGGTGTCTCAGTGAGTTTGACAGTACCCAGAAACAGCTGACGGTGCTGGAACCAGGCTGGGCACGAGGGAGTACCCGTGACAAAAACACTGCCGGGAACCAGCTGGCGGTGCTGGAACCCGGATGCGTGGCCCCAGTGTGCAAGAGCCAATGGCACGACCGAGGACCAGCTGACGGTGCTGGAACCCGGTTACTAAGCTGTAGGTGCCCGCGCTTAAAAGCACTACCAAGGACCGCCTGACGTTGGCGGAACTCGGATACCCAGGAGGAGGCACCTAAGCCAGAGGCTCGGCCCGGAACCAGCTGACGGTGCTGGAACCAGGTGGTGGACCACAAGGTCCACAGGAGAGGAGAGAACAGCTAGGCCGCGAGGCAGCCGCAGTTACCGAACACCAACAGTCCTACAGGGGGAGCTTGGCCTACTGGCACTACAGAACCAGCCTTGACTACCAATTCACGCAGCCCACATAGGAAGCTCCTAAACTGGAGGCACCCTGGAGTTGGCTAACCCGACCGCAACACGACGGGGCAACGCATAGGTGTCTCAGTGAGTTTGACAGTACCCGGAAACAGGTGACGGTGCTGGAACCAGGCTGGGCACGAGAGCGTACCCGTGGTGACAAAAACACTGCCGAGAACCAGCTGGCGGTGCTGGAACCTGGATGCGTTGCCTATTAAAGATTGTCTTCCTAGAGCCCCAACTAGCGGTGTTGGAGCAAAGGGTAAGCAGGGGGAGCAGAGTGTAGGCCGAAGCCTGCACTGGAGGCAGCATTGTGTCTGCGTTGCGTTTGCAGGACACTTTGCCGGCTACACAGTGGGGGAACAGCTGGCGTTGCTGAACCCCACTGACACAATGGCGGGCGTTTTTCTCTGTGCAGCTAGCACTTCTGGGCAAAAACTAGCGGTGTTAGAGCCCAGGGGCAGCAGGAGGAGGAGAGGAGCAGAGTGTAGGCCGAAGCCCAGTTGAACCAATTTCAAAGGAAACCTTTAACCCCCCCTCAGGTGTTACAAAGTACAAGAGACACACCTTCTGCAGCATTAATGCTGCACAAGCCAAAGGTTGCTCTGTTAATTTGTCTACTTGCACACGCTGAATGAAAGACGTACACAATTTAGCCCATTCTACAGTCAAACTGTAGTGGAGGCATGACTTGTCTTTTTAAGGAGACGCAGCACAGGTGTCCCAAATAACGCCTT
This sequence comes from Ranitomeya imitator, assembly GCF_032444005.1. Lineage (NCBI taxonomy): Eukaryota > Metazoa > Chordata > Amphibia > Anura > Dendrobatidae > Ranitomeya > Ranitomeya imitator. Next base: position 67,371,152 of record NC_091283.1, read on the forward strand.
TGTGCTTGGCGCAGCTTCCTGAGCGTTGTTATTTGCTGTACAGGAGTCTGCGCTCTTGTGTTATCCCTTGTCAATGCCCTGTTAGCGCTGCCCGTCTTATGACCTCATTTCATGTTGGCCGGTGCGGTTAACGATGGCCATTAATCCCAGACCCACAGTGCCTTTTCATAAAGTCACACTGCAGTGCTGGGATTCATCGCCTTGAGCAGTAAATATTTTTGCCGCTCACACACGTCCTTACACCTGCTTCAGACTGGGGGGCCTCTGCTGATCCCTTCTCGCATGCCGCGGCCATGAGGCTGCACAGTCTGAAGAAGGCAGAAGGAGATGAGTGACGACAGGCGAACATATGCACTGCTCGTGCCCATAAACCACACCCTCGCTGACAAAATAAATGAGAAACCGAGGGGCGTTGTTTCGAGCAGGGCGGACGCACAGGCGCAGCCAGCTAACCAATGATGTCAAAAGACGCGAAGCGCTACCAAAGGGGGGTGCTGCGTATCATTAGAAAGGAAAGTCACACCTCAGGGACAGTGGAATGGTCTCAATGAGACACATTTTGTACATGTTGAGTTCCACGTGGGCATGTAGAAAAATTCACAGTACTGCTGTACAAGGTGGCTGTTATACATAGAAACACCTGGGGGTAGGGGGCAGGCTCCCTTCAATTTCAGTTCATGTGCCTGCGTGGCGTTTGCAGGTCACGTTGCCGGCTACACAGCAGGGGAACAGCTGGCGGTGCTGAACCCCACTAACACATTGGCTGGTGTTTTTCTCTGTGCAGCTAGCACTTCCGGGCAAAAACTAGCGGTGTTAGAGCCCAGGGTCAGCAGGAGGAGGAGAGGAGCAGAGTGTAGGCCGAGGCCTGCACTGGTGGCAGCTTTTGGTCTGTTGAGCCAGCGTGGCTTGTGCTGGACACGATGCCGGCTACACAGCAGGGGAACAGCTGGCGGTGCTGAACCCCACTAACACATTGCCTGGTGTTTTTCTCTGTGCAGCTAGCACTTCCGGGCAAAAACTAGCGGTGTTTGAGCCCAGGGGCAGCAGGAGGAGGAGAGGAGCAGAGTGTAGGCCGAGGCCTGCACTGGTGGCAGCTTTTGGTCTGTTGTGCCAGCGAGGCTTGTGCTGGACACGATGCCGGCTACACAGCAGGGGAACAGCTGGCGGTGCTGAACCCCACTAACACATTGGCTGGTGTTTTTCTCTGTGCAGCTCGCATTTCTGGGCAAAAACTAGCGGTGTTAGAGCCCAGGGTCAGCAGGAGGGGGAGAGGAGCAGAGTGTAGGCCGAAGCCTAGTTGAACCAATTTCAAAGGTAATCTTTAACCACCCCTCAGGTGTTGCAAGGTACAAGAGCCACACCTTGTGCAGCATTAATGCTGCACAAGTCAAAGGTTGCTCTATTTATTTTGCTCCTTGCACACCCTGAATAAAACACGTACACTATTTAGCCCATTATACTGTCAAACAGTAGTGGAGGCGTGACTTGTCTTTTTAAGGAGACGCAGCACAGGTGTCCAAAATAACACCTAAAAGCATGGGCGCAGCTTCCTGAGCGTTGTTATTTTCTGTACAGGAGTCTGCGCTCGTGTTATCCCTTGGCCATGCGCTGTGAGCGCTGCCTGTCTTCTGACCTCATTTCATGTTGGCCGGTGCGGTTAGCGATGGCCATGAAACCCAGACCCGCAGTGTCTTTTCTTTAAGTCACACTACGGGGCTGGGATTCGTGACCTTGCGCAGTAAATTTTTTCGCCTGTCACTCATGTCCTTACACCTGCATCAGACTGGGCGGCCTCAGCTGATCCCTTCTCGCATGCCGCGGACATGAGGCCGCGCAGTCTGAAGAAGGCGGAAGGAGATGAGTTAAGACAGGCGAAGATATGCACTGCTCGTGCCCATCAATCACACCCTCGCAGTCAAAATAAGTAAGACAACGATGAGCATTGTTTCAGGCAGGGCGGACGCACAGGCGCAGCCAGCCAACCAATGATATCAGAAGACGAGAAGCGCTACCAAGGGAGGTGCTGCGTATCTTTAGAAAGAAAAGTCACACCTCAGGGACAGTGGAATGGTCTCAATGAGACACATTTTGTACGTGTTGAGTTCCACGTGGGCAAGTAGAAAAAGTCAGCCACCTTGTACAAATGCAGCATTACTGCTGTACAAGGTGGCTATTATACATAGAAACACCTGGTGGTGGGGGGCAGGCTCCCTTCAATTTCAGTTCATGTGCCTGCGTGGCGTTTGCAGGTCACGTTGCCGGCTACACAGCAGGGGAACAGCTGGCGGTGCTGAACCCCACTAACACATTGGCTGGTGTTCTTCTCTGTGCAGCTAGCATGTCCGGGCAAAAACTGGCGGTGTTTGAGCCCAGGGTCAGCAGGAGGAGGAGAGGAGCAGAGTGTAGGCCGAGGCCTGCACTGGTGGCAGCTTTTGGTCTGTTGTGCCAGCGTGGCTTCTGCTGGACACGATGCCGGCTACACAGCAGGGGAACAGCTGGCGGTGCTGAACCCCACTAACACATTGGCTGGTGTTTTTCTCTGTGCAGCTCGCATTTCCGGGCAAAAACTAGCGGTGTTAGAGCCCAGGGTCAGCAGGAGGAGGAGAGGAGCAGAGTGTAGGCCGAAGTCTAGTTGAACCAATTTCAAAAGTTACCTTTAACCCCCCCTCAGGTGTTGCAAGGTACAAGAGCCACACCTTGTGCAGCATTAATGCTGCACAAGTCAAAGGTTGCTCTATTAATTTTGCTCCTTGCACACGCTGAATAAAACACGTACACTATTTAGCCCATTATACTGTCAAACAGTAGTGGAGGCGTGACTTGTCTTTTTAAGGAGACGCAGCACAGGTGTCAAAATTTACACCTAGGTGCTGGGCGCAGATTCCTGAGCGTTGTTATTTGCTGTACAGGAGTCTGCGCTATTGTGATCCCTTGGCCATGCGCTGTGAGCGCTGCCTGTCTTCTCACCTCATTTCATGTTGGCCGGTGCGGTTAGCAATGGACATGAATCCCAGGCCCGCAGTGTGTTTTCAAAAAATCACACTGCGTGGCTGGGATTCGTGCCCTTGTGCAGTAAATATGTTTGCCGCTCACACATGTCCTTACACCTGCTTCAGACTGGGCGGCCTCAGCTGATCCCTTATCGCCTACCACGGCCATGAGGCCGCACAGTCTGAAGAAGGCGGAAGGAGATGAGTTAAGACAGGCGAACATATGCACTGCACATGCCCATCAATCACACCCTCGCAGCCAAAATATATGAGACAACGAGGGGGGTTGTGTCGGGCAGGGCGGACGCACAGGCAGCCAACCAATGATGTCAGAAGACGGGCAGCGCTACCAAGGGGGGTGGTGCGTGTCATTAAAAAGGAAAGTCACACCTCAGGGACATTGTAATGGTCTGTAATGAGACACATATTATACGTGTTAAATTCAACGTGGGCAAGGAGAAAAAATCAGCCACCTTGTACAAATGCAGCAGTACTGCTGTACTAGGTGGCTGTTATACATAGAAACACCTGGGGGGGTGGGGCCAGGTTCCCTTTAATTTCAGTTCAGGTGCCTGCATGGCGTTTGCAGGACACGTTGCCAGCTACACAGCAGGGGAACAGCTGGCGGTGCTGAACCCCACTGACACATTGACTGGTGTTTTTCTCTGTGCAGCTAGCACGTCCGGGCAAAAACTGGCGGTGTTATAGCCCAGGGTCAGCAGGAGGAGGAGAGGAGCAAAGTGTAGGCCGAAGCCTGCACTGGTAGCAGATTTTGGTCTGTTGTACCAGCGTGGCTTGTGCTGGACACGATGCCGGCTACACAGCAGGGGAACAGCTGGCGGTGCTGAACCCAACTAACACATTGGCGGGTGTTTTTCTCTGTGCAGCTAGCAATTCCAGGCTACAACTGGCGGTGTTATAGCCCAGGGTCAGCAGGAGGAGGAGAGGAACAGAGTGTAGGCCGAAGCCTGCACTGGTGGCAGCTTTTGGTCTGTTGTGCCAGCGTGGCTTGTGCTGGACACGATGCCGGCTACACAGCAGGGGAACAGCTGGCGGTGCTGAACCCCACTGACACAATGGTGGGTGTTTTTCTCTGTGCAGCCAGCACTTCCGGGCCCCAACTGGCGTAGTTAGAGCCCAGGGTCTGCAGGAGGAGCAGAGTGTAGGCGGAAGCCTACTTGAACCAATTTCAAAGGTAACCTTTAACCCACCCTCAGGTGTTACAATGTTGAAGAGCCACACCTTGTGCAGCAGTAAAGCTCCACAAGTTTAAGGTTGCTCTTTAAGTTTTGCTCATTGCACACGCAGAATGAAAGACGTACTCAATTTAGCCCATTGAACAGTAGTTCAGTTCTGTATTGGAGGCGTGGCTTGTCTTTTTAAGGAGACGCAGCACAGGTGCACATAAATAACGCCTTGGTGCTGGGCGCAGCCTCCTGAGCGTTGTTATTTGCTGTACAGCAGTCTGCGCTATTGTGATCCCTTGGCCATGCGCTGTGAGCGCTGCCTGTCTTCTCACCTCATTTCATGTTGGCCGGTGCGGTTAGCAATGGCCATGAATCCCAGACCCGCAGTGTGTTTTCAAAAAACCACACTGCGTGGCTGGGATTCGTGCCCTTGTGCAGTAAATATGTTTGCCGCTCACACATGTCCTTACACCTGCTTCAGACTGGGCGGCCTCAGCTGATCCCTTATCGCCTACCACGGCCATGAGGCCGCACAGTCTGAAGAAGGCGGAAGGAGATGAGTTAAGACAGGCGAACATATGCACTGCACATGCCCATCAATCACACCCTCGCAGCCAAAACATATGAGGCAACGAGGGGGGTTGTGTCGGGCAGGGCGGACGCACAGGCACAGGCAGCCAACCAATGATGTCAGAAGACGGGCAGCGCTACCAAGGGTGGTGCTGCGTACCATTAGAAAGGAAAGTCACACCTCAGGGACAGTGGAATGGTCTCAATGAGACACATTTTGTACGTGTTGAGTTCCACGTTGGCAAGGAGAAAAAGTCAGCCACCTTGTACAAATGCAGCATTACTGCTGTACAAGGTAGCTGTTATACATAGAAACACCTTTATGGTGGGTGGCAGGGTCCCTTTAATTTCAGTTCATGTGCCTGCGTGGCGTTTGCAGGTCACGTTGCCGGCTACACAGCAGGGGAACAGCTGGCGGTGCTGAACCCCACTAACACATTGGCTGGTGTTTTTCTCTGTGCAGCTAGCACTTCGGGGCAAAAACTAGCGGTGTTTGAGCCCAGGGGCAGCAGGAGGAGGAGAGGAGCAGAGTGTAGGCCGAAGCCTGCACTGGTGGCAGCTTTTGTTCTGTTGTGCCAGCGTGGCTTGTGCTGGACACGTTGTCGACTACACAGCAGGGGAACAGCTGGCGGTGCTGAACCCCACTGACACATCACACATCAGCTAGTGTTTTTTCTGTGTAGACAACACTTCCAGGTGGCAACTGACAGTGTTGAAACCCAGGGAATCAAAGAGGAGCAGAGTGTAGGCCGAAGCCTGCAGTGGAGCAAGTTGAAAGGGAACCTTTAACCCCCCCCCCCCCCCAGGCATTTGTTGCTGAAAGAGCCATCTTGTACAGCAGTAATACTGCACATGGAAAATGGTGGCTCCTAAAATTATGCTCCTTGCAAACGCTGAAGTACACACTCATATAATGTGTCCCCTCACACCGTCAAACCGTCCCGGAAGTGGGACTTTCCTTTGTAATATACATAGTAACATAGTAACATAGTTAGTAAGGCCGAAAAAAGACATTTGTCCATCCAGTTCAGCCTATATTCCATCATAATAAATCCCCAGATCTACGTCCTTCTACAGAACCTAATAATTGTATGATACAATATTGTTCTGCTCCAGGAAGACATCCAGGCCTCTCTTGAACCCCTCGACTGAGTTCGCCATCACCACCTCCTCAGGCAAGCAATTCCAGATTCTCACTGCCCTAACAGTAAAGAATCCTCTTCTATGTTGGTGGAAAAACCTTCTCTCCTCCAGACGCAAAGAATGCCCCCTTGTGCCCGTCACCTTCCTTGGTATAAACAGATCCTCAGCGAGATATTTGTATTGTCCCCTTATATACTTATACATGGTTATTAGATCGCCCCTCAGTCGTCTTTTTTCTAGACTAAATAATCCTAATTTCGCTAATCTATCTGGGTATTGTAGTTCTCCCATCCCCTTTATTAATTTTGTTGCCCTCCTTTGTACTCTCTCTAGTTCCATTATATCCTTCCTGAGCACCGGTGCCCAAAACTGGACACAGTACTCCATGTGCGGTCTAACTAGGGATTTGTACAGAGGCAGTATAATGCTCTCATCATGTGTATCCAGACCTCTTTTAATGCACCCCATGATCCTGTTTGCCTTGGCAGCTGCTGCCTGGCACTGGCTGCTCCAGGTAAGTTTATCATTAACTAGGATCCCCAAGTCCTTCTCCCTGTCAGATTTACCCAGTGGTTTCCCGTTCAGTGTGTAATGGTGATATTGATTCCCTCTTCCCATGTGTATAACCTTACATTTATCATTGTTAAACCTCATCTGCCACCTTTCAGCCCAAGTTTCCAACTTATCCAGATCCATCTGTAGCAGAATACTATCTTCTCTTGTATTAACTGCTTTACATAGTTTTGTATCATCTGCAAATATCGATATTTTACTGTGTAAACCTTCTACCAGATCATTAATGAATATGTTGAAGAGAACAGGTCCCAATACTGACCCCTGCGGTACCCCACTGGTCACAGCGACCCAGTTAGAGACTATACCATTTATAACCACCCTCTGCTTTCTATCACTAAGCCAGTTACTAACCCATTTACACACATTTTCCCCCAGACCAAGCATTCTCATTTTGTGTACCAACCTCTTGTGCGGCACGGTATCAAACGCTTTGGAAAAATCGAGATATACCACGTCCAATGACTCACCGTGGTCCAGTCTATAGCTTACCTCTTCATAAAAACTGATTAGATTGGTTTGACAGGAGCGATTTCTCATAAACCCATGCTGATATGGAGTTAAACAGTTATTCTCATTGAGATAATCCAGAATAACATCCCTCAGAAACCCTTCAAATATTTTACCAACAATAGAGGTTAGACTTACTGGCCTATAATTTCCAGGTTCCCTTTTAGAGCCCTTTTTGAATATTGGCACCACATTTGCTATGCGCCAGTCCTGCGGAACAGACCCTGTCGCTATAGAGTCACTAAAAATAAGAAATAATGGTTTATCTATTACATTACTTAGTTCTCTTAGTACTCGTGGGTGTATGCCATCCGGACCCGGAGATTTATCTATTTTAATCTTATTTAGCCGGTTTCGCACCTCTTCTTGGGTTAGATTGGTGACTCTTAATATAGGGTTTTCATTGTTTCTTGGGATTTCACCTAGCATTTCATTTTCCACCGTGAATACCGTGGAGAAGAAGGTGTTTAATATGTTAGCTTTTTCCTCGTCATCTACAACCATTCTTTCCTCACTATTTTTTAAGGGGCCTACATTTTCAGTTTTTATTCTTTTACTATTGATATAGTTGAAGAACAGTTTGGGATTAGTTTTACTCTCCTTAGCAATGTGCTTCTCTGTTTCCTTTTTGGCAGCTTTAATTAGTTTTTTAGATAAAGTATTTTTCTCCCTATAGTTTTTTAGAGCTTCAATGGTGCCATCCTGCTTTAGTAGTGCAAATGCTTTCTTTTTACTGTTAATTGCCTGTCTTACTTCTTTGTTTAGCCACATTGGGTTTTTCCTATTTCTAGTCCTTTTATTCCCACAAGGTATAAACCGCTTACACTGCCTATTTAGGATGTTCTTAAACATTTCCCATTTATTAACTGTATTCTCATTTCTGAGGATATTGTCCCAGTCTACCAGATTAAGGGCATCTCTAAGCTGTTCAAACTTTGCCTTCCTAAAGTTCAATGTTTTTGTGACTCCCTGACAAGTCCCCCTAGTGAAAGACAGGTGGAACTGCACAATATTGTGGTCGCTATTTCCTAAATGCCCAACCACCTGCAGATTTGTTATTCTGTCAGGTCTATTAGATAGTATTAGGTCTAAAAGTGCTGCTCCTCTTGTTGGATTCTGCACCAATTGTGAAAGATAATTTTTCTTGGTTATTAGCAGAAACCTGTTGCCTTTATGGGTTTCACAGGTTTCTGTTTCCCAGTTAATATCCGGGTAGTTAAAGTCCCCCATAACCAGGACCTCATTATGGGTTGCAGCTTCATCTATCTGCTTTAGAAGTAGACTTTCCATGCTTTCTGTTATATTTGGGGGTTTGTAACAGACCCCAATGAGAATTTTGTTACCATTTTTCCCTCCATGAATTTCAACCCATATGGACTCGACATCCTCATTCCCTTCACTAATATCCTCCCTTAAAGTGGACTTTAGACAAGACTTTACATAGAGACAAACCCCTCTATGTAATGTGACACAGCACAGCCGTCATTCCAACCCTTTGGTGCCGTGCGCCACCTCCTCAACGTTGTTTGGTTCTGTCACGGAGCCCGCGCTGTAATGTTATCCCTTGGCCATGCACAGTTAACGGTGCCCGTCTTCTGACATCATTTAGGTGTCAGGCTGGCAGTGCCTGTGCGTCCAAGCTGCCCGAGATCCAACCTCGCAGTGTCATCTAATGTAATCCCACTGCGGGCCAGGGATCCATGGGCATGCGCAGTGCATATCATCGCCTCTCACTCACCTCCTTCCTGCTTCTTCAGACTGTGCGGCGTCACGGCCGTGACATGCTATTTGGGATCAGCTGACGCCGCCTAGTCTGAAGAAGCGTGAAGAAGGGGAGTGAGAGGCTAGTATATGCACTGCGCATGGCCATGGATACCAGGCCCACTGTGGGATCACATTAGACGACACTGCGAGGTGGGATTTCGGGCAGCGTGGACGCACAGGCGCAGCCAGGACGACAACAAATGATGTCAGAGGACGGGCAGCGCAAACTGTGCATGGCCAAGGGATAACATAACAGCACAGGGTCAATGACGGAATCAAACAACGCTAAGGAGGCAGCGCACGGTGCCAAGGGGGTAGCAATGACGGCTGTGCTGCGTCACATTACAAAGGAAAGTCCCACCTCCGGGACGGTTGGACGGTGTGAGGGGACACATTACATGAGTGTGTAGTTCAGCGTTTGCAAGGAGCATAATTTCAAGAGCGACCTTTTCCTTGTGCAGTATTAGTGCTGCACAAGGTGGCTCTTTCAGTAACAAACGCCTAGGGGGGGGGACAGGTCCCCTTACATTTTAGTTGTGCCAGCGTGGCGGTCGCATGACACGTTGCCGGATACACAGCTGGGGATCAGCTGACGTTACTGAACCCCAATAACAGAGGAGCGACTGTTGACTGTGCAGACAGCACTTCCAGGCACCAACTGGCGGTGTTAGAGCCCAGGGACAGCAGGAGGAGCAGAGGAACAGAGTGTAGGCCGAAGCCTGATTGGAGCAAGTTGAAAGGGAACCTTTAACCCCCCCCCCAAGACGTTTGTAGCTGAAAGAGCCATCTTGTGCAGCACTAAGGATGCAAAAGGAAAAGGTTGCTCTTTTAATTATGCTCCTTGCAAACACAGAAGTAAACACTAAAAATGTGTCCCCTTATACCGTAAAACCGTCCCGGAGGTGGGAATTTCCTTCGTAATGGGACGCAGCACAGCTGTCATTCCTATCCCCTTGGTGCCGTGCGCTGCCTCCTCAGCGTTGTTTTAAGCTGTCACGGAGCCTGCGCTGTTCTGTTATCCCTTGGCCATGCCCAATTAGCGCTGCCTGTCTTCTGACATAATTTGGTGTCAGGCTGTCAGTGCCTGTGCGTCCACGCTGCTCCAGATCTCACCTCGCAGTGTCGTCTATTGTAATCCCACTGCGGGCCTTGGATCCATGGACATGCACAGTGCATATCCTCGACTCTCACTCCCCTCCTTCCCTCTTCTTCAGACTGTGCGGCGTCACGGCCGTGGCATGCTATTAGGGATCAGCTGACGGCGCACAGTCTAAAGAAGGCGGAGGGAGATGGGCGAGAGCCCGAGGTGAAGATATGCACTACGCATGCCCATGGATCCCAGGCTCGCAGTGTGATTCAATCAGAAGACACTGCGCGGCGGGTTCTCGGGCAGCGCGGGCGCACAGGCGCAGCCATCCTGACACCAAATTATGTCAGAAGACAGGCAGCGCAAACTGGCCATGGCCAAGGGATAACAGAACAGCGCAGGCTCCGTGACAGCTTAAAACAACGCTGAGGAGGCAGCGCATGGCACCAAGGGGGTAGGAATGACGGCTGTGCTGTGTCACATTATGAAGGAAAGTCCCAGCTCCGGGACGGTATAACGGTATCAGTGAACACATTTTATAAGTGTTAAGTTCTGCGTGTGCAAGGAGCTAAAATAAAAGAGCTATCTTTTCCTTGTGCAACATTACTGCTGCACAAGATGGCTCTTTCAGTAACAAACGCCGAGGGGGGGGGGTACAGGTTCCCTTACATTTAGGTTGTTGTGCCAGCGTGGCAGTCGCAGGACACATTGCCGGCTACACAGCTGGGGATCAGCTGACGTTACTGAAACCCAATAACACTGGGTCGTATGTTTAGACTGTGCAGCCTGCACTTCTGAGCCGCAACTGGCGGTGTTGGAGCCCAGGAATAGCAGTTCAGGTGGTAGAAAGATGAACACATCAGGAGACCTGGATGACCCCCAATTACTTAATCAGGCAGAGGAGTGGCAAATTCCTGCGAGATCCAGGCCTGGTTCATTTTCAGGAAAGTAAGCCGGTCAACGTTATCGGAGGATAGTCGCATGCGACGGTCTGTTAGTACACCACCTGCGGCACTAAAGACCCAAAACTTGAACGGGGAAGAGCCGTCTGGGAGTACACTAAGAGGGCAAGCCATGTAGTCTGTCACCATCTGACGGAACCGTTGCCTCCTGCTGACTGGAGCCGCCGGTGATGGTGTAGACATTTGGGGCGGGCACACAAAAGTTTTCCACAGTTGTGCCATACTTGGCTTGCCTTGGGCAGAGGCACTGCTTCTGCTCCCTCTTTGTGCAGAGCCTCCTCCTCCACTGCCTCGACGCACTGAGCTGCTTTGTAAAGCACTAGCAGCACTCCTGTCAGTTGGACTGGAGAAGATGATGGAATTCACCAGTGTGTCGTGGTACTCCCGCATTTTACGCTCCCGTATCAACGCCGGGATGAGGTTTTGGACATTGTCACGGTAGCGAGGATCGAGGAGGGCGTACACCCAATAATCAGGCACGTTGAGAATGTGGTCGATGCGGCAGTCGTCTCTCAGGCACTGCAACATGAACTCAACCATGTGCTGCAGACTGCCAACTGGCCCAGAAACGCTGTCCCCTGCTTGAGACATGATCTCTGCCCGCTCTTCATCACCCCACCCTCGCTGTACACACTGTCCACTGGACAATGGTGGAACTCCCTCCTCTGGACGTAGCTCTTCCTCATCCATTGACTCCTCCTCATCCTCCTCACAAAGGGTCCCCTGCCGACCCCTTTGTGAGGAACCACGTGGCGCTGACTGTCCAGAACCTGATGGAAAAGGTGACTCCTCATCCTCCACCGCTTCCACATCATCCCTTATCCCTTGCAGGGTTTCTTGAAGCAAGCAGATAAGGGGGACAGTCATGCTGACTAGTGCATCCACCATTCGCTGCAATAAAACCTGGCTACCCATCCCCGAACACTTTGCTAAATGTAAACATACTGTGGCGCAACTGAGATATCAGATAATCGAACAAGTCCCTAGACCCAGGAGGGGTGGAAATCACATCAAACAATTAAAACTGAGAGAGACGTTCTGGATCCATAAGCTAGAGACCCTATCTCCCAAGGGTCTCAAAAGGAAATAGACTGGATACTGCAGTAATATACTAATCATTAATATTTTTACCTTCCAGACACGTTGAATCTTCTATCTATTAGGTGAGTCCTCTGCAACATATGGATCCCTTCATTTTTTATTCCCCCATTTTTTTGTTTTTTTCATTCATTTTCCTCATTCATTATATTTATTTATTTATTTTTATTTATTTAATTATTTATTTATTTATTTATTTTTTCCTTCATTACATTTTATTTTTTGCTCATATTTTGCTTATCTCATGCCTACATATTCTTCCCTAACAAGAAATGTCTCCATATTGTTTATTTTGTTTGTTCATAATGGGCCATTCACCTCTAATCCCCTATGTGCCATTAACCTCATTTACATTTACATTCAAATTGACAGCCTTCTCTTTGTTGACTAAGTGCTCCGCCCCCCATTAGTCATAAGACTGTGACACCTGTTCTGGGCACTCCTATGCCTTACTCCTACACAGAGACCATTGTGCAGCCTCACACTGTGCCATCACTCCCACAAGTGGGCATCCTCTTGCCCTCACTTGCGTTTAGTGCTCAGTGCACATGTGCAGACCCTGTGACCACGTCACTTCCGGTCCGGGAGTACGTACTTCCGGTTTGGCGGTATTTTAGGTGGACATGCAGGCATATCCCCACCTCCAATCCAGGACAACACAGCTGGGCGCGGGATGCGCTGCTGACCCCCGGACACAGGACAGAATAGGTACACGGACCCTCCGCCCCCCTCCACCTTCTGCTTGCCACCTGGTAATATAACCCATTATGCTCATGTTACCTGCAGGACAGCTCCACATGCTGCGGCCCACCCTAAGCAGGATCCCTCTATTTATGCCACAGGAGCATTCACTGGACCCATTATAAGGTACCCTAAATACATTTCTCTAAACATGTGCGGCATTCCTTATGGCTATACCCTCTACTTGCCATTTGGTAGTATAATCCATTTAGCTCATATTACCTGCAGGACTTCTTTATATACTGCGGCTCACCCTAAACAGGACCCCTCTACCTATACCACAGGAGCAATTACTGGACCCACTATAAGGTATCCATAACATATTCCTTTATACATCTGGGGTTTCTCCTGTTGGGAGTTCTCTTCACAGCCATACTTATCCCACACACGCTGCCCTAGGGGTACTCGGGACCACTGAGGACACATCCCATTAGATTCTATACCCCATTTTATTATTCCTTCATACTTTACTGGGGCCATTGCAATATCTCCATCACCAAACGTGTCTGGAACACACTCTCTTCCCTCCCATACCCCATACTCATACAGGACTTAGGCTTTCTGAATGCATGTACACTTTGTAATGTTGATATTTTGTTATAATGACAGGTTATGCCTTAAAAGGACCATTGTCTTGCCTTCTATCACTGCCACTCCTATGTCTGTGTATCAAAAGAGCTAAGGTAAAAATTATATTTCCCCTAAACAGTGGTTAACTGATGTACTAGAATTACCTCTTAGCTACAGGCTTACTTTTCGCTGCTCCGGACAGTATTCCCTTCATCGCCTCTGGTTGCCTTGAAAATATTGTACATATTATATTTTATATTTTGGTGTATGTTTATTATTTTGTCTTTTTTGTTCTTATTCGTTTTCTTTTACATATAATGTTATGTCACATTCAGTTACTTATACTGTTTATTTGCTTTCCTAGTAACCCCATGAATAAGACCCGGGAGGGTCGAAACGTCGGGTTTCTATCTACGAATTATCACAGTGGCAATTGTTGACTTGTTTTCGTGAATAAATCTGACATATACCTTTTGCATCATACCAGTTTCGAGTGTGCGGTATTTTTTCTTCTACTAGTGCATCATCTGCACTTGCCAGCCGCGTGGAATAATCAAAAGGACGCAAAACCTGGCAGACGTCCTTCATAGTGGCCCACTCTGTGGTTGTGAAGTCTGAGCGGCGCTGACTGCGACTTTTTTGCGCCTGATGCAGCTGGTACTCCATTACTGCTTGCTGCTGCTCACACAACCGCTCCAACATATGTAACGTGGAATTCCACCTGGTAGGTAGGTCACATATGATGCGATGTTCAGGAAGGCGAAACCGATGCTGCAGAGCAGCAATGCGGGATCTTGCCAAGCTGGAACGCCGCAAGTGAGCACACTCTAGGTGGGCCTTGTGTAGAAGTGCATCAAGATCCGGATAGTCCCTCTGCACAACCAAATTGAGCACATGTGCCAGACATGGGATGTGAGTGAGGTTGCCAAGGCCTAAAGCTGCCACCAGATTTCGGCCATTGTCACACACTACCATGCCTGGCTGGAGATTCGCTGGCACAAACCACACATCGCTCTCCTGCTTTAGGGCATTCCAGAGCTCCTGCGCTGTGTGGCTTCCATTCCCCAAAGAAACTAATTTCAAGACGGTCTGCTGACGTTTGGCCACGGCTGTGCTCATGTCAGTCGTAACAGGTGAACGTTCACGGGTCCATGTGGAGGTGGACTGTGACGGATCCTGCAGCGAGGAATCTGAGGAACTTGTGTATGAGGAGGAGTCAATGCGTACAGACTGGATTCCTGCAATCCTTGGAGTGGGCAGGACACGTCCTGCGCCACTCGCACGGTCTGTACCCGGCTCAACAACATTAACCCAATGGGCAGTGACGGAAAGGTATCGCCCCTGTCCATGTTGACTGGTCCACGCATCGGTGGTGAGGTGGACCTTGCTACTGACGGCGTTCAGTAGCGCATGTTTTATTTGTCCCTCCACATGCTTGTGCAGGGCAGGGACAGCTTGCCTGCTGAAGTAAAAGCGGCTGGGCACCTGGTACTGTGGGACTGCCAATGCCATCAAGTCACGGAAGCTGTCAGTCTCCACCAGCCTGAATGAGAGCATTTCCAGGGACAGAAGTTTGGCAATGCCTGCATTCAGAGCCTGTGCTCGGGGGTGGTTTGCCGAGAATGCCCGCCTTTTCTCCCATGCCTGTACTACCGATGGCTGTAGACTAGGCTGGGAGTGTGAGGATGACTGGGAACGTGGTGCTGTGGGTGGAATTACACTAGGTCTCTGGACAACAGTGCCAGAGGTTCTTCCATGGCGATCCAAGGAGGAAGCCGAACCAGCTGTGCGTGAGCTGGAGGAAGAAGCAACACGAGCTGAAGAGGTGGTAGCTGCCGCTGTTGGTTGGCCTAGGTCTTCAGTGTGTTTTTGGTACTCCACCGCGTGCCTGGTCCGCACATGTTTCCACATATTTGTAGTATTGAGGTTGCTGACACTTTTCCCTCTTTTGACTTTCTGATGACACAGCTTGCATTTGACAAAACAAATGTCATCTGCAACTGTGTCAAAAAAGGACCAGGCACTGCAAGTCTTGGGAGCGCCCTTTTTGGCTTTTGAAAGAGACAGGCTCCTAACTGGTGCCAAAGTGGAGGCTACAGGCTCCGCAGTCTTCCCCCTCCCTCTCCCTCTTTGGCCCGTTAGGGGAATCTCTTCCTCTGAGCTGCTCCCACCACCTTCCTGTTCCTCACGCCACGATGGGTCAAGGACCTCATCATCTCCACTACCGTCTGCCACCAACTGCTCCTCCTGGGTAGTCTCGGCAGCACAGTACGCACCAGAAAGCGGCACCTGAGTTTCATCATCAGATGCGTACTGCGCTGTGGTCACCGCAGGCACTGACCCACCCGCCTCTTCAGAGTCAGAGAGACAAAGCTGTTGGGCATCACTGCACACTGCCTCTTCTTCCATTTCTCCAATACTGCTTGGCTGGCCCCCTGTTTCCAAGCCAAGAGATTCAGAGAACAGAAGTAGAGACGGCTCCTGTCCTGGGCTCTCTGACTGACTGGCCAATTTGGCAGGTGGTGAAGAGACAGAAGGCTGCTCTCCAGTGGTCTGTGCCTGAGAGGATGTGGCACTAATTGAAGTCGATGCGTTAGCTGCCATCCATCCGACAACGGCTTCAATTTGATCTTCACGCAGCAGCGTTGCACAGCGCTCTCCGACAAAGCTGCGCATGAAGGACTGTTCCCTCCTGAAACTGGGTGATGGTGAGTCACCGGTGCCCGCAGCAGGCACAGAATCACCACATCCTCTCCCTGCTCCTCTCCCTGCTCCACGGCCACGCCCACGACCCTTACTCCCTGCCCTCTTCATCTTGGTTGACAGATAAAGATAAGCAGAAAAGTACTAAGGCCTTAGTGTGCTTATTCCTGAAATGCTCCTCCTAACAGGTGTAAGAAACACTAATGTTGTAAAGTGTGGACTAGACTTTATTATTGATAAAATGTGGCCTACACAAGTGTTAAGTGGTGTTTGGTGAACTTTACTTTTTTTTTGTGCAGATCGGGCTACAGAGCGGGTTTAACTCACACGGAGACCGTGCAGACAGCCGTAAACGGCGCTGCAAGGCCCAAAAACCCTCCTCTAGGTTATCCTATCTAGTGTTTTTCCACTATTTAGCTGGAGACGGGTGGAAAGACACTAATAGGAATTTTTTAAATAATTTTTAAACAGGCTGCACTAGTTGAAAAAAATTAAAAGTTATTGAACGGTATGAGGCAGTGACAAACCCTGAGCTGAATACAACGGGCTGTCGCTGCACACAGACTACAGTGTTTTTCCACTATTTTGCTGGAGACGGGTGGAAAGACACTAATAGGAAATTTTTAAAAAATTTTTCAACAGGCTGCACTATTTGAAAAAAGGACAAATTATTTTACAGTATGAGGCAGTGACAAAACCCTGAGCTGAATACAACCGGCTGTGGCTGCACACAGACTACAGGGCGAGCTGCGCTCACACGGAGACCGTGCAGACAGCCGTAAACGGCGCTGCAAGGCCCAAAAACCCCCCTCTAGGTTATCCTATCTAGTGTTTTTCCACTATTTTGCTGGAGACGGGTGGAAAGACACTAATAGGAAATTTTAGAAAAAATGTGCAGCAGGCTGCACTATGAGCAAAAAAGGACAATGGATAGAACTGTGTGAGGCAGTGTGAACCCCCCCTGAGCTGAATACAACCGGGTATATGGCTGCACACAGACTACAGAGTGAGCTGCACACACACACACACTGAGACCTTGCAGAACGCTGTTAAAACAGCGCTGCAAGGCAAGAGCAAGGTGAACTGAACAGTGAACACAGCGTTTGCTAAATTAGCCTTTGGAAAGGAAAATAAAGCAATTAGCAAGCTCAACTGGCCCTCAGTTAGAACACAGCGTCCTGTCCCTAACTGAAATCACAGCAGAGTGAGCGCAAAATGGCGGCAGCATTTTTTATAGTGCAGAGTGACATCATTTCAGCAGCCAATCACAGCCTTGCCAGTACTTACATGCTCACCATGCTAAACAGGATGTGCCCACATTTCCATTCATTCCTCATTGGCTGCTGCGTTCAGTTTGAATTCTGGGAACTTCCGATTCCGGTATCCGATACGTGGGAAGTATCGGAATTCGGTATCGGAATTCCGATACCGCAAGTATCGGCCGATACCCGATACTTGCGGTATCGGAATGCTCAACACTACTAGTGAGTAATTGCTCATTTTGTTTTCATCCTTGCTTATGTTTGTCAATGGCTACTTGGATACTTAAGGTCCTGCAGGAGAGTGGAGATACACCTCCCCTTGAGAAAGCCATGCTGTAAAGCGGTGAAACATACATCAGGGTGCATCCAGTGGCGCATTACGGCACCGGTAAGGTTAACCCTTATTCTTTCTGTCTAATACCTATGTTATGACTTTGTACCTACATGGTTGCATGTGAGACGGAGCTATTATGAACTATGGACATTATCAGGCATTAACCATTGGGATAGAACTTGTGCTGTCCTTCCCCTAGAGGTCTTGAGGGGATATGTTTGGACACACTATTGGGTAGGGTTATTGACCTTATATACTTTTAGTCCTTTTTGTTGGACGTTTATATTCATATGGTGCTGTATGTTGCATATTGGTGTCCTATACCATCATATATATTCTTTTAAAAAAATTGTTTGTCAATATATGTGTGATTGTATTAATAAAGATTTGTCATAAGTTTTTCTACCATATGCACCAATCACACATGGTGCTCACATGCTGGACATTTGCCTCTTAGGAATAAATAATATGCACCATTCACTCACACTTACCAAATTTATTTTGTCCCTTCTAGACAAACTTCTGGCAATGATACCCGTTACTATAAAAGCCTTCCAGAGATCTCCGCTCTAAATCCACCAATTTTGTGACTGCAGCTCTAGAGTAGAACAAAGGCTGTACAATAAAGTCAGGACGAGATAAATAATACAATTTTATGTTCGATGGATTCAGCAATCAGGCTTTTCTATATATAATAAATTAATATTGGACAAACTTCGCCAACTGGCCTACGTATATCCCAAAAATATAAATAAAGCCCTCTCTAACAGTTAGTGAGGCTTTGTTTTTTTATGCTTCCCTTTTTTTTTGTCCAAATGTATCTGGTAATCTTATCACAACCCTTGATTCCAAAATGACTAATGTTAGTTTTACTTTGCTACTTGAGATGTTGACTCAAGTAAGTGATGACAAGTTAAGTTACAAAATGTTTCTGCAATGTAAAATATCATCAATCAGTAAGATTAGGAGACCGTGATAGGATTGCCAATGTTTTTATTGATTACATAACACTCAGTGAGCGCTATGTAGGTGGCAGAAATGATTGCTAACCTGCTATACTAGAATGGAGAAGCTTTAAAGGAGTTGTCTCCGTTTACTTCTTACTAAAAATCCTATATGTTCTCTAGAAAGGAGGGATTTTTTATTTACTGCACTTTACCTAGGTTACCGGCCACTGCTGTAGAGTATGATAGGTGTCCAGTCTCCATGGCATGGAGCACAGCTCTCACAGGCTGATGGAGCTTGTGTAATGTGGTGCGGGACGTTACTTCAAGGCAGGGGACTAGGCTGGGTGTGTGGTCTTGTGCCGTGGGGGCGCTATGCCCTTGCAGGCTGTATGCAACGGATAACTTTGGTTGGCCAGCACCAGGTGTTAGACAGTTCAATGAGGGAGACTAATATCAAAAATAAACTTTTTACTAAACGGCAACTTGTTGGGAATAATATACAGTAGACAGCGGTTACACAACTTGCTGAAAGTTTCCTTAACAATATGGAGCATTTTCCTCAGACAGTTTCAATTCCTTTGTCTATCTTTTGTACTTCACCATAGCCCGTCAGTGCTACAGTCCAGTTAGCAATAGTTCTTTACTAGTGATGAGCGAGTGTACTCGTTGCTCGGGTTTTCCCGAGCCCGCTCGGGTGGTCTCCGAGTATTTGTGACTGCTCGGAGATTTAGTTTTCATTGCCTCAGTTGCATGATTTACAGCTGATAGACAGCTTGAATACATGTTGGAATTCTCTAGCAACCAGGCAACCCCCACATGTAGGGGGCAGCACGGTGGCGCAGTGGTTAGCACAGCAGCCTTGCAGCGCTGGGGTCCTGGGTTCTAATGCCACCCAGGACAACATCTGCAAAGAGTTTGTATATTCTCTCCGTGTTTGCGTGGGTTTCCTCCGGGCACTCCGGTTTCCTCCCACATTCCAAAGACATACTGATAGGAATTCTAGATTGTGAGCCCAATCGGGGACAGTGATGATAATGCGTGCAAACTGTAAAGCGCTGCGGAATATGTTAGCGCTATATAAAAATAAAGATTATTATGTACTCAGGCTGGCTAGCAGCAGTAAATCATGCAGCTGCATCAAGAAAAACTAAATCTCTGAGCAGTTTCAAATACTTGGAGTACACCCGAGCATACTCGAGAAAACCCGAGCAACGAGTACACTCGCTCATCACTATTCTTTACTCAAGAATTCCGCATCTTCTTTACCCTCTATGGAACTATACTGCCAGTATATCAGGAACTTATTTTTTTGTCTCTGATGTTGGGAACTCCCACCCCGGGCACCCTCTTCATCTTACGTACTCTGTCCCATGTAAGCCTCTGACCTGTACTGTTTGGTGTCCTGACCCATGACCCATCTCCAATTGATCACTCTGTTCTTTCGGTCACCTCTCTCTCGCTCACTCTCCACCTGGGTCTTGTTATCCTCTGTCTCTTCTCTCGTTAAGGACACCCAAATAATGCGGCACTGCTCACATCAGACCTTAGGTCTTGTTTCTACACACTCTGGGCCCTTTCTCTCTTCTTAACAGGTAACTGTCTCTGTCCCTTCAGCTTAGCCACTCCCACTTTGGGCTAGTCCCAAACCATTAACTCACTTTCCCTTTTGTCAAACAACACACACCATTAACACCATTAACGCATTGCGCAATTCACATTACACAGTATAACAATATACTTGTTCCTCAAGAAGGAAATGTGGGGAATATGTCCATCTCCTAACATTTATAACCTCTGCTCTGATGCTGACTGGGGTACTATGTCTGGCAAGCTTCAATGCAATTGTGAAGGTAAAGCTGCCTCTTCTAGTACTATCGGAGAGCGCATATTTTGGGCTAGCAGTTCATCTATGCCATTGATCCAAACTGTCAATTTTCAAGAGAGTACCACCTCTCGCAAATAAGAAGCTGGACAGTGCTTTAGTCCTCCTGAATTAAGAATATGGGGCAAACCCTTTAGTCCGCATGGTAAATGTAGAATTGAGCTTACGATTAAAAGCTGTAAATCTATGGTGCTTGGCCGATCTCACTTCTGATGACACATGCCTTGTAAAATTCTAACTCCAAGCCTCATGCTACTAACAAGTGTGGTGGCTCATAAACTACATTAGATGTTCATCCAAGCAAAAGATCCATCACTTGGTCTCCAGTGTAAAATAAGATGTCATGAATAATAACCCCATATATATGTCGGTTCAAAATGCGTAGTCCAGGGTTACTCTTATCAGAATGTTCTGTTTCTAAATGTGTGACGTTTTTATACTTTTTTTTCTGAATGTGCTAATAAATGTTATTGTTCCTATTTTACACTGGAGACCAAATACTGGATTTTTTTTAAGCCTGGATCCATAGTTTTCCTTCCCCAGTCATTATATTTTTCTGTGCACTCCTCAGGAATCTGAAACTGATTGTTGCTGAACATATGTATTTTTTTTCTTCCTTGTTGATAAGATTAGATGTTCATGCACAAAACAATGTATTGTCTGCTGGCCTCATCCCAAGAGGCACCATGTTCTGTAATACAGCAGGAGATGAAAACTATGATACTTTTTATAGATTTCATGAGAATTTTGTAAGAAAAAAAAAAGAATCAGTCGACATAAAATCGGAGGCAAAAGTCTGGAATTGGAAGTCAAGCAGGAAACATTTTAGTAAAAATTAAGGGAAGTTGGGTCACAATGATCAGGCACAGAAATGAACCAAATATCTAGAATTAGGAACAAGAGTATGACTTCTTCAGGATCAGCAGTGGTCGTGTGCGTGATATATATTTGGTTTTGCAGTTCATCTCCATTGTGGTGATTATAGCTGTGCTGCTAAAACCAACATAATCCATGGACAGGATCGGCACTGTCGTAGAGAAAGAACATCCTTAGTCTAATACTTAACTTCTTCAACAGAAATACTACACACAAAAGTGAAATCATGGGCATAATACCTCTAGTTGGCAGAGTTTATAGAATTACTCACAGATCAAATATTTTCAGAAAGGTTTTGGAACTAATTCTTTGGAAGCAGCACTTGTTGGTTAATCCTCAGTTCAGCTATAAATAATGTTTCTCTCCAGAGCAAAAGAAATAAGGACACCTGCAAAGATTTCCCGAAACCAACCCGTATGGAGAAAAAATTACATTATACACAAGATCCACATGCAGAATCTTTGATGTGGCTTTTAATGAAATTCTCCGGAAATCTCCAACATGATAATACCTGCAAGTCAAGGAGGCACGCAGAGTCAGATTCTGAAGGAGATTAATATTGTTTTCATTATGGATTTCTTTTGCAATTTCTCCTATATTATATATCTGGAAATATTTCCTTTTGGAGATGAAATCAGGGCTTGTTCAAAACGTGCGATCCAACTAACTGGTCTGTGCTTACTATTGCAACTTAGACTTAGTACTTGTTCAGACAAGTATATTATATAATGCGACCTGCAAAAGGAGTGCAGAAGGGTCTCAAAATGTAACATCTTTATTAGTATAAATGTAAAATGAATAACATACCAAAAAAAGGCGAGTATTCCTAAAAATTGGTCTTGTACACACCCCGAAGTATAAGTTAATGCATAAAGTCTAAATATAAATATGCAAATCTGCAATGTGCGCACATACCCTAATGGGAATATGGCTCAAGCCTATGGCTGATGCATCTAAACTGTGTATATAAAAGCCTAAATATAGATATAAAAGTTTGAGAGTATAATGAAACCCCGAGTCTAGAAGCTTAATGCTAAGACTGTCCATAGAGGACCTGAGAATACCATGGTGGTAGGTAGTACTTACATCTTAGTGATGTGTCCAGAGGGGAAAGATATGTGTAAACAGGTCCAATGGCCTATATGCGCATGTCACCAGAAGCTTCATCAGGGGGCGTATGTGAAACGCTGGACACATCACTAAGATGTAAGTACTACCTACCTACATGGAATTATCAGGTCTTCTATGGACAATCTTAGCATTAAACTTCTAGATTAGGGGTTTCATTAAACTCTCAAACTTTTATATTTATATTTAGACGTCTATATACACAGTTTAGATGCATCAGCCATAGGCTTGAGCCATATTGCCATTAGGGTATGTGCGCACGTTGCAGACTTGCATGTGGAATTTTCTGTGCAGATTCTTCCTCTCTTTGCAGAAAACGTAGGTGAAAATCTGTGTTGATTTTCATGCGTTTTATTCATGCGGATTTGTATGCACTTTTGTAAGCTAAATAAAGATATATTATTTAGCAAAAAAAAAATTGTGATGTCATTTCTTTGTCCAACCTCTTCTTTTACATACTCCATTGAAGAATAATGATAGGATAGATAGATAGATAGATAGATAGATAGATAGATAGATAGATAGATAGACACAAATTAAGAGACCAGCACATCAAAACCATGTCATGGGCAGCCCAATCTCCAGACCTGAACCCTATTGAAAACCTCTGGAATGTAAAAAAAGAGGATGATGGATAGTCACAAGTAGCGATGAGCGAGTATACTCGTTGCTCAGGTGACCTCCGAGTATTTGTTATTACTCAGAGATATAGTTTTCATCTTCTCAGTTGCATGATTTCCGGCTTCCAGATAAGCTGAATACATGTGGGAATTCCCAACAAACAGGCATTCCTCACATGTATTCAGCTTATCTGGAAGCAAGGAGTACACTCGCTCATCACTAGTCACAAGCCATCAAACAAAGAACTGCTTAAATTTTTCCCCCAAAAGCAGTGTGAAAGACTGGTGGAAAGCATGCCAAGACGCACGAAAGCTGTTATTAAATGTCATGGTTATTCCACAAAATATTGATTTCTGAACTCTTCCTGAGTTAAAACATTAGTATTATTGTTTCTAAATGATTATGAACTTGTTTTGTATGCATTATTTGAGGTCTGAAAGCACTGGGTTTTTTTGTTTGTTTTTTTTTTGTGACCATTTCACCTTTTCCGAAAAAAAAATACAAAATTTATTGCTTAGAAATTCGAAGACATGTTGTCAGAAGTTTATAGACTAAATGAACAATTTACATTTTACTCAAAAATATACCTAAAGAGAAAAATCAAACTGAACATTTTGCAGTGGTCTCCTAATTTTTGCCGGAGCTGTAGATAGATAGATCCATAGATACATGGATAGATACATAGATAGATAGATAGATATATCTATAGACAGATAGAAGGATAGATACAGTGCCTTGCGAAAGTATTCGGCTCCCTGGAACTTTTCAACCTTTTCCCACATATCATGCTTCAAACATAAAGATACCAATTGTAAATTTTTGGTGAAGAATCAACAAGTGGAACACAATTGTGAAGTTGAACGAAATGTATTGGTTATTTTAAATTTTTGTGGAAATTCAAAAACTGAAAAGTGGGGCGTGCAATATTATTGGACCCCTTTATTTTCAGTGCAGAAAACTCACTCCAGAAGTTCATTGTGGATCTCTGAATGATCCAATGCTGTCCTAAATGCCTAATGATGATAAATATAATCCACCTGTGTGTAATCAAGTCTCCGTATAAATGCACCTGCTCTGTGATAATCTCAGGGTTCTGTTTGCAGCACAGAGAGCATCATAAAAAGCAAGGAACACAACAGGCAGGTCCGTGATACTGTCGTGGAGAAGTTTAAAGCCGGATTTGGATACAAAATGATTTCCAAAACTTTAAACATCCCAAGGAGCGCTGTGCAAGCGATCATATTGAAATGGGAGGAGTATCATACCACTGCAAATCTACAAAGACCCGGCCGTCCCTCTAAACTTTCATCTCAAACAAGGAGAAGACTGATCAGAGATGCAGCCAAGAGGCCCATGATCACTCTGGATAAACTGCAGAGATCTACAGCTGAGGTGGGACAGTCTGTCCTTAGGACAACAATCAGTCGTACACTGCATAAATCTGGCCTTTATGGAAGAGTGGCAAGAAGAAAGCCATTTCTCAAAGATATCCATAAAAAGTGTCATTTAAAGTTTGCAACAAGCCACCTCGGAGACACACCAAACATGTGGAAGAAGGTGCTCTGGTCAGATGAAACCAAAATCGAACTTTTTGGCAACAATGCCAAACTATATGTTTGCAGTAAAGGCAACACAGCTCATCACCCTGAACACACCATCCCCACTGTAGCAGCATCATGGTTTGGGCCTTCTTTTCTTCAGCTGGGATAGGGAAGATGGTTAAAATTGATGGGAAGATGGATGGCGCCAAATACAGGGCCATTGTTGAAGAAAGCCCGTTGGAGTCTGCAAAAGACCTGAGACTGGGACGGAGATTTGTCTTCCAACAAGACAATGATCCCAAACATAAAGCAAAATATACAATGGAATGGTTCACAAATAAACGTATCCAGGTGTTAGAATGGCCAAGTCAAAGTTCAGTCCTCAATCCAATCGAGAATTTGTGGAAAGAGCTGTAAACTGCTGTTCACAAACGATCTCCATCAAACCTCACTTAGCTCGAGCTATTTGCCAGGGAAGAATGGGGAAGAATTTCAGTCTCTCAATGTGCAAAACTGATAGAGACATACCCCAAGCGACTTACAGCTGTAATCGCAGCAAAAGGTGACGCAACAAAGTATTAAGTTAAAGGGGCCGAATAATATTGCACACCCCACTTTTCAGCTTTTGAATTTCCACAAAAATTTAAAATAATCAATACATTTCGTTCAACTTCACAATCGTGTTCCACTTGTTGTTGATTCTTCACCAGAAATTTACATTTGGTATCTTTATGTTTGGAGCATGATATGTGAGAAAAGGTTGAAAAGTTCCAGGGAGCCGAATACTTTCGCAAAGCACTGTAGAAAATACCAAGCCCAATGTTTAGTAATAAACATAATAAAATGGTAAATAAAGAGTTAAATAAAGACATGCACACACCCACAAAATCTGCATTAGGCCGGGGTCACACTTGTGAGAAACTCGCACGAGTCTCTCACCTCAGTAGCCGTCACGGCCGCCGGCAATCTGACCGGAGCATTCAGCTGCACAGAAACACATGCAGCCGCATACTCTGGTCCCGAGTGCCGGTGGCAGTGCCGGGTATTGAGGTGCGAAACTCGTGCAAATATCTCACAAGTGTGACCCTGGTCTTAAATGCAATATCTGTTTAATTTAAAAAAATATTGAAAAAAAAATGGCGTGGGCTCCCGGACAATTTTCTGCACCAGAGAGGGAAAACCAGTGACAAGGGGCAGATGTTTATAGCATGGGAAGGGGGTAATACCCATGGATCTTCCCAGGCTATGAATATCAGCACGCAGCTGTATATTTAGCCTTTACTGGCTATTAAAATAGGGGGACCCCCCCAAAAAAAGACATGAGGTCCCCCTATAATTAATATCCAGAAAAAGCTATGCAGACAGCTGCTGGCTGATATTCATAGCCTAGGTAGAGGCCATGGTTATTGGCCCCCCAGCTACAAACGCCAGCTCAAATCCACCCCAGAAATGGCACATCTCTAGGATGCACCAATTCTGGCACCTAGCCTCTCTCTTCACACTGCCCTGTAGAGGTGGCATATGAGGTAATATTTGTGGGGTTGATGTCACCTTTGTATTGTAAGGTGACATCAAGCCAGCTTAGTAATGTAGAGGCGTCAATAAGACACCTATCCATTACTAATCCTATAGTTGTTAAGGGGTTAAATAAGCACACAGCCAGAATAAAGTATTTTAATTAAATAAAACACCACACAATTTTCCATCTTTATTATATGCTTAATCCATGCGACGCCCTGCATCTCCTGAAAAAAAAAAAAATAATAATAAACCAACACAAATACTCCTTGTTCCGACGTAGTACATTTAATAACGACTGTCCCACGAAAATCTCTACTATAGAGCTGTCACATCAGGAGATGTGACCACTCTACAGGGCTCCCAGTGACACACTGACAGGAAATAATGGCTCCTGCAGTGTTATCACTGAGGGTTCACTGGAGTTCATGCTCTCACTTTAGAGTACTGCTGCGTGAGAATTTTCCCACCTAGTGGTTTTGGAAGTGACAGCATGAATTCCAGTGACCTCTGCAGGTGGATTGATCCACTGCGAGAGGATCCCTGGCATCATTGTATCACCGGAGGCCCCTGGAGAGCGGTCACATCGGGAGAAGTAACCGCTCTATATGGGAGATCGTCGTGGGACACTCGTTATTAAATGGACTACATTGGAACAGGGAGTATACTGTTGGTTTATTATTTATTTATTTTTTTAAGGTGATCGAGGAAGTCGGGGATTAGCTGCATGGTGAGTATGTACTGTATATGTGTGCATGTGTGTTGTTGTTTTTTTTACACTTGAACACAGTAGCTGGATGATGGGACTACTGTCCCATCATTGACTAGCTGTCACTGTACCATGCAAAGCCGGATGGGACTAGAAGTCAAATCGGCGATGCCTGCCTACACACACACAGCCTTGTACATACCCAAAGACCCCCACAGACACATACACATACATACCCCCACACAGAGCCGCACATATTCACAGTCTCCACCCACACACTCTTCCTCCTCTCGATCTGGAGCGTTTCTCACTTGCAACTCTGCAGCAAAACCGCAGATTATTTTTAAACCTGCAGTTTTGCTGTGGATTTGCCTGACTCAATGGAAGTCAATGGGTGCAGAAATGCTGTAGATCCGCAAAAAGAATTGACATGCTGGAAAATAAAACGTTGCAAATCCGCATGGATCTTTCCACAGCATGTGCACACCAATTCTTAATTTCCCATTGACTAACATTGGTAGTGCACTACACTGCGGATTTGATGCAATTCCGCGTGTCCAAAACCGCTGTGGAAACAAATCAAAATCCACAACGTGTGCACATAGCCTTAATCTATTTAGCCATCTCCCTTTTGTGCACAAAAAATTCTAAGCCAGGAGATGCAGAACAGCACAGCTTAGGAATGAATTTAGAAAAACTGCTATAGTTAACCACATTTTTTTGTTCATTAAAACTCTTTCATGACGGAGCACTTTTTTGTTTTTGAGTTCCTTTTTTTGGCTTCCCTTCTTCCCAGAGCCATAACTTTTTTTAATTTTTCTGTCAATTGTTATGAACAGGTGATTCAGAACCACAATGGACCTAGTGGTTAAGAGCACACAAAGTGACCTGATAGTTACTAACATAGGACGAGCTCTGAGACGTGGGAACTCTGCTGACCGCAATCCCTAATCCTATCATACCACACTAGAGGTAGCCGTGGAGCGCTCCTGACCAGACCTAGGCGCCTAGGGCACAGCCTGAGAAACTAGCTAGCCCTGAAGATAGAAAAATAAGCCTACCTTGCCTCAGAGAAATTCCCCAAAGGAAAAGGCAGCCCCCCACATATAATGACTGTGAGTAAGATGAAAATACAAACACAGAGATGAAATAGATTTTAGCAAAGTGAGGCCCGACTTACTGAATAGACCGAGGATAGGAAAGATAGCTTTGCGGTCAGCACAAAAACCTACAAACAACCAGAGGGTGAACGCAGTACCTGGGTCATTGCACAGATTTCAATGCAAGACACCCTATGAGACCACCCATCTCTCATGCTGCAGTTAGCAAACTGCTTGCCAAATTTCGTGAAGCAGGTTCAGTGTTGGATTTGCCAAAATGTGGATGCAAGAAAACTGTCACTAATGAAGAAACATCAGTGGCTGCCTTAGCTTCATTCAGCAAAATCCCACAGTGTAGCACTCGCCGCATGTCACTGGAGAGTGGCATCAGTCAAGCATCCCTTCGGCAGATATTAGCTACTCACAAATGGCACCCTTACAAAATCCAGCTGCTGCAGCATCTCAGCGAGGATGACTCAGATCGGCGCGCTGAATTTGTAGAATGGGCAAAACAAAAATTGGAACAGGACCCTCAGTTTACACAGAACATTATGTTTAATCATGAAGCAATTTTTTTTTGTGAATGGTGACATTAACAAACAAAACCACCGCTACTGGTCTGACACTAACTCACAGTAGATAGATCCCTCCAAGACTGTTGGAACACAAAAAGTGATGGTATGGTGTGGTATATGGGGTACAAAGATAGTGGGGCCATTCTTCATCAATGGAAACCTCAATGCCACTGGATATCTGAAATTGCTACATGACGATGTCTTGCCTTTTTTATGCACTGAAGATGGCACATTCCCTGAGTTTTTCCAGCAAGATGGTGCACCACCACATTATGGGTGTCAGGTCTGAGCATTCCTACATGAACAGTTTTCTGGAAAGTGGATTGGTCATTGTGGACCAGTTGAATGGCCACCAAACTCTCACATGAAAAACACCAAAAAAGGACACATTCAAGAAAAAACACCAAAAACAGGCAAAGATGCTTACCTGTCTAAACAGGCCTCAATACAAATGCACAAGCAGGGTGCAGCGGACCCAAACAAAATAGCAAATGCACAGGTGCAATACCTAATGAAACAGCCAGCCTTCAATAAGGGTTTGGCCGTGTGGTACACCAATGCACTAAGATAAAATACTCTGTATGTGGCGTGTTCACACAAGGAATACAAAGCATCTGGCTACAGCCTATTAATAACGCCCTATGGCGGGTTTCCCAGTGCTAAAAAGCATCCTGTGCGAACAGAGGCCACAGTGTACAGAACAATTCGGGCCCAGCTGCACCGTGCAAAAAAAAAAATATAAATACAGTTAGGGCCAGAAATATTTGGACAGTGACACAAGTTTTGTTATTTTAGCTGTTTACAAAAACATGTTCAGAAATACAATTATATATATAATATGGGCTGAAAGTGCACACTCCCAGCTGCAATATTATAGTTTCCACATCCAAATCGGAGAAAGGGTTTAGGAATCATAGCTCTGTAATGCATAGCGTCCTCTTTTTCAAGGGACCAAAAGTAATTGGACAATGGACTCTAAGGGCTGCAATTAACTCTGAAGGCGTCTCCCTCGTTAACCTGTAATCAATGAAGTAGTTAAAAGGTCAGGGGTGGATTCCAGGTGTGTGGTTTTGCATTTGGAAGCTGTTGCTGTGAGCAGACAACATGCGGTCAAAGGAACTCTCAATTGAGGTGAAGCCGAACATCCTGAGGCTGAAAAAAAAGAAAAAATCCATCAGAGAGATAGCAGACATGCTTGGAGTAGCAAAATCAACAGTTGGGTACATTCTGAGAAAAAAGGAATTGACTGGTGAGCTTGGGAACTCAAAAAGGCCTGGGCGTCCTCGGATGACAACAGTGGTGGATGATCGCGCATACTTAATTTGGTGAAGAAGAACCCGTTCACAACATCAACTGAAGTCCAGAACACTCTCAGTGAAGTAGGTGTATCTGTCTCTAAGTCAACAGTAAAGAGAAGACTCCATGACAGTAAATACAAAGGGTTCACATCTAGATGCAAACCATTCATCAATACCAAAAATAGACAGGCCAGAGTTAAATTTGCAGAAAAACACCGCAAGAAGCCAGCTGAGTTCTGGAAAAGTATTCTATGGACAGATGAGACAAAGATCAACCTGTACCAGAATGATGGGAAGAAAAAAGTTTGGAGAAGAAAGGGAACGGCACATGATCCAAGGCACACCACATCCTCTGTAAAACATGGTGGAGGCAACGTGATGGCATGGGCATGCATGGCTTTCAATGGCACTGGGTCACTTGTGTTTATTGATGACATAAGAGCAGACAAGAGTAGCCGGATGAATTCTGAAGTGTACCGGGATATACTTTCAGCCCAGATTCAGCCAAATGCTGCAAAGTTGATTGGACGGCGCTTCATAGTACAGATGGACAATGACCCCAAGCATACATCCAAAGCTACCCAGGAGTTCATGAGTGCCAAAAAGTGGAACATTCTGCAATGGCCAAGTCAATCTCCAGATCTAAACCCATTTGAGCATGCATTTCACTTGCTCAAATCCAGACTTAAGACGGAAAGACCCACAAACAAGCAAGACCTGAAGGCTGCGGCTGTAAAGGCCTGGCAAAGCATTAAGAAGGAGGAAACCCAGCGTTTGGTGATGTCCATGGGTTCCAGACTTAAGGCAGTGATTGCCTCCAAAGGATTTGCAACAAAATATTGAAAATAAAAATATTTTGTTTGGGTTATGTTTATTTGTCCAATTACTTTTGACCTCCTAAAATGTGGAGTGTTTGTAAAGAAATGTGTACAATTCCTACATTTTCTATCAGATATTTTTGCTCAACCCTTCAAATTAAACGTTACAATCTGCACTTGAATTCTGTTGTAGAGGTTTCATTTCAAATCCAATGTGGTGGCATGCAGAGCCCAACTCGCGAAAATTGTGTCACTGTCCAAATATTTCTGGCCCTAACTGTATATGTAAGGTCTTAGTTGATATTAGGGCCATAATATGGAAGCTGGCAACCCACGCCAAGGGTCCTTACGTATTGCCAGTCCTACTCTAACATGAAAAACACCAAAAAAGGACACATTCAAGAAAAAACATTCGGTGCAGCTGGGCCCGAATTGTTCTGTACACTGTGGCCTCTGTTCGCACAGGATGCTTTTTAGCACTGGGAAGCCCGCCATAGGGCGTTATTAATAGGCTGTAGCCAGATGCTTTGTATTCCTTGTGTGAACATGCCACATACTGTACAGAGTATTTTAACTTAGTGCATTGGTGTACCACACGGCCAAACCCTTATTGAAGGCTGGCTGTTTCATTGGGTATTGCACCTGTGCATTTGCTATTTTGTTTGGGTCCGCTGCACCCTGCTTGTGCATTTGTATTGAGACCTGTTTAGACAGGTAAGCATCTTTGCCTGTTTTTGGTGTTTTTTCCACCAAACTCTCCCAATCTGACCCCCTTAAACTTTTATCTTTGGGGTCATCTGAAGGCAATTGTCTATGCTGTGAAGATACCAGATGTGCAGCATCTGAAACAACAGGTACCGGAAGCCTGTGCTAGCATTTCTTCTACGGGGTTGCTATCAGTGTGTCAGGAGTGGGAGAAGAGGGTTGTATTGACAATCCAACACAATGGGCAGCACTTTGAACACATTTTATAAGTGGTCATAAACTTGTAAATAACTCATGAAAGAATAAAGTTACGTTAAAACCAAGCATACCATTTTTTTCTAGTGAAAATCTCAATAAGTTTGATGTGTCACATGCCCCTCTTCCCATTCGAAAAAATAAAGTTGGATCCAAAATGGCCAACTTCAAAATGGAGGCCATGGTCACCACCCATCTTGAAAAGTTTTCCCCCTTCTATATACTAATGCGCAACAAACAGGAAGTTGATATCACCAACCATTCCCATTTTATTAAGGTGTATCCATATAAATGGCCCACCCTGTAGGTTCTTTTTTATTTACGTGGTGAAAAAAAATCCCAATTTTGTTAAAAAAACAAAAAATTGCATCATTTTCTGAAACCTGTAGCGTCTCCATTTTTTGTGACCTGGGGCTGGGTGAGGGCTTATTTTTTGCATGCCGAGCTAACACTTTTAATTATACCATTTTGGTGTGTAAACAATCTTTTGATATCCCGTTATTGCATTTTAATGCAATATTGCCGATACCAAAAAAAGTTATTCTAGGGTTTTGCCTTTTCTTTTCACTATGCTGTTTACCGATCAGATTAATCCTTTTTATAGCTTGATAGATCGGGTGATGCTGAACCTGGCAATACCAAATATGTGTGTTTGATTTTTTTTATTGTTTTGGGGTGATTTGAACTTGGAATTTTTTTAATGTTTTTTACTTTTTTAATTACTTTTTGCATGTTTCAATAGTCTCCATGGAAGACTAGAAGCTGCAGTTGTCTGATTGGCTCTGCTACATAGAGGGGATGATCAGATTGTCTGTATGTAGCATAATTGGTCACTTGCTATGAGCGCCGACCACCGGGCAGTGCTCATAACAGTCTGGCTATGATAACCATAGAGGTCTGCTGGAGACCTCTGGTTGTCATACCACGCTATCAGTGACCCTCGATCACGTGACAGAGTCACCGATGGCTGAGATTTCTGACGCCCTTTTGGTAAGCACAAGTTAACTGCCACTGTCAGAGATTGACAGCGGCATTTAACAGGTTAACAGCCATGGGTGGATCACGATTCTAACCACGGCAGTTAGAGGCACGTCAAAACAGCTGACATGTGCCGTGAAAGACGAGGGCTCAGCGCCGAAGCCCACATCAAAGGGGGAGACACGACATGCGCCATACATGTATGGTGTATGTCGTAAAGAGGTTAAAAAAAATTTGTTTAAATTAATAAAGGAAACTTGGTTTTCAGAGTCCTAGTAATTAGAAAACGTTTAAGGCATGCGGTAAGGGACAGGAAAGTGGAAGTGCTGATGATGGTGCATGCAGACGCCGAGAATGTGGGGCAGGTGCGACTATGCCTGCTGTTGGAGCACAATAAACACGCCCATCCACGACACAGAGCTTCCTGTCTCACTTTGCAAGGAGACACAGGACACCCCTTCTAAAGCAACACCAGTGCGACCAGGTGGTCAGTTGGATAGCAGATAATGCTTCCAGTCACAGACCCAACCTGTGAAGCTGGCATGTACAGCAAGGCTAGCAGTGCTGAGGGGAAGGTATTGGTAGCACCAAAAAAGGTAGGAAGAGGCAGTGGGGTGATCAGAGGGAGAAGGCGAGAAACCATTCCACGGATCATCGACACTGGTTAATTTCTCCATCAAACAGATAGGAGTTCCTCAGTCTGAGAATTCTTTAAAGAGAGCTCTGAGACAAAAAATATGATCATTTGCAACCTGTGCCATGTCAAGATCAGCAAAGCCTTGACCACTTAGAGCCTAGCCACAACATGATCAGGTACATGTTATCCAAGCACCCAACTCAGTGGGCTGAACACCTGGGTCCACAACTAGTGCCAGCGGGTTACATCACTGCCTCTTCCTAATCCCCTCTCCATGACACTGGCACAGATGCCTCCGCTCTGCACCTCTCCTTGCATATTCTGAGGCGACATCTTCAGGCACTTGCAAAAACTTGCCCCAGTACAGTGTTCAGCTGTCCCTACCCCAGGCCTTGGAGTGAAAAAGAAAGGTCAAAGCCACCCACCCACTGGCCCAATTGCTAAATTGGTACATTTCCAGGCTGGTTGCTGTGGAAATGTTGCCGTTGAGGCATGTAAACATGGAGGATTTTCAACCGACTCATGGCGGTAGCCGTCCAGCCTCCACTATTTTTCCCTATGTGGCATCTACATCTTGTACCAGCACGTGTACAAGAACATCATTCATGCCTTTACCAAGCGCTTGTGGCCAGGGAAGCCATAGATGTCTTCCATTTGTGCAGTTCTCCAAGCCTTTGAGGACTGCACAAAGATGGGGAGCGGCGATGACACCATAATCAGCACAACAATCCTGCTTCTCTGCCTACTTAAACAGTCACTAATCACAATTAAAGTTGAAACTTTGCATGCATACCAGGTGGAGATGGAAAAAGACATGAGACAGGGATATGATTGGATGACCCTACTTAAAAAATCTTTTCCTGGCTTTGCCCTTTGTGAGAAGCCTTTATGAGTGTAGGAGTACATCAACTACACTTTGAAAATATTTTAATGAGGGTCGCAAGTAGTTGCCTTCAATAGTCTATGCATGAGCCTGCTTCTAATTTTTGCCAACTTTTGCACTTAGGGAATAGCCTTTATGAGTCTACATGATAATTTGAACAGAATGTGTATGAGGCCCTCCTTTATGTCTAATACACAATGTATCCGAGTCCCTCTTCCATTAAATTTTTGGCAGTTCTTGCTTCCCTCATAAATTACACTGAAATTTCCAATTTTTAAATAAAGATTTCAATTTTGGTTTACTTAAAAAAAAATTAAATAGTTTTATAATGTTGTGTTATATACAAGTCATTATACAGGAAAGAATGATTCTTAACATTTATTTTCCTGTAAACTACAATTTCTCGTCGATTTTGAATTTTTTATTGTCAGTGCTTAAAGTGGAGTAAAAGTGTGACATCATTGTTCTCAGCAGTAATCTGGGAGTCAGAGATACTTCCAAGGGTCTTCACTATGGTGTTCTCTTTCCATTCAGCACTTTTTTCCATCCATTTCAACATATTCACTGCTCCCCAGACCTCCTTGTAGGGTCTTCCAGAAAAATGCTTGGATTTCCCATTGACTCCTATTATACTCGTTACTTGAAACGAGCATCCGAGTATTAGGAATTGGTTGGCTCAAATAATGAGCATCCGAGCATTTTAGTGCTTGCTCATTCCTACTCAGGGCCCAAAAGCTTCATGTAAATCAGCCTTTCTTCAGCACCAAAACCAAACTGATTTTATTTGATTTTTTACTGGAAGTGAATTATGAGTCAGGATAAATTTCACTCAACTGCAAAATATCGTGAATTATACAGTTTCATTTCCTATTATGCATACTGTGAATTTATATCTGGACAGCTAATAAAGATGATAGGGAGGAACTATATGGCCAAATTCTCCAAAATCTATTCTGTCCAAACTGTAAAAACTGAAAATGAAAGAAATATTCAATAAAGAAGGGCAAACGCACAGAGAATACCACAGAATTAATGTAATGACTATGCACACTTACATACCTACCTACAAAAAACTGCTCAAAAATTAAATTACGTGAAAGGAGAACCATCCTAATGAAAAGAAAAACTATGTGGATCGTCCAAGCCTAATTGAAAAATAGGAACAACATATTTTTTAGAATTGGAATTTCCTCAAATGGACACACATCCCTTTATCAATTTGATTAAGACACAATTTGAGAAAATAGTTGATCAAAAGAAAACAAACCAAAATATAATCCTGACCTCTCCTATGAGAGCAGTGTTCTGAATCGAGAGACCAAAAACATTAGCTGAAGAAAACACTGGAAAACAAACAAAGGCTGAAGTGGATTGTTCACAAGCTACGAAGTGGGGACAATTATCCCAGAGACAAAATAATGGCTCACCGGCAAGATTCCTTGCTGCCCAAAGTTCTAGCTCCCAGAAGCCAGAAAACTGAAAATGTGAAAAATGTGACCCAAATAAACAGCTATAAATGTAACAATACTAAACGATCTAACAAGCAAACCACATCATCGCATCTGTTAGCAATTGTAACGCTTACAGGAAAATTAAGTCTGACCTTTCATTGAAATTAGGAATAAAATCTAAATCTAACCTCTAAATCCCCCTTGACATTTTAGAACACTATGACCCATAGGCATAATCCCAGCAAAGAAGGCCAACAAAACAAGCTAGCTCTAGTGGCCTAAGTCATGTCACAAAGCTCATTAAAGTGTCGGACATTGACTTACAAGTCCAACATCATACAGGGAAAGGGATTAGTGGCGCCTCACCGAAATCCAAATGAACATAGGTGCCAGGAACAAGTGGCTGGATACCACTCATTAGCAATAGCAAAAAAGGAGAAAAAGTTCCAGCAGCAGGCGTCTCTTCATAAAATCTTCAGTATTTTATTCTCATGTCAAGAAAGAAAACATCATGCAGGGACGCAGCCCCTAAATGCCTGACGCGTTTCAAACAAAGTTCTTCGTCATAAGGATATAAACAATACATAAAAATATCTTTATATACCCGTTCCATTAAAGGGAACCTGTCACCTGAATTTGGCGGGACCGGTTTTTGGTCATATGGGTGGAGTTTTCGGGTGTTTGATTCACCCTTTCCTTACCTGCTGGCTGCATGCTGGCCGCAATATTGGATTGAAGTTCATTCTCTGTCCTCCGTAGTACACAGTACTACACAGTACACAGTATGCTTTGCCCAACTATGGGCAAAGCCGAAAAGCATTAGTACGCATGCGCCGGCGCACTATGTCCCGGGAACTATTTTGCTGTGTTCCGGGACATAGTGCACCGGCACATGCGCACTAATGCTTTTCGGCTTTGCCTGCAGTTGGGCAAAGCATACTGCACATGCGCAAGGCAAGATTGCCTTGCGCAGGCGTGTACTACGGAGGACAGAGAATGAACTTCAATCCAATATTGCGGCCAGCATGCAGCCTGCTGGTAAGGAAAGGGTGAATCAAACACCCGAAAACTCCGCCCATATGACCGAAAACCGGTCCCGCCAAATTCAGGTGACAGGTTCCCTTTAAGTAAAGCCATGTACACCTGTTGCTTGGCATGATTGGTTTACGTTCATTACAAAATCAAATGTGAGACGGCCTACCAGAAATCATGATGGCTTGTGTGGATAAGGAGGAGATAATCTGTGTAGACATCATGATTTCTGGTAGGCTGTCTCACATTTTATTTTGTAATTAACGTAAACCAATCATGTCAAGCAACAGGTGCACATGGTTTTACTTAATGAAATGGGTATATATGGATGTTTTTATGTATTGTTCATATGCTTATGACTAAGAACTTTGTTCGAAAAGCGTCAGGCATTTAGGGGCTGCGTCCCCGCATGATGTTTTCTTTCTTGACATGAGAATAAAATACTGAAGATTTTATGACGAGACACCTGGTGCTGGAACTTTTTTTCCTTTTTTGATATTGACTTACAAGGAAGCTACATCCAATAGGTGGCACTAAAGAGTTTTCACTTTTCTTCTGTGGGGAAGCTTATTTGCATGCCCCACATGCCAATACCAATAAGACTGCATACACAGCTTTATAACTTATCACATGTACCAGATTCCTATGGACCAATAAAGACAAAGTTATCTAAATAATGGATTTCCCAATTCACAGTATACCACTATTTTAAAAAAAAATGTGGTCTTAAGATTACATAGCAAAAACCTGCTGACAGATGCCCTTTAATGGCGATATCAAGGGGGAGCTGTGACAAGTGAACATGGGCAATTGTGATTGACTGTGTACACGGAGTGAGAGCAGAAGCCACAAAGCAGTGTATGAGCCGCAAAGAATAGTAGTTTTATCAGAGGGGACGGTGCTGGTTGTTCTGTAGTGCTAGATTACGCAATAAATTAATTAATTTTATGATTCATTGCTCCCCTATAGTGCAATAAGTCCATGTGGGACCAAAGCTACAATCTGAAACATTATCCTTTCTTGCACAGATAGCCACATATATTATGGGCTGTTTTACTGTGATAGGACCTTGAATAAACAGAGATCAGAATCCACCCATTACGTTCTCTTCCTGCTTCATGTCCACAACGTTCTGCATGTCACAACTGTATAAAACTATGTTACCTATGCAGTGAGCCAAAGCAATGTACGAAAGGGTGTTTTAACACATATTAAAGTAGAACCTACAAACAGTGGCATACAGCCAATGGTGGCCGACCACGCAGCTGCTATGGGGCCTCTGAGCCAGGCTGTCTGGCATCGGACCCCCGCCGTCATTGTACGTTCAACTATAACGGCATCCTGGATGTCCCAGACTGCCAACCCCTGATGGCACTTTGTTTCAAGGCGGAAAGAGGAGCGATAGCAGTTTCAGCCAGCTGATGATGTTTCATTTGACTTTCCCATTATGCAATAAGATTCCCAAATGAATCGTCATAGGACGTGGGTAATACAAACAGAACCATAAGCTGCAGTACACATTGAGTGGTAGGTAGGTCATTTTACCTTGACTTCCGCCTTTACCATGGCTGCAGCCTCACCACCACCAGAGCTGCCGCCTTACCACCACCAGAGCTGCCGCCTCCCAACCACCAGAGCTGCTGCACCCCCGACCTTCTGTCTCTTCCCCATTATCCCGTAGAATGTAAGTCCGCAAGTAGAGGGTCCTCTCCCCTCCATACCAGTCTGTCATTGTACATTTTTATACTGTAAACAATATCTATAACTCTGTACGTATCCCCTTTCTCATGTACAACACCATGGAATTAATGGTGCTATATAAATAAATACTAATAATAACAACAATAGGAAGATATATATACCTGCAATGGCTACAAGCACACTAGTGAATAAATAAGTGTCATAGACAAAGTGGGGAAGACAAACTTTCCATTTTTTATGTTGGTGATTGATGCCACATTATCGGAACCAGTAGTCTGCAAATAAAAGATTGTGGTAATGCAACAATCTTGAGATAGCAGGAGAGTCTCAGGACAGTACATGCTAGGAGAAGTGAAAAGATTGTTAGGATGGAGAAATTGGGCAGTGTTTTATCCACCTTGAGACTGCATAGGAGTCTCAGGGTGGTGCTTTGTAGGGGGAGTGGGAGAGGTGGAATGGCAATAGAGGCACAGTGAGATAGCTGGCAAATTCACCTCTTCATTATCATGTAAAATGCATATGTAAGTAAAGTGTCACTAAAAAATATACAGTCACAACACATGCATGGAGAGTCTGTGTGTTGGGCTTTCCTGCATGTGTTGTGACTGATACACAGCCGCGACACATGCAGCTGCGGAACAACTGATCAGCTGGCGCGCTCCATATATCCAGGTTCCCTCTGCAGCTTATTCGGTAGGCACTATAGATTGCCGAATAAGCAGGGACCTGATCAAATTTGCTCTCCAAAATTAGGGGGAAAATGGGGGTGCGCCTTATAAACCAAACACTGTTCTTACCGAGGGGTCAATGCTGCGCGCCCGGAGCTGGAGGTGTTACTGTGGTCCTGCGGAGTGCGGTGGTGTTACAGCGGCAGGCGGCATATGGCGGCAGCCATTATTCTTCCTGGGTCTGGCTTCTAACTTGGCACAGGCGGAGGAAAGCCGAGATCTCCATCCAAGCTTGCCTCTACACAATGTTTCCTCGAAAATGGCTGCGGATGTAGCGCAGATGGAATCTCGGCACCAAGATCTCTATCTGCGCATGTGTTGCCTCACCAGCCATTTTCCCAGAGTCCACTGCATAATAAACACTGCAGGGGCTCTGGGCTTTCACAAAATGTCAGCAGAGCCCTAACACCACCCAGACACCCCAGTGCCACTCTTGTCTCCTCCAGTAGCGACTCTGGGACCCTGCTCCACTGCGGCCTGCACCACCGAACACCAGCAGCGACCCTGGGACCCCGCTTCACCGCAACCACCACACCCGGTAAGCAATAAGACACCTAGATTGTAAGAATCTCCGCCAATTTATTAAAAAAAAGTTTTTTTTTTCCTATGTCTCTCCTCAAAACTCGGGGTGCGTCTTATAAACCGCAAAATACGGGTATGTACTTTTTGTAAAAAAAATAAATAAATTCTGACCTAAAAATGTGTATATTTTTGTAAGATTTTTTTCATTATTATTATTTTGTCATTATATATATATATATATATATACAGAAAGCTTCTTAAACCATTATCTGATGATCTAAGCAGCTTTCCGTAGCTCGGTGACCTGGGGGTTGTCATGATGACCTTGGATCACCATGGCTCTGATCGGGTCCCCACGAAGACATTGTAGGAGCGCTGATCTGAAGGCAGAGGGGGTTCTCTCCCTCTTCCCTACCTCCTAAACGTTGCGATCGCACTCGATTGCAGAATTCAGAGGATTAAACAGAAAGCTGCGGTTGATGGCACCGTCCCTGGCTGTTAGTGCAGGACCTCGGCCAGTGGCAGTGCCATGCTCCTACTGTGTTTGGGTTGGAGTTGCTGATATTTCTGCACATTTTGCGTGATCATGATGTGATCGGTCAGTCAAATTGACTGACAGATCACAGTGCCCTGAGTACGGGGGACCAACGGCCAGGGTCAACACATCTCTTCCCATGCCGCTCAGCTGTCAGTGACAGCTGTGTTTACACGCAGTGGCAGTTAAAAGTCATGATGGACATAGCACATCATGGTGCAGGAACTGACACCCGCTCATGACGTGCTATGTCAGCCATTGGTTGTTAAGGGGTTAATAGGAAACCTTTGAAAAGAAAGTCTTTTAGATTCTTCTAGAGATGAAATGGTTCATAAAACTTGACAAAAACAAAAGTCTGTATCTGTGATTGAATATGAAGTGCAGTGAAAAAGAATCAGTGGTTTTGACAAAAGCAATATTTCCCCTTCTACTATATAATTGTCTAAGGGTCACTTCCGTCTGTGCTTCTTTCTTTCTGTCACGGATATTCATTCGCTGATTGGTCTCGGCAGCTGACTGTCATGGCTGCCGCGACCAATCAGCGACGGCCTCAGTCCGATTAGTCCCTCCCTTACCCCCTGCAGTCAGTGCCCAAGCTCGCAGTCAGTCTCACCCTCCGCAGCCGCCGTACATGCCCCTCATCATCCCCGGAGCTGTCTGATCACCGGTAATCACCGATCACTGCGCGGTTTTCCCCATAATGTCACCGCCAGTGATGGTGTCACCAGTGATGACTTCACTCCCCGCAGGCACCGCACGCGCTGTCAGCTCACCTGTACGTATGCGGGCAGCATGGCCGCAGGCTCCCAGGGCGGTGCGGGGACATGGTGACCTCACGGTACCGGAGCCAGTGTCTCGGGCTCTCCTGCAGCGGCGGCTGTGGTGGAGATCCGGAGCATGAGAGGCGCCTGGTGATTGGCTGACATTGCTGTTACTTTGCTGAGGAGCAGGGAGGAGGGAAGCACTGGCCGGAGGAGGAGGCACCGGGGCTGGAGGCTGCTTCTTCCTACTGTGTCTTGCACCTTACTGTCCTATATTCCAGCCCATACTTCTACATTTAGGAACTACAAGTTCCAGCAGTCTATCCAGAAAGTTGATGGGCATTATACACTTACACCATACCTTTGTGTTGTATTTTTTTTTGCTGGGCAATATACTACGTGGCTCTGTGCTGTATACTACGTCACTGTGCAATATACTACGTCGCTGTGCAATATACTACGTGGGTGGGCAATATACCTCACTGGGCAATATACTACGTGGCTGGGCAAT
Organism: Ranitomeya imitator; assembly: GCF_032444005.1. Classification (NCBI taxonomy): domain Eukaryota; kingdom Metazoa; phylum Chordata; class Amphibia; order Anura; family Dendrobatidae; genus Ranitomeya; species Ranitomeya imitator. The sequence goes on from NC_091283.1 coordinate 67,412,358, forward strand.
ATACTACGTGGGCTGTGCAATATACTGTGTGGCTGGGCAATATACAGTGGGGCAAAAAAGTATTTAGTCAGTCAGCAATAGTGCAAGTTCCACCACTTAAAAAGATGAGAGGCGTCTGTAATTTACATCATAGGTAGACCTCAACTATGGGAGACAAACTGAGAAAAAAAAATCCAGAAAATCACATTGTCTGTTTTTTTAACAATTTATTTGCATATTATGGTGGAAAATAAGTATTTGGTCAGAAACAAACAATAAAGATTTCTGGCTCTCACAGACCTGTAACTTCTTCTTTAAGAGTCTCCTCTTTCCTCCACTCATTACCTGTAGTAATGGCACCTGTTTAAACTTGTTATCAGTATAAAAAGACACCTGTGCACACCCTCAAACAGTCTGACTCCAAACTCCACTATGGTGAAGACCAAAGAGCTGTTAAAGGACACCAGAAACAAAATTGTAGCCCTGCATCAGGCTGGGAAGACTGAATCTGCAATAGCCAACCAGCTTGGAGTGAAGAAATCAACAGTGGGAGCAATAATTAGAAAATGGAAGACATACAAGACCACTGATAATCTCCCTCGATCTGGGGCTCCATGCAAAATCCCACCTTGTGGGGTCAGAATGATCACAAGAACGGTGAGCAAAAATCCCAGAACCACGCGGGGGGACCTAGTGAATGAACTGCAGAGAGCTGGGACCAATGTAACAAGGCCTACCAAAAGTAACACACTACGCCACCATGGACTCAGATCCTGCAGTGCCAAACGTGTCCCACTGCTTAAGCCAGTACATGTCCGGGCCCGTCTGAAGTTTGCTAGAGAGTATTTGGATGATCCAGAGGAGTTTTGGGAGAATGTCCTATGGTCTGATGAAACCAAACTGGAACTGTTTGGTAGAAACATAACTTGTAGTGTTTGGAGGAAAAAGAATACTGAGTTGCATCCATCAAACACCATACCTACTGTAAAGCATGGTGGTGGAAACATCATGCTTTGGGGCTGTTTCTCTGCAAAGGGGCCAGGACGACTGATCCGGGTACATGAAAGAATGAATGGGGCCATGTATCGTGAGATTTTGAGTGCAAACCTCCTTCCATCAGCAAGGGCATTGAAGATGAAACGTGGCTGGGTCTTTCAACATGACAATGATCCAAAGCACACCGCCAGGGCAACGAAGGAGTGGCTTCGTAAGAAGCATTTCAAGGTCCTGGAGTGGCCTAGCCAGTCTCCAGATCTCAACCCTATAGAAAACCTTTGGAGGGAGTTGAAAGTCCGTGTTGCCAAGCGAAAAGCCAAAAACATCACTGCTCTAGAGGAGATCTGCATGGAGGAATGGGCCAACATACCAACAACAGTGTGTGGCAACCTTGTGAAGACTTACAGAAAACGTTTGACCTCTGTCATTGCCAACAAAGGATATATTACAAAGTATTGAGATGAAATTTTGTTTCTGACCAAATACTTATTTTCCACCATAATATGCAAATAAAATGTTAAAAAACAGACAATGTGATTTTCTGGATTTTTTTTTTCTCAGTTTGTCTACCATAGTTGAGGTCTACCTATGATGTAAATTACAGACGCCTCTCATCTTTTTAAGTGGTGGAACTTGCACTATTGCTGACTGACTAAATACTTTTTTGCCCCACTGTACTACGTGGGCTATGCAATATACTACGTGGCTGGGCAATATACTACGTGGCTGGGCAATATACTACGTGGGCTGTGCAATATACTGTGTGGCTGGGCAATATACTACGTGGGCTATGCAATATACTAAGTGGCTGGGCAATATACTATGTGGCTGGGCAATATACAGTGGTGTTCAAAAGTCCTGCATAGGCGTGAAGAAAACTATATGTTTCATACTTCTGCATCTCTACAGTGAAACTGGTGGAACAGATATGTTTTTGTAATCCCTCATTGTATGCCATACTCATTTTTGAATGCCCCAAGTGTATAAATTGTTATGGTATGTGCATTTTTGATAATTTTTTTACAGCATAACCATACCTACACTAGTACAATGTGTAGAATGGTGAACAGGTTTCTATGTTCACTAACTTCCAATGCAAGTTCACACAGACTTAAATTTTACTTTTTAAAATTTATTATTTTTTATTTAATTCAGAGTGTTGAGCAGAAGGCAGCATTTTCTTATTAAGGATGTCTATGTATTTTTTTGCATTAACCATACCCTCCACAATATGAAGCCTTCCAACACCATTGGCTGCCATACAGCCCCAGACCATTACTTTCCTCGGATGTTTCACAGAGAAGCTCAAACACTCTGGCTTGTACTCTTCATGTGGGAACCTTCTCACATAAGACTTGCCATTTCCTAAAATGCAAAAAGTGCTTTCATCACTAAATAGCACTTTTTCCCACTCCTCCTTCCTCCATTTTAAATATTTCAATGCCCACAGTTTTTGCCTTTGTCTTTGTATGGCTGTCATCAATGGCTTCTTTCGGGCCTTGCACCCTCTCAATCCTGCTACCAAACATCTCTTCCTAACAGCTGATGTTGCTACCTCAATATTGCACTTTTCGTGCCATTCTCGCAGAAGCTGAGGAGAGGTGAGCTTTCGATTGGCAAGGGATGTTCTTATCAGTACTCTATCCTCCCTTCTAGTTGACTTTCTGGGCCGACCAGATCTGGGCCTGTCCTGGGTGATTCCAAGCTGCTTATGTTTCGGCAAAATTCTTAAGGCTGTACTCTGATTACAGCCGACCTTCCTTGCGATCTGGGGGCCAGTATAACCCTCTTCATGTAGCACCACAACTCGCACACGATCCTCCGCTGGCAAAAATCTGAAGGCTCCCATCATAAAACTCTACAGTATGATCACTAGATAGACCAACAGATAAAACAAACAAAGCAGCAGATGTGATGCAATGTAATGCAATGTGATTGGCTGCCATATCCCGGTTATGATGGTCACAAGAACCTCATCTGTGATTGGCTAATTTTGGATCTGAAGCTGTATAATGTTTAGTTCTGCTTTCAATTCCCATATTGTTGCAATAATTTCAGGCATAACTGCTTCAAAAGCTAAAAATATTACAGGGAAAGAATGCAAAATTGTATTCTGAACAAAACCATATATAATATGTCATATTAGCATCGAAAATATTCGACAGAAAACGTTTAAAACTTGAAAAATCAATCAATTTATCCGATGCAGGACTTTTGAACACCACTGTACTACGTGGCTGGGCAATATACTACGTGGACATGCATATTCTAGAATACCCGATGCGTTAGAATCGGGCCACCATCTAGTGAAATATATTCGTAGAACAAACAAAATTTTAGAAAGTAAACAATGCCATTCGGTACAACTCATAGAAGTAAAGTAATGATACACAGACATTAAAAAATATCCTAATATAAAGCACATGCGGAGTGGTTTGACAAACTGTTGATGGAACAATAATTTCTCCATCATAAAAAACAAAATCAACTAGAAAGTAAAAACTAAAAAAGAAAGAAATGTGGGGAAGAAAGTCAAACACAAAAATTGGAGAGTGTAATTGACACCCATAGAACAAAAAATCTACAAAGCAGGAAGACTGTTTTGAAGATAGAGTGGATAATGTAAAGGCTTTTGCTGTAAATTCTAGGATTGCTGATATAAAGAGTTGTTTTTTGTCAGGTAACCCAATCAGATATGTAATGTAAGAATATATAGTTGAAAGTCAAGAGGGGTATATGATCAAAAGCAGAAAATTTCCTCAAATTCGGACCATTTATTTTAATTGGTGCCATGTAATGCTACATTTCCCTGCTGCAGAGAGCTCCTCCAATGATATCAGCTGGTTCAGAACAGACATATAATAATTGGTGCAACCTGTGCAGCCACACAGGTGCCCAAGCAGTAAGGGAGCCCATTTTAACCTCAAAAACATGTGGAATTTGCATTATGATGAACTATTGGACTGCAAAGGCATATGTTGTTCTTGTACAGGGGCCATTTTCTGTGTGTGTCTGCCAGTGAACTGGTTACCAGGCTGACTTCATTGTCAGAAGGAGTTGCCCAGATATGAGACCCCTTCAATGATCCTATCTGGTAAACAATAATGACTTATAGGAGAATAAAGATGTTCATGTCTAAAAGGAACATGTCACCAGATTCATGCTGCCCTCAACTATGGGATTATGAATTAAACACTGGCTGTGCGATTGCAGTCAGGTATGGTACTGTATACTCTGAAACATTGCAGCATTCAGAGTTTAATATAATTTAAAAAGCTAGCCAGAGACCATGTGTCGCCAATGGCTAGTTCAAAGCAGAGACTGTGTCTCTGATGACTAGTAGTGATGGGCAAACCTGTGGATGTTTGGATCTGGCCAAACATCTAAACAAAAAAGTTTGGCATGGGTACCAAAGTGGTACTCAAACCTGGACCCCATTAAGATGAATGGGGGCCCCAAACATCCGTTGTTTGCCATGCTGTCATCTGCATGACCGCGTGGAAAACAAGGGCTCTGATCCACGGTAAGATCATTACTGCCAGTCAGAGCTTACCTCCGGGCACATGCTTCAACTGATGAGGAAGTACTAGCACCTGTACACTATAAATAAATATATATATTTTTAAAATAATGTGGGATCTCTCATTTTTGATAACCAGCGTAGGCAAAACTGACAGCTGTGGGCTGCCACCCTCAGCTGTCAGCTTTAGCATGGTCGTTTATCAAGAATAAATGCCATTTTTCTTTATTTAGAAAAATTTAAAAAAAAACGGCCATGGGGTCCCAGCCATTTTTGACAACCAGCCAAGCTAAAGCAAACATCTGGGGACTGGAATACTCAGACTGGTAAAAGGCCATGGATATTGCCCCCCCGCCCAGAATAAAATAAAAGCCCGCAGTAGCCCTAGAAAAGGCCCATCTATTAGATGCACCAATTCTGGCACTTGCCTGACTCTTCAAACTTGCCCTGGTGCGGTATGGCAAGTGGGGTTAATGGTTGTGGGGTTAATGTCAGCCATTTTATGGCAGCTGACATCCAGCCCATAGGTTAGTAATGGAGAGGTGTCTAACCCCATAGTTAGATTGTAATAAAGACACAGCCAGAACAAAATACTTTATTTGTAATAAAGACACAAACTCCTTTATTTGAAATAAAAAAGCACAATAATAGTCACCTTACGCCTAGTTCATTGAAGCAAATATCACCTGTAAAAAAAAAACAGAAAATAATAAACAACCATTATACTCTCCTTACGCTCAACCTGTTGATGCCTATGTTTTTCCCGGAAAAAAAAAGAAAATAAAAAACCATATCCTTCACCTGTCCAATGTGAATATAATCCATACTGTTCCATGACAATTCAGATGATTTGGAGAACAGTCACATCAGAAAAGTTCTCACGTTCTCACGCAGTGAGCGGTGCCGTAAGTGAGCTCCCCAGGATTCATAAGATTTGAACTCTGGTGAACTTTCTCATGGCAGCTCAGTTAGGCCGGGATCACACATGCGAGAAACACGTCCGTGTCTCGCATGTGAAAACCAAACACTGGCGCCGGCACTTGGGAGCGGAGCGTGCAGCTCCATGTGTTGCTATGCAGCCGCACGCTCCGCTCTGGAGTGCCGGCGACAGAGCTTGGATTTCACATGCGAGACACAGACGTGTTTCTCGCATGTGTGATCCCGGCCTTAGACACTGAAGCAGCAATTAGCTTCTGTGTCAGTTTGTTTTGGCTGGAGGAGATAGCAGTCACATGCAAATCATCCGAATTGTCATGGGACAGTATGGATTATCTTCATGTCGGACATGTGAGGGATATGGTTGTTTATTAGTTTTCTTTTTTTTTTACAGGGGACAAGGGCTTCAAATGATTAGGCGTAAGGTGAGCATAATGGTTGTTTATTATTTTCTGTCTTTTAGAGGGGACAAGGACTTCAATGGGATAGGTGTAAGATGAGTAACTATTTTTAAACAAATGTGTAAAACAGGGTGTTTAGGCTGTGAAATAAGGTTGGGTTCACACTGCGTTAGTGTGACCCGTTTAACGGACTACGTTACACCGTGGCATAACGCGGTGTAACGTAGTCCGTTAACGCCACCATTACTTTCAATGGTGGACGCATCGCTAGCACATGCCCAAAATGGTCGTGCGCTAGCGATGTGCCGTCATTGAGTGACGGACCCAAGACGTGGACTGCAGCGTTTCCGGGTCCGTCACTGCTAGCGCACTGCTAGCGCAGATGGAGCTCCATCTGCACTAGTGCAGTGCAAATGTCGGCACCTGCGCTAGTGCAGTCCGTTTAACGGATGTGTTGAATGGACTGCACAACGCAAGTGTGAACTTAGCCTAAGGTTATCTTGGGTGTGTATTTTACTGTTCTTGTTAATATGTTATACATTTTTAAAAAATGCATGGGGTCCCCTGTAATTTTCATAAGCAGCAGAGAGAAAGCAGCTGGCTGAGGGCAGATGTTAATATTCTGGGAAGGAGGGCAATATCCCTAAAATGTTTCCAGTCTATTATTATCAGCTCACAGCTGTTTGGTTAGCCTTTTCTGGTTATTTTATTGGGGGACCCAGTAGGGTTACTTAAGACAGCTTTGGACTGATATGAATAACCAGGGAAGTCACCAAGGAAATTTGCCTTCCCCCAGGCTAAGAACATCAAACCTCAGCCGCCTCAGAAATGGCACATCAATAACATTAGCAATACTTTCATACACCCCAATCTATCACTGAGATATCTGGTTTACAACCTGAACAGTGCCATGATGCGACCATCCAGGCTTAAAACTAGAAAAAAATGAGGTGCTGTGGGCGCGGATTCAGTGACGAGCGGAAACATCATAAAGGTTACCACCAAAGATGCATTCCCACTATGAGCCGGGACGATGAAAATGAGATCACCGCAAGCACGGAGAAAAAATTCTTACGGTGAGCTCATTGAGGTCACCGCAGTTCATTGACCCGGCTCACAGTGAAGTGAGCCTGGGAAAGCACTTGCAGCACCTCATTCTGTCCTTGTTTTGAGCCTGGAATGTCGCATCATTGCACTGTTCAAGCTATAAACCAGTTATCGCAGAGATGGATCACAGTGTGGGACAGTATGGCTTATCTTCACTTCAGACAGGTGAGGGATATGGCTGTTTATTATTTTTGTTATTTTTACAGGGGACATGGGCATTAATGGATTAGGCGTAGTGCGAGTATCATGGTTGTTTTTTTTTTTCCTTGAAAAGTCCAAGTTCAGGGTCCATGCCAGAATATTAGGTGTTCGGTATAGACCCCAAACTTTACTGTTTGGGTTCACCCATCTCTAATGACTAGTTCAAAGCAGGGACTGGGTGTCTCCAATGACTAGTCCATAGTATCTCGCCGACAGGCGTCTTCCTGCCCTAATCCCTTTAGATGGATTCCTTGCTAGTCAACAGGATTGGGGCTGGGAGAGGATAAACGGGGAGATACCTCAAACTAGTCATCAGAGACGCATAGTCTCTAGCCGACTTTTCAAAGTATGTTAACTCTGAAATATTGCAACTTCTCAGAGTAAAATATTCCTTACTGCAATTGCACGGCGAGTGGCTAATTCATGATACTCATGGTTCTGACAACATGAATCTTATGACAGGTTCCATTTATGTCATACAAGAATACTGTGGAATACAGGAATGTTTATTGTTTAGTTTTCTACAAGAAATAGTTTGCTCAGATTGATTAATGACTAGTGTTGAGCATTCCGATACCGCAAGTATCGGGTATCGGCCGATATTTGCGGTATCGGAATTCCGATACCGATTTCCGATACTCACCGCGTATCGGATACCGGAATCGGAAGTTCCCATAATTCAATCTGCACGCAGCAGCCAATGAGGAATGAATGGAAGTGTGGGCACATCCTGTTTAGCATGGTGGGCATGTAACTACTGGCAAGGCTGTGATTGGCTGCTGAAATGATGTCACCATGCACTATAAAAAACGCTGCCGCCATTTTGCGCTCACTCTGCTGTGATTTCAGTTAGGGACAGGACGCTGTGTTCTAACTGAGGGCCAGTTGAGATAGCTAATTGCTTTATTTTGCTTTTCCAAGGCTAATTTAGCAAACGCTGTGTGTTCACCTTGCTCTTGCCTTGCAGGGCTGTTTTAACAGCGTTCTGCAAGGTCTCTGTGTGTGTGTGTGTGTGTGCAGCTCACTCTGTAGTCTGTGTGCAGCCATATACCCGGTTGTATTCAGCTCAGGGGGGGTTCACACTGCCTCATACAGTTCTATCCATTGTCCTTTTTTGTTCATAGTGCAGCCTGCTGCACATTTTTTCTAAAATTTCCTATTATTGTCTTTCCACCCGTCTCCAGCTAAATTGTGGAAAAACACTACATAGGATAACCTAGAGGGGGGATTTTGGGCCTTTCAGCGCCGTTTACGGCAGTCTGCACGGTCTCCGTGTGAGCGCAGCTCGCCCTGTAGTCTGTGTGCAGCCACAGCCGGTTGTATTCAGCTCAGGGTGCGTCACTGCCTCATACCGTGAAATAACTTGTCTTTTTTTTCAAATAGTGCAGCCTGCTGAAAATGTTTCAAAAAATTTCCTATTAGTGTCTTTCCACCCGTCTCCAGCTAAATAGTGGAAAAACACTACATAGGATAACCTAGAGGAGTGTTTTTGGGCCTTGCAGCGCCGTTTACGGCTGTCTGCACGGTCTCCGTGTGAGCGCAGCTCGCCCTGTAGTCTGTGTGCAGCCACAGCCGGTTGTATTCAGCTCAGGGTGCGTCACTGCCTCATACCGTTGAATAACTTGTCCTTATTTTCAAATAGTGCAGCCTGTTGAAAATTTTTCCAAAAATTTCCTATTAGTGTCTTTCCACCCGTCTCCAGCTAAATTGTGGAAAAACACTACATAGGATAACCTAGAGGAGGGTTTTTGGGCCTTGCAGCGCCGTTTACGGCTGTCTGCACGGTCTCTGTGTGAGCGCAGCTCGCCCTGTAGTCTGTGTGCAGCCACAGCCGGTTGTATTCAGCTCAGGGTTTGTCACTGCCTCATACCGTAAAATAACTTTTCCTTTTTTGCAAATAGTGCAGCCTGCTGCACATTTTTTCAAAAATTTCCTATTAGTGTCTTTCCACCCGTCTCCAGCTAAATTGTGGAAAAACACTACATAGGATAACCTAGAGGAGTGTTTTTGGGCCTTGCAGCGCCGTTTACGACTGTCTGCACGGTCCCCGTGTGAGTTAAACTCGCTCTGTAGCCCGATCTGCACAAAAAAAAAGTTCACCAAACACCACTTAACACTTGTGTAGGCCACATTTTATCAATAATAAAGTCTAGTCCACACTTTACAACATTAGTGTTTCTTATACCTGTTAGAAGGAGCATTTCAGGAATAAGCACACTAAGGCCTTAGTACTTTTCTGCTTATCTTTATCTGTCAACCAAGATGAAGAGGGCAGGGAGTAAGGCACGTGGGTGTGGGCGCGGAGCAGGGAGAGGACGTGGTGATTCTGTGCCTGCTGCGGGCACCGGTGACTCATCATCACACAGTTTCAGCAGGGAACAGTCCTTCATGCGCAGCTTTGTCGGAGAGCGCCGTGCACCGCTGCTGCGTGAAGATCAAATTGAAGCCGTTGTCGGATGGATGGCAGCTAATGCATCGGCATCGACTTCAATTAATGCCAAATCCTCTCAGGCACAGACCACTGGAGAGCAGCCATCTGTCTCTTCACCACCTGCCAAATTGGCCAGGCAGTCAGAGAGCCCAGGACAGGAGCCGTCTCTACTTCTGTTCTCTGAATCTCTTGGCTTGGAAACAGGGGGCCAGCCAAGCAGCATTGGAGAAATGGAAGAAGAGGCAGTGTGCAGTGATGCCCAACAGCTTTGTCTCTCTGACTCTGAAGAGGCGGGTGGGTCAGTGCCTCCGGTGACCACAGCACAGTACGCATCTGATGATGAAACTCAGGTGCTGCTTTCTGGTGCGTACTGTGCTGGCGAGACTACCCAGGAGGAGCAGTTGGTGGCAGAGGGTAGTGGAGATGATGAGGTCCTTGACCCATCGTGGCGTGAGGAACAGGAAGGTGGTGGGAGCAGCTCTGAGGAAGAGATTCCCCAAACGGGCCAAAGAGGGAGAGGGAAGACTGCGGAGCCTGTAGCCTCCACTTTGGCACCCGTTAGGAGCCTGTCTCTTCCAAAAGCCAAAAAGGGCGCTCCCAAGACTTGCAGTGCCTGGTCCTTTTTTGACACAGTTGCAGATGACATTTGTTTTGTCAAATGCAAGCTGTGTCATCAGAAAGTCAAAAGAGGGAAAAGTGTCAGCAACCTCAATACCACAAATATGTGGAAACATGTGCGGACCAGGCACGCGGTGGAGTTACAAAAACACACTGAAGACCTAGGCCAACCAACAGCGGCAGCTACCACCTCTTCAGCTCGTGTTGCTTCTTCCTCCAGCTCACGCACAGCTGGTTCGGCTTCCTCCTTGGATCGCCATGGAAGAACCTCTGGCACTGTTGTCCAGAGATCTAGTGTAATTCCACCCACAGCACCACGTTCCCAGTCATCCTCACACTCCCAGCCTAGACTACAGCCATCGGTAGTACAGGCATGGGAGAAAAGGCGGGCATTCTCGGCAAACCACCCCCAAGCACAGGCTCTGAATGCAGGCATTGCCAAACTTCTGTCACTGGAAAAGCTCTCATTCAGGCTGGTGGAGACTGACAGCTTCCGTGACTTGATGGCATTGGCAGTCCCACAGTACAAGGTGCCCAGCCGCTTTTACTTCAGCAGGCAAGCCGTCCCTGCCCTGCACAAGCATGTGGAGGGACACATAAAACACGCGCTACTGAACGCCGTCAGTAGCAAAGTCCACCTCACCACCGATGCGTGGACCAGTCAACATGGACAGGGGCGATACCTTTCCGTCACTGCCCATTGGGTTAATGTTGTTGAGCCGGGTACAGACCGTGCGAGTGGCGCAGGACATGTCCTGCCCACTCCAAGGATTGCAGGAATCCAGTCTGTACGCATTGACTCCTCCTCATACACAAGTTCCTCAGAATCATCGCTGCAGGAGCCATCACAGTCCACCTCCACATGGACCTGAGAACGTTTACCTGTTACGACTGACATGAGCACAGCCATGGCCAAACGACAACAGGCCGTCTTGAAATTAGTTTCTTTGGGGAATCGAAGCCACACAGCGCAGGAGCTCTGGAATGCCATCAAGCAGGAGAGCGATGTGTGGTTTGTGCCAGCGAATCTCCAGCCAGGCATGGTAGTGTGTGACAATGGCCGAAATCTGGTGGCAGCTTTGGCCCTTGGCAACCTCACTCACATCCCATGTCTGGCACATGTGCTCCATTTGGTTGTGCAGAGTTTTCTGAGGGACTATCCGGATCTTGATGCACTTCTGCACAAGGCCCGCCTAGAGTGTGCTCACTTGCGGCGTTCCAGCTTGGCAAGATCCCGCATTGCTGCTCTGCAGCGCCGATTTCGCCTTCCTGAACATTGCATCATATGTGATCTACCTATCATGTGGAATTCCACGTTACATATGTTGGAGCGGTTGTGTGAGCAGCAGCAAGCAGTAATGGAGTACCAGCTGCATCAGGCGCAAAGAAGTCGCAGTCAGCGCCGATCAGACTTCACAACCACAGAGTGGGCCACTATGAAGGACGTCTGCCAGGTTTTGCGTCCTTTCGATTATTCCACGCGGATGGCAAGTGCAGATGATGCACTAGTCAGCATGACTGTCCCCCTTATCTGCCTGCTTCAACAAACCCCGCAATGGATAAGGGATGATGTTGCGGAAGAGGTGGAGGATGAGGAGTCACCTTTTCCATCAGCTTCTGGACAGTCAACGCCACGTGTTTCCTCACAAAGGGGTCGGCAGGGGACACTTTGTGAGGAGGATGAGGAGGAGTCAATGGAGGAGGAAGAGCTCCGTCCAGAGGAGGGAGTTACACCATTGTCCAGTGGTCAGTGTGTACAGCGAGTGTGGGGTGATGAAGAGCGGGCAGAGATCATGTCTCAAGCAGGGGACAGCGTTTCTGGGCCAGTTGGCAGTCTGCAGCACATGGTTGATTTCATGTTGCAGTGCCTGAGAGACGACTGCCGCATCGACCACATTCTCAACATGTCTGATTATTGGGTGTAGACCCTCCGCAATCCTCGCTACCGGGACAACGTCCAAAACCTCATCCCAGCGTTGACCCGGGAGCGTAAAATGCGGAAGTACCATGACACACTGGTGAATTCCATCATCTTCTCCAGTCCAACTGAGAGGAGTGCTGCTAGTGCTTTACAAAGCAGCTCAGTGCGTCGAGGCAGTGGAGGAGGCTCTGCACAAAGAGGGAGCAGAAGCCGTGCCTCTGCCCAAGGCAAGACCAGTATGGCACAACTGTGGCAAACTTTTGTGTGCCCGCCCCAAATGTCTACACCATCACCGGCGGCTCCAGTCAGCAGGAGGCAACGGTTCCGTCAGATGGTGACAGACTACATGTCTTGCCCTCTTACTGTACTCCCAGACGGCTCTTCCCCTTTCAAGTTTTGGGTCTCTAAGCTGGATACCTGGCCAGAGCTAAGCCAGTATGCATTGGAGGTGCTGGCTTGCCCTGCGGCTAGTGTCTTATCGGAACGTGTCTTTAGTGCTGCAGGTGGTGTACTAACAGACCGTCGCATGCAACTATCCTCCGATAACGTTGACCGGCTTACTTTTCTGAAAATGAACCAGGCCTGGATCTCACAGGAATTTGCCACTCCTCTGCCTGATTAAGTAATTGGGTGTCATCCAGGTCTCCTGATGTGTTCATCTTTCTACCACCTGAACTGTAATTCCTGGGCAGTAATGCTGCACAAGGAAAAGGTAGCTCTTTTAGTTTTGCTCCTTGCACACGCAGAACTTAACACTTATAAAATGTGTTCACTGATACCGTTATACCGTCCCGGAGGTGGGACTTTCCTTCATAATGTGACGCAGCACAGCCGTCATTCCTACCCCCTTGGTGCCGTGTGCTGCCTCCTCAGCGTTGTTTTAAGCTGTCACGGAGTCTGCGCTGTTCTGTTATCCCTTGGCCATGCCCAATTTGCGCTGCCTGTCTTCTGACATAATTTGGTGTCAGGCTGCCTGCGCCTGTGTGGCCGCGCTGCCCGAGATCCCGCCTCGCAGTGTCTTCTGATTTAATCACACTGCGGGCCTGGGATCCATGGGCATGCGCAGTGCATATCTTCGCCTCAGGCTCTCGCTCATCTCCCTCCGCCTTCTTCAGACTGTGCGCTGTCAGCTGATCCCTAATAGCATGCCACGGCCGTGACGCCACACAGTCTGAACAAGAGGGAAGGAGGGGAGTGAGAGGCGAGGATATGCACTGCGCATGCCCATGGATCCCAGGCCCGCAGTAGGATTACATTAGATGACACTGCGAGGTTGGATCTCGGGCAGCTTTGACGCACAGGCACTGCCAGCCTGACACCTAAATGATGTCAGAAGACGGGCACCGCTAAGTGTGCATGGCCAAGGTATAACAGAACAGCGCAGGCTCCGTGACAGCTTAAAACAACGCTGATGAGGCGGTGCACGGCACCAAGGGGATATGAATGACAGCTGTGCTGCGTCCCATTACGAAGGAAATTCCCACCTCCGGGACGGTTTTACGGTATCAGGGGACACATTTTATAAGTGTTTACTTCTGTGTTTGCAAGGAGCATAATTAAAAAAGCCACCTTTTCCTTTTGCATCCTTAGTGCTGCACAAGATGGCTCTTTCAGCTACAAACGCCTTGGGGGGGGGTTAAAGGTTCCCTTTCCTTTCAACTTGCTACAATCAGGCTTCGACCTACACTCTGTTCCTCTGCTACTTGTGCTGTCCCTGGGCTCTAACACCGCCAGTTGGTGCCTGGAAGTGCTGTCCGCACAGTCAACAGTCGCTCCTCTGTTATTGGGGTTCAGTAACGTCAGCTGATCCCCAGCTGTGTGTGCGGCAATACCTCCAATCTGCTCCTCCTGCTGTCCCTGGGCTCTAACACCGCCAGTTGGTGCCTGGAAGTGCTGTCTGCACAGTCAACAGTCGCTCCTCTGTGATTGGGGTTCAGTAACGTCAGCTGATCCCCAGCTGTGTATCCGGCAACGTGTCATGCGACCGCCATGCTGGCACACTAACAGACATTTACATGCCTACAGTGCAGGCTTCGGCCTACACTCTGCTCCTCCTGCTGTCCCTGGGCTCCAACACTGCTGATTGATGCCCGGAAGTGCTGTTTGCACAGAGCCAAACACCTCGCCAATGTGTTAGTGGGGTTCAGTCACGCCTGCTGCTCCCCTGCTGTGTATCCGGCAACGTGTCATGCGACCGCCACGCTGGCACAATTTAAATGTAAGGGAACCTGTCCCCCCCCCCCCAGGCGTTTGTTACTGAAAGAGCCACCTTGTGCAGCACTAATACTGCACAAGGAAAAGGTGGCTCTTTAAATTATGCTCCTTGGAAACACTGAACTACACACTCATGTAATGTGTCCCCTCACACCGTCAAACCGTCCCGGAGGTGGGACTTTCCTTTGTAATGTGACACAGCACAGCCGTCATTCCTACCTCCTTGGCTCCGTGCGCCGCCTCCTTAGCGTTGTTTGATTCTGTCACGGACCCTGCGCTGTTATGTTCTCCCTTGGCCATGCACAGTTTGCGCTGCCCGTCCTCTGACATCATTTGTTGTCGGCCTGGCTGCGCTTGTGCGTCCACGCTGCCCGAAATCCCACCTCGCAGTGTCGTCTAATGTGATCCCACAGTGGGCTTGGGATCCATGGCCATGCGCAGTGCATATACTCGCCTCTCACTCGCCTTCTTCCCGATTCTTCAAACTAGGCGGCGTCAGCTGATCCCTAATAGCATGCCACGGCCGTGACTCCGCACAGTCTGAAGAAGCAGGAAGGAGGGGAGTGAGAGGCGATGATATGCACTGCGCATGCCCATGGATCCCAGGCCCGCAGTGGGATTACATTAGATGACACTGCGAGGTTGGATCTCGGGCAGCTTGGACGCACAGGCACTGCCAGCCTGACACCTACATGATGTCAGAAGATGGGCACCGCTAAGTGTGCATGGCCAAGGGATAACATTACAGCGCAGGCTCCGTGACAGAATCAAACAACGCTGAGGAGGCGGCGCATGGCACCAAGGGGGTTGGAATGACGGCTGTGCTGTGTCACATTACAAAGGAAAGTCCCACCTCCGGGACGGTTTAACGGTGTGAGGGGACACATTATATGAGTGTGTAGTTCAGCGTTTGCAAGGAGCATAATTTAAAAAGCCACCTTTTTCCTTTTGCAGTATTACTGCTGTACAAGATGGCTCTTTCAGCAACAAATGCCTGGGGGGGGGGGTTAAAGGTTCCCTTCAACACCGCCAGTTTTAGCCCGGAACTGCTAGCTGCACAGAGAAAAACACCAGCCAATGTGTCAGTGGGGTTCAGCACCGCCAGCTGTTCCCCTGCTGTGTAGCCGGCAACATGTCCAGCACAAGCCACGCTGGCACAAAAAACTTAAAGCTGCCAACCATGCAGGCTTCGGCCTACACTCTGCTCCTCTCCTCCTCCTGCTGCCCCTGGGCTCTAACACCGCCAGTTTGAGCCCGGAAGTGCTAACTGCACAGAGAAAAACACCCGCCAATGTGTCAGTGGGGTTCAGCAACGCCAGCTGATCCCCTGCTGTGTAGCCGGCAACGTGTCCAGCACAAGCCACGCTGGCACAAAAGACTTAAAGCTGCCACCAGTGCAGGCTTCGGCCTACACTCTGCTCCTCTCCTCCTCCTGCTGCCCCTGGGCTCTAACACCGCCAGTTTGAGCCCGGAAGTGCTAGCTGCACAGATAAAAACACCCGCCAATGTGTCAGTGGGGTTCAGCACCGCCAGCTGTTCCCCTGCTGTGTAGCCGGCAACTTGACCTGCAAACGCCACGCAGGTATCTGAACTGAAATTAAAGGGACCCTGCCCCCCACCCCCAGGTGTTTCTATGTATAACAGCCACCTTGTACAGCAGTAATGCTGCATTTGTACAAGGTGGCTGACTTTTTCTCCTTGCCCACGTGGAACTCAACACGTACAAAATGTGTCTCATTAGAGACCATTACACTGTCCCTGAGGTGTGACTTTCCTTTCTAATGATACGCAGCACCCCCCTTGGTAGCGCTGCCCGTCTTCTGACATCATTGGTTGGCTGGCTGTGCCTGTGCGTCCGCCCTGCCCGACACAATGCCCCTCGTTGTCTCATATATTTTGACTGCGAGGGTGTGATTGATGGGCATGTGCAGTGCATATGTTCGCCTGTCTTCACTCATCTCCTTCCGCCTTCTTCAGACTGTGCGGCCTCATGGCCGCGGCATGCGATAAGGGATCAGCGGAGGCCGCCCAGTCTGAAGCAGGTGTAAGGACATGAGTGAGCGGCAAACATACTTACTGCGCAAGGCCATGAATCCCAGCTCTGCAGTGTGACTTTATGAAAAGACACTGCGGGTCTGGGATTCTTGGCCAACGCTAACCGCACCGGCCGACATCAAATGAGGTGAGAAGACATATAGCGCTCACAGCGCATGGCCAAGGGATAACAAGAGCGCAGACTCCTTGTCAGCAAATAACAACGCTCAGGAGGCTGCGCCCAGCACCAAGGCGTTATTTTTGGACACCTGTGCTGCGTCTCCTTAAAAAGACAAGTCACGCCTCCAATACAGTTGTACTGTATAATGGGCAAAATTGTGTACGTCTTTCATTCAGCGTGTGCAATGAGCAAAATTTAAAGAGCAACCTTTCACTTGTGGAGCATTACTGCTGCACAAGGTGTGGCTCTTCTACATTGTAACACCTGAGGGTGGGTTAAAGGTTACCTTTGAAATTGGTTCAATTAGGCTTCGGCCTACACTCTGCTCCTCTCCTCCTGCTGACCCTGCACTCTAACACCGCCAGTTGGGGCCCGGAAGTGCTAGCTGCACAGAGAAAAACACCAGCCAATGTGTCAGTGGGGTTTAGCACCGCCAGCTGTTCCCCTGTTGTGTAGTCGGCAACGTGTCCAGCACAAGCCACGCTGGCACAACAGAACAAAAGCTGCCACCAGTGCAGGCTTCGGCCTACACTCTGCTCCTCTCCTCCTCCTGCTGACCCTGGGCTCTAACACCGCAAGTTTTTGCCCGGACGTGCTAGCTGCACAGAGAAAAACACCAGCCAATGTGTTAGTGTGGTTCAGCACCGCCAGCTGTTCCCCTGCTGTGTAGCCGGCAACGTGTCCTGCAAACGCCATGCAGGCACCTGAACTGAAATTAAAGGGACCCTGCCCCCCCAGGTGTTTCTATGTATAACAGCCACCTTGTACAGCAGTAATGCTGCATTTGTACAAGGTGGCTGACTTTGTATCCATGCACACGTCGAACTCAACACGTACAAAATGTGTCTCATTAGAGACCATTACACTGTCCCTGAGGTGTGACTTTCCTTTTCAAATGACACGCAGCACCCCTAATGGTAACGCTGGCCGTCTTCTGACATCGTTGGTTGGCTGCCTGTGCCTGTGCGTCCGCCCTGCACGACACAACACCCCTCGTTGTCTTACTTATTTTGACTGCGAGGGTGTGATTAATGGGCATGTGCAGTGCATATGTTCGCCTGTCTTCACTCATCTCCTTCCGCCTTCTTCAGACTGTGCGGCCTCATGACTGCGGCATGCGATAAGGGATCAGCTGAGGCCACCCAGTCTGAAGCAGGTGTAAGGACATGTGTGAGCGGCGAACATATTTACTGCACAAGGCCATGAATCCCAGCCCCGCAGTGTGAATTTTTTAAAACACACTGTGGGTCTGGGATTCCTGGCCATCGCTAACCGCACCGGCCGACATCAAATGAGGTGAGAAGACAGGCAGCGCTCACAGCGCATGGCCAAGGGATAACAAGAGCGCAGACTCCTTGACAGCAAATAACAACGCTCAGGAGGCTGCGCCCACCACCAAGGCGTTATTTTTGGACACCTGTGCTGCATCTCCTTAAAAAGACAAGTCACGCCTCCAATACAGTTGTACTGTATAATGGGCAAAATTGTGTACGTCTTTCATTCAGCGTGTGCAATGAGCAAAATTTAAAGAGCAACCTTTCACTTGTGGAGCATTACTGCTGCACAAGGTGTGACTCTTCCACATTGTAACACCTGAGGGTGGGTTAAAGGTTACCTTTGAAATTGGTTCAATTAGGCTTCGGTCTACACTCTGCTCCTCTCCTCCTCCTGCTGACCCTGGGCTCTAACACCGCCAGTTATTGCCCGGAAGTGCTAGCTGCACAGAGAAAAACATCCGCCAATGTGTTAGTGGGGTTCAGCACCGCCAGCTGTACCCCTGCTGTGTAGTCGGCAACGTGTCCAGCACAAGCCACGCTGGCACAACAGAACAAAAGGTGCCACCAGTGCAGGCTTCGGCCTACACTCTGCTCCTCTCCTCCTCCTGCTGACCCTGGGCTCTAACACCGCAAGTTTTTGCCCGGACGTGCTAGCTGCACAAAGAAAAACACCAGCCAATGTGTTAGTGTGGATCAGCACCGCCAGCTGTTCCCCTGCTGTGTAGCCGGCAACGTGTCCTGCAAACACCACGCAGGCACAACAGAACAAAAGGTGCCACCAGTGCAGGCTTCGGCCTACACTCTGCTCCTCTCCTCCTCCTGCTGACCCTGGGCTCTAACACCGCAAGTTTTTGCCCGGAAGTGCTAGCTGCACAGAGAAAAACATCCGCCAATGTGTTAGTGGGGTTCAGCACCGCCAGCTGTACCCCTGCTGTGTAGTCGGCAACGTGTCCAGCACAAGCCACGCTGGCACAACAGAACAAAAGGTGCCACCAGTGCAGGCTTCGGCCTACACTCTGCTCCTCTCCTCCTCCTGCTGACCCTGGGCTCTAACACCGCAAGTTTTTGCCCGGACGTGCTAGATGCACAG
The DNA here is from genome assembly GCF_032444005.1 of Ranitomeya imitator. Taxonomy (NCBI): domain Eukaryota; kingdom Metazoa; phylum Chordata; class Amphibia; order Anura; family Dendrobatidae; genus Ranitomeya; species Ranitomeya imitator. The sequence continues at coordinate 67,431,264 of NC_091283.1, forward strand.
AGAAAAACACCAGCCAATGTGTTAGTGGGGTTCAGCACCGCCAGCTGTTCCCCTACTATGTAGTCAGCAACGTGTCCAGCACAAGCCACGCTGGCACAACAGAACAAAAGCTGCCACCAGTGCAGCCTTCGGCCTACACTCTGCTCCTCTCCTCCTCCTGCTGACCCTGGGCTCTAACACCGCCAGTTATTGCCCGGAAGTGTTAGCTGCACAGAGAAAAACATCCGCCAATGTGTTAGTGGGGTTCAGCACCGCCAGCTGTACCCCTGCTGTGTAGTCGGCAACGTGTCCAGCACAAGCCACGCTGGCACAACAGAACAAAAGGTGCCACCAGTGCAGGCTTCGGCCTACACTCTGCTCCTCTCCTCCTCCTGCTGACCCTGGGCTCTAACACCGCAAGTTTTTGCCCGGACGTGCTAGCTGCACAAAGAAAAACACCAGCCAATGTGTTAGTGTGGATCAGCACCGCCAGCTGTTCCCCTGCTGTGTAGCCGGCAACGTGTCCTGCAAACACCACGCAGGCACCTGAACAGAAATTAAAGGGACCCTGCCCCCCCCCAGGTGTTTCTATGTTTAACAGCCACCTTGTACAGCAGTAATGCTGCATTTGTACAAGGTGGCTGACCTTGTCTCCATGCACACGTCGAACTCAACACGTACAAAATGTGTCTCATTAGAGACCATTACACTGTCCCTGAGGTGTGACTTTCCTTTTCAAATGACACGCAGCACCCCCATTGGTAACGCTGGCCATCTTCTGACATCGTTGGTTGGCTGCCTGTGCCTGTGCGTCTGCCCTGCCCGACACAACGCCCCTCGTTGTCTTACTTATTTTGACTGCGAGGGTGTGATTGATGGGCATGAGCAGTGCATATCTTCGCCTGTCTTCACTCCCCTCCTTCCGCCTTCTTCAGACTGTGTGGCTTCATGGCCGTGGCATGAGGGATCAGCTGAGGCCGCCCAGTCTGAAGCAGGTGTAAGGACATGAGTGAGCAGCAAACATATTTACTGTGCAAGGCCATGAATCCCAGCTCTGCAGTGTGACTTTATGAAAAGACACTGTTGGTCTGGGATTCATGGCCATCGCTAACCGCACCGGCCAACATGAAATGAGGTCATAAGACGGACAGCGCTAACAGGGCATGGCCAAGGGATAACAAGAGCGCAGACCCCTGTACAGCAAATAACAAAGCTCAGGAGGCTGCGCCCAGCACCAAGGCGTTATTTTTGGACACCTGTGCTGCGTCTCCTTAAAAATACAAGCCACGCCTCTAATACAGTTGTACTGTATAATGGGCAAAATTGTGTACGTCTTTCATTCAGCGTGTGCAATGAGCAAAATTTAAAGAGCAACCTTTCACTTGTGGAGCATTACTGCTGCACAAGGTGTGGCTCTTCTACATTGTAACACCTGAGGGTGGGTTAAAGGTTACCTTTGAAATTGGTTCAATTAGGCTTCGGCATACACTCTGCTCCTCCTGCAGACCCTGGGCTCTAACACCGCCAGATGGTGCCTGGAAGTGCAGGCTGCACAGAGAAAAACACCCGCCATTGTGTCAGTGGGGTTCAGCAATGCCAGCTGTTCCCCCGCTGTGTAGCCGGCAACGTGTCCTGCAAACGCAACGCAGACACAAAGCTGCCTCCAGTGCAGGCTTCGGCCTACACTCTGCTCCCCCTGCTTACCCTTTGCTCCAACACCGCTAGTTGGGGCTCTAGGAAGACAATCTTGAATAGGTCCAAATCCGGGTTCCAGCACCGTCAGCTGGTTCTCGGCAGTGTCTTTGTCATGGGTACTCCCTCGTGCCCAGCCTGGTTCCAGCACCGTCAGCTGGTTCCGGGTAGTGTCAAGGTCACTTACACGCCTATACGTTGTCCCGTCGTGTAGCGGTCAGGTTAGCCAACTCCATGGAGCTTCCTATGTGGGCTGCGTGAATTGGCAGTCAAGGCTAGTTCTGTAGTGCCAGTAGGCCAAGCTCCCCCTGTAGGACTGTTGGGGTTCGGTAACTGCGGCTGCCTCGCGGCCTAGCTGTTCTCTCCTCTCCTGTGGGCCTTCTGGTCCACATCCTGGTTCCAGCACCGTCAGCTGGTTCCGGGCAGAGCCTTTGGCTTAGGTGCCTCCTCCTGGGTATCCGAGTTCCGCCAACGCCAGGCGGTCCTTGGTAGTGCTTTTAAGCGCGGGTACCTACAGCTTAGTAACCGGGTTCCAGCACCATCAGCTGGTCCTCGGTGCCATTGGCTCTTGCACACTGGGGCAACGCATCCGGGTTCCAGCACCGTCAGCTGGTTCTCGGCAGTGTCTTTGTCACGGGTACTCCCTCGTGCCCAGCCTGGTTCCAGCACCGTCAGCTGGTTCCGGGTAGTGTCAAGGTCACTTACACTCCTATACGTTGTCCCGTCGTGTTGCGGTCGGATTAGCCAACTCCATGGTGCCTCCAGTTTAGGAGCTTCCTATGTGGTCCTTCTGGTCCACATCCTGGTTCCAGCACCGTCAGCTGGTTCCGGGCAGAGCCTTTGGCTTAGGTGCCTCCTTCTGGGTATCTGAGTTCCGCCAATGCCAGGCGGTCCTTGGTAGTGCTTTTAAGAGCGGGTACCTACAGCTTTGTAACCGTGTTCCATCACCGTCAGCTGGTTTTCGGTCTTGCCATTGGCTCTTGCATACTTGGCCAACGCATCCGGGTTCTAGTACCGCCAGCTGGTTCTCGGCAGTGTCTTTGTCACGGGTACTCCCTCGTGCCCAGCCTGGGTCCAGCACCGTCAGCTGGTTCCGGGCAGAGCCTTTGGCTTAGGTGCCTCCTTCTGGGTATCTGAGTTCCGCCAACGCCAGGCGGTCCTTGGTAGTGCTTTTAAAACACTAGAACTACTGATGGAGTCATTTTGACTCCTTTCGTTTTTTATTTCTCTTCTGTGACTACATTTTTCAGAATTCCGGCTTGAAACTCGGTGACTTTTCCTCAAATATGATGTGAAAAAAGATTTTGTGAGAATAAATAATTTTGGTAAAAAATTTGCGCGTTTTTTTCAAAATTTACCAAGAACTACTGAAGGGAGTCATTTTGACTCCCTACTATATTTTGAGGTCCTTTTGTCACTAAATGTTGCTATAAAGTTTTGTGCATAATTTTTTCACTCTGTCTTATTTACCCTGATGTCCATATAGATGTAGTTCAATTTACATGTCAACTTTTCACATTTTCCTTGTGTTTTACCTGCTTGTATTACTGTGTAATGCTGAACAAAATAGCTTGTTTACTCTAGGCTCTTATCTTATGCTAATGAAGGGTGGTGTTTTTCTAAGGTCCTAGCAGGAGACAGTATTCTGGATAGTAACTTTACTTTCAGTTCAGCTGAAGAGACAAAGAGAACAGACGCAGACATACGAGCTCTGAAGACTCATACAGGTATGAATTGTTATGAAATAGTTTAGCTGTCTGTCAACTGATTCAGCCCACCTACTTTTGAAGGTGGCAGAACAGTTATTATTTCTTTTAGTTTTCATTTCATTTCTATTTTTCAGCAGGGAACTATATAGAATTATGGAATTTGTGAGGAATATGGAGAGAAGACGTTTGATAAAGCCTCAGGATATTCTGGCTACTTTGTAATCCATACCGGAGGATGAATCGGAATCCGAATTGCAGGAACATGTATTTGATTCTGACAGTGATGAAGATTTCATTCCTCAGAACATATCAAGTGAATCTGAAGACTCAGAAGGAACAAATCCAGAAGGTAAGTAGTTATGTGTATTTATTTGTTCTTCCACACACTGAGTTAGGGCCTGTGCACACTAGCAGAATTCTGGCTGAATAGCCATCTGGATATTCTTGCCGCAATACAGGCCGTACCTGCCCACTCATGCCTGAAGCTCCGCTCCGAACCCCGGGCTGGAGCCGCTGTCAGGGACAGAGCAGCGCTTGCTTACGCGCGAGCACGGCTCCGTCCCAGACAGCGGCTCCAGCCCGGGGTTCGGAGCGGAGCTTCAGGTATGAAACTCTGCTCTGTACCTGAGCGGGCAGGTACGGGCCGGATTGTGGTGAGAATATCCGGTGGGATATTCCGCCGCTAATCCAGCCAGTGTGCACGGACCCTTACAAAACAAAAATTCTAAATATTCATCAACTTTTTTCCAGATATTCCAAGCACATCAACTGGGGATCGGGCTCATGCAGTTATGTTGCCTCGTGACCATCCTCCTGGTCGTGGACAGAAAAAAATCAGCAAAACGTCCCAGAAATGAAAGAACAACAGATAACGATGGCGGCGAAGGTAATGCAACAACAAACACCAGAGAAGGCGAATCTGAAGGAATACTAGTTTCAGCGGATGGTATTCAATGGAAACCGGTTGAAATTGGACAACACTTGCCTGGTAGGCGTGACAGCCAAAATATTCTTCGAGAAGTACCTGGCCCTACAGGATACGCCAGAAGAAATATCATTATCGATAGTCCTTTGAGCGCATGGCGTTTATTTTTTGATTCATATATATTGACACATATAAAGAACTGTACGCTTGCAGAAGCATGCAGGAACAATAATTTACAGTTTACTCTATCTGATGAGGAGCTAGATGCATTCATTGCGATATTCTATGCTCGTGGAATATCTGGCACGAACCGTCACTCGATTAGCAGTATTTGGTGTAATGACTGGGGAATACAGTTTTGCAAAGCGACAATGTCTAGGGACCGCTTTGTTGAAATTATGAGGTTTCTCAGATTTGATGAGAAATCTACTCGATCGGAGAGACTGCAAACGGACAAGTTTGCTCTATTTTCTACTGTGTGGGACAGGTTTATTGAAAATTGTATTGCGTGTTACAAACCTGGCCCATACATAACGGTGGATGAGCAACTTTTCCCAAGCAAAACTAGGTGTCCATTCACGCAGTACATGCCTTCCAAATCAGATAAATATGGCCACAAATATTGGCTAGCTGTTGATAAGGAGAGCAAATATCTGGCAAATGGCTTCCCTTATCTAGGCAAAGATGACACACGCCGTGCTGAGGACCGTTTAGCTGACCATGTGGTAATGAAGTTATTGGACCCGTTTTTGAAAAAAGGTCGCAATGTTACAACCGATAATTATTTTACTTCATTAAAATTAGCTAAACAGCTAAAAAGCAAAGGAACAACCATCGTGGGAACACTGAATAAGATAAGGCGAGAAGTGCCTAAAGAAATAAAATCCATGAAAGAGGAATTGTACAACACTAAAGTGTTTAGAAATGAAGACAATTTTACACTTACAGTATATCAAGGAAAGCCCAACAAAAATGTTGTCATTTTGAGTTCCGTCCATCCAGATGTTGTTGTTGCGTCTGATTCCGCTAAAAAAACTCCAGAAATGGTAAAGTTTTACAATGAAACAAAATATGGAGTAGATGTAGTGGATCAGATGGCACGAAAATATACCACACGAACATCCACAAGGAGATGGCCTGTTCATGCATTTGAAAATGCCTTAGACTTTGCGGGTATAAATGCATGTATAATATTCAAGGAGATTACCAACCAAAAAATGTCACGCAAGGCATTTTTGCAAACGCTTGTGAGAGAGTTGAGTGGTCCTTATGTCACAGATAGGGAAAAGGGTTCCACGTCCCAAGTTTCTACATGTTCAGAAGTGATGGTTCAAACAAAATTTTGCCAGATCAAAGATAAGTGCAAGAAAAATAGATCTGTCGGCAATTGTAAGACTTGTGGTAAGTCTTTGTGTGGGCAATGTACTGCCATAAATCAAAGGCAATGCCTAAAATGCGAAACACCAAATGTTTAGAAGGTGAATTCTGCGCCATATTTTCATTTTTATGCTCCTCCACCTACATTTTCTCTGCTTTTTGTTCTTCAGTTGTTGTTTATATGTGTGCACTTGAATAAAAAAAAAGTTTGAAAAACGTCTATTATAATTATTGTTATTTTCTGTAGAAAAATAAGAAAAGCAGAAAAAAAACAATCAAAAGCATTGCTGTTGGATCTCACAATAATAATACATTACAAAAAATATAATTATTAATAAATAACCACAAATGAAACTCTAAAAATAAACGAAAACAAGCAAGGAGTCAAAATGACTCCTTTCAGTAGTTCTAGGCGGGGTCACGAGTCCAGTAGTCCTAGTGTTAAGCGTGGGTACCTACAGTTTTGCAACCGTGTTCCAGCACCGTCAGCTGGTCCTCGGTCGTGCCATTGGCTCTTGCACAGTTGGCCAACGCATCCAGGTTCCAGTACCGTCAGCTGGTTCTCGGCAGTGTCTTTTGCTCTTGTACCTTCTGCTCCCCATCCTGGTTCCAGTACCGTCAGCTGGTTCCGGGCAGAGCCTTTGGCTTAGGTGCCTCCTTCTGGGTATCCGAGTTCCACCAATGTCAGGTGGTCCTTGGTAGTGCTTTCAGGCACAGGTACCTCCTGCTTAGTAACCGGGTTCCAGTAACGTCAGCTGGTCCTCGGTAGTTCCATTGGCTCTTGGACCTTCGGCTACCCATCCGGGTTCCAGTACCATCAGCTGGTTCTCGGCAGTGTCTTTTGCTCTTGTACCTTCTGCTCCCCATCCTGGTTCCAGTAACGTCAGCTGGTTCCGGGCAGAGCCTTTGGCTTAGGTGCCTCCTTCTGGGTATCCGAGTTCCACCAACGTCAGGTGGTCCTTGGTAGTGCTTTTTAGCACGGGTACCTCCTGCTTAGCAACCGGGTTCCAGTAACGTCAGCTGGTCCTCGGTAGTTCCATTGGCTCTTGGACCTTCGGGTAGCCATCCGAGTTCCACTTCCATCAGCTTGTTCTCGGCATTTTCTCAGCCTTCTTGTACCTTCTGCTACATTTCCAAGTTCAAGACCGTAAAGACGACGACCCGGAAGACCACCCCTAAGATGACGACGACATCAGAGACGACAAACACTGAGATGACGACGACCCTGGAGATGACAACCCTGAAGACCACCCCGATGACGACGACGACGGCGGAGACGACGACGGCAGAGACGACGACCCTGGAGACGACGACCCTGGAGACGACGACATGGAAGACCGAGAAGCAGAAGAACAAGAGGCTGCAGAACAAAGAGCAGAAGAACATTAAGCATAACACTTAATATCAGAGCAAAAGATATTATCTAAATTATATGCAGAAGAAGACTAAGCAGTGTATGGGGGTGAGTCCGTTCCTCCTCGTGGTGCCCCTGGATAAAGCCTGATGCTGCAGACCAAACTGAACGCGGACAAATGTAACTTTTGTGACAGGCAGAACGGAAGGTGTAATCTTCAAACTTTTATAGATAACAACTACGGGAATGCCTGTCACAAATGAGAATATGATGAAGAAGTAGAATAGGAAGAATAATAATAGTTGAAGAAAATAAATATGAAGAATGTCATAAAAAAAAATATGTAGAAGATGAAGAAGAAGATGAATAAGGTGAAGAAGAAGTTGATGTCAAAGATGCTGATGATGATGAAGATGAAAGTGTGGGAAAAGTAAAAAAAAATAAAGGAAGGACGTGGAATAGTGAAACATCAATATCTGACAAAATAAAAAAAATCTTAACATAGTCAATATCTTTGTAACTCCGAACGTCTTTAAAAAAAATTAAAATTCCTGCTATTCTATTTGATTGGGCTAAACCTCTATGCCTTTAATGTCTCCGCCACCTCCCCAAATACATCCTGCATTATTCTTAGTTGTTTTCCTTCATGTAGAATGAACCTACAAGGAAAGAAAGGGTTTATTTTAATTTCGATATTTTGGTCCCATTGACTTGCATTGGGATCGGGTATCGGTATCGGCGATATCCGATATTTTTTGAATATCGTCCGATCCAATCCGATACCGATACTTTCCGATATCGGAAGGTATCGCTCAACACTATTAATGACCAATAATGTACATATTCATCATAGGTTACGAAACAAAGTATGACAGTCTCAGAAGCTGAGCCTGTTTCATACACAGCAGATGCTGGCTGGGAAACATAACTGCAGCGAGCAGACTTAGTTTTGATCGCTGCAGTTACATCATTGTCGATCTCTGACAACAGCATTTAATTGATGTCATTACTCGTATGCACTTGCTCCCATGGATCCCTTGCGTCACAATTGCATGGAACTAATGGGTTACCGTGGCAGCTGATAGCCGGCTGAAGGCGCTCATCTCTGCCAACTTAGCCGTCTTGTGTAGCTGTGCCACAGGCCAAGCTTCACAGGAGAACTATAATTCTCTGTGTCCCGCGCTACAAATTGGATTTTAGTATTAAAGTTGTAATTTTTCGTTTTTCAAGTAAACTCATGGTTTGTCTTGTGTCTCAGGGCTCTCTCAATCACTGAAATCAATATCAAACACCTGTAATAATCAGTTTGGCAGGTCAGCTCAATTAAAAGAAAATTACTTAAGATGGCCGTTCCACATTGTCAAGCAGGCCATAGGAATATGGGAAAGAAAAAGGATCTCTGCTGCACCATCTCACGCTGCAAAGAAAATCTCTGACTCATTGGCTGCTTGGGGCATAAAGGAGAGAAACTCATCCTCCCCTAACCTCAACCCTATTGAGAACCTTTGGAGTATCCTAAAATAAAAGATCTGGTGTACTAGCCTGTCTCCTGGTAGCACCTCCAGCCTCTAGACACTACACTGAGACACAGCAAACCTTCTTACCCCAGGTTGCATTGATGTGCCATCCTGGATGAGCTGCAGTACCTGAGCCACTTGTGTGGGTTGAAGAGTCTGTCTCATGCTGCCACGAGTGTGAAAGCACAACCAACATTCAAAAGTGACCAACCATCAGCCAGAAAGCATTGGTTCTGAGATATGGTCTGTGGTCCCCACCTGCTGAACCACTCCTTTATTGAGTGCGTCTTGATAATTGCCAATAATTTCCATCTGTTGTCTATTCCATTTGCACAACAGCGTGTTAAACTGATTGTCGATCAGTGTTGCTTGCTAAGTGGACAGTTTGATTTAACAGAAGTTTGATTTACTTGGAGTTAGATTCTGCGGTTTAAGTGTTCCCTTTATTATTTTATATGTCCCCTATCCTGGCCCCCATCCTGATACATATATCCCCCATCCTTCTGTTGCTGTTATTTGATGTATAGAAAAAAATAAACCATTATACTCAGCTCCCATCCTCTTCCCATCCTCTTCTGGAGCCCACAGCTGACTTCAGCATGCCAGCGACGGGAGCGCATTAAATTATTGCCATGCACCCCTAGTCACGGGCACGCTGACGTCAGCTGCTGGCCTCTGATTGGCCGGCAGCATGTATTGCCACGCACGGACCCAACTGGTCTCTTCACAACACACTTCAATTAAATGTGCGTGCTAGGATGAACATCCAGCTAAAGTATTTGCTGGAGTCAGTGGGCCCCTCACCTGCCAAGCGTGATGGCGATGGTGACCTCTGCGACCACGGTAGTTATGCCAATAGCTGTCATGATGCTTTGAAATACAAAGGTAAACTTTCTGATTCGCAATTCTTGGGTTACTCTTACAACATTAACAGAACCATAGTAGCTCCCTATAATTACATTTTTCCACCATTCAATACAAATAACAAGCTCTTCCAGGAATTTCTTGTATTTGCTCCACTCCATGTCTCACGTACAGTTTGTTCTCTTCTTTGAAAAAGTCCTCCAACTTTGACGCATATGAAATTTTGTGTGCACTACTGTTGTGAATTCTGTGGTCGAGCTCCCTCCTGTGGTCACAAGTGGTACTTCGGCTGATTCTGTCTATGGGCTTCCGTTGGTGGATGTGAGTGGTACTGCGGCTTCTGAGTTTCCTTCCTCAGGTGATGAGGTTAAGTCGTTAGTTGCTGCTCTATTTAACTCCACCTAGTGCTTTGATCCTGGCCTCCAGTCAATGTTCTAGTATTGGTCTTGCTTCCTCCTGGATCGTTCCTGTGGCCAGTCTATCCTGCATAAGCTAAGTTTTGCTTGTGTTGTTTTTGTTTGCTATTTTTTCTGTCCAGCTTGCTATATTGGTTTTTCTTGCTTGCTGGAAGCTCTGGGACGCAGAGGGAGCACCTCCGTACCATTAGTCGGTGCGGAGGGTCTTTTTGCCCCCTCTGCGTGGTTGTTTGTAGGGTTTTGTGTTGACCGCAAAGCTATCTTTCCTATCCTCGGTCTGTTCAGTAAGTCGGGCCTCACTTTGCTAAAATCTATTTCATCTCTGTGTTTGTATTTTCATCTTAACTCACAGTCATTATATGTGGGGGGCTGCCTTTTCCTTTGGGGAATTTCTCTGAGGCAAGGTAGGCTTATTTTTCTATCTTCAGGGCTAGCTAGTTTCTCAGGCTGTGCCGAGTTGCATAGGGAGCGTTAGGCGCAATCCACGGCTACCTCTAGTGTGGTATGATAGGATTAGGGATTGCGGTCAGCAGAGTTCCCACGTCTCAGAGCTCGCTCTATGTTAGTAACTATCAGGTCACTTATGTGCTCTTAACCACTAGGTCCATTGTGGTTCTGAATTACCTACTCATAACAGTACTGGAGGCCCAAAGTACTAATGCTTCTCAATAGAGGGAAAAAAGAAGTTCTGAGACCATTTTTTTTTCTTTGCACTGTGTTTTGCCTTTTTTTTCCCCTAGACATTTGGGTGGTTCAGGACACAGGTGTAGTGATGGACATTAAAGGTCTGTCTTCATGTGTGGATCATCTCACTGCAAGAGTACAAAATATTCAAGACTTTGTGGCTCAGAATTCTATGTTGGAACCAAGAATTCCTATTCCTGATTTGTTTTCTGGAGATAGAGCAAAATTTCTGAGTTTCAAAAATAATTGCAAACTGTTTCTGGCTTTGAAACCTCGCTCCTCTGGTGACCCAGTTCAACAAGTTAAGATCATTATTTCGTTATTACGTGGCGACCCTCAAGACTGGGCATTTTCCCTTGCGCCAGGAGATCCTGCATTATGTAATATTGATGCGTTTTTTCTGGCGCTCGGATTACTGTACGATGAACCTAATTCAGTGGATCAGGCAGAGAAAAATTTGCTGGCTCTGTGTCAGGGTCAGGATGAGATAGAGATTTATTGTCAGAAGTTTAGAAAGTGGTCCGTGCTCACTCAATGGAATGAATGTGCGCTGGCAGCTATTTTCAGAAAGGGTCTCTCTGAAGTCCTGAAGGATGTCATGGTGGGATTTCCTATGCCTGCTGGTCTGAATGAGTCTATGTCTTTGGCCATTCAGATCGGTCGACGCTTGCGTGAGCGTAAATCTGTGCACCATTTGGCGGTATTATCTGAGCATAAACCTGAGCCTATGCAGTGCGATAGGACTTTGACCAGAGCTGAAAGGCAAGAAAACAGACGTCAGAATGGGCTGTGTTTCTACTGTGGTGATTCCACTCATGCTATCTCCGATTGTCCTAAGCGCACTAAGCGGTTCGCTAGGTCTGCCACCATTGGTACGGTACAGTCGAAATTTCTTTTGTCCGTTACTTTGATCTGCTCTTTGTCTTCCTATTCTGTCATGGCATTTGTGGATTCAGGCGCTGCCCTGAATTTGATGGACTTGGAGTTTGCTAGGCGCTGTGGGTTTGTCTTGGAGCCCTTGCAGTGTCTTATTCCATTGAGAGGAATTGATGCTACGCCTTTGGCCAAGAATAAGCCTCAGTATTGGACCCAGCTGACCATGTGCATGGCTCCTGCGCACCAGGAGGATATTCGCTTTCTGGTGTTGCATAATCTGCATGATGTGGTCGTGTTGGGGTTGCCATGGCTGCAAGTCCATAACCCAGTATTAGATTGGAAATCAATGTCTGTGTCCAGCTGGGGTTGTCAGGGGGTACATGGTGATGTTCCATTTCGGTCTATCTCATCATCCACCCCTTTTGAGGTCCCAGAGTTCTTGTCTGATTACCGGGATGTATTCGATGAGCCCAAGTCCAATGCCCTACCTCCGCATAGGGATTGTGATTGTGCTATCGATTTGATTCCTGGTAGTAAGTTTCCTAAGGGTCTACTGTTTAATTTATCTGTACCTGAGCACGCCGCTATGCGGAGTTACGTAAAAGAATCCTTGGAGAAGGGTCATATTCGCCCGTCATCATCGCCATTGGGAGCAGGGTTCTTTTTTGTGGCCAAGAAGGATGGTTCGCTAAGACCTTGTATTGATTACCGCCTTCTAAATAAAATCATGGTCAAATTTCAGTACCCCTTGCCGCTGCTATCTGATTTGTTTGCTCGGATTAAGGGGGCTAGTTGGTTCACCAAGATAGATCTTCGTGGTGCGTATAATCTTGTGCGTATTAAACGGGGCGATGAATGGAAAACAGCATTTAATACGCCCGAGGGCCATTTTGAGTACCTAGTTATGCCATTCGGACTTGCCAATGCTCCACCAGTATTTCAGTCCTTTATGCATGACATCTTCCGAGAGTACCTGGATAAATTCCTGATTGTATACTTGGATGATATTTTGGTCTTCTCGGATGATTGGGAGTCTCATGTGAAGCAGGTCAGAATAGTGTTCCAGGTCCTGCGTGCTAATTCTTTGTTTGTGAAGGGATCAAAGTGTCTCTTTGGTGTTCAGAAGGTTTCATTTTTGGGGTTCATTTTTTCCCCTTCTACTATCGAGATGGACCCTGTTAAGGTCCAGGCCATTCATGATTGGACTCAGCCGACATCTCTGAAGAGTCTGCAAAAGTTCCTGGGCTTTGCTAATTTTTATCGTCGCTTCATCTGTAATTTTTCTAGTATTGCTAAACCATTGACCGATTTGACCAAGAAGGGTGCTGATGTGGTCAATTGGTCTTCTGCTGCTGTGGAAGCTTTTCAAGAGTTAAAGCGTCGTTTTTCTTCTGCCCCTGTATTGTGTCAACCAGATGTTTCGCTTCTGTTCCAGGTCGAGGTTGATGCTTCTGAAATTGGAGCGGGGGCTGTTTTGTCGCAAAGAGGTTCTGATTGCTCGGTGATGAAGCCATGCGCCTTCTTTTCCAGGAAGTTTTCACCTGCTGAGTGAAATTATGATGTTGGCAATCGAGAGTTGCTGGCCATGAAGTGGGCATTCGAGGAGTGGCGTCATTGGCTTGAAGGAGCTAAGCATCGTGTGGTGGTCTTGACTGATCACAAGAACTTGACTTATCTCGAGTCTGCCAAACGGTTGAATCCTAGACAGGCTCGTTGGTCGCTGTTTTTCTCCCGTTTTGACTTTGTGGTTTCGTACCTTCCGGGCTCTAAAAATGTGAAGGCGGATGCCCTGTCTAGGAGTTTTGTGCCCGACTCTCCGGGTTTGTCTGAACCGGCGGGTATTCTCAAAGAGGGAGTAATTGTGTCTGCCATCTCTGTTAGGTTGGCAATCCAGTGACACAGTGTGCCAGCAATCAGAGCACATACAGTGATTTGATAATAACCCAAAAACAATAGAACGAGCTCTGAGACGTGGAATCTCTGTAGACCGCAATACCTGAACCTATCCTAAACACAACTAAAGGCAGCTGTGGATTGCGCCTGTCACTACCTATGCAACTCGGCACAGCCTGAGGAGCTGACTAGCCTGAAGATAGAAAAACAAGCCTGACTTGCCTCAGAGAAATACCCCAAAGGAAAAGGCAGCCCCCCACATATAATGACTGTTAGCAAGATGAAAAGACAAACGTAGGGATGAAATAGATTCAGCAAAGTGAGGCCCGATATTCTAGATAGAGCGAGGATAGCAAAGAGAACTTTGCAGTCTACAAAAAACCCTAAAGCAAAAAACCACGCAAAGGGGGCAAAAAGACCCACCGTGCCGAACTAACGGCACGGCGGTGCACCCTTTGCATCTCAGAGCTTCCAGCAAAAAACGAATAGACAAGCTGGACAGAAAAAGTAGCAACACAAGCAAAGAAACACTTATCTAAGCAGAGCAGCAGGCCACAGGAAAGATCCAGAAGCTCAGGTCCAACACTGGAACATTGACAAGGAGCAAGGAAGACAGAATCAGGTGGAGTTAAATAACAAAGCAGCCAACGAGCTCACCAGAACACCTGAGGGAGGAAGCTCAGAAGCTGCAGTACCACTTGTGACCACAGGAGTGAACTCAGCCACAGAATTCACAACACATCTCCCCTGATTTGCGGCGGGTGCTGCAAAAATTTCAGGCTAATAAACCTGATCGTTGCCCAGCGGAGAAACTGTTTGTCCCTGATAGGTGGACGAATAAAGTTATCTCTGAGGTTCATTGTTCGGTGTTGGCTGGTCATCCTGGAATCTTTGGTACCAGAGATTTAGTGGCTAGATCCTTTTGGTGGCCGTCTGTCGCGGGATGTGCGTTCTTTTGTGCAGTCCTGTGGGATTTGTGCTCGGGCTAAGCCCTGCTGTTCTCGTGCCAGTGGGTTGCTTTTGCCCTTGCCGGTCCCGAAGAGGCCTTGGACACATATCTCTATGGATTTTATTTCGGATCTCCCCGTCTCTCAAAAAATGTCGGTCATTTGGGTGGTTTGTGATCGCTTCTCTAAGATGATCCATTTGGTACCCTTGTCTAAATTGCCTTCCTCCTCTGATTTGGTGCCATTGTTCTTCCAGCATGTGGTTCGTTTACATGGCATTCCAGAGAACATCATTTCTGACAGAGGTTCCCAGTTTGTTTCGAGGTTTTGGCGAGCCTTTTGTGCCAGGATGGGCATTGATTTGTCTTTTACCTCGGCTTTCCATCCTCAGACAAATGGCCAGACTGAACGAACCAATCAGACCTTGGAAACATATCTGAGATGCTTTGTTTCTGCTGATCAGGATGATTGGGTGTCCTTTTTGCCATTGGCTGAGTTCGCCCTTAATAATCGGGCCAGCTCGGCTACCTTGATTTCGCCGTTTTTCTGCAATTCTGGGTTCCATCCTCGTTTCTCTTCAGGGCAGGTTGAGTCTTCGGACTGTCCTGGTGTGGATACTGTGGTGGACAGGTTGCAGCAGATTTGGACTCATGTAGTGGACAATTTGACCTTGTCCCAGGAGAAGGCTCAACGTTTCGCTAATCGCAGACGCTGTGTGGGTCCCCGACTTCGTGTTGGGGATTTGGTTTGGTTGTTATCTCGTTATATTCCTATGAAGGCTTCCTCTCCTAAGTTTAAGCCTCGTTTCATTGGTCCGTATAGGATTTCTGAGGTTCTTAATCCTGTGTCTTTTCGTTTGACCCTTCCAGATTCTTTTTCCATCCATAACGTATTTCATAGGTCATTGTTGCGGAGATACGTGGCACCTATGGTTCCATCTGTTGATCCTCCTGCCCCGGTTTTGGTGGAGGGGGAGTTGGAGTATATAGTGGAGAAGATTTTGGATTCTCGTGTTTCGAGACGGAAACTCCAGTATCTGGTTAAGTGGAAGGGTTATGGTCAGGAAGATAATTCCTGGGTCTTTGCCTCTGATGTCCATGCTGCCGATCTTGTTCGTGCCTTTCATATGGCTCATCCTGGTCGGCCTGGGGGCTCTGGTGAGAGTTCGGTGACCCCTCCTCAAGGGGGGGGTACTGTTGTGAATTCTGTGGTCGAGCTCCCTCCTGTGGTCACAAGTGGTACTTCGGCTGATTCTGTCTATGGGCTTCTGTTGGTGGATGTGAGTGGTACTGCGGCTTCTGAGTTTCCTTCCTCAGGTGATGAGGTTAAGTCGTTAGTTGCTGCTCTATTTAACTCCACCTAGTGCTTTGATCCTGGCCTCCAGTCAATGTTCTAGTATTGGTCTTGCTTCCTCCTGGATCGTTCCTGTGGCCAGTCTATCCTGCATAAGCTAAGTTTTGCTTGTTTTTTTTGTTTGCTATTTTTTCTGTCCAGCTTGCTATATTGGTTTTTCTTGCTTGCTGGAAGCTCTGGGACGCAGAGGGAGCACCTCCGTACCGTTAATCGATGCGGAGGGTCTTTTTGCCCCCCTCTGCGTGGTTGTTTGTAGGGTTTTGTGTTGACCGCAAAGCTATCTTTCCTATCCTCGGTCTGTTCAGTAAGTCGGGCCTCACTTTGCTAAAATCTATTTCATCTCTGTGTTTGTATTTTCATCTTAACTCACAGTCATTATATGTGGGGGGCTGCCTTTTCCTTTGGGGAATTTCTCTGAGGCAACGTAGGCTTATTTTTCTATCTTCAGGGCTAGCTAGTTTCTCAGGCTGTGCCGAGTTGCATAGGGAGCGTTAGGCGCAATCCACGGCTACCTCTAGTGTGGTATGATAGGATTAGGGATTGCGGACAGCAGAGTTCCCACGTCTCAGAGCTCGCTCTATGTTAGTAACTATCAGGTCACTTATGTGCTCTTAACCACTAGGTCCATTGTGGTTCTGAATTACCTACTCATAACACACTACCACGTCTGTTTCTCTAAGTCCAGGTTACGGTTCTTCTCCTTCTGCTGAGAATTTGGGGCATCTGCTTCTGTTTTAGTCAGGTTTAGAGCCAACTTACCCAGATCACTACCAGCCCTCACCGATGAATATTTTGGCCTGGGGCGTAAACAATATATTTTCTTCAAATGACAATTATGGTTCCAAATACTAAGAAAGCAAGATATGACAAAA
Organism: Ranitomeya imitator; assembly: GCF_032444005.1. Classification (NCBI taxonomy): domain Eukaryota; kingdom Metazoa; phylum Chordata; class Amphibia; order Anura; family Dendrobatidae; genus Ranitomeya; species Ranitomeya imitator. The sequence continues at coordinate 67,447,722 of NC_091283.1, forward strand.
ATATTCTCCAGTTAATTAGATCAGTCTGCTATTGGTAATATTCCTGGCATATTAACCCAATGGAAAAAAAATAAAATCACCTCATGCCTGTCAAATTATTTCCAGGTCAGTCCCACAACAAGACATTTATTTAACCCATTTAAAGATAAATTATTATTCCTGCCTTTATGTACCAAATCCCATTTTAATAATTGTTTTGTAATCTGACATTTGTTGCTTTTTTTTCCTCAGGATCAATGGTAATCTTATGGTAATGTAATGAGAAATGTCATTGCTACAGCAGAAAGTGGAGAGACCAGAGGTGGGTTTTTTTCTCCACTAATGAGCCACTTCACATTTACCCATGAGTTCATCATTCACTCTGAAAAATTGCTAAAGTTCATCATGGACGAAACAGACTTTCATCTAACTGAGGAATCACATTACAGCTGCCTTTTAAAGTCTAAAGGCAAAAGCTCACCCAAGAACTGGATTCACAGCTACTTTACATAGTACTAAAAGAGAGTATTTTTTTTAGAATATTTTCCATGCTGCTACTGCTTCTGAAATCTGCTATATGGTGACTGGAGAGGAGGAATACTTTATGTCTGGTCATGCATTGTATGGGAGACATCAAAATATCTAGTCTCCACCCACTAGTTCAGAGGTAACTGAAAATTAGAGATAGAATTATCTTGTCTCTGAGTGTGGTAACCCCAAGTAATCTTTATCACATATATAGCAAAAATTATTTTTTAATGTATACTTTCTAAAACAACATACTTTGTGAAGCAAACTAACATGCAGAGTGCAAATAAGGAAGGCGTAGACATAAAAGACCTAGAACATATTGGTTTGCCATAAAGCTTGGCTCAAGTCTGATGTCTCAGTGTCACTCAATAAGGTTTCATTTATATGAATAGCATTAAATATAAAGGAACAGTCTCAAACGAGTCCTAGGGGATGTGCCAAAAAGTACCCTTCTTGACCTTTTGGTGGATGACCCCCTAAAGAAACTCCCAACGCGTTTCAATTTCGCCTTTTGTGTCCCCCCATTTCCTTGTAGATTGTAAGTTTTCGAGCAGGGACCTCACTCCTAATGTCACTGTTTAAATTGTCTTAACTCGTACCGAATTTATTGTCTGTACATTTCCCCGCTTAATTGTAAAGTGCTGCGGAATATGTTGGCGCTATATAAATAAAAATTATTATTATTATTACTGCAAATCATCAGGTGAGTTGATTAAGTTGCATCTCATCCTGCAAAAAGATGTCATGCGAGACTTGCCTGCATGTGTCCACTTAAGTGCCACACGCTCACACTGTGGCGTGTGACGTCTTTCCGGTCCCTGTACCGCATGGAATTTAAAGTCAAAGGATGTCCGGTGCTTGGAATGCTGCCGTGGTGACTCGCATACGTCACCTCCTTAGGCTACGTTCACATTAGCGTTTTGCGTGCTTGCGTCGGGCGACGCAGTGGCGACGCATGCGTCATGCGCCCCTATATTTAACATATGGGACGCATGGACATGCGTTGTGCTGCGTTGTACGACGCATGCGTTATTTTTGCCGCAAGTGTCGGGCGCAGAAAACGCAACAAGTTGCATTTTTCTTGCGTCCAAATTTCGGCAAAAAACGACGCATGCGTCACAAAACGCAGCGTTTTTGCGTGCGTTTTGGTGCGTTTTTATTTGCGTTGTGCGTTGCATCACCGACGCAGCGGCGCACAACGCAAATGTGAACGTAGCCTAAGTTACAGTCGAGGGAAGGCAGCATTGCAATATCCACTCTTCCTCCAGACTCTGGGACCTTGATTAGTAAAAGCAAATGCAAAATTTACTTTCATCTGAAAACAACACCTATTCATTTTCAGAAAAGGTTTGGTTCATTAATTGACAGATGACCAAACTCAACTTTGTAAAAGCCACAAGTATCTTACAGGTTTCTTCCTGCGGCACACATATCAAAGGATCACTTTAGAAGAACAAGGACAGAAAAAGCACAACTTGGTAACTGGATGGAACATAAGAGTGACTCCTTCCCATGGAGGACCAACAATCTAGTCAAATACTAAATGCAGTGACACAACAGACCCCCTGAAAACATGAAAATGGAATGGGGGGGTTAAGGGGATAGAGGTGCAGGTGATCTATAATGTCCCTGCTTTTATATTTAATGCTGTTCACACAAATGCAACATTGAGTGACACAGACATCACATTATGATAAGTAAGATACATATATGTCACCATGTTAGTGCTGCCATCATTCTCTCTGCATGCATTCGTGAATTATAAAAGTCTTAATACTACTTACCAGGATATGTGTATGATTGCATGATCTATCTCTAGATTTCAATGAGTGTCAGAGGGCAACTGCCGAAGAGTACAGAATACATGTACACTGCTCAAAAAAATAAAGGGGACACTTAACAGAATATAACTCCAAGTAAATCAAACTTCTGTGAAATCAAACTGTCCACTTAGGAAGCAACACTGATTGACAATCAATTTCACATGCTGTTGTGCAAATGGAATAGACAACAGATGGAAATTATTGGCAATTATCAAGACACACTCAATAAAGGAGTGGTTCTGCAGGTGGAGACCACAGACCACATCTCAGTACCAATGCTTTCTGGCTTAAGTTTTGGTCACTTTTGAATGTTGGTTGTGCTTTCACACTCGTGGCAGCATGAGACGGACTCTACAACCCACACAAGTGGCTCAGGTAGTGCAGCTCATCCAGGATGGCACATCAATGCGAGCTGTGGCAAGAAGGTTTGCTGTGTCTGTCAGCATAGTGTCCAGAGGCTGGAGGCGCTACCAGGAGACAGGCCAGTACACCAGGAGATGTGGAGGGAGCCATAGGAGGACAACAACCCAGCAGCAGGACCGCTACCTCAGCCTTTGTGCAAGGAGGAACAGGAGGACTGCCAGAGCCCTGCAAAATGACCTCCCGCAAGCCACAAATGTGCATGTGTCTGCACAAATGGTTAGAAATCAACTCCATGAGGATGGTCTGAGTGCCTGACATCCACAGATGGGGGTTGTGCTCAGAGCTTAACACTGTGCAGGACGCTTGGCATTTGCCACAGAACACCAGGATTCACAGATGAAAGCAGGTTCACACTGAGCACGTGACAAACATAAAGTCTGGAGACGCCATGGAGAGCAATCTGCCGGAACATCCTTTAGCATGACTGGTTTGGCAGTGGGTCAGTAATGGTGTGGTGTGGCATTTCTTTGGAGGGCCGCACAGCCCTCCATGTGCTCGCCAGAGGTAGCCTGACTGCCATTAGGTACTGAGATGAGATCCTCAGACCCCTTGCGAGACAATATGCTGGTGCAGTTGGCCCTGTGTTCCTCCTAATGCAGGACAATGCCAGATCTCATATGACTAGAGTGTGTCAGCAGTTCCTTCAAAATAAAGACATTAAAGCTATGGACTGGCTCGCCCCTTCCCCAGACCTGAATCCGATTGAACACATCTGGGAAATCATGTCTCGCACCATCCACCAACATCACGTTGCACCACAGACTGTCCAGGAGTTGGCGGATGTTTTAGTCCAGGTCTGGGACGAGATCTGCAGCGCCCCAGAGTCCTGGTCGTTGCAGTAATGTCGTTCTTCCACCAGGGGGAGCGATGTTATGTCTGATGGCACCAAAGGAGTTCACCCTGCCTGCCAGGTTCACCCTGCAAGGACACGGAGCTGCGCCTGCAACCCATGCGGCAGCCTACTAAGAGAGGACAAGAAAGGAAGTGTGCTGTAGTGAGTGAGCACCGAAGTCATAGCAACAGGAGTGAAACATCAGTGGGAGACCAGCTAGAAGCAGGCTACCTCCATCTGAAGCGCAGATCCAGTGGCCGGAACACCAAGGGAGTAATAGACTCTACGCTTTACTTCAGAGACCGGCAGGACAGTCGATTCCAAGTCGGCTGTCCGACCAAAACACCTAAGCAGACAAGGTGGCAACGCGGAGGAGGGGGCAACACTAGGGTCCCTATAAAATAGCCTCAGGCCACCACCGTCATACGGGTATGTCCTATCCATCTGAGGGACAGAGAGAGAGAAGTAACAACAGTGAGGACCTTATGATAGCTAATGCAAGTAGGGACATACTACATTACTGTGCACAAGGGGAAGGCTACTGATTTCCACCTGGATAAGGGAACTCTGGAATTGCCATCAGACCGGCCGAACTCTGCCTACCCTATCATCCGGCACTCTGGACTGTGGATGCTGAAGCCTTCAGTAAAGGTAAAGCGACTGCACCCATTGTGTCCTCGTTATTTACCGCACCTTGCACCATCCACCATCAACATCTACATTTCTGGGAAGCCCTGGGGATATACTTCACCTGTGGGAAGGTATACCATCTAGCTGCCATTCCATCACCCCAGCGGACCCCTAAGCAGCGTCGGTCAAGCCCAAGTCCTAGGAAAGATGTACGCATGCTGCCAAGAGTGTCAAAATGTTACCTTGAGACATGCTGGTGTCCGGGCGCCGGTGTGGTGGAAGCAGGAAGGAGCCTCGACACGCGTTTCGCCATCGCGGGCTTCGTCAGAAACGCAAAACGCGCGTCGAGTATATGGTATACTCTTTTACTTCATACCCCAAACCACCACCTGGCGTTTTTCCTATAGGTTTATATGTTTAGGCTTAGAGGTATGCCCTCTGCTGGCCGAGAGGGCAATTTTGGTTTAAGTGTAATATAATTGCCAGAAATAACGTTACTGGGTTGTTTGCTTTTTTTGAAAATTGTTCTTTTATTCTAAGCTCAGAGGAAAAACTGAGTCCATGTGTTGTAGGAAAATTACATAAATCTGTCGCAGGTCTTAGATTTGGTTACCATTAGCATATAGTCTTGATTGTCCTTTATAGTGCAGTGTGCAGACATTTTCATGCGCTCAGAAATATTGGAACCAAAATGGTCCCCAGAAAAAAAAAAAAAAAAGCAAAAAAAAAACCCAATCCCCTAGGCTCAGATGGTATTTTGGTATCGGAATATGGTTCTGGCTTTGTCATAAATGGAAGTGCTGATTACAGTCTGAACAGACCCAATCATGACTACTCAAGTGGACTTTATTTTCCATTGCAGTGTGCAGCAGAGATAACTACTAATGGCCTCCGAACACTTGTTGTCTTGAACGAGTAAATTACTCAGTCCAGTCAAACAAATGGAGCAAGTTCAACTCCAAATAATTAGAGTTATTCCCATTATAAAAAGTTTGATGATGATCAATGGGGGTCTTACATCTGGCAAGTGCACCACAGCTCCACTCATCCATGCCGGACAGTTCAACTCTGTGCTTGGGTAGCTCCATCAGTGCCATAAAGAATAAATAGTGCAGCGATGCACACGTTGTGGACACAGCTCCACACTGATATGGAATTTCAGATCCACATTCTCTTTGTGTTTCTGGTTCCTAGTGCTCACAACTAATGATGAGCAAATGTGCTCAGATAAGGTGTTTTCGGCGCATGCTCAGGTTCCAACCAAATTACTTTGGCCTGCTCGAAAAATATGTTCAAGTCCACGCGGCTGCATGTCTCATGGCTTTTTGACAGCAGCAACACATGCAGGGATTGCCTGTTTGTTAGGCAGTCCCGGCATGTGTTTCTGCTGTCGTACAGCCACAAAACGTGCAGGAACGGGGACTCGAGCATATTTTTCGAACATGCCGAAGTAATTTGGTTAGAACCCAAGCATGCACCGATAACACCTTATCTGAGCACATTTGATCATCACTAGTAACAACTAGAGTTAAGCGAATATGTTCGAGTTCCCTCTTACTAGGCAAGCTATAGCGCTTACCGAATAAGCTGCAGAGGGAACTCGGCTTCCTAGATTGTGCCGGCTGATCAACGCTGCAGCTGAATGTGTTGCGGTTGTGTCACAGCACATGCATGGACAGCCGGTTTGTTGGGCTCTCCATGCACGTCTCATGACTGACACAGCCGCAACACATGCAACCGCAGTACCGATCAGGTGGCGCAATCCAGGAAGCCAGGTTCCCTCTGCAGCTTATTCGGTAAGCGCTATAGCTTGCCGAATAAGAGGGAACCCAAACATATTCGCTCATCTCTAGTAACAACCCAATCAATCTGCAAATGATCACCTAACTTTTGTATGGAGAACTTTTAAATAATGGGAATACACAATTTAGTACACTGAAATAAGAATCCACTGATACATACTATATAAATGTCCAACTATCCATATGCCTATCTAGAAGACCAGAATCAGTATACCAGGAATCTCCAAATACTATAAATTGTACAAAAACCACAGAGTCATTGTCCACAAAAATGTAATAATACACCATAAAGTTTATTCAAATGCAAGGCATAATACATGAAACAAAAAGCATGAAAGAAGAAAAACGAAGCACAGAAAAGGCTCAGGTGTGACGGACATCAAAACATTAATTGTATAGCAGGGTATGGAAGGACTGGGCAAAAAAAAAGCCATGATTCCTGGTACTCAAAGTGCTTGGTGCATGCAAGGTGTAGTAAGAGAGTCCAAAGAGGGCATGCTCAAACCATGGAGATTATGCCAAAAAATAGTCACATATAATGGGTGATGACTACTGTAAAAAGTCTATGTAAGGCATAAGATATCTAAAAAAATATATATATAAATAAATGGTCAGATTAATCATAGTGAGCCCAGCTTACCCATTCTAATGGCTGCCAATGTGATGTCCAGTGCTCCTTATATGCTTTTTGTTACATGTATTATTCCTTGCATTTGAATGATCTATATGGTATATTATTACACTTTTTGTGGACAATGACTCCATGGTTTTTGTAGGATTTATATTTAGTACACTGACCTGCAATCTACTATATAATTGTCTAAGGATCACTTCCGTCTTTCTGTCTGTAACGGAAATCCCAAGTCGCTGATTGGTCGTGGCAAAATGGCCACAACCAATCAGCGATGGGCACAGTCCGGCGGCGAAATGGCCGCTCCCTACTCCCCTGCAGTCAGTGCCAGCTCCATATTCGCCTCCAGTCAGCGCTCACACAGGATTAATGGCTGCGCTACACCGCCGTGTAACGCACTCAGTTAACGCTGCTATTAACCCTGTGACCAACTTTTTTTTTTACTATTGATGCTGCCTATGCAGATCTAATGTTAAAAATAATAATAAAAAAAAATATCATTATATACTCACATTCCGTCGGCCCCCGGATCCAGCCGAGGCCTTTCCCGCTCCTCGCAATGCTCCGGTCCTAAGAGTGCATCGTGGTCTTGTGGGATGACGACGTATCGGTCTCACGAGACTGCTACATTATCATCTTGTGAGACTGCAATGCATTCTTGGGACCGGAGCATCGCGAGGAGCATCGGTAAACGCCTCGGCTGGATCCGGGGGCCGACGGAGGGTGAGTTTATAACTATTTTTTATTTTAATTCTTTTTTTTTTTTTTTTTTTTAACAGGGATATGGTGCCCACATTGCTATATACTGCGCGGGCTGTTATATACTACATCTCTGTGCTATATACTATGTGAGCTGTGCTATATACTACGTGGCTGGGCAATATACTACATCGCTGTGCTCTATACTACGTGGCCTGTTATATACTGCATGGGCAGTGTTATATACTACTTATCTGTACTATATACTACGTGGCTGTGCTATATACTACGTGGCTGGGCAATATACGTGTCTGCTATATGCTACGTGGCTGAGCAATATGCTACTTGGCTGAGCAATATGCTACTTGGCTGTGCTATATACTTCATGGCCTGTGTTATATACTACGTGGGCTGTGCTATATTTCTCTGCTATATCTGTGCATCATGAATCGTCATATGTGTTAAAGAGGGGGGCCCACAGAGACTCTTTCGCCCGGGGCCCTCAAAAACCTGGAGCTGGCCCTGGCTTCACTGATTGTTCGCGGCCGGGTGTGACCAATCAAAGACAGGCGCAGTCCGCCTGCGAATTGGCGTGGAATTTTAACCACACTTCGCTAATTGGTCGCGGACGGACGGCTGAATCCTGTGTATAAATTGCATTATTCTGAAAACTTCATAAATAAACTACATACATATTCTAGAATACCCGATGCATTAGAATCAGGCCACCATCTAGTTTTAACAATAAGCACATAGCGGCATTTAAAAAAAAAAAAAAATTAGCCGACTACCTAGATTTCATTACAGCTTTCCTTAGTGTGTTTCCAAATGAAAACGTTTAAACCTTATCAATGTACAAGGTGCATCCTCTATAGTTTCCTCTCATCTAGTCCTATCTCTGAAAATGTATGTTTCTGTGATAACTCTCAAAAAAACATTTCCCCAGAACTCAATATTTTCCTATGTAAATGAAAGGATATTTAGTGCACGAACAAATAGCAATATTCCAGCTAAACAGAATATTGCTTTGGAGGTAGAAATGGGCCCCCTTACCTCTTGGGACCATGTGCGGCTGCACTGGTTGCACCAACGAAATGTCCGTCCCTGGTTCAGCAGCTCACTGGACAGCGTCTCTCATGCTGGGTAGCCAGGCAAGATAAAACCATAGTGGCATTTAATTACATTTATTTACTTTTCTTTGCATAGTGTTAAATGAAAATTGGATAACATGTATCCAGTGCCGGAACACAATAGATCCAGTGTTACGACTCCAAGTGTAGTAAAATTCAGCTTTATTTCAATCTTCTTAAAAACATGATCATGTGACATAACCAGATGGAAAAAAAAAACAAAAGCATATCTTTTGATGTATTTTGAGTGTGCATTATCTCCTAATTCTTGACATTTGTGGGTTGTGACGCTCACAGGTGAAGTTTTACTGAGGGGTGGGGGGAATCCCACAGGTTACAGCAGAGGTGTCAAACTGCATTCCTCGAGGGCCGCAAACAGGTCATGTTTTCAGGTTTTGCTTGTATTGCACAAGGTGCTGGAATCATTCTGTGCAGGTGATTAAATTATCACCTGTGCAATACAAGGAAATCCTGAAAACATGACCTGTTTGCGGCCCTCGAGGAATGCAGTTTGACACCTCTAGTCTACAGGACTTTGACTAAGGTTTCCCACTAGTGATGAACAAATGTGCTCAGATAAGGTGTTATCAGAGCATGCTCAGGCGCTAACAGACTATCTAGGGCGTGCTCGAAAAAGATGTTTGAGTCCCTGCGGCGGGATGTCTCATGGCTGTTTGACAGATAACAAATGAATGGAGAGCCTGTGTGTTGTGACAGTGACACAGCCGCGACACATGCGCCAGCCAGCTGATCAGCCGGAGTGATCCAGGTAGCCGGGTTCCCTCTGCAACTTATTCGGTAAACGCTATAGCTTGCCGAATAAGGAGGGAGCTGAACATATTGGCTTACAATGAACAAACATGTAAAAAATGCTTCAATATAAGAAGCAAATTACTTAAAACAAAAACAAACTATAGTGGTGTGCAAAAAAAAAAAAATACAAAATACTGAACAATTCAGTTATCTGGAGGGAATAGTTGAATAATTTGCCTCACTTCATTTTAGGTCATGGAGGATGTTCAGCTTAATGGGATCCTGTCACCAAGACATTGCAATCTGATCTGCAGGAACCATGTAATAATAATAATAATAATAATCTATATAGAGCGCTAACATATTCCGCAGCAGTTTGCACACATTATCATAACTGTCCCCGATGGGGCTCACAATCTAAATTCCCTATCAGTATGTCTTTGGAATGTGAGAGGAAACCAGAGTACCCGGAGGAAACCCACGCAAACATGGAGAGAACATACAAACTCTTTGCAGATGTTGTCCTGGTGGGATTTGAACCCAGGACTCCAGCGCTGCAAGGCTGCAATGCTAACCACTGCGCCACCGTGCTGCCCAATGTAATAGAGCAGGAGGAGCGGAGCACATTGATATATACTTTTGAGAGAAAAGATTCAGCATAATCTGTTTTCATCCTTGCATCCTCTGTTCTGATATTTTTGGTCCAGTGGCCGGCTGGTCCTATCAGTGACTGACATGTCTCTCTGCCTGCACTTGTATACAAAGAAAGCCATCGGTCACTGATGGGACCACCCACTGTACCAGAAATCCCAGACAGAGCGGGTTGGACAGGATTTTTATGGTGACAGATTCCCTTTTAAGCAGATCTGTCGCCAGAATCTGAATTACAAGCTACAGTAAATACATTACTTAATAAAATGTCCTAGACATAACCGGTTATTTACTTTGTAAGTCTAGATGAGAATGCTGAATAATCCGTTATGGAAGTTCATCTCACTCTTCATTCACCTAGCCTGGTTGAAGGCTCCTTAGTGTTCTTCCACCCTGCCGCTTCGGAGAGTCAGGCTGGACGTGCAGAAACTGAATACAATTGTACTCATGAGCTCTTTTATTCTATAGCTGAATTCATAAAATACTCATCTTAATATTCAGTTTAAAAAAGTGGTCTGGAACATAAGATATATTATCTAAAATATACACATTATACAGTGAAGGAAATAATTATTTGATCCCTTGCTGATTTTGTAAGTTTGCCCACTGACAAAGACTATAGACAGTCTATAATTTTAAGGGTAGGTTCATTTTACCATTGAGATAGAATATCAATAATAAAATCCAGAAAATCACATTGCAAATAAATTTATATAATTTATACATTTTTGCTTTTTAAATACTTGGTGGCAAAACCCTTGTTGGCAAGCACAGTAGTCAGACGCTTTTTGTAGTTGATGATGAGGTTTGCGCACAAGTCAGGAGGAATTTTGGTTCACTCCTCTTTGCAGATCAGCTCTAAATCATTATGATTTTGAGGCTGTCACTTGGCAACTCGGAGCTTCAACTCCCTCCATAAGTTTTCTATGGGATTAAGGTCTGGAGACTGGCTAGGCCACTCCATGACCTTAATGTGCTTCTTAATGAGCCACTTTGTTGCCTTCGCTGTATGTTTTCGGTCACTGTCTTGCTGTAACACGCAGCCACGACCTATTTTTAATGTCCTGGCTGAGGGAAGTAGGTTGTCACTCAGGATTTTACGGTACATGGCTCAATCCATTCTCTAACTGATGCGGCGAACTAGTCCTGTGCCCTTATCAGTGAAACACCCCCAGAACAATATTTCCACCTCTGTGCTTGACAGTGGGGACGGTGTTCTTTGGGTCATAGGCATTTCTTCTTCCTCCAAACACGGCGAGTTGAGTTTATGCCAAAGACCTCAATTTTTGTCTCATCTGACCACAGTACCTTCTCCCAATCACTCACAGAATCATCCAGGTGTTCATTGGCAAACTTCAGGCGCGCCTGCACATGTGCCTTGAGATCATTAATAACCCCCCCCCCCCCCCATGTCCTTTTAGGCTGATCTCTCACCTTCCTCGTGATCAAGGATACCCCACAAGGTGAGTTCACATGGTGCCCCAGATCGATGTCGATTGACAGTCATTTTGTATTTCTTCCATTTTCTTACTATTGCCCCAACAGTTGTCTCCTTCTCACCCAGCGTCTTACTTATGGTTTTGTAGCCCATTCCAGCTTTATTCAGGTCTATAATCTTGTCCCTGACATACTTATAAAGCTCTTTGGTCTTGCCCATGTTGTAGAGGTTAGAGTCTGACTGATTTATTGAGCCTGTGCACAGGAGTCTTTTTTAAAAGGTGACTATGTAAGACAGCTGTCTTTAATGCAGGTAACGAGTTGATTAGGAGCGTCTAACTGGTCTGTAGGAGCCAGAACTCTTAATGGTTGGTAGGGGATCAAATACTTATTTCTCATTGCAAAATGCAAATAAATTATTATTTATACAATGTAATTTTCTGGATTTTATTTTTGATATTCTATCTCAATGTTAAATTTAACCTACCCTTAAAATTAAAAACTGTTCATGTCTTTGTCAGTGGGCAAACTTACAAAATCAGCAAGGGATCAAATAATTATTTCCTTCACTGTATATCCTTACGCCCTAACCACTTTTGTAATTTGCATTATTATAAAATATCCAACGCTTTTCCACATCCAGCTAATCACTATATTTTTTTTTTTACTGCGCTTTGTGACGTTTTGTTTGAGGAGTCCCAAATGTGACGTAACAGGACTCTGGCGCTTCACTCACTTCCCTGCAGCATCCATTGTCCTTCCTGGAACAGGGTGCAGCACTTGCAGTAACTCACTAGCCTCTTGCATTGCAGCCCCGTCTGAAGACGTTCTGGATCCTGGGTGATGTTGTGGGAGATGCGAGTGCAGCGCCGACACTCTGCTTCTATCTCTTCCACTGTAGCTTCTAACTGAAAAAAGGATGTTGTTAGGTGGAGATAGAAGCAATGAGTGACATTAGCGATGCCCCAGAGCTTCTAGCACCACCTTCAAACGAATGGTCACTAAGGCGGCACTGGTGTCTCACTGCTTCTGGTACTGCCCACAAACCAAATGTCATCAAGGGTGGAAACGGCAGTAAGTTACAACTGCGCCACCTCACAGCTTCTAGTACTGCCCAAGAGGTTCATTTATGGGTTGTGCTAGAAGCTGTGGGGCAGTGCTGGTGACACTCACTGCTTCTATCTCTGCCTCCTGAAGTTGTCTTTCATCTAGAATGGCAAACATACAAGCATACTGCCTGCGCTGCACTTGCATGTACAACAGCGGCCATCACCCAGGATCCACAACATCTTCAGACGGGGCGGTGATGCAAGAAACTCTAGTAACTGATGTCCTGCTCCAAGATGGGGAGAATTGACGCTGCGGGGCCTCCAGTAATGTCACACTTGAGACTCCTCTCAAACAAAACATCACAGGAAGAGCAGAAAAAAAAATAATTAGGGATTAGCCAGATAGGGAGAAGTGTAAAGAGTCGTGTAATAAACAAAATTACAAAAGTGGTTAGGGTGTAAGTATATTTACAAATTACATTTCAGGTGCTGAATCGCCTCTTTAATCCAGATGGAACTTGATCTTCGAAGTTTGTCCCTTCACGATCTAAGGGGCAGTGTGGCTTTGTGGCTGATGGAAAATAAAGAATTTTGCTTTTTACACTTTTTTGGGGGATGTGGACATAATAGACAAAGTATTTTGTCAAAATTAAAAAGTTGTAATATATTTTGTGATTGATGGAACGTAGGTAGGGCATTTATTTGCCCAAGGTAAATTTGCAAAGTGTTGTTATTTTAACGTCACATCAATTTTAGGTCTGACATTGGTTTAATTATGCTGCAATTTGCACACAATTTGGATCACAAGATCAATGGGTAAATGCCCCCCTGTGTATGTGTTGTGAATCTTAAATTTTTCAGAATATACTAAAGAATTTGATGGATAACATTTTTCCTTGGCTTGTAATGTACTGTTATTCCTCATTTTTTTACTGGAATGTTTCGTGGGTCATCGCTTACTAAGCAGTGCACTTTGACAATTTACAGAATACTTATAATTAGAAAGTGAAGTCTAAAGTCACAATTTCTTGGAATTTTTCTTACACAATTTTTAAAAATGGCCATTTTCTTTTAGTTGATTAAGTGGTTTTCAGTTAATTACCTAACGTAAACTAAAAACAAAAGAAATGAGTAATTTAATATGTTTCACAATTGCCATTTACTCACCGGTGATCGATAGAAACCGACAATCAGACTAAGACAACGTTAATGAAATGGTTTGAATTTTATTCATAGAATATATACAGTCTTATTCCAGACATTCATGCAAGATCGATGAAAAAAGGGTCCTATTTACAAACCAAAGGAAGCAATTAGGTAAAGGCTAACATAGAAAAGTTGGAAGCATTCACAAAAATGTTTTTTTTTCTTTCCAGAATGAAAAAAAATTACTTAAATAGTAAATTAGACTGGCAGTATTACAAATATTTACATACAGAAATAATCTAAATGACAAAAAGAAAAAGAATTAGGATTTGTTACTCAATAATTATCGCTCTGGCGCAGAAATGAGCATGTACAGTACAGCAAAATACTGGCAGGATGACGTTTCAACAATTTCAAATTTATCTGGGGTGAAAAAAAAAAATCTAGTTTCCAATATACAAGAAAAAATAAAACCCCACTCTACTGGCCTCCTTTTTCGCCTGCCAATTCAGCACAGATGCACTGGTGGTCGTCCCAGTCTTAGGGCTCTCAGATTGCGTTTTGCTTTTTATTTTTTTTCCCCTACGTTCAGTTGCCCCGTGGGGGCTTAGGTCTAAATGCGATTCCCCACCAATAACAGGATTCGGGTGCATGTGCCGACGGGGACATTGACTATAATGATGCCGGTGGTGTCACTGCGTGCTCTGCCGTGCTTCATTTTTGACCGATTGGAGGCAGGCACCAAGACATTGTCTACTAAGCAAGTGACTGCGTTGATTTTCTTTAGCATTTTCAGAAATTTGGAAATCACAGAGGAACAATTATGTTATGGGTATGTGAACTGATGACAAAACATGGCTGCACTACCTATTGTGATATCCACAATGAAAAAAAAAAAAAAGGCCGCCACAGCCACCAACACAGAAAACGCCAATCTCTCTACAAATTCATAAAAAGATAATTAAACCTGGTAGTCACCAATTCGTGTCTCCTCACAACAGGGACAATTCCCAATATGGTGGCAATAAACGGAACATTTCACAAGGCAATGACAGATGGTACTGTCCATTTATGGCCAACCTGATTGTAACGCTAACCCGCCACCGGGATATGCTCATGCCAGAGTTTGGCGAACCCCATAGCATTGCTGAACTGGCTGGTACAGAGGAATGAGCCACAAGAGCGTTCTGTCCCTTGACACCTCGGAAACAGGATTCCTATGTACCTCTTACCTGAGAAAAGTAGAAGCGTCATATTGTATCAGAGTCTGCAGAATTTCCTAAAATGCTTAAAAAGAGGAGGAAGCATATGTTTCAGGCAAAAAAAAAAAAAAAAGTCCTACCCAGTACTTGGCACTCTATTAAGTCGGCCAACTACATTAACCCTTAAAATGGGGGGGTCTCACTCCATCTCTGACTGTCATTCATATGTATGATTACTAGTGATGAGCGTACGTGCTCAGCTAAGGTGTTATCCAGGCACGCTCAGGTGCTAGCCTAGTGTCTTCGCAGTGTTCAAATAATATGTTCCGAGTCTCCGTGCCTGCATGTCTAAGGCTACTTTCATACTAGCGTCGTACGACGCACCGACGCATGCTGTGAAAGCGCAGCACAACGGGGGCAGCGGATGCAGTTTTACAACGCATGCGCTGCCCCATTGTGAGCTCCGGGGAGGCGGGGGTGGAGTTCCGGCCGCGAATGCGCGGTTGGAAATGGCGGACACAACATTTTTTGGTGCCAAAGGTCCGCCACAACACGACGCAACCGTCGCACGACAGTTGCGACGTGTGGCAATGCGTCGCTAATACAAGCCTATGGAGAAAAAACGCATCCTGCAGACAACTTTGCAGGATGAGTTTTTTCTGCAAAACAACGCATTGCGACGTGCGTCGTACGACGCTAGTGTGAAAGTAGCCTTACAGCTGATCAACAGCTGCAACACATGCAGGGATGGCCTAAAACAGGCAATCTCTGCACGTCTTGAGGCTGTCGAACAGCCGCACGACATGCAGGCACGGCGGGACTCGAAAATATTATTACGTTCGCTCATCACTAATGATTAGCATTGACAGATGCAGGTGAAGTGTCTGGCTGGCCACAGCTGATCGTCGATGGATTATTAAAGGGACACTGTCACCTGGATTTGGAGGGAACAATCTTCAGCCATGGAGGCGGGGTTTGGGGGTTTTTGATTCACCCTTACCTTACCCGCTGGCTGCAATATTGGATTGAAGTTCATTCTCTGTCCTCCATAGTACACGCCTGCACAAGGCAATCTTGCCTTGCGCAGGCGTGTACTACGGAGGACAGAGAATGAACTTCAATCCAATATTGCAGCCAGCATGCAGCCAGCGGGTAAGGAAAGGGTGAATAAAAAAAAAACAAAACCCCGCCTCCATGGCTGAAGATTGTTCCCTCCAAATTCAGGTGACAGTGTCCCTTTAAGTTTGACCCATGAAAAAGGGATGGTCTAGTAAAAGACATCTACTTTAAAGGGAACTTGTCACCTTGAGAAACGCCATTTATCTGCAGATATAGAGATAATCTGCAGAGGAATAGTGCTTCAATCCCGTGTGGCCGGCTTATTAGAGAAGAGGCTACAAGGAGAACATGAAGTTTTATTCTCCCTTCAGCTGCTTGTTTCCAGTCACTGGGACTGTGTCAAACGTGGTTACATTCACCGGTTGCTATAAGGCAGGGGTCCCCAACTCCAGTCCTCAAGGCCCACCAACATGTCACGTTTTCAGGATTTTTTTAGTCTTGCCCAGGTAATAATTGCATCACCTGTGCAATGCAAAGGAAATCCTGAAAACATGACCTGTTGGTGGGCCTTGAGGACTGGAGTTGGGGACCCCTGCTATAAGGTGAACATGCTCACGGAGTGAGTCCGTGAGTGATAAAATATACACACAATTCTTTTTGTAGTAGAAATTGCAATTATGTTCAAAACTTGTACAAACATCATTGATTAAAAGAGATGAGAGATACTCAAGGAACTTAAGAAAAAAAAAAACAACAACTTCCACTTCAGTTTCTAGGAACAGCTAAAAATACAGATAACTCTGTGCATTTCTAAGGAATTTCACTATAAAGGAAATGTTGATAACCAGAGTTAAGGGTAAGCCTTGTTTGCAGTAGAGAAATCCAGGCAGAGCATCTACAAGGCTACAGATTGTACATTCTCTCTTGGTTCTAGTCCCCTTATTCCTAGGAATCAAGACAAAGGTCAGCTCAGCAAATGTATTGTTAGCGCGGAGAGCATTTCCCTAGATAACAAGGCAAACAATGATCACAATCAATTTGGAACAAGTACAAGTTCCTTCTTTATTACCTGGAAAAAGCTCTAGGGGTGAGAGGTGGCGATAACCACATTTCTAAATGCAAGAACCATGCAGATGTTTTTGCCTCATTTTCCAGAGAGATGGATGATCTGAAGCTATATTTATACAGTTAAGGGTTATACAAAGTGATTGAGCGCAGTTATTTATTCCAAAGGGTGTGCAACCAAATATTTAGTTGAGGGGGGCCAATTATTTTGTCAGGCCCATTTTGGGGGTTTTGTGTGACATTATGCCCAATTTGCCTTTTATCCTTTTTGGTGTTGTTCCAATACACACAAAGAAATAAAAACACGTTTAACAAATACATGTAGACTTGCAATAATTTTCGGGGAGAAATACTTCAATTACTGGAACAATTTCAAGGGTGCAAACACTTTCGCCCATGTTTGTATACATACACACTTTACAGTGATGGGTCACAATGACCTACTTTTTTTTTTATAGTTTAGTATTGGTGATAACTAGTGACGAGTGAGCGTGCTCGGATAAGGTCTTGTATGTAGGGTTAATAAGGTTGGGAAAAAAAAATATCAGTAACTGGAGTTTTTATAAGGATCTAACATTTTACACAGTTATTTTAAGGAATCGGGAGGACAAATATTTTACAGAGTTTAAACCACTTGTTCATCACTTGAGGCTCCAGGAGATTAAAGATTTTATATTTAATATTATTTTTTTCCTCATAAGACTATCTTTACAGTGTTCTTAGAAATTTGGACTATTGTTTAAGTTTGTTTTTATATGAAATTTATTGTTCTAAGCATTTTTTTTTTTTTTCAAATTGCCCATCACAGCTATATTAAAAAAAAAAAAAATAAGTATTCCTTTTCAAACTGACCAATCCGCCTTCCAGTACACTCACATCTTGTGTTTTGTACACAAGGCTTTTCAGGAGTCTCATCATCATCACAGACATGATTTCAATGAAAAATGAAAGCGAATGCTTCAATATACAGTAGAGATGATCTCACAGCTCACCTCCTCCCCCTCTCTTCACGAAGACCTTTATCAGAGGATAGCCGCTTCATACAAAAAAAAAAAAAAAGCAATAGACTGATTCAGATCTGATTCTAATTTAATGTCCATGTAAAGAACAGGAAATAGAGTTCTAGTTTCAGGTCTAGTAGTTCGTGTGAAACTGCAGATTTTTTTGACCCGTTCCCAATAAAAGCCCTGTGAAGTCCCCCAAACCTCGTCATGAGGACACAGCAGGGAGCATGGTTTGTCCAGGAGGACCAGACCGGAGAGTAATCCACAGACAGCCCATGTGCGGTGTAATTTGCTCCAGGGAAATTGAGAACCTGCAAAGCGAGGTTTCCAGTAAACACAACACGGATCATTAACCAGTATCATAAATCAGAGCAGTGGTGTTGACTTTCCATTTAATGACTTAACCACAAATCACCAGAGCACATGAGGAGTAACTTCTGGGTACAGTATGAGGTCACTATTTGATTTGGCACATCAGTAGTGTCCAAAAGAGCCGCCTCAAAGGTTTCCGAGGAACAACTCTGGGTGAGATCATTTCTCCTAGTCAGTGTAAACTGAGATCTTGTGATTTTGACTTCATAACCGCCAGCCACAAACTACTTATTCTCCACCCTCAAGTTCACTACAAAAGGGAACCTGTCACCCCCAAAATCGAAGGGGAGCTCAGCCCACCAGCATCAGGGGCTTATCTATAGCATTCTGTAATGCTGTAGATAAGCCCCTGATGTTACCTGAAAGATGAGAAATAAAGGTTAGATTATACTCACCCAGGGGCGGTCCCAATGCTGTCCGGTCTGGTGGGTGTCACAGTACGCAGTCGCTGGGCCTCTCTGACCTTTCCCGGTGCCGGCGCACTGCAGTACTTTACTCTGCCCTCAACAGGGCAGACAAAATACACCTGCGCCGGAGCCGCAGCGCCAATGCAAGAAGATGACGTCATCGTAAGAAGTTGGGAGGCCCCGGACCAGACAGTGATGCCCATCGTACCGGGACCGCCCCTGGATAAGTATAATCCAACCTCTTTTTCTCATCTTTCAGGCAACATCGGGGGCTTATCTACAGCATTACAGAATGCATTACAGAATGCTGTAGATAAGTACCTGATGCCGGTGGGCTTAGCTCACCTTCGATTTTGGGGGTAACAGGTTCCCTTTAAAGCAGAAGACGCCTTCATACCAAAGTCTATAGCCATAACTTTATAATTATAGGAAAATGGATTGCACCAAGGCAAGTGAGGACTTGCCAATCGCTGGTACCCTACTTGATTCTGAACAGAAATATGAAGGGGGTTTGGGTGTGCCAAACATGTGCACCTACACCCAAGATTGTCTATGGAACTGAGAAATATAGGAGTACTCCCACAGACCATGAATGGAGCAGCGAGGACGTGCATGGTCCATCTCAGCAGCGGGGGGACGGGCATGCTCCACCTCAGCAGCGGGCGGACGGGCATGCTCCATCTCAGCAGCGGGGACGGGCATGCTCCATCTCAGCAGCGGAGGACGGGCATGCTCCATCTCAGCAGCGGGGACGGGCATGCTCCATCTCAGCAGCGGTGACGGGCATGCTCCATCTCAGCAGCGGTGACAGGCATGCTCCATCTCAGCAGCGGTGACAGGCATGCTCCATCTCAGCAGCGGTGACAGGCATGCTCCATCTCAGCAGCGGTGACAGGCATGCTCCATCTCAGCAGCGGTGACAGGCATGCTCCATCTCAGCAGCGGTGACAGGCATGCTCCATCTCAGCAGCGGTGACAGGCATGCTCCATCTCAGCAGCGGTGACAGGCATGCTCCATCTCAGCAGCGGTGACAGGCATGCTCCATCTCAGCAGCGGTGACAGGCATGCTCCATCTCAGCAGCGGGGGACGGGCATGCTCCATCTCAGCAGCGGTGACAGGCATGCTCCATCTCAGCAGCGGTGACAGGCATGCTCCATCTCAGCAGCGGTGACAGGCATGCTCCATCTCAGCAGCGGTGACAGGCATGCTCCATCTCAGCAGCGGTGACAGGCATGCTCCATCTCAGCAGCGGTGACAGGCATGCTCCATCTCAGCAGCGGTGACAGGCATTAAACATCTCATCTCACCTGATGGACACTCTTTTTGACCTGCTAACGGGGCGGTAAATGTAAACATTTATTTTTTTTAGTGCTGTGATTTCCTAAAAGTAAGTTTTACTATACTGAATAGTGGACAACAAACTTATAAAATACAAGGTAAGAGGAAAACTCCAATTCTCAAGGACATTTCACAATATCCCAGTCTTACCCGAGTATCTGTGTAAATCATTCTCTTTACTTATCTTGTAACAATTTTAAAATTTTGCATATTAGCAGTTAGGCCTAACGGGCAGCCGGTGCCCGAGAGCAGTGCATTGTGGGATCTCACAGGAGTGTTATATAGGGAGAACTAAGCTGCTGGGTTATTCATTTGGCAATGAAATCGCCAATTAAAAAATAAAAAAAGCAACAGAATTGTGATTGCAGAGTAAAAGCACCTCAGTGTAGGAATGGGAGTGATCGGAAACAAAGCAACGTGGATACAGATGCCGTAAGGCAAGGTGCTGCAAAAATACTTTTAATTAAGTTTCTAATGAATGGGTAATATTAGATTCATTCAGGCTCGGACTGGCCCACAGGAGAACAGGAGAATCTTCCGATGGGCCACCACCCTGTTATATGAGCAGTACTTGGCACACTATACTTGAATCACTACGTGCAGATAAAGGCGGCATCTTATTCATGTAACAATCTGCCCAGTTCATTGTTCTATAGATTTGTGATTGAGGATAATGTCACATTTGCGTGTAGCTGAAAAGTGCGGCCCCAGAGTTGGTTACTGGTGGGCCCTTGGCACCCCAGTCAGACACTGGCCATTCATTGGTTAAAAAAAAAAAAAAAAAAACTATGACACCCCATAATAGAAAGAATCAACTGGAATCCTAATTAAAAAATAAAAATAAAAAATACTATTGTGCACAAAACGTTTTAATTGCTATTACAAAATTTTGAATTGGAAATCAAGGAAGAAGAAAAAACCCTCAAGACCGCAGCCGACTATATCTGTAATAAATGAATAAGGCTGTGTGCACATGATGCAGATTTAGTGCAGATCTGCAGCGGTTTTGTTCTCCGCGCAGAAACGCTGCAGAACTGCACTGTGATTTACAGTACAATGTAAACCAATGTGAAAAAAAAAAAAAGCTGTGCACATGGTGCAGAAAAATCCGCGCAGAAACGCTGAGGTTTTCAAAGAAGTGCACGTCGCTTCTTCAGTTCTGCAGCGTTTCTGCACCCCTCCATTAATAGAAATCCGCAGTGGTAAAAACTGAAGAAAATCTGCACAAAATCCGCATCAATTCCGCACAAAAAAACGCACTAAAACCCGCATAAAAACTGCGGCAAATCCGCAGCTGCGGATTCTGCCAGGAGAAGCGGATTTTGTGCAGAAAATTCTGCACCTCTTTTCTTACATGTGCACATAGCCTAAATCTATATATAAAAAAAAAAAGTAAAAATGAGATACATAAGCTTCTATAACTTAAAAAAATGGACATTGAAATGTGGGTATTGCCAGCTGTACTTGTACATAAAACTTACACACTTTGGCTACGTTCACATTAGCGTTTTGCGTGTTTGCGTCGGGCGGCGCAGCGGCGACGCATGTGTCATGCGCCCCTATATTTAATATGGGGGACGCATGGACATGCATTGTGCTGCGTTGTGCGACGCATGCGTTCTTTTTGCCGCAAGCGTCGGGCGCAGAAAATGCAACAAGTTGCATTTTTCTTGCGTCCAAATTTCGGCAAAAAAGGACGCATGCGTCGCAAAACGCAGCGTTTTTGCGTGCGTTTTGATTTGCGTTGTGCGTTGCGTCGCCGACGCAGCGGCGCACAACGCAAATGTGAACGTAGCCTTTGCTGCACTTCCAGCGAAGAGTCCTATACCCGGGAAAGGCTCATTGTGCAGACTTCAAAAGGAATAAAACGTATTTACAATCCGCACCCAGCGATCACTACGCAAAGTAACAGTACAATACCATAGTCAGAAGGTAAAAAGTCATCAAAATAAATACGTGAAACCCTGTCCAGTGTGTGAACGTAACAGAACTGACGGCACGACGCCTCCGTCCAGCATCGACGACGTCAGTGACACAGGCACTTCACATGTAAACAGTCTACAACTGAAAGAGAGGTTTTGGCACCAACTCAGACTATAAAAATAAGCATTCAAAAAAATTACAAGTATATATACAAATATAAAACCAGAAAAAAAAAAGGAGTCAGTATCATCTTGGAGCAGTCAGAAAATGAAAATAAGGGATACCCCCCCAAAAAAAGAATATAAATTACTAAAAGTGCAATACATAATCCAATGTCTAAAACAGGATCCCATTGGTTTGTATTAGGGCGGACAGAAAAACTCTGCAGTAGCAGAAAACGACAAGAGCTAAACGTGTTACAGCCAAGGTCGTATTTAAAGAGGAATGCCCACTCCTAAACACCATTTGTATCTCCAAATCTACATTATAGACAGTTTAAGGGGAATCCTTCCTAATTTTCATGCTATGCAATGTGAGATATACGGGAAGAGACCCTGATTCCAGCGATGTGTCACTTATTTGGCTGCTTGTTCCAGCTTGGATAAAACCATTGTTTTCTCTGCAGCAGATCTAGCAGTTCTCTGAATGCTGAGCTCTGTATACACCCCCTACCCTGCACAGAGAAATCCATCAGTGGTGAGGGTGGGCTTATTCAGAGGACTACATTTCGGAAGGTTTACTAGTCCCTCTAGTGATAATTTTCTGCTGATAAAACAGTGATTTAAAAAAAAAAAAAAATACAGCAAGCAGCTCAGTAAGTGACATATTGCCGGAATCAGGGTCTCTGTCTCTAAATTAGGTGGCAAAATCCTTTCTTGACAGATTCCCTTTAAGAAAAAAACCTGTTTAGTTTCCATCCAGCCACCACTAGAGGGAAGTGAGGAGCTTCCAACAAACTGCCCATACATTGAACTCAATGGTAAGACTGTATAGAGTAACAAAGTTCAGCTCCCCCTGGTGGTGGCTGTAGGTAGCTATTTTTTTTTTTTTTATATATATAACCTAACATTTGTACACAGGTTTTAGAAAACTGTTAGAAAAAGAGTTCCAGATGTGATAAAGTTATATTACGGATAACCTGTGAGAAGGGTTAAAACCAAACACTGCCACCAACTCAGGTAAGGTAAAAAAAAATAGCATGACAGAAGTATTTTCAAAATAGCACATGCTATTTTCTACTGATTGGTAGTCATAGGGGTGGAGCCAATCCTCTGAAGAGTCATGCTGGCCAGTCCTCTTTGTGACTTGATTGACGCCGTGCTGGTACATGATTAAAAGCCATCACCAGCATTCAGTGCTGGCACAGTAAAGCAGGGCGTACGCTGCCCACATTATGTTACATTGGCCAGAATAGGAGACATCATTGCCAGCCTAAGACTATCACAGAGGACAGGATGATGGCAGAATAAAAGTGTAAACCCTCCTGGAAGAGCCCTCTCATCATTCCTAACAGCGTGGTGTTACGGAGGTGGGCATTTACGGCTTTCTTTCTCAGACTGATGGCATTGCAGGCAGACATCATTAGAGCCACGACCATTTCTGCAACGCACAATGGAGTCGCTGGGAAGGAGCGAGCAGCGGCCAGGACAGTTCTGACTCGCCTCTGATCTATCGGCTATACTAATCTATTCTTACATAACCCTTCCAGTGCGTAACGTCAGGCTATAGCTGCAGGGTAAGGCTACTTTCACACTAGCGTCGGAATCTCCCCGTCGCATTGCGTCGGGCAGAGATTCCGACGCTAGCGTTTGACGCACTGCACAACGGGTGCAGCGGATGCATTTCTCCGGCGCATCCGCTGCCCCATTGCGCGGTTGGAAAAAGCGGTCCGTCAGGAGCAAAAAACGTTACATGTAACGTTTTTTGCTCCCGGCGGTCCGCCACAACACGGCGCAACCGTCGCACGACGGTTGCGACGTGTGGCAAAGCGTCGCTAATGTTAATCTATGGGGCAAAAACGCATCCTGCAAACAACTTTGCAGGATGCGTTTTTTGCCATAAACGAGGCATTGCGAAGTCTGGCAAAAAACGCCAGTGTGAAAGTAGCCGAATATGTCACAGAAGGCCGGTTATAGTCCATGGCAATGCAAATACCTTAGAGGCAACCTCAGTTGTTACGTGGGACAGTATTGCCGGCAGGACTAAGCGGGAACCAGGTGTAGGATGAGTGTATACTGCCTGCGGAGCATTGATCATCGAGCACGGTAATATTCTTTACTACTGCAGGACACATGACCAAGGTAAATGACAGCGCCTCATCTAGGATACGCACATACCTGCAGAGTGGGTATGCTAGGGAGAGGACACCATTTATTTCAGCTGCTTGTCCAAAACCAGAAATTACCCAACGTAGTCAGTCTGCACAAGAAGGCGATAAAGGGGTCGTCCAGTGCTTTAATATTGGTGGCCTATCCTATCGACACCTCCGGTCAAATAGTTCATCAGTCGCGGAGATGAACAACACAGCGCCATCAACTGTATAGTGGCCGCGGTGGGGTACTGCACATCCACTGATGAATATAGACAGGCGAGGATGTGCAGTACCCGGCCTCTATAAAGATGACCCCATCCGGTAGTAGCCAGCATTGGGAAAAGCGGATTCGTAACGGTGCCAGGAACCAAGACCATCAGGAACTCTTTAAAAGGGTCGTCCAGCAGACAATTTAGATTTTTGGGAGAGTTAGTTGGCAAAGAACTTAGATCAGTTAAAAAAAAAAAAATAAAGTATCCACATCTCCCATCTGATGCTTATCCAATCCTTGCAAATCTCGACACCCAAAAAGTGACCTGCCTCCGCCAGTGACTGGTGAAAGCGAGGCCGGGGATCGCTTCTTTGATGGATTGATTTCTTGACTTTTGCATTGTCCATGTTACTAAACCTTGCCCGGCTCTGTGTCCATGAAATCACATCCACAGGCATTCACAGATGTGCAGTCAGTGGTATTTCACAAGTAAAAACACCAATAAAAACAGGTTGAGAAATTAAAAATATTAAAAAAAAAAACCCCTTCACCGTAATTGAGTATATTGAGTGAGGGGACAGTAGCTGTGCGCAGTTCACATGTCAGGGCTAACGTCACTCAGGACAAGTCTTGCCAGTACATCCACCACTGAGGCTTTAGGACGAGCCTGAAGAAGGTGCGTGCTCGTCATCCATGGCAGCTCACACTGATGAAAGCTGGGAAGTTCTCAATAAGGGAAGTTCTAAGAGTGCTTGTACGGTGACCCCAACTTTCACCAGTCCCCTCTCTTCTAAGATATGGTGGGGTAAACACAGCCGGTCCTGGAAGAGACGAGAGGAAGAGATGATTTACTACAAACCTGAGAACGTCCGCCACGTGTAGGTAGGAAGGGAACATATACAACTCACTTGTGGAACGCCCAGTTTCTTACATGCCTCCAGAAAGTTTTCTACATTACGCCTGCATTTTGCCATGCTGAGCTTAGGCTAGGAAAAAAAGAAAAAAAACCTGATATTTTTACACATCGGACAGAATTGGTGATTACACAGGAAATCCGGCACATTTATATAGTCATAATCCATCAACTTCTGGCTTAACCTCAACATGGTATTATCCAAACATCAGACAAGAACACTTTTGGTCTTGCGGTGACGCGTTATCCGTCCCACAAGACATTTCCGCAGCAGAAAGCGAGCAGCAATGCCGCACACTTTACCCTCTGCAGGAACCAAAAAAGGTGAAATCCGCAGCAATATCGGAAGCTTAAAGTTGCACCGGTCAAATTTACACTCTGGATTTTCTCAGTGACAAGTCAATGAGATTTCAGGAAAGGTCATGCATAATATTTACGGGTCCGCAGGTAGGAATATGCTCCGTAGAAGTGGACTCTTTAGAACATGCGCACGGGTTTAGATTTTGGTGCAGAAAAATCTACTGTGAATAGTCAATTGTTAGTGCTTTTGTTTGTTTTTTGTAAGCATTTTGATGAGTTTGTGTGCTTTTTTTAATTATTTTTTTTAAGTCATTTGAATTGGACAAAAAAAAAAAGCTGCAAAAACACCGAAATGACTGACAAGCTGCAAATTTTAAGAAATGCAATGATTGTTCAAATCCACAATGAAAAAGTAGGCAGAGTGTGCGGGGGACTGTCATTTCTCATATCAGATTTTAAATGTGGATAATGAAGAGGAGTGACATGTTAGGGATATTTGGCTTTCGGGCAAAATTAATGAAAAACGTAAAAAGTTCCCCCTCCTGTGTTATTTTATCATGCCAATCGGGCATTTAAGTAGCAGCACGCAGTGATGATTTCCTCATCTCAAACTATTTATTGAAACAAAAGCCAACAAATGTCAATGTCTCAATAACTTGTCATGTGGCCTTGCAGATCAATTACAGCTCGACAATGACATCTCCTGCTGGTCACACGTGGAGTTACTGTCTGCTGAGGCATGGCGTCCCACTCGGGCTGGCCACTGAAGTTCTGGGGTACAGAGGTACGAGCCTTTTAATCTTTATGTTAATGACTTCTTCCCGGCTCCGGGGTGTGCGCTGCCTGGAAGAAAGAAATCTCTGCCTCCTGTATTCATTATCATAGCACCACCGTCCTATGCACATCATAGAGCCATGCAGTTGTGGTGCTGGAATCTCGCACCTGCATCCTGCACTCGCGTAGTTATGGATACCTTTTCTGCCCTTGGGTGGCGGTAAAGGTACTAATGATGACTATGCAAGGAGGAAGGAAGTGGAGAGAGCACCTTATCGCCGGAGGTCACTGGAGCAGAAGTCGCAGTGGACGCCTGCGCAGAAGACACTGCCCACAGAAGGGTGGAGTGCAGGGCGCAGGCGCGAGATTCCGGAACAACTAAACATCACATTGCACTGTGACGTGCATGGGAGGGGGGTGCTATGATAATGAAGGCAGGAGGCAGAGTTATCTTCCAGGCACCGCATGTGGGGGTGACAGATTCTGTTTATTACAAATTCACCCCTCAAAATGTATTAGTCGACTAATGGATCAAACACCTGTAGTGAATTTTGCCATTAAGCTCCTTGTTAGAGAACAGCGAGATGCGCAAAAAGTTCTGAAACACTGAACAGTTGGACATGTGCCTCCAAAAGTTTAGAGGCGGTCACATTAAGTTCATCTGAAAAGGTTAGAGGGCGTTTTAGGTTCACTCTGAAATTTTGCCCGAAACCCAAACTTTGTGTGACTAGTGTACTTTATGAATGTTGAACGCACTCTAAACTACAATCCACGCTATATTCTGCGCTCGTTTCTGGCTTGAGATGATTATGTCCGGGGTACGCCAGGACACACAACCTACAGCCAGGAACCAGAATTGAACAGATCTATAAGATGGTACAAATCATGGCCAACAATTGGGAGTAACGAGGTTTTCTCCACAGCACCAACGCTGGATTCAATTATGGAGTTAAACAATTTAATGTGGTCGGTGGCAGACGGCCATTAGTATTTTTCAGTATTTCTGAAGGTTTGTTTCTATTTTTTGAAGACAGTGCCAATCTGGACATCCACTAAGGACATCCGCGAAACTAAATACAATTTCTGTATAAATAATTTAGAAATCGTCCCAGAGACTTCACAGTTGTTGGATTTCAGAATAAATTTACAGCTGTATCCCAAGAAACAATTGCCGTAAAAGAAATCTTAAAAGCATGACTTCATGAATGACATCTCCTCCCTACATTGTAAAACAATTAGATTTTATGATAAGACAATAAAAACGGTTTTGCATTTTCTTTTTCCTCATTTGCAGATTTATTCCCAGAGAAGGGATTGTCTTAGGATCTCTCTTGGGGAAAGTCACCCCTCTTTGCCCTATCTATATAAAAACATGTCTGTATCGATGATGATATCAGAATGGTTGCCATGGCGAAGATTATGTCATAATGATTGCCATGGCGACGATATCATAATAGGCTTCAATGGTGACTTATGTCATAATGGTTGCCATGGCGACAATGATGTCATAATAGGTTGTAATGGTGATGGTTATGTCATAATAGTTGCCATCGTGACGATGAGGATGTCATAATGGGTTGCATTGGCGACGATGAGGTCATAATAGGTTGCCATGGGGAAGATGATGTCATAATGGGTACATGGGCTCGGAACTGTGGGATGGAGGATTTATGATTGGTATATGGGCACGGGACTATGGGATGGAGGATAATCATTACAATTTGTTATAACTAACCACAGTTAGTTACTATGCCCGGGCAACGCCGGGCTCTTCAGCTAGTTCAAAATAAAACCAAACCATATGTAAAAAAAAAAAAAAAAAAAAAAATACACATTTGGTATCGCTGCATTCAGAATTGCACAATCAAAATATAAAAAGGATAAATATGATCAGTAAACTGTGTAGCCAGAAAAAAAAATAAAGCCAGAATTACATTTTTTGGTCGCCGCAACATAGCAATAGAATTAAAGAGGCGATTAAACATTGTATCTACACCTAATAAGTAACAAAAACGTCAGCTCGGTACGCAAAAAATACACCCTCAACCAGCCCCAGAGTCATTTTTTTATTTATTTATTTTTAAACAAACTTTGGATTTTTTTTCACCACTTAAAACAGGATTTTTGGTTGCTTACCGTAAAATCTGTTTCTCGGAGCCTTCATTGGGGGACACAGGAACCATGGGTGTATGCTGCTGCCACTAGGAGGCTGACACTATGCAAATAAAAAAGTTAGCTCCTCCTCTGCAGTATACACCCTACCGACAGGAAGTAGGATATTCAGTTAGTGAGAAAGCAGTAGGAGAAGCAACGTGTAAAAGAGGAATAATAATAATAATAAACTTTATTTACATAGCGCCAACAAATTCTACGGCGCTCCATAGACAGTTTCAAACACTCGAAGAGTATTCAAAGAACTCAAACGTAAACAGTAAACAGAGCTGTTCAACTTGGGAGGGTGCTGTGTCCCCCAATGAAGGCTCCGAGAAACAGATTTTACGGTAAGCAACCAAAAATCCTGTTTTCTCTATCGCCTTTCATTGGGGGACACAGGAACCATGGGACGTCCCAAAGCAGTCCCTGGGGTGGGAAAAACAGACTTCCATCAGGTCCGAGGACTCACCACTGCCGCCTGCAGGATCCTTCTGCCCAGGCTGGAGTCCGCCGTAGTTCGGCGAAACGTGTGGATGGAAGACCAGGTGCCGCTTGCAAAGCCGTCAGCGATAACCCTGTGACGTACCGCACTGGAAGCGCCGACTGCCCGGGTAGAGTGAGCCTTTATCTCAGGAGGGGGCACTCTTGTTCTTGACCCGGTAAAGCTTCCAAAATTGCCGATCTGATAGAGCGAGCAATAGTCGCCATTGCCGATCTGATAGAGCGAGCAATAGTCGCCTTGGAAGTCGGCAGGCCTCTACGCACGCCATCAGGGATGGCAAAAAGAGAATCCATCTTTCGGAAAGCGGCTGTGCTAGCCAGGGAGATCCTCACTGCCCTGACGAGGCCCAGCCTGTTCAACGATCACTCCAGAGGATGAATCGGAGCTGGACAAAAGGAAAGGTATAACGATGTCCTCGTTGAGGTGGAAAGATGAAAACCACCTCGAGAAAGGAAGGAAGGCAGAGGCCTGGGACCACCTTGTCCTGGTTTAAAATCAAAAAAGGAGGTCGGCAAGAAGCGGCCGCCAACTCAAAAACGCGGCGGATCAAAAAGATGGACCTGAGAAAAGCCACCTTCCGAGATAGAACTGACAGGGAAAACTCCCTGAGAGGCTCAAAGGGGGGAACCCCTAAGCACAACCAATCCAACCTTTAAATCCCATGAATCCACAGAGGCCCTGTACGGAGGGACAGCGTGGGCTACTCCTTGAAGGGAGGTCTTAACCTGTGGCTGAGAAGATAACGTCTTCTGAAAGGGAAGAAGAGCGCAGGAACCTGGTCCTTTAGGGAACTAAGAGTGAAGCCCGAATCCAGCCCTGCCTCAAGGAAAACCAAATGGAAGGCAGGGAAAAAGGACATAGGTGAAAAGTGGTTGGACTCGCATCAACGAAAGTAAGCCTTCCAGGTACGATAGTAGATCCTGGAAGAAGACAAAGGCTTCCCAGCCTGGATTATAGAGTGACTCATCTGGGCCGAAAGGCCGGACGCTCTTAGAACTGTGGAGTCCACAGCCACGCCGTTAAACTGAGCGACCGATAATTCGGGTGGCAGATCGGACCCCGAGACAGCAGATCGGGTCCGCCCGGAAGACACCAGGGGTGTCCGCGGAAGATTGGCGATGTCTGCAAACTAAGACCTCCTGGGCCAATCCGGGACGATCAGAATGACCGGCACCCATCCAGCCTTGATCTTTTTCGACAGCTTGGAGAGCAAGGGAAGGCGTGGGAACCGATAGGGGAGCCCGAACTGCGACCGAGGAATGGCCAGAGAGACAACACCACTGAGAGGATCACAGGACCCTAGGCCGACCCGAGGGACCTCCTGTTCAATGGGGACGCCATGAGGTCCACCTCTGGAGTCCCCCATCGAAGAGCAATCCGATAGGAAACCTCCTGAAGTACCATTCCCCTGCCGCGAGGCCCTCGCGGCCGAGGAAGTCGGCGGCCTAAATGTCCACGCCGGGGACATGCACAGCGGAGCTCACCAGGACCGTTGCCTCTGTCCAAAGGAGGGTCCTGGAATCTCGGCCGAGGCCAGCGAACGCCGAGTCCACCCCTGGTGGTAGACATATGCACTGCTGTGTCATTGTCTGTCTGGATTCGAATTGGCAGGCTGCTGAGAATCCTTACCCAGTGAAGGAAAGACAGAAAAGATGATCCGGGACTCGAGGACATTGATCGGCAAAGGAGGCTCCTGCACCGACCAACAACCCTGAAAGAACAGGAGACAAAGCCCCGCGCCTCCGCGAGCGGACGGGCGTCCGTCGTCACCACCTGCCAGGGAACTGGAAGGAAGGATATGCTGTGAAGGATCTACTCTGGGATAAGAGAAGTGACCTCGGCCACCAGTCGAGGAACCATTTGACCTGGGAGAAAGCCGGATCGGACGATGCAGGGAGAAGACAGACCTGTACCCTGCGATAAAATAGCCTGCTGAAGAAGTCTTGAAAGAAACGGGCGAAGGGCAAACTGCTTCCGATGTTGCAACCAAACCTCCTTAGGGCCGAGAACCCTGGAGCAAGCGAACTTCCTGACAAAGGAGGGATATCCTGTCCTCGGGAAGGAAGACTCTGGTCCGACAAGTGTCGAAGAACATGCCCAGAGATACGAGACGCTGAACAAGACGGAACTTCTTCCTGTTGATGAGCCACCCGCAACGGTTAGAATGTCGGAAAAGATGGATAGACTTTCGGGAGCCTGAAACCGAAATTCCTGAGCCTCCATGAAAGTGATTACTGAACGAGGGAATATCATCCTGAAGTGCCTCCGACGAAACTTCCTGTACAGCAAATGGAGATCCGGACTGGGACGAACCTTGCTGTCCTCTGTCAGTACAGAAAGATTCGAAGAGAAGCCTGTGAACCGATGAACCATTCCTGTTCTGGGACGGGAACGTTTACCCCAGATTTAAGGAGGGAAACAATGGCTGTAAAGAAACCCGGGACTAGAGCGGGGTCTCTTGGAGGTTGGGATTTGAAGAAAACGATCCCAGGACCGTGAAATGAAGATTTTGTATCTAGAGGATACAAGTGCCCTGGCCCATGCGCCCTCTACTGAGGAGACCCAGACGTCCCTGAGGAACAGCAGACGGTTGCCCGGTCTGAGAAACGGGCTGGGGTCTAGTCGTGGGTCATGCCTAGGTGGAACTTCCAGTCCTGGACCTGGAGAATCCACCTTAGGAGTAGCAGGCACGCCAGAAAAGAGTGAGTCGAAGAATACCTTCTTCCATCTAACGTGCCAGTGGCCTCTGCTGTTGCGAAGAGGAATCTGATGCCGCAAAACTACGAAAAAGGTCAAAAAGACCGAAGTAGCCGCCTAAGGGGAAGTAGGCGAGGTCTGGAGAAGGGGACTGGTGCCGCCAGTGTCGTCCTTAATAAATTTGGTCCAGCTTGGAACCGAAAAGGACGTGAACCCTGAAAAGGCAGGCTCGTAAGGGACTTCTTTGATGACTCTTGAGCCAAACAGTGCGACAGCTGGCAACAACATTACTGGACGCCTGTGCGGCAGAAGACGCGACGTCCAGGACACAAATTATTCCCCGGCGTGAGAAATCTGGGAGGCAAGTTCCGCCAGCCGACCTGATGGAGCTCCAGCTTGAATGCCCCAACGGAGTTGTTTAGCCCCTCGGATACAGACTTCGAAACCCAAGTGGAAGCCCAAGCTGGGCATTGGGATGATTCGGCAGTTTTGAGAGCCGACTTCACGAAGGATTCCATGATCCTATCGATGGAATCTTTCAGAGCCGCCCACCGGACAGCGTAAGGACTGTGTTGGTGGCAAGTTTAGCAGCCGACGGATCCACAGGGGGAGAGGTCGTTCTCTAACGCCTCTCATTCCGGTTGGCAATGAGATCCGGAGGAAAGAGATATGAGACTCCAAGACGCTTGTCTCTTTGAGAACGTCTGGTCGAATTCGCTCTTTCTCTGGACAGAAGCTCCTTGAATTCAGGATGAGGAGCAAATACCTTGGGAGGTAGAATGGACCGTCTAAACGAAACCGCCTGATCTGCGGGTTTCGTAGAGGAATCTTTGATGCCACAGGTCTGATTGGTCGCTCCAATGAGGCTTTGAACCATATCCCTCATGTTAGCGATTTGGTTCGAATCTGGCCCCAAATTATCCTCCGAAGGCGTATCAGAGAAAGCCTCGCCTGACTCAGGGGAGGAGAATCGGGAGGACGCCGACTGCAGAGGAGGACCGAGTGTCGAGATGGAGCGAGAAGAGGACTCAGACTGGCATTCCTGTCTGGACCTTTTTCAGCTAGCCTTGGAGGGCTCGGACGGAGCTTTCAGCGACCCGGTGGCTACTGCGGGGGTCTGCAGGGGTAACCGATCCAGCACGGACACCAGGGTTGAGACACCCATGTTAGATTGGCCACCGATTGAGACGGAGAGGAGGCCCAGCCTGGGACTGGGGAATCACTCTCGGGCGGATCGGCCGGGGGATCCTGGGCGGTGGGCACAATCGGGTTGCTGCAGGAGTAGGAAAACGAGAATGGCCCCCTTTTTTGCCCGAGTGGATAGAGGGCAGGGGGGGGTGGGGGCAGAGGGGAGTGTCAGTCTGCAGAGCAGAGCTACTCACGGTAGACGAAAAACGGGATCCGGAGGACGCTGTTCGGCTTGATAGGATGGGCCTCCGGTAAGAAGTCGTCTTTTAGGCAGGAGGGTGATATGAGCTCCTGCCGCAAATTGGACCGATCTGCGGATGTGACCGCGGTATGGGCTCCTGAGATGTGGTGACGGATGTCTGTCATGGAGGAGAGGTGCATGTAAAGGAGTCCCAAGATGGCGCCAGTGGGCGGAGAGAAGGCGGGCCGCAGTGAAAATGTCGGGCGGGAGAAAAGCCTGCCCGATGAGAGAAGAAAGGGGGCGGAGTCCGGCACCGGAAGTAGGCCCAGGCAGAAGCCGGGGCCTAAATTAGCGATCGGTGCCGGCATGGAAGGACCGCAGCGGTGAACAGTGCGTCGCAGAAAGCGATAGGTGAGCGGCCGCCTACAGCGGCGGGAGTAGCGCAGCCGCCGGTCCAAAGCGGTGAGGCGGTCTGGCAAGCCGACACGCTGAGGGAGGATGCGCGGCGCTGTAAGCGGCCAGAGGGACGCAGCTGCAGGGGGCCCGATTAGCGATGCGGCGGCCGCGCTGAAAAGAAATGAACAGCCGCATACAGCGGCCGGAGCAGGGGAGCCACTGAGGGCCGCGCTGAAGCTGGGGCTGGATAGAGGGCAGGGGGGGGAAGCCTGCAGGACCCGAGGCGGGAATGTCCCCCCCTGAGCACGGCCACGCAGATAGCGTGCCCGGACAAGAAGCGGCGCAGTGTTCCGTAAAGGCAGCCGCGCCGGAACAGGGGACAGGGAGGCCGTATCCACGGAAGTGGCGCGGCTGAAAAGAGATGCGATTCGAATCAGAAAACCCCTAAATAGGAACCCCCTTTTTAGGATCCAGGGAAGCCACAGGGTGGGGAGGGAAAATACTCACCTAAACATCCCCCGCCGGTACTAACCTGGAAGGAATGAGACGTCCACGGAGCTGATGGACGTCCTCGTCTCCTCCGACCGACAGGCTCTGGTGGGCGAGTGGGTGGGGGACGGAGCCAGGACCTGACTTCTAAGCACGCTTGTGTGCTAGGATCTTGGTCCTGGTGAGGGATCTATGAGGATACGGGGTGGCAGTACACGCCGTACTCATAGTCCGTATTGTGGGACTACAGGTGTGACTGTTCACCCTGTATCCCTCCGGAAAACCTGAAAGAAAACGACGCACATTGAGGTAAATAAGGGTCTAATGAAAGACCCGTGTCCACCTCCTACTGACACTAAGCTAAACTGAATATCCTACTTCCTGTCGGTAGGGTGTATACTGCAGAGGAGGAGCTAACTTTTTTATTTGCATAGTGTCAGCCTCCTAGTGGCAGCAGCATACACCCATGGTTCCTGTGTCCCCCAATGAAAGGCGATAGAGAAATAAAAACAAAAACCTACACATATTTGGTACCTACAAACTCAGGATGACCTGGAGAATTATAATATCATAATGGCAGGTCAGTTTTAGCATTTACTGAACATGGTTAAAAAAACCATTTTTTTTTTGCAATTTCACAGCACTTGGGACTTTTTTCTCCCCGTTCCCCAGTAGATTTTATGGTAACATCAATGGTGTTGTTCAAATGTAAAATTTGTCCTGCCAAAAATAAGCGCTCACATGACCATATTGATGGAAAAATAAATAAGATATGGCTCTGGGAAAAAGGGGAGCAAAAATAATAAAAAAAAAAAGAAAAAGGGAAAATGGTCTGGGGTGAAGGGATTAGTAAGGGGTAAATTGTAACTGTGTTTCTACAAGCATTTTTACAAATTTCAGATGATGAAAATTCCTCTTTAACCCCTTCATGACCTTGGGATTTTTCATTTTTCCGTGTTCGTTTTTCACTCCCCTCCTTCCCAGAGCGATAACTTTTTTATTTTTCCGTCAATATAGCCATGTGAGGGCTTATTTTTTGCGGGATGAGTTGTACTTTTGAACGACATTATTGGTTTTAGCATGTCGTGTACTAGAAAACGGGAAAAAAATTCCAAGTGCGGTGAAATTGCAAAAAAAGTGCAATCCCACACTTGTTTTTTGTTTGGCTTTTTTGCTAGGTTCACTAAATGCTAAAACTGACCTGCCATTATGAGTCTCCAGGTCAGTACGAGTTCATAGACACTTAACATGACTAGGTTATTTTTTATCTAAGTGGTGAAAAAAAATTCCAAACTTTGCTAAAAAAAAAAAAAAAAAAAAAAAAAATGGCGCCATTTTCCGATAGTCGTAGCGTCTCTATTTTTCGTGATCTGGGGTCGGTTGAGGGCTTAATTTTTGTGTGCCGAGATGACGTTTTTAATGATAGCATTTCGGTGCAGATACGTTCTTTTGATCACCCGTTATTGCATTTTAATGCAATGTCGCGGCGACCTAAAAACGTAATTCTGGCGTTTCAAATTTTTTATCGCTACGCCGTTTAGCGATCAGGTTAATGCTTTTTTTAATTGATAGATCGGGCGATTCTGAGCGCGGCGATACCAAATATGTGTAGATTTGATTTTTTTTTTATTGATTTATTTTGATAGGGGCGATTTAAACTTTTATATTTTTTTAAATTTTTTTCACATTTTTTTTTAACTTTTTTACTTTTGCAATGCTTCAATAGCCTCCATGGGAGGCTAGAAGCAGGCACAACTCGATTGGCTCTGCTACATAGCAGCGATCTGCTGATCGCTGTTATGTAGCAGAAATGGAGGTGTGCTGTGAGCGCCGACCACAGGGTGGCGCTCACAGCCACCGGTGATCAGTAACAATAGAGGTCTCTAGGACCTCTATGGTTACCATCCTGACGCATCGCCGACCCCCGATCATGTGACGGGGGTCGGCGATGAGGTCATTTCCGGCCGCCTGGCCGGAAGCGGTAGTTAAATGCCGCTGTCTGTGTTTGACAGCGGCATTTAACTAGTTAATAGGTGCGGGCAGATCGCGATTCTGCCCGCGCCTATTACGGGCACATGTCAGCTGTTCAAAACAGCTGACATGTCCCGGCTTTGATGCGGGCTCACCGCCGGAGCCCTGCATCAAAGCAGGGGAGCCGACATCGGACGTACTATCCCGTCCGAGGTCAGAAAGGGGTTAATTATGATGATCGTAGTGATAAAATGAAAAGCACAGTGTTCAGGATTTTATGGATGGCGGAGAACGGACTCTTACTTCTGACAGTCCATCCCTGTAGGTGGGACAGGAGGCAGGATTATCACACACAGTCCTTGGGGTCCGTGCACATAACAGTCAATTGTGGACACATTCACCGTGGCAAGTGACAAAAGGGGGCTCTGCTATGTCACCATTTATACTGACTGATAGGAGGGGAACTAAGCCTTATGGCGCTTCCTTAGTTCTAAGTCTTAGGTCTAAAACAACCAGCACTGAGACAGTAAGTGGTTCCTGCCCACATAATAACGTGGATGTATGTGTACAGGTAGGTGCTCTCTTTTATGGTCCCTGCAATCAAAGACCAAGAATAAAAGAGTCAAGCTCATCAAATGAAAATTTTCAAGAAAAGTATTCTAAAAAATGGCCTAACCATTCCCGGAAACAGAAAAAGCCTGAGAACAACTTCTGCTGAATGTAGTAGAAGAAAAAGAATCTGTCACGTAAGAAAAGATTTATCCAGAATCCTACATGACCCGATGACACCGGTGCCGGCCATGATGAGACACTGGACGTGCTGCGTTACATACAGGAACTCATATCTGCCGTTAGAGGAAGGAAGGAAGGAAGGAAGAAAAGAGGCCGAAGGGTCCTAACTGTGCCACACCGTACCGACACTACCGGACCCAGCTATAAATGATAGGAGAATCACCAGCGATAACACAGGGAGGACGGATGGCAGGGGACAAAGGAAGCATCTCACTTATTTATCATTTCTAATACCCTTTGTTTAATCATTTCTCGCATTTTTTTTTTCTCTTTGCATTTTTTCTCTCTTTTAAGATTTGTGTTTGCAGTCATGGAATAAAAACATTCTTGTTGAGTCCAACTGAAACAGCATCCTACAAGGTGAATGGGATAGGATCATTCAGGTCAAAGGGTATTTTTTAGACTGTGGAAAGACGCAAAAATGCTCTCATCACATGCCACAAATAAACTGCAAAAAAAGAAACAAAGTGGCACAAATGTAGAAACGAATCAGAACCAAAATACCAGAGATGATTTTGCTTTTCTTAGTGCATGTGATCAGTGATTAATAAGGAATTGACAATCATCATAACAACGCGAGTCCTTACCACTGCTGGTGATGGAACGTGAATACTTGCAACTGAACGCGGTCGTATATGATTGGCAAGATGGCACAATACTACGCCGTCCATGAGGGCTCCTCCAATGTCTTCTGGCAGGATGACCTTCAGTCTGGACTCCAGATTCTGTGGAAATAATGCAATTCTATAAATGGAGGTCCGTGACCTGCCGGTATCTATGTATATGGGGGACGGAGAGAGCGCAAACTCGTACTAACACTTACCAAGAACCAGTTGTTGTTGTACAGAAAGAACGGTTTGTAGCATTAACGTGGCGAAAATTCACACAGATATGGTTTACCAATATATATTAAAAAAAAAAAAAAAAAAAAAAAAAATCAAGAAGAGGTTTGCTATACCCTTAGCTGTAAAAATGCAAAATTAATGCAAATAGTAATTCATTACACTGGCTGCAGCTTTGCAGCGCTGGAGTCCTGGGTTCTAATCCCACCAAGGACCTTTTGGAAGGGGTTTGTATGTTCTCCCCCATGTTTGCACAAGTTTCCTCCCAAACTCCACAGACATACTGATAGGGAATTTAGATTTTGAGCCCCAATGGGGACAGTGATAATGTCTGTAAAGAGCTGTGGGATTAATGGTGCTCTATAAGTGAGCATAATAAATAATGTACTTGCAATGTTTGCTTCCTGCTGTAATTATGTCCTGTACATTGAGCCCATGCTTCGCTTCCTAAAAAAAAAAAAAAAATCACATCCTTGATATGTCAGTGACAAATCAAACTGGATTATCTAGTGTCAGTGATCTAGTGAGGAGGATGGGGGGGGATCTGTTCAAATAAATAATGGGTGTCTTAGGGTACGTTTACCGATACATCACCAATCAGAAAACTTTTACTGATCGGCGGTCATTTAAAAAAAGTCCGTTCACACAGGCAGGCCAAAGTGAACCATAGTTTTCGGCGCTGCTACCATAATTTTGGGTAGTAAGTGCCATTAACACACCGAGAGTGAAGATGTTTTGTGCGGCACCTGATGATGGAGCGTTTTGCTTGCTCATCGGGTGATCAGCAGCCCGTTTATATGGAAACCATAGTGAAACAAGGCAGAGTCATGATTATCTGGCAGTGTAAATGCCCCTTTAGGGATCAGACATTTCACACCCATCTTGTGACAAGGTGATTAAAGTCCACTAGGGCTCCAAAGGGAATATGTCAGTAGGATCAACCCTCCTAATCCACCTATATGGGCACGGAGGTCATAGGACGTTGGATAAAATGATACCTTGATATCCGTGATCAGATGTCTTATTCCAGAGAAATCCACATTTTTCTTATATGTAAATCAGAAGCAACAGCCTTAATATCTCAATGTAAGTCTATGATGGACAGGACAAGGCTCTCAGACTCACACAAAGGCAAACACTGGAGCGACCGGCAGGTCACAACCTGCTGGAGACCGACAAGAGTGGCGCTGATAGAAGAAGACGGCAGCGGGTAAGTATGAGACTAGGAGGCCGGGAACTTAAATTAGAAGCACCACTCCAGCGCTGCAATAAGAAAAAATACTCACCGGCGTGGGGCTTTAAAGGGAACCTGTCAACAGAAAAAATTATATTAACCTGCAGATTAAAACCATATCTGCAGGTTAATACCATTTTTTTTTCTGATGACAGGTTCCCTTTAAGTAATACATGGAGCTAGGATTCTTGGTCGAATGACAGGACATTTAGCAATTTAAACACACGCAGTGTTACTTTTATCATTACTGGGCTGCCTAAATATTTCTTGCATCCTTTTCTGCAAAACATAAAGCCTTTCTTTTAATTCGGTTATTTACTTTTGTAGTGTAAACGTTCTAATAAGAATAATATATATTTTTATTTTATTGTTTTCTAGGTTTTTCTTGAACAGTACGGGAGAGTTTTACTGTGTTTTCTTGAGAATAAACGTTTGGTTCCAGGAAATTATAGAAGGAAGGAATATGGAAAAAAAAGGTTTGTGCTTCATGACTATTTAAACAATGAGACAGAGCTCTGAGAATAAACAGTGGTGACGGAGTAAAACTTACTAACGAGTTACTTTCCTAGCCGCTAGGGATGCCTATAAAATCGAGAACGCCTGGGTCGTGATGGAAATAATTAAAAATTGGCCAAAGCAGCAGAAGAGCCAGGGAGGGCGACCAAGGGTCAGGCCATGACAGCGGTCGCAGCTGTATCAGATTGTGAGAATTGCCGGCAACACGTGTGTTACATGACAGCGCCCTTCAGCCTGTCGCAGTCAGAATACATGGCGGCCCCAGGTCAGACGTGGCGTGACAATAGACCATTAACCATTTATCAGTGTGTGACATACAATTGGCATCTGTCTTTCTAAACTGGACTATGTGATCTCCTATTATTACAATGTGCAACTGTCCTCATTTATTAAAGGGAACCCGTCACCCCCAAAATCGCAGGTGAGGTAAGCCCACCGTCATCTGGGGCTTATCTACAGCATTCTGTAATGCTGTATATAAGCCCCC
Organism: Ranitomeya imitator; assembly: GCF_032444005.1. Lineage (NCBI taxonomy): Eukaryota > Metazoa > Chordata > Amphibia > Anura > Dendrobatidae > Ranitomeya > Ranitomeya imitator. The sequence continues at coordinate 67,487,568 of NC_091283.1, forward strand.
GATGTTACCTGAAAGAGGAGAAAAAGAGGTTAGATTATACTCACCCTGGGGCGGTCCCGCTGCGGTCCGATCAAATGGGCCTCTCAGGTCCGCTCCGGTGCCTCCTATTTCATTCCATGACGTCCTCTTCTGGTCTTCACGCCGCAGCTCCGGCGCAGGCGTACTTTGTCTGCCTTGTTGAGGGCAGAGCAAAGTACTGCAGTGCGCAGGCACCGGAAAGGTCAGAGAGGCCCAGCGCCTGCGCACTGCAGTACTTTGCTCTGCCCTCAACAGGGCAGATAAAGTACGCCTGCGCCGGAGCCGCAGCGTGAAGACAAGAAAAGGACGTCATGGAATGAAGATGGGAGGCCCCGGACCTGAGATGCCCACCGCAGCGGGACCGCCCCTGGGTGAGTATAATCTAACCTCTTTTTCTCCTCTTTCAGGTTACATCGGGGGCTTATCTACAGCATTACAGAATGCTGTAGATAAGCATCTGATGACGGTGAGCTTACCTCACCCGCGATTTTGGGGGTGACAGGTTCCCTTTAAGACACAGGAAAAAAAAGCAGCAAAAAAAAAAAAAAAAACGTTGTCATGCTCAGGGAGAGCAGACATGTCTGTGCATTACCAAGACAGCCCACTCAAGTAATACCTAGCCTTGCTGCCAGTTTTTCCATTAGATTACAGCTGATGGTCACAGCAGTGGTAAGTCTAAGGGTATGTGCACACGTTCTGGATTTTTTCACGTTTTTTCGGCAGTTTTCCGCGGCAAAAACGCTTAAAAACCGCATCCCATCATTTTGAATGCATTCTGCAATTTTTGTGCACATGCTGCGTATTTTTCCGCAATAAAAACGCATTGCGGAAAAATACGCGGCATGTTCATTAATTTTGGGGATTTTTCGTGGATTTCCCGCTATTTAATGCATTGGAAAGCTCTGGAAAAAAAGCAAAAAATCCACGTGAAAACAGCAAGTAAAACGTGAGGAAAAACGCATGGGGATTTTAGGCAGAAAATCTCTGGTTTTGTTCAGGAAATTTCTGCATAAAATCCTGATGTGTGCACATAGCCTTATAGTCAACTGGCTGATGGAGGATACTTTGGGAAAAAAAAAAAAGCATGCTATTTTTCAGAGCTAAAAACAGGCATAGATAGAGAAGCAACAGATTTTTCTTTATAAATTTTTCTTTTCAGATGCACTGTTGATTTTGACCCAAAAAATTCTACAAGTATCAATTGTTAGATCAGCACCAATCACAGTACGAGGACCCCCACCAATTGATTAAACGAGGGACTTCGGTTTCCCCATCTCCCATGGCAGAAAGACTACATACAGTAGAAGCTGCGTGGAGCGATCGGTCGCACCCCTTCAACTCCATTTATTTTCTAAAGGACACATTGCGCGCCATTTTTGTCAGAGCCATACACTTCATATCTAGTAGCAGGGCGTATTTGTACAGGCAGCTCCATTCTTCTTCTTACTGCAGTCTTGCTGCCACGGGAGAACAAGAAACAGAAGTCTGGAAATCAGGCGAAGAATGGTGGAGGTAGAAACTTTTTGGTTGTCCTGTTTTGCGGAATCCTCCTGACACATGGCGCACACTCCCATTAGACTATGGTATTTTGGCGTTTTCTACTCCTGAAGTGGCAGCTTAGCCCCCCAGGCTCACATACATTTCGCAGCTGCTTTATCTGCTCCCTTTCTTCTCTTAGATGTTCCATTTTTCTTCGCATTGTGAAACCTGGATCTAATGACCCGCCTTCTTGACGAGAAGAGCGACTAAAAGCTGAAATAAAAAGGAACAAATGTCATATGAAGCTGTGATATGTGTATTTTAATATGCAAAAAAAAAAAAAACACAACTCAAAAATATCAAACAACTGAAAGGGGTTATCCTACAAAAGGAAAAAAATGTATCACCTATTCTCAAAAACATAACAAATGTACAATTATTGGGCCCCAGAAGAACGCTGGTACTAAGCCCACCACGGCTCCTCACCGCATAGACAAAGCAGCGGAGCACAGGCACATTCCTGGCTATTAAATCATCAGGATGTTAAAATTAAAGAATGGCCATAATTGTGCTATTATACTGATTTAATAGATACCTGTAGGGAAGAAAACGACAAGTTAAAGACTTTCCTAAAATATCCTTTCCAAGCCTTGTGGCGGGACTGTGGGAAGGTCTTCGGCTCTGCCGCGCCCCTTCTGTGTTTGAGTCTTTTTGTTTTTACATGTTGGCGCTAGCTCTGCCCCTGCCGTGCTTCAATGATGGTCTTCATCAAGATGAACGTGTGAAAGCCCCACCCACGACAAGGGTGGCGTTAGCGCGAATTCTAAAAAAAAGGAGGCTGGTACAAATGCAGAGGGGCTGCGGCAGAGCCGAAAACCCGCCACACAGTCCCGCCCCAATGCACAAAAAGGATATTCGAAACTTCTAAAGTGCATTAAACGAGAACCAGGAGACGGACTTCTTCCCTACAGGTATCTATTAAATCAGTAAGAGCGCCATTATGGCCATACCTTTATTTTAAACACAATTATGATGACAGTTCTCTAAGGAGCCAACAGAAACAGCCACACACCGCAGTCAAACACTACAAAATGAGGCAGGGCACATGTGTCACCTCCAAAGCATTCACTGCCACTCCTATCTGTGGTCAGGCATTGAAAACAGTGAAAACTAACCAAGGGTGGAGACCTGGAAATCAGAGAACATGCTCTTCTCCCATTTGTGTACACGTCCCATAAGGTCCAGTTGTCAGGATTTCCTTCGTATTGCACAAGTGGGAAAACCTGTAGCAATTTCTGAAACCTTGATAATTCCATTGCCTGTGCAATATTAGGGCAATCCTGGTGCATATCAATGGTTCGGACAGCAGGAATCAGGCACCCGGTTCACCTTAATTGGCTATGGACAACTTTGCATCGTTTAATTGTTCATTTGCTTCTTAATTGTAAACAGAGGACTTGTCCATTACACCCCAAAAAATGTTGTTAAATACCTTTTAAGAATCCTCGAGGTTCCCAGATTCTGCTGTGTTTTTTCCACACATTGTGCGGCTTTGCGCCACTGCAGAAATTTGCGCACTATGTGAAATCTCTGCCTATAGTGCAACTGTGAGTTCCTTCATAGTCTTCTCTGGGGGCGGTTGTTTTCACAAGCTCGTCAGCATCTGAAACTGTTCGATCAACGTGCGAGGAAGGGGTGTAGGCGCCTGCCCCAAGAGAAGACTCTGAACACACACCACTTGCACTACGAGAAGAGATTTCATATATTGCACTCAAGTAGCAACAAATGTGAATAGAATATATCTCTGCAATAAAGCAAAGCAGCAAAAGACAGAAAAAGAATGTCAGAATCAAGGGAGCTCGGTTTATTACAAGGTATTTAACGCAAAATTGAAAGAAAAATGCTCTTGGTCGAACCTTTAGGCCATGTGCACACGCTGCGGATTCCGTTGCGGAATTTTCAGCAGCGGATTTGATTAAATCCGCAGTGCAAAAAGTACTGCGGATTTATCGCGGTTTTTTTGTGCGGTTTCCACTGCGGTTTTAGACACCTGCGGATTTTTAATATGGAGCAGGTGCCAAACCGATGCGGATTCCGCACAAAGAATGGACATGCTGCGGAAAATAAACCGCAGCGTTTCCGCGCGTTTTTTTCCGCAGCATGTGCACAGCAGCTTTTGTTTTCCATAGGTTAACATTGTACTGTACACCATATGGAAAACTGCTGCGAATCCGCAGCGTCAAAACCGCTGCAGATCTGCAGCAAAAAACGCAATGTGTGCACATACCCTGATGCGTTTGAGAAAATATCAGAATTTGAGAAAAAGGTTTATATCCTTAAACTAGTTATTGCATGTTGTACTAATTAATTTATAAATAAAATTTTCACAGGTCTACTTTAAGGCTATGTGCACACATCCGGAATTGCCGTGGAAATTTCCGCGGCAATTCTGGAACTCCCTGTTGCGGGATAAAGGCATGCGGCATTGGCATGCGTTTTCCCGCTAAACACTAGCGTTTTACAAGCATAATTAGCTTGCAGAATGCTAGCGTTTTCCAAGCGATCTGTAGCATTCCCAATAATGCCAAGCGGCAATGACCCCAGATGACGTAGCATCACGCAAGACTGCTACGTCATCACAGGTCATTGCCGCAAAGCATTACTGGGAACGCGGGCATTTTACAGGTATATGGTTCCCCGGGCCTGAAGGAGAGTCTCCTCTCCTCCACCCTGGGTATCAACCGCACATGATCCGCTTACTTCCCGCATGGTGAGCATAGCCACATGCGGAAAGCAAGCGGATCAATGCATTCCTATGTGTGCGGAATTCCCGCGATTCCCCAAATTAATGAAGATTCTGCGCTTTTATCGGAATGTGATTCCGCTGTGGAAAAAAAAACGCAACATGTGCAGGTTTTTTTTTTTCACGGTTTTATCTAGTTTTTATAGCAAAAAACAAAAAAACAAAAAAAAAAAACGTGAACATTTCTGAATGTGTGCACATAGCCTAAATCAGCATGACTTTCGAAACTTTTTTGTTGAGAAATTTCTGGAACAACGTTTATAACCCTTCCAAGTTCCCATTTTTCCCTCAAAATTTACATAACTTTTTTCTTTTTTTTTTTTTTTAGAGATTACATCACTTCTTAAGTTACTTTGAAGAAACACAATTCAGAAAGGTAAGAAGGTGGATCCAGGGAACTTCCGTCCGGTAAGTCTGACATTAGTAGTGTGCAAAGTTTTCGAATGCAGTATATGAGAGAACCTGCAGAGAATAATACAATAACTGACAACCGGCATGGAGTCATGAAACATGGGTTGTGTCTAACCAACAGATTGGGTTACAATGACAAGGCCGGTACAAATCTGGATGTAGGTAATGCGGCTGATGTGGTTTATCTGGACTTTGAAAAGGCATTTGATACTGTTCCATATAACAACCTTATACTGAAGGACTGGGGGAATCTATATGAAGATGAGTAACAAAGTGACTAAATGACAGCAAGAGAGTTGTCAAATGTTACGTTCTCTAAATGGGATATAGTCATCAGTGGGGACCGCAGGGATCTGCGCTGGGAGCAGTGGGGACCGCAGGGATCTGCGCTGGGAGCAGTGGGGACCGCAGGGATCTGCGCTGGGAGCAGTGGGGACCGCAGGGATCTGCGCTGGGAGCAGTGGGGACCGCAGGGATCTGCGCCGGGAGCAGTGGGGACCGCAGGGATCTGCGCTGGGAGCAGTGGGGACCGCAGGGATCTGCGCTGGGAGCAGTGGGGACCGCAGGGATCTGCGCTGGGAGCAGTGGGGACCGCAGGGATCTGCGCTGGGAGCAGTGGGGACCGCAGGGATCTGCGCCGGGAGCAGTGGGGACCGCAGGGATCTGCGCTGGGAGCAGTGGGGACCGCAGGGATCTGCGCCGGGAGCAGTGGGGACCGCAGGGATCTGCGCCGGGAGCAGTGGGGACCGCAGGGATCTGCGCCGGGAGCAGTGGGGACCGCAGGGATCTGCGCCGGGAGCAGTGGGGACCGCAGGGATCTGCGCTGGGACAGATTCTTTTTAACCTCTTTCTCAATGACATTGGGGATGGGATTGAGAGTAAAGTGTCAGTCTTTGCCGACGACACCAAACAATTTAGGCAGACGCGCTCTTTAACCAGGTACATTACTGGCCAAGAATAACTGGCTTTCAACCAGTTTAAAAAAGAAGCTCCATGAAAAGCTCTTGCTTACCAGATCTTGGCTTCAATCCAAACGGCGTTGGCGAGTTACTATGCGACCTTTCACAATCCTATCATTCAATGAACACAACATATAAAAATAAATAAAGTCACAATTTAGGATTGAAAAAAATATATTAAAAAAGTTTTAACTCTTAGTTACAAGCTACATTACGGCAACACCTGGTAAGGATTTAACTTATGACTAGTGATGAACGAATGAGCTCGAATTAGGTGTCATCTGAGCATGCTCATGTGCAGATTGTCTTCAGTGTGCTTGTATACCATGTTCGAGTCGCAGTGGCTGTTTGACAGGCAATCTCTGCATTTGTTGTAGCTGTCGAACAGCCGCAAGACATGCAGTCACGGTGATTCGAACATATATTGTTGGCGTGCTCGAATGCTATTAGTACATGAGCATGCTCAGATAACACCTTATCGGAGCATGCTCGCTCATCACTACTTCTGACCAAATACAAGAGGATTCGTTTTTTTCTATCGGCTGATTATCGCAGGACCTGCATCCCTAAACTCTGATGATTAGCAGCATCTCATCAGTCATTAAAAAGCCATTTTAGAACTTCAAGTCCAGCCATTTAAAAAGGATACATCACTTGCTCAGTTACACCCCTGGTAAAAATCCTGACCTCTCCCGACTGCGCCGCTTTTTTCAATTTGCGCCGTGTTACTCCACTGCAGAGATATTGCACTCCAAAATCAACAAAAGAGAAAGTGATCAATATGTACGATAACACGATATCAGGCTGCGCTGCCGTAATGGAGAATCCTCAGGACCAAGGTGAGTTGACTGGTTTTTATTTTCACAATGCTTTTCAAATGTGAATACAGGCAATCTCTGTGTTACTTCTTCAGAGTCTTCTCTAGGGGCGGGCCTTTTCACCCCTTCCTTCCAAATGCTACCAATCACAGTTCGGCAGCTCATCTATCAGTCTGTCGTTGCAGAGCTGTGATTGGCAGCGTCTGAGATGGAGGGGTGAAAAAGCACGCCCCCCCAGAGAAGATTCTGAAGAAATTCTTAGTTGGCCTGCAGAGCAGAGATTTCACATTGTGCGCAACAAGTGATAAGATCTCTGCAATGGAGCGACGCTGTACAAAATGGTAAAGGGTGAAAGAATGGGGGGAACTCAAGGATTTTTACAAGGTACTCAACTCATTTTTTTCTTTTAGCAAATGACGGGTCCACTTTAGTAAGGAAGCTACACGCTAATCTCAAGCCTTGCCCAAAGAATCTATAATAGATGTGCCCCTACAGCTTTACAGAATGCCCGCATGTCTACTATTACTTGCTTTCTAAGCAATCCTTGGTACACAGACAACGATTATGAAGAGCAGCTAACAGGCAAGGCAGATGAAGATGAGGTTTCTCTGCTAGACCGATTAATTCCATTTTGGCTGGGATCTATGTCTACAACAGCACAACAGACTACAAAAGCTGAATCCACTGTCATTCTACCCTCTGTATAAGTAGTAGTTCAGTACCGTGTGCTTGATTCTGCTAAACCTCTGCCGTCACATTGTCTTAACATGCAAGCTCCGATCAACAGAGCATGCACGCTTATTGCCATTGCCGACTATCGAGGACGCCATGGCAAACGCACTATGAATGAGAATGAAGAAGGGGTTGGGGGGGGGACTGACCGCACTAGCACGTCGGGTTGTAGCAAAGAGACAATGCAAATCGTAAATAAACTGCATTAACAAAGCGCTGGTATTATTGAAAATGACAAAGGCGACCATGCGACATAACAGACTGAATAGAAAATCAAAAGGAAAGAAAGCACAAGATGTACCTCTGATGAGACAGGAGATGAGGGTGACACATTTGCACTATCACTGTTTTGCTAAAAATGAAATGAGAAAAAAAAAAAAAAAAAGTTAAAATGAAATAATTCTGTATACAAACCTTACAGGTAGAAACCCCTGATTTCATACGGACTTGTATCTAGCCATCAGTTCAGGTAACATTTCAGAATAGGCTGCTGTGTGGATACATGAGGATTAACACCATCTCCGGACATTATACGATTTCTCCTACATTTCTTCACAAGTTGAGACAATCCCCATTTTTAAAAGAAAACTGTACTTTCGACAAACTTTGCATAAATCAGTAGTACGGGCGTCGATAAGAAACTTTGTAATGCATCTTATCAGAGAAGCCATGTTCTTTCTTCATTTATCAGACCCTTCTTCCCTCCCTCCTGAACTCGTCCACGGTGAAATAGTAGCTCAAGTCCTCCTTGCTCAGAGGAGATGGACTACAGGTGTGATGTGACACAGCCCACTATCCTCTATGGAGAACGGAGGGATGAGGAGTGAGGAGCAAACAGAAAAAAAAAAACACATTGTGCAGAGCTTTGTAATAAGTGTTTAACCTCACAGCAGAGCTGGATACAGATCAAGACACCTCAGCTCTGCTGTAGAACGTCCCCTATCTGTGCTGTGCTCTCTATGGGAGGAATCACTGCAGCTCATCTCCTGCCCCCCAAGCAAACAGTGGAATGGAAGTCACAGATCGAGAAAACTGGGGAGAATACAGGACAGAAGTCACATGATGGCCAGAACCATTGTAATCCCTCATGTATACACACTGGACAGATTATTCTGAAAAGTTTCTTGAAAAGTAGCGTTACCCTTTAAGTCTGAACTATTGGGTGGTGATCGCTAGGAGATCTTCCATATTATATATGCAGATTAACGCTATATTTGCAGGTAAATAACGTTTTCGGAGGAGTCAGGTTCCTTTTAAAAACGGTTTAAAGACCATTTAAAGAAATGGTTGCATATTCAGTTTGAGACCACTTAAAAAGGCCTCCTTAAAGAGGTTGTCCGGTCGAAAATTAAAAAGGTCTGCAGTCACTGTAGACTTTTGAATCCCCCCTTCCCCAGTGCACGCGCTGCAAGGATTCACCGGTGTCTGAGCAGGGAACGCCAGTGAAAAATGCTACATGCATACTCCTGGGCAGAAGCCATTTATGCATATCACATACGGCAGGGGTCCCCAACTCCAGTCCTCAAGGCCCACCAACAGGTCATGTTTTCAGGATTTCCTTTGCATTGCACAGGTGATGCAATTATTACCTGGGCAAGACTAAGGAAATCCTGAAAACATGACATGTTGGTGGGCCTTGAGGACTGGAGTTGGGGACCCCTGACATACGGCACTGCTGTTCCTGACTCAGAAATCAGCGAATCCTTGCAGCGCACAGTGTGTTCGCTGGTGGGAGTCACAAGTCTGCAGACACACAGTGACTGCAAGCTTTTCATTATAGACCAGACAGCCCCTTTAAATCTGAAGTTAAATGGGGATCCTGACACTCAAACCCCCACCGTGTAGGAAGAGACGGCATGCACTAGCGATAACACGAGGTGGATACCCTGATTTACACAGATATTAGTCTGGGCGTAACCTTTAAAAACACAATAGAGAAATGTCTGTGTATTAAAAGGAAAAGCAAGTATAGAAGAAGCAATGGATTAAGTGATCGAGCACATGCATTTCATGTGGATCTAGTGCGAAAATCAGAACAGGCAGAATATGGAGGAAAAAAAAAAAGACCGTCCTTGGCGTCTCACCTCATCATTGTCATTTCCGGTTGAACACTTTCGAGAAGATTTGTACTGTGGAAAAAAAAAAAAATAAATGACAGAATTAGATATATTGTTCAAAAGGTCAGAGACGTGGTTGTTATAAGATACATAAACTTAGAGATGTTTTGTGAATAATACTGCATTGTCTATTCACACATTCCATTCTCAAAATTGACAAGAGGATGTTTTTTTCCTGAATAAAAATGTTTTCTGATGTCTATGCCCATTAATTTTCAATTTTAGATTAATCTCCCAAAACAGTGTTTGTGGGAATTTTGTGTGTTCCAAATTTTAAATGTATTTTTTCGAAACATTACCTTTAATGGGTGGCCCAAGCTTGGGGTTCAAGTCTGCAGTCATTCCATGTGACTGCAAACTAGTGTAATCTCACAGTGCACGCTGTCAGGATTCTTCGGTATCGGCAGCGGGTGGGCGCGTAACCACAAGTATGCGATTTGCATATACGGTCATGTGCCAACTAGACGTGCAGGACCTTGCTCAATACAGGGGAGCTGAGAGGGGACGGACATTTCTAGCTGCAATCCTGAGAATCCTGACAGCGGTTCTGTGCACGCTGCGAGCACTCACCTGTCTGCAGACACAGACTTGAGTCCCAAGCCTTGGCAACTCTTAACATTGATATGTGCCAAAAACGTATTACCTCCATTTCTCTAGGATCACATGACATCTTAGGCCGGGTTCACATTTGCGCCTGTGTGCACAGCGTACGATCCACATCGATCTGCATGAGGACATATCTTTAACATAGTGTACACAGTGAAATGTTTTTGCATGCGTTCGCTTGTGGATGCGTAGCTTTGAGGTGCAAGAGCAACATTTGCATGCGGACGATTACATCAAAACAATGCATTAGTGACTATGGGAACGCATTGGTACGCAATGACGAACTTTAGACTGCGCATGTCCAGAAAATTACGTCACCGCCCCCACCATGCGCATAAAAACCGCAAACGCAAGGCAAAATGCATTTAAACGCAGCGTTTTTGTTTGCGTCATGCGCAAGATCATGTGCAGGTGTGAGCATGCTTTTGTATGAGTTTGCGTATGCAGACGATACGCTGTGGACACATACGCAAATGTGAACTTAGCCTTTTTCGCTCCTTAAACTGTGGCGCATTTTATGGAATCCTGAAAAGTTTTACATATCACTATTAAGTACAGCTGATAGATGTTTGACCAATCAAAATAATAACAGACTAATCTAATTAAAATCTGCCTCATCCGCCAGTAAACGGATCCAAATTTGTTAGACAATCACTATGATTTAAGTTTGTAAATGGATGTCCGAAAGACAACATCATTGCATGCAACGGGGACCTTCTTCAGGACAGAAGAGAAGAGGAAATGAGAACAAGGCTATAAATGTCTGGATTCACACTTCTCATGGTCCGTGTATAGATTTCAGTAATATCCTTATAAACACAAACAATGCTGCTAGTTTGGGTTTGTAGAGGCGCTGCGGGAGCGAAAATCACGGGCTGTACACAAACGGTGAAACGCAAGTATATGAAGACGGACTCAAATCCGTGTGTATAAATCCAGAGTGCAAGACCCCAACAATCCTGATAGACACCGCTGTACACATCCTGATGAGCCGCATGTCCGGTTACCTTGAAGTACTCTCTCCTGGTCTGTTTGGATCGCCGCCTCTCCTCTGCTTGCCACACTGCGCACTCTGCGGACGGCCATCCTTGCTCATTAATCCGGTCCTTCTCCCCATCCTACAAAAATATAATATATACACACACTGGTCAAAAAATAAAGAGAACACTCAAACACATCCTAGATCTGAATGAATGAAGTATTCTCATTGAATACTTTGTTCTGTACAAAGTTGAATGTGCTGACCACAAAATCACACAAAAATCATCAACGGAAATAAAATGTAGTAACAATCGGAGGCCTGGATTTGGAACGATACTCAAAATATAAGTGGAAAATCAAATTACAGGCCTGTCCAACTTCAGTGGAAATGCCTCAAGACAAGGAAATGATGCTCAGTAGTGTGTGTGGCCTTCCCGTGCCTATATGATCTCCCTACAATGCCTGGGCATGCTCCTGATGAGTCGGTGGATGGTCTCATGAGGGATCTCCTCCCAGACCTGGACTAAAGCATCTGCCAACTCCTGGACAGTCTGTGGTGCAACGTGACATTGGTGGATGGAGCGAGACATGATGTCCCAGATGTGCTCAATCGGATTCAGGTCGGGGGAACGGGCGGGCCAGTCCATAGCTTCAATGCCTTCATCTTGCAGGAACTGCTGACACACTCCAGCCACATGAGGTCTGGCATTGCCCTGCATTAGGAGGAACCCAGGCCAACCGCACCAGCATATGGTCTCACAAGGGGTCTGAGGATCTCATCTCGGTACCTAATGGCTGTCAGGCTATCTCTGGCAAGCACATGGTGGGCTGTGCGGCCCTCCAAAGAAATGCCACCCCACACCATTACTGACCCACTGCCAAACCGGTCATGCTGAAAGATGTTGCAGGCAGCAGAACGTTCTCCACGGCGTCACCAGACTCTGTCTCATCTTTCACATGTGCTCAGTGTGAACCTGCTTTCATCTGTGAAGAGCACAGGGCGCCAGTGGTGAATTTGCCAATCCTGGTGTTCTGTGGCAAATGCAAAGCATCTTGCATGGTGCTGGGCTGTAAGCACAACTCTCATCTGTGGACGTCAGGCACTCAGACCACCCTCATGGAGTCGGTTTCAATGTTTGTGCAGACACATGCACATTTGTGGCCTGCTTGAGGTTATTTTGCAGGGCTCTGGCAGTGCTCCTCCTGTTCCTCCTTGCACAAAGGCTGAGCTAGCGGTCCTGCTGCTGGGTTGTTGTCCTCCTATGGCTCCCTCCACGTCTCCTGGTGTACTGGCCTGTCTCCTGGTAGGGCCTCCAGCCTCTGGACACTATGCTGACAGACAGCAAACCTTCCTGCCACAGCTCACATTGATGTGCCATCCTGGATGAGCTGCACTACCTAAGCCACTTGTGTGGGTTGTAGAGTCCGTCTCATGCTACCATGAGTGTGAAAGCACAACCAACATTCAAAAGTGACCAAAACATGAACCAGAAAGCATTGGTACTGAGATGTGGTCTGTGGTCCCAACCTGCAGAACCACTCCTTTATTGATTGTGTCTTGATAATTGCCAATAATTTCCATCTGTTGTCTATTCCATTTGCACAAAAGCATGTGAAATTGATTGTCAATCAGTGTTGCTTCCTAAGTGGACAGTTTGATTTCACAGAAGTTTGATTTACTTGGAGTTATATTCTGTTAAGTGTTCCCTTTATTTTTTGAGCAAAATATATACACATACATATTATATACATGTACATACACACACACACACACGTATAGTATAGTATATAGTGTAAGTCAGGAGCAGACGACCGTATTTTCAATCTGAGTGCAACCCAACAAAACATCGGGACTGATGCTATTCTATGACATACAGGTCCTTCTCAAAAAATTAGCATATAGTGTTAAATTTCATTATTTACCATAATGTAATGATTACAATTAAACTTTCATATATTATAGATTCATTATCCACCAACTGAAATTTGTCAGGTCTTTTATTGTTTTAATACTGATGATTTTGGCATACAACTCCTGATAACCCAAAAAACCTGTCTCAATAAATTAGCATATCAAGAAAAGGTTCTCTAAACGACCTATTACCCTAATCTTCTGAATCAACTAATTAACTCTAAACACATGCAAAAGATACCTGAGGCTTTTATAAACTCCCTGCCTGGTTCATTACTCAAAACCCCCATCATGGGTAAGACTAGCGACCTGACAGATGTCAAGAAGGCCATCATTGACACCCTCAAGCAAGAGGGTAAGACCCAGAAAGAAATTTCTCAACAAATAGGCTGTTCCCAGAGTGCTGTATCAAGGCACCTCAATGGTAAGTCTGTTGGAAGGAAACAATGTGGCAGAAAACGCTGTACAACGAGAAGAGGAGACCGGACCCTGAGGAAGATTGTGGAGAAGGACCGATTCCAGACCTTGGGGAACCTGAGGAAGCAGTGGACTGAGTCTGGTGTGGAAACATCCAGAGCCACCGTGCACAGGCGTGTGCAGGAAATGGGCTACAGGTGCCGCATTCCCCAGGTAAAGCCACTTTTGAACCATAAACAGCGGCAGAGGCGCCTGACCTGGGCTACAGAGAAGCAGCACTGGACTGTTGCTAAGTGGTCTCAAGTACTTTTTTCTGATGAAAGCAAATTTTGCATGTCATTCGGAAATCAAGGTGCCAGAGTCTGGAGGAAGACTGGGGAGAAGGAAATGCCAAAATGCCTGAAGTCCAGTGTCAAGTACCCACAGTCAGTGATGGTGTGGGGTGCCATGTCAGCTGCTGGTGTTGGTCCACTGTGTTTCATCAAGGGCAGGGTTAATGCAGCTAGCTATCAGGAGATTTTGGAGCACTTCATGCTTCCATCGGCTGAAATGCTTTATGGTGATGAAGATTTCATTTTTCAGCACGACCTGGCACCTGCTCACAGTGCCAAAACCACTGGTAAATGGTTTACTGACCATGGTATTACTGTGCTCAATTGGCCTGCCAACTCTCCTGACCTGAACCCCATAGAGAATCTGTGGGATATTGTGAAGAGAAAGTTGAGAGACGCAAGACCCAACACTCTGGATGAGCTTAAGGCCGCTATTGAAGCATCCTGGGCCTCCATAACATCTCAGCAGTGTCACAGGCTGATTGCCTCCATGCCACGCCGCATTGAAGCAGTCATTTCTGCCAAAGGATTCCCGACCAAGTATTGAGTGCATAACTGAACATTATTATTTGATGGTTTTTTGGTTTGTTATTAAAAAACACTTTTATTTGATTGGATGGGTGAAATATGCTAATTTATTGAGACAGGTTTTTTGGGTTATCAGGAGTTGTATGCCAAAATCATGAGTATTAAAACAATAAAAGACCTGACAAATTTCAGTTGGTGGATAATGAATCTATAATATATGAAAGTTTAATTGTAATCATTACATTATGGTAAATAATGAAATTTAACACTATATGCTAATTTTTTGAGAAGGACCTGTATAGGAGCCCACTTTCCCTAGAGCTCAGGCACAATGCAGTATCAAGCCTCCATATTGTACAGAGCAGGATTAGGACCCCACTGTCATTCACTGCGGTATTACTGTATGCCTCCGTCCCCTGCAGGGCTCCAGTGCGCACCTCCTTCACATCTGAGCAGCGCAAAAGTAGAAACTTTTATTTCTTAACTCGTATCTAAATTTTAGCTCCTCAGATTCATAAAGGAAGAAAACTACTAAGAAGTGTATTAAGAATTAAAAGGTTTTACCTGCCAATTGCATGGAGATAATTGGGAGTGATCCCCTGAAGAACAACTGAAAATATAGAAACAGGGTGTAAATGTATACATCTGGTAAAGTCAGAATACCTATAGACGACAGAAAAAAACGCATCATAAACCGTTGCACAATTAGATGAAGCAGATTTAGAATGCAAAACCGCCTGCAATTATCTGGGATTTTCCACCGATAACATCTGTTCTATGAGCAATACAATTGAACAAATCAGTATTAGAAGCCATAATAGCAGTGAACAATTATACTAGACTTTCAGGTATACGGTGTGCCTTACACCACTGGCAGACACAGAGAGTAGTCTGCAATCCAATAACTCATAATGCACAGCTGCTCCTGCTTTGGAGGTGGCAGTGGCCCCTCTTCCCTCTTGGGCCCCTGAGCGGCGGTGCAGGTTGCACCAGTGATATGTCCGCCCCAGCCTCACACAGCAGACTGCCTGCCACATGGAGAGCAGCAGCATGAGAAAACATCGCTTCACATGGCACAATACTGCCACCTGCTGGTGAATACAGGTATCCGCAGAATGCATTTTTCTTAATTAGGCTGCTTTGATACATTGCAGCCGCAGCGCGAGGGGTTTCATTTTTGTTTTATTTGTAGCGATTGTGGTAGAACTGCATCAGTTTCCATCATTTTTTATTTATTTATTTTTTTAACTGTTGATGATGCGGCACTGCCACAATTGCGGCAAAAATATGCACCGTGGAGGAGGCATTGTGAATGCAGCCTAAGGATATTCCTAGTATGTTTCTGAAAAGTTGAGCGGAAGAAGAGGGCTACATGCATAGCTGTAATGTTATAAGGACACAGTCCATAACCCACCCAGCAACATTTACAGCAACAAGCTTCATAAGTTCCAGGATCTTTACATGTGTTGCCCAAGCCTAGGCCGTCACTGAGATTGGTTGGGTCTGACACCCATTCATCTCTGGTGACAGCTAGATGTAAGCGTCAATGGAGCCGAGCAGCGTCGCTCTGTAGACTGCGCCACGGCCGACGACGGCCGCCGCGCTCCTACAGAAATTAATAGCACCGGATCTGCATTTCTCCGATGGATCTGCACGGTTCTGGCTCCATTCACCGCTTACCTCTGGCCGCTCTGGAGTTGGAAATAGCAGATTTGAAATGGAAAAAAAAAAAAACGGTAAAAGTGACAAATACCCGACTGGTCACTTTATTAGAGACATTTGCCTTTTTCACTAGCGGAATTCTCCTGAATGGAATTAGGACACGAGACCCCGGAGATCATCACAACAATGGAAAGAGCGAGTGCGTGAGTTAGGGTTAGCGTGAAACCACGTCAGACTGGGAAAACTGAGTGATCAGACGGGACTCGGGTCATGTGCTCTAGAGCAGAGGTCCCCAACTCCAGTCCTCAAGGCCCACCAACAGGTCATGTTTTCAGGATTTCCTTTGCATTGCACAGGTGATGCAATTATTACCTGGGCAAGACTAAGGAAATCCTGAAAACATGAAATGTTGGTGGGCCTTGAGGACTGGAGTTGGGGACCCCTGCTCTAGAGTAGCCGCAAGCATCGTTTCCAGAATTGATCCAATGAGGCAAACTGCGCCAAATGCAACGCTCTACAGCGCAGATCACTAATCCTTAGCAAAGATGGGCTTTATCAGGTGGCCAGTGCCATGGCCATCTATGGAGACAGAGGCTGAGAGGGCAATAACTGGAGCACTGAGCAGTGGCAATACATTGCTTGGCCAGGGGAACTATCATGAGGGTCACAATTTGGCACAAGAATCATGAATTGATGGCTCAGGCTGGAGGATGTGGAATAATTGTGAGGGGAATGTTTTTCTTGGCGCATCCTGTGTCCTCCAATACCTGTGGATGGTTATATCATGTCAGCACCTCCAACATGAGGCAAGCAGGGCTGTGGAGTCAGAGTTGGAGTCGATATAAAATGGACCGACTACTGAAATATATAATAAATAGGGTAGAGTAGTACAATGCAGGATGTGCTGTAAATGTTTTCAGAAGAATTTTGGAAAGTTATGAAATGTCCTATAAATGTCTGTTCTGTTCCTGATCTAAGGATCTCGGCTTGTACTTGAGATCTTGAGATGAATCTGTGCTGCACTTTATGTACATGCCCAGTATTGACCAGTGCTGTGGAGTCGTAGATGAGATGAATCTGTGCTGCACTTTATGTACATGCTCAGTAGTGACCAGTGCTGTGGAGTCTAGTGGAGATGAATCTGTGCTGCACTTTATGTACATGTTCAGTAGTGACCAGTGCTGTGGAGTCTAGTGGAGATGAATCTGTGCTGCACTTTATGTACATGCTCAGTAGTGACCAGTGCTGTGGAGTCTAGTGGAGATGAATCTGTGCTGCACTTTATGTACATGCTCAGTAGTGACCAGTGCTGTGGAGTTATAGTGGAGATGAATCTGTGCTTAATGCACATGCTCAGTAGTGCGGCAGTGGGGTGGAGTCAGAGTTCTGATATGTCCTATAAATGTCTGTTCTGTTCCTGATCCAAGGATCTCTGCTTGTACTAGAGATGAATCTGTGCTGCACTTTATTCACATGCTCAGTAGTGACAAGTGCTGTGGAGTCAGAAGTTGAGGCATTGGAGTAGGTTTTTTGGCTTACTAACTCCACATCCCTGGCGGTAAGGCAAGACGCTATGCAGTCATGGAGCAATATTCCTGCAGGACAACTTCAGCATTTGCTGGGTGCTGTGGCGCACACCTGTAATGCTAGCTACTATGGGAGGCTTGGGCTGTTGGATCACTTGAGCTTGTCAGTTCTGGTCCATTCTGTGCTATGTGGATCAGGGGTCTTCTCTGTCCTCAGCATCAATATGGTGACTCTGAGCCAGCTGCTGGGAGACACTATGTTGATGGGGGATGGGATGTCCTTGATCAAAAAATAAAAAAAAAGGGGTTCTTAACATGTATCAGAGCACTAAAGAAAACTAAACAAACTTCAGCTTTTAGTAAACTCTACACCACGGTGAATTACTGCGGTTCTGGAAGTCTAACATGCAGCTGGAGTCTCTAAAAAAGTGCCTTATCATTGTGAGCATATACAAAACATAACGTACAATAACAAATTATACTGTGGCACTGGGTTAGCCAGAAAAATCGATGTGAATACTTTTCTGCCCAATAATGACAAAAGTATTCTCGGAGTGATTCCTTTATTGGCTAACCAGAAAATAATATGTTTGCAGCTTGGAGAGCACAGAGGCTCCTTCTTCAGGCAGGATTATAAATAAGTTAACAAAAAAGTCACAATCTGTGGAAGAATTCCTCAATATCACTACAAAACTGAGCCATATCAAGCTCTTTTGTGGGACAGAATGTTAGTCCCTTTGTTAGTCCCACGCCTGTGGGAAAACTTTTCTCTGGACCTGGACATTGTATGACAGACTTAAAACTCTTAATACTAAAAATTTGGGAATTCAAACAGATAAAGAAGTTTTATTCTTTGACACTAGGACTCAAGTTAACACCTGGATTTATGATTCACTACATGGATACAATTCACATCTCCACCAGACGGACTCCAGATAACCAAGATCATCATTCCCACTGCCTCTTCATTTGTAAGAAAATGCCCGATTTGATTTCCTTGGCTTATTTTTAGGAGGCTTCGCCTCTCCCACCTCATGAACTAATGTCCTGCTGTAATATCCCTTAAATATTGTGCTTTTTTCTTATTAATCTATTTGTAATCCTGCCTGAAAAAGGAACCTCTGTGCTCTGAAAGCTGCAGACATATTTTCTGGTTAGCCAATAAAGGAATTGCTCAGAGAGTACTTTTGTGATCATTGGGCAGAAAAGTATACAAAACATACAAAGAGAACGGAAGCTAAAGGTACCTTCATGCTGAGCAACTTTACAACGAGAACGACAACGATCCGTGACGTTGCAGCGTCCTGGATAGCGATCTCGCTGTGTTTGACAGGATCCTGCTGCGACATCGCTGGTCGGAGCTAGAAGTCCAGAACTTTATTTGGTCGTCAGGTTGGTGTGATTCGTCATGTTTGACAGCAAAAGCAACGATGCCAGCAATGTTTTTTCATGGAGCGAACAACCAGCGAGAACAATAAGTGCGTCACTGGATCGCTCCTGCATCGTTCTGGAGCTGCTGTGTTTGACATCTACAGCGACCTAACAGCGACGCTCCAGCGATCTAGTTTAGGTCGGATCGTTGTCTATATCGCTGCAGCGTCGCTGAATGTGATGGTACCTTAAGAAATCCCCTGTGAGACGGCATGCAATAAAAAGCGATGGTTATAAGATAACAGCAATTTGGAAGTAGGGGCCACACTCACACGCTTCGGACGAAACTGACATTTGGAAGAAGTCAGAGGACAGCACTTCTCACTTCTTTCAGATGTCAGTTTCATCCAAAAGCAATAAAAGTAGAGCTCAACATAAGCGGCAGCTGACAGAGTCACACGAGTCCTGGTGCCGCCATCACTGGCATGGCACCGGATCGGAGTACATACTGTTTTTTTCTTTTAGATGGGGGAATATTGTAATTGAGAGGGAATTGGCCGAGTAATGGACCACCCCTTTAAATCCGTCAGAACAAGACACAGTGGCTCTCCTTTTTGGCACATATCATGGGGCATCCCATCCACCAAGTCCTTTATTATGGCCAAATGCCCCAATTGCACATATAAGTTGTCTTCGTAAGACCGCCAGGTAAAATGAAGGTGATGTAAAATGGCACAATAATGCGTTCAACACCGGAGTTCACCCCTAGTAAATCGCTAAGCATTAGATACCTTGACACCCGCCCCGCGGCTCTCGTCCTCTGGAAGAGCTTTTCACTGAATGACGTTCTATAACTTAATGGCCTCCGTCTGTTCCACAAGAATCAATCAAACCAACCAAACCCAAAGACGAAGAAGGCAGGAGGAGAGAGTTAGGAAAGTGGAGAGTTGTTAGTTTTGTCAGGAAAGGGAAGAAACAGATTAAGATTAAATGTCTATTCTACAGACAGCGGAGAGCAGAAGAAGTCAGAGTAGTGTTAAATAGTTATTAAGGGTAATGAGACTTTTAGGGGGAAAATTCTTGCATTTTTCTAATACTAAAATGCATCCATTTTTTATTACTAATTGTTCAGGCTGGAATAAAACATTTCCATCAGTTTTGCTTGTGCAGCTTCTATACAGCACAATACACAGCAAGCTGCAGAATGCCACGAGCAGATCCATTACACTGTGACAACGCCGGTCTGTACCCTTATCTCTCCTCTCCTGGACGGTTCTTTAAACAGATTTATGAGCACAGCAAATCTCAGCTCTGATCTGAACATAAATCAGCCTATGAAACCAATCAGGAGAGAAGAGATCGGGGATGGAGACAGGGATCTGCTAGTGAAAGGAATTCTGCAGCTTGTCACGTGATACATATGCAGGAGAAAACAATATGTTCAAACCAAACTCACAAGCCCCCAAAAGTATCCGTAGCCTTTACAGACCTGCGAAGATGGCATGCAGTGCCAATATTGGAGTTCTAAACCATAAAAAAATAAAAAAATATTGATCATTGGGGGGGGTCCGACCACTGCTACCCCCAGGGATACAAGAACAGATCTCTGGATTCAGACCCCATCTTGAACAGAGGAGAAACCTCACATGGGACTGCAGGAGAAAGCAGGGTACAAAACCCCATTCTCAAAATTACTGGGGTTTCCCAGGTGTAGGACCCCCAGTGATCAGTAAGTTATAGGGGAAGGATATAACTTACGGTTTTGAGAATCACTCAATAAAGCTCAACTCCAAATGTATCTTACCCCTACTTTACTGAATAAATGTGAGGAGTATCTGGGTATGGGGCTGTTAACATCACGACATTGTCATCTACGGATCGAGCACATGTGAGAACTACAGAAAGAGACTGGGCATAATTGTACTACGCCCAACCATTAGGGGCTACAGCTCGGCCAAGCGGCATCATTAAATACCTGTTTTGTGGTTTTAAAACGTACCTCGCACTAAATGTGAACAGGCTCCTTGCACATGTTAGAGTAACAACCACCTCGAGGAAAACGCGCCTCGGGGTTGCGGGCCCACCTCTTGGCACAGAGTAATAGGTAAGCAATAATATGGTTGACATGCAGTGCACACGGTTTTAGCATTTTCATGGCTGCTGTGTGTGGTCAGCACGGAGATCCATGCCTTGATCTCCATATATTCACAGGCCCTGCGCAGTTATATACGTGTATATTTAGTACGGCTATTGCAATATTCACAGCTATAGTATATGCATATCCTCATGACTCTTGCTGCCCCTCGGTGTGCCCCTTTATGCTCCAGTCTTCACCTTTCATCCTGATTTTTATCATACCCTTCTTGATATATTCTGCAGTGTTTTCTGTCATTTAGTAAATTGATATTTTTTTGTATATTTTAGGGAGTGGGGGGGTCTATGGGCCCCGTATTTTCCTTGACTTCCCATGTTCAGATGACTGTAATAGTAATTATTAGGCATTTACAAGATCCTGTATTATTTTAGTGGTGTAAGCAGGCAGAGGGGGTGCCGACACTCAATGGTTGGCATAGGGCACTATTCCCAGAATCAAGGCAGTGCGACATGGTGTGTTCTCCTTACTATGTCGATTTGCGTGACCTCTTGATGATCTGCGACTGCTGACATCTCACTTGCACATGCATGAAGCAATACAAGTTCTAAATGCATGCTAATTCTGATTATGCAGTCCTATAATATAATAAAATGGCTTTAAAAAGGGAGTCTGACACCAGGTCGCCTGATCGGAGATACATTCCAACCCAAGAATTCCAGAGTGGAAAGATTTAACGGATCCTCTGCAGCTTACTTATGTCATACTCTAGTTTGGCCAGCAGATGTCGCCATTGCTCCCCTGGCTTTGCATGTGGTTTATTATTTCTGTGAATAAAGATTGTACTTTCTTTTTTTAACCATTTGTGGTCACGCCCGGGCGTCACTGGTTGGTAGATTACATACGTTATGTGGCCGGCAATATCAGTCCTTGGTGGTGGCATTATGTGGTTCCGATATTACGGTTTGCAGCTTTGGTGTGGGTACATAAATGTAAAAATAGCTCTATAAAGCACAGGCTATTGATCACACACATCCTGCAGTGTAAAAGGGCGTGCTACCTGTTGTGCTTTTCTTGCTGTAGTAATTGTGCTGCTATTTTCCTCAGGTCTGTTACTTCCTTTATTTCATCCTCTTCTTCCTCTTCTAACAACTGCTCCTTCTGAATCCTGACATGAAAAAAAACACAAGAAAATCACGCTCCCGGACAGGATTGGTTGATTCGCGTCGCTGCAGCGGAAATAATGTTTTGCAAATATACAGAAATGCAAAGCCCATAAAATGTGTTATACAGGTTATACAGACTCCATGGAGGTCTCTGAAAAAGGAAGATCAAATATACATGTGCAAACAAAAGCCTGCAAACCCCTGGGGGGTAAAGGCGGTAGTCTCAGCAAAAACTGCACAGGGGTAAGGAACGGACCACCCCGAGAGTCTGGCACCCAAAGCAAGAGGACCCCACAGCCAGCCAGGAATGTAAATGGTTTACGCATACGCTTTGGCTGGCCTTGCCCAGCAGGGCTAATGGTTTACCATGGCAGGCACTGCCATCCTGCTGCTCCTCTTCATAGGAGATCATTACTTTCAATGTAGGCGATTTTTTTTTTAGTTCCTGAAGGGGTCAAGTACTATGTAGAAAGTGGAAACAAAAATCCTAATCCAGAAATCGGTTAAAAAAAAAAAAAAAAAAAATAAGTTGTCAGTGTTGCCACATCCATAGAAGAATGATTTATCCAGATGTTTAGTTACTGGTTATAAATCCATAAAATAAAAGCTCCAGAAAAGTCACTTTTTGGTCACCACTCCTCCCATTAAAACATTGTACGTACTCCAAAATGGTACAAAAAAAAAAAAATTACAGCTCTACTACATAGATGGAGGAGCACACAGCAGATAATGATGCACGACAAAGAACCCGTTTGTTTTGTCAGCACCATTATGGGGGTTCGGACGTAAGCCCCGACGGGACAACAAACAGGTTCCAGAACACTGTGAAAGCCCCTACAGGAGACGTCAGGGAAAAGGACGGACGAGCAGTCGGAATTTCAATGCCCGATCCTTTTGTCTTCAGCAGAGATAAGCTGCAGTCAGCGTTTCTCAGCGACTTTCTTAGCCAGATCTAACCCTAACAGATCGTGTTTTGATCTTAAATAACCAGTCACAGTTTTTACGTATCTGCGAGTGCATTTGTTCAGCTACCAAAATCAATCTTTGTCCTTTTTTTTCCCCAGTGACAATTTCATATATATATATATTTTTTTTTTTTTACCTGATATAGAGATCAGATATATAGATATTATATACCGGATTTTTCATATTATTAGACACTTTATTCCCCTCAAATTTTGGGGGAAAATGGGGGTGCGTCTTATAATTCGAATATACTTTAACGGCCACAGGGGAGCAGGGTCCCAGGATCGCTGGGAGGAGGTAAGAGTGGCGCGTTGCTGCAGGCCGGGATGAGATGTTTGGAGGTGCGCCACTGCGGGTGTTCAGTGGTGCGGGGGCTCCTCCAACATGTTGTTAAAGCCTGGAACCCCCGTACTTCCAAGGTTTACACTGCGGTGGACTCTGGGAAAATGACTGCCGGGGCAGCGCATGCAAAGATGGAGATGAGATCCCCGAACACCCAGAGCGTCGAACATCCAAACACCCCTTTCTCCCAGTCTGGGGTCCACAGCATCGCCCCACTCCTGCCTCTGCCAGCAGCAACCCTGGGACCCTGCTTCACTACAGCCACCACCCCCGGTAAGGAATAACACACATGGATTGTAAGAAAAGACACCATTTTATTAAAGGAAAGGGTTTTTTTTTTCCAATTTTTCTCCTCAAATTTTGGAGTGCCTCTTATAATCCGCAAAACACGGTGTGTCAGTGTGTGTGTCAGTGTGTGTGAGAGAGATGTATGTATGTATGTATGTATGTATGTATGTATGTATGTATGTATGTATGTACTGTATATACTCGAGTATAAGCCGAGATTTTCATCCCATTTTTTTGGGCTGAAAGTCCCCCTCTCGGCTTATACTCGAGTCATACCCGGGGGTCGGCACGGGAGGGGGAGCGGGGGGCTGTGTAATTATACTTACCTGGTCCCGGCGCGGTCCCTGGACGTTCCTGCTTCTTCCCCGGAGCTGCAGCTTCTTCCTGTATTGAACGGTCACATGGTACCGCTCATTACAGTAATGAATATGCGCTCCACCTCCCATAGAGGTGGAGCCACATATTCATTACTGTATATGAGCGGTAACGCTGCCCGCTCACTACAGGAAGAAGATGCAGCACCGGGGAAGAAGCAGGGACGCAGCGCCAGGATCAAGTAAGTATACGGGGAGGGGAGCGCTGCGCTGCGCGATAGTCACCTGCTCCTCAGTCCGGGTGTCGCTCTGTCTTCAGCAGTGACGCTCAGGTGAGAGGGCGCGGTGACGTACTCAGTGCGCGCCCTCTGCTGAACGTCAGTGCCGAAGACAGAGCCGCACGAGGATCAGGTAAAAGTGCCGGGGTCCTGAGCGAAGAGAGGTGAGTATGTGATTTTTATTTTTTTTTATGGCAGCAAAAGCAAATTGGGCAAGTGGCTGTACGGAGCATCTTATGGGGCCATAACACTTGTGCAGCACTATATGGGGCAAGTGACTGTACGGAGCATCTTATGGGACCATAACACTTGTGCAGCACTATATAGGGCAAATATCTCTATTGAGCATCTTATGGGGCCCTTATTACCCTTTATGGAGCATTATATGGGGCATATTTTAATATGGAGCATCTAATGGGCCCATCAAACTTTATGGAGCATTATATGAGGCTCCTGATTCAATATGGATATTCAAAAACACGTAACCTACTGATGTCTCAATTAATTTTACTTTTATTGGTATCTATTTTTACTTTTGAAATTTACCGGTAGCTGCTGCATTTTCCACCCTAGGCTTATACTCGAGTCATTAAGTCTTCCCAGCTTTTTGTGGCAAAATTAGGGGGGGTCGGCTTATACGTATGTATGTATGTATGTATGTATGTATGTATGTATGTATGTATGTATATATATATATATATATATACACACACACACTCACAAGTGTGTGTGTGTGTGTGTGTGTGTATTTTTTTTTATTTTTCCCTGATAATCTGATAATTATCTGGAAGCAGCACACCATCTCAAGTAGAAAAACTGCTATTTAATAGCCCATCATGTGACGTTTCGACTGTGTAAGCCTTTCTTAATATGATATATTTTTTACATTTTAAACTTAAAAGTAGACTAAGAGCGTAAAAAATACCTTTGTTCCTCTTCCCACTCTTCGTTTTCTTCAACTTTCTCGGATTTATCACTTAGTTTCCCTCTTTCCTTAAATAAATAGGGAGACAAAGACCTCAGAGATGCAAGACAGTGAAAAGAGGGACCATCGTGCAGTTTACATCTGTACAACAAGTACCTTAATATAAGAAACAAAGGGACCAGTGAGCTGAACGTCACTGTGATCTGTGTCTTCAGCGCTGGGGTCGTAGTCATAAATCTCCTGATCGTGACCTGAAAGAATAAAAAAAAATGATATACAGTCAAAATCAGAATTTCACAATGACAAAAATCTGTATACAAACACCCAAACTCTCATAAGTATGTGTCTTGTGTTGGGTGTTTTTTAGGGAATTTTTGCAATGTATTTATAAAAATAAATGGGGAAAAAACCTTATATGAAAATCTTTACAGAAATAGAATATGAATGACGCTGAGTGTCCACTTTGCAGCACTGATGTGCCTGAAGAATTTTTTTTTCCTTTTTATACACTGCTCAAAAAAAATAAAGGGAACACTAAAATCCCACATCCTAGATATCACTGAATGAAATATTCCAGTTGTAAATCTTTATTAATTACATAGTGGAATGTGTTGAAAACAATAAAACCTAAAAATTATCAATGTAAATCACAACTAATATCCCATGGAGGTCTTGAGTTGGAATGATGCTCAAAATCAAAGTGGAAAATGAAGTTACCGGCTGATCCAGCTTCAGTGGAAATGCCTCAAGACAAGGAAATGATGCTCAGTAGTGTGTGTGGCCTCCACGTGCCTGTATGACCTCCCTACAATGCCTGGGCATGCTCCTAATGAGGCAACGGATGGTCTCCTGAGGGATCTCCTCCCAGACCTGGACTAAAGCATCCGCCAAGTCCTCGACAGTCTGTAGTGCAACATGACGTTGGTGGATGGAGCGAAACATGATGTCCCAGATGTGTTCAATCGGATTCAGGTCTGGGGAACGGGCAGGCCAGTCCATAGCTTCAATGCCTTCACACTGACACACTCCAGCCACATGGTCTGGCATTGTCCTGCTTTAGGAGGAACCCAGGGCCAACCACACCAGCATATAGTCTCACAGGGGGTCTGAGGATCTCATCTTGGTACCTAATGGCAGTCAGGCAACCTCTGGAGAGCAAATGAAGGGCTGTGCGGCCCTCCAAAGAAATGCCACCCCACACCATTACTGACCCACTGCCAAATCCGTCATGATTAAGGATGTTGCAGGCAGCAGGTCGCTCTCCACAGCATCTCCACATGTGCTCAGTGTGAACCTGCTTTCATCTGTGAAGAGCACAGGCCGCCAGTGGCGAATTCGCCAATTCTGGTGTTCTGTAGCAAATGCCAAGCGTCCTGCACAGTGTTGGGCTGTGAGCACAACCCCCATCTGTGGACGTTGGACACTCAGACCATACTCATGGAGTCGGTTTCTAACCGTTCGTGCAGACACATGCACATTTGTGGCCTGCTGGAGGTCATTTTGCAGGGCTCTGGCAAGGCTCCTCCTGTTCCTCCTTGCACAAAAGCTGAGGTAGCGGTCCTGCTGCTGGGTTGTTACCCTCCTATGGCCCCCTCCACGTCTCCTGGTGTACTTGCCTGTCTCCTGGTAGCGCCTCCAGCCTCTGGACACTACGCTGACAGACACAGCAAACCTTCTTGCCTCACCTCACATTGATGTGCCATCCTGGATGAGCTGAACTACCTGAGCCACTAGTGTGGGTTGTAGAGTCCGTCTCATGCTACCACGAGTGTGAAAGCATAACCAACATTCAAAAGTGACCAGAACATCAGCCAGAAAGCATTGGTACTGAGATGTGGTCTGTGGTCCCGACCTGCAGAACAACTCCTTTATTGAGTGTGTCTTGATAATTGCCAATAATTTCCATCTGTTGGCTATTCCATTTATACAACAGCATGTGAAATTGATTGTCAATCAGTGTTGCTTCCTAAGTGGACAGTTTGATTTCACAGAAGTTTGATTTACTTGGGAGTTATATTCTGTTAAGTGTTCCCTTTATTTTTTTGAGCAGTGTAGAAAAATCCAGACTGTATTCCTCCACCTTTGTAGTGCATGTCTAAGTCTTCTGTTGGATGTCTATTTTTGACATTCAAAAGTTGCTGAACATTTTCTTTTTTTTTTTTTTTTTAGTCTAGATGGCGCTAGACCGCCATCAACACAATGTGAACATATCTGTCCTGCAAGTTTGTCCGCATCACACTGCACTGGAGAAGCAGCTTACCTTTATGAGAGTCCAGCTTACTCCCTAGTAAATGATTGTCATTCTTCAGTGCCTGGTCTCTTGATTCGGATACCTGAGAGTGAAGGCTGATTGTATCGTCGTCAGAAGGCTGCACGCGAGAAGAGAATAAAGGGTGACAGGTCACTATAGTAAGAAATATCATGCGCCATAGGCAGATTTCACTCTCTGCGGAGATACAAGTAGATGGCAGACATGATGGCTGGACGGGCTGCGTCCACCTTCAGCCTCAGTGGCCACGTGGCGCCTATGTGCACTTCACAATCGGATCAATAGACAAAAACACATTATAGATTTATAAGACTTCTCATAACCAGAGAGGAGCGTTACACCACGTACTTCGGTTGTGGACAGACGCTTATCCCCGTTGTCACTGCCAATTCCAGAGTCGGGTCCATGGTTTTTACTTGGGTAAAAGTCTTCAATACTAGAAGTGGGAGAAAACAGAAAATAAAACGTGCTACATGTCATGATGGTGGACGTCCAAATCTTTAAAAGGAACTTATCAGGCGATTCATGCTGCTCAAACTGTGGGCAGCCTGGTATATCACTCTCCGAAACACTCTGGCATTTCAGACCTGTCTGGCGGGCTCCTCCCAGCACTGCTAGATGCCAGCGACAGGTCTCCGTCTATGTAGGCACGAGGGAGAGATCGGTCCCTCACATCTAGCAATGCCAAGAAGAACCCGGCGGCAGTGGAGTCGGACTAGTCTGGTCTCCAGCTTTAGGCCCCTGGCTGGATCTTCAAAGTATATTTTCTATGAACCGCCAGTGTTCATCCTGCCGCAGACAAAATAGTGAGGAGGTGAGCGGGCATGGCTGTGCCCCTGGGTCACAATCCATTGCATTTCTATATTTGGAGTTTTTTTTTTGCACCATATCATTTAAAATGGTGCACGTCATTCATGAATGTTGTGCGAAAAAAAATAACGCACCTTTACTTCCGGTCTTTGATCTTTTTGCATAAAGCCGCCCATTTTACTAAATGGTGCAAATTACCTAGTGTATATAAAATCACTCCAGGGTAAAAAATAGAAAACAGTTGCACAAAAATTTTCACAACTTTTTAGAGACGATGTAATTGATGAATGAAATGAGAAGTTAGAGAAAAAAAAAAAAAAAAAGTCAAAAAAGGCGCAAATGATATAGTTAATGTTTCCAAGTTTTAGGCCAGTTTCCCACAAGAGTGAAACATCGACCATTGAAAAAAACCTGGTCCGAACACCAAGTCTCTTGTCCTTAGCCATTTGCTTCATAGGCCGAAGCAACAACGGTGCAAGCTGCACGAATGTGTGAAAATGGCTTTGATCGCAATATTAAAAATAGGGTTAAAAAAAAGAGAAATTCCTGAGATATTTGTGAATTTTCTGCATTTTCCCATAAATATTGTTCTGATCTGGGGTTGTTTCATAGCAAGTTCTCATTGTGAATGACCGCTTTGACCTGTCTGTACGGCTGTGTACACACAGTGCAAGACTGACAGAAGGCAGAGTCACCAAAAAGCAGTTTCTGCTGCGCTTATTAGTCAGCCATCTTTTGTTCTGATCACTTCTTGAACTTTTTTCCCTTTTCTTTGTTTCTCACAATTTGAATTCAGGCTCAAGTATAGTGTAGGCCTGTAAACTATCATAGAAAGAAAAATAAAAAAAACCTTTTCTAAACCATCATTTTTTATTATGCTTAAGTCCAGTGTACCCCCTGCACCTCGGGAAAGCCGCATGACTGCATCAGAGCACCAGGGCCCAGCTGGAATAGTGAGCTCGGGTATTGGTTGACAATGAAAAATATTAAATATTAGTAAATGATTTTCTTTAAACAATTTAATAGTTTAGTTTCATGCAGAAAAAACAATAATGTTGGGAGAGCGCCGGGCACATACCTGTCTGTTAGAGGCTGAGAAGGGAGTCTTTTCACTAGAGGCGGCAAGTCCAGAGAGTCCGGCTTCTTCTCTGTCCGGCAGCAAGCGTGAATATTCAGAAACTTAAATATGTGAACTTTCCCTTTCAGGCAAATCTGTATCCGTACAAAAAATAAAAAAGATTATTCAATCTGATGAATTGGCAATAGATCTATTTAGATAATTTTGTAGACAAACTTCAAGAAAATATTGCTTAGCCTTCTCCTTATCTGTTCCAACTCTTGTTACGGAGCTTGTAAAATTCAAGACTTTTCAGTTCTGCATTCTTTATTCTCAGAAATTAAAATCGAAGTTATCCCCTCATCCATAGGCTCTGCACAGCCCAGTCCTGAAAGAAGGTGCACGCTCAGCCTTCACCTTATTTTCTATAGGACTGTAGATCACTCGACTATCACACGCAGTCCAGTAGACAATGATAGGTGTGGAGGCCGAGCTACATTCACAACGGGGCTGTATAGCCTGGTTCCAAGATTCCCGTTCTCGGCAACACTGCAGACCAGTAAAGATCAGCAAGATATCCACGATAATATAAATAAATTATACCTTGATTTTTGGAGGAATTAACCTTTAAAGGGGTAGTCTGAAACTAATATTCATTTTAATCCTAAAATGTCCAAATAATGTAATAGTCCAATCAGTTTTCTAATATAGTTTAATTAAAAAGTCCACACCGTTCCGGCTCTACTCTGCCTTTCTTTTTTCTTTTACTTAAGTTTTGATGGCAATTCGTTTGAGTATCCCTCATGTACTGGGGACTCTCAGATGGGATTATATAAAGGGGTGGGGGCTGCAGTCACTGCCGCAGGTTCTGTCCCCACCCTGAAATGAAACTTCATCAGCAACATCCATTTCAGGGACTGGGCTAGTCCCTGCTCTATTGAGCATGCGTCTGTTGCGAATTCCAAAGTACTGTGAGATTCTTTTCAATGCACAGTGACAGTGCGCTCCTTCGCTGGTTCTAATGGAGCAATCAAGAAAGCACAGTGTCGGTGTGCATTGTAAGGAGAGAACATAGCAAGAAAGGAGAGCAGAGACCAGTTTCACCCCCCAAAATTATTTTTCGGGGATAGACATGGTCTCTGCTGTCCTTGCTTGCCACGTTCTTGCCTTTCAATGCACTGTGACAGTGCGCTCTGTTACCAGCTTGTTACTTCTTATTTGAGCTGGTGAAGGAGCGCTGTGCATTGAAGAGAATATAGCACAGGGAGTTAATACTTAGCATGTCAGAACTGCTACATGCTCAGCATAACAGGGACTAGCCCAGCCCCTAAAACTAATAAGGTTACTGATGACGCTTCATTACAGGGTGGGCGCGAAGTGTGCAGCAGCGACCGCATCATCTGTTCCAATTATGTCCGGCTTGAGTATCCCAGCATGCACTGGGGATTCACAAATGAAAGGTCAAAAAGGAAGTAGGTAAAAAAGAAAAAGCAGTTAGGGTAGAGAGGGAATGGGAATTATTAATCCAAGTACCGTATATACTCAAGTATAAGCCGAGATTTTCAGCCCAAATTTTGGGGTTGAAAGTGCCCCCTCAGCTTGTACTCAAGTCATGGTCGGCGACAGGGTCAGCAGGTGAGGGGGAGAGAGGACTGTCGCATACTCACCTGCTCCCGGCGCTACTGGCACTGTCCCTGCCTGTCCCATGGTCTTCGGGTGCTGCAGCTCTTCCTCTGTCAGCGGTCATGTGGTACAGCTCATAAAAGTAATGAATATGGACTCCACTCCCATAGGGGTGGAGCTGCATATTCATTCCTGTAATGAGCGGTACCAGTGACCGCTGACAGAGGAAGAAGCTGCCGTGCCCGGAGACCATCTGTCCGGGAGAAGGAGCCAGGGACCGCGCCGGAGCAGGTGAGTATTTCATATTTACCTGTCCGCATTCCACCTGCCGGGCGCCGCTCCGTCTTACCGTCCTCTTGCTATGACTGTTTAGGTCAGAGGGCGCGATGACGTATTAGTGTGCGCGCCGCCCTCTGCCTGAACAGTCACTGCGGAAAGCCGGGACGCAGAGGAGCAGCGGGCAGAGACGAGAGGGGAGTATGTCATTTTTTTTTTTTTTATTGCAGCAGCAGCATTACATGTGGCACAGTTTTATATGGAGCATCTATGGGGCCATAAAGAACTGTATGGAGCATTACATGTGGCACATTGTTATATGGAGCATCTATTGCGCAATGAACGGTATGGAGCATTACATGTTGCACAGTTTTATATGGAGCATCTATGGGGCAATAATGAACTGTATGGAGCATTATATGGGGCACAGTTTTATATGGAGCATCTTATGGGCCCATCATGAACTTTATGGAGAATTATATGGGGCTCCTGATCCAATATGGATATTCAAAAACACTTAACCTACTGATGTCTCAATTAATTTTACTTTTATTGGTATCTATTTGTATTTTTGAAATTTACCGGTAGCTGCTGCATTTCCCACCCTAGGCTTATACTCGAGTCAATAAGTTTTCCTAGTTTTTTGTGGCAAAATTAGGGGGGTTGGCTTATACTCGGGTCGGCTTATACTCGAGTATACAGGTCCTTCTCAAAAAATTAGCATATAGTGTTAAATTTCATTATTTACCATAATGTAATGATTACAATTAAACTTTCATATATTATAGATTCATTATCCACCAACTGAAATTTGTCAGGTCTTTTATTGTTTTAATACTGATGATTTTGGCATACAACTCCTGATAACCCAAAAAACCTGTCTCAATAAATTAGCATATTTCACCCATCCAATCAAATAAAAGTGTTTTTTAATAACAAACAAAAAAACCATCAAATAATAATGTTCAGTTATGCACTCAATACTTGGTCGGGAATCCTTTGGCAGAAATGACTGCTTCAATGCGGCGTGGCATGGAGGCAATCAGCCTGTGACACTGCTGAGATGTTATGGAGGCCCAGGATGCTTCAATAGCGGCCTTAAGCTCATCCAGAGTGTTGGGTCTTGCGTTTCTCAACTTTCTCTTCACAATATCCCACAGATTCTCTATGGGGTTCAGGTCAGGAGAGTTGGCAGGCCAATTGAGCACAGTAATACCATGGTCAGTAAACCATTTACCAGTGGTTTTGGCACTGTGAGCAGGTGCCAGGTCGTGCTGAAAAATGAAATCTTCATCTCCATAAAGCATTTCAGCCGATGGAAGCATGAAGTGCTCCAAAATCTCCTGATAGCTAGCTGCATTGACCCTGCCCTTGATGAAACACAGTGGACCAACACCAGCAGCTGACATGGCACCCCACACCATCACTGACTGTGGGTACTTGACACTGGACTTCAGGCATTTTGGCATTTCCTTCTCCCCAGTCTTCCTCCAGACTCTGGCACCTTGATTTCCGAATGACATGCAAAATTTGCTTTCATCAGAAAAAAGTACTTGAGACCACTTAGCAACAGTCCAGTGCTGCTTCTCTGTAGCCCAGGTCAGGCGCCTCTGCCGCTGTTTATGGTTCAAAAGTGGCTTTACCTGGGGAATGCGGCACCTGTAGCCCATTTCCTGCACACGCCTGTGCACGGTGGCTCTGGATGTTTCCACACCAGACTCAGTCCACTGCTTCCTCAGGTTCCCCAAGGTCTGGAATCGGTCCTTCTCCACAATCTTCCTCAGGGTCCGGTCTCCTCTTCTCGTTGTACAGCGTTTTCTGCCACATTGTTTCCTTCCAACAGACTTACCATTGAGGTGCCTTGATACAGCACTCTGGGAACAGCCTATTTGTTGAGAAATTTCTTTCTGGGACTTACCCTCTTGCTTGAGGGTGTCAATGATGGCCTTCTTGACATCTGTCAGGTCGCTAGTCTTACCAATGATGGGGGTTTTGAGTAATGAACCCGGCAGGGAGTTTATGTAAGCCTCAGGTATCTTTTGCATGTGTTTAGAGTTAATTAGTTGATTCAGAAGATTAGGGTAATAGGTCGTTTAGAGAACCTTTTCTTGATATGCTAATTTATTGAGACAGGTTTTTTGGGTTATCAGGAGTTGTATGCCAAAATCATCAGTATTAAAACAATAAAAGACCTGACAAATTTCAGTTGGTGGATACTGAATCTATAATATATGAAAGTTTAATTGTAATCATTACATTATGGTAAATAATGAAATTTAACACTATATGCTAATTTTTTGAGAAGGACCTGTATACGGTATATTAGAAAAGAGATTAGATTACAATAGACAGACATTTAGGATTAAAATCAATATTAGTTTTAGATCACTCCTCTAAGTACCGCTTTTCAGTATTCAGTACACAAACAAAAAAAAGGGTATGTTCAGCTGACCACCTACTTGTGCTGGAGGCATCTGCATAGGATTATTATCCAAAATTAATACTTCAAGCTGCCGAAGCTTCCTGTAGCTTACTGGGATTTCTGTTATCTTATTACACGAAAAGTCTAGTTTTACCAGTGGAAGTAATGACAAATCTGTAGAAAATACACACGTTTATAAGCAGTTTTCAAAGGAAAGGGACAAAGATGAAATAAAAAAAAGTTGTCTTTGTATGCGTTTTTATTGCTCATTTTCTCACTTCACAATACTAAGTGACTGAAAACACAAATAAAAAATTAATTGCGCTTTAAATATACAACAGTTTTAACCTCTTGAAATGAACCAGTCAGAACCTATTTTGTACATGAAGGTAGCGGTATTGCTGTTTCAGCAATGGTCCCACAACAAAAATTACACTTTTTTTTAATCTTTTTTGTTTCCCCAGATCTGATGTGTCGGTCTTGAGAAATCTACCAATGAATCCATAAGTAAATTAGACGGACAGGGCACTGTTGGCGAGTCACTGCACTGACACACCCCCGTGCCATTCGAGCCTAATTAGAATATAGCTCTGACCCACTCATCTAGCCATTGCAAATTGCCCCTTGCCATAATCGATCGTATCCTTTCACTTACCCATTTTTTTCTTATCAACCTCAAGAACTGATCATTATTGCTATCGTGTATATTTCACCCCCTTATTAACGTCACTTGGTCATGGCAGATCGATCTACAATGGACATTTGGCCAGATCAGGCCACGAGAACTAAGATATTCTGTCAATATCTCAACATAACTTCAAGACTTTTAGAGTACAGTAATAAAGTAGCAGCCTGCAAAGAAGTTCTAGATGACAAACAAATATTGTTCCTACCATGTTGTAACACTTCCTTAATAGGTAGGGAGGTGTTAGGTTCTCCAAGAATGTAATACAATGGCCCAAGTCATATAGCACCCAGTCTTTGTCACATGTCAGGAATGGTTGCAGCCTGAAGAAACACTGCTCCAGAGACCTGTGTCCTAAATGCGGAGGAGCACAAAGGATTTTTTTTTACTGCCCTAGTCCTCGATGATCCATCAGAAAAGGAGAAAATATATTTCTTCTCTTGTCACAGCGTTTCCATGTCATCTCTGGTATGTCTGCTTACGATTCATTGCCTCTGACAGTTGAGACACAGATCTCGGAAGCGGCGTTTCTTCAGACGGCAGTGGGTCCCGACACCTGACTAAAATGCAAATTACATAATAGCGCCATTTTATTACGTTCTTATAGAACCCCTTTAACTGCATCTAAGTCTCAGGAATGGCAATACAAAGACATGAAGTATAAAAAAAAAAAAAAATAAGCACATGGCAAAAGTTCCAAGATAAAATGGAGACTTACCATCTGGCAGGACTTGAAGATTATTTCTTCTCAAATTTAGTTCCCTAAGGGAATGGAGCTTTCCTACTTGTGATGGAAGAATCTGAACTTCGTTGCAGCTGACATCCTAGAATAAAGGTTAAAAAAAATGAAAATAAAATAAATGGAAAAAAAAAAAAAAAAATCAAGGTTACAAAAAAAAAGTAAAAAAAAAAAAAAATTTTTAAACAGGGAAGTTTACATACCAGTTCCATTAAGTCTTTTAATTTCCCAACCTCTTCAGGAATGGAAACTAATTTATTATTACTGACAACCAAAACTTTCAGTGGCAAGTCAAAAAGATATTTTGGCAACGTTGATAAAAGATTTCGACTAAAAAAGAGAAAATAATAAGGTTAGATTGTAGAATAAAAATCAAAGCCAATAGCACTCTACCAGTCCTGTGGTGTTCTGTCAATTTCACACTAGTAGTAACTTAGGACTTGTGATACAGATTACGCTCTGTACTCCATGTAGGACAACAAATGTGAATGCTGCCGATACAACTCAACTTTCTACAGGTATGAAAAGTTATCAGAACTTCTACTTCTGTGTCTACTGAACCTGAACATTATTTTGATTAAATCAGTGAAATACTACAATTCATTGATCTCTTATACCCTGAACTGCAATATTACGGATAGTTTTATTACAGAATGTTAGTACTACAATACCACAGCATTACAGTATAGAAAGCACCTGCAGTTCTCTTATGAAGCCAAACCTGTGGCCGAGCTTCAAAGAAAAGCAAGGTGATAGCCCCGAGAGCGTTCAGCCGGACCCTGGCTGCCACGGCATCCCACTCAGGTCTCTGAGATCACACCGTCAATCAGGCCAATTAACAGGGGCATCTAAATGGTTAACAGCAGTGATCAAAGCTTGCTTTGGCCTGTGCTGTTATAGGCAGATGCTTGCTGTGTAACACAGCCGGTATGTGCTCGGTATGGAGCAGGCCGAGCTCCTGAGCCTCCATAAGGCCCATGGTGACATTCACATCACAGGTCATTAAAGGGTAGGAGCACACAATATTAATAAGATTGTCCCACAATAACTACTAATCACTGAGGGCCCCGATGATCATAACCAGTTCGGATGGCACAGTAGTAGCGCATGCACTCATCTGCTGCAATCATGGTGTACAGGAATGATGGCAGAATACAGAACTTGGCGAATTCTCCCTCTACTTCGTAGACAGCGGAGCGGAGAGGACAGCAGAGAGTAATAGCAAATACCGCTCCTTGAACACAGGTCTGCCATTCTTGTGATGTTTGTATGCCCCCTGTGGATCGGGCCGATATCATGCCCCCTGTGGATCGGGCCGATATCATGCCCCCTGTGGATCGGGCCGATATCATGCCCCCTGTGGATCGGGCCGATATCATGCCCCCTGTGGATCGGGCCGATATCATGCCCCCTGTGGATCGGGCCGATATCATGCCCCCTGTGGATCGGGCCGATATCATGCCCCCTGTGGATCGGGCCGATATCATGCCCCCTGTGGATCGGGCCGATATCATGCCCCCTGTGGATCGGGCCGATATCATGCCCCCTGTGGATCGGGCCGATATCATGCCCCCTGTGGATCGGGCCGATATCATGCCCCCTGTGGATCGGGCCGATATCATGCCCCCTGTGGATCGGGCCGATATCATGCCCCCTGTGGATCGGGCCGATATAATGCCCCCTGTGGATCGGGCTGCATGTCTTCGTTGTCAGGCTCCCCTTAATATTGGCTCCAGGCAGAACTTTATTACTATGTCAGTGTAAGATTACAGACCCGAGCCCACGTACCTGATATTTAAGTAGGTTAACATCTGGAGATTTTTGATGGTCTCTGGAATGCACTTGATGCAATTGTGATATAAATTTAAGGTTTCAAGCGGTGCAAACAGGCAGACATCGAGCGGGATCTCTGCAAAGCGGTTTTTGGATAAGTCTAAAAACAAGAAATGGTTTGTCTTATTATGAGACATGCATACGAATAATAAAAACATCTTTATTCATTTAATTCACTTTATGACGAAAAAAACGTATTAGCTACAATAAATAATGGAAAGGAGAGAGAGGGAAGTTCAGATGTTCGGTAAAAGCTAAAATAAAACACTTTAATTCTAGGAAATCCAACATCCCTGTCGCAGAATCAACAGGAAAACCCCCATAATCAGAGATCACATTTATATAATCTGTCTTGGTAGATGCGGATCTTTCCACTGCCGATGTGCTAATCAGTTCTGATTTATCTTTCGATCACCCACAGGACACATCTACCATGAAGGTTTATTTTGGGGACTGTCATTACACGCCGGCATAATCCACTATGACGGATATGTCAGCGCCATTATCTACTAAAGCCCGTCATGCAACAAGATGATGAGACTACACGCGTGTATGCGTGAAACCCACGACTACAGGAAAATATCAATATTGCTTCACGCGGGTAAACCTGTGAGCTTGTAGTGACGGCTCGTGATGCTGGCGTTTAGTAGAAGACGAGTAGAGGCAAATGAGGCAAGAATGATAAATGTAAGGATGAGTACGAGGAAAGGGAATACAAGCCAAGGCTTCTAGCCAAAAGGGAGAACCGGCCAAATATAAAAAATATACGCAGTTTCACTTCAGGTGACAAATTTCAAGCCCGGGGCCTTCATTTCCTTCCTTCAGAGACAAGATTACGAGTTATCGGTCGCCAATCCTGGATTTTATTCTGATGACCAGATGTGGACTTGGGAAGGATGTATTTTTTCCTTAGATTAGCCAACGCCATTTAAGTGAAATTACCATAATTCTGCCAAATATTAATATGCTAATTATTTTATATTAATTGTATCACAAGCAGAATTGAGCATTCAGACATCCCCTATATAAAGCCCGAGCATGAGCCCCACACAGCCTCCCTAAATACAGCATGAGCCCCCACACAGCCTCCCTACATACAGCATGATCCCCCACACAGCCTCCCTACATACAGCATGAGCCCCACACAGCCTCCCTACATACAGCATGAGCCCCACACAGCCTCCCTACATACAGCATGATCCCCCACACAGCCTCCCTACATACAGCATGAGCCCCACACAGCCTCCCTACATACAGCATGAGCCCCCACACAGCCTCCCTACATACAGCATGAGCCCCACACAGCCTCCCTACATACAGCATGAGCCCCACACAGCCTCCCTAAATACAGCATGAGCCCCACACAGCCTCCCTACATACAGCATGATCCCCCACACAGCCTCCCTACATACAGCATGAGCCCCACACAGCCTCCCTACATACAGCATGAGCCCCACACAGCCTCCCTACATACAGCATGAGCCCCACACAGCCTCCCTACATACAGCATGAGCCCCACACAGCCTCCCTACATACAGCATGAGCCCCACACAGCCTCCCTACATACAGCATGAGCCCCACACAGCCTCCCTACATACAGCATGAGCCCCACACAGCCTCCCTACATACAGCATGATCCCCCACACAGCCTCCCTACATACAGCATGAGCCCCACACAGCCTCCCTACATACAGCATGAGCCCCACACAGCCTCCCTACATACAGCATGAGCCCCACACAGCCTCCCTAAATACAGCATGAGCCCCACACAGCCTCCCTACATACAGCATGAGCCCCACACAGCCTCCCTACATACAGCATGAGCCCCACACAGCCTCCCTACATACAGCATGAGCCCCACACAGCCTCCCTACATACAGCATGAGCCCCACACAGCCTCCCTACATACAGCATGAGCCCCACACAGCCTCCCTACATACAGCATGAGCCCCACACAGCCTCCCTACATACAGCATGAGCCCCACACAGCCTCCCTACATACAGCATGAGCCCCACACAGCCTCCCTACATACAGCATGAGCCCCACACAGCCTCCCTACATACAGCATGATCCCCCACACAGCCTCCCTACATACAGCATGAGCCCCACACAGCCTCCCTACATACAGCATGAGCCCCACACAGCCTCCCTACATACAGCATGAGCCCCACACAGCCTCCCTACATACAGCATGATCCCCCACACAGCCTCCCTACATACAGCATGCGCCCCCCACAGCCTCCCTACATACAGCATGCGCCCCCACACAGCCTCCCTACATACAGCATGCGCCCCCACACAGCCTCCCTACATACAGCATGAGCCCCCACACAGCCTCCATACATACAGCATGAGCCCCCACACAGCCTCCATACATACAGCATGAGCCCCACACAGCCTCCCTACATACAGCATGAGCCCCACACAGCCTCCATACATACAGCATGAGCCCCCACACAGCCTCCCTACATACAGCATGAGCCCCCACACAGCCTCCCTACATACAGCATGATCCCCCACACAGCCTCCCTACATACAGCATGCGCCCCCCACAGCCTCCCTACATACAGCATGCGCCCCCACACAGCCTCCCTACATACAGCATGCGCCCCCACACAGCCTCCCTACATACAGCATGAGCCCCACACAGCCTCCCTACATACAGCATGAGCCCCCACACAGCCTCCCTACATACAGCATGAGCCCCACACAGCCTCCCTACATATAGCATGAGCCCCACACAGCCTCCCTACATACAGCATGAGCCCCACACAGCCTCCCTACATACAGCATGAGCCCCACACAGCCTCCATACATACAGCATGATCCCCCACACAGCCTCCATACATACAGCATGATCCCCCACACAGCCTCCCTACATATAGCATGAGCCCCACACAGCCTCCCTACATACAGCATGAGCCCCCACACAGCCTCCCTACATACAGCATGAGCCCCACACAGCCTCCATACATACAGCATGATCCCCCACACAGCCTCCATACATACAGCATGATCCCCCACACAGCCTCCCTACATACAGCATGAGCCCCACACAGCCTCCATACATACAGCATGATCCCCACACAGCCTCTCTATATACAGCATGAGCCCCACACAGCCTCCCTACATACAGCATGAGCCCCACACAGCCTCCATACATACAGCATGCGCCCCCCACACAGCCTCCCTACATACAGCATGAGCCCCACACAGCCTCCCTACATACAGCATGAGCCCCACACAGCCTCCCTACATATAGCATGAGCCCCACACAGCCTCCCTACATACAGCATGAGCCCCACACAGCCTCCCTACATACAGCATGAGCCCCACACAGCCTCCATACATACAGCATGATCCCCCACACAGCCTCCATACATACAGCATGAGCCCCCACACAGCCTCCATACATACAGCATGATCCCCCACACAGCCTCCCTACATACAGCATGAGCCCCACACAGCCTCCATACATACAGCATGATCCCCACACAGCCTCTCTATATACAGCATGAGCCCCACACAGCCTCCCTACATACAGCATGAGCCCCACACAGCCTCCATACATACAGCATGCGCCCCCCACACAGCCTCCCTACATACAGCATGAGCCCCACACAGCCTCCCTACATACAGCATGAGCCCCACACAGCCTCCCTACATATAGCATGAGCCCCACACAGCCTCCCTACATACAGCATGAGCCCCACACAGCCTCCCTACATACAGCATGATCCCCACACAGCCTCCCTACATACAGCTTGATCCCCACACAGCCTCCCTACATACAGCATGAGCCCCACACAGCCTCCCTACATACAGCATGATCCCCCACACAGCCTCCCTACATACAGCATGAGCCCCACACAGCCTCCCTACATACAGCATGAGCCCCCACACAGCCTCCCTACATAATAATAATTTTATTTATATAGCGCCAACATATTCCGCAGCGCTTTACAAATTATAGAGGGGACTTGTACAGACAATAGACATTACAGGATAACAGAAATCACAGTTCAAAATAGATACCAAGAGGAATGAGGGCCCTGCTCGCAAGCTTACAAACTATGAGGAAAAGGGGAGACACGAGAGGTGGATGGTAACAATTGCTTTAGCTATTCGGACTAGCCATAGTGTAAGGATCGGGTGTTCATGTAAAGCTGCATGAACCAGTTAACTGCCTAAGTATGTAGCAGTATAGACACAGAGGGCTATTAACTGCATAAAGTGTATGATAACATGTTGCGAGGAACCGGATTATGTTTTTGTTTTTTTGTTTTTGTTTTTTTGAAAGGGCCACACAGGGATAGTTAGGTTAATGCGTTGAGGTGGTAGGCCAATCTGAACAAATGAGTTTTTAGGGTACGCTTAAAACTGTGGGGATTAATCGGATTAACCTAGGTAGTGCATTCCAAAGAATTGGCGCAGCACGTGTAAAGTCTTGGAGACGGGAGTGGGAGGTTCTGATTATTGAGGATGCTAACCTGAAGTCATTAGAAGAACGGAGAGCACAGGTAGGGTGTAAGGCTGAGACCAGGGAGGAGATGTAGGGTGGTGCTGAACCATGGAGTGCTTTGTGGATGAGGGTAGTAGTTTTGTACTGGATTCTTAAGTGGATGGGTAGCCAGTGTAATGACTGGCACAAGGTAGAGGCATCGGTGTAACGGTTGGTGAGGAATATGATCCTGGCTGCAGCATTCAGGACAGATTGGAGCGGGGAGAGTTTGGTAAGAGGGAGGCCAATTAGTAGAGAGTTACAATAGTCCAGAGGAGAATGAATAAGTGAAACAGTAAAAGTTTTTGCAGAGTCGAAAGTAAGAAAAGGGTGAATTGTGGAAATTTTTTTAATATGCAGATAAGAAGAGCGAGCCATTGATCGGATGTGGGGGTGAATGAAAGCTTGGAATCAAGTATGACCCCAAGGCAGCGGGCATGTTGCTTTGGAGTAATGGTGGAACCGCACACGGTGATGGCAATGTGAGGCAAAGGTAGGTTAGTAGAGGGAGAGAACACGAGGAGTTCAGTTTTTGACAGGTTCAGTTTCAGATAGAGGGAGGACATGATGTTAGAGACAGCGGTAAGACAATCACTGGTGTTTTCTAAAAAGGTCGGCGTGATACATACAGCATGATCCCCCACACAGCCTCCCTACATACAGCATGATCCCCCACACAGCCTCCCTACATATAGCATGATCCCCCACACAGCCTCCCTACATATAGCATGATCCCCCACACAGCCTCCCTACATATAGCATGATCCCCCACACAGCCTCCCTACATATAGCATGATCCCCCACAGCCTCCCTACATATAGCATGAGCCCCCACACAGCCTCCCTACATATAGCATGAGCCCCCACACAGCCTCCCTACATACA
Source organism: Ranitomeya imitator (assembly GCF_032444005.1). Taxonomy (NCBI): domain Eukaryota; kingdom Metazoa; phylum Chordata; class Amphibia; order Anura; family Dendrobatidae; genus Ranitomeya; species Ranitomeya imitator. The sequence goes on from NC_091283.1 coordinate 67,529,711, forward strand.
GCATGAGCCCCATACAGCCTCTCTATATACAGCATGAGCCCCACACAGCCTCCCTACATACAGCATGAGCCCCACACAGCCTCCATACATACAGCATGCGCCCCCACACAGCATGAGCCCCCACAGAGCCTCACTACATACAGCATGAGCCCACACACAGCCTTCCCATATACATAGTAACATAGTAACATAGTTAGTAAGGCCGAAAAAAGACATTTGTCTATCCAGTTCAGCCTATATTCCATCATAATAAATACCCAGATCTACGTCCTTCTACAGAACCTAATAATTGTATGATACAATATTGTTCTGCTCCAGGAAGACATCCAGGCCTCTCTTGAACCCCTCGACTGAGTTCGTTATCACCACCTCCTCAGGCAAGCAATTCCAGATTCTCACCGCCCTAACAGTAAAGAATCCTCTTCTATGTTGGTGGAAAAACCTTCTCTCCTCCAGACGCAGAGAATGCCCCCTTGTGCCCGTCACCTTCCTTGGTATAAACAGATCCTCAGCGAGATATTTGTATTGTCCCCTTATATACTTATACATGGTTATTAGATCGCCCTCAGTCGTCTTTTTTCTAGACTAAATAATCCTAATTTCGCTAATCTATCTGGGTATTGTAGTTCTCCCATCCCCTTTATTAATTTTGTTGCCCTCCTTTGTACTCTCTCTAGTTCCATTATATCCTTCCTGAGCACCGGTGCCCAAAACTGGACACAGTACTCCATGTGCGGTCTAACTAAGGATTTGTACAGTACATTATACAGTATGAGCCCCACACAGCCTCCCTACATACAGCATGAGCCCCACACAGCCTCCCTACATACAGCATGAGCCCCCACACAGCCTCCCTACATACAGCATGAGCCCCACACAGCCTCCCTACATACAGCATGATCCCCCACACAGCCTCCCTACATACAGCATGAGCCCCACACAGCCTCCCTACATACAGCATGCGCCCCCACACAGCCTCCCTACATACAGCATGATCCCCCACACAGCCTCCCTACATACAGCATGAGCCCCACACAGCCTCCCTACATACAGCATGCGCCCCCACACAGCCTCCCTACATACAGCATGAGCCCCCACACAGCCTCCCTACATACAGCATGATCCCCCACACAGCCTCCCTACATACAGCATGATCCCCACACAGCCTCCCTACATACAGCATGATCCCCACACAGCCTCCCTACATACAGCATGATCCCCACACAGCCTCCCTACATATAGCATGATCCCCCACACAGCCTCCCTACATACAGCATGAGCCCCACACAGCCTCCCTACATACAGCATGAGCCCCACACAGCCTCCCTACATACAGCATGAGCCCCACACAGCCTCCCTACATACAGCATGAGCCCCACACAGCCTCCCTACATACAGTATGAGCCCCACACAGCCTCCCTACATACAGCATGAGCCCCACACAGCCTCCCTACATACAGCATGATCCCCACACAGCCTCCCTACATAAAGCATGATCCCCACACAGCCTCCCTACATACAGCATGATCCCCACACAGCCTCCCTACATACAGCATGATCCCCACACAGCCTCCCTACATATAGCATGATCCCCCACACAGCCTCCCTACATACAGCATGATCCCCACACAGCCTCCCTACATACAGCATGATCCCCACACAGCCTCCCTACATATAGCATGATCCCCCACACAGCCTCCCTACATACAGCATGAGCCCCACACAGCCTCCCTACATACAGCATGAGTCCCACACAGCCTCCCTACATATAGTATGAGCCCCACACAGTCTCCCTACATACAGCATGAGCCCCACACAGCCTTCCCATACACAGTATGAGCCCCACACAGCCTCCCTACATACAGTATGAGCCCCACACAGCCTCCCTACATACAGCATGAGCCCCACACAGCCTCCCTACATACAGCATGAGCCCCACACAGCCTCCCTACATACAGCATGAGCCCCACACAGCCTCCCTACATACAGCATGAGCCCCACACAGCCTTCCCATATACAGTATGAGCCCCCACACAGCCTCCCTACATACAGCATGAGCCCCACACAGCCTCCCTACATACAGCATGAGCCCCACACAGCCTTCCCATATACAGTATGAGCCCCACACAGCCTCCCTACATACAGTATGAGCCCCACACAGCCTTCCCATATACAGTATGAGCCCCCACACAGCCTCCCTACATACAGCATGAGCCCCACACAGCCTCCCTACATACAGCATGAGCCCCACACAGCCTTCCCATATACAGTATGAGCCCCACACAGCCTCCCTACATACAGCATGAGCCCCACACAGCTTTCCCATACACAGTATGAGCCCCACACAGCCTCCCTACATACAGTATGAGCCCCACACAGCCTCCCTACATACAGCATGAGCCCCACACAGCCTCCCTACATACAGTATGAGCCCCAACAAAACCCTCCCTTATATAAAGGAGAAGTGTAAATGTTGCAGAGGTCCCAGGACCTATGTTATCATCACGAGTGTCCCGGAGGTCAGATAGGTACATTTTGTTCGAAGCATAAAGCTTTAGGGTAAAAGGAGCTAGGATTGGTTGTCAAAAGATCAACACTTCTGACATTCAGAGACAGATGTGGAGTCGGAGTCATGGAGCCAGAGTCAGAGTTGGACATTTTGGAGGAGGCGGAATAAAATGGGACGGACTCCAAAAATATATAACAATGCAGGATGTGCTGTAAATTTTTTCATAATAATTTGGGAAAGTTATGAAATGTCCTATAAATGTCTGTCCTGTTCCTGATCTAAGGATCTTGGTTTTTAGTTCAGATGAATCTGTGCTGCACCTTATGTACATGCTCAGTAGTGAGGCAGTGCTGTGGAGTCATGGAGTCAGGGGTTTACCAACTGCACAGCCATATCCACAGGAAAGGTAATATGTTCTGATTGCTGGGGGTCCCACCAATAACAAGAATAGGGATTCCATGCCCCCCAATGTTGCGATTGTGCATTGCTGCTCCATTTACAGTTTATGGGACTGAGGAGGATAATAATGTTGATCTTAGGACAGCCTATGACAGTCTATGATCTTTGAAGGTATAGACCTTCAACGCAGGATTTGACTTTACTGCCTTGGATTTGATTAACATGAAAGGTTCCTCTATGGCAGACCTGGGCAAAGTGCAGCCCGAGTGCCACGTCCAGCCCTCTGGCTGTTCCTGTCTAGCTCATGGACGGAGACATCCGAGGGGCTGAAAACGGTGGCCCTGACCCATGGGCAGCACCATGCACTCCCCAGCCTGTCCGCTGCCCACTGTCATTGATACTGCATCCTTGGGATTCAGACAGCGGTGAATGCATTGGTGGAAGAGGGGCTGCCAAGCGGCTGTCAGCTGTACACTGCGGAAATTCATTGTATCGGAAAAAGCAGAGTCAAAACAGGAGTGATATGAGTATGGTTTTTTTTTTTTTTTAGGTGTATGGGATGTTTGGCTGATCGTGGGGATGCTATGTGGGGTCTCTTATGATAAATAGAAGGGGCTGTGTGTATGCTCATACAATAGAAGGGGCTGTGTGTATGATCATACGATAAATAGAAGGAGATGTGTGTATGATCATACGATAAATAGAAGGGGCTGTGTGTATGATCATACGATAAATAGAAGGGGCTGTGTGTATGATCATACGATAAATAGAAGGGGCTGTGTGTATGATCATACGATAAATAGAAGGAGATGTGTGTATGATCATACGATAAATAGAAGGGGCTGTGTGTATGATCATACGATAAATAGAAGGGGTTGTGTGTATGATCATACGATAAATAGAAGGGGTTGTGTGTATGATCATACGATAAATAGAAGGAGATGTGTGTATGATCATACGATAAATAGAAGGAGATGTGTGTATGATCATACGATAAATAGAAGGGGCTGTGTGTATGATCATACGATAAATAGAAGGGGTTGTGTGTATGATCATACGATAAATAGAAGGAGATGTGTGTATGATCATACGATAAATAGAAGGAGATGTGTGTATGATCATTCGATAAATAGAAGGGGTTGTGTGTATGATCATACGATAAATAGAAGGAGATGTGTGTATGATCATACGATAAATAGAAGGGGCTGTGTGTATGATCATACGATAAATAGAAGGAGATGTGTGTATGATCATACGATAAATAGAAGGGGCTGTGTGTATGATCATACGATAAATAGAAGGGGCTGTGTGTATGATCATACGATAAATAGAAGGGGCTGTGTGTATGATCATACGATAAATAGAAGGGGTTGTGTGTATGATCATACGATAAATAGAAGATGTGTGTATGATCATACGATAAATAGAAGGAGATGTGTTTATGATCATACGATAAATAGAAGGGGCTGTGTGTATGATCATACGATAAATAGAAGGAGATGTGTGTATGATCATACGATAAATAGAAGGGGCTGTGTGTATGATCATACGATAAATAGAAGGGGCTGTGTGTATGATCATACGATAAATAGAAGGGGCTGTGTGTATGATCATACGGTAAATAGAAGGGGCTGTGTGTATGATCATACGATAAATAGAAGGGGCTGTGTGTATGATCATACGGTAAAGGAGAAGGGGCTGTGTGTATGATCATACGATAAATAGAAGGGGCTGTGTGTATGATCATACGATAAATAGAAGGAGATGTGTGTATGATCATACGATAAATAGAAGGGGCTGTGTGTATGATCATACGATAAATAGAAGGGGCTGTGTGTATGATCATACGATAAATAGAAGGGGCTGTGTGTATGATCATACGATAAATAGAAGGGGCTGTGTGTATGATCATACGATAAATAGAAGGAGATGTGTGTATGATCATACGATAAATAGAAGGGGTTGTGTGTATGATCATACGATAAATAGAAGGAGATGTGTGTATGATCATACGATAAATAGAAGGGACTGTGTGTATGATCATACGATAAATAGAAGGGGCTGTGCGTATGATCATACGGTAAAGGAGAAGGGGCTGTGTGTATGATCATACGATAAATAGAAGGGGCTGTGTATGATCATACGATAAATAGAAGGGGCTGTGTGTATGATCATACGATAAATAGAAGGGGCTGTGTGTATGATCATACGATAAATAGAAGGAGATGTGTGTATGATCATACGATAAATAGAAGGGGTTGTGTGTATGATCATACGATAAATAGAAGGAGATGTGTGTATGATCATACGATAAATAGAAGGAGATGTGTGTATGATCATACGATAAATAGAAGGGGTTGTGTGTATGATCATACGATAAATAGAAGGGGTTGTGTGTATGATCATACGATAAATAGAAGGAGATGTGTGTATGATCATACGATAAATAGAAGGGGTTGTGTGTATGATCATACGATAAATAGAAGGGGCTGTGTGTATGATCATACGATAAATAGAAGGGGCTGTGTGTATGATCATACGATAAATAGAAGGGGCTGTGTGTATGATCATACGGTAAAGGAGAAGGGGCTGTGTGTATGCTCATTCGATAAATAGAAGGGGCTGTGTGTATGATCATACGATAAATAGAAGGGGCTGTGTGCGGGCTCAAACAGTATATAGAAGGATGTCAGCATTCTGCTCAATATTAAGTGATACAGTATTAATATAAAATACTTATAATCTATGTTAATATTAATAATTAACAGACTTTCAGCCTATTGGTTTGGCAATCCACAACAGTCACAGTTTTGCATGTGGCCCCTCGTGAAAATTAATTGCCCACTAGTATGATCTTCAGGCAGGATGTAATGTGCCATCTAAAATTCAGAAATATGCATTCACATCTGCTCTCCCCCCCCCCCCCATCCCCATAAAAAAGAAATAAAAAAGAAAAAAAAGGGAGGGGAATACGTGAGAAGGGGTTACATACAGGATACAAAAACGCGGTGTACAAACTAACAATGGACAGTGATACATAAAGGAGAGGACCCCGCGCTGGCAGCTTACAGTCTGCAGGGTTTGAACAAAGATAACGAATCATGGGGGACGGCCGGGTCTCTAACAATTCATTACAATATTCCTCCACTGTGTATAAACTTGTGAATGCCCTGAAGGTGCAGAAATAACCAATTACTGCAGAGAACAGGCAGCTACATAGACAATTTAATTATATCTGGATGTATAAAAGCCAAGGAACCATGATGGAAGATCCCCATCATCTGATAACCCTAGAGAATCATTCATACAGCATTTCAGGTTGGATTCCAAGTGCCAGCGGTTGACCCAGGTGGTGAACCAAGCTCCATCTTAGCACAAGGAAGGAAGTCGTTCGTTCATGAACATGGAATATGTACATAGACATCTATTGTTACATAATGGAAGAAGTTGGGCAAAGACTCATATGAGATGCCATGTACAAAAATCTAATGAATATTCATAACATGTAAATGGAACCTGTCAGCAGGACTGTGCTCAGTAACCTACACAGTGTCAGATCAGCGTCGTTATACTGATTACAAAGATACCTGGTGATGAAATCTGTCTTGTGGTTGTTGTTTAATCTTTACTTTCAGTTTTTATTTAATGATATGCCCGTGCTCCGGGGAAGCCTGTGGGGGTCTTCTTGTGGTGCTCTCATTATTCATAATGCAGGTTGCTGTGCACAATCCTGCCGACAGGTTCCTTTTATGAACATGCACAACACTTGTGTGCTTTTTGTTTTTTTCTTTAATGAGGTTTTCCCATTTTAAAATCAGCAGATTTTTGGAATAATTCCCATGATGTGTTTAAAAAAAAAAAAAAAAAGTTCCTGTGCTGTAGAGAGATGGACGAGAGACTGAGTAACTGTGAGCAAACACCGCCATCTGCTGGACGAAAGTGAAAGTAAAAAGAAAGAATTGTGTGCTAGCAGGAACCAAGAAGGAAGTACATGGCCCCCAGGGGAAGAGTTTCAAGGACAACACCAGGTCAGGTGACACCTGAGTCGCAGTGACTAAATATAAAAGGCATGGCCAGGCTGAGAAGAGGCAGTTGGCGCAAACGGACGTGACGGTTGGTCCTGGTGCAGCTCCAGCAGCCGTTAACGGTTTGGCCACAGACGTGTGGACCAGCCAGGCCCAGACTCAATGATAGTCAAACGCCAAGGACCCGAATGACGCCAATTCAACAGCCAAGGAGACACTCGTCGTCGGTCAAGTACCGAGGAAGCCCAGAGGATATCCGGCCAGAGACCCGAGCCTGGGCCGGACAAGGAGGAAAAGCGTGGGACGGACCGTTACTTTCAGCAGAGTATGATACATTGTTATGGGCAATGGAGAGACTGCAGATGAAACAGGGTCCGGCTGACGCCTAGGCTATGTGCACACGTTGCGGACTTGGCCCTGTGGATTCACAGCAGTTTTCCATGCGGTTAAACGCAGGGAGTTTTATCTGCGGATTCTGCGGAAAAATCCGCAATGGAATCCGCAACGTGTGCACATGCCCTAAAACGGGCGGGAAAGAGTTACTAGACTTTGTCAGGGCCAGGAATGTTGCAAGACTGTTTCCGCTAACCTCTTCCCGGTTAGACCAAGGTTGGATTGTAGACCTCAAACTGATCTTGAGGACATACCGTATATCTTGTAATGTACTAACCAATATATCTCTATGCCCGTAATTGCTTGTAAATGATACTGTGAATATTGTTCTTGTGCGATTTATCTGTGATAATAATCTTTCCCGTATTTAACCCTGTTAAGTAAATAAAGTAGAAGTAAATTGTTTATCCTGCCTGTCGACTCCGCTGTTGCATTGTAATGACCTGCTTACAGTGCTGCGATAATCTTATACACGCGCCCCTGCTGTGTACTGTGTAGTGGCCGTGTCTGACGGCACAGGGACATGGTCCCATCACACCACAGCTCCTGGGCAGGGGAGGAAGCAAAAGAGTATACTGACATTACAGCACGGGATCACAAATCATTTTTTCTTTGGAGGTAAAACATTAAAAACAGGCAATGACATGCTTTCTCTCACAAAGAATCTGCTGTGATCCTGAGCTGTCCTGTCTGTACACTCTTTCTTCCCCTGCCCAGATGTGATATGATCAGACACAGACATTACACAGTACACAGCAGGGGCACATTTATAAGATTATCTCAGCACAGGAACATTTTATTTAAATCACATCCAATTGTGGAGATTATTATTCTTCCAATATCCATTGATTAAAATCAACTCTAAAATTAACTTTGCTCCCGGAAAAAATCCTTTAAAAAGGCATATATAGGGTTTTATTAACCCCTTCCCGACCCATGACGCCACGTAGGCGTCATGAAAGTCAGTGCCAATCCGACCCATGACGCCTATGTGGCGTCATGGAAAGATCGCGTCCCTGCAGATCGGGTGAAAGGGTTAACTCCCATTTCACCCGATCTGCAGGGACAGGGGGAGTGGTAGTTTAGCCCAGGGGGGGTGGCTTCACCCCCTCGTGGCTACGATCGCTCTGATTGGCTGTTGAAAGTGAAACTGCCAATCAGAGCGATTTGTAATATTTCACCTATTATAACTGGTGAAATATTACAATCCAGCCATGGCCGATGCTGCAATATCATCGGCCATGGCTGGAAACATTAATGTGCCCCCACCCCACCGATCTGTCCGGTACACTGCTCCGGCTCCCCTCCGTCCTGTGCTCCGCTCCCCCCGTGCTTCAATCACCCCCCCGTGCTCCAATCACCCCCCCTGCACTCCGATCCACCCCCCTCCGTGCTCCGTTCCACCCCCCCGTGCTCCGTTCCACCCCCCCGTGCTCCGTTCCACCCCTCCCGCGCTCCGATTCACCCCCCCATGCTCCGATCCCCCCCCCCCCTGTGCTCCCCCCTCACCCCATCATACTTACCGATCCTGCTGGGGTCCGTCCGTCTTCTCCCCGGGCGCCGCCATCTACCAAAATGGCGGGCGCATGCGCAGTGCGCCCGCCGAATCTGCCGCCCGGCAGATTCGTTCCAAAGTGCATTTTGATCACTGAGATATAATCTATCTCAGTGATCAAAATAAAAAAAAATAATAAATTACCCCCCCCTCCACCGGTATGTGCACACGTATTCTGATCCTCTGCGGATTTTTCCGCTGCGGATTTGATAAATCCGCAGTGCTAAACCGCTGCGGATTTACCATGTTTTTTCTGCGCATTTCACTGCGGTTTTACAACTGCGATTTTCTATTTGAGCAGTTGTAAAACCGCTGCGGAATACGCACAAAGAAGTGACATGCTGCGGAATGTAAACCGCTGCGTTTCCGTGCAGTTTTTCTGCAGCATGTGTACAGCGATTTTTGTTTCCCATATGTTTACATTGAACAGTAAACTCATGGGAAACTGCTGCGGATCCGCAGCGTTTTCCGCAGCGTGTGCACATACCTTTAGAATTAGGCCATGTGCACACGGTGCGGATTTGGCTGCGGATCCGCAGTGGATTGGCCGCTGCGGATTCGCAGCAGTGTTCCATCAGGTGTACAGTACCATGTAAACATATGGAAACCAAATCCGCTGTGCCCATGGTGCGGAAAATACCGCGCGGAAACGCTGCGTTGTATTTTCCGCAGCATGTCAATTCTTTGTGCGGATTCCGCAGCGCTTTACACCTGTTCCTCAATAGGAATCCGCAGGTGAAATCCGCACAAAAAACACTGGAAATCCGCGGAAAAGGGGTGTGTTGCGGTTAGGGTTGTGATTAGGGTTATGGCTACAGTTGGGATTAGAGTTAGGGGTGTGTTGGGGTTAGTGTTGGAGGTAGAATTGAGGGGTTACCACTGTTTAGGCACATCAGGGGTCTCCAAACGCAACATGGCGCCACCATTGATTCCAGCCAATCTCGTATTCAAAAAGTCAAATGGTGCTCCCTCAATTCCGAGCCCTGACGTGTGCCCAAACAGTGGTTTACCCCCACATATGGGGTACCAGCATACTCAGGATAAACTGCGCAACAATTACTGGGGTCCAATTTCTCCTGTTACCCTTGTGAAAATAAAAAAATGCTTGCTAAAACATCATTTTTTAGGAAAGAAAAATGATTTATTATTTTCACGGCTCTGCGTTGTAAACGTCTGTGAAGCACTTTGGGGTTCAAAGTGCTCACCACATATCTAGATAAGTTCCTTGGGGGGTCTAGTTTCTAAAATGGGGTCACTTGTGGGGGGTTTCTACTGTTTAGGCACACCAGGGGCTCTGCAAACGTAACGTGACGCCCGCAGACCATTCCATCAAAGTCTGCATTTCAAAAGTCACTACTTCCCTTCTGAGCCCCGACGTGTGCCCAAACAGTGGTTTACCTCCACACATGGGGTATCAGCGTACTCAGGAGAAACTGAACAACAACTTTTGGGGTCCAATTTCTCCTGTAACCCTTGGGAAAATAAAAAATTCTGGGCTAAATAATTATTTTTGAGGAAAGAAAACTTATTTATTATTTTCACGGCTCTGCATTATAAACTTCTGTGAAGCACTTGGGGGTTCAAAGTGCTCACCACACATCTAGATAAGTTCCTTTCGGGGTCTAGTTTCCAAAATGGGGTCACTTGTGGGGGGTTTCTTCTGTTAAGCCACATCAGGGGCTCTGCAAACGCAAGGTGACGCCCACAGAGCATTCCATCAAAGTTTGCATTTCAAAACGTCACTACTTCACTTCCGAGCCTCGGCATGTGCCCAAACAGTGGTTTACCCCCACACATGGGGTATCAGCGTACTCAAGAGAAACTGGACAACAACTTTTGGGGTCAAATTTCTCCTGATACCCTTGGGAAAATAAAAAATTGCAGGCTAAAAGATCATTTTTGAGAAAATAATTTTTTATTTTTATTTTCATGGCTCTGCATTATAAACTTCTGTGAAGCACCTGGGGGTTTAAAGTGCTCAATATGCATCTAGATAAGTTCCTTGGGGGGTCTAGTTTCCAAAATGGGGTCACTTGTGGGGGAGCTCCAATGTTTAGGCACACAGGGGCTCTCCAAACGCGACATGGTGTCCGCTAACAATTGGAGCTAATTTTCCATTCAAAAAGTCAAATGGCGCGCCTTACCTTCCGAGCCCTGCCGAGTGCCCAAACAGTGGTTTACCCCCACATATGAGGTATCGGCGTACTCGGGAGAAATTGCCCAACAAATTTTATGATCCATTTTATCCTATTGCCCATGTGATAATGAAAAAATTGAGGCGAAAAGAATTTTTTTGTGAAAAAAATACCGGATTACGTACCGGTAATGCTCTTTTATAGAGCCCACGACAGCACCCACTAGAGAGAGGGGCTCCGCCCCTAGGAACAGGAAACCTACAGAGATAAAAGGGGCGGCCCCCCCTCGCTCCTCAGTTGTTTTACAGAGAATAGGAGGAACCGCCGCCAAGTTTTAGTTAACAGGTTCAGGTATATACATATATATATACATATTTACAACCTCATATTATATCTTTCTAATATTTACACCTCACCAAACAAGCACCATGTGCAACTATATACAGAAAAGGGAGGGATGTGAACGGGTGCTGTCGTGGGCTCTATGAAAGAGCATTACCGGTACGTAATCCGGTATTTTCTATTCGCCACGACAGCACCCACTAGAGAGAATTGCAGAGACTATAGACTGGGTGGGTTTACCGAGTCAAGGACCGATACACCAAAAGTTAGATCAGAAGTAGAGGATAGATCTAATCTATAATGTTTATAGAAGGTATTTGGTGAAGACCAAGTTGCAGCCTTACATAAGGTCTATTGGCACATTCGCCCTTTCTGCCCAGGAAATCGACAAGGCTCTTGTAGAGTGCGCTCCCACTTGCATTGGAGGATCTTTCCCTCCAGCTTTATACGCCAAGATTATGGCCTCTCTGATCCAGCGAGATAATGTGTTCTTTGTGACTCCGGCACCCTTGGTTTTACCCTGGAAAGACACAAAGAGCCCTACTCTTCCTCCAGTCCCTAGTTCTCTCTAAATAGGCTAGGACAGTCCTTTTTACATCTAGGGTGTGAAGTCTTTCTTCTTCTGGAGTTGAGTGGTTCTCATAAAAGGTGGGTAACAAGATCTCCTGGGATCTATGAAAGGTAGAAGCCACCTTAGGGAGATAACAAGGATCTGTTTTTAAAAGTATCCTATCTGATGTTACCGTTAAAAAGGGAGGATCTATAGATAATGCATGGAGATCGCTCACTCTTCTGGCAGAGACTAACGCCACTAACAAAACCGTCTTCAAAGAAATATTCTTTAGTGAGGCTGTATGGAGAGGCTCAAAAGGTGGTTGTGTTAATGCATTTAAAACTATCGAAAGATCCCACTGAGGAACCCGAGGAATGTTAATTGGTTTTGATCTTTCACAAGCGGATATAAACCGGGATATCCATTTATTTCCTGCAATGTTATGATTAAAAAGAGCTCCTAATGCTGAAACCTGCACCTTCAGAGTGCTCACGGAGAGCCCCAATTCCAGCCCTTTTTGTAGAAATTCTAACATTGCAAATATAGGAATCTCAGAGGAAAATTGTGTAGTATGAAATTGAAGGAATTTCCTCCAAATTCTAACATAAATCCTGGTAGTTGAAGGTTTTCTGCTCTTCATAAGAGTATCGATTAATCCATTAGAAAAACCCCTGAGATTTAGTAACCGCCTCTCAAACTCCAGGCAGTTAAGTTCATGCCCTTTGCCTGAGGATGGAGGAATGGACCTTGAGAGAGTAGGTCCTTGGACTGAGGCAGAATCCATGGATCTGACACTGACATCGCCCTCAGCCATGAGAACCATGGCCTCTTGGGCCAGAATGGGGCTATCAACAGAACTTTTGCGCCCTCCTCCCTTATTTTTCTTATTACTATAGGTAATAGATTCCATGGAGGGAAAGCATAGGCCAGATCGAATGTCCATGGCGTCTGGAGGGCATCGAGTATGTCTGGCTTGTCCTCCCTGTTTAGAGAGGCAAACATCTTGACTTGACGGTTGGCTCTTGTGGCAAACAAGTCTATTTGAGGAACACCCCATCGAGCTGTTATTGCTTTGAAAATTTTCCTGCTCAGCATCCATTCCCCTTGATGAAGAGTATGACGGCTCAGGAAATCGGCACGAAAGTTGTCTGTGCCTCTGATGTGTACTGCCGATAGTGATAGTAGATGATCTTCGGCTAACTCCATGATGTCTGATGCCACCTCCCTGAGTTTGTCCGACCTTGTACCTCCCTGATGGTTCAGATAAGCCACCGCAGTGGTGTTGTCGGAGAATACTCTTGTATGAGAGCCGCTGAGCTGGGGAAGAAAGTGGAGAAGGGAGTAATTTACCGCCCTCAACTCCTTGACATTCGAGGAATTATTAAGATCTGAGCTGGACCAAAGATCCTGAACCCATTGATCCTGAAAATGAGCCCCCCAGCCTTCAGGACTAGCATCTGTGGTCACAACACTAGAAGGAGTGATTACCCATAGAACCCCCTTTGAAAGATTATTCTGATCCAACCACCACCTAAGGGAGGGTAATACTTCCGATGTTAGGAAAACTGTTCTATCCAGACATCCTCTATTCTTAATGTCCTCCAATACAAATTTTTGTAGCTGCCTAGTATGGAACTGTGCCCACTGTACCGCAGGAATGCACGATGTTAGAGAGCCTAGCAATGACATGACCTGTCTTAGTGACATACTACGTCTTTTTATTGCTGAGGACACCTTATCAACTATGGAGAATTTCTTATCCTCAGGCAGTTTACAAATCTGGTCGACCGAATCTAGAAGGAGCCCAAGGAATTTCTGACACGTTACAGGCTGAAGTCTAGATTTTTCCCAATTAACTAGCCAACCCAGGGATTGTAAGGATATCACTACTTCCCGTAATCTCTGCTCACACTGTAGGGGGCTCTTTCCTACAATCAACAGGTCATCTAGATATGGGATGACCAAAGTATCCTTTACCCGTAAAAAAGACATTACTTCTGATAGTAACTTAGTAAAAATCCTTGGGGCCATAGATAACCCGAAGGGCATTGCTCTATATTGTAGATGACGAATTTGCCCCTCTATACAAACTGCTACCCGAAGAAATTGTTGGTGTCAATTATGAATGGGAATATGGTAGTAAGCATCTTTAAGATCCAATACTACCATGTAACAATTTGGAAATAGATTTTTTATAGCTGAACGAATGGATTCCATTTTGAATGTTTTAGGTTTTATAAAGGAATTCAGCTTCCTCAAATTGATTATAGTTCTGAAAGAGCCATCCTGCTTACTAATCAGAAACAAGGGAGAGTAAAAGCCTCTCCCTATCTGGGAAGATGGAACCTCTACTAGGACATGTTTGCGTAGGAGGGATTTAACCTCGGTTTCAAGTGCCTCTTGCTGAGGCTTGGATCTTAAGGTGGTAAGAAGGAAAGAATCCGGAGGAATTTTAATAAAGTCTAGTGTGAGGCCTGAGGATGTTAATTTAATAGCCCATTGATTAGTTATTTCTTTCCATTGATGACTGAATTGTTTTAGTCTTCCACCCACCGGAGAAATATCACTGATGGAATTTATCGGTTGGCTTGAAGGGGCGTTTATTAAACAGATTTCCTTTTTGTTTGAAATCTTTATTATTCCACCTGTCTCTGAAGCCTCCCTTTCTTCCGAATGGTGGCTTCCTGAACGCCCTTCTGTAAGACGGAATAAAGGGATTAGGGAATCCTTTCTTCCTCTCGCCCCTTACAAATCCGGCGTTCAGAGTAATGGCACCGCATGGGGGAATCCAATATGGCGGTTCCCCCCGGAAATGATCTCCAACACCGTGCCCCGGAAATTCATCTCCATTTCCGGGACGCCGACGCTACTGCGCATGCGCCCGCGTCCTGTATGCCGGGAGACGCCGCTGCCTGCTGCATCCCACCATGTCACCTCTTACCTTGGAGGGACAGGAGGGCCTCGGATCGCGGAACCGTCTCACCGCTGCTCAGACGCACACCGGAGGACGTCCTCTATTACCGGCCGCACCAGGTACCCGCACTGTCGGCGTCTCCACAACGGTGTCCCAGCAGGGAGACCGTTGGATATCTTCAGGCTGCCTGTCAGCCGCACCAGATGAGGGGGGAGCCCGCAGGATCCTTCCCCCGACTGTCTACCTGCTCTGGAACCCCTGCCGCTCAGCAGAGTCGTACAGGCGGTAGTCCAGGCAGGTCTTCCTCTTGCTAAATCCATAGAGTCTTCTCTGTGGGTCTCCATCTAGGAACAGGAAACCAACTGAGGAGCGAGGGGGGGCCGCCCCTTTTATCTCTCTGTAGGTTTCCTGTTCCTAGGGGCGGATCCCCTCTCTCTAGTGGGTGCTGTCGTGGCGAATAGAAAAAAGTACTTTTTCATTTTTACGGATCAATTTGTGAAGCACCTGGGGGTTCAAAGTGCTCAATATGCATCTAGATAAGTTCCTTGGGGGGTCTAGTTTCCAAAATGGGGTCACTTGTGGGGGAGCTCCAATTTTTAGGCACACGGGGGCTCTCCAAGCGTGACATGGTGTCCTCTAAAGAGTGGAGCCAATTTTTGATTCAAAAAGTCAAATGGCGCTCCTTCCCTTCCAAGCCCTGCCGTGCGCCCAAACAGTGGTTTACCCCCACATATGAGGTATCAGCGTACTCCGGACAAATTGGACAACAACTTACGTGGTTCAGTTTCTCCTTTTACCATTGGGAAAATAAAAAAATTGTTGCTAAAAGATAATTTTTGTGACTAAAAAGTTAAATGTTCATTTTTTCCTTCCATGTTGCTTCTGCTGCTGTGAAGCACCTGAAGGGTTAATAAACTTCTTGAATGTGGTTTTGAGTACCTTGAGGGGTGCAGTTTTTAGAATGGTGTCACTTTTGGGTATTTTCAGCCATATAGACCCCTCAAACTGACTTCAAATGTGAGGTGGTCCCTAAAAAAATGGTTTTGTAAATTTCGTTGTAAAAATGAGAAATCGCTGGTCAAATTTTAACCCTTATAACTTCCTAGCAAAAAACAATTTTGTTTCCAAAATTGTGCTGATGTAAAGTAAACATGTGGGAAATGTTATTTATTAACTATTTTGTGTCACATAACTCTCTGGTTTAACAGAATAAAAATTCAAAATGTGAAAATTGCGAAATTTTCAAAGTTTTCGCCAAATTTCCGTTTTTATCACAAATAAACGCATAATTTATTGACCTAAATTTACCACTAACTTGAAGCCCAATATGTCACGAAAAAACAATCTCAGAACCGCTAGGATCCGTTGAAGCGTTCCTGAGTTATTACCTCATAAAGGGACACTGGTCAGAATTGCAAAAAACGGCAAGGTCTTTAAGGTCAAAATAGGCTGGGTCATGAAGGGGTTAAAATTGTAGAGGATATAAAAGATGAAACTCTAATGTGTAACTGTACGTAGATGGCTACAGGATGTAGAAGGGCTAAGTCAGATGACAATGATTATTCTCGTTTGCAAATTACGGTCTGATTTTCATCAGGGTTTGGTCAATGTCTCAGTTTTTACCATCAGTTTTAGGTCCCTTTCACACATCAGTCTTTTGCTATCAGTCGCAATCCGTCGAATTTTGAAAAAAAAAACGGACTGATGTGTTTTTCTTCGCATAGACTTGTATTAGCGACGGACGGCCTCACGTTTCATCAGTCGTTTGCCGGATCCGTCGAAAATTGTTTGTCCGGCGGCCAGAGACGACGGGCAAAGTAATGATTTTTGTCTACAGCAAAATAAAACGGACAGTGACGGATCAGTCATCGTCCGTCGTTTGCTAGAATGGAAGCCTATGGGCGCCGGATCCGTCAAATGGCGGAATCCGGCGATGGATTCCGTTTGTTTTTTTTTGTTTTTTTTTAACTGAGCATGCTCCCATTTTTTTAGGATCCTTTAGCCAGCCCCCCCTAGTCAGATCCATTGCATCAGTTTTTCACAATCTGCGACGGATCCATCGATCCAACGGATTGTGACCGACAGCTAAAAACTTGTGTGTGTAAGGGACCTTACATGGATGAAAAAAATAAATAAATAGTGGAGCTTTCACATGCTTCTCATGTCAAACAGTCCACGATGTCCAATTTTTTTCTCAGACAAATAGACTTAAAGGGAACCTGTCACCCCGTTTTTTCAGATTGAGATATACAGGTAGGTCCATATATATTTGGATAGACACAACATTTTTCTAATTTTGGTAATAGACATTACCACAATGAATTTTAAACAAAACAATTCAGATGCAGTTGAAGTTCAGACTTTCAGCTTTCATTTGAGGGTATCCACATTAAAATTGGATGAAGGGTTTAGGAGTTTCAGCTCCTTAACATGTGCCACCCTGTTTTTGAAGGGAACAAAAGTAATTGGACAGATTCAATAGTTTTAAATAAAATGTTCAGTTTTTGTACTTGGTTGAAAACCCTTTGTTGGCAAGGACTGCCTGAAGTCTTGAACTCATGGACATCACCAGACGCTGGGTTTCCTCCTTTTTGATGCTCTGCCAGGCCTTCACTGCGGTGGTTTTCAGTTGCTGTTTGTTTGTGGGCCTTTCTGTCTGAAGTTTAGTCTTTAACAAGTGAAATGCATGCTCAATTGGGTTGAGATCAGGTGACTGACTTGGCCATTCAAGAATATTCCACTTCTTTGCTTTAATAAACTCCTGGGTTGCTTTGGCTTTATGTTTTTGGGTCATTGTCCATCTTTAGTATGAAATGACGACCAATCAGTTTGGCTGCATTTGGCTGGATCTGAGCACACAGTATGGCGGCTCTGAATACCTCAGAATTCATTCGGCTGCTTCTGTCCTGTGTCACATCATCAATAAACACTAGTGACCCAGTGCCACTGGCAGCCATGCATGCCCAAGCCATCACACTGCCTCCGCCGTGTTTTACAGATGATGTGGTATGCTTTGGATCATGAGCTGTACCTCGCCTTCGCCATACTTTTCTCTTTCCATCATTCTGGTAGAGGTTGATGTTGGTTTCATCTGTCCAAAGAATGTTCTTCCAGAACTGTGCTGGCTTTTTTAAATGTTTTTTAGCAAAGTCCAGTCTAGCCTTTTTATTCTTGATGCTTATGAGTGGCTTGCACCGTGCAGTGAACCCTCTGTATTTACCTTCATGCAGTCTTCTCTTTATGGTAGATTTGGATATTGATACGCCGACCTCCTGGAGAGTGTTGTTCACTTGGTTGGCTGTTGTGAAGGGGTTTCTCTTCACCATGGAGATCATTCTGTGATCATCCACCACTGTTGTCTTCCGTGGGCGCCCAGGTCTTTTTGCATTGATGAGTTCACCAGTGCCTTCTTTCTTTCTCAGGATGTACCAAACTGTAGATTTTGCCACTCTTAATAATGCAGCAATTTCTCGGATGGTTTTTTTCTGTTTTCGCAGCTCAAGGATGGCTTGTTTCACCTGCATGGAGAGCTCCTTTGACCGCATGTTTACTTCACAGCAAAACCTTCCAAATGCAAGCACCACACCTCAAATCAACTCCAGGCCTTTTATCTGCTTAATTGAGAATGACATAATGAAGGGATTGCCCACACCTGTCCATGAAATAGCCTTGGAGTCAATTGTCCAATTACTTTTGGTCCCTTTAAAAACAGGGTGGCACATGTTAAGGAGCTGAAACTCCTAAAACCTTCATCCAATTTTAATGTGGATACCCTCAAATGAAAGCTGAAAATCTGAACTTCAACTGCATCTGAATTGTTTTGTTTTAAGTTCTGTGTGGTAATGTCTATAACCAAAATTAGAAAAATGTTGTCTCTGTCCAAATATATATGGACCTAACTGTAAATACTGTTAAATAGGGTCTGAGCTGTGCGTTACTATAGTGTATGTAGTGTACCCTGATTCCCCACCTATGCTGCAAAATACATTACCAAAGTCGCCGTTTTCGCCTGTCAATCAGGCTGGTCAGGTCGGGAGGGCGTGTTCACAGCGCTGTTTCTTCCTCAGCTTTACGTTGGTGGCGTAGTGGTGTGCGCATGTTGAGGTGACTAATCCACTGTGGGCACGTGAACAAGGAGCGCGCGATCTGCGCTATCACCCCCTGTCATCGGTGGGGGCGGCCATCTTCCTGGGGCCGCGCGTGCGCAGATGGAGTGCTCTGCTGCACGGGGCTTCAGGAAAATGGCCGCGGGATGCCGCGCGTGCGCACAAGAGATCGCGGCGGCCATTTTCCCAAAGCCGAGATGCAAACTCGGCTTTGGGAAAATGGCCGCCGCGATCTCTTGTGCGCACGCGCGGCATCCCGCGGCCATTTTCCTGAAGCCCCGTGCAGCAGAGCACTCCATCTGCGCACGCGCGGCCCCAGGAAGATGGCCGCCCCCACCGATGACAGGGGGTGATAGCGCAGATCGCGCGGTCCTTGTTCACGTGCCCACAGTGGATTAGTCACCTCAACATGCGCACACCACTACGCCACCAACGTAAAGCTGAGGAAGAAACAGCGCTGTGAACACGCCCTCCCGACCTGACCAGCCTGATTGACAGGCGAAAACGGCGACTTTGGTAATGTATTTTGCAGCATAGGTGGGGAATCAGGGTACACTACATACACTATAGTAACGCACAGCTCAGACCCTATTTAACAGTATTTATATCTCAATCTGAAAAAAACGGGGTGACAGGTTCCCTTTAAATTGGTGAATCTGAGTTGGGTTGGGGCTCAACTCAACATCTGTCATGTCTTGGTGATTTTAGATAGACCAGTCAGCAAAAATCACCAATGAACAGCCCCATACATTATAATATGTTTGAGTGCCATCTGTACAAGAACAGCAGAAGTCTGAAAGGGGCCCAACACTTATTTCTCTTCTGGATAATATTCTAAGCTTTTTGTTTTGTTTTTCTTTTTAGAGCTTTGCTATTTTTTGTTTATTTTTTTTTTTGTTGTGCTGCATAAAAAGTGAGCAACTTACAGGCAGGTTATGGAGAGCACCTGCCTGAAAAATAGACATTGTGTGCATATACCTTTAACCCCTTCCCACCGCAGCCCTTTTTTGTTTTTGTGTTTTCGTTTTTCGCTCCCCTCCTTCCCAGAGCCATAACTTTTTTATTTTTCCGTCAATATGGTCATGTGGGGGCTTATTTTTTGCAGGACGACTTGGAATGGTGTCGTTCAAAAGTACAAGTGTGGTGAAATTGTGGTGAAATTGAAAAAAAAAAAAAAGTGCAATCCCACACTAGTTTTTTGTTTGGCTTTTTTGCTAGCTTCACTAAACGCTAAAACCGACCTGCTATTATGATTCTCCAGGTCATTATGAGTTCATAGACACCAAACATGTCTAGATTCTTTTTTATCTAAGTGGTGAAAAAAAAATTCAAAACTTTGCCAAACTTTTGTGCAGATACATTGTTTTGATCGCTTGTTATTGCGACAAAAAAAACGTAATTCTGGCGTTTCGAATTTTTCTTACCACGCTGTTTAGCGATCAGGTTAATGTATTTTTTAATTGATAGATCGGGCGATTCTGAACACGGCGATACCAAATATGTGCAGGTTTGATTTTTTTTTATTTTTTATATTGTTTCATTTTGGATGGGGCGAAAGGGGGGGGGGGGGGTGATAAACTTTTATATTTTTTTTATTTTTTTCATATTTTTAAACACTTTTTTTTTTACTTTTGCCATGCTTCAATAGTCTCCATGGGAGGCTAGAAGCTGGCACCACTCGATCGGCTCTGCTACATAGCAGCGATCATCAGATTGCTCCTATGTAGCTGAATTGGAGGCTTGCTAGGAGTGCCGACCACAGGGTGGCGCTCACATAAGGCCGGCATCGGTAACCATAGAGGTCTCAAGGACCTGTATGGTTACCATCCTAATGCATCGCCGACCCCCGATCATGTGACGGGGGTCGGCGATGCGCTCATTTCCAGACACGTGGTAGTTAAATGCCGCTGTGAGCGGCATTTAACAGGTTAATAGCAGCGGTTGAATTGCGATTTCACCCACCGCTATTGCTGGCACATGTCAGCTGCTCAAAACAGCTGACATGTCCTGGCTTTGATGTGGGCTCACTGGCGGAGCCCACATCAAAGGGGGAGACACG
This sequence comes from Ranitomeya imitator, assembly GCF_032444005.1. NCBI lineage: Eukaryota > Metazoa > Chordata > Amphibia > Anura > Dendrobatidae > Ranitomeya > Ranitomeya imitator. The sequence continues at coordinate 67,550,701 of NC_091283.1, forward strand.
ACATGCACTGTACTAGTGCGGCGCATGTCGTGAAGGGGTTAAATAAAAGAGGCTAATGTGTGTGATTTACCATAGAGTATACTGATGAGATATAGAACACTGCTTCAGTGCCACACACGGCAGCCGGTCTATTACACTGGCAGCCTCATAAGAAAAGCAAGCCTCCATTACTGTCAGTAATGGGTACAGAGAATACCCAGAGGCTCTGTTCTGTGCGGGGACTCTGCGCCATCATGTTTACTTATTTTACAATTTCTGAAGAATGATTAACCATCAGAACCGCCTGGCATTTACATTTCGGAGGAAAAGAAGGCGCCTTCTGTGAATGTGCAACTTCAATTAGCATTCAAAGCGTTCCCTGATTTATGTGCCTGGAAATAGTGCCATATCTCAAAACCTGGCAAAGCAAATAATATATGTATAGAATGCCAACATGAGGCCGCTTATCAGCGTTCATTAAAAGTGCTGCCAGGTTCAAAGGAATCCTGCATAATTAGAACTATTTTAATGGGGTTATAGCACAACAGTGATAAAGCAGATCGTCACTCTAACCGTATCAAAGCATAAAACACCACACTTCAATGTATGTTCCCCTTCCAGTCTCTGCAGTGTTGGGCTCTTCTTGGGGGCAGGCACAAACATGTCCTTGGTGGCCAGGAGGCAGCAGAGACCCCCAAGGACTGCAGTCCAGACGGCTCCTGTGTGCCTCCCTTCCCTTACAGAGACTATAGCCCCTCACATACAGCCTCAGTGGGGTCAGCTCATGTCTCGCCTGCCAATCATTCAATTTAGGGATTTCAGTCTCATGAGCAGTCCATCTTCACAATCATTTATGAAAGAATTAACGTGTGATCCTAAAATAGAGGTCACCAGGGTAACAAGTCGGCTTGTGATACTTCTTCTCCCATCACCTGTGAGGCTGTGTGCACACGTCAGGATTTCTTGCTGAAATTTCCTGAACAAAACCGGACATTTTCTGCAAGAAAGCCGCATGCGTTTTTTTCGCATTTTTCATGCTTTTTTTGGTCGCGTTTATTGTTCTTTTTTTCCGGAGCTTCCAAATGCATTAAATAGCGGGGGAAAAAAACGAAAAATCCGCAAAATTAATGAACACGGTGCGTTTTTTACTGCGATGTCTTTTTTTTCCGCAGAAAAAAAAAAAAAGCAACATATGCACAAAAATTGCGGAATTAATTCTAAATGATGGGATGCATAATGTATGAGTTTTTGAATGCGTTTTTATAGCGAAAAAAACGCAACGTGTGCACACAGTCTGAGTGGTTATTACTGATTACTGACTAGAAGGAATTGCAGCAACTCAGCCACAAAGTAGAGAGAGAGTCTTTCACATCACTGTAAAATCAGCCACAGTCTTGCTCCTCTGCAAACTATTCGCATTATTTTTTTTATAAATAGGACTAGGTCAGAAAAAAAAAATTAAATTAAAAACTGGTGACCGATTGGAAGCAGATCATGATGGAATCTGCTTTAGAGCAGTCTCACACGTCCAGATAATTCCGGTACCGGAAAAATCGGTACCGGAATTATCTGTGTGGCGGTGCGTTTCTGTGGCACATCAGTGTGGCACACGTGCGGCACATGTGTGCCGCCCGTGTGCCCACTGGATACCACACGCACCGTGCCGGAGACAGCACTAAAGTATAGCGCTGTCCCCGGCATCGTGCTGAAGCCCCATTCATATCTTCCCTGCAGCAGCGTTTGCTGTAGAGAAGATATGAATATTAGTGTGTAAAATACAGATCCAGGTCATCACCCCCCCCCCCCACCCCACTGTGATTAAAATCCTCACCTAGCTTCCAGATCCCTCGCAGCGTCCTGTCCTGGCCGCACCTTGTACTGTATGAGCGGTCACGTGGGGCCGCTCATTTACAGTAATGAATATGCGGCTCCACCCCTATGGGAGGTGGAGCCGCATATTCATGATTGTAATCGGCGGCCCCACGTGACCGCATACAGTAGAAGATGCGGCCAGGAGAGGAAGCAGCGCCGGCGAGGGAGCGAGCCGGGTGAGTATTTTCAGAACAGCGGGCGGGCGCACAGGGGGTGGGAGGGAGGGCTTGCACATAGATCTTTATTTTAAACACTATTATTCATATCTTCTCTACAGCAAACGCTGCTGCAGGGAAGATATGAATCGCGGCTTCAACACCAGTGGGGGGGAGGGGGGGACAGCGCTTAATGTAGCGCCGTCTCCTGCACGGCACACGGACAACATCCGTGTGCGGTACGTGCTTTACACGGACCCATTGACTTTAATGGGTCCGTGTAATACGTGCACTCACACGAACACTGACATGTCTCCGTGTTTGGCACACGGAGACATGGTCCGCAAAAAATCAATGACATCTGAACAGATGCATTGATTTTTATATGTCTACGTGTGTCAGTGTCTCCGGTACGTGAGGAAACTGTCACCTCACGTACCGGAGCCACTGACGTGTGAAACCGGCCTTAAACAAGGTGTATATATAAATAAGATTATATATAATTATATATATATATATATATATATATATATATATATATATATATATATATCTCACACTTCAAAAATGGGTTCAGAAAGAATTATATATACACACACATTATAAAAAAAATAAAATAAAATAAAAAAAAAAAAAACCACCACAACACTGTTACCCAAGATGGCCTCTGTTTGAAAAAGCTGTTTATGTTCTGCTCAAAACAGTCCACGCGAACATACAGAGCAGGGTCACCGAGTGCTGGGGTACACACGGGAAATAAATGATGAAAATGATGCACAGCAGAACGCACGGTCGCTCTGCCGCCACCATTATATTCTATGGTCTCATCAGCACATACGTCTGAATCCAGTGGGACCACAGAGCATGTACTAGACTAGGGGCCTCATTCCTCGAGGGTCGCAAACCATGCGTGTCTACAAGATTTCCTTAACATTGCACAAGGTGCTGGAATCATTTTCTGTGAAGGTGATTAACCCCTTCATGACCTTGGGATTTTCCGTTTTTCCGTGTTTGTTTTTTGCTCCCCTTCTTCCCAGAGGCATAACTTTTCTATTTTTCCGTCAATATGGCCGTGTGAGGGTTTATTTTTTGCGAAACAACTTGTACTTTTGAACGACATCATTGGTTTTAGCATGTCGTGTACTAGAAAATGGGGAAAAAATTCCAAGTGCGGTGAAATTGCAAAAAAAGTGCAATCCCACACTTGTTTTTTGTTTGGCTTTTTTACTAGGTTCACTAAATGCTAAAACTGACCTGCCATTATGATTCTCCAGGTCATTACGAGTTCATAGACACCTAACATGACTAGGTTATTTTTTATCTAAGTGGTGAAAAAAAAAATCAAAACTTTGCAAAAAAAAATAAAAAAAAATAAAAATTGCTCCATTTTCCAATAACCGTAGCGTCTCCATTTTTCGTGATCTGGGGTCGGGTGAGGGCTTATTTTTTGTGTGCTGAGCTGGCGTTTTTAATGATACCATTTTGGTGCTGATACATTTTTTTGATCGCCCGTTATTGCATTTTAATGCAATGTCGCGGCGACAAAAAAAAAAATTCTGGTGTTTTGAATTTTTTTTCTCGCTACACAGTTTAGTGATCAGGTTAATCCTTTTTATTTATTGATAGATCGGGCGATTCTGAACGCGGCGATACCAAATATGTGTAGGTGTCATTTTTTTTATTGATTTATTTTGAATGGGGCGAAAGGGGGGTGATTTAAACTTTTATATTTTTTTCACTTTTTTTTTTTTCTTATAATTTTGCCATGCTTCAATAGCCTCCATGGGAGGCTAGAAGCTGGCACAACTCGATCGGCTCTGCTACATAGCAGCGATCATCAGATAAGCCAATTACTTTCTCAAAACATCAACTCAGAAAAGTCAAGCGACAAAACATCTGTGCAACCAGGGCTGTGGAGTCAGAATAAAATGGACCGGTCCTATAGTATATAATAAATTGGGTTAGCAGTACAAAGCAGGATGTGCTGTAAATTTTTCATAATTTGGGAGTTATGAAATGTCCCATAAATGTTTGTTGTGTTCCTGATTTTTGTGGAGATGAATCTGTGCTGCACTTTATGAACATGCTCAGTAGTGAGGCAGTGTTGTGGAGCTGGAGTCATGAAGTCAGGGAAATTGAGGAGTCAGAGGTTTGGCTTTTACCGACTCCACAGCCCTGTGTGCAATCTGTCTGCGACAATCTCACAACTATTTTAGATTTTAGAGCCCTGACTTTGCTGTAAAGACAAGCCCGCACATGACATGCAATATGCATATGTGACTTGTCTCGCATTGAAGACTATGGCAAGTGGGTCACTTGCGACCAGTGACAAAAAGAAAAAAAAAAAAAAAAAAAAAATTTGGAAACATTTGGGACTCTGCTGCAGACTGCAACACAACACCATAGGGATCATTACATCCCTATATAGGACGTAGATCTGGGGATTTATTATGATGGAATATAGGCTGAACTGGATGGACAAATGTCTTTTTTCGGCCTTACTAACTATGTTACTATGTTACATACAATGGTGCAATGATTCTAGGCGAACTATTGCTATGTAGCATTAGCTTTTGACTGCAAGCAATGCACCCCTGGTAAAGACCATAAAAATCAGCAGTAAACATAAAGGTCCATATCTCTGGAACTATATGGTGGATTAAAGAAGGGGAAAAAAAGCCACAAAATACTCCGAGGAGTAAAAGCAACAAAAAGCAAAAACTGATACTTTTGACCTTGTTCACAGGTCCTCTAAAAAGCAATGTAAAATAATAACTTTCCTGGTCAGTGGTATACATGGCCATTTAAAAGCAGCAACGCTTTTCAGGCAACCACAACAGGAAGAAGCCCTTGAACTACTAATTTAATAAAAAAAAAAGACACTATACCTTTACCAAACATTTGTAATCCGAGTGCAGTTTTAGAAGGCAACACTGCAAGAGCGGTAAAAACCCTACAGTCCTATCCAAAAGTTCTCGCTTTAGCGTGTACAAGGTAATTAAAAATTCTCGTTTTTCTTGACACGCCTAGAACAATTATAAATCTTGCACTTAATTACATGACATACAAAAATAAACAAAACTTGCGGATGGTCGGACAAAAACGTTTCCTGCGTAGACTTGTTCCTCTTTTCATGCAGACAGGAGAAATGTCAGACTGGAAGATTGTGAGGAGAGGAGGAAGCGCACACGTGAAACATTTACTACAGTTTATAGCCGACTGCCTCAGATATTCCAGAACGGATTCGTATTGTTACCAAGGCCTGGAGGTCACAACCATCGGACATCGTTATGTCCCTGGCCGTAATGTACATGGAACCTCATTGCTGTAAAATAAGCCAATGAACAAAAATAAACAAAAATAGATGATTTCAGGCAACAATTAAGGCACAAAATATAGAAACAGCCTGTTCTACACAGATGGACGCCACACATCGGTTTCCGATTTTACATCCAACCACAGACTTTATCGCTCACGTGTCATCCACATTGCCTAAGTTTTTCATCTCAGCAATGGATCAGTTACAAAGGGATGTAAAATGCATGTATAGATAGACCTGTCCCTCCAGGGCAGCAGGCGGGGAGAAGCTGACGAGGACCACCCTGTCCGACTAGTCTATAGCGGCTTTTACGGTATGTTTTTTTTCTTAAACACAGCAGCGTTTACCGTAAATCAACCGTACCTGGCTGAGATCCGATACATGCTGCCCGTGGATTGTGCAGCATCTCCGCAGAGGTTCACGTTACAGCACAAGTCCATGCATGATCTTCCCCATCCAGTATCACAGCTTGTGAGATCATCACACCTAGTGTTTCACCCAGATAAGAGCGAGTCTCCACAATCTATGCGCAGCGTTTCAGAAAACATCAGCTAACATAACAACATACCCAAATACACACAACCAACGCTCCGTGAACGTTGGGATGCTGCGTCAGGCCTCAGACACCCACGTTGCGCACACGTGTACTGTGTATTTCATGGATACATCACGTACCCATCAAAATCTATGCGGATATTCACATTCTGTGCAAAAATCTTTAAGACATGTCCAATTTTTTTTTTTTTTCAGGTCGCAGGGATGAAAATGTGTCAACATCAATCTATGGATCAGTGAAAACCACAGACGGTACACGGATGGCATCAGCGCACAATCTATGTACAGTCCGTGATGATCTCTGCAATGAATAGAAGTTAGGTAACTTATTTACCATAATAATCCATAAGTGAAAAACACTGATGAAACAAGTACCATTTTATTCGTTTGTGAAAAAACCACAGATGTCTGAACGAGGCCCAAGATGTAGAGGGAAAAAAAAAAATAACCACAAGAATGCAATGATTTGGAAATCTTACAGCCACATTTTATTCCCAGCAAAACATAGAACACAGATCAGAAGATGAATTCTATAGAATTGGAAAAAATGTCTAACTCCTTGAGGAATTCACAAAAAAGTTGGGATAGGACCACGTCTGCCATTATGTAGCAGCTCCTCTACTTTTCACAACTGTCTGTAAGTATCTGGGAAGTGAGGTCAACGTCTGGAGCTTTGGGAGAGGAACATCTCCCATTCTTGTCTGATGTAGGAATCTCGCTTCTCCACAGTCCTACGATTTTCATCTTGAAGACACAAAAGCGCACAGAGAGGCCAAAAAATACTCTGTTGTAAAAAAGTCACAGTAAATAAGCAAGCACTTGCTTATTTAGGCCACATTCACACGTTGCGATCTGTCCTGCGTGTTCTCGCGCAGCGGATTTGATAAATCTGCAGGGCAAACCCGCTGCAGTTATCCCTGCAGATTTATCACGTTTTGTCCTGCGGGTTCCGCTGCGGGATTTTACCCCTACTATTGGTGCTGCATGTGCAGCATCAATAGTAGTGTTAAAAATAATAAAATAATTATATACTCACCCTCTGACGTCCCGATCTCCTCGGCGCTGCAGGCGGCGGTCCAGTTCCAAAGATGCTGTGCGACCAGGACCTTCGTGACGTCACGGTCATGTGACCGCGACGTCACCGAAGGTCCTGGTCGCATAGCAAACCTGAGACCGGACGGCCGCGTGCAGCACTGAGACTTCAGAGGTGAGTATAGCTAATTTTTTATTTTAATTCTTTTTTTTTTTACCACAAATATGGTTCCCGGGGCCTGGAGGAGAGTCTCCTCTCCTCCACCCCGTGTATAACCCGCACATTATCCGCTTACTTCCCGCATGGTGGGCACAGCCCCATGCGGGAAGTAAGCGGATCAATGTATTTCTATGGGTGCAGAATCGCTGCGATTCTGCACAAAGAAGTGACATGGTCCTTTTTTTCCGCAGCAAGTCTGCGCGGTTTTTTTCGGGATTTTCCGCATCATGTGCACTGCGGTTTTTGTTTTCCATAGGGTAACATTGTACTGTACCCTGCATGGAAAACAGCTGCGGACCCGCAGCGGCAAAATTGCGGCGGTTCCGCAGTTAAAACCGCATAGTGTGAACATACCCTTACTGTGACTTTTTTACAACAGAGTATTTTTTTACCTCTCTGTGCGCTTTTGTGTCTTCAAGTTCTTTGGTGGTGTGAACAGGTTTCTACAGACTTGTTCACTTTGCAAGTAGCCCATGTGTTTTTGATTTTCATCTTGAGTTGAATTTTTTGCTTTAAAATGTGCCTAATATTTTCTATTGGTGAAAGGTCTGGACAGCTGGTTCATCACCCGGACTCTCCTTCTGCGAAGCCATGCCGCTGTGATGGATGCAGTATGTGGTTTAGCACTGTATAACTGAAACTAGACGGTGGCCTGATTCTAACGCATCGGGTATTCTAGAATATGTGTATGTATGTATGCATGCATGCATGCATGCATGCATGCATGCATGTATGTATGTATGTATGTATGTATGTATGTAGCAGCCACATAGTATATAGGAGCCATGTAGTAAATAGACAAATACTACATGGCCTGTGCTATATACTATGTGGCTGCTATATACATACATACATACATACATATTGTAGAATACCCAATGCGTTAATACAGGCCACGCACTATATAACAGTGGCAGTATATAACACAGCCCAAACAGTATATAACACTGCCCACGCAGTATATAACAACTTGCTACGTAATATATAGCACAGCCCTCGCAGTATATAACACAGGCTACACAGTATATAACACTGGCCAGGTAATATATAGCAGCCACGCTGTATATAACACAGCCCACGTAGTATTTAGCAATGTGGGCACCATATCCCTGCTAAAAAAAATAATTTAAATAAAAAATAGTTATATACTCAACCGCCGGGATCCAGCGAAGCTGTCCCGATGCACGCACGGCTGCCGCCATCTTCCGTTCCCAGGATGCATTGCGAAGTTACCCAGATGACTTAGCGGTCTCGCGAGACCTCTAAGTCTTCTGGGTAATTTCGCAATGCATCTCTGGGAACGGAAATTGGCGGCAGGCGCGCGCGCCTGGGCGGACTACAGAAGGTGAGAATAGCAGGTTTTTTGTTTTTTTATTGTTTTTAACACGACATCTTTTTACTATTGATGTGGCATAGGCAGCATCAATAGTAAAAAGTTGGGGACACACAGGGTTAAAAGCAGCGGTAACGGAGTGCGCTACCCGCAGCATAACGCGGTCCGTTAACGGTGGCATTAACCCTGTGTGAGCGCTGACTGGAGGGGAGTATGCGGACGCTGGGCACTGAGTGCAGGGGAGTAGGGAGGGACTAATTCTTGGCCGGACTGTGCCCGTCGCTGATTGTTCGTGGCAGCCAGGACAGGCAGCTGGCGAGACCAATCAGCGACGCGGGATTTCCGTGACGGAAGTTGCCAACAGAAAGACGGAAGTACCCCTTGGACAATTATATAGTAGATATGCAAGACCCTCCCTGAAATGGACATCGTCTGGATAGAGAAAATGTTCTAAAATCTCTACATAAAGCTCAGCATTGAGAACACCTCTGAAAATATTTCAGCTGCCTTTGCCATAGACATTAATGCAACCCCATACCATCAGAGATGAAGGAACTGTGCACTGAACCTGAATGGACTTCTCAAGTCCACGGGACACGGCATCTGTGGGTTCTATGAGAAATTTCCCAGTTTGATTCATTTGGCCATAGAGCAATTTTCCATTTTGCCTCAAACAATTTTAAAATGAGTTTTGGCTCAAAGATGACGGTAGCATTTCTGAATTGCGTTGATTTATGTCTTCTTGGCATGATTGAGCTTCACCTTCTATTTGTGGATTGCATGGCAAATTGTGTTCACAGAATGATTTCTAGAAATATTTCTGAGCCTGTGTCACACTTTGCACAACCAAGTCATGTCTGTTTTCCACGCAGTGCCATCTGAGAGCCCGAGGATCCAACATTTACCGTCGGCCTTGTTTCTTGTGCACATGGATTTCTCCAGAATCTCTGAACCTTTTGTGGATATGTACTGTAGATGGTGGGATATTTAAAGTCTTTGCAATTTTACATTGAGGAACATTTTTTCTAAAATAGATGCAGATATTCACTGCTTCCCCCTTTGCTTCCGAGAGGCTCTGCCTCTCTACCATGCTCTTTATAGACAAATTCCTTTAAAAGGGGTAGTACAGTGAAAACAAGGTATCACTTATCCACCGGATGCCTGACTCCACGCCATTTATTCTTTTTTGTACTGTAGGAAAAAGTCAGGCGCAGCACCAATGGCGATGAATGGAGCGTCGTTCTGGCGTGCACACTTCCGGTCAATTATTATGAGGCTAAAAGAGCGCCATTTTGCCGATTGGTGCCAGTCCCAGCAGTCTGACCCCACAGATCAATAAGCTATTAGTTATCCTATAGAAAAGTGATAACGTGTCTGTAATGGAAAGCAGCTACGACGTGAGGCGTACTGTACAACGAAAGCTCAATTAAAAGGTTTCTTTTTCGAACATATGAGAAACTAGAGACAGATACAAGCTATTTTTTTTGTTCTAAAATGCTTATCCGAAACGTTTTTCACGGGTGCATACAGATAAGCAATCATCCACTGCATCCAAAAATAAGGATGAGAACTGGTCGCATAGAGAAGCCAATGTTACACGGATACACTCTGCTAATCTCAGAGAAATGTTACAATGTAGCATGCATCTAGGGCTTCACTGACACAGGCTGGCCATGGAGCAGCCGCTCTCACTAACAATGACTGGCTGCTTTAGAAATCAGGACGTTATTTTTGGATGTTGCTATGCTGGATTTACCAGATACATCATCCTGAAGCCACAGCTGTAAAAAGCTTCCCCCTTCATTTCCTAGACACAAAAGAGGCTGGAGAAAGAGCGGGGAGCAGCGGCAATCAACAGTATTTAAGCAGTGCCATTAATGTGAATCAGCCATGGCAGGCAGGCTCAGCAGATAGGGAACCAAGCCCGCAGCGTATGCCTGCACAATAGTGATCGTAATACATCGGATACCCATCCTGCAACAAAATTACTGGGCAAGACTACATGTCATGGTGCATAATAGCAGTGCACATACAGTCGCCCTGCACTCAGCCCTTACAGACGCTGACACTACTGTAATACGAGCGTAGTGTAGAGGCCACAGCACAGCGCTGGGATCCAGTGTAATCTGCAGACAGGAGGGATTCCAATCATCCATTCATGGTATACCTTACCACAGGGGTGCAACATCTTTTTGGATCCAAAGGCCACATTGTCAGATCAAACAAACCCCATGTGCCGCACTGTTACACCAGTATTATTTTACCTTCTGAGCTCTTTACTGCATATTGAAAGTATGTGTCATAAATGTCCAATGAGTGCAGGCTCCATTTATAGGGCTTCCACCTACCAGGAGGGTAGAGGTGGCCTTCTAATGGGTTTACTGTCAAAAAAAACACATGTATCTAGATCTCTACATTGCTGACTAGTCAACCATTCTTCCATAAACTACAATGAATATAGCAGCAGTAATACCTGGCCACTTCTGTCCCTCATCTACTCCTTTTGTGTTTTAAGAGTCAGGACTCATCCATTCAGTCAAAAAATTAATAAATAAATAGCTGGCCCAGATAAGACCACATAGCTCACCATTTATGATTACCCGCTCCTATGGTGCTGGGCTCCACTGAGTCTTCTCCATGACATGGAGATTATATGAGACCAAAACAAAGCAGATACAGGTGCTTCTTACAAAATTATCATATCATCAAAAAGTTCATTGATTTCAGTTCTTCAATGCAAAAAGTGAAACTCATTATATAGAGTCATAGCGTGATCTATTTCATGTGTTTATTTCTGTTAATGTTGATGATTATGGCTTACAGCCAATGACAACTCAAAAGTCATTATCTCAGTAAATTAGGATACTTTATGACACCAGCTTGAAAAATTATTCTAACATCCGAAATGTTGGCCTACTGAAATGTACGTTCAGAAAATGGGGCCGACCCTAGCATGGAGAGACCACCAGATGCTGTGGAGCGTCGGCACATCCGGAGGTGGCATCACCCCAAACAACCGAGGACTTCCTGCTTCCGGTCATGATGGAATGCATGCGTTCCACCCAGCCATAGGCGGACAGAAGTCATCGCTACCATCCGTGACCAAAGACAGGAACGTCCAGCGCGTGACGCAAACCAGCGCATGCGCACAGCCCAAAGACATTGGGGACCTTATTGCCAGGAACCAAAAACCTCATAGAAACCAAGGATAGGGGTTTAAAATAAATTGTATATACCCAATATAAATGTATTGAATGTTGGTGAATGAATAAAATAGTGACCTGGAAAGTTTGAAATGGGTGAGAAAAAAAAAGGAAATTCCTAGTGCTAAAAGGAGAGGAGAGCAAGAAGATATGAAACAATTAATATTAAAAGGTGAGTAGAGAAAGTGACCATGGGGATACCATGTTCACATACATGACAAAAAGATGAGTGGATAAAATGATGTATTGAAAGTGAACGGGAAATATAACCATGGGGGTAACATGGTCATAAGGCTAGGTTCAGATTGCATTAGGGGCAATCCGTTTAGCGCTAAGCGCTAGCGGATTGCGCTAACTCAATGTCTTTTTCGGGGTCGCGTTGAACGTCCCCGCTCTCGCAGATCCACGATCTGCGAGAGCGGGGAACGGACCTCGGGTGCGCCGCGGACGCTGCAAGCTGCATCCGAGGCGCGTCACAAAACACCGGCACATCGCTAGCACGTGCCAAAAATGGCACGCGCTAGCGATGCGCGTTCCCATTGCTGCCAATGGGCGCGCTAACGGAAGCGTTGCACGGCGTTAATTTCGCCGTGCAACGCTGTTTGTTAGCGCGGTCCCATTAACGCAATCTGAACCTAGCCTAATAAGTGATGACACATGATGCTACGATAAAACAAAGCCGATAAGGGACCACCCAATGCAAAAGAAGCAAACAAATATATAAAAATAATACATTTTAATAATATACCCAAGAGATGTTAAACAATCCTCATATTGGTGAATGGAATGATAGAAGTGATACAGTGCATAAAGGGAGGATCGTGCACAACAGGTTAGAAACCATCAGATAGTAGTGCCTATGTTATGTAATGTAATGTTTTGTTAATCTGGATTGTGTGTTACAGTGCCTTCGAAAGTATTCGGCCCCCTTGAACTTTTCAACCTTTTCCCACATATCATGCTTCAAATAAAGATATCAAAAGTAAATTTTTTGTGAAGAAACAACAAGTGGAACACAAATGTGAAGTTGAATGAAATGTATTGGTTATTTTAAATTTTTGTGGAAATTCAAACACTGAAAAGTGGAGCGTGCAATATTATTCGGCCCCTTTACTTTCAGTGAAGCAAACTCAGTCCAGTAGATCACTGCGGATCTCTGAATGATCCAATGTTGTCCTAAATGCCTAATGATGATGAATATAATCCACCTGTGTGTAATCAAGTCTCCGTATAAATGCACCTGCTCTGTGATAGTCTCAGGATTCTGATGAAGCACAAAGAGAATCATGAAGACCAAGGAACACAACAGACAGGTCCGTGATACTGTTGTGGAGAAGTTGAAACCCGGATTTGGATACAAAATGATTTCCAAAACTTTAAACATCCCAAGGAGCACTGTGCAAGAGATCATATTGAAATGGAAGGAGTATCATACCACTGCAAATCTATCAACACCCGGCCGTCCCTCTAAACTTTCATCTCAAACAAGGAGAAGACTGATCAGAGATGCAGCCAAGAGGCCCATGATCACTCTGGATGAACTGCAGAGATCTACCATAGGACAACAATCAGTCGTACACTGCACAAATCTGGCATTTATGGAAGAGTGGCCTTCATTAACGTCCCCAGTGCCTGCGCTGTAAGTTCCTTTTTCGGGCAAGCGCAATTTGCGCTGCCCTTCAACGCGCATCACATGATGGGAATTTACAGCGCAGGCGCCGGGGACATTAATGAAGGCACAGAAGGCGGCGCACGGAGGGGCTGAGTGATGGCTGGGAGGCGTTTATGTCCGGGGGGGGGGGGGGGGGAAGACATGCCCCCCGGACAGACTACAGGTATTGCAAGCAAATTAAAAAAACGAATATTGCAGCATTAGAAGGGACCCCAAATAAAAGAGCCACCTTGACAGAATGCAGCATTAGTGCTGCACAAGATGGCTCTTTTAGTTAGAAACGCCAGGGGTGGGTGACAGGTTCCCTTTAACTGGCCTTTCATGAATGCATACATGACACAGGCTAATGTGCCGTCCACATAGCAGATCTCTCCCGACTTCCGGTTCCCAATCCCCCACTATTATTTTAGGTATAATTACACTTGGCTTAATATAAAGCTAAATAATAAACTAGGATGTAAATTTCATGACACTAATGCTCTTAAAGAAAAAAAAAAAACCAGCACCAGCAATTGCCAGGCCCCATCCAATAAAATCCATCTCTTTGGAATTCCACAAAGGCCATAAATATACCCCTGCCTCCAGTAACAAAGGCGCCTCGTGCGGGCCAAGAAACATGGAAGTGGTTGGAAAACACTCATATGGGCGACTAGAACACCACAGTCAGAAAACAGAACTAGATGGAGGTGCGTGTACATGACTACAGGGACAGGGGAAGGGAAGACAACCCCTAAATATGAAGGGGAAGGTAACGACACAAATATAACGAGCGATAGGCCGGGAACATCAGAGCCCTTTGTGCTTTGTACCCATCACTTATCGCAGGCGTCTTACTGTATCTACATCACCCGTCCTCATTTGTCAGGGAGCGATGCTGTGAATGGAATTCTTATTCCCTCGCACATGATTTGCAAGACTGAACAGCGCAGAAACCAATAGACAGCGCCGACACAGACAGCTGGAAATGAATTAAAGGGGCAGATGACTATTCAACGGCAAAGCACCTGCCGACACAGCAATAGAGGCAACCAAGCACGGAGCGGCTCTGGATTGATTCTCGTAGGAGAAGACGACCCTGCCAGAAATGCATCCAGCCCACTGCAACGTGAAGGGAAAGAAAAAAAAATGGTTAAAAGAAGAGATGTCTCTATACTTTAGATATAGCTGCACATAAAAAACAAAAAAATAAATAAATTGTTCTCAAGGGTTCCATGGCACTTTATGTTCGTGAACCAGACACCTCAGGATGAGCAGCTTTATAGATGTGAGCAGCTGATCAGCTCTTTGTCTTTTATGGGGGGGGAAGATACAGGAGTAGGGTAAACATGGCAGCGGCTGTTAAAGGGGAAGGAAGAATGAGGAATTGTGGACAAAGCACGGCTCCTGAACACTGCACGCATTTCAAGACAAGGTCAAAGCTGCAAAACTTCTGTAATATGGCATAAAGCCTTTTTATTCTAGTGCTTCCATGTAAAATCAGAGGCACAATGAAGATACAGAACAGACCAGTAGAAGGCTATGGGCGCGTATTTGGGTTAAGTGCACTGTGGACCAATTATACCTTTTTACTTGAACACTTGCAGGGGAGTAGGCTCCGTTCACAAAACTATGATGGCCCAGTTCCTAACCATGACAGATATGACGCTCATTCACCATTCTTGCGGGGTCTTATTATTTCTGACAGCGTCGCAGCTACAGCCACAAAATTTTGCACAGTCACACGTCTGGACCCCGAGAGCGTCATAGGTTATGTTGTGAGGCAAAATTTTAACCCCACGCGTTCCAATTCACCAAACAATTTTGCTCCTATCTACATAATGGGGAAAAAGTGAAAGGAAAAGTGTTGGAGGCAAATTGACAGCTGCCAGATGTGAACAAGAGCGATGGCGCCAAAGAGTATATACCGTACAGTTGCTAAGGTGGGGCCCCGACATGGGATACTCACAACACACGGGGATAGGAACACACACACAAAATGCGCCACACACTGCCACGTGCTTGAACACATATCACCCTCAGCGCACATTTCACCACACATACACCAACCTCGCCACATAAAAGTCGAAACACAAAAGTCGCCGCTCAAGACTCACCTAATGGAAAACTCGCCACACGCAAAACTTGCACACGCGGAAAAATTGCCACATGCACAAAAGTTGCAACACATGCAAAAGTTGCCTCACACAAAACTTGCACATACTCAAAACGCGCCACACAACTTGTTACACTAACCTGTCACATGCAACTCGACACACACAACTTGACGCATGAAACTCGCCCTAAAACACACACAAGTCTGGTATTATCCTTCAAAAAAAAAAAATCTGATTAATAAGCAGACAAACTAAAAGAGCAACACATGTACCATATAGGAAATACGTCAGCGGTCAGTCACATGACCTGTCTATTATGTGTGAGCTAATATATTCTGCCAGGGGGAGGGCTTCCTGTTGGCTGGGGATTTATCAGGCTGCCAATTTAGCTTACATATACTGAGGTAAAAATACTGAGCAAATAACGTGTGAACGAGGTCTAATACAGGAGGAGATGACACACAGGTATATACTATATACAGGGGAGATGACACACAGGTATATACTATATACAGGAGAGAAGACACAGGTATATACTATATACAGGAGGAGATGACAGATATATACTATATACAGGAGGAGATGACATATATACAGGAGATGACACAGGTATATACTATATACAGGGGAGATGACACACAGGTATATACTATATACAGGAGAGAAGACACACAGGTATATACTATATACAGGAGGAGATGACACAAATATATACTATATACAGGAGGAGATGACACATATATACAGGAGATGACACAGGTATATACTATATACAGGGGAGATGACATACAGGTATATACTATATACAGGAGGAGATGACATACAGGTATATACTATATACAGAAGGAGATGACATACAGGTATATAGTATATACAGGAGGAGATGACATACAGGTATATACCATATACAGGGGAGATGACACAGGTATATACTATATACAGGAGAGATGACAGGTGCATACTATATAAAGGAGATGACAGATATATACTATATACAGGAGGAGATGACATACAGGTACATACTATATACAGGAGGAGATGACATACAGATATCTACTATGATTGTCTAAGGGTCACTTCCGTCTGTCTGTCTTTCTGTCTGTCACGGATATTCATTGGTCGCGGCCTCTGTCTGTCATGGAAATCCAAGTCGCTGATTTGCCACGACCAATCAGCGACGGCCATGGTCTGGCAGCGAAATGGCCGCTGCTTTAGTGCCCTGCAGTCAGCGCTACGCGCTCACACAGGGTTAATGCCAGCGTTACCTGAGCTTGGTGTAACGCACTCCGGTTACGCAGCTATTAACCCTGTGTGACCAACTTTTTACTATTGATGCAGCGTATGCAGCATCAATAGTAAAAAGATCTAATGTTACAAATAATAATAATAATAATAAAAAAAAAAAAAAAAAAAAAAAAAGGTTATTCTCACCTTCCAACGTGGCGCGCTGTCCTCGGCAGTGCAAGTGGCAGGTTCCGGTGCCAAGGATGCTATGCGAGAAGGACCTGCCATGACGTCACGGTCATGTGACCGCGCCGTCATCACAGGTCCTGCTCTCATACCAACCCTGGAACCGGAAGCTGCCGTGTGCACAGCACACAGGCGACAGGACTACAGAAGGTGAGTACATGTTTATTTTTTATTTTAAGTCTTTTTAACCACGCATATAGTGCCCACATTGCTATATACTATGTGGGCTGTGTTACATACTGCGTGGGCTGTGCAATATACTACATCTCTGTGCTATAGACTATGTAGCTGGGCAATATACAACGTGACTGTCCAATAAACTACGTGGCTGTGTTTTATACTACGTAGCTGTGCAATATACTACGTAGCTGTGCAATATACTACGTAGCTATACACTAAGTCTCTGACCAATATACTACATAGCTGTGCAATACACTATGTGACTGTTATATACTACGTGGCTGTGCAGTATACTATGTGATTGTGCAATATACTACGTGACTGTTACATACTACGTAGCCATGTTATATACTACGTCGGTTGTGTTATATACTACGTCACTGTGCAATATAGTATGCAGCCTGTGCTATATACTACCTACATATTCTAGAATACCCGATACATTAGAATCGGGCCACCATCTAGTATACTATACACATGACATACAGGTACATACTATATATAAGGGAGATGACAGTATATACAGGGGCGAGGTAAAAATGAGAGGTGCGAGATGAAAATTAAAAGGTGTGAGTGCAAAATGAGAGGAGTGAGGGAAAATAGTGGAGTGATCGGAAAATGACAGATGTGAGGTCAAAATGACAAGTGTTAGGGGGGAATGAGAGGAGTGAGGGAGAAAATGAAAGATGTGATTGGGAAAATGAGAGGCGTGATGGGAAAAGAAGAGAAGTGAGGTGCTATAACTAACCACAGGCATTTACTATGCCCAGGCAACGGGGTGTGTGTGGGCGTGTGTGTGTGTGTGTGTGTGTGTGTGTGTGTGTGTGTGTGTGTGTGTGTGTGTGTGTGTGTGTGTGTGTGTGTGTGTATCCATACATACACGCACTGCAAAGTTCCTTTACTGAATGAAAAGGATTGTGAATAAGATCAGAGCCCAATACAGAAAGTGCAGACAGAATATTAGAGGAATTTGCCCATGAACAACATTTATTACTTGGTTACCACTTTGGGTCCATCAATAGGACCTCCAGCACAGAAACGGTACACTGGGAGCTCGAATCTCGGCTTCAGGAAAATGGCCGCCGCGATGTCCATCTGCGCACGCGCGGCATCCCGCGGCCATTTTCTTGAAGCCCCGGGAAGCAGGAGACTCCATCTGCGCACGCGCGGCCTCAGGAAGATGGCCGCGCCCGCCGAGAAACCGCTGAATAGCGGCGAGCGTGCTCTTTTTCTACAGCTGCGCAGTGCATTCGGCACTTGCGCATGCGAGAAGCACTACGCCACCAACGGGAACATAAGCAAGATGTGGGGGAGAATGACCACGCCCATCTGACTTGACCAGCCTGATTGACAGGCGAAAAAGGACACTTTTGTAAGGTATTTCGGCAGCATAGGTGGGGAATCAGGGGACAAAAAATACCCTATTGTAAAGCACAGCTCAGGCCCTATTTAACGGTATTTTTATCTCCTACTGAAAAAACAGGGTGACAGGTTCCCTTTAACATCAGTTAATCTGGTAGAAACCTTCCCAGAGGAGCGGAAGCTGTTATTGTTGCAAAGAGAATGGGGTTCTCCATATTAATGCCTATGAAGAATGCACACTATTTTTTTTCCCTTCATATAGTTCACAAGATAAAAGTGACTAATAGTTCAGCGATCGGCGAGATCATACAGTTTGTGAACATTGGTGTCATACAAGTAAATATTCTAACGCTATGATTTATCATTGGACCCTCACATACGCATGTTCACGTACTGTAAAACATGTCATTGTATATTGCTTGTGCTTTTCAAAAGAGTTAAGTCAGTTTATATGTGTATGTCCCCCCGCAGGGTTAAAGTAATAAAAGTAGGGAGGGGGCTTCCTGACAAAGAAAACTAGTACATGAAATAAGTGCTAGTATTTCCCAGGGCAAGATACCAGAAGGGATATCCTGTGACATAGCTGTACTCTCGGGAATGTAGTAATTGGGAAGAATGCACCGATAACAATGATGGAGAATCAGCCCTAAAGGTACAAGAGCTATAGGGGGATTACTGGGACGGACCCCACTATGTACAGTAAGTGGGGAGCATTCCCACAGAGTGATCATCTGTAGTACAGGCAGTATATAGAAGCTGTGCAACTGGATGGATGAAATTTGTATCCATCTTACAAAGAATATAAATAAGATTCCCAAAAAGAACAACTCAAAAGTTGCAAAAATAAAACTGATTGGCTGTTGATAACTCCATTGTTTTAGTGATATAGTTTGGAGTCCCTAAATTATCAAGGAGATCCTTCACAAACCACTGCAATTTCTGCATAGGTGAAAGACGCAGATCCAAAAAATATACTTTATATTTGGATACTGTAAATCCAGGACTCCTACGCTCGGCCATATAATGAAAGCTGTTGGGCAGTAGGGGGCCCAATATAAAATGACATATTTGGCCGCTCACCTCACCTACACAGACAACAGTTTTTTATTGTGACAGGGTCCTGTGAAGGCCACACATGACAGCTATTAAGTCAATGCTCTGTCCATGTAAGGCCATGTTCACACCATCCTTTTTTTCATGCGGAATCGCCGCGATTTTCCCGCTGCGGGTCCGCAGCTGTTTTCCATGCAGGGTACAGTACAATGTACCCTATGGAAAACAGGAACTGCTGTGCCCACATTGCGGAAAATCGCGAAAAAAGCCGCACTGAATAGCCGCGGTAAAAAAGAAGTACCATGTCACTTCTTTTTGCGGAACTGCAGCGGTTCTGCACCCATAGACCTCCATTGTGAGGTCAAACCCGCAGATGAAAAAAATATCTGCGGGTTTTCTGCGGTTTGTGGTGCAGAACCGCTGCAGTGTGGCTGCCCCCCCGTGCCCCAATCCCACCCCCCCATGCTCCGATGCCACCCCCCCGTGCTCCGACGCCCCCCGTGCCCTCATCTCCCCCCCTTATACTTACCCGGCCTCCCGGTGTCCGTCCGGCCGTCTTCTCCCTGGGCGCCGCCATCTTCCAAAATGGCCGACAGATTTGTTACAAAGTGCATTTTGATCACTGAGATATAACATCTCAGTGATCAAAATAAAAAAAATAGTAAATGACCCCCCCCCCTTTGTCACCCCCATAGGTAGGGACAATAAAAAAATTAAGAATTTTTTTTTTTTTTCCCACGAAGGTTAGAATAAGGGTAGGGTTAGGGGTAGGGTTAGGGGTAGGGTATGTTCAGCCATTTTAACCCTAAAAAACTTCCTAGAAAACACACAGACTCTGCATAGAAAACCGCATAAAAAAAAAGGACCTGCGTTTTCTGCCAAGAGCTGCGGTTTTTAGTCCTGAAAAAAAGGAGGGAAATCAGGAACGTGTGAACATAGCCTCAGGCGTGGACAAGCTGGGCCCTCTTTAGGGCCACTAACCATTCCAGCAAATTCCGTGTATTATTCCCAAGTCACAATTCTCTACCCCATCATGACGACTGCTGTCTAGATGTACTGGAACCTACAGTTTAGAAGATGCTGGACAGGCGCATGGTGAAAGCGAGAGTAATAACAGCTGGTTAAAAAGTATCCTGCGCAGCCTCCTGTAATATCAGTGCTACATCAATACTGTGGTGTCAGATGATAAGACAGGCTGGAGTTGTAGGGGGTCCTAATCAAAGACCACCACATTTTGTATAGGTTTCTCATAACACAATGATACCAATGCCTGTTATATGCCCTTCATAGTAACAGACCGCTACCGGTTACATGGCCTCCCCATGATAAAAAACTAGTACTGCCTAGTAACAGGCCTACCTCACTACAGACGGATACCACTGCCTAATCTCCAGCCTTCACCATGACAGAAGAAGGCCACGTCACCAAGACCTGATACCCAAACTTTGCCAAGACAGAAGAAGGCCGCCACCACTGCCTGATACCCAACCTTCACCATGACAGAAGAAGGCCGCCGCCACCACCACCTGATACCCAAACTTCGCCAAGACAGAAGAAGGCCGCCACCACTGCCTGATACCTAGCCTTCCCCATGACAGAAGAAGGCCGCCACCACTGCTTTTTAGCCGGCCTTCACCCTTCCCCATGACAGAAGAAGGCCGCCACCACTGCCTTTTAGCCGGCCTTCACCATGACAGAAGAAGACTGCCACCACCGCCTGATACCCGACCTTCGCCATGACAGAAGAAGGCCACCACCACCGCCTGTTAGCCGACCTTCTCCATGACAGAAGGCCACCGCCACCACCGTCTGATACCCGACCTTCTCCATGACAGAAGAAGGCCGCCACCACTGCCTGTTAGCCGGCCTTCACCATGACAGAAGTCCGCCACCACTGCCTGAGATCCAGCCTTCACTATGACAGAAGAACTCCGCCACCACTGCCTGATATCCAGCCTTCACCTTGACAGAAGAAGGCCACGTCACCAAGACCTGATACCCAAACTTCGCCAAGACAGAAGAAGGCTGCCACCACTGCCTGATACCCAACCTTCACCTTGACAGAAGGCCGCCACCACCGCCTGTTAGCCGACCTTCCCCATGACAGAAGAAGGCCGCCACCACCGCCTAATACCCAACCATCCCCATGACAGAAGAAGGCCACCATCACCGAGTGTTACCCAGCATTCCCTATGACAGAAGAAGAAGGCCGCCACCACCTGTTCCCTGGCCTTCCCAATGACAGAAGAAGGCGGCTACTGGTGCCACACTACCCGACCTTCCCATGACAGAAGACCACCACTGCCGCTTGATGCACAGCCTTCCCCATGACAGAAGAAAGCCGCCATCTACTAGCCGGCCTTCCCTATGACAGAAGGCTACCTCCACCCGTTACCCGGCCTTCCTCATGACAGAAGACCATCACCACTGCCTGTTACACAGCCTTCCTCACGACAAACCACCACTGCCAGTTACACTGCCTTCCTCGTTACAGAATACCACCACCGCCTGTTACATGGCCTTACTTGTTACCACCGCTATGCATGTACAACTGGGCTCCCCGGGTCACATTCCTCTTTCCAAAAATCATAACATCACATTGTTGGAGGAAACAAAGAACAAATGGAGGCATCAGCACAAGTACAATGTTCTCCGCCAGATCACACATCACAGCAATTACAGAAACCTGGTATTTACAGCGTATCCATGTATAACACCTGCACCAACTCACATTAGGGTCACATTACCAGCACCGCCATACAGGTCAGTCATGTTACTGGCATATCCATACAAACACCCACACCGCCTGACAGACGGGTCACATTACTGGCACCATCACATCCACACAACACCCGCACCCCCTGACAGACAGGTCACGTTACCGGTACCACCACAGCCACACAACACCCGCACCCCCTGACAGACAGGTCACGTTACCGGTACCACCACAGCCACACAACACCCGCACCCCCTGGCAGACAGGTCACGTTACCGGTACCACCACAGCCACACAACACCCGCACCGCCTGGCAGACAGGTCACGTTACCGGCACCACCACAGCCACACAACACCAGCACCGCCTGGCAGACAGGTCACGTTACCGGCACCATCACAGCCACACAACACCCGCACCATCTGGCAGACAGGTCACGTTACCGGCACCACCACAGCCACACAACACCAGCACCGTCTGGCAGACAGGTCACGTTACCGGCACCATCACATCCACACAACACCGCCTGACAGATGGGTCATGTTACCGGCACCAACAGAGCCACGCAACCCCCGCACCTCCTGACAGACGGGTCACGTTACCGGCACCACCACAGCCACACAACCCCCGCACCGTCTGGCAGACAGGTCACGTTACCGGCACCATCACATCCACACAACCCCCGCACCGTCTGGCAGACAGGTCACGTTACCGGCACCATCACATCCACACAACACCCGCACCATCTGGCAGACAGGTCACGTTACCGGCACCATCACAGCCACACAACACCGCCTGACAGATGGGTCACGTTACCGGCACCAACAGAGCCACACAACTCCCGCACCCCCTGACAGACGGGTCACGTTACCGGCACCACCACAGCCACACAACCCCCGCACCGTCTGGCAGACAGGTCACGTTACCGGCACCATCACATCCACACAACACCCGCACCTTCTGGCAGACAGGTCACGTTACTGGCACCATCACATCCACACAACACCAGCACCGTCTGGCAGACAGGTCACGTTACCGGCACCATCACAGCCACACAACACCCGCACCATCTGGCAGACAGGTCACGTTACCGGCACCATCACATCCACACAACACCGCCTGACAGATGGGTCACGTTACCGGCACCAACAGAGCCACACAACCCCCGCACCCCCTGACAGACGGGTCACGTTACCGGCACCACCACAGCCACACAACCCCCGCACCGTCTGGCAGACAGGTCACGTTACCGGCACCATCACATCCACACAACACCCGCACCTTCTGGCAGACAGGTCACGTTACTGGCACCATCACATCCACACAACACCAGCACCGTCTGGCAGACAGGTCACGTTACCGGCACCATCACAGCCACACAACACCCGCACCATCTGGCAGACAGGTCACGTTACCGGCACCATCACATCCACACAACACCGCCTGACAGATGGGTCACGTTACCGGCACCAACAGAGCCACACAACCCCCGCACCGTCTGGCAGACAGGTCACGTTACCGGCACCACCACAGCCACACAACCCCCGCACCGTCTGGCAGACAGGTCACGTTACCGGCACCATCACATCCACACAACACCCGCACCATCTGGCAGACAGGTCACGTTACCGGCACCATCACATCCACACAACACCCGCACCATCTGGCAGACAGGTCATGTTACCGGCACCATCACATCCACACAACACCCGCACCTTCTGGCAGACAGGTCACGTTACCGGCACCATCACATCCACACAACACCAGCACCGTCTGGCAGACAGGTCACGTTACCGGCACCACCACAGCCACACAACACCGCCTGACAGACGGGTCACGTTACCGGCACCATCACACCGCTATACTAGCACTACGGGAGCGGTGACCCCATGCCTAGTGGCCAGCTAGGTCTCCCGTGGGCCAGCATCGTCTATGTGCCGCCTCTGGTACCCCAGCTAGGTCTCCCGTGGGCCAGCATCGTCTATGTGCCGCCCCTGGGTCCCCAGCTAGGTCTCCCGTCGGCCAGCATCGTCTATGTGCCGCCTCTGGGGCCCCAGCTAGGTCTCCCGTCGGCCAGCATCGTCTATGTGCCGCCTCTGGGGCCCCAGCTAGGTCTCCCGTCGGCCAGCATCGTCTATGTGCCGCCTCCGGGGCCCAGCTAGGTCTCCCGTGGGCCAGCATCGTCTATGTGCCGCCTCTGGGGCCCCAGCTAGGTCTCCCGTCGGCCAGCATCGTCTATGTGCCGCCTCTGGGGCCCCAGCTAGGTCTCCCGTCGGCCAGCATCGTCTATGTGCCGCCTCTGGGGCCCCAGCTAGGTCTCCCGTCGGCCAGCATCGTCTATGTGCCGCCTCCGGGGCCCAGCTAGGTCTCCCGTGGGCCAGCATCGTCTATGTGCCGCCTCTGGGGCCCCAGCTAGGTCTCCCGTCGGCCAGCATCGTCTATGTGCCGCCTCTGGGGCCCCAGCTAGGTCTCCCGTCGGCCAGCATCGTCTATGTGCCGCCTCCGGGGCCCCAGCTAGGTCTCCCGTCGGCCAGCATCGTCTATGTGCCGCCTCCGGGGCCCCAGCTAGGTCTCCCGTGGGCCAGCATCGTCTATGTGCCGCCTCCGGGGCCCCAGCTAGGTCTCCCGTGGGCCAGCATCGTCTATGTGCCGCCCCTGGGGCCCCAGCTAGGTCTCCCGTGGGCCAGCATCGTCTATGTGCCGCCTCTGGGTCCCCAGCTAGGTCTCCCGTGGGCCAGCATCGTCTATGTGCCGCCCCTGGGGCCCCAGCTAGGTCTCCCGTCGGCCAGCATCGTCTATGTGCCGCCTCTGGGGCCCCAGCTAGGTCTCCCGTGGGCCAGCATCGTCTATGTGCCGCCTCCGGGGCCCAGCTAGGTCTCCCGCGGGCCAGCTAGGTCTCCCGCGGGCCAGCATTGCCTATGTGCCGCCTCCGGGGCCCCAGCTAGGTCTCCCGTGGGCCAGCATCGTCTATGTGCCGCCCCTGGGGCCCCAGCTAGATCTCCCGTGGGCCAGCATCGTCTATGTGCCGCCCCTGGGGCCCCAGCTAGGTCTCCCGTGGGCCAGCATCGTCTATGTGCCGCCTCTGGGGCCCCAGCTAGGTCTCCCGTGGGCCAGCATCGTCTATGTGCCGCCTCCGGGGCCCAGCTAGGTCTCCCGCGGGCCAGCTAGGTCTCCCGCGGGCCAGCATTGCCTATGTGCCGCCTCCGGGGCCCCAGCTAGGTCTCCCGTGGGCCAGCATCGTCTATGTGCCGCCCCTGGGGCCCCAGCTAGATCTCCCGTGGGCCAGCATCGTCTATGTGCCGCCCCTGGGGCCCCAGCTAGGTCTCCCGCGGGCCAGCATCGTCTATGTGCCGCCCCTGGGGCCCCAGCTAGGTCTCCCGTGGGCCAGCATCGTCTATGTGCCGCCTCCGGGGCCCAGCTAGGTCTCCCGTGGGCCAGCATCGTCTATGTGCCGCCCCTGGGGCCCCAGCTAGGTCTCCCGTGGGCCAGCATTGCCTATGTGCCGCCCCTGGGGCCCCAGCTAGGTCTCCCGTCGGCCAGCATCGTCTATGTGCCGCCTCTGGGACCCCAGCTAGGTCTCCCGTGGGCCAGCATCGTCTATGTGCCGCCCCTGGGGCCCCAGCTGATCACTGTGTACAGACCGGTGACAATGGCCGCACCTGCTTGTGTGGTGTCCGTCAGGTCGTAGCCGGTACCCGGGAAGTCTCTCAGCTTGCGGCCGCTCAGGTTCAGGATCCCGGACGTCCCCGCCTCCTCCAGCGCCCGGTCCAGGCTCCTCACCGTGTGCTGGTGCAGGGTCCCCGTGCTCCAGTGCGGTCCATTGGGGAAGCTGGGGAACATGGACAGCGAGCCCGGGCACACCGCGGCGGTCGTACTCACAACACTCCCTCCTCCAGTGCCTCCTCCTCCGCTCTGCCCACCGGGGCCCCCCGCAGCGGCAGCAGCCACCGCCGTCTGACTCGCCGCCATTTCTGCCAAGGAATAGCCCTGCTATAATGACACCGTTAGCAAGTGCTTGCTCGTCTCTGTGCGCAGGCGCAGTAGCCGCTGATAGAGGGGGCTGTACCAACAGGGGAGATGCGATGGGGAGGCGTTACTGAAACCTGTGCGCGGCGGAAGGCGAAACCAAAACAGAAGTGCAGCTCTGGGGGCAGATAATGAGCAGCGGGGGCAGAGCCGCTCCTGAGCGCAGCACCGGCGGATAAATGCAGGAACACTGGGGCTGTGCCATGTCCTGCCATACCAGAGGGGGTATGTGGGTGATACTGGCAGGACAAGGGGCCAGTCAGCTTTAACCTCTTCAGGCCCTGACATTTTTTATTTTTGCGCTTACATTTTCTTCCTTCCAAGAGCCATAACTTTTTTTTAACAAGCCGGCTTGTTGTAGCTGTGAATGGCACCGTCCCTTTTACTAGGTACCGAAAAAGCATAAAAATATTCTACTATTATTTTTTCTGGTGTTCGTTGTGGCCCTAAAAATACCGAGGACACAGGATTCTCCAGAACAGTACGATTAAGGCAATAACAAACGTGTATATTTTTATTATTATTTTAGCGTCTGAAAAAAAAACTTTGGAAGGCCTCTTTCACGCGTCCGCGTCTCCGGTACTTGTACTGACAGTTTTCACACGTACCGGAGTCACTGACACACGTACACCCATTCAAATGAATGGGTCTGTGCACATGTCAGTGTGTTTCCATGTGTCCGTGGGCAAAACACGCAGACGTGTCCGTTATTTACCAGCAGCACGGATGATGCACAGGGATGTCATTCTTGTGACACTGCCCGGTGCCTGAGAAGCAGCGGTACAGTAAGCGCTGTTCCCCGACGCCGGGTGCTGCAGACCGCTCTCATCATTCTCCCCTGCTCTGCTGGCGATCAGCGCGAGCAGGGGAGAATGATGAGAGTTATATTCAACTGATATCAATGAGAGCAGGTGTCTGCTGATGGGACTATTACTCCCATCAGCCTACACCTGCTGGCACTAATAACAGTGACAGCAGGATCCGCTGATGGGAGTATTCATCAACTGACTCCTGTGCTGTAAATAAATAATAATAAAAAAAAAAAAATCCGGCATGGGTTCCCCTCTATTTTCTATAACCAGCCAGGCAAAACTCACAGCTGGGGGCTGCAACCCTCAACTGTCAGCTTCAGCAAGGCTGGTTATCAAAAATAAAGGGGTCCCCGCACTGTTTTTTTTATTATTTAAAAAAATAATTAAAACAAATGGCGTGTTTTCCTCCCCATTTTTGACAACCAGCCTTGCTAAAGCTTACAGCTGAGGGTTGGTATTCTCAGGCTGGTAATGGGCCATTGATATAGGCCCCCCCAGCGTAAAAATAGCAGCCCGCAGCTGCCCAGAAAATGCACATCTATTAGATGCACCAATTCTGGTGCTTTGCCCGGCTCTTCCCACCTGCCCTGTGGCAAGCGGGGTCATATTTGTGGGGTTGATGTCAGCTTTGTATTGTCTGGTGACATCAAGCTCATGGGTTAGTGATGGAGAGTCGTCTATAAGACACCTATCCATTACTAATGCTATAGTTACTTGGTAAATACACAGCCAGAATAAAGTCTTTTATTAGAAATAAGACTAAACACAGTTTTTCATTTTTATTTAAAAATACCAAACACAGTTATACTCACGTAACGCCTAATTCCACCAAAGCCCTCATTCTCCTGTAATAAAACAAAAATAAAAAACAACCATATCCCTCACCTCTACATCATTCTGTCCCACGCCATAATCCATGCCTGGGGGATAAATAATCTTGACACCGTCCAGGCTGAGAACCACTGGCGATTGATCTGCTTCGAGCGTCGTTGATCAGCAGTGACATCATCGTGGTTACCGTCGGTCAGTGAGGCTGCGATCCCATCAGGGCTGAACTGCAGAGACCTCAGTACCACTGAAAAAAGGCAGTGATGAGGTCACCGCAGTTCAAAAATAAAATCTCACAGTGATCTTCTGTGAAGACACTGAGCTTGAACTGCGGTGACCTCATCTTGTCTTTTTCCCATGGTGCTGAGGTCACCGCAGTTCAGGCCTGCTGGGGACGCAGCCTCACTGACTGGCGGTAACCTCGATGATGTCACCACTGGTCAATGATGCTGCGCCCGCCGCAGCTCATTCATCAGTGGTCCTCAGCCTGGACCATAGAGAGATGGAGAGGTGGCCTTGAATGCATGGTTCTCTATTCAGTTGTATGAGAGTTAGGAGAATTCCAGAGCCAATTCCTATACAAATGAATGGAGCAAACCATGCATGCACAACACACCTCTCCACTGACACTCGGGCTCATCAGGACCTGTTCCTGACATATGTAGATATGCTGGTCCTAGGTGTGGAATCCACGTCTATTAGACATTTATGGCATAGCCCGTAGATGAGATATGCTGTAAACGTACAAGATGAGACAGACTCATGGATAAACGAATAGATCACAGACTGCACATGAGTCAACAGTGTTATGCAGCAGCAAAAAAGGCGAGCACCATCCTGGGATGTATTAAAAGAAGCATAGAATATCACATGATGTAATTATCCCCCCTACTTCTCCTTGGTCAGGTCTGGAATACTGTGTCCAGTTCTGGGCACCACATTTTAAAAAAATACATTGAAAAACTGGATCAAGTTCAGAGAAGAGCTACCAGGATGGTGAGCGGACTGCAAAGTATGTCCTACGAGGAATGGTTAAAAGATCTGGGATTGTTTAGCTTGCAAAAAGAAGGCTAAGAAGAGACATAATAGCTGTCACAAATATCTGAAGGGCTGCCACAGTGTAGAGGGATCATCCTTATTCTAATTGGCACACGGAAACACGAAAAGCAATGGAATGAAACTGAATCAATATTATAGAGGAGAAAATCCTGTACCGTTGCAACACCTGAGCCCATATATCCACTGCGTGTGATTACCTCGTCAAATACACCGCCCTTTCGGATTCATTTGTGCCAACCCATATAAACAATTGCATAAATCCATATACTGAAGAATAGAAAGGGTGGCACTCACGGTTTCTAAAATCCAGTCTTTATTGTGACAAATTAAAACATCTTTAGCGGGGGGGGTAGAAGGGGAAGAAAAAATCGGAAGACAGCCATTTCGCGCTCCCTTGCGTGTCCTGGTGGTACTGGGAAGTGCTGAAGATGTTTTAATTTGTCACAATAAAGATTGGATTTTAGAAACGGTGAGTGCCACCCTTCTCTTCAGTATATGGATTAATGGATTGAAACTGAAAGGGAGAAGATACAGATTAGATATTGTTAACAACTTTTTACAGTGGAGGTGATCAATGAGTGGAACAGGCTGCCACGAGAGGTGGTGAGTTCTCCTTCAATGGAAGTCTTCAAACAGAGGCTGGACAGACATCTGTCTGAGATGGTTTTGTGAATCCTGCATTGAGCAGGGGGTTGGACATGATGACCCTGGAGGTCCCTTCCAACTCTAATATTCTATGATTCTATGACTCTTTAAACCTTTAAATTCTATGTAAACTGCACAACTCTTTTTAAGAGCTCCATGACGGACAGATTTACTATGTCATGTTATTTGGGCATGTACTGTATCTATGGCCATGTGATCAGCACCAGTAGCCCCAACTAATATACATAGGCTCCTGTTGAAACTGCAGGGATCAGCGATAACACAGTGAAACACTTTAATGTTGAGGTCAGTAGCAGCCACGGCTTGTAGGTGGTTAGACAGAGGGAAGGTATTTCTTCTGTCAGCCCATTGACCCCTGCCTCTTCATCACTAGGGTGTCATGGTAATGGGGGTCTAATAGGCAGAATCTAATAGAATGCCTGTCGACATTAGGCCCAATCCAGAGGTTTGTGATTAGGGCTCGTACCACGGCGTACGTCCTGGTCATGGGCCTCCTTTCTTGATTTCTATAGCCTTGTATGTGGCCATTAGGCTGCCTAATTTAGGTCAGGAGACCTGTGACCAGTTTGTGCATCGTAGTTTTAAGCACTGACCGCGAATCCCAGCCTTGTGAATCTGTCCTAATGTGAGGAGACCTAATACACCGCAATCCAGAGCTATTCCCAGTTTTGCTGAGGTAAATGTTTGCTACTCCTTTATGGGAATTTGTACTGTAAGGCCCCGTGTAGTGAAATGTGTATAGGTATGATTGTGTGACTTCCAGTGATTTAGCATCTGCCCTGAAGGCTGCAGGTCTCACCAAGGTGTTAATCTGTATTATCCTGAGAAAGCAGCCTTCTGTCTCCAATCTCGCCAGGGGGCCTAGCTAAGGACCAGGAAGGAGAGGAAGCGCTTCACACCTTCGGCTCTTTTGAAGAGAGATGTCAATTACAGCTTGACACTATCTATCTGTGAGAAACTTTTACACAGGGAATCCCAGAAGAAAATAATATATTCCTTGGTGGAGGGGCCATGGTCCAATCAGAGACAAGCAATTATAATATCAACATGAGAGGCTGGTCTAGAAATCTGACCTCCAGGGTGACTCTATAAATTAGACCTACACTCAAAGGGGGTTTCACAGATTGAGGGGCAGCCGAAGCTGATGTGTTCCAGTCCATATTCATCCCCCCCAGGGAGCAGAAAGCAGACTACAAAGTTGGATTTCTGTAAGTTTTCTCCTGTTTATTTTGATAACTGTTTTGTATAGTTGTATGTCTTTTTATCACCATTTTTTTATACCTTTTTGCTTTACTGTAAGCACTGTACCTTTTTGTATTAAAGTAAGCAAAAACCCTGATGTAACTAAGTAAAAAAGCAAAAGTGCATTTAAATAACACAGAGTTTTTAGTAATACTGTTTTTTGATTAAAAAAAAATAGCACACAAGCCATCACACTGCGTCAAGGTAACTCTGATCGAGACAGTCCTACACTGTCTAATATTAAAACCTTGCCATGTGTCAATGTTGACCTCAGGGTGAATAAGGGCAGACAAAAAGGGCAGTCTGGTGTTTCACTGGTTGGGCCCAGTCTTTTTTGTCTGCACTTATTCACACTGAGGTCAACATTGACACATGGTAAGGTTTTAATATTAGACAGTGTAGGACTGTCCCGATCAGAGTTACCTTGACGCAGTGGGATGGCTTGTGTGCTATTTGTTTTATCAAAAAACAGTATTACTGAAACTCTGTGTTATTTAAATGCACTTTTGCTTTTTTACTTAGTTATATCAGGGTTTTTGCTTACTCTTTTCTCTTGTAGGTTTTAATGTTTTGTGACCAGTTTGAACATGTGTTTAACTTCTGCATGTGTACCAACTCAAGTTAAGCAACATTTTTGTGTTTTTTTTTTCTTTTTGTATTAAAGCATAAAACTTTAACAAGTTGAACCTTGTATGTTCTAAAGAATCCATAGCCTTAAACTGTTTGATCCTTAGGAGTGGTAGACAGTAGTAGTAATATTTCCGAGACTCATCTCCCGTGTGTTCATTGAGTGGTGGCAGCGTGTATGACCGGGTGTGTGGCCTGGGTCGGTGTGTGATTTATGCTCCCATTACAGCATAGGACAGAGGTTGAATGCTGGATTGAGAGAGAGGAGATAGATTAACCCTTGCAGGCGCAACCCCAAGTCGTGTGCTGAGAGTGGGTACGCGATAAAATAGTGGCAGCACGGAGGGATATGTGACAGCACGATTGTTTAAAACTGGCGTTTTGTACGGCAATCTTGATGGCAGGTCCTCTGGAGTAAGATGTGTAAAATTTTTAAGCCTCGTAATGAATTTGTCGTATCTTTCAGCCGCTGTTCACTACTGGAGTACATTTCTGTCGTAATGGCCGCCATTTATTGGAATAATGATGATGCATTTGACAATGCCCCATCCCACCTCTGCAAAGAGTATATAGAGAAGGCTGGGTCTGGCATAAAAAACACCAATAGTCACAAAGTTTTGTGCCAACCATGCAGTTTTAGGTCAAAATCCTGACAAAGACTGGTGAATCGGGGCCTAAAAATGTGAGAATGATCCTTGAGGAGTGCTGCTATATGCACTCGTACGGTAAGAATGACACAGGATCAGCTACCAGGCCGGGTCCATGTTCTCATGGAATATATAGCTCACGCTGTTGCTATGCCAACACACTTATACTTAATACTAGCTTATCCGATCCGTTGTGCAATATTCAAATTGCATTCATCCAGATTGTATAATAGCGGTAAATTATTCTGAAAATCGCTTAGAAACAGATGTCATTTCATCAGGAATTTTTTATGTGCTAGGAGATAGTACGTTACCATGTTAACCCTCTCTTCTCTACGTCACCGGCGAGCCTTCTGCGCCAGTACCCCACTACTGCCAGGCCTATTACCTTTTTCTATATATTTATCCTGGATCTAATTTCCATAATAACGCATACTAATAATTAGAATGACCAGAATAATACACTGCGTCACCGGCGGACACAGACAAAATAGGGCGCCAGTTCAAGAACAGTAAATGGGCCCCTTAAAGTCCAATAATGTGTCTATGGCAGAAGCTTCTTGCTACTTTGGAGGTGGAAATGGGTCCCATTACCAACAGGCCGCTGTGAAGATTGCACCAATCATATGCCCACTCCTGCAATGTGTCATCGCTGGAATCAGGGTCTCTGCCCCCACATCAGGTTGCTGTTAATCATCTCTATAATCTGTCAGCATGTCTTAGCTACATCATCTGAGAGTAAAATAGATTACTGATTCTAGAAACCCATTATTTAGCTCTCAGTAGAAGTTTAATGCAAGATCCCAAGCAGTTCTGAAGCCTAAAAAAAAGGAAATCCAAAGCAAAAAGTATTTAAGGGGAATCTGTTACCTAATCTGTGAGCATTATAATGTAGAGACAGAGACACTGATTTCAGTGATGTATCACTTACTGTAATATCATCAGGAAATTATCAGTAGAGAACGAATAAACCTGCTGCCATGTCCTCCATTTTAACCCCTTTCTGACATTAGACGTACTATCCCGTCGAGGTGGGCCCGTATGACCACCAACGGGATAGTACGTCATATGCGATCGGCCACGCTCACGGGGGGAGCGCGCCGATCGCGGCCGGGTGTCAGCTGACTATCGCAGCTGACATCCGGCACTATGTGCCAGGAGCTGTCACGGACCGCACATTACCCCCCGGCACACTACAATCAAACATGATCGCAGTGTTCTGGCGGTATAGGGAAGCATCGGGCAGGGAGGGGGCTCCCTGCGGGCTCCCCTGAGACCCCCGGAACAACGCGATGTGATCGCGTTGCTCCGAGGGTCTCCTACCTCCTTCCTCCCTGCAGCAGGCCCCGATCCAAGATGGCCACGGCATCCGGATCCTGCAGGGAGGTGGCTTCACTGCGCCTGCTCAGAGCAGGCGCCGGGAAGCCTCCAGGAGTGCACGTCAGATCGCTGATCTGACACAGTGCACAGCAAAGTGTCAGATCAGTGATCTTACACTATAGCATGAAGCTCCCCCCCCCCCGGGGCAATGTTATAGTGTAAAAAAAAAAATATTCACGTGTAAAAAAAAATCCTAAAAAAATATATATATTGTTCCTATAAATACATTTCTTTATCTAAATAAAAAAAACAATAAAAGTACACATATTTAGTATTGCCGCATCCGTAACGACCCGACCTATAAAACTGTCCCACTAGTTAACCCCTTCAGTGAAAAAAAAAAAAAAAAACGAGGCAAAAAACAACGCTTTATTATCAAAAAAGTGGAATAACACACGATAAAAAAAAAGACGGATATAAATAACCAAGGTACCGCTGGAAACGTTATCTTGTCCCGCAAAAAGCAAGCTGCAATACAGCATCATCAGCAAAAAAATAAAAAAGAGCTGAAAGTAGGCGGCTTTAAAGCAGACAATTCACTCTTAAGCGTAGGATTCTATTTAAGACATATATGGCACAAAACTGAAGCAGCAACTTATGGGTGGTGCTCAACCACAAGGTATTGTAACAATCCACGCAAAGAAAATATAAAAGTGGCACTCACCCTGGTGTTGCTGAAAAATAGTGTCCTTTATTCAGAAAACGAATGAACAGACATAAAATGGAGAGGCGGCTGGTAGAAGTTTAGGGTGCGGGAGGGAAGAAAAGGACGACGGCCGTTTCGTGCTTATGCGCTTTTACGGGTCCAACATAAGCGCGAAACGGGCGTCGTCCTTTTCTTCCCTCCCGCACCCTAAACTTCTACCAGCCGCCTCTCCATTTTATGTCTGTTCATTCGTTTTCTGAATAAAGGACACTATTTTTCAGCAACACCAGGGTGAGTGCCACTTTTATTTTTTCTTTGCGTGGATTGTTAAAAAAATAAAAAAGTTATAGTCTCAGAACAAAGCAATGCAAAAATAATTATTTTTTCTATAAAATAGCTTTTATCGTATAAAAGCACCAAAACATAAAAAAATGATATAAATGAGATATCGCTGTAATCGTACTGACCCGAAGAATAAAACTGCTTTATCAATTTTACCAAACGCAGAACGGTATAAACGCCTCCCCCAAAAGAAATTCATGAATAGCTGGTTTTTGGTCATTCTGCCTCACAAAAATCGGAATAAAAAGCGATCAAAAAATGTCATGTGCCCGAAAATGTTATCAATAAAAACGTCAACTCATCCCGCAAAAAACAAGACCTCACTTGACTCTGTGGACCAAAATAGGGAAAAATTATAGCTCTCAAAATGTGGTAACGCAAAAAATATTTTTTGCAATAAAAAGCGCCTTTCAGTGTGTGACGGCTGCCAATCATAAAAATCCACTAAAAAACCCGCTATAAAAGTAAATCAAACCCCCCTTCATCCTTCATCACCCCCTTAGTTAGGGAAAAATAAAAAAATTTAAAAAAATGTATTTATTTCCATTTTCCCATTAGGGTTAGGGCTGGGGTTAGGGTTAGGGCTAGGGTTAGGGCTAGGGTTAGGGTTAGGGCTAGGGTTAGGGCTAGGGTTAGGGCTAGGGTTGGGGCTAGGGTTGGGGCTAAGGTTAAGGCTACAGTTAGGGTTGGGGCTAAAGTTAGGGTTGGGGCTAAAGTTAGAGTTAGGGGTTAGGATTACATTTACGGTTGGGAATAGGGTTGGGATTAGGGTTAGGGGTGTGTCAAGGTTAGGGGTGTGGTTAGGGTTACCATTTGGATTAGGGTTAGGGATGTGTTTGGATTAGGGTTTCAGTTAGAATTGGGGGCTTCCACTGTTTAGGCACATCAGGGGCTCTCCAAACGCGGCATGGCGTCCGATCTCAATTCCAGCCAATTCTGCGTTGAAAAGTAAAACAGTGCTCCTTCCCTTCCGAGCTCTCCCATGCACCCAAACAGTGGTTTACCCCCACATATGGGGTATCAGCGTACTCAGGATAAGTTGTACATAAACTTTTGGGGTCCAATTTCTTCTCATACCCTTGAGAAAATAAAAAATTGGGGGCGAAAAGATCATTTTTGTGAAAAAATATGATTTTTATTTTTACGGCTCTACATTATAAACTTCTGTGAAGCACTTGGTGGGTCAAAGTGCTCACCACACATCTAGATAAGTTCCTTAGGGGGTCTACTTTCCAAAATGGTGTCACTTGTGGGGGGTTTCAATGTTTAGGCACATCAGGGGGTCTCCAAACACAACATGGCGTCCCATCTCAATTCCAGTCAATTTTGCATTGAAAAGTCAAATGGCGCTCCTTTGCTTCTGAGTTCTGCCATGCGCCCAAACAGTGGTTTACCCCCACATATCGGGTATCAGCGTACTCAGGACAAATTGTGCAACAACTTTTGGGGTCCAATTTCTCCTGTTACCCTTAGTGAAATAAAACAAATTGGAGCTGAAGTAAATTTTTTGTGAAAAAAAGTTAAATGTTCATTTTTATTTACGTACAGGAAAGAAATATATCTTGGTACCGTGTTAGCCAGTAGATAGAAAAATATTTAGAATTGAGAGTCCTCAGTGGTTGATACCTTTTAATGGCTAACTGAAAAGATGGTAACAAATTGCAAGCTTTCGAGACTACATACGTCTCTTCATCAGGCAAAGACTAAAACAAATATGTGATTCTGAAGAATCACATATTTATGCACAACTTAGTATAGAAAAAAAAAAGGGAAAAAAAACATGGATAAGCCACGTGACATGAAGCAGAATTACCATGTGTGATAAACAGTTACGTCCATAAATATTGGGCCAGTTCTTAGATAAGGATTGTTTTATTGTCCTGTGATTAGGGTCTCTGTTGTGATGACCCCACATGGTCTGAGGGGCAAGTTCCTTAGTTGATGTAAAAAGACATAAATCCGTGTGACACATTCATTCCTTCAGTGAGAGTGTCAAAGGTCGTCATCAGTTTATATTCCCAGATTCTTCTGTCTTTCTTAAATTCCCATTTAAGGTATGTTGGACGGTCGATTGGCTTCTGATACAGGGATACCAGAATGTACCGCATCTTTATGGAACTAAAACCACTTCTCCCTGTATCAGAAGTCAATCGACCGTCCAACATACCTTAAATGGGACAGTTTCCATCCAAAACACATAAATAACTCTATTGTCTACAGCCAAGCCATCAGATACAATCGTATATGTTCCAACCCAATGGATAGGGATGAACACCTTGGTCGCCTCAGAAAGACCTTTTTGAACCAGGGCTACCATCCAAGAACAATTGAAAACCAGATCACAAGAGCCACCAGAATATCAAGGAATCACCTTCTACATTACAAAGCTAAAGAAGAAAATAACCGGGTACAGAGGCGTAGCTAGAGCTTTTGCCGCCCGGGGCTGGTCCCGAGCTTGGCGCCCCCCCCCCCCCCCAGCAGGAATAAGACCTCAGATGTAGAACTTTAATTGTTTCGCCGGTGAATGTTACCATCACATGATCGGGACTGCAAAAATAACCAAGTTCTGCTTACCTGACCGCGCTCCTGCTCTCTCCACGCAGCTGAAACGTGCACTCGCCGGCGACTGACAATGATGTCAGACGCCGGCGACATGCACACTGGGACTGACGTCAGCTGCCAGCCTCAGATTGGCTGGCGGCTGTTAACTATTGACGTGCGGGCGCGGGCCCACACGTCAATAGCGTTAAACAGCTGCAGCGCCGGCCGCAGCCCGGTGACCCACCCCCAGGGCCGGCTCCAGGTTTTTGAGGGCCCCGGGCAAAAGAGTCTCAGTGGGTCCCCCCCCCCCCTTTAACACATACCACGATTCATGATGCCCAGATACGGCAGAGAAATCTAGGTATAGTCCAATGCCAGATTTCACTTCTTATATGAGTGACAGCTATTGCAAATTCTGCAGTGTATATATACAGGACAGGAGGAGTGGTACTGTGCAGTGTATATATACAGGACAGGAGGAGTGGTACTGTGCAGTGTATATATACAGGACAGGAGGAGTGGTACTGTGCAGTGTATATATACAGGACAGGAGGAGTGGTACTGTGCAGTGTATATATACAGGACAGGAGGGGCGGTACTGTGCAGTGTATATATACAGGACAGGAGGAGTGGTACGGTGCAGTGTATATATACAGGAGGAGTGGTACTGTGCAGTGTATATATACAGGAGGAGTGGTACTGTGCAGTGTATATATACAGGAGGAGTGGTACTGTGCAGTGTATATATACAGGAGGAGTGGTACTGTGCAGTGTATATATACAGGAGGAGTGGTACTGTGCAGTGTATATATACAGGAGGAGTGGTACTGTGCAGTGTATATATACAGGAGGAGTGGTACTGTGCAGTGTATATATACAGGAGGAGCGGTACTGTGCAGTGTATATATACAGGAGGAGTGGTACTGTGTGGTGTATATATACACAGGAGGAGTGGTACTGTGTGGTGTATATATACACAGGAGGAGTGGTACTGTGCAGTATATATATACAGGGCAGTGATGGTACTGTGCAGTGTATATATATACAGGGGCAGTGGTACTGTGCAGTATATATATACAGGAGGAGTGGTACTGTGTGGTGTATATATACAGGAGGAGTGGTACTGTGCAGTGTATATATACAGGAGGAGCGGTACTGTGCAGTGTATATATACAGGAGGAGTGGTACTGTGTGGTGTATATATACACAGGAGGAGTGGTACTGTGTGGTGTATATATACACAGGAGGAGTGGTACTGTGCAGTATATATATACAGGGCAGTGATGGTACTGTGCAGTGTATATATATACAGGGGCAGTGGTACTGTGCAGTGTATATATACAGGAGGAGTGGTACTGTGTGGTGTATATATACACAGGAGGAGTGGTACTGTGCAGTATATATATACAGGGCAGTGATGGTACTGTGCAGTGTATATATATACAGGGGCAGTGGTACTGTGCAGTATATATATACAGGAGGAGTGGTACTGTGCAGTGTATATATACAGGAGGAGTGGTACTGTGCAGTGTATATATACAGGAGGAGTGGTACTGTGCAGTGTATATATACAGGAGGAGCGGTACTGTGCAGTGTATATATACAGGAGGAGTGGTACTGTGTGGTGTATATATACACAGGAGGAGTGGTACTGTGTGGTGTATATATACACAGGAGGAGTGGTACTGTGCAGTATATATATACAGGGCAGTGATGGTACTGTGCAGTGTATATATATACAGGGGCAGTGGTACTGTGCAGTGTATATATACAGGAGGAGTGGTACTGTGTGGTGTATATATACACAGGAGGAGTGGTACTGTGCAGTATATATATACAGGGCAGTGATGGTACTGTGCAGTGTATATATATACAGGGGCAGTGGTACTGTGCAGTATATATATACAGGAGGAGTGGTACTGTGCAGTGTATATATACAGGAGGAGTGGTACTGTGCAGTGTATATATACAGGAGGAGTGGTACTGTGTGGTGTATATATACAGGACAGTGGTACTGTGCGGTGTATATATACAGGAGGAGTGGTACTGTGCAGTGTATATATACAGGAGGAGTGGTACTGTGCGGTGTATATATACAGGAGGAGTGGTACTGTGCGGTGTATATATACAGGACAGTGGTACTGTGCGGTGTATATATACAGGAGGAGTGGTACTGTGCAGTGTATATATACAGGAGGAGTGGTACTGTGCGGTGTATATATACAGGAGGAGTGGTACTGTGCGGTGTATATATACAGGACAGTGGTACTGTGCAGTGTATATATACAGGAGGAGTGGTACTGTGCATTGTATATATACAGGGCAGTGGTACGGTGCAGTGTATATATTCAAGGGAGTGATGGTACTGTGCAGTGTATATATACAGGGGCAGTGGTACTGTGCATTGTATATATACAGGGCAGTGGTACGGTGCAGTGTATATATACAGGGCAGTGGTACGGTGCATTGTATATATACAGGGGAGTGGTACTGTGCAGTGTATATATACAGGGGCAGTGGTACTGTGCATTGTATATATACAGGGGAGTGGTACTGTGCAGTGTATATATACAGGGGCAGTGGTACTGTGCATTGTATATATACAGGGCAGTGGTACTGTGCATTGTATATATACAGGGGCAGTGGTACTGTGCATTGCATATATACAGGGCAGTGGTACGGTGCAGTGTATATATACAGGGGCAGTGGTACTGTGCATTGTGTATATACAGGGCAGTGGTACGGTGCATTGTATATATACAGGGCAGTGGT
Source organism: Ranitomeya imitator (assembly GCF_032444005.1). Lineage (NCBI taxonomy): Eukaryota > Metazoa > Chordata > Amphibia > Anura > Dendrobatidae > Ranitomeya > Ranitomeya imitator. The sequence goes on from NC_091283.1 coordinate 67,590,501, forward strand.
ACGGTGCAGTGTATATATACAGGGGCAGTGGTACTGTGCATTGTATATATACAGGGCAGTGGTACGGTGCAGTGTATATATACAGGGGAGTGGTACTGTGCAGTGTATATATACAGGGGCAGTGGTACTGTGCATTGTATATATACAGGGCAGTGGTACTGTGCATTGTATATATACAGGGGCAGTGGTACTGTGCATTGCATATATACAGGGCAGTGGTACGGTGCAGTGTATATATACAGGGGCAGTGGTACTGTGCATTGTATATATACAGGGCAGTGGTACGGTGCATTGTATATATACAGGGCAGTGGTACGGTGCAGTGTATATATACAGGGGCAGTGGTACTGTGCATTGTATATATACAGGGCAGTGGTACGGTGCAGTGTATATATACAGGGCAGTGGTACGGTGCAGTGTATATATACAGGGGCAGTGGTACTGTGCATTGTATATATACAGGGGAGTGGTACTGTGCAGTGTATATATACAGGGGCAGTGGTACTGTGCATTGTATATATACAGGGCAGTGGTACTGTGCAGTGTATATATACAGGGGAGTGATGGTACTGTGCAGTGTATATATTTCAGCAGCCGCCCAGCCCAGGCCCCCAGCACTTGTCCTGTATATATATTATATATACTGTCATGCAGGCTGTATAGATACAGTATATACATATACAGGACAGGTGCTGGGGACCTGGGCGGCTGCTGAAGTATATAATATACAGTATATCAGCTGTGGCCGCCCCAGGTCACCCAGACTGTCAGAATACAGGGATACATCGCACTCACTCAGGGCGGCAAGGCTTGCCAAGGAGTTCCTCCAGAATCTGCCTGTCCTGATGTAAGTTCAGCAGTCAGCGAGGGGCGGGCGGAGGAGCAGAGCAGGAGAACTCTCCGCCCACAAAACAATGTCACGCTGGCTGCCTTGTTAACCCCGATGTGCCTGCACTGCCTGGCCCTGCACTGACTGAAGAGATGCTTGTGCCAGCAGGGCTAGATGCCCGCCCCCCGCATTGTGCCGCCCGGGGCGGCCCGCCCCCCCCGCACCCCCCTTCCTACGCCACTGACCGGGTACCTCTAGTAGTTACCTACAATCCAAATCTGGAGGTGCTAAGGGAAGCTGCACGGAAATTACAACCTTTACTGCAAAAAGATGCCCGATTACAATCCATTTTTCCAGACCCCCCACTACTGTGTTTTACATTTCAAAAACCTGACCTGCACATCCAAACATAGACTCAGTGTGAACAGGTGCTGAACCTAGAGTCGCCAACTCGTATATAGTGAAGTAAATAAGGCAGCACACTGCAGCGCTAGAACATACAAACTTGAAAACACGAAATTTGAACTGCATTACTGCACTAGAAATATGAAAAATGAGAGCTTTTAGCGCATAAAAATGGCCAATTTTTTGGCTACCAGATATACATAAAATTGGCCATTTTTATTCGCTAAAAGCTCTAATTTTTCATATTTCTAGTGCAGTAATGCAGTTCAAATTTCGTTTTTCAAGTTTGTATGTTCTAGCGCTGCAGTGTGCTGCCTTATTTACTTCACTACTGTGTTTTAGGCAGCCCCCAAGTCTAAGAAGCATCATTGTCAAGAGCTCCCCGTCCTCTCCAACAGCTGCAGGTACCTTTCCTTGCAACCAGAAAAAATGTAAAACCTGTCCATTTATAATGACCATGGACAAGATAAAGATCCCCAACTCACATCAGGACTACAAGATCCCAGGTACTTTCAGCTGCGACAATTCTAATGTGGTGTACCTAATTACTTGTACTAAATGTCCAACTGGGGGTCTGTATGTGGGGGAGACAGGGCAGAAACTGAGAACAAGGATGAATTCTCACCGCCACACAATAAGAGAAAAAAGAATGGATCTACCTGTGGCAATACATTTCTGTCTCCCAAATCATAACATTATGGACATGAAATTACTTGTACTAAAAGGTAACTTCAAATCTCGGAGAGACAGAAGAGTCTGGGAATATAAACTGATGACGACCTTTGACACTCACACTGCAGGAATGAATGTGTCGCACGGATTTATGTCTTTTTACATCAACTAAGGAACTTGACCATCAGACTATGTGGGGTCATCACAACAGAAACAGACCCTAATAAAACAATCCTTATCTAAGAACTGGCCCAATATTTATGGACGTAACTGTTTATCACCCATGGTAATTCTGCTTCATGTCACCTGTCTTATCCATGATTTTTTTCCCTTTTTTTTTTCCTATACTATGTTGTGCATAAATATGTGATTCTTCAGAATTTGTTTTAGTCTTTGCCTGATGAAGAGACCTGTGTAGTCTCGAAAGCTTGCAATTTGTTACCATCTTTTCAGTTATCCATTAAAAGGTATCAACCACTGAGGACTCTCAATTCTAAATATTTTTCATTTTATTTAAACACTCCAAAAATTCCTGTGAAGCACCAGAAGGGTTAATAAACTTCTCGAATATGGTTTTGAGCACCTTGAGGGGTGTAGTTTTTAGAATGGTGTCACACTTGGGTATTTTCTATCATATAGACCCCTCAAAATGACTTCAAATGAGATGTGGTCCCTAAAAAAATGGTGTTGTAAAAATGAGAAATTGCTGGTCAACTTTTAACCCTTATAATTCCCTAACAAAAAAAAAATTTGGGTTCCAAAATTGTGCTGATGTAAAGTAGACATGTGGGAAATGTTACTTATTAAGTATTTTGTGTGACATATCTCTGTGATTTAATTGCATAAAAATTCAAACTTGGAAAATTGTGAAATTTTCAAAATTTTCGCCAAATTTCCGTTTTTTTCACAAATAATCGCAGGTAATATCAAAGAAATTTTACCACTATCATGAAGTACAATATGTCACAAGAAAACAATGTCAGAATCACAGGGATCCGTTGAAGCGTTCCGGAGTTATAACCTCATAAATGGACAGTGGTCAGAATTGTAAAAATTGGCCCGGTCATTAACGTGCAAACCACCCTTGGGGGTAAAGGAGTTAATGAGCTCTATATAAACTCTCTGTCACTATTGATTGGCAGCTTTCTGCCTATGCACAGTGTACACAGAAAGCAGCCAATCAGTGATGTGGGCGGGGTTATACAGAGCTCAGCATTCTGAGCACTGCTAGATCTACAGCAGGGAAAACTGTGATTCTCTGAAAACTGCAGCAAGGGACCCAGTAAGTGATATGTTGCTGGAATCAGCGTCTCTGCCCTTACATCATACTGCTTTCTGATAGGGCAGCAAAAACCTGATGACTGATTCCATTTCATTGAGAATAAATTCACTTTTTGCATCACAAAGGATGAAATACGCAAGCACAGGATAAATAGAAGTGTTGCTGATATAAAATCCGCAGCACTCGTCCATTTAAACTGTGGATTTTTTTATGTGGGGTGTGAATGAGATTTTAAAAAATCTTGTGTACCATGATGGTAGTGTAATTTTTTTTATAGCGCCAATATATTCTTCAGCACTTTGCAATTTTTGAGAGTGTGTTACCGTTACCTCTGACTTCTGGTCCGTCACAAGATGGCGGCTCGGGACGGGCGCGATGCCGGAAAGAGAAGAAGACACCTGCTGGCAATTATATCAGTACGGGCAGGGAACTTAGATTAGTAGCACCACTCCAGTGCTGAGATAAAAAAATGCTGGAGTGGTGCTTTAACAGTATTTACAGTTGTATTTCCATAATGGCGCCATCAGACTGTTAAATGGACGAGTCTGATCTTAAATGTGGATTAAGGCAGCACTCGTTGCAATATTTTGCATGCAGACTATCGGTCCATTGGTAAAAATGTTGATGCGAACTGCCACATTGACTTGCATTGGTGCTTGTGCTGGACGTATGCTACTCGTTTTGCGTACAGAGAGCAACAAGAACTTGAACAAAACCTTAATCTGATCATCTTGAAAGGGTATCTGCCATCAGGTGTGTAGTCTGACATCGGCATGATAGGGACAGAGACCCTGATTCCAGTGATGTGACATGTAGTTTACTGTGTGCAGGAGATGTGATGAAGTCATAGATTTCTTTTCTGCAGATCTAGCAGAGCTCAGTCGTTGAGCTGTGTATAACCCCCGCTCACACCACAGCTTTCAGTGGCAGAGGGGAATGGCTGGACTAGGAGGCACGAGCTCGGTTGTCCTGCTGTGATAATCCCCTGCTTATAAATCACTGATTGTATTGAAAAAGCAAATTGTAGCCTGATAAGTGACACATCGCCGTAATCAGGCTCTCTTCCTCTACATCATGGTGCTCTAAGTTTACATAGCTGACAGATTCCCTTTAAATAAACTATGTCAGTCCTTCTGAAAACAGAGAGTTGTCCTGTATGTGGGTTATATAAGAGTCAAGCCTTTGCAAAATATTATGTTGGCATTGTTACTGTGTAAATATAATTAGGGGGAAATGAATGCAGCTTTACTTTGTGCTATCAGTCACATTACACTGTACGATACATGGCAAAATGTCAGATATTTAAAGTACTCGCCAGATGAATAGCGTCCATTGTCCGCTGCGGCATCAGTTCCCCTATAACTGCAGCATAGGGTAGGAAAAAGTTACCAAAACATTCTGTGCAAACCGAGTCACATGGACAGGGCTAGTCATTGTCTGTGCCATCCTGGCCCGTAACAATGTGACAGCGGCCGGCGGTGGCGCTACGGGCTATGTTTAACCATAGTAAACACTGGAATAGTTTGGAAGGAATATATCACCATTTTTTAAATTAATGAAACCTACGGATTTTCCGCATCTTATAATGCAACTCTATGGGGAAAATACGTACTTAAATCTCAGAGTACCCACAATGGAAACTGACATGTTGGGGATCTCAGAAATACACAATAGTTTTTTTTTCCTTTTTGTGTATTGGAACAACGCAAAAAAAAAAAAAACATAGGGAAAAAAAAAAGGCAAATTGGACATCATTTCACACAAAATCCCCAAAAATGGTCCAGACAAAATTTGTATGCCTGGCTTCAGGTGTGATATTCATATTGCCCACAGCTGTTACTTGCCACAGGTGAATTTGAACGAGCATCGCATGCTTGAAACAAAGTTGTTCACATTTTTGGAAAGGTGCTAACAATTTCATCCTGCCCTTGTTTGAGGTTTTTGTATGAAATGACGTCCAATTTGCCTGTTTTTTTCTCAGTTTGTCTGTGTTCTTCCAATACACACGAAGGAAATAAACGTGTGTAACAAAACATGTGCAATTGCAATAATCTTTTGAGAGAAATTCTTCATTTTCTGACACATAATAATGTATGGAAAGCGCTGCGGCATATGATAGCGCTATATAAAAATAAAGATGACGATGATGATTTTCTGGAACAATTTCAAGGGTGCCAACACTTTTGGCCATGAGCGTATATATATATATATATATATATATATATATACATATATATATATATATATATTTTTTTTTTTTTAATGGAGACTTGATAAATCCTGAATATACAAATATTTGGATGAAACGTAACACTGCAAAGGGTTTGTACAGTGGGGCAAAAAAGTATTTAGTCAGTCAGCAATAGTGCAAGTTCCACCACTTAAAAAGATGAGAGGCGTCTGTAATTTACATCATAGGTAGACCTCAACTATGGGAGACAAACTGAGAAAAAAAAATCCAGAAAATCACATTGTCTGTTTTTTTAACAATTTATTTGCATATTATGGTGGAAAATAAGTATTTGGTCAGAAACAAAATTTCATCTCAATACTTTGTAATATATCCTTTGTTGGCAATGACAGAGGTCAAACGTTTTCTGTAAGTCTTCACAAGGTTGCCACACACTGTTGGTATGTTGGCCCATTCCTCCATGCAGATCTCCTCTAGAGCAGTGATGTTTTTGGCTTTTCGCTTGGCAACACAGACTTTCAACTCCCTCCAAAGGTTTTCTATAGGGTTGAGATCTGGAGACTGGCTAGGCCACTCAAGGACCTTGAAATGCTTCTTACGAAGCCACTCCTTCGTTGCCCTGGCGGTGTGCTTTGGATCATTGTCATGTTCAAAGACCCAGCCACGTTTCATCTTCAATGCCTTTGCTGATGGAAGGAGGTTTGCACTCAAAATCTCACAATACATGGCCCCATTCATTCTTTCATGTACCCGGATCAGTCGTCTTGGCCGCTTTGCAGAGAAACAGCCCCAAAGCATGATGTTTCCACCACCATGCTTTACAGTAGGTATGGTGTTTGATGGATGCAACTCAGTATTCTTTTTCCTCCAAACACGACAAGTTGTGTTTCTACCAAACAGTTCCAGTTTGGTTTCATCAGACCATAGGACATTCTCCCAAAACTCCTCTGGATTATCCAAATGCTCTCTAGCAAACTTCAGACGGGCCCGGACATGTACTGGCTTAAGCAGTGGGACACGTCTGGCACTGCAGGATCTGAGTCCATGGTGGCGCAGTGTGTTACTTATGGTAGGCCTTGTTACATTGGTCCCAGCTCTCTGCAGTTCATTCACTAGGTCCCCCCGCGTGGTTCTGGGATTTTTGTTCACCGTTCTTGTGATCATTCTGACCCCACGGGGTGGGATTTTGCGTGGAGCCCCAGATCGAGGGAGATTATCAGTGGTCTTGTATGTCTTCCATTTTCTAATTATTGCTCCCACTGTTGATTTCTTCACTCCAAGCTGGTTGGCTATTGCAGATTCAGTCTTCCCAGCCTGGAGCAGGGCTACAATTTTGTTTCTGGTGTCCTTTGACAGCTCTTTGGTCTTCACCATAGTGGAGTTTGGAGTCAGACTGTTTGAGGGTGTGCACAGGTGTCTTTTTGTACTGATAACAAGTTTAAACAGGTGCCATTACTACAGGTAATGAGTGGAGGAAAGAGGAGACTCTTAAAGAAGAAGTTACAGGTCTGTGACAGCCAGAAATCTTGATTGTTTGTTTCTGACCAAATACTTATTTTCCACCATAATATGCAAATAAATTGTTAAAAAAACAGACAATGTGATTTTCTGGATTTTTTTTTCTCAGTTTGTCTCCCATAGTTGAGGTCTACCTAGGATGTAAATTACAGACGCCTCTCATCTTTTTAAGTGGTGGAACTTGCACTATTGCTGATTGACTAAATACTTTTTTGCCCCACTGTATGTTCTCTCGGTGTTTGCGTGGGTTTCCTCTGGTTTCCTCCCACATTCCAAAGACATACTGATAGGGAATTTCGATTGTGAGTACCATTGGGGACAGTGATGATAATGTGTGCAAAGGGCTGCAGAATATGTTAGCGCTATATACAAATAAAGATTATTATTATTAACACTGGTAACTGGTATACCACCCACACTGGCATTGCTGGTCAGACTGAGGCCTGGAATGACTGAGCACACAGGATAATAACTGTGGGTGGAGCAGCGCCATCTGCTGGTAACCTGCATGTATTTCCCTACACTTTCCACCATGGGATAAAAGAAGTGCTCTCATTGATGTACAGTATGTGAGTAACACCAATGTATCAGAGCTTGTTACTTTGTGTCTTTTCCCAAGTGCTTCCGTGATATACAGGAGTCCTTGTGCCTGTTCCAGCAGTGCCCAGGGTCCTGGCAGCGCCTGCCCGGTAGTAGCAGCTCCATGTCCCTATTTGGCATCCTCAGGAGATGGCATGGAGCCAGGACATGCGCTGCAGTGGGATCACTCAGCTCTGATCTCAGGGAGCTCCCAGGGCAGCCATGGAGGTGGAGGAAAGTCTGTCTGAAGCTGAGGGTCAGGAGGAGAATAAGAAAATTGACATGTCCTTGGGTAGGTGACTATCACTAGTGCTGTGCTCCATTGTGGAAAGTTCTCAGCTGGCGTCCTGTGTAATGGACGGCGGCGTTATATAGGGCGGCGGGACAATTACCACCCTGACACATACACACATAGACTACGCTTACACTTCACTTTAATTATTTGCTAGATCTGTACAAATGGTCATTCGTAATCTGAGCAACGTTACTCTCATTAGTCATACCCAAGAAATGAGCTGGAACATATGTTGGCGCGTAGGCGCACATTCACACAGACAGAACCTAGAATAAGAAAAAGAGTAAATACCCTGCAGTAAGTAAATACTAATAGTAAATGATGTAGGGTACCTAGCCGGCACCACTTCTATCGACAGAAGCCAGTCCACCATGACGAGGTGTCCCCGATCAGGATGGTCCTTCACGCTTGTAGATCACCTCTCCTGGAGTCCGCAGACCTCCGAATAGACGAGGACAGAGCAGTGGCCAGACCTGACTGATTTATCATTAGCCTTATGGTACTGTCTAGAATTGTTCGGAACTGTCGCAGAACGCCCCACGGGTCTGAACTTCAGGCTTCCAGAGAGCTTGGTCCTTAGGTTAGGTGCCGTGATTGTAAGGTGAAAGCATAGACATTATTTGTGCTCCATATCACGTTTGATTATTAGGTGATGAATGCACCCCCGTAGAAACAGCCGTGGCAGGATTTATTTCAACAACTTGTCATTTCACATCTCCCCTGAAGTCGACGCAGCTCATTGGTTATCGCTAGAATAAGCAGATTGGACGCCGACATCAGTTGCTCTAAACGCGAGTAGTTGATCAATAAGACCACTTCAGTTTATGCCTCTTTTAGGGTATGTGCACACGATGCGGATTTAGTGCGGATCCGCGGCCAATTTTTCCGCGCAGAAACGCTGCAGATCCGCGCTGTGATTTACAGTACAATGTAAATCAATGTGGAAAAAAAAACGCTGTGCGGAAAAATCTGCGCGGAAACGCTGCGGATTTAAAAGAAGTGCATGTCAGCATTTCTGCACCCTTCCATTATAGAAATCCGCAGTGGTAAAAACCGCAGAAAATCTGCACAAAATCTGCATCAATTCCGCATAAAAACCGCACAAAATCCGCATAAAATCCGCGGCAAATCTGCACCTGCGGTTTCTGCCAGGAGATGCGGATTTTGTGCAGAAAATTCTGCACCCCATTCCGTAACGTGTGCACCTAGCCTTAAGGGCATCAGTCAGCAGGATTTCACACTATTTATATGCACATGTAGCTCTTTCAAAGATAAATCCATCAATACCTTTACCTGGCCAGAATGTTCTTCCATTATTAAGAAATCAGTGTTTGAATTGATATGCAAATGAGACTGAAGAGCTATGGTAGATCTGAAGCCTCTGTCACTCCAGCTCTATGTCTCGTCCAATGCTGCATCCTCTTATTTGACTGATGGCTCCTTCTCCTGAGATCGCACAGCATAGAGGCTGTCAGTCAAGCAGGAGAAGGCGGCGCTGGGCAGAGAACAGAGCTGGAGCGACGGAGGCTTCTGATCTACAATAGCTCTTCTTTCTCATATATATCAATTCAAATGCTGATTTCTCAGTAATGGAGGAACAGACCGGCCATGTAAAGGTATTGTTGGACTTGTTTTTTTTAAAAAGCTACATTAGCATATAAATAGTTAAATCAGTTATGCCTAATAAAGCCATCAACCAGTCCTTTCCTTAATTCTCCGGGGGGGGGGGGGTGTCTTTCATTTATCTGGGAGTTTTGCTTCTCCATTGGTGGGACTCGCATCTTTCAGCAATGTATTTCATATTCTGTGGAAATTTCACATATGTGTCAGATGGGAATACGTAGGGAATAGCCGCAATTATTGCTGAGAATACTTGCCACGTTTTTATATTGGATTGATTATGCTGTATTACAATCAGATAATCCTGTGTATTCATATAGTAGTTTTTTTATTAGTGCGACAGTGACTAGACACATAGCTCCCGCACAGTACGGGGATCTTTTCCTGGCCGCGTCCGGTGGAGACACCAGGGGATATTCTTAGCAATCTATGAGTCAACACAGACTACTATATCCAGAGCCACTGACTACTCGGCTTCCGGTGTCACAGGAGAGAGGTGGAGAGATTTAAAAAAAGTTTTTCCACCTTCTCCATTATGACTGCACATGGATGGCATCCTGGAAGGGGTCTGATGTTTTTCACGGACCCGCAGACAATCAGACACGTGCACGGCCCCATAGAATATGATGAGTTTGAGTGCTCTCTGTGAAAATCACGGCTAGCACTCGTCTGATATAACCGGTCGTGTGCCCTAAACCTCGTACCAAGAGCTGCAATACCACCACATGTACAAGCGAAGAACGCTAGGAAGTGCAGGGGGCTCGATGGCAACTCCGTACATGTCTGATACCATACAGAGGCATCCTGGGGTGTCCTCTCAAATTCTATACGAATCGCACAGAAAAATAATTATGATGTGGCAGATTATCCCTGGCAGAAGATTAATTTTTTACCTAAAGGACACGGACACCTTTGCAGACATTTTTTTTTTTTATCCCCAAAAGATCAAGTTATTGCCTATCAAAAAGATTAGGATAACTTGATGATCACAGGGGGTCCAACAACTGGAGCCCCCAATGATCTTGAGGTCAGGTCTCCTCTGTTCCACTCATTGTTTATGGGGGGGTTATACAAAGCTCATGGATATGGAGTGTAGTCACCAGACTTTCAGTACCTAGGCAAAGAATGATTTAAGCCCCCCAAACTACCAGCAATTAATTGTCCATGATGGCTGATAATGATGTGCTTCTATGTATTCTTCATAATGTAGAAAAATCTGAAAATGGTCACTGGCAATTCCACTGTGAAACCCGCACAATTTGGTGTAGATTTTGTTACTATGAATTTGCTGTGGACATACCGTTAGAAGTCAAAGCGGGGGGAGCCGCTTTGCTGGAAAGTCACATTGACTGTCCCTCCTCTGGCCTGAATGATGTCCCACAAGTTGGGCACATTATCCCAAGTTTCTTTCAGTGTCTTTCAGTCCACTACAATTCAGACACTGAGAAGTCGGTATATACATCACATAGGAAACACCGAGACTGCTGTATATATATCACATAGGATAGACTGAGACTGTTGTATATGTACATAGATAACACCAGTATTGGTGTATATGCATCACATAGGAAACACTAGGGCTGGTGCATATAGATCACATAGGAGACACTGAGAGTGATGTCTATACATCACATAGTATACATCGAGACTGCTGTATATATATATCACATAGGATACACTGAGACTGTTGTATATGCACATAGATAACACCAGTATTGGTGTATATGAATGACATAGGAAACACTGGGGCTGGTGCATATAGATCACATAGGAGACACTGAGACTGATGTCTATACATCACATAAGATACACCGAGACTGCTGTATATACATCAGATAGGATACACTGAGACTGTTGTATATGTACATAGCTAACACCAGTATTGGTGTATATGCATCACATAGGAAACACTAGGGCTGGTGCATTTAGATCACATAGGAGACACTGAGAGTGATGTCTATACATCACATAGGATACACAGAGACTGCTGTATATATATCACATAGTATACACTGAGACTGTTGTATATGTACATAGATAACACCAGTATTGGTGTATATGCATCACATAGGAAACACTAGGGCTAGTGCATATAGATCACATAGGAGACACTGAGACTGATGTCTATACATCATATAGGATACACCGAGACTGCTGTATATATATCACATAGGACACACTGAGACTGTTGTATATGTACATAGATAACACCAGTATTGGTGTATATGCATCACATAGGAAACACTAGGGCTGGAGCATATAGATCACATAGGAGACACTGAGAGTGATGTCTATACATCACATAGGATACACCGAGACTGCTGTATATATATCACATAGGACACACTGAGACTGTTGTATATGTACATAGATAACACCAGTATTGGTGTATATGCATCACATAGGAAACACTGGGGCTGGTGCATATAGATCACATAGGAGACACTGAGACTGATGTCTATACATCATATAGGATACACCGAGACTGCTGTATATACATCAGATAGGAGACATCTATGAGAGTGTTTAGCAATCTAGTATACCTGGTTTCATAGAGCAAGTGTCAAAAACTGCTGGATGTTGGCTTGTGATAATGTACCCGGTCTGTGGGATGACCTTCAGTCCAGAAAGGGATGGCCAGGGTGATTCTTCAGAGTTGTCAGACATGTAATGACAGGTATTTACATTTTTTGTAAAGTGAAATGGATATTATTAGTGTGCTTTCTGCATATATAGAATTGCCAAGACCATTCATGCATCATATATGAGAGGTTTTGTAGAAGAAAAAAAAAGACAAAATCTTTATTTTGTATTTTTGAATATTTTCATTTTTTATCAAAGTAAATGCATTCAATACCTTCAAGCTTGAACAGAGAATTTTGTATGTGTTATGTTACTGTTTAAGAATGCTTCTCTGTAACTACAGCATATATTTAAGTCGTCTTCAAAGAGCCGAGACGCTTTGATATATTATTTACCGGTTACATGTGTTTGGTTATAAAATATATTACGCTCGTTACAATGTGTCAATTGTTGTAATGGCAATAAAATGAGGAGCAAATCACAGCCAAATGTATTCTTGACAGAAACTGGATTACAATATCTCAGATCCACAAGGAAGTCACAGTCACAAAATCGCAACATCATCCTCTAATGTTTAGGGCTGTACAACGAAGAGTTTTTCTAAAGGCCGCCACCAAGCGCATTAGATGAAAACCAATTTTGGCCATATAATGTGTCCAGACTCTGGAATGTCAATGCATGTTACTTATTTATTATGCTTTTATCATATTCCACAGCACTTTACAGACATTATCATCGCCATCCCCATTGGGGCTCACAATCTAGATTCCATAACAGTATGCCTTTGGAATGTGAAAGGAAACCCACGCAAACAAAGGGAGAGCATACAAACTCCTTGTAGATGTTGTCCTTGGTGGGATTTGAATCCAGGACCCCAGCTCTGCAGACTTGAGTAAATCAATCATTTTCTTACAGGTGGTGTTCACTACATGGACAACTCCTTCTTCCAATGTAAAATAACAACACTAAGTGCTCTCTCACACTGCCATATATTCTCTCATATGAGAGAATCTGGTCCGTTATGCTAATGACACTCGGCTCAAACGCTGATCAGAATATCATCCGAGTGTGATCCGATTCTCTCGCATGAGAACATTGCTGTAATGTGCTGCTGCAGTGCAGTATAGAGCAACCTCCACCAGGGGGTGCTGGTTAAGGAAAAGAGGTTGTACACACAGCACAGCAACACTGAACAACAACACAGGTGTCACAGGTAATGAAAGGGACGTCAGACAAGCCAAGGTCATACACGGAGATAGCAGCACGGTACAGAAGGGGCGAGCAGAGAATAGTCGGGGACAAGCAAGTAGTCAGAGCCTACCGGGAACGTGGTAACCAAAACGTGAGACGTAAGACGGAGTCAGGGTACAAGCCAGAGGTCAGAATAAGTCATAAACGGGTGCAGGCAGACAGAGGCAAAAGGAACACTAGTACAAGTATCCAGGTCAGGTGCTCAAACCATGCAGCATGAACTATAGCTGACACTGGCCCACAGGCTGCAGAGGACTTAACTAGCTCAGCCAACTTCAAAGTGAGGCAGAGGGGATTAACTCCCACATGACCAGTCCAGAGATAAGACAGCTGAACATAAACAAACTCAGAACTGGATGATGACAATTGCATCACAGGTGTGAAGAAGACGAAGAACTTAATTTCATCATATTGTCAGTTGACTCTGTGCGAGTACATCGGACTGCACTCGGATGACGCACTCATAGACTTGAATGGGTGAGTGCGATATGATTATCGGAGGCACTCGCAGCATTCTGCGATTATTTTCTCATGCTGAATTGTTATGAGAAACTAATCTCCACTGCCCTACAGTATAATGTTGGGTCACGTGCTATCATATAAAACATCGGATAACACTCGGCCACGTTATACAGCAGTGTGAGCGAACCCTTATACTCACCTATGGTGCCGGCGCAGTTCAAGCAGTGTCAGCGTTTGCTCTCCCGGGGATTGCATGACATTGTTATGTCACGCAATCCCCGCTGCTAATTAGCGCTGGCTTCACTCTCCCTGCCTTTGCACTTATCACATACATCCAGAGGAAGAGAGAGCTGCTGTCAGGCAATCCCCGAGACAGCCAGCGCCGTCATCGCCTGTACAGTGCCGACACCGGAGGTGAGTATGTGTTATTGTTTTACAAGGGGGAAATATAGGGATGGAGCTTCAAAAACTCATTGCAGGAACAGAAAGCCTATATGTCCGCACCATCTTCTAAAATAAAGACATCAATACTTTCCTTGATTCATTCCTGTATTGTCTAGTTTTATACTCACAATCATAGTTGACAACTGCTAGTAAATTCCTGGACAATTAGTCAATATCGAGTACTTTTTTCTACCCCAAAAAATGTGATGCATGTATGGTTTTCTATGAATCTGGAGGATCTTTAGCAGGACATTGTCAGTCTCATAATTTAATAGCTCAGAGTAAATGCAAGTGATATTTTTATGTCAGTGTTTTTGTGAATAGACGTATATCTCTAATAATCTTCATTATTCATTTTTATTTCCTAATTATTGTTTGAAAAAATGTTGGCTCTATGTGATTTTTGGATAACTTGTCCGGAAAAATAAAAACAGCTTGGTATTCCTGTCCACTGAGCCCAGAAAAACACTCATAGATGAATGAATCTTGTTACTGTGGCATCATTTCACAGCCTGGATTAGAAATCCCATAATTGCCAATTATGGAGTCAGTGACAGCTGTTACACATCCTTATCTGTAAACCCTATTTAGTGGAGCTGATCTTTCCATATCACAGTTCAATGGACTATATCAACAAGAGTGTGATGATGATGAAGCCTGAAGCAAGTGTCCTGTGTCCACCATTTAACATCATGTTATCTTTAGATCCAATATTTGGGAATGGTGGAACCACTGTGCCGTGGCCCGAGGAGAGCCTGGAAGGGCATGACTAGGTGAACACCTGACTCTTCACTAGAGCCACTGATGGTGGGGTTAGGCTTGGCTCCAATGGACACCAGGTGCTACTCCAGGACTGATCTCGGACACACGACAGCTGACCCCCAAGGGACAGGTAGCTGGAACGGGTAGGTAGGAAAGTACAGCTGATACAGGCAGGCACAGCATGAACACAGGATCCACAGATGCAAGTGGGTATGGCTGGTATACAGATAAACACTGATAGGTGCAGGCAGGTACAGCTGGTATACAGATAGGCACTGGCAGGTGCAGACGGGGACGGCTGATCTACAGATTGGCACGGCAGGTGCAGGCAGGTCCGGCTGATATGTCCAGCTGATATGCAGACTGGAATGGCAGGTGCAGGTGGGTCCGGCTGATATACTGACTGGTACAGCAGGTGCAGGAGGGTCCGCCTGAGATACAGACTGACAAGACAGATACTAGCAAGGGCACACTAGAACAAAGCAAGAACCAGCAAGTAGTGCTAGGGACAGGCAGACACTAGCGGGTGCTAACAGACAGGGATGTGTTGGGAAAAGACTAACAGCGTTGGACAGGCACCTCCATGCAGGTGAAGATGCCTTAAATAACAAGTGTTTCCCAGTAATTGGCTGGGGAAACTTTAGGACTGTCCGCTCAGCCCCTTTAAGAAAGAGGGAGCGCGTGCGTGCCCTGAGCACAGTGCCTGGGGATCTGCTTGCCATGCAGATTCCCCAGGCAGCAGCCGGAGAAGAAAGAAGAGGAAGAGCGTGACGGGGGCAGCGGCAGTGTGGGAGTCATCATTCCTGCCGGGGGAGAGGCGAAACTTTCAGGGATGCCAGTGCTACCATTCTATTTTAACTAATTTCCTAATTTATATATGTAGCAATCAAAACTTTTCTGTTACACACTTCAATTCCCGTGTGTACACATAGAGTTAAAGGGGTTAGAAAGAAAATTTTAAAAAATAATCTCAAGAGTAAAGCACATCATTAATTTAAAGCACCACTCCAACAGGTTTTCTTTTGTATTTTACCATTGGAGAGGTGCCACTAATCTAACTTCCCCGCCCCTAGTCTTATACTTACCAGTCGCAAGTGTTCAGCTGGTATTGACACCACACCGGTCGGTCTTCTGCTGGTTGTGATTGTGACCTGCCAGATCGCCCCAGTGTTTGCTGGTTGAGCCAGAATTCACAACTTAATGTAAGACCATGAGAGCCACAACAAGACCAGAATGAGGTAATAGACTTACACCGAGAGCTTGTGACCGTAACTCTGACTTCTGGTCAGTTAGAAGTGGTGGTCACAAGATGGCGGATCAGGACCCGAGCAGCGCTGGGAAGAACTGAAGACAGCGACTGGTGAATATAATACCAGGGTCAGGGAACGTATAATAGTAGCACCACTCCAGCGCTGAAATAAAAAAATACTGGAGTGGTGCTTTAACCATATTAATGCAAAAAAAAACTCTGAAAAGTAATTTCCATCCAACTAAGCCTTTTTACTTACTCCTCTGCGGTTCTGGTCTCTTTACTTATTGTGTGTGGGCAGCTCCTTGTTCCATGTGTCCAGGAAGCAGTCCCTCACACGGAGTTAGTTCTTTTTTTCCTTTGTTTCGTCCTCCCCATAGCAGAAGTCCTACTTGGGCCCCTCCCACCTATAAACAAAAAAAAAAAAAATAATCATCAGGGACACAGAAGAGCATATCTCACAACTTTGCAGCCCTTACAAAGTAAGGTTGCCCCTATGTAAGCCACTTTGTGTTCCCACGCACTAGCTTACCTCTTTCATCACCCCAATAAAATATGATTCCAACAAATCTTCCCTCCAAACACAGTAAGATAACCCAGCAGTACCCTCCACATACACAGTATGATGGCCCTACAGAACCCCCCACAAAGTATGATACCCCTACAGTGACCTCAACACTGTATGATGACCCCTATAGTCCCACACACACTATGATGCCCCTTACACAACCCTCCATACAGTATAGTGGCTCTCCATACAGTATAGTGGCTCTCCATACAGTATAGTGGCTCTTCATACTTTATAGTGGCTCTTCATACTTTATAGTGGCTCTTCATACTTTATAGTGGACCCCACAACCCTCCACATAGCACAGTGGCCCCCACACAACCCACTACACTGTATAATGGCACACACATCAAGACAGTATAATGGCCCCCACACAATCGTCCACACAGTATAATGGCCAGGAGGTGGATACAGTTGTAAGTGTGATGCCAGGCGGGGAATTGGGCAGTGCTGTTACCGTGCCACCCCGTGATAATGGTATGCTACTGAAGGTGGATACATACTTCAAGTTAATGCGTGAGTTTCACCTGCGCTATCTACACAAAAGTGACAATGCAAAAGGGCTATAGCAATTGGTATGAGAGAATAGAAATACAGTTAGGTCCATATATATTTGGACAGAGACAACATTTTTATAATTTTGGTTATGGAGATTACTACAATGAATTTTAAACAAAACAATTCAGATGCAGTTGAAGTTCAGACTTTCAGCTTTCATTTGAGGGTATCCACATTAAAATTGGATGAAGGGTTTAGGAGTTTCAGCTCCTTAACACGTGCCACCCTGTTTTTAAAGGGACCAAAAGTAATTGGACAATTGACTCCAAGGCTATTTCATGGACAGGTGTGGCCAATCCCTTTCTTATGTCATTCTCAATTAAGCAGATAAAAGGCCTAGAGTTGATTTGAGGTGTGGTGCTTGCATTTGGAAGGTTTTGCTGTGAAGTAAACATGCGGTCAAAGGAGCTCTCCATGCAGGTGAAACAAGCCATCCTTAAGCTGCGAAAACAGAAAAAACCCATCCGAGAAATTGCTACAATATTAGGAGTGGCAAAATCTACAGTTTGGTACATCCTGAGAAAGAAAGAAAGCACTGGTGAACTCATCAATGCAAAAAGACCTGGGCGCCCACGGAAGACAACAGTGGAGGATGATCGCAGAATAATCTCCATGGTGAAGAGAAACCCCTTCACAACAGCCAACCAAGTGACCAACACTCTCCAGGAGGTCGGCGTATCAATATCCAAATCTACCATAAAGAGAAGACTGCATGAAAGTAAATACAGAGGGTTCACTGCACGGTGCAAGCCACTCATAAGCATCAAGAAGAAAAAGGCTAGACTGGACTTTGCTAAAAAACATCTAAAAAAGCCAGCACAGTTCTGGAAGAACATTCTTTGGACAGATGAAACCAAGATCAACCTCTATCAGAATGATGGAAAGAGAAAAGTATGGCGAAGGCGAGGTACAGCTCATAATCCAAAGCATACCACATCATCTGTAAAACACGGCGGAGGCAGTGTGATGGCTTGGGCATGCATGGCTGCCAGTGGCACTGGGTCACTAGTGTTTATTGATGATGTGACACAGGACAGAAGCAGCCGAATGAATTCTGAGGTATTCAGAGACATACTGCGTGCTCAGATCCAGCCAAGTTCAGCAAAACTGATTGTCCATTTGTAGTATGAAACGACGACCAATGACCCAAAACTGAAAGCCAAAGCAACCCAGGAGTTTATTAAAGCAAAGAAGTGGAATATTCTTGAATGGCCAAGTCAGTCACCTGATCTCAACCCAATTGAGCATGCAATTCACTTGTTAAAGACTAAACTTCAGACAGAAAGGCCCACGAACAAACAGCAACTGAAAACCACCGCAGTGAAGGCCTGGCAGAGCATCAAAAAGGAGGAAACACAGCGTCTGGTGATGTCCATGAGTTCAAGACTTCAGGCAGTCATTGCCAACAAAGGGTTTTCAACCAAGTACTAAAAATGAACATTTTATTTAAAATTATTGAATATGTCCAATTACTTTTGGCCCCTTTAAAAACAGGTTGGCACATGTTAAGGAGCTGAAACTTCTAAACCCTTCATCTAATTTTAATGTGGATACCCTCAAATGAAAGCTGAAAGTCTGAACTTCAACTGCATCTGAATTGTTTTGCTTAAAATTTATTGTGGTAAGGACTATAACCAAAATTAGAAAAATGATGTCTCTGTCCAAATATATATGGACCTAACTGTATATAGGTTCAAGGCACTTACTGTTTTTTTGCCATAGATGGTTATGTGTAGAACCTGTTTTAAGGTTGCAGTGGGATGGTAAAGAGATGAAAAAGCAAATGTGTGCTTTTTTAAAAAAAATTTTATCTATTGGGTTTGCAAAAAAAAATGTGAGATGGTAAAAACGCATATGTGAGTATTAGTTCTTACTCACTTTGCGTGATTGGTGTAGATGCACATCGACAATTCCTTCTGTTACAGATGGGAATGGTTATTTCCCTGGGTTTTAACGATCCTTCCTGTTTAAACAGATTTGCAAACTTTATGGTCTATGATCTAGATGGATATCCATATAGTGAATTCAATGATGTTGGTTATACTCACTGAGGATACAGAAGAATAGTGGAACTATGTGAACTTTGCAGGAATGGGATACTGATGAGCTGGTTAAATGGTGCTGTAATTACGACAAATGTTACATATGTATAGGTTTGGACAGAGCCTTTCCTGATGCACTAGATATATCTATTATGCTGATTCCACAAGTTGTGTGCATACATATGTGATCAGGATGTACTCACTGTTTTCCTTAATGGCGGAATGCCGTGATCCCTCGGGTAGCGGGTGTGCCGCTGATGCTGCCGCTGTGATGGTGCGGTCAGCTGGGAGAGACGTAGCGGCAGGAGCCGCTAGACCGCGAGAACCTCGTGCGCCCCGGCCGGAAGCAACAGCGAGGTGGCGGTAAAGAGTGGTTGGCGGAGCTATAGGTCACTGAGCTACGGAGCCAGAGGAGATAGATGCGATATGGGCACTAAACCAACGCGTTTCAAGGCCTCTAGCCCTCTTCATCAGGGTTATTAGTGCCCGCATCCAAACCTACCCTTTATATATAGAGATCTGTCCTCCCCCTTGTGCTATTCCCCATTAATTATTCAATTAAGGATCCAATTTGGGATTGATTGCAAGCAGATTAAACATGTGTGTTAATGTTCAAGCGTGTGTGTTGATTGAGCTAACTACTAATGAGGACTGGGAATGTGAATTCTAGATGATATATAACAGAAAGTTATTAAAAAATATGTATAATAACAATAAAATACTTTATTAATAATACCTAATTAAAACCGATTGAACATGATTAAAATAAGGTTTCGCTTCCTCAATAAAAAATGTATATATATATGCGCGTGACCTATTAAAAAATACAAAGTGGATTATACCACATTATCATTATCCAGAGCTGTGCATATAGGATTCATAGGCTGTTGGAACTTTCCAACGGCTGGGTGCGTGTACCTGCATTTACGCTTACCGGTTTACCGTATTATGACTGGTTGGGTTTGTTGTTTTACACTTCCCTCAGGTGCAGTGATATTAAAACTTATTGTGTTAGATTCTGCAACTTATGCCCTGAGAAGCAAAGTTTTGTGGAATAAAATATATAAAAAAATCAATAAAAAGCATAAAGCTCTATCTCCTGATTTAACCCTTTGGGTGCTAGGCTATCCAGGGAGAAGATCCACTTAGATTCTGCCCTTGACATTATTTTGATGTAACATAGTAACATAGTAACATAGTTAGTAAGGCCGAAAAAAGACATTTGTCCATCCAGTTCAGCCTATATTCCATCATAATAAATCCCCAGATCTACATCCTTCTACAGAACCTAATAATTGTATGATACAATATTGTTCTGCTCCAGGAAGACATCCAGGCCTCTCTTGAACCCCTCGACTGAGTTCGCCATCACCACCTCCTCAGGCAAGCAATTCCAGATTCTCACTGCCCTAACAGTAAAGAATCCTCTTCTATGTTGGTGGAAAAACCTTCTCTCCTCCAGACGCAAAGAATGCCCCCTTGTGCCCGTCACCTTCCTTGGTATAAACAGATCCTCAGCGAGATATTTGTATTGTCCCCTTATATACTTATACATGGTTATTAGATCGCCCCTCAGTCGTCTTTTTTCTAGACTAAATAATCCTAATTTCGCTAATCTATCTGGGTATTGTAGTTCTCCCATCCCCTTTATTAATTTTGTTGCCCTCCTTTGTACTCTCTCTAGTTCCATTATATCCTTCCTGAGCACCGGTGCCCAAAACTGGACACAGTACTCCATGTGCGGTCTAACTAGGGATTTGTACAGAGGCAGTATAATGCTCTCATCATGTGTATCCAGACCTCTTTTAATGCACCCCATGATCCTGTTTGCCTTGGCAGCTGCTGCCTGGCACTGGCTGCTCCAGGTAAGTTTATTATTAACTAGGATCCCCAAGTCCTTCTCCCTGTCAGATTTACCCAGTGGTTTCCCATTCAGTGTGTAATGGTGACATTGATTCCTTCTTCCCATGTGTATAACCTTACATTTATCATTGTTAAACCTCATCTGCCACCTTTCAGCCCAAGTTTCCAACTTATCCAGATCCATCTGTAGCAGAATACTATCTTCTCTTGTATTAACTGCTTTACATAGTTTTGTATAATCTGCAAATATCGATATTTTACTGTGTAAACCTTCTACCAGATCATTAATGAATATGTTGAAGAGAACAGGTCCCAATACTGACCCCTGCGGTACCCCACTGGTCACAGCGACCCAGTTAGAGACTATACCATTTATAACCACCCTCTGCTTTCTATCACTAAGCCAGTTACTAACCCATTTACACACATTTTCCCCCAGACCAAGCATTCTCATTTTGTGTACCAACCTCTTGTGCGGCACGGTATCAAACGCTTTGGAAAAATCGAGATATACCACGTCCAATGACTCACCGTGGTCCAGCCTATAGCTTACCTCTTCATAAAAACTGATTAGATTGGTTTGACAGGAGCGATTTCTCATAAACCCATGCTGATATGGAGTTAAACAGTTATTCTCATTGAGATAATCCAGAATAACATCCCTCAGAAACCCTTCAAATATTTTACCAACAATAGAGGTTAGACTTACTGGCCTATAATTTCCAGGTTCACTTTTAGAGCCCTTTTTGAATATTGGCACCACATTTGCTATGCGCCAATCCTGCGGAACAGACCCTGTCGCTATAGAATGATGTCGCTATAGAATGATGTAATAACCACCCCTTCGATTTTTAGGTACAGTTTGGATGCCAAAAAAGGAAATTCCCTTACACGATCTATTGTGTTTCTCATAAAAATGCTGTGATAGGGGATGTCCCATAAAGCCCTTTTTGATGTTGTCCAAGTGTTCCTTGATACGGACCTTAAGGGGCCTTTTTGTGCGACCAACGTAGATTTTTTCACATGGGCATGTGAGAATGTAAATGACCCCCACTGAGTCACATGTTATTGCTGACTTGATTGAATATTTATGGATGTTGTTTGCATCCAAAGAAGACGTGTAGGTTTTTTTGCCACAATTAGTGCATTTGCAGCAGGAGCATTGGCCGCATGATGTGAAACCCATAGTTTTACTGGTTGGATACTTGTCCATCTTCTTGAGGTTGCACAATATTGGCTCAGTAGTGGGAGCGAGTAGGAGACCTTAATTTTGGGCTTTTGTGTACACAAACCTTGGGTTTTGAGGTAGTAGATCCCTAATACATTTATCCTCCTGAAGTATGGGCCAATGCCTGCAGATTATATTGTTGAACTTCCTATATCCAGCATGGAATTGGGTAATAATGGGTAACCGGTTTATCTGTTCCTGGATTGTGGATGAGCCAGGATTCTTGTTGGGTTTGTATATCATAGCTTCCCTAGACATGTGTATTACTTCATTATTAGATTGACTTAGGGTTAGCGGGTCATACCCCTTCTCTAAAAAATCAGCTGTTAAACGGTTAATTTCAACATGGTAATCTTTTATGTTGGTGCAATTGCGACTGATACGCATGTATTGACCCCTTGGGATGTTTGTTAGCCAGATAGGAAGGTGACAGCTGGTCATGTGAATAAAGCTGTTGGAGTCTACGTCCTTGCAGAAACATTTCGTTATCAATTTGTTATTTTCTACACAGATGGTTAAATCCAGGAAGTTTACACTTGTTTTGCTTACAGTTGGTGTGAATTCTAGACCGTATTCATTGGTGTTTAGGTTTGAGAGAAGTGAATGTAGGGTTGCAGCTGGACCATTCCAAATGAATATGAGGTCATCAATGAAGCGGCGCCATAAGGTCAGTCCTGCCCGCAGAGTGCCGCTTTTATATATGGTCGTCCTCCCATTTGCCTAGATAGAGGCTTGCATATCCGGGCGCGAAGCGCGTACCCATCGCGGTCCCGTGCGTTTGAAGATAGTATTGATCTTCATACCTAAAATAGTTGTGTTTTAAAATGAACTCAATGCTATCCAAAATAAATTCAGTTAGTGATTCTCTGTATAGCCTAAGTGCCTGGAGGTAAAAATTTGCCGCTTGGCAGCCCTTTCCATGATCAAGTACAATGTAAAGGGATTTAATGTCTAATGTTCCTAAAATGAAGTTTTCACGCCATTCTAGTTGGTTTAGGATTTGCGGCGTGTGATTTGTATCTTTTAAATATGCCGGTTTTAGTTGCATGCACCGTTGTAGGTGCGAGTCTGCATAGCGTGACAAATTAGCTGTTAAGCAGTTGGTGCCAGAGATGATTGGCCTACCAGGGGGGTGTGTTGTGTTTTTGTGGATCTTGGGAATGTGGTAAAAGATTGCTACACTAGGGGTTTTATTGTTGATGAATTAACATTCTTTTTTGGTTAGGATGCACAAAAATTTCCCTTTTACAGCTAGTGTGTTGAGTTTCTTAGTGAATTGTAGCGTGGGGTCTGAGTGAATTTTTCTATATTTGATAGTAACATTCAGAAGTCTCAATGATTCATTGCAGTACATGGAACGGTCCATTACTACAATACCACCCCCCTTGTCTGCCGGACGGATGATTATCCCATTATTTTCTTGGAGATCAATAATCGATTGTCTTTATTGACAGTTCAGGTTGTAATATGTGAATTTCTGGCATTTTTTGCTTAATTTCTTAATATCCTTAGTGACCGTGGTTTCAAAAGCGTTAAAAGAATTAGAGTATTCCTGAACTGGGTTAAATGATGATGGTTGTGAAAGGTTGGTATGGACATAATCTGAGGTGGTGGTTAGGGTTGAATAGTGTGTACTAGGGTTGGTAACAAGACCAGGCAACATAATATAAACGAGCCAGGCGCACCGGGTGCGATCCACGAACGGGGTTGGGGGTTGCGTTCGTGGATCGCACCCGGTGCGCCTGGCTCTGGGATCTTGCACTGGTAAGCGCTGCTCTATATAATTTATTTTATCTCCATGCCACTGGGCTCTGGTGATTTATTGGTATATATTCTATATAATCCACAGCAGCACTTCTCTGCTACTAAGCTAGTGTATTGGCCCCATAGTCAGTGCGCACCGGGGGGATACCCACTCATGTCTTTTATCATCCTTGCACATCGTATTTTTTGATACTATTTTGATGGTACTGTTTACACTTTTGTAGTAAAATATGTGATATAATAAAGTATTGTTACTCTTTTGATTACCTATATGCTCCTGTCGTACTCTTTTTCTCATAACGTGTACTAGGGTTGGTAGCATTTTTCTTTAAAAAATATTTTTTTATTGCAAGATTGCGGCAACATTTTTTTGTGCTTACATATAAACTGAATGGGTTGGCAGTGGAGGTAGGAACGAATTTCAGTCCCTTTTGCAAGAGTGATTGTTCATTTGGAGATAGTTCATGAGAGCTTATGTTGAACATTTTTTGATTATTCACACTATTTGTACTGTTTTTTATTGTTTTCTTTTGGGCAAGTTTCCCACCCCTCTTGCCTCTTTTTGTTTTAAACTTCGTACCCGAAAAAAATCCTGATTCATGGCTATGTTTGTTTTGGAATGGGTATTTTTATTGTTGGGGTTACCTGTACCGACAATGGGCCTATTCGGGATTTTTCTTGAATTAGTTGTCTGTATACGTTTTTTGAAGGAGTTAATAAGTTTTAAAAAGTTCCGATTGGTCTGTTGTGTCCACTATCAGTTGTTTTAGAGGGTGACCTCCGATATTGAGATGTGGATGGAGTAGACTGTTCCCGTTTCTCCACATTGGTTCCTCCACCTGTAAGGTTAATTGAGAAAACCGATTTTGGGTTGGGATTCCAATTGTTTCTAGAATTGGAGATTCTAATGGTAAAGAGTCCACCCCATTGGTTTGTGTAGTATATGCTAGTGCCTTATTCTGAGGTGAATCGGTGTGTGTCGGGTTGTTGCTATTCCAAGTAGATACTGGCGTATACTGTATGGAGTTGCTATACGTTGAAAAGACCAGTGACGCATCCATTGTGTTATGTTAAGTTTAGGTCGTCTAAGGTTACAAACTTGGTTACTGAACCTGCATTAGGTTCTTCATAACTTTCTGGTAACACGGATGCTGGTGTTTCTGCCAGTGGGATATTGTCACGGGCAAATTTTCTCATTTTTTTTATTTATGATCTCTTTCTCTTTTTCTTTTAATTTATACATGATGTTGGAAGTAAAATCATGAATACTATCATCATGATTAAAAGCGTCTAGTTGGTTAAAGAGTTGAGAGATCGCGGAACTGGTCTTGCTAAGGTTTGACAATCGTTTGTCAATAATAAACTGCAAGGCCTGATTGGAGAAACTCGAAAATAGTTTGTCCCATTCTGCCTGTATGGTGGGGTCGCCAAAATCACCTGCAAGTGTTTTGTAGATTTTAAGACCCCTAGGGACTGTGCCAGCTTCGACGTATTTCTCCAATGAAGCCACCTCCCAAATATCTCTCATTTCAAGGATTAGTTGTTTCTCCAATGCTCGAAGTAGATTCTTAACTTCATTTTGATTTCGGTTTGTGGTGCAGTTTTTGCTGTGGGAGAACTGTTTTTGGATGTAGTTGCATCGGAAGTCCCTATCTCTTTTGAGGGCATCGATGGCCATGATGGAGCAGTCTATGTGGTTAAACACAGAAGAAAAGACTATATATAGAAATGGAAGAAACACTGGCGCTCCAGATAATTCCCAGAAAGGGAGAGAGAAGGGAGGCCAGAAGAAGAACTGATTGGTCAGTGTGGAGTGCTGCTGGTGATTGTTACAGGTTCTGTGTTGGCCTGTTGAGTATGTATAACTAGTTAATGCGCGAGTTTCACCTGCGCTATCTACACAAAAGGGACAATGCAAAAGGGCTATAGCAATTGGTATGAGAGAAAAGAAATACATAGGTTCAAGGCACTTACTGTTTTTTTGCCATTGATGGTTACGTGTAGAACCTGTTTTAAGGTTGTAGTGGGATCTTAAAGAGATGAAAAAGCAAATACGTGCTTTTTTTTTATCTATTGGATTTGCCAAAAAAAAAAGTGAGATGGTAAAAACGCATAGGTGAGTATTAGTTCTTACTCACTTTATGTGATTTGTGTAGATGCACATTCACAATTCCTTCTGTTAAATTTGGAGCTATAAGAAAGTCCACACTGCTAAGTATTTCTACTTATTCCTCCGATGCTACAGCATGACAGCACAGATTACCTATCCTACAATCCACCATAGTTAATGTAACATAGATGTGTGGATATACAATGACTCCAGCCTTTCTCTGGGGAGCATTGGGTACGTGGTATTCTGCTGTCATTTAGCATTATCTCTAGCTCAGACACTCTGACAGCATCTAGCCACTAATCTTTTATGCTCCATAATACAAGTCAGACTATAGTCACCCTTGAGGCACAATTTCAATTTCTAAGAATGCAGAGTAAGATGAAGAGGGGAGAATATACATCTACAAAGGCAGATTGTTGGATAAGAAGAAAAGACTCACAGTGTAGAACAGTCTTAATGGTCCAGACCTTCATCAGTCACATTCAGGACCATTAATCTGTAGACGGGCAAAATACACTCAGGCTAATATTATTATTCAGGGGAAGACGTTGCACCACACTTATTAAACCGAAGGCGTATTTCTAGCCTATTAAACATAAATATCATGAAAGTCTCTTTGCTATTGTGGAAAGTCGTATGTGGAACCTCTGGAGCTTTTAAGAACTGACCTGCTATTAATTCTCTGTAGTAGGGAAGTCTTATCTTTGAGAACCACAGAATAACAATACAGTAGAAGCAATAAATGTCTTTCTTTCTATTCCAATCTGGTTATCTTCTTTCTTATTCTCTATATATCATCATCGATTTGTCTTTCTCTCTCTCTTCTTTCTTTAATCATGTATTGATCTTTCTTTATTTCTCTCTTTCTTTCCCTCTACTATCTATCTTGTTTTTCTTTTTATTTACATACCATTATTATCTATTTTTTCTCTTTCTTTTTTTCTTTATCTATTTTTATCTATTTTTCTTTATCTTTTTCTATTCCTCTATCATATTCGTGTTTTTTTTTCTCTTTCCTTCTTTCTTTTTTTTCCTCCTCTCTTTCTATCTCACTAGTTTTCTCTCTCTCTCCTCTTTCTTATATTGACCGCAAATGAACAATCAGTTGATATGCTAGAAGCAGGAGAAATGTGCAAGATTTAGAATGTGAGTGACTGTACTAAGGACCAGATTGTGAAGGCTGGATGATTGGGACAGAGCGCCTCCCAAACAGCACATCTTGTGAAAAGCTACTGTAGGACAAATTGCTAAAAAAATGTACTGCCGCCTATGTTGTCAGAACACACAGTATGAGGCTTTGCTGCAGATCAGAGTGCATATGCTGACTCCTATTCACGGTTGAAAATGCCCACAATGGGTATGTGAGCTGCACTATAGCAGAATGAAGCAAGGTGGCATCATCTTGTACGGGGCGAGACTGGCCAATGGTTACTTCCACGTCCCTAAACACCCTATATAAGGGTCCCCTGTTGTGTGCACATGTGTACGATTGAGCACCTGTATCTCGTAGCAAGATGGGACCTTTTGTTTCCATGAAGTAAGAAGCAGGTGTTAATAATAAAATAAATTCTTGTTTACTACAGTTAACCCTGTCCACCCCTGTACACAGGAAAACAACATGTCACATTATATATACATTCAGGAGTCTTCAGAGTGTTCAGTCATCTTTTCCACCTTTCCACTACTCCCCTCTTTAATGACTGCCGTCCTCGGCAATTCAGGACCTATAAAAACTGGGTTAGAGTAGCAAAAAATACAATAAAACAGAGCTTAGGATGTCTGGATGTCTTCTCCTGAGTAGCTGCTATCGGCACAGAATCGGTCCTTCTAGGCTAAGAACCCTGGAAGACAGCATCACAGTCTAAAACACTGCTACTGTCATTAAAACATAACTGGATCCAGTCCTTCTGGGTAAAGACCCTGGAAAGGATGTAAAACACAGTTCCTAAAAATCACAGTCCCTTGCTGAATGTGTCAGACCCTCCAGTTGTGCTGGCACATGCAATCACGCAGAAAATGGCGCAGTGGGTGCACCAAAACAAAAAGAGAAAGTTTATCCTATTCTCCTATCTCAGGCCCACTTGGCTAAGAGAGTGTCGTAACAGTCCCTATAAATTTTATTGGCAAAAACTCATAGCCTTATGGCCACGAGGGTAAAAACACAAACCGTTCCTCTAACAAAGGCTCTTCTGCCTTCAACTGCTTTCTTTTTTTTCCAATACCCAACTGGTCTCCGGGCATCCATCAGATAAGAGAGGATCTTCTCAACTCAACTAAAATCCCAACTTAAAGTAAACTTCTGGCCTACACAGACTACAAAGGCATTCTGATGGGGCAATAACGAACACTACTCTTCTCGGGTATTTACTTTGGTGCCTTGTACTGACAAGGCTGTTTTTGCCATCTTATGGGCTGCTCAGTGTACCTTCTGGTGGGTGACAGTACTGATTCTTGTAGTTGCAATTCCAGGTTTTCATGAATTTTTGACACATAAATGTTGATGATGGTGTTGGGCTCTGGCGCTGGTGTGGCTGCTGTGACTCCTAGGCCTCTAGTGAGGTACTCCTCTCCAGAAGCTCTGTCACGGGAAGGAGTAGAACAATTTTGATAATAATCCCTGTTGTGAATTCTGTGGCTGAGTTCACTTCTGTGGTCACAAGTGGTATTGCAGTCTCTGGGCTTCCTCCCTCAGGTGTTTTGGTGAGCTCGTTGGCTGCCTTGCTATTTAGCTCCACCTGAGTCTGTCTTCCTTGCTCCTTGTCAATGTTCCAGTGTTGGATCTGAGCTACTGCATCTTTCCTTGGGCCTGCTGCTCTGCTGGATAAGTGCTTCTAGTTTGTTTTCTGTTTTTTTCTGTCCAGCTTGCTATTGTCTTTTGCTGGAAGCTCTGAGAAGCAGAGGGGTGCACCGCCGTGCTGTTAGTTCGGCACGGTGGGTCTTTTTGCCCCTTTGCGTGGTTTTCGTTTTAGGGTTTTTTGTAGACTGCATAGTTCTCTTTGCTATCCTCGCTCTGTCTAGAATATCGGGCCTCACTTTGCTGAATCTATTTCATTCCTACGTTTGTCTTTTCATCTTGCTAACAGTCATTATATGTGGGGGGCTGCCTATTCCTTTGGGGTATTTCTCTGAGGTAAGTCAGGCTTGTATTTCTATCTTCAGGCTAGTCAGCTCCTCAGGCAGTGCCGAGTTGCATAGGTAGTTGTTAGGCGCAATCCACTGCTGCTTATAGTTGTGTGAGGATAGATCAGGTACTGCAGTCTACAGAGATTCCACGTCTCAGAGCTCGTCCTATTGTTTTTGGTTATTGCCAGATCTCTGTATGTGCGCTGATTACTGCACGCTGTGTTGCCTGATTGCCAGCCATAACAGTACAAGGAGCCACACCAATGATTCCCAATAGAGGGAAAAAAGAAATCCTGACATCATTTTTTTTTCTTAGCTCTGTCTTCAGTCTTTTTTTTCCCCTAGACATTAGAGTGCTTCAGGACACAGCTGTGGACATGGATATTCAGGCTCTGTGCTCCTCAATGGATAATCTCGTTGTAAATGTACAAAAGATTCAAGATACTATTGATCAGAAATCGATGCTAGAACCAAGAATTCCGATTCCTGATTTGTTTTTTGGTGACAGAACTAAGTTCCTGAGCTTCAGAAATAATTGTAAGCTATTTTTGGCCTTGAAACCTCATTCTTCTGGTAATCCTATTCAACAGGTTTTGATTATTATTTCTTTTTTGCGCGGCGACCCACAGGACTGGGCGTTTTCTCTTGCACCAGGAGATTCTGCATTGAGTAATGTTGATGCATTTTTCCTGGCGCTCGGATTGCTTTACGATGAGCCTAATTCAGTGGATCAGGCTGAGAAAAATCTGCTGGCTTTATGCCAGGGTCAGGATGATGTAGAAGTATATTGTCAGAAATTTAGGAAATGGTCAGTACTCACTCTGTGGAATGAATCTGCACTAGCGGCTTTGTTCAGAAAGGGTCTCTCTGAAGCTCTTAAGGATGTAATGGTGGGATTTCCTATGCCTGCTGGTTTGAATGAGTCTATGTCCTTGGCCATTCAGATCGGTCGTCGCTTGCGCGAGCGTAAATCTGTGCACCATCTGGCGGTACTGCCTGAGAGTAAACCTGAGCCTATGCAGTGCGACAGGACTATGACTAAAGTAGAACGGCAAGAACACAGACGTCTGAACAGACTGTGTTTCTATTGTGGTGATTCTACTCATGCTATTTCTAATTGTCCTAAACGCACTAGGCGGTTCGATAGCTCTGCCGTTATTGGTACTGTACAGTCCAAATTCCTTTTGTCCATTACCTTAATGTGCTCTTTGTCATCGTATTCTGTCATGGCGTTTGTGGATTCAGGCGCTGCCCTGAATCTGATGGATTTGGATTATGCTAAACGTTGTGGATTTTTCTTGGAGCCTTTGCGGTGTCCTATTCCGTTGAGAGGAATTGATGCTACACCTTTGGCCAAGAATAAGCCTCAGTACTGGGCCCAGCTGACCATGTGCATGGCTCCTGCACATCAGGAAGTTATTCGCTTTCTGGTACTGCATAATTTGCATGATGTGGTCGTGTTGGGGTTGCCATGGCTACAAACCCATAATCCAGTATTGGATTGGAACTCTATGTCGGTAACCAGCTGGGGTTGTCAGGGAGTACATGGTAATGTTCCATTTTTGTCTATTTCGTCATCCATTCCTTCTGACATCCCAGAGTTCTTGTCGGACTTTCAGGATGTATTTGAAGAGTCCAAGTCTGATGCCCTACCTCCGCATAGGAATTGTGATTGTGCTATCGATTTGATTCCTGGTAGTAAATTCCCTAAGGGTCGTTTATTTAATTTGTCCGTACCTGAACACACCGCTATGCGCAGTTATGTGAAGGAGTCCCTGGAGAAGGGACATATTCGCCCATCGTCGTCACCATTGGGAGCAGGGTTCTTTTTTGTAGCCAAGAAGGATGGTTCGCTAAGACCGTGTATTGATTACCGCCTTCTTAATAAGATCACTGTTAAGTTTCAGTATCCCTTGCCATTGATTTCTGACTTGTTTGCTCGGATTAAGGGGGCTAGTTGGTTTACTAAGATTGATCTTCGTGGTGCGTATAATCTGGTGAGAATCAGGCAGGGAGATGAATGGAAAACGGCATTTAATACGCCCGAGGGTCATTTTGAGTATCTGGTGATGCCGTTCGGACTTGCCAATGCTCCATCTGTTTTTCAGTCTTTTATGCATGACATTTTCCGTGAGTATCTGGATAAATTCTTGATTGTTTACTTGGATGACATTTTGATCTTCTCAGATGATTGGGAGTCTCATGTGAAGCAAGTCAGAATGGTTTTCCAGGTACTGCGTGCTAATTCCTTGTTCGTGAAGGGATCAAAGTGTCTCTTCGGTGTGCAGAAAGTTTCATTTTTGGGGTTCATCTTTTCCCCTTCTACTATCGAGATGGATCCGGTTAAGGTTCAGGCCATCCAGGATTGGACTCAGCCGACATCTCTAAAAAGTCTGCAGAAATTCCTGGGCTTTGCTAATTTTTATCGTCGCTTCATCTGTAATTTTTCTAGCATTGCCAGACCATTGACCGATTTGACCAAGAAGGGTGCTGATTTGGTTAATTGGTCTTCTGCTGCCGTGGAAGCTTTTCAGGAGTTGAAGCGTCGTTTTTGCTGTGCCCCTGTGTTGTGTCAACCTGATGTTTCTCTTCCGTTCCAGGTCGAGGTTGATGCTTCTGAGATTGGTGCAGGGGCGGTTTTGTCACAGAGAGGTTCTGGTTGCTCAGTGTTCAAACCATGTGCTTTCTTTTCCAGGAAATTTTCTGCTGCTGAGCGTAATTATGATGTGGGCAACCGAGAGTTGCTGGCCATGAAGTGGGCATTCGAGGAGTGGCGTCATTGGCTTGAGGGTGCTAAGCATCGCGTGGTGGTATTGACTGATCATAAGAACTTGACTTATCTTGAGTCTGCCAAGCGCTTGAATCCTAGACAGGCCCGTTGGTCGTTATTTTTTGCTCGTTTTGATTTTGTGATTTCATACCTTCCGGGCTCTAAAAATGTGAAGGCGGATGCTCTGTCTAGGAGTTTTGTGCCCGACTCTCCGGGGTTATCTGAGCCGGCGAGTATCCTCAAGGAAGGAGTCATTGTGTCTGCCATCTCCCCTGATTTGCGGAGAGTGTTGCAGAAATTTCAGGCTAATAAACCTGATCGTTGTCCGGCCGAGAAACTGTTCGTCCCTGATAGGTGGACTAGTAAAGTTATCTCTGAACTTCATTGTTCGGTGCTGGCCGGTCATCCAGGAATCTTTGGTACCAGGGAGTTGGTTGCTAGATCCTTCTGGTGGCCATCTCTGTCACGGGATGTGTGTGCTTTTGTGCAGTCCTGTGGAATTTGTGCTAGGGCTAAGCCCTGCTGTTCACGTGCCAGTGGGTTGCTTTTGCCCTTGCCGGTCCCGAAGAGGCCTTGGACACATATTTCGATGGATTTCATTTCTGACCTTCCCGTTTCTCAAAAAATGTCGGTCATTTGGGTGGTCTGTGATCGCTTTTCTAAAATGGTCCATCTGGTGCCCTTGGTTAAATTGCCTTCCTCCTCTGATTTGGTGCCTTTGTTCTTCCAGCATGTGGTTCGTTTACATGGCATTCCTGAGAATATTGTTTCTGACAGAGGTTCCCAGTTTGTCTCGAGGTTCTGGCGAGCCTTTTGTGGTAGGATGGGCATTGACCTATCTTTCTCCTCGGCCTTCCATCCTCAGACTAATGGCCAGACCGAACGAACCAATCAGACCTTGGAAACATATCTGAGATGTTTTGTTTCCGCTGACCAGGATGATTGGGTGTCATTTTTGCCGTTGGCTGAGTTCGCCCTTAATAATCGGGCCAGCTCGGCTACCTTGGTCTCTCCATTTTTCTGCAATTCTGGGTTCCATCCTCGTTTCTCTTCAGGACAGGTTGAGTCTTCGGACTGTCCTGGTGTGGATTCTGTGGTGGACAGGTTGCAGCAGATCTGGACTCAGGTAGTGGACAATTTGACCTTGTCCCAGGAGAAGGCTCAGCTTTTCGCTAATCGCAGACGCCGTGTGGGACCCCGACTTCGTGTTGGGGATTTGGTTTGGTTATCTTCTCGTCATATTCCTATGAAGGTTTCCTCTCCTAAATTTAAACCTCGTTTTATTGGTCCGTATAGGATTTCTGAGATTCTCAATCCGGTGTCTTTTCGTCTGACCCTCCCAGACTCCTTTTCCATACATAATGTATTCCATAGGTCGTTGTTGAGGAGATACGTGGCACCTATGGTTCCATCTGTGGAGCCTCCTGCCCCTGTTTTGGTGGAGGGGGAATTGGAGTATATTGTGGAGAAGATTTTGGATTCTCGTGTCTCTAGACGGAAACTCCAGTATCTGGTCAAATGGAAGGGTTATGCTCAGGAAGATAATTCCTGGGTTTTTGCCTCTGATGTCCATGCCCCAGATCTTGTTCGTGCCTTTCATGTGGCTCATCCTGGTCGGCCTGGGGGTTCTGGTGAGGGTTCGGTGACCCCTCCTCAAGGGGGGGGTACTGTTGTGAATTCTGTGGCTGAGTTCACTTCTGTGGTCACAAGTGGTATTGCAGTCTCTGGGCTTCCTCCCTCAGGTGTTTTGGTGAGCTCGTTGGCTGCCTTGCTATTTAGCTCCACCTGAGTCTGTCTTCCTTGCTCCTTGTCAATGTTCCAGTGTTGGATCTGAGCTACTGCATCTTTCCTTGGGCCTGCTGCTCTGCTAGATAAGTGCTTCTAGTTTGTTTTCTGTTTTTTTCTGTCCAGCTTGCTATTGTCTTTTGCTGGAAGCTCTGAGAAGCAGAGGGGTGCACCGCCGTGCTGTTAGTTCGGCACGGTGGGTCTTTTTGCCCCTTTGCGTGGTTTTCGTTTTAGGGTTTTTTGTAGACTGCATAGTTCTCTTTGCTATCCTCGCTCTGTCTAGAATATCGGGCCTCACTTTGCTGAATCTATTTCATTCCTACGTTTGTCTTTTCATCTTGCTAACAGTCATTATATGTGGGGGGCTGCCTATTCCTTTGGGGTATTTCTCTGAGGTAAGTCAGGCTTGTATTTCTATCTTCAGGCTAGTCAGCTCCTCAGGCAGTGCCGAGTTGCATAGGTAGTTGTTAGGCGCAATCCACTGCTGCTTATAGTTGTGTGAGGATAGATCAGGTACTGCAGTCTACAGAGATTCCACGTCTCAGAGCTCGTCCTATTGTTTTTGGTTATTGCCAGATCTCTGTATGTGCGCTGATTACTGCACGCTGTGTTGCCTGATTGCCAGCCATAACAAATCCCTTACTATTCTGGAGGGCGGCTCCTCTCTTTTGTCAGAGACCTTCACCTTACCATGGCGGCGCTGTTTTCTCAAAGCCTTTCATCTGTACTTTCATTCTCCCAATCCTCCATCTTATGCCGTATAAGGCCGCGTTACCCCCACAACGAGCAATGGTCTCTACTGTGCCATTTTGTAGTCATAAAATTGGGTTGTCACTTATGGACTATACTGTGCACACACACTGCTACTTTTTCCTTTGGCTCCTGCCTTCCAGGAGCCATACTTCTGACGCGCGCACAATGTCATACATCACTCTTAAATACTCCACCCCTGACCACTCCTCCTGAGTGCTCCATGCTTTTCCCAAAGCACAGGACATCCATTTCCATCGCATCCTCTTCTGATGTGCTCCTTTTAGCTAGGGCCAGGTCTTTGCTTCAGAACAATCCCCCTTTTGGGCTGGTCTTAAAGTGGGCTGGGAATTCTTTAGCTCTTCCAGGCACCATTGAATCCCACAATAGATGGTCTTTACTTCTAATGCACCGTGAGTCACCATTTTTTTTAACACACATACAGTACCTTCAGACACCAGCTTAGGGTACTTTCACACTGGCATTTTTTGTAATACGTCACAATGCATCGTTTAGGGGAAAAAACGCATCCTGCAAAGTTGTTTTTGCCCCATAGCGTAACGTTACCGACGCATTGCGACGTATTGACACACGTCACAACCGTCGTGCGACGGTTGCACCGCGTTGTGGCGGACCGCCGGGAGCAAAAAACGTTAAATGTAATGTTTTTTGCTCCAGACGGACCGCTTTTTCCAACCGCGCATGCGCGGCCGGAACTCCACCCCCACCTCATCGCACCTCACAATGGGGCAGCGGATGTGCCGGAGAATGCATCCGCTGCACCCGTTGTGCGGTGCTAGCAATGGGCCGAATTCCGATGCTAGTGTGAAAGTAGCCTTAGTTGCATCACTCAGCTGTTGCTCCTGTGTTTTTCATTCACCTACCAATAGGCAGGACTTTTCTTTTCTTTGCGCCTTCTGCTGGCATGTTCCTCCCACAGTGGGTTAGGTTCTCTTCTTTTCGCTGCACTTTGAATGAGATGTGAGATGTGCTCCTCCTCAAACCATGGCCTGGCCCTAAAAATTAACCCTGTCCACCCCTGTACACAGGAAAACTGCAGCCAACATGAGGATGAAAACACATAAAACATCATTCTGAAGTCTTGAAAGAAGGTGTTCAGACATCTTCTCCACCTCTACAACCTCATTAACCAGACACTAAGTTGAGCCAAACATCCCACCCTATAGTAGCAGCATATTCTGTAATCTGTTAACCTTCCTACTGATATAGAGGGTTAAGTGTCATTTGAGCCAGGATCCTAAAGATGACAGAGGCCTAAAACTTGTATGAAGCGGCAGCTGTGCGCCTTTGCTCACACTGGCACCCAGATTGTCTGACAGGAACAGTTTCGGAAATGAAAATCTGCCTCAAAGTTCTGCTGCTGGACATTCTAAATTGAATCCTGTCATCTTGCACAGTTAATTGCACTGCTGTCTCCATGATGGAGTAACTAACAAGGACATGAATCTGCATTCAACGGCTTCAAAGAAGGAGCCCTCCCGCGATATTACTAAAAATGACAGTGCAGATCAGAGTTTTTTCTGTTTGCCTTGAATAGATCCTTTTCCTGGCGGTGGCATATATTCTTCATCAGGTGACATGAATAGAGGATTATGAAAAATATGAATGTAGCTAGTAAATTGCTACAATAAAAAACTACTGTAAATATCAAATACATTCACACTATTGTTATTGTAGTTGTATCTACAGGCGTAATATACAGAATTTTATACAGATTTATCACAATTACAGCGAGTTGACTTAGATTTTTAAGGCTGAATGTAGTGAATGGCTTACAGGGGAAGACTAGGGTTAAAGAAGGCCATTGAGCAAAAAATAATGGAGGCCCCCAACTTCCACCTGTTTCCCTCCTGCATTAAAATTAACGAGGCAGAAGCGTTAGCTACTTCCTACTAGTGAGGTGGATCCTCAAAGTCCTGAATCTAGATCTAGCTCTAGAGCAGACAGGTGGCACTAGGGCAGCAGGAGGGAGGGTAAGTTCCCACCATCAGTTTTTGTTGCGTTTTTGATGCAGGGTATTTTCACTAAGTCAAAAATGCAGTTTTATAGAAGTACTAGCTGAAGAGCCCGGCGTTGCCTGGGTATAGTAAATATCTGTGGTTAGTTATAGCACCTCACTTCTCTTATTTTCCCATCACGCCTCTCATGTTCCCAATCACATCTTTCATTTTCCCCTCACATCTCTCATTTTCTCCCTCACTCCTCCCATTCCCCCCTAACACTTGTCATTTCGACCTCACATCTGTCATTTTCCGATCACTCCACTATTTTCCCTCACTCCTCTCATTTTGCACTCACACCTTTTCATTTTCACCTCACACCTCTCATTTTCAGCTCAGTATATACCTGTTTGTCATCTCCCTTATATATAGTATACACCTGTATGTCATCTCCTGTATATAGTATATACCTGTATGTCATCTCCCCTGTATATAGTATATACCTGCTGTGTGTCATCTCCCCTGTATATAGTATATACCTGTATGTCATCTCCGCCTATATATAGTATATACCTGTATGTCATCTCCTTCTATATATAGTATATACCTGTATGTCATCTCCTCCTGTATATAGTATATACCTGTGTGTGATCTCCCCTGTATGTCATCTTCTATATATAGCATATACCTGTATGTCATCTCCTCCTGTATATAGTATATACCTGTAGGTCATCTGCTCCTGTATATAGTATATACCTGTGTGTCATCTTCTCCTATATATAGTTTATACCTGTATGTCATCTCCTCCTGTATATAGTATGTACCTGTATGTCATCTCCTCCTCTATATAGTATATACCTGTGTGTCATCTCTCCTGTATATAGTATATATCTGTGTGTCATCTCCTCCTGTATATAGTATATACCTGTGCATCATCTCCTCCTGTATTAGACCTCGTTCACACGTTATTTGCTCAGTATTTTTACCTCAGTATTTGTAAGCTAAATTGGCAGCCTGATAAATCCCCAGGCAACAGGAAGCCCTCCCCCTGGCAGTATATATTAGCTCACACAAACACATAATAGGTCATGTGACTGACAGCTGCCATATTTCCTATATGGTACATTTGTTGCTCTTGTAGTTTGTCTGCTTATTAATCAGATTTTTATTTTTGAAGGATAATACCAGACTTGTGTGTGTTTTAGGGCAAGTTTCGTTTGTCAAGTTGTGTGTGTTGAGTTCCGTGTGGCAACATGCATGTAGCGACTTTTGTGAGATGAGTTTTGTGTGGCGACATGCGTGTAGCAACTTTTTGTGTGTCGAGTTGCATGTGACAGGTTAGTGTAGCAAGTTGTGTGCAGCAAGTTTTGCGCATGATGAGTTTTGCGCGTGGCGAGTTTTATGTGTGGTGCCTTTTGTGTTGTGAATTCTGTGGCCAAGCTCCCTCCTGTGGTCGAGAGTGGTACTTCGGCTGGTTCTGTCTATGAGCTTCCTTTGGTGGATGAGAGTGGTACTGCGGCTTCTGAGTTTCCTTCCTCAGGTGATGAAGTTAAGTCGTTAGGTGCTGCTCTATTTAACTCCACCTGGTGCTTTGATCCTGGCCTCCAGTCAATGTTCTAGTATTGGTCTTGCTTCCTCCTGGATCGTTCCTGTGGCCTGTCTATCCTGCATAAGCTAAGTTTTGCTTGTGTTATTTTTTGCTTGCTATTTTTTCTGTCCAGCTTGCTTTATTGGTTTTTCTTGCTTGCTGGAAGCTCTGAGACGCAGAGGAAGCACCTCCGTACCGTTAGTCGGTGCGGAGGGTCTTTTTGCCCCTCTGCGTGGTTGTTTGTAGGTTTTTGTGTTGACCGCAAAGCTATCTTTCCTATCCTCGGTCTATTCAGTAAGTCGGGCCTCACTTTGCTAAATTTATTTCATCTCTGTGTTTGTATTTTCATCTTACTCACAGTCATTATATGTGGGGGGCTGCCTTTTCCTTTGGGGAATTTCTCTGAGGCAAGGTAGGCTTATTTTTCTTTCTTCAGGGCTAGTTAGTTTCTCAGGCTGTGCCGAGTTGCATAGGGAGCGTTAGGCGCAATCCACGGCTACCTCTAGTGTGGTGTGTTAGGATTAGGGATTGCGGTCAGCAGAGTTTCCACGTCTCAGAGCTCGTCCTTGTTTTTGGTAATTGTCAGGTCACTTTGTGTGCTCTGAACTTCAATGTCCATTGTGGTTCTGAATTACCTGTTCATAACAGTACTGGAGGCCCAAAGTACTAATGCTTCTCAATAGAGGGAAAAGAGAAGTTCTGAGACCATTTTTTTTTCTTTGCACTGTGTTCTGTCTTTCTTTTCCCCTTTACATCAGGGTGATTCAGAACACAAGTGTGGAAATGGACATTCAAGGTCTGTTCTCTTTGATGGATAATCTCGCTATAAATGTACAGAATATTCAAGATTTAGTGGTTCAGAATCCTATGTTAGAACCTAAGATTCCTATTCCTGAGTTATTTTCTGGAGATAGAGCAAAGTTTTTGAATTTTAAAAATAATTGTAAACTATTTCTGGCTTTGAAACCCCGCTCCTCTGGTGACCCAGTACAACAAGTTAAGATCATTATTTCTTTATTATGTGGCGACCCTCAAGACTGGGCATTTTCCCTTGCGCCAGGAGATCCTGCATTATGTAATATTGATGCGTTTTTTCTGGCGCTCAGATTGCTGTACGACGAACCTAATTCAGTGGATCAGGCAGAGAAAAATTTGCTGGCTCTGTGTCAGGGTCAGGATGAGATAGAGATTTATTGTCAGTAGTTTAGAAAGTGGTCCGTGCTCACTCAATGGAATGAATGTGCACTGGCAGCTATTTTCAGAAAGGGTCTCTCTGAAGCCCTTAAGGATGTCATGGTGGGATTTCCTATGCCTGCTGGTCTGAATGAGTCTTTGTCTTTGGCCATTCAGATCGGTCGACGCTTGCGCGAGCGTAAATCTGTGCACCATTTGGCGGTATTATCTGAGCATGAACCTGAGCCTATGAAGTGCGATAGGACTTTGACCAGAGCTGAAAGCCAAGAACACAGACGTCAGAATGGGCTGTGTTTCTACTGTGGTGATTCCACTCATGCTATCTCCGATTGTCCTAAGCGCACTAAGCGGTTCGCTAGGTCTGCCACCATTGGTACGGTACAGTCGAAATTTCTTTTGTCCATTACTTTGATCTGCTCTTTGTCTTCCTATTCTGTCATGGCATTTGTGGATTCAGGCGCTGCCCTGAATTTGATGGACTTGGAGTTTGCTAGGCGCTGTGGGTTTGTCTTGGAGCCCTTGCAGTGTCCTATTCCATTGCGAGGAATTGATGCTACGCCTTTGGCCAAGAATAAGCCTCAGTATTGGACCCAGCTGACCATGTGCATGGCTCCTGTGCACCAGGAGGATATTCGCTTTTTGGTGTTGCATAATCTGCATGATGTGGTCGTGTTGGGGTTGCCATGGCTACAAGTCCATAACCCAGTATTAGATTGGAAATCTATGTCTGTGTCCAGCTGGGGTTGTCAGGGGGTACATGGTGATGTTCCATCTCTGTCTATCTCATCATCCACCCCTTCTGAGGTCCCAGAGTTCTTGTCTGATTACCGGGATGTATTCGATGAGCCCAAGTCCAATGCCCTACCTCCGCATAGGGATTGTGATTGTGCTATCGATTTGATTCCTGGTAGTAAGTTTCCTAAGGGTCGACTGTTTAATTTATCTGCACCTGAGCACGCCGCTATGCGGAGTTACGTGAAGGAGTCTTTGGAGAAGGGTCATATTCGCCCGTCATCGTCGCCATTGGGAGCAGGGTTCTTTTTTGTGGCCAAGAAGGATGGTTCGCTGAGACCTTGTATTGATTACCGCCTTCTAAATAAAATTACGGTCAAATTTCAGTACCCCTTGCCGCTGCTGTCTGATTTGTTTGCTCGGATTAAGGGGGCTAGTTGGTTCACCAAGATAGATCTTCGTGGTGCGTATAATCTTGTGCGTATTAAACGGGGCGATGAATGGAAAACAGCATTTAATACGCCCGAAGGCCATTTTGAGTACCTGGTTATGCCATTCGGACTTTCTAATGCTCCATCAGTGTTTCAGTCCTTTATGCATGACATCTTCCGAGAGTACCTGGATAAATTCCTGATTGTATACTTGGATGATATTTTGGTCTTCTCGGATGATTGGGAGTCTCATGTGAAGCAGGTCAGAATGGTGTTCCAGGTCCTGCGTGCTAATTCTTTGTTTGTGAAGGGGTCAAAGTGTCTCTTTGGTGTTCAGAAGATTTCATTTTTGGGGTTCATTTTTTCTCCTTCTACTATCGAGATGTACCCTGTTAAAGTTCAGGCCATTTATGATTGCACTCAGCCAACATCTCTGAAGAGTCTGCAGAAGTTCCTGGGCTTTGCTAATTTTTATTGTCGCTTCATCGCTAATTTTTCTAGCATTGCTAAACCGTTGACTGATTTAACAAAGAAGGGTGCTGATGTGGTCAATTGGTCTTCTGCTGCTGTGGAAGCTTTTCAGGAGTTGAAGCGTCGTTTTTCTTCTGCCCCTGTGTTGTGCCAACCAGATGTTTCGCTTCCGTTCCAGGTCGAGGTTGATGCTTCCGAAATTGGAGCAGGGGCTGTTTTGTCGCAGAGAAGTTCTGATTGCTCGGTGATGAAACCATGCGCCTTCTTTTCCAGGAAATTTTCGCCTGCTGAGCGAAATTATGATGTTGGCAATCGATAGTTGCTAGCCATGAAGTGGGCATTCGAGGAGTGGCGTCATTGGCTTGAAGGAGCTAAGCATCGCGTGGTGGTCTTGACTGATCACAAAAACTTGACTTATCTTGAGTCTGCCAAACGGTTGAATCCTAGACAGGCTCGTTGGTCGCTGTTTTTCTCCCGTTTTGACTTTGTGGTTTCGTACCTTCCGGGCTCTAAAAATGTGAAGGTGGATGCCCTGTCTAGGAGTTTTGTGCCCAATTCTCCGGGTTTGTCTGAGCCGGCGGGTATTCTCAAAGAGGGGGTAATTTTGTCTGCCATCTCCCCTGATTTGCGGCGGGTGCTGCAAAAATTTCAGGCTAATAGACCTGACCGTTGCCCAGCGGAGAAACTGTTTGTCCCTGATAGGTGGACGAATAAAGTTATCTCTGAGGTTCATTGTTCGGTGTTGGCTGGTCATCCTGGAATCTTTGGTACTAGAGATTTGGTGGCTAGATCCTTTTGGTGGCCGTCTCTGTCGCGGGATGTGCGTTCTTTTGTGCAGTCCTGTGGGATTTGTGCTCGGGCTATGCCCTGCTGTTCTCGTGCCAGTGGGTTGCTTTTGCCCTTGCCGGTCCCGAAGAGGCCTTGGACACATATCTCTATGGATTTTATTTCGGATCTCCCCGTCTCTCAAAGAATGTCGGTCATTTGGGTGGTTTGTGATCGCTTCTCTAAGATGGTCCATTTGGTGCCCTTGTCTAAATTGCCTTCCTCCTCTGATTTGGTGCCGTTGTTTTTCCAGCATGTGGTTCGTTTACATGGCATTCCAGAGAACATCGTTTCTAACAGAGGTTCACATTTTGTTTCGAGGTTTTGGCGAGCCTTTTGTGCTAGGATGGGCATTGATTTGTCTTTTTCCTCGGCTTTCCATCCTCAGACAAATGGCCAGACTGAACGAACCAATCAGACCTTGGAAACATATCTGAGATGTTTTGTTTCTGCTGATCAGGATGATTGGGTGTCCTTTTTGCCTTTGGCTGAGTTCTCCCTTAATAATCGGGCCAGCTCGGCTACTTTGGTTTCGCCGTTTTTTTGCAATTCTGGGTTCCACCCTCGTTTCTCTTCAGGGCAGGTTGAGTCTTCGGACTGTCCTGGTGTGGATACTGTGGTGGATAGGTTGCAGCAGATTTGGACTCATGTAGTGGACAATCTGACTTTGTCCCAGGAGAAGGCTCAATGTTTCACTAACCGCAGGCGCTGTGTGGGTCCCCGACTTCGTGTTGGGGATTTGGTTTGGTTGTCATCTCGTTATATTCCTATGAAGGTTTCCTCTCCTAAATTTAAGCCTCGTTTCATTGGTCCATATAGGATTTCTGAGGTCCTTAATCCTGTGTCTTTTCGTTTGACTCTTCCAGCTTCTTTTTCCATCCATAACGTGTTCCATAGGTCATTGTTGCGGAGATACGTGGCACCTGTGGTTCCATCTATTGATCCTCCTGCTCCGGGTTTGGTTGAAGGGGAGTTGGAGTATATAGTGGAGAAGATTTTGGATTCTTGTGTTTCGAGACGGAAACTCCAGTATCTGGTTAAGTGGAAAGGTTATGGTCAGGAAGATAATTCCTGCGTCTTTGCCTCTGATGTCCATGCTGCCGATCTGGTTCATGCCTTTCATGTGGCTCATCCTGGTCGGCCTGGGGGCTCTGGTGAGTGTTCGGTGACCCCTCCTCAAGGGGGGGTACTGTTGTGAATTCTGTGGCCAAGCTCCCTCCTGTGGTCGAGAGTGGTACTTCGGCTGGTTCTGTCTATGAGCTTACTTTGGTGGATGAGAGTGGTACTGCGGCTTCTGAGTTTCCTTCCTCAGGTGATGAAGTTAAGTCGTTAGGTGCTGCTCTATTTAACTCCACCTGGTGCTTTGATCCTGGCCTCCAGTCAATGTTCTAGTATTGGTCTTGCTTCCTCCTGGATCATTCCTGTGGCCTGTCTATCCTGCATAAGCTAAGTTTTGCTTGTGTTATTTTTTGCTTGCTATTTTTTCTGTCCAGCTTGCTTTATTGGTTTTTCTTGCTTGCTGGAAGCTCTGAGACGCAGAGGAAGCACCTCCGTACCGTTAGTCGGTGCGGAGGGTCTTTTTGCCCCTCTGCGTGGTTGTTTGTAGGTTTTTGTGTTGACCGCAAAGCTATCTTTCCTATCCTCGGTCTATTCAGTAAGTCGGGCCTCACTTTGCTAAATCTATTTCATCTCTGTGTTTGTATTTTCATCTTACTCACAGTCATTATATGTGGGGGGCTGCCTTTTCCTTTGGGGAATTTCTCTGAGGCAAGGTAGGCTTATTTTTCTTTCTTCAGGGCTAGTTAGTTTCTCAGGCTGTGCCGAGTTGCATAGGGAGCGTTAGGCGCAATCCACGGCTACCTCTAGTGTGGTGTGTTAGGATTAGGGATTGCGGTCAGCAGAGTTTCCACGTCTCAGAGCTCGTCCTTGTTTTTTGGTAATTGTCAGGTCACTTTGTGTGCTCTGAACTTCAATGTCTATTGTGGTTCTGAATTACCTGTTCATAACACTTTTGAGTATGTGCAAGTTTTGTATGAGGCAACTTTTGCATGTGTTGCAACTTTTGTGCATGTGGCAATTTTTCCACGAGTGCAAGTTTTGCATGTGGCGAGTTTTCCATGAGGTGAGTTTTGCACTTGTGGCGAGTTTTGCGTGAGCCTAGTTTTTGCATGTGGCCAGTTTTGCGCGTGGCGAGTTTTGAGCGGCGACTTTTGTGTTTCGACTTTTATGTGGCGAGGTTGGTGTATGTGTGGTGAAATGTGTGCTGAGGGTGGTATATGTGTTCAAGCACGTGGTAGTTTGTGGCACATTTTGTGTGTGTGTTCATATCCCCGTGTGTGGTGAGTATCCCATGTCGGGGGCCCACCTTAGCAACTGTACGGTATGTACTCTTTGGCGCCATCGCTCTCATTCTTTAAGTCCCCCTTGTTCACATCTGGCAGCTGTCAATTTGCCTCCAACACTTTTCCTTTCACTTTTCCCCATTATGTAGATAGGGGCAAAATTGTTTGGTGAATTGGAAAGCGCGGGGTTAAAATTTCACCTCACAACATAGCCTATGACGCTCTCGGGGTCCAGACGTGTGACTGTGCAAAATTTTGTGGCTGTAGCTGCGACGGTGCAGATGCCAATCCCGGACATACACACACACACATTCAGCTTTATATA
The DNA here is from genome assembly GCF_032444005.1 of Ranitomeya imitator. Taxonomy (NCBI): domain Eukaryota; kingdom Metazoa; phylum Chordata; class Amphibia; order Anura; family Dendrobatidae; genus Ranitomeya; species Ranitomeya imitator. The sequence continues at coordinate 67,635,076 of NC_091283.1, forward strand.
TTAGACTAGCTGAAGAGCCCGGCGTTGCCTGGGCATAGTAAATATCTGTGGTTAGTTATAGCACCTCACTTCTCTTATTTTCCCATCACGCCTCTCATTTTCCCAATCACATCTTTCATTTTCCCCCTCGCATCTCTCATTTTCTCCCTCACACCTCTCATTTTCTCCCTCACTCCTCTCATTCCCCCATAACACTTGTCATTTCGACCTCACATCTGTCATTTTCCGATTACTCCACTATTTTCCCTCACTCCTCTCATTTTGCACTCACACCTTTTCATTTTCACCTCACACCTCTCATTTTCACCTCAGTATATACATGTTTATCATCTCCCTTATATATAGTGTACATCTGTATGTCATCTCCTGTATATAGTATATAACTGTATGTCATCTCCCCTGTATATAGTATATACCTGCTGTGTGTCATCTCCCCTGTATATAGTATATACCTGTATGTCATCTCCTCATATATATAGTATATACCTGTATGTCATCTCCTTCTATATATAGTATATACCTGTATGTCATCTCCTCCTGTATATAGTATATACCTGTGTGTCATCTCCCCTGTATATAGTATATATCTGTGTGTCATCTCCTCCTGTATATAGTATATACCTGTATATCATCTTCTATATAAAGCATATACCTGTATGTCATCTCCTCCTGTATATAGTATATACCTGTAGGTCATCTGCTCCTGTATATAGTATATACCTGTGTGTCATCTCCTCCTGTATATAGTATGTACCTGTATGTCATCTCCTCCTCTATATAGTATATACCTGTGTGTCATCTCTCCTGTATATAGTATATATCTGTGTGTCATCTCCCCTGTATATAGTATATACCTGTGTGTCATCTCCTCCTGTATTAGACCTCGTTCACACGTTATTTGCTCAGTATTTTTACCTCAGTATTTGTAAGCTAAATTGGCAGCCTGATAAATCCCCAGCCAACAGGAAGCCCTCCCCCTGGCAGTATATATTAGCTCACACATACACATAATAGACAGGTCATGTGACTGACAGCTGCCGTATTTCCTATATGGTACATTTGTTGCTCTTGTAGTTTGTCTGCTTATTAATCAGATTTTTATTTTTGAAGGATAATACCAGACTTGTGTGTGTTTTAGGGCGAGTTTCGTTTGTCACGTTGTGTGTGTTGAGTTGCGTGTGGCGACATGCATGTAGCGACTTTTGTGAGATGAGTTTTGTGTGGCAACATGCGTGTAGCAACTTTTTGTGTGTCGATTTGCATGTGACAGGTTAGTGTAGCAAGTTGTGTGCAGCAAGTTTTGCGCATGGCGAGTTTTATGTGTGGTGCCTTTTGAGTATGTGCAAGTTTTGTGTGAGGCAACTTTTGCATGTGTTGCAACTTTTGTGCATGTGGCAATTTTTCCACGTTTGCAAGTTTTGCGTGTGGCGAGTTTTCCATGAGGTGAGTTTTGCACTTGTGGCGAGTTTTGTGTGAGCCTAGTTTTTGCATGTGGTGAGTTTTGAGCGGCGACTTTTGTGTTTCGACTTTTATGTGGCGAGGTTGGTGTATGTGTGGTGAAATGTGTGCTGAGGGTAATATGTGTTCAAGCATGTGGCAGTGTGTGGCGCATTTTGTGTGTGTGTTCATATCCCCGTGTGTGGTGAGTATCCCATGTCGGGGCCCAACCTTAGCAACTGTACGGTATATACTCTTTGGCGCCATCGCTCTCACTCTTTAAGTCCCCCTTGTTCACATCTGGCAGCTGTCAATTTGCCTCCAACACTTTTCCTTTCACTTTTCCCCATTATGAAGATAGGGGCAAAATTGTTTGGTGAATTGGAAAGCGCGGGGTTAAAATTTCACCTCACAACATAGCCTATGACGCTCTCGGGGTCCAGACGTGTGACTGTGCAAAATTTTGTGGCTGTAGCTGCGACGGTGCAGATGCCAATCCCGGACATACATACACACACACATACACACATTCAGCTTTATATATTCGATTATGTCCACTGTGCTTCTTTTTTACGCTGCATAATTTCACCAGTGGTGCGTTTTTTCAATCTGCAGCATGTCGATTTCTCTTGCTAGTATGCCGAGTCTTCTGTGCCAAATTTCCCCACTATCTTGCATTAGATGCGGAAATTCCACAGGTAAAAAAGCAAACATGCACTTTTGGTGCGTTTACACAGCAGAAAAGCTTCAAAAATGCATATAATCTGCACCTAACAATGTCAATACTAGGAAGTTTCCAAAACAAACAACTTTATTTAAAGTATGACATACCAAACAGAAACAAAAGACACAGTGTCATAAAAATGCAATAAAAAAGCACACAAAAAATGAAAAAAAAAAAAAAATGCAAGTAACCTAAGGTGCGTAGATGGTTCAGAAATTCTGTAGCGTAAAAAACTTAACACAGACTTATCGTGGGAATGTATCCGATTCCTAATACTTGATGAATTAGTAATAACTGGTGAAGCAGAGCTGGATCACTGATGACTGGTGAAGCAGAGCTGGATCAGTGATGAATGGTGAAGCAGAGCTGGATCAGTGATGGCTGGTGAAGCAGAGCTGAATCAGTGATCAATGGTGAGGCAGAGCTGGTTCAGTGATGAATGGTGAAGCAGAGCTGGATCAGTGATGATTGGTGAAGCAGAGCTGGATCAGTGATGACTGATGAAGCAGAGCTGGATCAGTGATGGCTGGTGAAGCAGAGCTGAATCAGTGATGACTGGTGAAGCAGAGCTGAATCAGTGATCATTGGTGAGGCAGAGCTGGATCAGTGATGAATGGTGAAGCAGAGCTGGATCAGTGATGACTGGTGTTGTGAATTCTGTTGTCAGGCTCCCTCCTGTGGTCATGAATGGTACTTCGGCTGGTTCTGTCCATGGACTTCCTCTGGTGAGTGTTTCTGAGTTTCCTTCCACAGGTGACGAGGTTAATTCATTAGCTGCTGCTCTATTTAACTCCACTTAGATCTTTGCTCCATGCCACCTGTCAATGTTCCAGTATTGATCGTTCTTGTGACCTGTCTTCCCAGCAGAAGCTAAGTTCCAGCTTGTATTTCTTTGGTTTGCTATTTTTCTGTCCAGTTAGCAATTTTTATTGTTGTCTTGCTTGCTGGAAGCTCTGGGACGCAGAGGGAGCGCCTCCGCACCGTGAGTCGGTGTGGAGGGTCTTTTTGCACCCTCTGCGTGGTCTTTTTGTAGGTTTTTGTGCTGACCGCAAAGTAACCTTTCCTATCCTCGGTCTGTTCAGTAAGTCGGGCCTCACTTTGCTAAATCTATTTCATCTCTGTGTTTGTATTTTCATCTTTACTCACAGTCATTATATGTGGGGGGCTGCCTTTTCCTTTGGGGAATTTCTCTGAGGCAAGGTAGGCTTTATTTTTCTATCTTCAGGGCTAGCTAGTTCCTTAGGCTGTGCCGAGTTGCATAGGGAGCGTTAGGCGCAATCCACGGCTATTTCTAGTGTGTTTGATAGGATTAGGGATTGCGGTCAGCAGAGTTCCCACGTCCCAGAGCTCGTCCTTTATTATCCGTAACTATCAGGTCATTCCGTGTGCTCTTAACCACCAGGTCCATTATTGTCCTGACCACCAGGTCATAACAGTACAGGTGGCTACAAAGTGCTAATGCATCTCAATAGAGGGATAAGAGAAGTTCTGAGACCATTTTTTCTTCTTTGCAGTGTGTTTTGTCTTTCTTTTCCCCTTTACCTCTGGGTGGTTCAGGACACTGGTGTAAACATGGACATTCAAGGTCTGTCCTCTTGGATGGATAATCTCACTACAAGGGTACAAAACATTCAAAATTTTGTGGTTCAGAATCCGATGTCAGAGCCTAGGATTCCAATTCCTGATTTGTTTTTTGGTGATAGATCTAAGTTCTTGAATTTCAAAAATAATTGTAAATTGTTTCTTGCCTTGAAACCTCGCTCCTCAGGTGACCCTGTTCAACAAGTAAAGATCATTATTTCTTTGTTACGTGGTGACCCTCAAGACTGGGCATTTTCCCTTGCGCCAGGAGATCCGGCATTGCGTGATGTTGATGCGTTTTTCCTGGCGCTTGGATTGCTTTATGACAAACCTAATTCAGTAGATCAGGCAGAGAAAATCTTGCTGGCTCTGTGTCAGGGTCAGGATGAAGCGGAGATATATTGTCAGAAGTTTAGAAAGTGGTCTGTGCTCACTCAGTGGAATGAATGTGCCCTGGTAGCAATCTTCAGAAAGGGTCTCTCTGAAGCCCTTAAGGATGTCATGGTGGGGTTTCCCATGCCTGCTGGTCTGAATGAGTCTATGTCCTTGGCCATTCAGATCGATCGACGCTTGCGTGAGCGTAAAGCTGTGCACCATTTGGCGGTACTATCTGAGCATGGGCCTGAGCCTGTGCAATGTGATAGGACTTTGACCAGAGCTGAACGGCAAGAACACAGACGTCTGAATGGGCTATGTTTTTACTGTGGTGATTCCACTCATGCTATCTCCGATTGTCCTAAGCGCACTAAGCGGTTCGCTAGGTCTGCCACCATTGGTACGGTACAGTCAAAATTTCTATTGTCTGTTACTCTGATTTGCTCCTATTCTGTTATGGCATTTGTGGATTCAGGCGCTGCCCTGAATTTGATGGACTTGGAGTATGCTAGGCGCTGTGGTTTTTTCTTGGAGCCCTTGCAGTATCCTATTCCATTGAGAGGAATTGATGCTACGCCTTTGGCCAAGAATAAGCCTCAGTACTGGACCCAATTGACCATGTGCATGGCTCCTGCACATCAGGAGGATATCCGCTTTCTGGTGTTGCATAATCTGCATGATGTGGTCGTTTTGGGGTTGCCATGGCTACAGGTTCATAATCCAGTATTGGACTGGAAATCTATGTCCTATTAGGTATATACTCACCCTCGGACGCGCCCTGCTTCTTTCCGGCAGCCTTCCTTCCTAAGAATCAGCCCTTCCAGGACCTTCGGTGACGTCGCGGCTTGTGATTGGTTGCGCGAGCGGTCACATGGGCGGCCGCGCGACCAATCACAAGCCGCGACGTCACCGCGACGTCACCGCAAGGTCCTGGAAGGCTGATTCTAAGGAAGGAAGGTTCCCGGTTAGTACCAGGGCGCGTCAGAGGGTAAGTATGGCGATATTTTTTATTTTAATTCTTTATTTTACACTTAAATCTGAATTCCAATACCAATTCCCAATATCTTAAACATATCGGGAATCGGTATCGAAATTCCGATTCCAGATTCAGAAGATCGCCGACTTCATGGCCGACCCCACACAGGGGTCGGGTTTCATGAAACCCGACTTTGCCAAAAGTCGGCGACTTCTGAAAATTGCCGACCCGTTTCGCTCAACCCTAGTCCTGACCACCAGGTCAAAACAGACTGGTGAAGCAGAGCTGGATCAGTGATGAATGGTGAAGCAGAGCTGGATCAGTGATGGCTGGTGAAGCAGAGCTGGATCAGTGATGACTGGTGAAGCAGAGCTGGATCAGTGATGAATGGTGAAGCAGAGCTGGATCAGTGATGGCTGGTGAAGCAGAGCTGGATCAGTGATGACTGGTGAAGCAGAGCTGGATCAGTGATGAATGGTGAAGCAGAGCTGGATCAGTGATGGCTGGTGAAGCAGAGCTAGATCAGTGATGACTGGTGAAGCAGAGCTGGATCAGTGATGACTGGTGAAGCAGAGCTGGATCAGTGATGACTGGTGAAGCAGAGCTGGATCAGTGATAACTGGTGAAGCAGAGCTGGATCAGTGATAAATGGTGAATCAGAGCTGGATCAGTGATGAATGGTGAAGCAGAGCTGGATCAGTGATGAATGGTGAAGTAGAGCTGGATCAGTGATGACTGGTGAAGCAGAGCTGGATCAATGATGAATGGTGAAGCAGAGCTGGATCAATGATGAATGGTGAAGCAGAGCTGGATCAGTGATGAATGGTGAAGCAGAGCTGGCTCAGTGATGGCTGGTGAAGCAGAGCTGGATCAGTGATGAATAGTGAAGCAGAGCTGGATCAGTGATGAATAGTGAAGCAGAGCTGGATCAGTGATGACTGATGAAGCAGAGCTGGATCAGTGATGAATGGTGAAGCAGAGCTGGATCAGTGATGACTGATGAAGCAGAGCTGGATCAATGATGAATGGTGAAGCAGAGCTGGATCAGTGATGGCTGGTGAAGCAGAGCTGAATCAGTCATTGGTGAAGCAGAGCTGAATCAGTGATGACTGGTGAAGCAGAGCTGAATCAGTGATGAATGGTGAAGCAGAGCTGAATCAGTGATCATTGGTGAGGCAGAGCTGGATCAGTGATGAATGGTGAAGCAGAGCTGGATCAGTGATGGCTGGTGAAGCAGAGCTGGATCAGTGATGGCTGGTGAAGCAGAGCTGGATCAGTGATGAATGGTGAAGCAGAGCTGAATCAGTGATCATTGGTGAGGCAGAGCTGGATCAGTGATGGCTGGTGAAGCAGAGCTGGATCAGTGATGACTGGTGAAGCAGAGCTGGATCAGTGATGAATGGTGAAGCAGAGCTGGATCAGTGGTGGCTGGTGAAGCAGAGCTGGATCAGTGATGACTGGTGAAGCAGAGCTGGATCAGTGATGAATGGTGAAGCAGAGCTGGATCAGTGATGGCTGGTGAAGCAGAGCTAGATCAGTGATGACTGGTGAAGCAGAGCTGTATCAGTGATGAATGGTGAAGCAGAGCTGGATCAGTGATGGCTGGTGAAGTAGAGCTAGATCAGTGATGACTGGTGAAGCGGAGCTGGATCAGTGATGAATGGTGAAGCAGAGCTGGATCAGTGATGACTGGTGAAGCAGAGCTGGATCAGTGATGACTGGTGAAGCAGAGCTGGATCAGTGATGAATGGTGAAACAGAGCTGGATCAGTGATGGCTGGTGAAGCAGAGCTGGATCAGTGATGACTGGTGAAGCAGAGCTGGATCAGTGATGACTGGTGAAGCAGAGCTGGATCAGTGATGAATGGTGAAGCAGAGCTGGATCAGTGATGACTGGTGAAGCAGAGCTGGATCAGTGATGACTGGTGAAGCAGAGCTGGATCAGTGATGAATGGTGAAGCAGAGCTGGATCAGTGATGGCTGGTGAAGCAGAGCTGGATCAGTGATGACTGGTGAAGCAGAGCTGGATCAGTGATGACTGGTGAAGCAGAGCTGGATCAGTGATGACTGGTGAAGCAGAGCTGGATCAGTGATGACTGGTGAAGCAGAGCTGGATCAGTGATGACTGGTGAAGCAGAGCTGGATCAGTGATGAATGGTGAAGCAGAGCTGGATCAGTGATGGCTGGTGAAGCAGAGCTGGATCAGTGATGAATGGTGAAGCAGAGCTGGATCAGTGATGAATGGTAAAGCAGAGCTGGATCAGTGATGAATGGTGAAGCAGAGCTGGATCAGTGATGGCTGGTGAAGCAGAGCTGGGTCAGTGATGGCTGGTGAAGCAGAGCTGGGTCAGTGATGGCTGGTGAAGCAGAGCTAGATTGGTAATGACCGGTGATGTTGACCTGAGTAGGTGAAGCAGAACTGTATTGTTGATAACTAGTGAAGGGGAGCTGAATTAGCGATGAGTGGTGACGCAGAGTTATTTTGATGATGACTAGTAAAGCAGAGCTCAATTAGTGATGATTGGGGAAGTAGAGCTAGAGTGACAACAACTGGTGATGCTGACCAGGATAACTGATGACTAGTGAAGCAGAGCTGGATCAATGGTGATTGTTGAAGTTAAAGGGAATCTGTCATCCCATTTTTCGGCTATAAGCTGCGGCCACCGTCATCAGGGGCTTATCTACAGCATTCTGTAATGCTAACAGGAACACATGGGCTACTTGCACAGTGAACAAGTCTGTATGATCATGTTCACACACCACCAAGAAACCTGAAGACACAAAAGAGAATAGTAAAACCAATTGAGTGTTTTTGGTTTTACTATTCTCTTTTGTGTCTTCAGCATTCTGTAATGCTGTAGATAAGCCCCCGATGTAACCTGAAAGATAAGAAAAACAAGTTAGATTAAGCTCACCCAGGGGCGGTCTGGTGCGGTCCGGTCCGATGGGCATCGCTGTCTGGGTCCAGCGCCTCCCATCTTCATGCGATGACGTCCTCTTCCTTGTTTCCTGTCACGGCTCCTGCTCAGGTATACTGATTTGCCCTGTTGAGGGCAGCGTAAAGTACTGCAGTGCACGAATGCCAGGCCTCTCTGACCTTTCCCGGCGCCTGCGCACTGCAGTACTTTGCTCTGCTCTCAACAGGGCAGACAAAGTGCACCTGCGCAGGAGCCGCGACAGGAAGCAAGGAAGATGACGTCATCGCATCGCATGAAGATAGGAGGCGCCGGACCGCGACGCCCATCGGACCGGACCACATCTGGACCGCCCCTGGGTGAGTATAAGCTAACTTGTTTTTCTCATCTTTCAGGTTACATCGGGGGCTGATCTACAGCATTACAGAATGCTGTAGATAAGCCCCTGATGACGCTGGCCACAGCTTATAGGCCAAAAATTGGGTGACAGATTCCCTTTCAGCTGGATTGATGAACCCAAACTGTAAAGTTCAGGACTGTACCGAACGGTCACACGGTCCCGAACACGGGTTTCCATGGGAAACCCGTGTTACAGTTCGCGTCCTGTTCGGGCTGTAAAAAAAAAAAGCTGAAAATTAATAATAAACATTAGAACTATACTTACCTGTCTAGCGACGCGTCCTCCTGTCCCGCTGTCTCCCAGCCGCATTTGCTTCCAGGGCTGCTCATTACCTTCTGTCGATATTCACTGCACTCGGCAGTCTTCGGCTTTTTCCAGCAGTGTTCGTGCAGTGACGTCCCTGAAGACTGCCGAGAACAGTGAATACTGCCGGCAGTTAATGAGCGGCCCTGGAAGCAGATGTGGCTGGGAGACAGCGGGACAGGAAGAAGCGTCGCTGGACAGGTAAGTATAATTCTAATGTTTATTATTCATTTTCTGCTTTTTTACAGCTCCCCCTCCCCATGCCATATATGTAAATTCCGAGTTCCGGTTTCGGACGCAAGTTCGTGTCATGTCCGGCTCCAAACTCAAACTTTACAAAAAACTCGGGCGAGCCCGCCGATCCCGAACATCGGTGGGTTCGCCCATCACTATTGGTGAAGACTGGTAAAGCGACCCTAGATAGATGATGACTGGTGAAGCAGAGTTGGATCAGCGAAAACTGATGTAGAAGAGCTGAGGAATTTAATTTCATAAAGCTTGTAGGCATTTGCCTGTATTCTATATTGATAAAGCCATTGGAGGCCTGTAATGCAGAATCGGTGAATGTCACGTCTCCATGGAGGAGTGGATTTCAATAAAATATGAGAAAGCGTTACAATATAAGCATTCTATCCTGGATGCTGAAATTTGTTTCTGCTTCTGTCACAGTGATACATAGTTGAATTATTCTGCCAAATCTGCAAAATCAGTCCAGCCAATCAATCAATACTCTTTCTAAAGGCTAAATGATGCTTCGACTGATTGGCTGAAAGCCATCCATTCTCGGTCAGCTCTCCTATACAGAGGAGTGCTCTTTTGGCTGTAGAGCTGAAGCCTTTGTCACACCAGCTCTATTCCCCACCCAGTGCCGCCTCCTCCACAGGAAGAAGCTGTGCTGGGCGGGCAATAGAGCTGGAGCAACAGAGACTTCAGATCTATAAATATTTCCACGGCCTCAATTGCATATCAATTTGAATGCTGATTTCTCAGTAATGGAGGAAAGGACCGGCCATGTAAATTTATTGCTGATCTTGTCATTGAAACAGCTACATGCACATACAGATATTTTGGGATGTGAAATCCTCCTGACGGATTCTCATTAAGAAGGATGTACACAATAATTTATCAGTGTAACTAGACTACATGCACAAAAAAGGTCTATCTGTGAAAAATATTTAGAATTGAGTCCTCAGTGGTTGATACCTTTTAATGGCTAACTGAAAAGATGGTAACAAATTGCAAGCTTTTGAGACTACACAGGTCTCTTCATCAGGCAAAGACATTCCTATGTACAGTGGATATCTCTCAGAAATATCTGTGTTGATCTTTTAACTCTATTTTGTTTTCAGATGACATCATAAAACTTCAAAGAGAAGAATCAGACGCTCAGTCCTCCGTGAATCAGACCGGCCAGAATGGCAGAATAAGAAGAGGAAATTTCCAAAACAAGAGATACTTCAGGAATCCACCAAGAAATCGGCAAGGTTTGGCCTTAGTAATGACATTTTAGTTTCGTAATGACTCATTTAGGGATAGTTTTAATAACATGTTATCCTGTTCCCCAGGACCTGGGAGACCTAGACCAGGTTTCAACCAGCAAAGGTATCATGGTGTGATCAGAACCAATGCCCTTGGTCCAATAACCAGACAAAGAGCAAGATCTGCTGCCTCACTGAGTAATGTCAGCCCACTAAATAGGCCAAATCTGACTTCAGCGGTAAGTATATGTTCACGTCAAACGCCTGCTGGATCCTTGAGCCTCTCCAATGTGCAGTCTTAGAAATGCATCCTTACCAAGAGAATCACCAGACAGTCTTGGGTCCTTGCTTCCATCTTTCTGTAGCTGCGCTTTCATTCAGGGGCTTCATTTATCACTCACAACATAGAGCAATTTGAAGGAACATATATTCTGGAGTGTTCCTCTCATTTGTGCATTACACAGACCATTGATTTCATAAGGCATCATGAAACGCGTAAAGCACCACTCCAGTGTCTTATTTTTCATAGCTGGAGTGGCGCCTTAAATGTAAGCTCCCTGCCCTCCCCTTCCGGCGGCTTCACCATTTTCGGACGCCACTCCGGTCCCGCGGCACCATCTTATGCCCATAAGTTCTGAATGGCCAGAAGGCAGAAGTTACGTCACAGCCTCTCAATGCAAGTCTATGAGAACCAGAGCGAGGCCAGAACACTCACATTAAAAAGTGACATCCGACACGCTCCAGCAGACACCGCAGTGCACCGGGCAGGTCACTTCTGGAGACAGAATGTTGCAACGTTGGAAAAGAATTAAGGGGATAACAGTTGAGTTGACAGGGGGCAGGGGAATTACATTTAAAGCACCACTCCTGCAATGCTATAAAAAAAAAACACTGGAGTGGTGCTTTAATTTTTTTTTCTAATAGTGCTGCAGTGGAATTAAACTCAATCCTGGATCGTGGTCCCACCAGCAGAACATCCTGTGACCAATTTACTGACATTTCACGTAACTCTCGATAATAATTATGGAAGTTGGAGGGAGCTGGTTTTACTTAAATCGAGCCTGACAGCTGATTCAGTGGCCATCATTGCAGCCGTGTATGCTTTACTCTAAAAAGATTGATTGTTTTCAGTGGGAGAAACAAAATAATATTCTTGTATTATTATTTTGTTTCTCCCACTAAGAACAATCAATCTTTTGTCAACTGGTTAACATGGTACCAAAACCTTTTTTGTTTTATAAAAAACAGCTTTTAAAACAGCGACCAGGGACAAGGTGAAAAGAACTAGTCACGGATGTGCGTCCCCTGCTCCAGTGTCTTTCTGCCTGACTCAACATCATTCAGTTCACGGCTGGAAGAACATAAAAGCGCTATAGGGTCTTATCTGGGTGTAAGGAGATAAATTCTGGTCAAATTTACTCTCCAGATCCAGCCCTTACACAGGCTCATAGAAATGTAAGCTGCTGCAGATCCACCGGTCTCCTTGAGACCAACCAAAGTAAAAAAAAATGTGATATAAGGGTAGATTCTTCTCTGCGCCCCTTGAAGAATTAGAAGTCCATATGGGTAATCCAATGAAAAAGTGGCTTTATTCAATTCTTTTAGGAGCACCAGGGCTCCTTCATCAGGATACCACACAGAATGTTCCTTCTGTGTTGGATCCTGATGAAGGATCCCTGGTGCTCCGAAACGCCTTGAATAAAGTCACTTTTTCATTGGATTACCCATATGGACTTCTAATTCTTCAAGGGGCGCAGAGAAGAATCTACCTTTATATCACATTTTTTTTCGACTCAATATCATTGTCAGATCTCTCCTCATACAGACGAGGGACACAAAAAACTGACAGGCACTTCCCAACAGAACAAAACAAGTGTGAACAAGTGCGAGCTGCTAAGACTGCATAAAATATCAAACAAAAAAGAATGCAGCAGCCTCTGTAAGCACTATGATGTATACAAACATTGAATATATTACATTTAGACTGCATTACTTCTATATAGAATATATGTCACAATCCATTTTTTGATTTGTGGCAGCTCTTGTTCCACTCGGGGGTTAATGTCAGCTTTTCCACTGCTGGCAATCTGATGTTACTGCAGTGCTGCTGGGTCAGCTGATGCAGGTGGTGACCACTCCCACCATCCTTTAAAAGGTCACCTGATGCATCAGCTGATTGTTGGTGATACATTTTCTTTCTGGAGACCAGCCTAGCTGGAGCAGCTCTCTGGTGTCAGCCACGTCTGGTGATTGGAGTCCAGTTGCTGTTGTTATCTGCGGTGTGGAGCTTAGCAGCGGTCTTCATAAGCTAAGTGTGGTGTTTTTTTTCACCTTGTCCCTTTGATGTTTGTCACTTCCACTTGTGTGTATTGTCATGGACTAAAGGTATCCTGATGGCGGTGGGGGGAAGGACCCACTTAGGGCGTTAAGGGAGTGCAGGGACAGGCTCAGGCTTGAGCTCAGGGGTGTCCCTTCCTTCGTTTCCCTATTGATAGGGCCTTCCTCCCCCCCCTTTTCGATCCCGTTGTGAATTTGTGGTGTCATCCATTGACCGACCACTCATTGGGTCGGGTTCACACCGTGACAATATATTTATAAAAATGAAGGTACAGCCATCGTGTACAGAGAAAGATGCAGGCATGGATTGTGAGCAGCATCAATGGCAGGGACACGACATATGAATTAACTGCATGTCAAAGGTCATGAAGAAGTTAAGTTTAGTAATTGAAGAAAATTCATCCACAGGCATCCATCCTTATGGGCTGCAGAGAGTACCTGCAAGGAGCCTGTACATTCTAGGCTCAACGACACACACATGGCGAGACACATACACATGGACTTACTACCAGTCCATCTTCTCTTCAGTCTTTCTGACTCCCGCAGAGCCCTGGGGCTGTGTGACAGTGGTGACATCACGGTCAGTTGACTGGTTATGTGATTAAGATGTCACCAAAGGTTCTGAAGTTCCGCAGAGTACAAGACCTGTGGTAACATCATGGTCACATAACCCCGATGTCACGAAAGGACCTGAAGCAGTCTGAACATCAGAAGCTTCACTGATAATAGCATTATCAGTGAAGCTCCTGGTGCGAATACTTGGGTCCCCAAAGAGAATGGGGGCCCTGGGCAATTTCCCAGTTTTCTTCCCCTTAATGCTGGCCCTGCTTCTGGGCTACAAATTTTACAGGGCAGATACAATCCATCCCTAATTAAAAACTACCTTATGTTGATGGGAGGGCGAGTGCTCATCTGGTCAGTTTTTTTGAAGCATACTGTTGGAGGTGGTGACTGCCTCCATATTTGACTGAGCTGCTATCATTAGCCTGAGGCTGCTTTTAAATAATACTTCTCCTACCTGCCCTGTAAAAGGCTGTAGACGTTTAGCCCGAGAGAGACGTTTGATAAATATTAGGTCTAGGATCCTATCAAAGAAAGGCCTTGTTGTGACTGATGGGCTCTGATGAATGGATCAATTAAGCCGTATATTCTATATAGCAGTAATGCAGTCCAAATTTCATATATTCAATTTTTGCATACATCTTAGGCCTCTTTCACACTTGCATCAGTACGTGTCCGTTGCTATGCGTCGGGCCGACATACCGATGCACGTTGTGAAATTTGTGCACGACGTGGGCAGCGGATGCAGTTTTTCAACGCATCCGCTGCCCATTCTGAAGTCCGGGGAGGAGGGGGCGGAGTTTCGGTAGAAAATGGCGGACGCGACTGACAAAAAAACCTTCACTTGAACATTTTTTCGTGCCGACGGTTCGCCAAAACACGACGGATCCGTTGCACAACGGATGCGACGTGTGACCATCCGTAGCGATCCGTCGCTAATACAAGTCTATGGGTAAAAAACGCATCCTGCGAACACATTTGCAGGATCCGTTTTTTCCCAAAACGACGGATTGCGACGGATTGCTAAAAACGCAAGTGTGAAAGTAGCCTTAGTGCATAGAGTGCTGCTGCTGCTATATTCTTTTTTTTTTTTTTTCCACACACACAGGTGAAGCAGGAGGGGAGGGACTCAACTTTTTGTCTTGTCATCCAAGTCGCCTCATCCTGATCTACAGCTCTAAAGTATACACGGCTGCAATAATACAGCCGGGTGCTAATTCATGCTGCTTGTGATTCGGGCTGCATGACTAATCTAATTTATAGAGACCAGATAAATATGAAGTCTTATTGGCAATGCTTTATGGAAAATAAAATTCTGTAAATTAGCTCTCTCCAGAGAAAATAAACTAAATGCGGTAGTTTCTAAACTAAACATAAAAATAAACTCATAAGTGCCACCTATTGGAAGTAACTCTGTTAGTTGATTTACAATGAGGCATTGCCAAAAAAGGCTACATATTAATCTGACAATGGGAGGATTACTGGAGCCTGCTTATAGATGCTGAGGGTTGTAGTTTTGCAACATGCGCAAAGCCACAGCTTGGCAGTTGCAGAATGTTGACTGTAACTGGATGTAAATGATTGTTCCCATGTCTGCGGACTGTATCGCTCTCCTAACATTTAGTCTCCTTACAGAGTACTCAGAACTTGGTAACAATTCAAACCCGAAACGTCCAACAAAGCACAAAGCCGTACAGGGCAGCGAATATTCCTGTGCGCTCACTAGCCAGGAGGTGAGACTACATCATTAAGGGGCCATTTTGTAAGAATTCAATTGTCTGTCAAACTATAATTAATTAATTTATTCTAGGAGAATTAACACACAGAATAGAAGACCGCAAATAGGAGACGGGCGAAGGCAGCAAAGAACAAATATAGTCAACCGAAATAGAAGAGTAAGTCGCCTGGTCAGACGGTGTATGGTCATTACTAGACAGTGATTTGTAGCCGTCAGGGCATAAGCGTGGTATTATCATATTTACTGGAAATTCTCTATGTAGTGTAATATTGTGATCAGAGTCGTTAAACAATCTCCAGCATTCAATACATGGAAAATAATACATGGAAGGAAGATAAGATAGGGCATGGCATTCAGCAGAGGTTGCAGTTGCAGCCAAGTCTTGTGTGGGCCCAACAGTCACGTCAAAGAATAGCAGTGGTTATTCCACACATTCTGACAGTATGGCATTAAAGAGTGATTACTAGATTTAAAAATTAACATTTTTCCATAGGATAGTAGATAAGTTACTGATTGTTTGGGGTCCAACCACTGGGACCCTCAGCTTCCCTGAGAATGGGGCTATGGATCGAGCAGAGGTGCGCATACTCGACCTCCGATTTACTTATTTTCTGCTGGAGAAAGCCCAGTACAGTGCTTAGCTAGTCCTGGCAGTCTTAGTGAAGAGAAGCTCCATTTCTGGTTTTGCTATGATGCTAACTTGCCATATGAAAATTAATAATGCATTCAATGTTTTTTCCTTTCCATTTCCAGTTGATACAACAAGTCGCTATAAATCGTGGGAAGAGACAGACCAATGCTGGAAGGTCATTAACATTACTGGCTTATCATCATTAACGTCATTTGGATCTTATAATGAATCTACCCTTCTTCACCAGGTGGCAGAACAATGACGGTTTTGGATCCACCTTAACTGTTTCAGTTCCCAACCCTAAAGCAGGTTTTATTCCTCAGTGAGTAGAGATCTCCATCTCACATGATGCTCAATAACGAGTGCTTTAGTTATTTAAAGGGGGCCAATCACCAGGTCACAAGTGGACAGTATTTTGCTCTTATTTTATTCTCGCTGTTCCCCTGTGTATTATGTTTTTTGTTTTTTCTGAATCCCCCATGTGGTTCCAAAGTTCTGGATCTTTTTACTAAGTTTTTATATTTGTTTTTACTAAGGGGACGGTGCTCATAGGAGACATGCCCCAGAGAATCCTTTTAGCTACGCCTCTTTTCTAACGATCATTCAAAATTAGCTCCAATAAAAAGTGTTGTGAATTCTGTTGTCGGGCTCCCTCCTGTGGTCATGAATGGTACTTCGGCTGGTTCTGTCCATGGACTTCCTCTGGTGGGTGTTTCTGAGTTTCCTTCCACAGGTGACGAGGTTAATTCGTTAGCAGGCTGCTCTATTTAACTCCACTTAGATCTTTGCTCCATGCCACCTGTCAATGTTCCAGTATTGGTCTAGTTCACTCCTGGATCGTTCTTGTGACCTGTCTTCCCAGCAGAAGCTATGTTCCAGCTTGTATTTCTTTGGTTTGCTATTTTTCTGTCCAGCTTGCTATTTTTATTGTTGTCTTGCTTGCTGGAAGCTCTGGGACGCAGAGGGAGCGCCTCCGCACCGTGAGTCGGTGCGGAGGGTCTTTTTGCGCCCTCTGCGTGGTCTTTTTGTAGGTTTTTGTGCTGACCGCAAAGTAACCTTTCCTATCCTCGGTCTGTTCAGTAAGTCGGGCCTCACTTTGCTAAATCTATTTCATCTCTGTGTTTGTATTTTCATCTTTACTCACAGTCATTATATGTGGGGGGCTGCCTTTTCCTTTGGGGAATTTCTCTGAGGCAAGGTAGGCTTTATTTTTCTTTCTTCAGGGCTAGCTAGTTCCTTAGGCTGTGCCGAGTTGCATAGGGAGCGTTAGGCGCAATCCACGGCTATTTCTAGTGTTTGATAGGATTAGGGATTGCGGTCAGCAAAGTTCCCACGTCCCAGAGCTCGTCCTTTATTATCAGTAACTATCAGGTCATTCCGTGTGCTCTTAACCACCAGGTCCATTATTGTCCTGACCACCAGGTCATAACAAAAAAGGCTCTTATCTCTGGAACGGTATGACGATATTTAAAACAACAAAAAAGGGACACTCGGGACAGCAGGCGGAATAAAGTAAAAGCAAAAAATGGCCACCTTTGACCTGGTGAAAATTCCTCTTTAAGAGGCGTTTCAATAAAATTGATGAATGATTTTGAGTTTTTCTCCCAATTTCACAGACCCAAAAAGCCAGCAATGAAGCAGCCAGGAGGGAGATTTAGGAAAACAGGAGCGCAGCCCACAGATCCCCCTCCAAAGGGAGTTCCTCTAAGATTTAATTTCCGGGCTATGGCCAATCACGTGAGTTACAAGCTATGATTGAACTTGCAGTATATGTTGGATTTTCTGCTTGAGCTAAATCTAAACAAGGTACAAGTTACAGACTTTTCAGTGTTGAGCAAGATCATCACACATCGAAGCCATATTCACACTCCAGTATTTCATCAGTACTTGTATCCAAAGCGTAGAGTGGCCTAAAAACAAAGAAGAGGTGTGACTTTTTCCAATAGTACGTCAAAACCATTCAAGGCCATGAACCAAAACATTATACAGTAGCTTTATTTTAAAATAATCACAGATAAATGAGAAAACACAATCAACAGAGTTAAAGAAGATGGGGCACATAATATACATGTATAAAAGTCCTTATGTGAATATGTATGTACAGAAGTGTAGAGGCTGATTAACCTGGTGACAGATCCTCTTTATATCTATTGTTCTTTTCTTATGGGCCAAAGATATTGGCATAACTAAAGTCCAATGGGCCCCAGCCCTAAATTTGGATCTGTGCCCCCCACCAGCATGTTGGTCAGTTGTTCTGGGCTCTTTGCTAATGTCCTTCATCCTCCTCCCTATCCTGCAATAATATCCTGGGAGCCAGTGGCTCTCTGAGCCACGATACATTTTCACTGAATGTGCGTCTTCAGGTGAAAACGGCGCTGGTGTCAACGGACCTATTGACTCCATGGGCCTGGTCACAGTCACATCTGCTACTCAAATCTTTATGCCCTGGTCAAAGGGACCGCTAAGGACCACCTAGACTCCAGTAACCAAGTTTGATTGGAACACCAACCATACTAATTTTCCTGCATATCTCCAAAGTAGATTTTCTTGAAAGAAGAGTACTGGACAGGTTCTCATCACCCTTTAAAAAAGGGGACGGGAGCACGCAGGATTGGGTTCCTTTTCTCCAAGGGTCTTATAGCTGCCATATGATCTGTTTCTATGGTATGTGTGCGTCTTTTCTCAGTGTAATTGTGAAGATACAACCTATAATGCTTGAAAATTCATAGCACTTAAAGTTATTATCTGGGAGTACATTTTTTTTAATAATATGCCTAGGAACTAACAGGGAAGTAGTTGCAACTTACCTGCCTGTTGTGGCTGGTGTTGATCTCCGTTGGCACAGAGCAATCACAGACCATTAATGCCGGCGATTCACCGGCGTCTACTGACGTCACATTGAAGGAACAGCAGCTTCTCATCTACTCTGCTCTGTTGACAGGTGCTTGACTGTTGACATTTTGTGGATTGACAGTCGGCTCCCCGCTGCCTATCTGCAGGGAGCCAACTGTCAATTAACATGACATCGGCAGACACGCCCTGTTGACAGAACATCATGGAAGAAGAAGAGCTGCCCTGTTGACGTGGAGCAGCTGAAAAACAGTCCTGGACAACCTCTTTAATGGGCTGTCCCTGTCTCAGTGGTACCTGCTTATTTAGATGTCTTATTTTGTGCATCACTTTTTTAGATTTATTTTGATAAAACATTCACATTTCATTGCTGCACTGGAGAAGATGAAACGCTGATGTGCTATTGTGTATTTTTCAGACAAATGTCACACTGAATGACCGGTTTTCTAGTCTCAAGATTAAAGGACGGTATGCACCAGCGAGAAGAGGGGGGCGGACAGTCATGCTCGCTTAGCATCAACTCCTTGTGGACAGAAGAATGCACCGTCCATATTACATGTAAACCTCTGCTGCTCTTCTCCGGGACTTTGGTTGTGAATAGAGACAAGTTACTTAATGCGATGCGCTAAAGCATCACGGATCACAACTCCCACCATACTCATATATAATAAAGTTTTTTAATTGTATTACTAATTGTCTTATTTCTGAATTGTTACACATTGGACCTAGGGATTTTTCTTGGGACTTTATAACTAATTTTATGTTCTCTGGCCTTCTCATAGACGTGGAATGGAGGAGAGGTCCAGCATGTGCACCTCTGCTCCATTCATGACCGGGCCGCAGAGCCACGATTTACAGGTCTCTGGGATCAAATTGGTTGAACTCCCAGTAATCGATAAACCAAGTTATAACCTCTTTTTTTGTTTTTCTGGATGTAGGAGTGGAGAACTAATTGGGGATAACTTTATTATCATATACTGATACTGTATATGACCCACAGACCTAGAACTCCCTGCTTTTTGATTGACAGCTCGAGTTCCAGGTTTGTCGCTTCTGTGCAGAGTGAGCTGTCAATCAAAGTAGCAGGGAGCGAATACAGCCGCCAGTCACAATATAGTGATTGAACCGCTCAGTGCGCCCCTGTGACATAAAGCAAGCAGCTCCAGGAAGGATAGAACTTAATTTTCTCCTTATAGCCGTGATTCCAGTAGGGCGGCTGGGCAGCATTTTAGAGCATATTACCATCAAATTAACCCTATTTCCCTGGTTAAATAGCATTTTTGCACATGACAGGCTCCCAGGGCCGGCGTCAGCACCCAGGCAAGTGCCGGGGCCCTGAGCGGGCAGGGGGCCCACTCGCCATCAGGGACACTGGCGTGCTATAGTTCCGGCCCCCACGAGTGGACCCCCAGCCTGCTCCGGGCCCCAGCACTTGCGATACTTACCTCTCCCAGTTCCAGCGCTACAGCGTCTTCCATCCTCTGACTGTGACGTTCAGGTCAGAGGGCACAATGACGTCACCAGTGCGCGCCCTCTGCCTGAGCAGTCGCAGCACAGAGAGCAGGATGACGCCGATGGTGAGGAGTGCAGAGCAGAGCAGTGTCAAGCAACGAGAGGTGAGTATTTTATTATTATTATTATTTTTTTAATATTTAGAGCAATATATGGGGACCATCAGAAGGGGCCTATATATGGAGCATTATATGGGGCTAATTCTATATGGAGTATCTTATGGGGCCAATAATATACTGAGCATCTTATGAAGCCAATTCTATAGGGAGCATTACATGGGGCCAATTTAATATGGAGCAGTATATGGGGCCAATTACATATGGAGCAGTATATGGGGCCAATAATATATGAAGCATCTTATGGGACTAATTATATGGAGCATTTTATGGGGCCCATTATACATGGAGCATATTATGGGGCCAATTATTTTTGGAGCATTATATGGGACCCATTCTGTAAGGAGTATTATATGGGGCCCATTCTGTATGGAGCATCATATGGGGCCCATTCTGTATGGAGCAATATATGGGACTCAGTATACTGTATTGGGCCGATCATATACTGTATGGAGCATTATATGAGGCCCATTATAAATGGAGCAATAGATGGGGCTCATCATATACTGTATGGAGAATTATATGTAGCTCACTATACTGTATGGAGCATTATATGGGGTCAATTCCATATGGAGCAATGTATGCAGCTCATTCTGTATGGAGCACTCTGTGGTGCCCATTATACTGTATGGAGCATTGTATGAGGCTCATTAGTCTGTATGGAGCATAATATTGGGCTCATTATTCTGTTTGGAGCAATATGTGGAGCTCATTAATCTTTATAGAGGACTATATGGTACCAATTATACTGTATGGAGCACTATATGGGGCCATTATACTGTATGAGGCAATATATGGGGCTCATTCTTCTGTTTGGAGCAATATATGGGGCTCATTATTCTGTATAGAGGACTATACTGTCCGGTTTCTGAGCTAATGTAGAATGCACAATAGATATCACTCATGTAATGTAAGAAGTAAGTGAAATCTTTGGCATTGTACTATACCTATATTTCTCTATCATATCCGTACATTATGAAGTGTGGTATGTGTTAGACTGTCGCCACACTAGCAGTATTTGGTCAGTATTTTACATCAGTATTTATAGCCAAAACCAGGAGTGGAACAATTAGAGGAAAAGTATAATAGAAACATATGCACAACTTCTGCATTTATCACCCACTCCTGGTTTTGGCTTACAAATACTGATGTAAAATACTGACCAAATACTGCTAGTGTGACGGCAGCCTTAAAGGGGCCCACCGGGACTCTTTCGCCAAGGGCCCATGAAAACCTGGAGCCGGCCCTGCAAACTCCCTATAACTTACAAGGTAGCTACCTCAATTTTCAAATAGTTTTTTCTCATTCCAGGAGAGAGGAAATTGGCATATTTTTCCTATATAGCATATAGTGCATTGGCAATAAGACTCCAAAGAGGCGCTGCAGTGCCCTGTCTGATGGGAGCGGAGGCAGATCAAGCATGCCTCCCCTAAATTCTTTTTACCTTAGACTGTCAGAGATATAAAATGGGTGTTCTTAACCATATCTGGCCATCTCATAGAGAATGAATGGAACTCTGCAGCACCACATTACTGGAATTATCGGGGGTCTTATCCTTCATAATATCACACTTCTGGAGCACCTTTTTTTTCCCCAAAACTATGGCCGACATTTATTAAAGGGGGTTGTCCAGGTTTGTGATGAAAGTTTGCAGACACTATTTTATATTGAGTGCGGATGGAATATGTTCGGATATGTGTATATCATATATCTGCGGTCTCGCTGCCTGCACCAGAGAATCCTGACTTTGCACTTCCCGCATTGTGAGGATTCCAAATTCTGCAGCCACATAGAGTGGACAACCTCTTTAACTTTAGCGTTTCCTTCACCAATCTCAAACTATTTTATCGATTAAAACGCACCAAATTAATTAGAAGGTGCAAGCTTCTTAATTTTATTAGGCAGACAAGAAAATGAAAAGCACAAATTCTTTGGTCCTGATGGCGGACTTCAGCAGTCACATGCAGTACTCATGATATCACACTATGGAGTAAAAAAATTAAATGAGGACGCACCTTTGAAGACTTGGGCAACTCTTATGTTCCACACCTTTTCAGATACGATGTTCGGCAAATTTGTGTCTCCGACTTGCTTTCGCATGCAAATTGCACAGAAGTCTATTGGGATGAGGTTGTCTGTGGCTCATAAACTGCAATAAAAGATACAACAAAGCTGGATATTTTGTGTTGGCTGGAGCAATCAATAGGTACGAGGTAGTAGTGATGTGTAAATATTGGTAAGAAGCCATAATATGAAGGCGCATTTATGCTGAAAGATTATTGTGAATCAGTCTATACGAGCTGCCAATCACCTGATGAACCAGAAAGACGCTCGTTCGTCGGGTGAAATGATCTTTTGGTTTCACTTACTGTTAGGGCTAGCGGAACGCACCAAGTAAATATAGAAGTTTTATTGCAATAGATGCGTTCGCAGCCCGGGGTCCACAGTGCAGGAGAACCTGCTGCTAGCAAACGGCGGAACTATATGGCAGTATGAGCTAACTCTGTTACTTCACAGAGTAGCCGTGAAATCAACGCACTGTGCCCTGTTTGACTTCACAGAGGCACAGGCTAACTACCCAAGTGAGAGCAGTCAGTGGTCATGCATGCACACAAAACTCCTCGGCAGAGGTGCCAGCATTCTAGGGGCTTATTTCAGCCAGGTCCCTGAATACATACACACAAAATCTCCTCGCCGGAGGTGCCAGCATTCTATGGGCTTATTTCAGCCGGGTACCTGAACACAAACTCTCATGACCACACTGGCGCAAAGCACATAACATAGCGAGATACTAGCGCATGGCCGTGCGGCCATGCGAGCCTTAAATAGTTGCAGCACGTACAGGACTTTCCTAGAAGGACCAATGAGAGGCTGCTACAGAGCCTGCGCACCTACAGGACCTTCCTAAAAGGACCAATAGATTTGGCTGCAGTATCTGAACATGTGACCCTCGATCTCCACTGAGAGATCTTAATCTGGGCATGCTCTGTTATGATAAGGTGGTCTAGGAGCAACATGGAACGAGCTCTGAAGGAAGTGGTAACTGTACTGACCGCAGTCCCTAAGCTCAACACAACACTAGAAGTAGCTGTGGAATGCTCCTAACTCTCCCTAGGCATCTCGTCACAGCCTAAGAGCTAACTACCCCTAAAGAAAGAAGCAGGAAAGCTATCTTGCCTCAGAGAAAATCCCCAAAGGATATATTAGCCCCCACAAATAATGACTGTGAGTGGAGAGGGAAAAGACATACACAGAATGAAACCAGGATGAGCACAGGAGGCCAGTCTAGCTAAACATATAGGACAGGATGGAATACTGTGCGGTCAGTATAAAACACTACAAAAATCCACGCAGAGTTTACAAAAAATCTCCACACCTGACTAAAGGTGTGGAGGGCAAATCTTCCTCCCAGAGCTTCCAGCAAGACAGAATTGATTAACACTGATAAGCTGGACAAACATAGAAAGCACAGAATGGATAAGTCCACAATCTATGGACAGAAAAGAGCAAGCAAAAACTTAGCTTTGCTGAACTGGTCAGGATAACAGGGAACTCCAAAGAGATGTGAATCCAACCAGGAACCATTTACAAGTGGCACTGGCCTAAATAGCCGAGCAGAAGAGACGATAAGTGGAGGCAGCTGATGACAGCTAACTCCAAGGAGCAGCCATACCACTAGAAACCACAAGAGGGAGCCCAAGAGCAGAACTCACAAAAGTGCCACTTACAACCACCGTAGGGAGCCCAAGAGCGGAATTCACAACAATGCTCAGAACGAGAAAAGCAGGACTTAGTCCCAGAAGCGTCTGCTCGCCACTGCCCAACACTGACTTCAATGGCAGAAGCAGGAAAAGCAACAGTAACTCTTTGTACAGAGTCAGCCTGAGCGAGACGCTGGGACCAACGTCTCCGCTAAGCAGGCTCCACTGCGGCAGGAGAAGAATGGGAGACCGCAGCGGAGAAGGCCCGAGATTCCCCCTGTGCAGAGGTGGGAACTTGACCCTTAATATTACCCCCCCTCCTAGGGCCCCACCTCGGGCCTCGCTACGTTCGAAGGCAGCAATGAGCTGTGGAGCCCGAATGTGCTCAGCAGGCTCTCAGGACCGTAACCCTTCCAGTCCATCAAATAAAATTTTTTGCCACGTACCACCTTGCACCCCAAAATAGCATCCATCTTGTAATCGTCCGTAGACGAACCCGATGTCCCGGCAGATGACTCAGAAAACCGGGACATGTATACGGGCTTAAGGAGGGGCACATGAAAGGTGTCGGTGATACCTAGGCGTGGAGGAAGGGCTAGATGGTAGACCACAGGATTAACCTGTTCGAGGACCTTGAAGGGACCCAAGTAGCGAGGTGCAACTTAGTGGACTCAACACGCAGCATGATGTTATGGGCGGAGAGCCACACTAAGTCGCCAGGAGCAAACGTCTGGGCAGGGCGCCGATGTGCATCGGCGGAGGATCTCATTCTCTCCTTGGAGGCCCGGATGGCATCCTGAGTGCGGTCCCAAATGTCTCGTGCCTCCACTGCCCAGTCTGCCACCCTGGAGTCAGCAGAGGACACGGGCATAGGCACAGGAACCCACAGATGCTGGCCGTAATTAAGGAGGAAAGGAGTCTGACCAGTGGAGTCGGCTACAGTGTTGTTAAGGGCAAACTCTGCCCACGGTAACAAGGATGCCCAGTCATCCTGCCTGGCAGAAACAAAATGTCGTAGATATGTGACCAGAGTCTGATTGGCTCTCTCAACCAACCCATTCGTCTCGGGATGAAAAGCTGAGGAGAGATTCAACTCAATACTGATTAAACGACAAAGCTCTCTCCAGAATCGAGACGCAAACTGGGGACCCCGGTCACTGACAATCTTGTCCGGCATACCGTGTAAGCGAAAGATATGTTTGATGAACAACGCTGCCAGAGCCCGTGCAGAAGTTAGCTGTGGAAGAGGCACCAAATTAACCACTTTGGAAAAATGGTCGGTGATTACCCAGATAATGGTGCAGCTACGAGACTTGGGTAAGCCCACCACAAAGTCCATCCCGACCATCTCCTAGGGCCTGTCCGCCATCGGCAGAGGGTAAAGCAACCCAGCTAGCCATTGCTGAGGGGACTTGTTCTTGGCGCAAGAGACACATGCCCGAACATAGTCTGCGACATCACGAGCCATATGCGGCCACCAGTATGTCCTCGCCAGTAACTCAGATGTCCTTTTGGAACCAAAATGTCCACCCACCCTGGACGAGTGTGCCCAAGAGAGAACCTCCGGTCGCAAACTGGATGGTACAAAAGTCTTGCCCAGAGGCACAGACTCTAGCGAAACTGGGGCCACAGTTCTCAGACCCTCGGTGGGGATAATAAGCCGAGGCTCCTCTTAATCCTCCACAGATGATACAACAGAGCGAGAGAGAAAGTCGGCACGAATGTTCTTCTCCCCAGAAAGGAAATGGAGGCTGAAATGAAACCGGGAGAAGAACAAGGACCATCTGGCCTGGCAAGAATTTAACCGCTGGGCTGTCTGCAGATACACCAAATTTTTGTGATCTGTGAAGACTTGGAAGGGAAAACGAGCTCCCTCCAAGAGATGTCTCCACTCAGAGAAAGCCAAATTATGGCTAGCAGCTCCCTGTCCCCGATGGAATAATTCCTCTCTGCTGGTGAGAAGGTCTTAGAAAAGAAGAAGCAAGGATGCTTCCGACCTTGAGCATCCTTTTGGAAGAGGACTGCTCCAGCACCAACAGATGAGGAATCCACCTCCATTATAAATGGCTTATCTACATTGGGGTGATGTAGGATGGGAGCGCTAGCGAAGTGTGACTTAATGGAGTTAAAGGCCTTGGAGACCTCCTCAGACCACAATTTGGGATTTGCTCCCTTCTTGGTGAGGGCAACCAAGGGAGCTACCAAAGTTGAGAAGTGTGGAATGAACTGGCGATAATAATTAATGAACCCCATAAAGCGCTGCACCGCTTTAAGAGAATGGGGTTCCTGCCAGTCTATCACAGCCTGTAGTTTGGCAGGATCCATAGCCAATCCCTGGGCGGAGATGATATAGCCTAGGAAAGGTAAGGACTCCTGCTCGAGCATACACTTCTCCAACTTGGGATTGAGAGAGTTTGCCCGTAGGAGGTCGAAGACTTTTCAAACATCTTTCTCTCAGGTGGGAGTCAATATCTGGAGAGTAGATGAGAATATCATCCAGATAGACTACGACCGAGGTGGAGAGCATATCCCGGAAGATGTCGTTCACAAAGTCTTGGAAAATGGCTGGGGCATTACAGAGCCCGAAGGGCATCACCAGATATTTATAGTGCCCATCCCTGGTGTTAAAAGCCGTCTTCCATTCGTCCCCCTCACGGATGCGAATCAGGTTGTAAGCACCCCGCAGATCTAATTTAGTAAATACCCTTGCTCCCCGAAGCCTACCAAAGAGCTCAGATATCAGGGGCAAAGGATACTTATTCTTAATGGTGATGGCGTTAAGACCCCTGTAATCTATGCATGGACGTAGTTCCCCATTCTTCTTCTGCACGAAGAAGAACCCAGCCCCAGCAGGTGACACTGACTTCCTGATGAACCCTCTTGCCAGATTCTCTTGAATGTACTGTGACATTGCCTCCGACTCCGGGAGAGATAACGGATAGACTTGACCCCGGGGAGGCTCAGCACCAGGCAAGAGGTCAATTGTTGTGAATTCTGTTTTCGGGCTCCCTCCTGTGGTCATGAATGGTACTTCAGCTGGTTCTGTCCATGGACTTTCTCTGATGCCTGTGGGTGTTTCTGAGTTTCCTTCTACAGGTGACGAGGCTAATTCGTTAGTGGGCTGCTCTATTTAACTCCACTTGGATCCTTGTCCGATGCCAGCTGGCAATGTTGTAGCATTGGTCTAGTTCGCTCCTGGATCTTCCTGGTTACCTGTTTCCTCCAGCAGAAGCTAAGTTTTGCTTTGCTTTTTCCTTGTTTGCTATTTTTTCTGTCCAGCATGCTTATGTGAATTTTGCCTTGCTTGCTGGAAGCTCTGGGACGCAGAGGGGCGCCTCCGCTCCGTTAGTCGGTGCGGAAGGTATTTTTCCCTGCACTCTCTGTGTGGCTTTTGTAGGGTTTTTTGCTGACTGCAAAGTGACCTTTCCTATCTTCTGTCTGTTTAGTAAGTCGGGCCTCTCTTTGCTAAATCTATTTCATCTCTGTGTTTGTGATTTCATCTTACTCACAGTCAATATATGTGGGGGGCTGCCTTTTCCTTTGGGGAATTTTCTCTGAGGCAAGATAGGCTTATTTTTCCTATCTCTAGGGCTAGCTAGTTCTGAGGCTGTGACGAGGCGCCTAGGTCATGATAGGAGCGCTCCACGGCTATTTCTAGTGTGCGTGATAGGATTAGGGATTGCGGTCAGCAGAGGTTCCACTTCCCAGAGCTTGTCCTGTATTAATGTGCTATCAGGTCTTTTCTGGTGCTCTAACTACCAGGTCCACTATTTGTCCTAACCACCAGATCATAACAGTACAGCTGGCCAAAAGTATTGATGCATCTCAATAGAGGGATAAGTGAAGCTCTGAGACCATTTTTTTTTCTTTGCAGCTTGTTCTGTCTCACTTTTCCCCTTTACCTCTGTGGTTCAGAACACAGGTGTGGACATGGACATTCAAGGTCTGTCCTCTTGGATGGATAATCTCACTACAAGGGTACAAAACATCCAAGATTTTGTGGTTCAGAATCCGATGTCAGAGCCTAAGATTCCAATTCCTGATTTATTTTTTGGTGATAGATCTAAGTTTTTGAATTTCAAAAATAATTGTAAATTGTTTCTAGCTTTGAAACCTCGCTCCTCAGGTGATCCTGCTCAACAAGTAAGGATCATTATTTCTTTGTTACGTGGTGACCCTCAAGACTGGGCATTTTCCCTTGCGCCAGGAGATCCGGCATTGCGTGATGTGGATGCGTTTTTCCTGGCGCTCGGATTGCTTTATGACGAACCTAATTCAGTGGATCAGGCAGAGAAAATCTTGCTGGCTCTGTGTCAGGGTCAGGATGAAGCAGAGATATATTGTCAGAAGTTTAGAAAGTGGTCGGTGCTCACTCAGTGGAATGAATGTGCCCTGACAGCAATCTTCAGAAATGGTCTCTCTGAAGCCCTTAAAGATGTCATGGTGGGATTTCCTATGCCTGCTGGTCTGAATGAGTCTATGTCTTTGGCTATTCAGATCGATCGGCGCTTGCATGAGCGTAAAACTGTGCACCATTTGGCGGTACTATCTGAGCATGGGCCTGAGCCTATGCAGTGTGATAGGACTTTGACCAGAGCTGAACGGCAGGAACACAGACGTCGGAATGGGCTATGTTTTTACTGTGGTGATTCCACTCATGCTATCTCCTATTGTCCTAAGCGCACTAAGCAGTTCGCTAGGTCTGCCACCATTGGTACGGTACAGTCAAAATTTCTATTGTCCGTTACTCTGATTTGTTCTTTGTCTTCCTACTCTGTTATGGCATTTGTGGATTCAGGCGCCTCTCTGACTTTGATGGACTTGGAGTATGCTAGGCGCTGTGTTTTTTTCTTGGAGCCCTTGCAGCATCCTATTCCATTGAGAGGAATTGATGCTACGCCTTTGGCCAAGAATAAGCCTCAGTACTGGACCCAATTGACCATGTGCATGGCTCCTGCACATCAGGAGGATATCCGTTTTTTGGTGTTACATAATCTGCATGATGTGGTCGTTTTAGGGTTACCATGGCTACAGGTCCATAATCCACTATTGGACTGGAAATCTATGTCTGTGTCCAGCTGGGGTTGCCAGGGGGTACATGGTGATGTTCCATTTTTGTCAATTTCGTCTTCTACTCCTTCTGAGGTTCCGGAGTTTTTGTCGGATTATCAGGATGTATTTGATGAGCCCAAAGCCAGTGCCCTACCTCCTCATAGGGATTGCGATTGTGCTATTAATTTGATTCCTGGTAGTAAGTTTCCTAAGGGCCGATTGTTCAATTTATCTGTGCCAGAGCACGCCGCTATGCGGAGTTATATAAAGGAATCCTTGGAGAAAGGCCATATTCGCCCATCGTCATCACCGTTGGGAGCAGGGTTCTTTTTTGTGGCCAAGAAGGATGGTTCTTTGAGACCTTGTATTGATTACCGCCTTCTTAATAAAATTACTGTCAAATTTCAGTATCCTTTGCCGATGCTGTCTGACTTGTTTGCTCGTATTAAAGGGGCTAGTTGGTTTACCAAGATAGACCTTCGAGGGGCGTATAATCTTGTGCGTATTAAACGGGGCGATGAATGGAAAACAGCATTTAATACGCCCGAGGACCATTTTGAGTACCTGGTGATGCCATTTGGGCTTTCCAATGCTCCATCAGTATTTCAGTCCTTTATGCATGACATCTTCCGAGAGTACCTGGATAAATTTCTGATTGTGTATTAGGATGATATTTTGGTCTTTTCGGATGATTGGGAGTCTCATGTGAAGCAGGTCAGAATGGTGTTCCAGGTCCTTCGTGCGAATTCCTTGTTTGTGAAGGGGTCAAAGTGTCTCTTTGGAGTTCAGAAGGTTTCATTTTTGGGGTTAATTTTTTCCCCTTCTACTGTCGAGATGGACCCTGTTAAAGTCCAGGCCATTCATGATTGGACTCAGCCGACATCTGTGAAGAGCCTGCAAAAGTTCCTGGGCTTTGCTAATTTTTATCGTCGCTTCATCGCTAATTTTTCTAGTGTTGCTAAACCATTGACTGATTTGACCAAGAAGGGTGCTGATGTGGTCAATTGGTCTTCTGCGGCCGTGGATGCTTTTCAGGAATTGAAGCGTCGTTTTTCTTCTGCCCCTGTGTTGTGCCAGCCAGATGTTTCGCTCCCGTTTCAGGTTGAGGTTGATGCCTCTGAGATTGGAGCAGGGGCTCTTTTGTCGCAAAGAAGTTCTGATGGCTCGGGAATGAAGCCATGTGCTTTCTTTTCTAGAAAGTTTTCGCCTGCTGAGCGCAATTATGATGTTGGTAATCGAGAATTGTTGGCCATGAAGTGGGCATTCGAGGAGTGGCGTCATTGGCTAGAAGGAGCCAAGCATCGCGTGGTGGTCTTGACAGATCACAAAAATTTGACTTATCTTGAGTCTGCCAAATGGTTGAATCCGAGACAGGCTCGATGGGCGTTATTTTTCTCCCGTTTTGATTTTGTGGTTTCGTACCTTCCGGGCTCTAAGAATGTGAAGGCTGATGCCCTGTCAAGGAGTTTTGTGCCTGACTCTCCGGGTGTTTCTGAGCCTGCAGGTATTCTCAAGGAGGGGATAATTTTGTCTGCCATCTCCCCTGATTTGCGGCGGGTGCTGCAAAAATTTCAGGCTGATAGACCTGACCGTTGCCCAGCAGAGAAACTGTTTGTCCCTGATAAATGGACTAGCAGAGTTATCTCTGAGCTTTATTGTTCGGTGTTGGCTGGGCATCCTGGAATCTTTGGTACCAGAGATTTGGTGGCTAGATCCTTTTGGTGGCCTTCTTTGTCACGGGATGTGCGTTCTTTTGTGCAGTCCTGTGGGACTTGTGCTCGGGCTAAGCCCTGCTGTTCTCGTGCTAGTGGGTTGCTTTTGCCCTTGCCGGTCCCAAAGAGGCCCTGGACGCATATTTCTATGGATTTTATTTCGGATCTCCCCGTCTCTCAAAAGATGTCGGTCATTTGGGTGGTTTGTGATCGCTTTTCTAAGATGGTCCATTTGGTACACTTGTCTAAATTGCCTTCCTCCTCTGATTTGGTGCCATTGTTTTTCCAGCATGTGGTTCGTTTACATGGCATTCCAGAGAACATCGTTTCGGACAGAGGTTCTCAGTTTGTTTCGAGGTTTTAGCGATCCTTTTGTGCTAGGATGGGAATTGATCTGTCTTTTTCCTCGGCTTTCCATCCTCAGACAAATGGCCAAACCGAGCGAACTAATCAGACGTTGGAAACATATCTGAGCTGCTTTGTTTCTGCTGATCAGGATGATTGGGTGTCCTTTTTGCTGTTGGCTGAGTTTGCCCTTAATAATCGGGCCAGCTCGGCTACTTTGGTTTCGCCGTTTTTCTGCAATTCTGGTTTCCATCCTCGTTTCTCTTCAGGGCAGGTTGAGTCTTCAGACTGTCCTGGTGTAGATACTGTGGTGAATAGGTTGCAGCAGATTTGGACTCATGTGGTGGACAATTTGACATTGTCCCAGGAGAAGGCTCAACGTTTCGCTAACCGCCGGCGTTGTGTGGGTCCCCGACTTCGTGTTGGGGATTTAGTTTGGTTGTCGTCTCGTTATGTTCCTATGAAGGTTTCCTCTCCTAAGTTTAAGCCTCGTTTCATTGGTCCGTATAAAATTTCTGAGGTTATCAATCCTGTGTCATTTCGTTTGGCCCTTCCAGATTCTTTTGCCATCCATAATGTGTTCCATAGGTCGTTGTTGCGGAGATATGTGGCGCCTGTGGTTCCATCCGTTGACCCTCCTGCTCCGGTGTTGGTTGAGGGGGAGTTAGAGTATGTGGTGGAGAAGATTTTGGATTCTCGTATTTCGAGACGGAAACTCTAGTACTTGGTCAAGTGGAAGGGTTATGCTCAGGAGGATAATTCCTGGGTTTTTGCCTCTGATGTTCATGCGGCCGATCTGGTTCGTGCCTTTCATTTGGCTCATCCTGGTCGGCCTGGGGGCTCTCGTGAGGGTTCGGTGACCCCTCCTCAAGGGGGGGGTACTGTTGTGAATTCTGTTGTCGGGCTCCCTCCTGTGGTCATGAATGGTACTTCGGCTGGTTCTGTCCATGGACTTTCTCTGATGCCTGTGGGTGTTTCTGAGTTTCCTTCTACAGGTGACGAGGCTAATTCGTTAGTGGGCTGCTCTATTTAACTCCACTTGGATCCTTGTCCGATGCCAGCTGGCAATGTTATAGCATTGGTCTAGTTCGCTCCTGGATCTTCCTGGTTACCTGTTTCCTCCAGCAGAAGCTAAGTTTTGCTTTGCTTTTTTCTTGTTTGCTATTTTTTCTGTCCAGCATGCTTATGTGAATTTTGCCTTGCTTGCTGGAAGCTCTGGGACGCAGAGGGGCGCCTCCGCTCCGTTAGTCGGTGCGGAAGGTATTTTTCCCTGCACTCTCTGTGTGGCTTTTGTAGGGTTTTTTGCTGACTGCAAAGTGACCTTTCCTATCTTCTGTCTGTTTAGTAAGTCGGGCCTCTCTTTGCTAAATCTATTTCATCTCTGTGTTTGTGATTTCATCTTACTCACAGTCAATATATGTGGGGGGCTGCCTTTTCCTTTGGGGAATTTTCTTTGAGGCAAGATAGGCTTATTTTTCCTATCTCTAGGGCTAGCTAGTTCTGAGGCTGTGACGAGGCGCCTAGGTCATGATAGGAGCGCTCCACGGCTATTTCTAGTGTGCGTGATAGGATTAGGGATTGCGGTCAGCAGAGGTTCCACTTCCCAGAGCTTGTCCTGTATTAATGTGCTATCAGGTCTTTTCTGGTGCTTTAACTACCAGGTCCACTATTTGTCCTAACCACCAGATCATAACAGTCAATAAGACAGTCATAGGGGCGATAGAGTGGAAGGGTATCCACCGCCTTTTTGGAGAACACGTCCGCATAAGACCAATATTGCTTGGGGAGAGAGGATAGATCTGCAGGTACCTCTGTAGTAGCAACCTGAACGCACTCCCTCTGACACCTACCCCCACAAGATTCACCCCATCCCAGAATTCTGCCAGAGGACCACTCGATATGAGGAGAGTGGTACCATAGCCAAAGTATCCCAAACAGGACCTCATCAATTCCCTCAGGAATAGCGAGCAGAGATATAATCTCCTGATGGGATGGCAACATGGACAGAGTAAAAGGGATGGTCTTGTGTGTTATCTGTGAGGGCAGTGTCGACCCATTCACCACTCGTACCATTACTGGTTGAACTAGCATAACCAGGGGTATTGCGTGACGTTGGGCAAAGGCAGAAGTCATAAAATTGCCCTCCGCCCCAGAATCCACGCAGAGCTCTACCGAGTGGGAGGATGAGCCTACAGTAATCGTCCCCTTAAAGGACAATTTGGAGGCAAATGTCGCCGTGTCTAGTGTACCTCCACCTACTACCACTAGACGCTGACGTTTCCTCGACCGCTGGGGACATCTGGTGGCAAGATGTCCTGACTGCTGGCAAATATGACAGGCCTTGAGTGTACAAGCGGTCTGGGACTTAGATCCCGCTCGTGACACTTCCATGGCCTCAAGTGAATCAGGAACCAGGACAGGAGATTCCAGAAGTTTGGCGAAGGTGGGAGCCAGCCGAAACCTCTGCCTACACTGGGCTCGCTCTAACCTCCGCTCGTTAAAATGGAGGTCAATACGAGTGGAGACAGCTATTAACTCCTCCAGTGTGGCAGGAATCTCCCTAGTGGCCAGAGCGTCCTTAACGTGATCAGCCAGCCCCCTCCAAAATATGGGGATAAGGGCTTTATCCGACCACTCCAGCTCAGATGCTAAAGTACGGAAGTGGACGGCAAAATGGTTGACCAAGGACACACCATGAGTTAATGCCAGCAGTTGGAGCGCCCTGTCATGGGTGATTCGAGGTCCTAGAAAGACCTGTTTCAGAGTGCTCAGGAACAGCGGAGCACTCTGCACCACCTGATCGTCACCCTCACACAGCGGCGTAGCCCATTCCAACGCCCTGTCCGACAAGAGAGACACAATAAATCTCGCCTTAGCCCGCTCCGTGGGAAAACGTGCAGCCAGGAGCTCGAGATAAATAGAGCACTGACTCACGAGTCCCCTACAAGATTTACTATCTCCAGAAAATTTTTCTGGCAGCGGGAGGCGAGATAATGTCGGAACAGGGGTGGCAGTGGACAAGGTTGCTGCAGCCACGCTAGCAGCCTGTACAGCAACTGCGATAACATCCACAGCTGAGGTTGTGCGCTCAAGAGCCGCCAACTTACCCTCCAGCTGCTGGATATACCGCAAGGATTGCTGAATGTCTGCCATTTACTAGCCAGACCCTGGCGCTAGTATACTGTTAGGGCTAGCGGAACGCACAAAGTAAATATAGAAGTTTTATTGCAATAGATGCGTTCGCAGTCCGGGGTCCACCGTGCAGGAGAACCTGCTGCTAGCTAACGGCGGAACTATATGGCGGTATGAGCTAACTCTGTTACTTCACAGAGTAGCCGTGAAATCAATGCACTGCGCCCTGTTTGACTTCACAGAGGCACAGGCTAACTACCCAAGTGAGAGCAGTCAGTGGTCATGCATGCACACAAAACTCCTTGGCAGAGGTGCCAGCATTCTAGGGCCTTATTTCAGCCAGGTCCCTGAACACAAACTCACATGACCACACTGGCGCAAAGCACATAACCTAGAGAGATACTAGCGCATGGCTGTGCGGCCATGTGAGCCTTAAATAGTTGCAGCACGTACAGGACCTTCCTAGAAGGGCCAATGAGAGGCTGCTACAGAACCTGAACACCTACAGGACCTTCCTAAAGGACCAATAGATTTGGCTACAGTATCTGAACATGTGACCCTCGATCTCCACTGAGAGATCTTACTCTGGGCATGGTCAGAACGAGAAAAGCAGGACTTAGTCCCAGAAGCGTCTGCTCGCCGCTGCCCAACACTGACTTCAATGGCAGAAGCAGGAAAAGCAGCAGTAACTCTTTGTACAGAGTCAGCCTGAGCGAGACGCTGGGACCGATGTCTCCACTGAGCAGGCTCCACTGCGGCAGGAGAAGAATGGGAGATCGCAGCGGAGATGGCCCGAGATTCCCCCTGTGCAGAGGCGGGAACTCGACCCCTAACACTTACGATCATTGTTCTTGGCAGCTCATCTTTCTGTGTAAACAGGATTTGCACTTCCAAGAACAATGCTAGTCTATGTGCATCTATTATATTGATCATCCAGTGCACATCGTTAGGTGCGGTTTGCCAGTGTAATCAGGATTGGTAAATATTTATCGATCGGCGGTCGTTTAATGCTGCAAAATCGTGAAATGTTAACGAACCTGGATAAAGAAATAAATTACAAAAGCTTCTCCTATACCATGCGATGTTATTCACAGAGAGCAAACAGACTGTACACTGATGCCATCCGTGTGCGATCCGTGATTTTCATGGCCCCATAGAATTGTATTGGCACTTTTCATCCATAATGCTGCTAAAAAATGGACGCAAATCCTACAAAATAGCCGCAGCACAGCACCACAATATACTGCACTCCAAAGTGCTAAAACGTGCCTGAGTAGTATATACCAAATGCTTTTTCAGCCCACTTCAATAATCTTAGTATTAAGTTCCAAGACTGGGTATATCAATCAATAATATTGCTAATTAATAACAATTAAATAAATAATTTACAGTATAATAATAATAAACATTATATACCCAGACAAAACAAAACACTGAGCTGCACTTCAATCCTATATCACATTATCACTGCACACTAGTATCAATATACTACTTTCCCCAACGAAGAAGCTATACGCGAAACGCGCGTCGGGTTTTGCGGGTTCTGAGCCGCGCACACAGGTTATGTATTACTTCTATTTTTAGCCTCTCTCCACTCTTGTCAGCACGGTGCACTTATGCATTAACTACCTAGCTGCTAGTTAGATCTTGGCACATGGCACTTTCCTTTGTAATTTCATTATTGTGGGTATTTAATTTATTTAAAAATCTAAATCTCTTATATATGGAAACTTTTTCCTTGTTATTTGGCACTTTATTGATTGTTTATTGAGAACTATTATTTAATGGCTACTGAATTATGTATTTATTAAGACTAGTGTGCAGTGATAATGTGATATAGGATTGAAGTGCAGCTCAGTGTTTTGTTCTGTCTGGGTATATAATATTTATTATTATTATAAATTATTTATTTAATTATTTAATTGTTATTAATTAGCAATATTATTGATTGATATACCCAGTCTTGGAACT
This sequence comes from Ranitomeya imitator, assembly GCF_032444005.1. Lineage (NCBI taxonomy): Eukaryota > Metazoa > Chordata > Amphibia > Anura > Dendrobatidae > Ranitomeya > Ranitomeya imitator. The sequence continues at coordinate 67,670,922 of NC_091283.1, forward strand.
TAAAGGGACTCTGTCACCTGAATTTGGCGGGACTAGTTTTGGGTCATATGGGCGGAGTTTTCAGGTGTTTGATTCACCCTTTCCTTACCCGCTGGCTGCATGCTGGCTGCAATATTGGATTGAAGTTCATTCTCTGTCCTCCATAGTACACGCCTGCGCAAAGCAATCTTGCCTTGTGCAGGCATGTACTATGGAGGACAGAGAATGAACTTCAATCCAATATTGCAGCCAGCATGCAGCCAGCGGGTAAGGAAAGGGTGAATCAAACACCCGAAAACTCCGCCCATATGACCCAAAACCAGTCCCGCCAAATTCAGGTGACAGGTTCCCTTTAATACTGAGATTATTGGAGTGGGCTGAAAAAGCATTTGGTATATACTACTCAGGCACCTTTTAGCACTTTGGAGTGCAGTATATTGTGGTGCTGCGGCTATTTTTGTGTTGCCCCCCCCTTTTTTATTTATGTACTGTACGTATATATGTAATAAAATTACATTTTAATCTTCTACTATGGCATTACTTCCATTGTGTTTGTAGGATTTGTTTAATTGGAAGTGCCTCTATTAGGCCAGAATTTTTTGGTTAATTAAAAAATGGACACGTCTCAGTGATTTTTGCACAGACATGCAGTCTGCAAAAAAGCACGGATGTGAGCAGCTCCATGGATTACAATGGGTACTTGTTCTACCCGTGAAAATCACTGATAAAACACACACAGTACATTAAACATGGACGTCTTAGGCTTCTTTCACACTAGCGTCGGTAACCTCGGCCCGTCGCAGTGCGTCGGGCCGAGGTTACCGACGCTAGCGTTGTAAGCGCCGCACAACGGGTGCAGCGGATGCAGATTTTCATCGCATCCGCTGCCCCATTGTGAGGTGTGGGGAGGTGGGGGAGGAGTTCCAGCCGCGCATGCGCGGTCGGAAAAAGCGGTCCGTCGGCAGCAAAAAACGTTACATGTAGCGTTTTTTGCTCCCGACGGTCCGCCAAAGCACGACGCATCCGTTGCACGACGGATGCGACGTGTGGCAATCCGTCGCAATGCGTCGTCAATACAAGTCTATGGGGAAAAAACGCATCCTGCAAGCACTTTTGCAGGATGCGTTTTTTCTGCAAAACGACGCATTGTGACGGACTGCAGTTAACGCTAGTGTGAAAGTAGCCTTAATGAGGCCTAAGACACAGAACGTCACCTTGTTTTTTCAATAACACAATACTGGGATGTGCACAGAGTCTTTTTGCTTAGTATTTGCAAACACCGGGCACCAAAGGACCATTCATTAACCCCTTAGCGACCGCCGATACGCCTTTTAACGGCGGCCGCTAAGGGTACTTAAACCACAGCGCCGTTAATTAACGGCGCTGTGGAAAAAGTGAATAGCGCCCCCCAGAGGCCGATTTTCTCCAGGGTCTCGGCTGCCGGGGGTATCCGAGACCCCAGAGAACATGATACGGGGGGTTTTAAACCCACCCCGCATTTGCGATCGCCGGTAATTAACCGTTTACCGGCGATCACAAAAAAAAAGCGATCTCTTTTTAATTTCTCTGTCCTCCGATGTGATCACACATCGGAGGACAGAGAAAAGGGGTCCCAGGTAGCCCCCCAATACTCACCTATCTCCCCCGATGCTCCTCGTGTCTCCCGGTGGGCGCCGCCATCTTCAAAATGGCGGGCGCATGCGCAGTGCGCCCGCCGGCCGGCCCCGCGAGAATCTTTGGGGTCTCGGCTGCCGGGGGTAGCCGAGACCCCAAAGAGCATGATCGGGGTCGGTTTTACCGACCCCTGTTTTGCGATCGCCGGTAATTAACTGTTTACCGGCGACCGCAAAGAAAAAAAAAAAAAAGTAAAGTGTAATTCTCTGTCCTCTGATGTGATCGCACATCAGAGGACAGAGAACTAGGGGGATTCGGGGACCCTGCCATACTCACCTGTGTCCCTGGATCCTCTTGCTGCTCCTCCTGGCCGCCGGCAGAAGAAAATGGCGGGCGCATGCGCAGTGCGCCCGCCATCTGTCTCCATCTGCCGGCCGGCAGGAGAACAGCAGTTGGGGCTAAAATTAGGGTTAAGGTTAGGGGTAGGGTTAGGGTTAGGGGGAGGGTTAGGGTTAGGGGTAGGAGTAGGGTTAGGGGTAGGGTTAGGGTTAGGGGTAGGGTTAGGGTTAGGGCTAGGGTTAGGGCTAGGGTTAGGGCTAGGGCTAGGGTTAGGGCTAGGGTTATGGTTAGGGCTAGGGTTGTGGCTAAATTTAGGGTTAGGGTTGGGGCTAAATTTAGGGTTAGGGTTGGGGCTAAATTTAGGGTTAGGCTTCTTTCACACTTACTTCGGTACGGGGCCGTCGCAATGCGTCGGCCCGACATACCGACGCACGTTGTGAAAATTGTGCACAACGTGGGCAGCAGCTGTAGTTTTTCAACGCATCCGCTGCCCAATCTATGTCCTGGGGAGGAGGGGGCGGAGTTACGGCCACGCATGCGCAGTCAGAAATGGCGGATGCGACGTACAAAAAAACGTTTCATTGGACTTTTTTTGTGCCGACGGTCCGCCAAAACACAACTGATCCAGTGCACGACGGACGCGACATGTGGCCATCCGTCACGATCCGTCGGCAATACAAGTCTATGGGCAAAAAACACATCCTGCGGGCACATTTGCAGGATCCGTTTCTTGTCCAAAACGACGGATTGCGACGGAATGCCAAACGACGCAAGTGTGAAAGTAGCCAAAGGGCTAGGGTTAGGGTTGGGGCTAAAGTTAGGGCTAGGGTTGGGGCTAAAGTTAGGGTTAGAGTTGGGATTAGGGTTAGGGTTTGGATTAGGGTTGGTATTAGGGTTAGGGTTGGCATTAGGGTTACGCTTGGGATTAGGGTTAGGTTTGGGATTAGGGTTAAGGTTAGGGTTGTGATTAGGGGTGTATTGGGATTAGGGTTAGGTTTGAGGTTAGGGTTGAGATTAGGATTAGGGGTGTTTTGGATTTAGGGTTTTGATTAGGGTTATGGTTAGGGTTGACATTAGGGTTGTTTTGGGGTAAGGGTTGTGATTATGGTTAGGGTTAGTGATTAGGATTATGGATCAGGTTGGGATTAGGGTTAGGGGTGTGTTGAGGTTAGGGTTGGAGCTAGAATTGGGGGGTTTCCACTTTTTAGGTACATCAGGGGGTCTCCAAACACGACAGCCAATTTTGCGCTCAAAAAGTCAAATTGTGCTCCCTCCCTTCTGAGCTCTGCCGTGCGCCCAAACAGTGGGTTACCCCCACATATGGGGCATCAGCGTACTCGGGATAAATTGGACAACAACTATTGCAGTCCAATTTCTCCTGTTACCCTTGTGAAAATAAAAATTTGGGGGCTACAATATCTTTTTTGTGAAAAAAAAATAAATATTTTTTATTTTCACGACTCTGCATTCTAAACTTCTGTGAAGCACTTGGGCATTCAAAGTTCTCACCACACATCTAGATAAGTTCCTTGGGGGGTCTAGTTTCCAAAATGGGGTCACTTGTGGGGGGTTACTACAGTTTAGGTACATCAGGGGCTCTGCAATCGCAACATAATGCCCACAGACCATTCTATCAAAGTCTGCATTCCAAAAAGGCGCTCCTTCCCTTCCGAGCTCTGCCGTGCGCCCAAACAGTGGTTTACCCCACATATGGCGCATCAGCGTACTCGGGATAAATTGGAAAACAACTATTGCAGTCCAATTTCTCCTGTTACCCTTGTGAAAATAAAAACTTGGGGGCTACAATATCTTTTTTGTGGAAAAAAAAAATATTTTTTATTTTCACGGCTCTACGTCATAAACTTCTGTGAAGCACTTGGGCATTCAAGGTTCTCACCACACATCTAGATAAGTTCCATGGGGGTTTAGTTTCCAAAATGGGGTCACTTGTGGGGGATTTCTACTGTTTAGGCACATCAGGGGCTCTCCAAACGCGACATGGTGTCCGATCTCAATTCCAGCCAATTCTACATTGAAAAAGTAAAACGGCACTCCTTCTCTTCCAAGCTCTACGGTGCGCCCTAACAGTGGTTTACCCCCACATATTGGGTATCAGCGTACTCAGGAGAAATTGCACAACAACTTTTGTGGTCTAATTTCTCCTGTTACCCTTGTGAAAATAAAAATTTGTGGGCAAAAAGATCATTTTTGTAGAAAAAATGCGATTTTTTTTTTCACGGCTCTACATTATAAACTTCTGTGAAGCACATGGGGGTTCAAAGTGCTCACCACACATCTAGATATGTTCCTTAAGGGGTCTAGTTTCCAAAATGGGGTCACTTGTGGGGGGTTTCTACTGTTTAGGCACATCAGAGGCTCTCCAAACGCGACATGGCGTCCAATCTCAATTCCAGCCAATTCTACATTGAAAAAGTAAAACGGCGTTCCTTCACTTCCAAGCTCTGCGGTGCGCCCAAACAGTGGTTTACCCTCACATATGGGGTATCGACGTATTCAGGAGAAATCGCACAACAACTTTTGTGGTCTAATTTCTCCTGTTACCCTTGTGAAAATAAGAATTTGTGGGCGAAAAGATCATTTTTGTGTAAACAAAAGCGATTTTTTATTTTCACGGCTCTACGTTATAAACTTCTGTGAAGCACTTGGGGGTTCAAAGTGCTCACCACACATCTAGATAAGTTCCTTAAGGGGTCTAGTTTCCAAAATGGTGTCACTTGTGGGGAGTTTCCACTGTTTAGGCACATCAGGGGCTCTCTAAACGTGACATGGCGTCCGATCTCAATTCCAGCCAATTCTGCATTGAAAAAGTCAAACGGCGCTCCTTCACTTCTAAGTTCTGCGGTGCGCCCTAACAGTGGTTTACCCCCACATATGGGGTATTGGCGTATTCAGGAGAAATTGCATAACAAAATTTATGGTTACATTTCTGTTTTTACACTTGTGAAAATAAAAAAAATGGTTCTGAATTAAGATGTTTGCAAAAAAAAGTTAAATGTTCATTTTTTCCTTCCACATTGTTTCAGTTCCTGTGAAGCACGTAAAGGGTTAATAAACTTCTTGAATGTGGTTTTGAGCACCTTGAGGGGTGCAGTTTTTAGAATGGTGTCACACTTCATTATTTTCTATCATATAGACCCCTCAAAATGACTTCAAATGTGATGTGGTCCCTAAAAAAAAATGGTGTTGTAAAAATGAGAAATTGCTGGTCAACTTTTAACCCTTATAACTCCCTAACAAAAAAAAAATTTGTTTCCAAAATTGTGCTGATGTAAAGTAGACATGTGGGAAATGTTATTTATTAACTATTTTTCGTGACATATCTCTCTGATTTAAGGGCATAAAAATACAAAGTTTGAAAATTGCAAAATTTTAAAAATTTTCGCCATATTTCCGTTTTTTTCATAAATAATCGCAAGTAATATCGAAGAAATGTTACCACTAACATGAAATACAATATGTCACGAAAAACCAATCTCAGAATCAGCGGGATCCGTTGAAGCGTTCCAGAGTTATAACCTCATAAAGTGACAGTGGTCAGAATTGCAAAAATTGGCCTGGTCATTAAGTACCAAATTGGCTCTGTCACTAAGGGGTTAAAAGCAGTTTCCACTAGAAAAAGTGTTATGTTTGAGCAATGCAAAAAACCTCAGTGTGCACGTACCTGAAAAATCCAAATAAACGTTATGTGCCCTTATAGTTTCTGCTCTAAAAATTCCTCAAAAAACTAAGAGGAAACTCTCCAAATCCACCTCAAAAATATAACACTCCCCAAAAACCTGGAGGGTCTGCTCAGTTACCTCTAAAAAAAGAAATGCAGTATAAAGACTCCATGTGCACATAACCAAAGGGTCAGTCCCCAAAAAATCAAGTTAACCACTATCCATGGGATAGGGTATAACTTGCTGATCATTATGTGTCTGACCACGTAGACCCACAGGAATCCCAAGATTGGGGCTCTGGAACCCTGAGAACTGAGCTCTGCAGGGACATCCTTATAAATTCTTATAAAATATAATTAGGCGATACAGCAACAAAATTGCACAATAAAATGCAAATAGTATTCACCCAAATGCTAAAAATCACTTGTGGCGGGTAACGCCCAGCAGGTGGCAGTCCAGTAACGCAGCATCTGTAGTGATTCCTGCTCCTAGGAAAGCAGATGATACTCATCACAGCCAGCACCTATGTCCACATATGCCATACTTACCAATTGTAAGATGGATGCCACTAAGAGGTTAAAGGAAATATGTCATCAGTAAATTACCTATTTGTTAAATCAGATTCTTAGATTCTTATGTTAAATGTGTTTTTTTTTTCTTATTTTAATTCATATCATTATCCGTATTAAATAAAAATAAATAAATAAATAAAAAGTCTTGTAATCTTCACACTGACCACTATGCCTAATTTTCTATATCTACTTCCTGGACATAGTCTCCATTTGTGGTGTAGAAGTTACCTGAACTTCTAATTTGAGCAGGATCAAAACAAGTTAAATGCAATTGTGGAAGCGAGGGAAGGTGTGCTGTGACCAACATACATTATGATAGGTGGATCCTGTGTTATACGCTGGATAGAGAGATGTTATCTGTCTTCTGTAATCCAGTCTGTGATGATAATGAGACCGCTGAAAAGTCTTCTCAAGAGAACGGGAAGTAAGAGTCTAACGCAAAATTGCTGTTCTGATTTTTAGGATAATAAAAATATGTATACATATAATTCTACCTTTACTTAATTTAAACAATAGGTACATTTCTGAATCTACATTCCCTTTAAGGGAGCCCACTTATTTGTCTAGACACATGATGGTACACACTTACATGATTGCAGCAATAAGCGCTTTAATGAACGACTCAGTTGCAAGAAAATGAATAGATTCTGAGGCCTGCCGGTAACAATAACTAATGGCCGTACTCAAATGTTTAGTCATTGCTTTTTCTACATTTATTTAACCATTTCACTGCTGGATGTTCCAAGCAGTGGCTTTATTTAAAGGGTTTGTCCAGCGCCACTCACTTTTGCATGGAGCTGCTGGTGAGTGACGGAGATGATGTCTCATCCACAGATACATGCCAAGGCACAGACAAGACTGACAGATGTCATGCACATGTCCTATGTATTTTCCAGAAGGTACTGGTTAGAAGCGACGTCATTGGCGCCGTCCACCTCCCCAGACATGAAGTTCTGGTGTCCAGTTACACATTTTAGGATAGGGAAAGGGTCGATGAGGAGTAGGGATAGGCATGGAGGGTAAGCTTACTGAAAAGGTGGCATGGTTATTGGGGGGCAAAAAAGTATGTACATCCCAGAAGAGTGGCTGCAAACATTTTATGTATGGCTAGCAAGGAAGTGAGAAATCTATTTTCATAAAAAAATGGAATGTAGTTGGAGCTCCCCGTCAGGGCAAGGGGTTACTTGGTACCGGGTCCTGCGGTTCACAGGGGGTTGTCACGGTTGCTGACCCGATCCATGGCCCTGTGACGTCCGTATAAAAGGGAAAGGCCTTTAAAGGGATAAGGTTTATGTTCGCGACGCCACCTGTGGTATTCGGTCAGGGTGACCGACGCTGCTTTAAGGGGTCCGCTGGGGTGATGTTATGGCAGCTAGAGGGTATACCTTCCCACAGGTGAAGTATATCCCCAGGGCTACCCAGTGTCTAGATGGTAGAATGGTGAGAGGTGCAGTGAAGAACGAGGAGACAGGATTGCAGTCTCTTTACCTTGTTTACTGTTGGTTTCAGCAGCCACAGTCCAGGGCATCAGATCACAGGGCAGGTAGGGTCCGGCCAGTTTGGAGGCAAGTCCACAGTTCCCTTGTCTAGATGGAAATCAATAGCCTTCCCTTGCGCTGTAGTGGTGTAGTTCCTTACTGCATAAGCTTCAAATAAGGTCCTCACAGATGTAATGTTTCTCTCTCTGTCCCCCGTAGTCAGATAGGACAAAATCCGCATGACTGGTGGCTTGAAGCGGTTTATAGGGACTCTAGCATGCCCCGGCCTCTGAGGGATACCACCGTGCCTCCTGGGTGTAGGTGCAGACAGGTAATGTGCAATTAGCTGTCCTGCCGGTCTCTGAAGTAAGGCGTAGAGGTCCTTACTACCTCGGTCTTCCGGCTACCGGTTATCTGCGCCTCAGAAGGAGGCAGCTTGCTCGGGGCTGGTACCCTTCTGGTATCCTCTCCTGTGCTTTGCTTTCCTGCACGCTCAGTGCAATGTATTCTGCTTTTTGAAATGTCTCCTTCTGGGAGCTGCAGCTCTTAGGGCATGCACAGCTCCGTGGACCCTCTGTCCTGCTCAGACGGCTGTCTGGAACTTTCTGCTTTCCCTACAGACTACCAGTTATATATATACATGGGGAGTCACCTAGTAAATAGGATCAAAAGCTCCTCCTTGTGGCCTGGAGTATTAATGTGTTGCATGCTTGTGGTACCTGGATGCAGTTATCCTTTCTTGCCTCCAAACGTAACATTACTCTCCCCGTGAGGAAGGCGACACTACTGTGATGACCAGGACCCTGGGCGCCACACAATCACCAGGATGGATTTCCTTCCACTGGGGCTAAGGGTACAAAAGTGTCAGCCAGCACTTAGATAATGCCAAATTTTTACCCTAAGGGCTCATGCAGGCGACTGTATTTTCGGTCCAATGTTATTCTATGGAACCGTGCACTTGTCTGAGTACTTCTCTGTCCTAGGAAAAATGCACAGCATACGCAATTTGCACTAGGCCGTGCAATTCAATGAGTCGGTGGAAATAATTGGACTGCACTTGGATAACAGAATGAAGAAGATATAGAAATTTTTTTTCTCCATCTTCTCCACATCCAAGAAAATCGTATCACACTACTGTCACACTCTAAACAAACCCTAGCCTTAGTCTCCCAATCCTTATATACTTTGCTATTCTTATGGTGGTTGGGTAAATCCTAAATTCCGTATCATCAATGACTCTTGTAATCTAGAATATCATTGTGTAAAATATAAACAATCTACTTTATAACAGGACAATAACTCAAACCTAAGAAGACTTCATTGTATTGTACAGGTTGAATCATTTATTAATGAGGTAGACTCGTAGTCAGCGCTTTCTACGGTCATGCCTTACTGTAAATGCCTGGATGAGTCAGGTTTCTTTGCTGATGCAGTGATCGGGGATATAGAAATCCCAAAGGTTTTCTTTCTGCAGAGTAATTATTTGCCAAGAGGATTCTGACTTAAAGGTGAAATCCATTGCATCTCTAAACTCTCCTGTCGGGAAGACTTTTTACAGAAAATTAAAGAGGTTTATTGGTTAGTAGATTGAAGTGATGAGATTGTATTAGGCTCCTTTCACGCATCATTTTTTTGCTATCAGTCACAATCCGTTCGCTCGATGGATCCGCTGCAGATTGAGAAAAACTGATGCGACGGATTCGTTTTTTTTGACGGATCCGACTAGCGGATCTGGCTAATTGGATCCTAAATAAATCGGAGCATGCTCAGTTAAAAAAAAATGGAATCTGTCGCCGGATTCCATCATTTGACGGATCCGGCGCCCATAGGCTTCCATTCAAGCAAACGACGGACGGCGACGAATCCGTTGCTCTCCGATTTTTTGACATACACAAAAATCGTTACTTTGTCCATCGTCTCTGGCCACCAGACAAACAATTTTCGGCAGGTCCGGCAAATGGCGGATGAAACGTGAGGCCATCCATCGCAATCCGTCACCGTCATTATTATCTGTATGTCAAAACCAGAAGTGGAGCTTAGAAAAACTATAATTGAAAGATTGACATCTGTTCTGTGTTTCGGAGACACTCCTGGCATTGACATACAAATACTGATGAAATACTTATCAAAAATACTTATGTGTGAATAAAGCATAGCCTAAACTGAAATGCGTGCTTCATGTCAGCAGCATGTCAATTTCTCTTGCAGGTACGCTGAGTTTTCTTTGTAGATCTTCCTCACACACTTGATTTAGATGCGGAAAATCCGCAATTAAAAAATGCACATACGTTTTTAGTGCATTTGAAAAAAAAAACCATAAATCTGCTCAAGACTGTATCAATAACATTTGTCAAAGCCAAATATCAGAAGTTATTAGGCTATGTGCACACGTTGCAGATTTCCTGTGGATCCGCAGCGTTTTTTTCCGCACAGAAACGCTGCAGATCTGCAAGTGATTTACAGTACAATGTAAATCAATAGGAAAAAAAAATGCTGCGCTAATGGTGCGGAAAATTCTGCACATAAAATGCAGCAGATTAAAAAAAGGACCATGTCAATTCTTTAATCTGCAGCGTTTCTGCACCCATTCCATAATAGAAATCCACAGGGGTAAAAACGCATGAAATCCGCACAGAATCCGCAGTAAAAATGCGCACAGATTTTGACCTGCTTTTTCTGCCAAGAGATGCAGAATCCGCACAGAAAACTCCACAGGCAAATCCCCAACGTGTGCACATACCCAAAAAAAACACAGCAGCTCTGTTTAAAGCATGACATATCAAAAAGAGACAAAAATACTATAATACCACAAATAAAAAAAAAACACTGAAAAACGCAAGTAACATAATTTACTTAATAGGTTCAGAAATGGTGCAGAAAATCTGCAATATCAAAAACTCACCAAATACTTATCATGGGAACGTAGCTTCACAAAAGAAAAGTAGAAAAGACACAATTCACTTTTCATTAACATCTTTGTAAAAGATCCAATAAAAATGGTTGCAATATGGATGGTCATCCTGGTTCAGAGGTCTTTCATCTAATGCAGGGGTGGGGAACGTCAGGCCCGCGGGCCGTTGACGGCCATCAATGACCTTTTTTCCAGCCACAGTCAGATTCTCGGGTACTGCAGTGCTTTGGCTGTCAGCTGTATTCTGACAACTGCCAGCCCTTTAATTTCTTCTTGCACTGTGAAAATGCACAAGCAGTCCACTACTGAACACTGAGGCCTGTGCAAATGAAAGAATACGTCCTGACACCAGTGACAGAGTCAGGACGTACTTCATGGGCGGGGTTAGCACATGATTTGAATGGTCCCCGAAGAATGGTATAAATAACCAAAAGGCCCTTGTCAGGGAACATTTACTTTCAGGGCCGTATTTAGAGTTTCTGCTGCCCTAGGCACTTTTAGTGCTGCCTCCCCCATTGGTGAGTATGACACTATCGGCAGTGACTTTGGCAAGAATCGCTTTTGTGAAAGTCGCCTTTTGCAGCAGATCGGGCAGTTTTTCTGCATCTGCCACGTAACGGATCACTTACGGCAACACCGCGTTTGGTTTCATTCATTCCCTATGGCATTTGCGGTACTTGCTGTGATCTGGGAAATGCGGTGCCATACCTCCCAACTTTTGAAGAAGGGAAAAAGGTCTAAAGGTTGCGCCGCGGCAAATTTTAGGCCACGCCTCTGACCACACCCATTTCGCAACTAATCACACCCATATCCAAGTCCCGACCACACCCATTTAGCACTGCTGATCACACTTTCATATACAATAATTAAAACAAAAAAAATATGGCCACGCAGTGCTCCATAATGTACAATGGCTACGCAGTGCTCCACATACTGTATAATGGCCACACATGATGCTCCATACTGTATAAGGGCCACACATGATGCTCAATACTGTATAATGGCCCCACATGATGCTCAATACTGTATAATGATGCTCAATACTGTATAATAGCCACACATGATGCTCCATGCTTCCTGAGTGAGCGGTCATGTGGTACCGCTCATTAAGGTCATGAATATGCGCATATTCATGACCTTAATTAGCGGTACCACGTGACCCCTCACTCAGGGCGCGCTACAGACGCTGAGACCAGGCATCGCTGGAGCAGGTGAGTATAGTCTTCAAGGAGGGTGGGTGGGACTCAGAGGCGGGGGGGCGGGAGGTGGGGCTTCTCAGTCGCGTTTTTGACCCGGGACTTAAAAAACAAAAAACAAAACCACCTTGCTCAGGTGCCGCCCCCCGCAATGTTGCCGCCCTAGGCACGTGCTCTCGCGTGCCTAGTGGCAAATACGGCCCTGTTTACTTTGCAAAAGACTTTATGAAAGCTGTGTGGACACAGCAGCCTGTTTTATTCTTTCTGTCATGGGAAAATTACAGAGACACAGTTTTCCTTCTAGGTCTGGGAAATTAAATTTGGTAGTATTCATCTGACTATAAAATTCATAAGGAATGATGCCTATAAAATACTCACTTACTGCTGCAGACAGAAAACATAGATATAAATATAGCTTTTTGGTTAAAAAGAAATGTCTATTCATCTTTTTTAAAGGGCGTCTATAAGTCCAAAGTGACTATTGAAACCAAGCACAGGCACTTTGTGCACATTTTGCGTAGTTGAGCAGTTCAGTGTAGCGTCACACCTACATGTTTTCCATCTAAATCTGCCCCTTCTGGTTCCTGCAGAGCTGTTAATCAAGGAAGAGGCCTACAGACTCCTTTAATAATTAAAAAAATGTCCTCAGTTCACTAATGACCTCATTCAGGCATTTGTGACTCACATTTGTGTACTATTCATGTTTTATGGATGAAACATGTACATATTATAGCCCAAGGTACAAAAATAAGAGAGACATCCTTTTCTGATCTTAGTCATGGAACAAACTCACCTATCACGGGGATGCCTATCAGTGGGGCTAGATTACCTGTACATCTGCGCTGGTTAGAACTGCTTCTCCTTCCTATTAGCAGTTCAGGTTTTCCTGACTCTGTTCTTGAAAGGGTTAAACAGTCCTTTTTGTCATCTGGATCTCTCTGTCCTGAGTTGCTCCAGCTGTTCTGAGTTCATCACTTCTCTCTGGTTTAAATACACTCCTGTAAGCTTCAGTTGTTGTCAGTGATAGCTAGCAACTACCTGGTTAGGAGCTGGAGGAGTAAGCTGAGAAAAGAGTAGGCGTTTGGAGTTGTTTCAGGAGATATCCAAGTGTAGTTGGTTTGTCTGCGTGTCTTCCAATCTATAATCCTATTTGTTTTTCTTCACCCTCTCCTTCCCTATATCCCACTCAATTGTTCAATTGTTCAGAGTGTTTTTGTACGATTGCGGTTTTCTTTTATCACTGTCTGTTTCCCCTCGGTGCAGAGGCGTAGCTAGAGCTTTTGCCGCCCGGGGCTGTTCCCGAGTTTGGCGCCCCCCCCCAGCTCAATACACACATAGGTTACCAAAAATGGTTTTCCTGTTTTGTAGAACTTAAACTGGGCCTAATGGTGTCACCCCCACATGCCACACCTGTGACTTAATACCACCACACCATGACCAGGCCACATAGTGACCGAATAATACTACATACAAGGGACAAATACCACCGCACCATTTCCAGACCACATATTACCACCACATAGTGACTGAATACTACAATACTGATCAGTAATAAAAAAAAAGCCACAATACTATCACCATAAGTGCCAGTATTCACAGGAGATCTGTACTTAGTATGCAGTGTCTGTGTAGAGGTAATACAGAGATCACTGGTGACATTATACACAGGACCTCTATATAGTATACAGTGTATAGTGTCAGTGTATAGGTAACACTGACTCACCAGTGACGTCTCTAGGTGAAGTCCTTCATCTTTTATCCAGCACAGACCGCTGTTATGGCTGGCAATCAGGCAACACAGCGTGCAGTAATCAGCGCACATACAGAGATCTGGCAATAACCCAAAACAATAGGACGAGTTCTGAGACGTGGAATCTCTGTAGACTGCAGTACCTGATCTATCCTCACACAACTGGAAGCAGCAGTGGATTGCGCCTATCAACTACCTATGCAACTCGGCACTGCCTGAGGAGCTGACTAGCCTGAAGATAGAAATACAAGCCTGACTTACCTCAGAGAAATACCCCAAAGGAATAGGCAGCCCCCACATATAATGACTGTTAGCAAGATGAAAAGACAAACGTAGGAATGAAATAGATTCAGCAAAGTGAGGCCCGATATTCTAGACAGAGCGAGGATAGCAAAGAGAACTATGCAGTCTACAAAAAACCCTAAAACGAAAACCACGCAAAGGGGCAAAAAGACCCACCGTGCCGAACTAACAGCACGGCGGTGCACCCCTTTGCTTCTCAGAGCTTCCAGCAAAAGTTAATAGCAAGCTGGACAGAAAAAACAGAAAACAAACTAGAAGCACTTATCTAGCAGAGCAGCAGGCCCAAGGAAAGATGCAGTAGCTCAGATCCAACACTGGAACATTGACAAGGAGCAAGGAAGACAGACTCAGGTGGAGCTAAATAGCAAGGCAGCCAACGAGCTCACCAAAACACCTGAGGGAGGAAGCCCAGAGACTGCAATACCACTTGTGACCACAGAAGTGAACTCAGCCACAGAATTCACAACAGTACCCCCCCTTGAGGAGGGGTCACCGAACCCTCACCAGAACCCCCAGGCCGACCAGGATGAGCCACATGAAAGGCACGAACAAGATCTGGGGCATGGACATCAGAGGCAAAAACCCAGGAATTATCTTCCTGAGCATAACCCTTCCATTTGACCAGATACTGGAGTTTCCGTCTAGAGACACGAGAATCCAAAATCTTCTCCACAATATACTCCAATTCCCCCTCCACCAAAACAGGGCAGGAGGCTCCACAGATGGAACCATAGGTGCCACGTATCTCCTCAACAACGACCTATGGAATACATTATGTATGGAAAAGGAGTCTGGGAGGGTCAGACGAAAAGACACCGGATTGAGAATCTCAGAAATCCTATACGGACCAATAAAACGAGGTTTAAATTTAGGAGAGGAAACCTTCATAGGTATATGACGAGAAGATAACCAAACCAGATCCCCAACACGAAGTCGGGGTCCCACACGGCGTCTGCGATTAGCGAAAAGCTGAGCCTTCTCCTGGGACAAGGTCAAATTGTCCACTACCTGAGTCTAGATCTGCTGCAACCTGTCCACCACATAATCCACACCAGGACAGTCCGAAGACTCAACCTGTCCTGAAGAGAAACGAGGATGAAACCCAGAATTACAGAAAAATGGAGAGACCAAGGTAGCCGAGCTGGCCCGATTATTAAGGGCGAACTCAGCCAACGGCAAAAATGACACCCAATCATCCTGGTCAGCGGAAACAAAACATCTCAGATATGTTTCCAAGGTCTGATTGGTTCGTTCGGTCTGGCCATTAGTCTGAGGATGGAAGGCCGAGGAAAAAGATAGGTCAATGCCCATCCTACCACAAAAGGCTCGCCAGAACCTCGAGACAAACTGGGAACCTCTGTCAGAAACAATATTCTCAGGAATGCCATGTAAACGAACCACATGCTGGAAGAACAAAGGCACCAAATCAGAGGAGGAAGGCAATTTAACCAAGGGCACCAGATGGACCATTTTAGAAAAGCGATCACAGACCACCCAAATGACAGACATCTTTTGAGAAACGGGAAGGTCAGAAATGAAATCCATCGAAATATGTGTCCAAGGCCTCTTCGGGACCGGCAAGGGCAAAAGCAACCCACTGGCACGTGAACAGCAGGGCTTAGCCCTAGCACAAATTCCACAGGACTGCACAAAAGCACGCACATCCCGTGACAGAGATGGCCACCAGAAGGATCTAGCAACCAACTCCCTGGTACCAAAGATTCCTGGATGACCGGCCAGCACCGAACAATGAAGTTCAGAGATAACTTTACTAGTCCACCTATCAGGGACGAACAGTTTCTCGGCCGGACAACGATCAGGTTTATTAGCCTGAAATTTCTGCAACACTCTCCGCAAATCAGGGGAGATGGCAGACACAATGACTCCTTCCTTGAGGATACTCGCCGGCTCAGATAACCCCGGAGAGTCGGGCACAAAACTCCTAGACAGAGCATCCGCCTTCACATTTTTAGAGCCCGGAAGGTATGAAATCACAAAATCAAAACGAGCAAAAAATAACGACCAACGGGCCTGTCTAGGATTCAAGCGCTTGGCAGACTCAAGATAAGTAAGGTTCTTATGATCAGTCAAAACCACCACGCGATGCTTAGCACCCTCAAGCCAATGACGCCACTCCTCGAATGCCCACTTCATGGCCAGCAACTCTCGGTTGCCCACATCATAATTACGCTCAGCAGCAGAAAATTTCCTGGAAAAGAAAGCACATGGTTTGAACACTGAGCAACCAGAACCTCTCTGTGACAAAACCGCCCCTGCACCAATCTCAGAAGCATCAACCTCGACCTGGAACGGAAGAGAAACATCAGGTTGACACAACACAGGGGCACAGCAAAAACGACGCTTCAACTCCTGAAAAGCTTCCACGGCAGCAGAAGACCAATTAACCAAATCAGCTCCCTTCTTGGTCAAATCGGTCAATGGTCTGGCAATGCTAGAAAAATTACAGATGAAGCGACGATAAAAATTAGCAAAGCCCAGGAATTTCTGCAAACTTTTTAGAGATGTCGGCTGAGTCCAATCCTGGATGGCCTGAACCTTAACCGGATCCATCTCGATAGTAGAAGGGGAAAAGATGAACCCCAAAAATGAAACTTTCTGCACACCGAAGAGACACTTTGATCCCTTCACGAACAAGGAATTAGCACGCAGTACCTGGAAAACCATTCTGACTTGCTTCACATGAGACTCCCAATCATCTGAGAAGATCAAAATGTCATCCAAGTAAACAATCAAGAATTTATCCAGATACTCACGGAAAATGTCATGCATAAAAGACTGAAAAACAGATGGAGCATTGGCAAGTCCGAACGGCATCACCAGATACTCAAAATGACCCTCGGGCGTATTAAATGCCGTTTTCCATTCATCTCCCTGCCTGATTCTCACCAGATTATACGCACCACGAAGATCAATCTTAGTAAACCAACTAGCCCCCTTAATCCGAGCAAACAAGTCAGAAATCAATGGCAAGGGATACTGAAACTTAACAGTGATCTTATTAAGAAGGCGGTAATCAATACACGGTCTTAGCGAACCATCCTTCTTGGCTACAAAAAAGAACCCTGCTCCCAATGGTGACGACGATGGGCGAATATGTCCCTTCTCCAGGGACTCCTTCACATAACTGCGCATAGCGGTGTGTTCAGGTACGGACAAATTAAATAAACGACCCTTAGGGAATTTACTACCAGGAATCAAATCGATAGCACAATCACAATTCCTATGCGGAGGTAGGGCATCAGACTTGGACTCTTCAAATACATCCTGAAAGTCCGACAAGAACTCTGGGATGTCAGAAGGAATGGATGACGAAATAGACAAAAATGGAACATCACCATGTACTCCCTGACAACCCCAGCTGGTTACCGACATAGAGTTCCAATCCAATACTGGATTATGGGTTTGTAGCCATGGCAACCCCAACACGACCACATCATGCAAATTATGCAGTACCAAAAAGCGAATAACTTCCTGATGTGCAGGAGCCATGCACATGGTCAGCTGGGCCCAGTACTGAGGCTTATTCTTGGCCAGAGGTGTAGCATCAATTCCTCTCAACGGAATAGGACACCGCAAAGGCTCCAAGAAAAATCCACAACGTTTAGCATAATCCAAATCCATCAGATTCAGGGCAGCGCCTGAATCCACAAACGCCATGACAGAATATGATGACAAAGAGCACATTAAGGTAATGGACAAAAGGAATTTGGACTGTACAGTACCAATAACGGCAGAGCTATCGAACCGCCTAGTGCGTTTAGGACAATTAGAAATAGCATGAGTAGAATCACCACAATAGAAACACAGTCTGTTCAGACGTCTGTGTTCGTGCCGTTCTACTTTAGTCATAGTCCTGTCGCACTGCATAGGCTCAGGCTTACTCTCAGACAATACCGCCAGATGGTGCACAGATTTACGCTCGCGCAAGCGACGACCGATCTGAATGGCCAAGGACATAGACTCATTCAAACCAGCAGGCATAGGAAATCCCACCATTACATCCTTAAGAGCTTCAGAGAGACCCTTTCTGAACAAAGCCGCTAGTGCAGATTCATTCCACAGAGTGAGTACTGACCATTTTCTAAATTTCTGACAATATACTTCTACATCATCCTGACCCTGGCATAAAGCCAGCAGATTTTTCTCAGCTTGATCCACTGAATTAGGCTCATCGTAAAGCAATCCCAGCGCCTGGAAAAATGCATCAACATTACTCAATGCAGAATCTCCTGGTGCAAGAGAAAACGCCCAGTCCTGTGGGTCGCCGCGCAAAAAAGAAATAATAATCAAAACCTGTTGAATAGGATTACCAGAAGAATGAGGTTTCAAGGCCAAAAATAGCTTACAATTATTTCTGAAGCTCAGGAACTTAGTTCTGTCACCAAAAAACAAATCAGGAATCGGAATTCTTGGTTCTAGCATCGATTTCTGATCAATAGTATCTTGAATCTTTTGTACATTTACAACGAGATTATCCATTGAGGAGCACAGAGCCTGAATATCCATGTCCACAGCTGTGTCCTGAAGCACTCTAATGTCTAGGGGAAAAAAAAGACTGAAGACAGAGCTAAGAAAAAAAAATGATGTCAGGATTTCTTTTTTCCCTCTATTGGAAATCATTGAATGGCTCCTTGTACTGTTATGGCTGGCAATCAGGCAACACAGCGTGCAGTAATCAGCGCACATACAGAGATCTGGCAATAACCCAAAACAATAGGACGAGTTCTGAGACGTGGAATCTCTGTAGACTGCAGTACCTGATCTATCCTCACACAACTGTAAGCAGCAGTGGATTGCGCCTATCAACTACCTATGCAACTCGGCACTGCCTGAGGAGCTGACTAGCCTGAAGATAGAAATACAAGCCTGACTTACCTCAGAGAAATACCCCAAAGGAATAGGCAGCCCCCACATATAATGACTGTTAGCAAGATGAAAAGACAAACGTAGGAATGAAATAGATTCAGCAAAGTGAGGCCCGATATTCTAGACAGAGCGAGGATAGCAAAGAGAACTATGCAGTCTACAAAAAACCCTAAAACGAAAACCACGCAAAGGGGCAAAAAGACCCACCGTGCCGAACTAACAGCACGGCGGTGCACCCCTTTGCTTCTCAGAGCTTCCAGCAAAAGTTAATAGCAAGCTGGACAGAAAAAACAGAAAACAAACTAGAAGCATTTATCTAGCAGAGCAGCAGGCCCAAGGAAAGATGCAGTAGCTCAGATCCAACACTGGAACATTGACAAGGAGCAAGGAAGACAGACTCAGGTGGAGCTAAATAGCAAGGCAGCCAACGAGCTCACCAAAACACCTGAGGGAGGAAGCCCAGAGACTGCAATACCACTTGTGACTAGAGTTGAGCGACCTTGACCTTTTTAGAGTCGAGCCGGGTTTTGCGAAACCCGACTATGTCCAAAGTCGGGTCGAGTGAAATCGGCCGATTATGACGTAAAGTCGGGATCGACCGAAACACGAAACCCAATGCAAGTCAATGGGGCAGCATAGTCGGCAGTGAGTGGGGGCCAGGAAAACACCTAGAGTGGCCATTTTAATGTCAAAACCATCCATTCTTCTTAATGAAGCTTGTCAAGCGTAATTTACCTTATAATAATTGGAAGGCATTTGAAATTGGGGGTCATTTGGCTAAAGTTGTGGGGGGTAGGGCTGGTTCAAGTAATTAGTGGGCCCAGGAAATCTGGACCACGTCACGGCAGTGGAGCAGGGAGAGGTAAGTATTTCAACTTTGCAAGTGCTGTGAACCTGAGCAAGCAGGGGGGGCCCACTCGTTGGCATTGGCACTGGCACAGGGCCCCTCAAAGTACAGCGGTGTGTTTGCACGGCGGGGGCGCCTCCCACCGGCAGCAACACTTTTGCGTACTATGAGAGGCCCTGTGCCAGTGACGTCGCCAACTAGTATTCCTCCCCCCACCTGATGAAGGAACCTGCACTTTCATCTGCACCTTCCTCTTTGTCCCCGTGTAAGGTGGTATGGTATGCGGGAAGAGCAACCTGACTTTCAGCAGGGTCACAATGTTGTTGTGTAGCGTGCACGGGGAATGTTGCGTTATGGGTCAATGTACCAGCAGACTCATCTATCACTGGCTGGGCAATGGGCACGATGAAGTGGAAACACAGATATAGGCCCAAAGAAGAAAGTGGGCTAAATGCAGTTCAAAATTGGTAACACAGGAATAACCAGGGGGCATTGCAGTGGAGGACAACTGGAATGAGAGGCTGACACAGAGAGTAGGGCCAAATCAGTAAGTAGTCGAAATGCAGTTCAAAATTGGCAACCGTAGTAAACAGGCGGCACAGCTTTGTTCAGTGGAGGAGAACAGCAAGGAGTGGCAGACACCGATAGTAGGCCCCAAACCAACTAGTACGCCAAATGCAGTTGTTCCATTTAACCACAATTTAATGAGAGCCTGAAGATAGAAGCTCAGGAAAGGCAACCTGGGGAACACCTTGGAGTGTAACACACCATCTCTCTCCACCCCATACCCATTTTGTATGGCCTAATGCAGTGTACTTTTCTACAACTACTAAACGAGAGTCGGAAGACCGAAGCAATGGCAAGGAAACCTGGGGAACACCTTAGAGTGTAACACACCCTCTCTCTACACCCCATACCCAATTTGAAGGCCTAATGCAGTGTAGTTTCCAAGAACTACTAAACGAGAGCCGGAAGATCGAAGCTCAGGAAAGGCAACCTGGGGAACACCTTGGAGTGTAACACACCCTCTCGCTACACCCCATACCCAATTTGAAGGCCTAATGCAGCGTAGTTTCCAAGAACTACTAAACGAGAGCCGGAAGATCGAAGCTCAGGAAAGGCAACCTGGGGAACACCTTGGAGTGTAACACACCCTCTCGCTACACCCCATACCCAATTTGAAGGCCTAATGCAGCGTAGTTTCCAACAACTACTAAACGAGAGCCGGAAGATCGAAGCTCAGGAAAGGCAACCTGGGGAACACCTTGGAGTGTAACACACCCTCTCGCTACACCCCATACCCAATTTGAAGGCCTAATGCAGCGTAGTTTCCAACAACTACTAAACGAGAGCCGGAAGATCGAAGCTCAGGAAAGGCAACCTGGGGAACACCTTGGAGTGTAACACACCCTCTCGCTACACCCCATACCCAATTTGAAGGCCTAATGCAGCGTAGTTTCCAACAACTACTAAACGAGAGCCGGAAGATCGAAGCTCAGGAAAGGCAACCTGGGGAACACCTTGGAGTGTAACAAACCCTCTCTCTACACCCCATACCCAATTTGTAGGCCTAATGCAGCGTAGTTTCCGACAACTACTAAACGAGAGCATGAAGATCGAAGCTCAGGAAAGGCAACCTGGGGAACACCTTGGAGTGTAACACACCCTCTCTCTACACCCCATACCCAATTTGTAGGCCTAATGCAGCGTAGTTTCCGACAACTACTAAACGAGAGCCGGAATATCGAAGCTCAGGAAAGGCAACCTGGGGAACACCTTGGAGTGTAACACACCCTCTCTCTACACCCCATACCCAATTTGAAGGCCTAATGCAGTGTAGTTTCCAAGAACTACTAAACGAGAGCCGGAAGATCGAAGCTCAGGAAAGGCAACCTGGGGAACACCTTGGAGTGTAACACACCCTCTCGCTACACCCCATACCCAATTTGAAGGCCTAATGCAGCGTAGTTTCCAACAACTACTAAACGAGAGCCGGAAGATCGAAGCTCAGGAAAGGCAACCTGGGGAACACCTTGGAGTGGAACACACCATCTCTCTACACCCCATACCCAATTTGAAGGCCTAATGCAGAGTAGTTTCCAAGAACTACTAAACGAGAGCCGGAAGATCGAAGCTCAGGAAAGGCAACCTGGGGAACACCTTGGAGTGTAACACAACGTCTCTCTACACGACGGAAGGGCTGATTCTTAGGAAGGAAGGCTGTTGGAAATAAGCATTGCGCGTCCGAGGGTGATTATATTCTTATTAGGTATATACTCACCCTCGGACGCGCCCTGCTTCTTTATTTGGAATGAATGTTTATTTGCAATGTGGTGTTGACTTTCTCTATTATTTTGGTAATTAATGATTTTATTATTTTCATTATTTTGCATCTTCTCGGCAATAATATAAAGAAGACGCGACAGGACAACACTCGGTGGATGCCATATGTGTGTTTTCAATTTAAAAAAACTTTCAGTTAACTACTTGCAGGAGAAAGTAATTGTAGCTGGTGGCCATTTTTAGTACTGTACCAGATTAGAGTTGTGTGTTTGTTTTTAATGTTAAAATGTCTGCATTTGATATCTCACCAGTATTTTCTTTTTTATAAGCAAAATACTTATTTTTATATTTTCTGATGTTGGTTCCAGGGGTACACGGCCAGCAGTGCCCTGGTCAGTGTAGTAGTAGTTGAAAGAATGGACCGCAGACAGGCATCGAAGGCCTAAAATAATAACACATGGCTGTAGGCAATTTTAAATTGGTTCCAGGGGTACACGGACAGCAGTGGTGTGGTCAGTGGAGGCCTAGTGGAAGGAGTGACCGCAGACAGGCATCGAAGGCTTAAAATAATAACACATGGCTGTAGGCAATTTTAAATTGGTTCCAGGGGTACACGGGCAGCAGTGACCTGGTCAGTGTAGTAGTAGTTGAAAGAATGGACCGCAGACAGGCATCGAAGGCCTAAAATAAAAAAATTGGGCTGGCTGTAGGCAATTTTAAATTGGTTCCAGGGGTACACGGGCAGCAGTGGTGTGGTCAGTGGAGGCCTAGTGGAAGGAGTGACCGCAGACAGGCATCGAAGGCCTAAAATAATAACACATGGCTGTAGGCAATTTTAAATTGGTTCCAGGGGTACACGGGCAGCAGTGACCTGGTCAGTGTAGTAGTAGTTGAAAAAATGGACCGCAGACAGGCATCGAATGCCTAAAATAATAACACATGGCTGTAGGCAATTTTAAATTGGTTACAGGGGTACACGGACAGCAGTGACCTGGTCAGTGTAGTAGTAGTTGAAAGAATGGACCGCAGACAGGCATCGAAGGCCTAAAATAAAAAAATTGGGCTGGCTGTAGGCAATTTTAAATTGGTTCCAGGGGTACACGGGCAGCAGTGGTGTGGTCAGTGGAGGCCTAGTGGAAGGAGTGACCGCAGACAGGCATCGAAGGCCTAAAATAATAACACATGGCTGTAGGCAATTTTAAATTGGTTCCAGGGGTACACGGACAGCAGTGACCTGGTCAGTGTAGTAGTAGTTGAAAGAATGGACCGCAGACAGGCATCGAAGGCCTAAAATAATAACACATGGCTGTAGGCAATTTTAAATTGGTTACAGGGGTACACGGACAGCAGTGACCTGGTCAGTGTAGTAGTAGTTGAAAGAATGGACCGCAGACAGGCATCGAAGGCCTAAAATAAAAAAATTGGGCTGGCTGTAGGCAATTTTAAATTGGTTCCAGGGGTACACGGGCAGCAGTGGTGTGGTCAGTGGAGGCCTAGTGGAAGGAGTGACCGCAGACAGGCATCGAAGGCCTAAAATAATAACACATGGCTGTAGGCAATTTTAAATTGGTTCCAGGGGTACACGGACAGCAGTGACCTGGTCAGTGTAGTAGTAGTTGAAAGAATGGACCGCAGACAGGCATCGAAGGCCTAAAATAAAAAAATTGGGCTGGCTGTAGGCAATTTTAAATTGGTTCCAGGGGTACACGGGCAGCAGTGACCTGGTCAGTGTAGTAGTAGTTGAAAGAATGGACCGCAGACAGGCATCGAAGGCCTAAAATAAAAAAATTGGGCTGGCTGTAGGCAATTTTAAATTGGTTCCAGGGGTACACGGGCAGCAGTGACCTGGTCAGTGTAGTAGTAGTTGAAAGAATGGACCGCAGACAGGCTTAGAAGGCCTAACATAACAAACTTGGGCTGGCTGTAGGCACTTTTAAATTGGTTCCAGGGGTACACGGGCAGCAGTGGTCTGGTCAGTGGAAGTCTAGTGGAAGGAGTGACCGCAGACAGGCTTCCAAGGCCTAACATAACAAACTTGGGCTGGCTGTAGGCACTTTTAAATTGGTTCCAGGGGTACACGGGCAGCAGTGGTCTGGTCAGTGGAAGTCTAGTGGAAGGAGTGACCGCAGACAGGCTTCCAAGGCCTAACATAACAAACTTGGGCTGGCTGTAGGCACTTTTAAATTGGTTCCAGGGGTACACGGGCAGCAGTGGTCTGGTCAGTGGAAGTCTAGTGGAAGGAGTGACCGCAGACAGGCTTCCAAGGCCTAACATAACAAACTTGGGCTGGCTGTAGGCACTTTTAAATTGGTTCCAGGGGTACACGGGCAGCAGTGGTCTGGTCAGTGGAAGTCTAGTGGAAGGAGTGACCGCAGACAGGCTTCCAAGGCCTAACATAACAAACTTGGGCTGGCTGTAGGCACTTTTAAATTGGTTCCAGGGGTACACGGGCAGCAGTGGTCTGGTCAGTGGAAGTCTAGTGGAAGGAGTGACCGCAGACAGGCTTCCAAGGCCTAACATAACAAACTTGGGCTGGCTGTAGGCACTTTTAAATTGGTTCCAGGGGTACACGGGCAGCAGTGGTCTGGTCAGTGGAAGTCTAGTGGAAGGAGTGACCGCAGACAGGCTTCCAAGGCCTAACATAACAAAATTGGGCTGGCTGTAGGCACTTTAAATTGGTTCCAGGGGTACATGGGCAGCAGTGTATGGTCAGTGGAAGTCTAGTGGAAGGAGTGACGGCAGACAGTCTTCGAAGGCCTAACATAACAAAATTGGGCTGACTGTAGGCACTTTTAAATTGGTTCCAGGGTAACACGGCCAGCAGTGGCCTGGTCAGTGTAGTAGTTGTAGAAAGAAGGGACCGCAGACAGGCTTCGAAGGCCTAACATAACAAAAATGTCAAAACAATGGTATTGTCAGTGCCAGGCATTGAAGGATGTCAGCGGCTAGACTACACATTGGTGAAGCTGTGAGAGATAATTTTGCTAGTGGTAGAGCACTGTTTGAGCTGGGGGGGGGAACTGTCTTGTGGCCGGCGGTACAGGCACAGGGCCCCTCATATTACAACGGTGTGTCTGACGTTGGGTGCGCACCACCACCGCCAGAGACACTTTATTGTACTATGAGGGACCCAGTGGCAGTGCCGTCGACCAAAAGCGGCCACACCCACCTCTTCAGACAAACAGCACTCTCAAGGGTCCAAGCGCAAAGTGGCGATAGCACGGCCCCGTGTGGGGAGTTTGGCCATTTCGTGAGGTGGAAACATGTCGTATGCTGGACAATCAGGTGAAGAAAATTACGAGATTGGAAAAGTCATTCAGAATAGTCCACAGGCAAGACCTTTTCATAGGAAAGCTAGGTGTCAGCCGGGCAGGGTGGGGCAAAAGATTTTGAAATCCAGTTGTGGTTCATTTTAATGAAGGTTAGATCATCTACATTTTGGGTAGCCAGACGAGTCCTTTTTTCTGTTAGTATTGAACCTGCAGCACTGAATACTCTTTCTGATAGGACACTAGCTGCCGGGCAAGCAAGCTCCTGCAATGCATATTCTGCCAATTCTGGCCAGGTGTCTAATTTGGATGCCCAGTAATCAAATGGGAATGACGGTTGAGGGAGAACGTCGATAAGGGATGAAAAATAGTTTGTAACCATACTGGACAAATGTTGTCTCCTGTCACTTTGAATTGATGCTGCAGTACCTGTCCTGTCTGCGGTCATAGAAAAATCACTCCACAACCTGGTCAGAAAACCCCTCTGTCCAACGCCACTTCTGATTTCTGCCCCTCTAACACCTCTGGTCTGCTGGCCCCTGGAGCTCGTGTGAGAACGATCACGGGCGCTGTGTGCAGGGAATGCCAGAAGCAAACGGTCAACAAGAGTTGATTGTTTTGTTGCTAATATTAGTTCCAAGTTCTCATGTGGCATAATATTTTGCAATTTGCCTTTATAGCGAGGATCAAGGAGGCAGGCCAACCAGTAATCGTCATCGTTCATCATTTTTGTAATGCGTGTGTCCCTTTTGAGGATACGCAAGGCATAATCCGCCATGTGGGCCAAAGTTCCCGTTGTCAAATCTGCGGTTGTGCTTGGTTGAGGGGCAGTTGCAGGCAAATCTACGTCACTTGTGTCCCTCAAAAAACCAGAACCCGGCCTTGCCACGCCACCAATTTCCCGTGCCCCCGGGAAAGCTTCCTCATTAAAAATATACTCATCCCCATCATCCTCCTCATCCTCCACCTCCTCTTCGCCCGGTACCTCGTCATGTACACTGCCCTGACCAGACAATCGCTGACTGTCATCAAGGCTTTCCTCTTCCTCTGGTGCAGACGCCTGATCCTTTATGTGCGTCAAACTTTGCATCAGCAGACGCATTAGGGGGATGCTCATGCTTATTATGGCGTTGTCTGCACTAACCAGCCGTGTGCATTCCTCAAAACACTGAAGGACTTGACACATGTCTTGAATCTTCGACCACTGCACACCTGACAACTCCATGTCTGCCATCCTACTGCCTGCCCGTGTATGTGTATCCTCCCACAAAAACATAACAGCCCGCCTCTGTTCGCACAGTCTCTGAAGCATGTGCAGTGTTGAGTTCCACCTTGTTGCAACGTCTATGATTAGGCGATGCTGGGGAAGGTTCAAAGAACGCTGATAGGTCTGCATACGGCTGGAGTGTACAGGCGAACGGCGGATATGTGCGCAAAGTCCACGCACTTTGAGGAGCAGGTCGGATAACCCCGGATAACTTTTCAGGAAGCACTGCACCACCAGGTTTAAGGTGTGAGCCAGGCAAGGAATGTGTTTCAGTTGGGAAAGGGAGATGGCAGCCATGAAATTCCTTCCGTTATCACTCACTACCT
This sequence comes from Ranitomeya imitator, assembly GCF_032444005.1. Taxonomy (NCBI): domain Eukaryota; kingdom Metazoa; phylum Chordata; class Amphibia; order Anura; family Dendrobatidae; genus Ranitomeya; species Ranitomeya imitator. Next base: position 67,697,623 of record NC_091283.1, read on the forward strand.
TGCCTGCCTCAAGATCTACAGTGCCCAGCCACGACTGCGTTTCTTGCTGCAAGAACTCGGACAGAACTTCCGCGGTGTGTCTATTGTCGCCCAAACACTTCATAGCCAATACAGCCTGCTGACGTATGCCAGTAGCTGCCCCATAATGGGAGACCTGGTGTGCAACAGTGGCAGGTGCGGATGGAGTGTTTGTGCGACTGCGGTCTGTGGACGAGCTCTTGCTTCTGCAGGAGGACGAGGAGGAGGAGGAGGAGGGGGTGCGAACGGCTACAGACAACTGTTTACTAGACCGTGGGCTAGGCAGAACTGTCCCAAACTTGCTGTCCCCTGTGGACCCTGAATCCACCACATTTACCCAGTGTGCCGTGATGGACACGTAACGTCCCTGGCCATGCCTACTGGTCCATGCATCTGTTGTCAGGTGCACCTTTGTGCTCACAGATTGCCTGAGTGCATGGACGATGCGCTCTTTAACATGCTGGTGGAGGGCTGGGATGGCTTTTCTGGAAAAAAAGTGTCGACTGGGTAGCTCGTAGCGTGGTACAGCGTAGTCCATCAGGTCTTTGAAAGCTTCGCTTTCAACTAACCGGTAGGGCATCATCTCTAACGAGATTAGTCTAGCTATGTGGGCGTTCAAACCCTGTGTACGCGGATGCGAGGCTAAGTATTTCCTTTTTCTAACCATAGTCTCATGTAGGGTGAGCTGGACTGGAGAGCTGGAGATCGTGGAACTAGCGGGGGTGCCGGTGGACATGGCAGACTGAGAGACGGTGGGAGATGGTATTGTTGCCGCCGGTGCCCTAGATGCAGTGTTTCCTACTACGAAACTGGTGATTCCCTGACCCTGACTGCTTTGGCCTGGCAAAGATACCTGCACAGATACAGCAGGTGGTGCGCTAAATGGTGGTCCTACACTGCCGGAAGGGATGTTGCGTTGATGACTAGCTTCATTGGCCGAGGGTGCAACAACCTTAAGGGACGTTTGGTAGTTAGTCCAAGCTTTCAAATGCATGGTGGTTAAATGTCTATGCATGCAACTAGTATTGAGACTTTTCAGATTCTGACCTCTGCTTAAGGAAGTAGAACATTTTTGACAGATGACTTTGCGCTGATCAATTGGATGTTGTTTAAAAAAATGCCAGACTGCACTCTTTCTAGCATCGGATACCTTTTCAGGCATTGCAGACTGAGCTTTAACCGGATGGCCACGCTGTCCTCCACCAGGTTTTGGCTTTGCCACGCGTTTTGGGCAAGATATGGGCCCGGCAGATGGAACCTGTGGCGATGTTGATGCCTGCTGCGGCCCCTCCTCCTCCTCTGCTTCAGAACTGCTGCCGCCTGCACCCTGTTCCCCCAATGGCTGCCAATCGGGGTCAAGAACTGGGTCATCTAATAACTCTTCTTGTACCTCCTGCGCAACTTCGTCTGTGTCACCGTGTCGTTCGGTGGTATAGCGTTCGTGATGGGGCAACATAGTCTCATCAGGGTCTGATTCTTGATCAGCACCCTGCGAGGGCAATGTTGTGGTCTGAGTCAAAGGACCAGCATAGTAGTCTGGCTGTGGCTGTGCGTCAGTGCACTCCATGTCAGATTCAATTTGTAATGGGCATGGACTGTTAACTGCTTCACTTTCTAAGCCAGGGACGGTATGTGTAAAGAGCTCCATGGAGTAACCCGTTGTGTCGCCTGCTGCATTCTTCTCTGTTGTTGTTTTTGCTGAAGAGGACAAGGAAGTGACTTGTCCCTGACCGTGAACATCCACTAACGACGCGCTGCTTTTACTTTTACCAGTTTCACGAGATGAGGCAAAAGAGCTAGAGGCTGAGTCAGCAAGATAAGCCAAAACTTGCTCTTGCTGCTCCGGCTTTAAAAGCGGTTTTCCTAATCCCAGAAAAGGGAGCGTTCGAGGCCTTGTGTAGCCGGACGACGAACCTGGCTCCACAGCTCCAGACTTAGGTGCAATATTTTTTCCCCCACGACCACCTGATGCTCCACCACTACCACTACCCTCATTACCAGCTGACAATGAACGCCCCCGGCCACGACCTCTTCCACTAGACTTCCTCATTGTTTTAAAAACGTAACCAAACTAACGTTATTTGTTGCAGTCACACAACTTACACGGTGAGCTATAACTTCAGTATGATTTAGCTACCCCTTTACAGGTTGGTGAGACCACAGCGAAAATCAGGCCCAATGTTACACACTCTTTTTTTGGTGGCTGCAAATTAGAGAGATGCCCCACACGCAGGACTGTCACTGAAGCACAAATGTTAATATTAATGTCACACTATTATTTTTTTTTTATTTTTATTTTTTTCAGGAACACTTTAGAAACCCCCCAAAAAAAAAAAAATAGATTTTTGCAGGGAGAATTTAGAAAACAAATGTAACAAACTATATGCTTTCTATGGGCCACTGAGTGAGAGATGACGCACACAGGAATCAGGAGTGGCACACAAGCCCAGAGGCCAATATTTTTCTACCAATGATTGATGGAGTTATTTTCTCTGGTAGATTTTGGAACCCAAATCAAGGAAAAAAAATGTAGGCTTTCTATGGACCACAATTGGAGAGAGAGAGAGAGAGAGATGGCACACCCAGGAGTCAAGACTGGCACACAAGCAGAAAGGCCAATATTAATCTCCCATTTTTTTTTTTTGGTTGTTTTTTTTTTTTTTTTTTTCAGGGAGACTTTAGAAAAAAAAATAATAAAAAAAATATGATTTTATCAGGAAGAATTTAGAAACCAAATAAAATAAAATGATTTTTTCAGGGAGAATTTATAAAACAAATAAAACCAAAAATAGGCGTTCTATGGCCCACTGACTGAGAGATGACGCACCCAGGAGTCAAGACTGGCACACAAGCAGAAAGGCCAATATTAATCTCCCACTGTTTTTTTTGGTTGTTTTTTTTTTTTTTTTTTCAGGGAGACTTTAGAAAAAAAAATAATAAAAAAAATATGATTTTATCAGGAAGAATTTAGAAACCAAATAAAATAAAATGATTTTTTCAGGGAGAATTTATAAAACAAATAAAACCAAAAATAGGCGTTCTATGGCCCACTGACTGAGAGATGACGCACCCAGGAGTCAAGACTGGCACACAAGCAGAAAGGCCAATATTAATCTCCCACTGTTTTTTTTTTTTTTTTTCAGGGAGACTTTAGAAAAAAAAATAATAAAAAAAATATGATTTTATCAGGAAGAATTTAGAAACCAAATAAAATAAAATAATTTTTTCAGGGAGAATTTAGAAAACAAATAAAACCAAAAATAGGCGTTCTATGGCCCACTGACTGAGAGATGACGCACACAGGAGTCAGGAGTGGCACACAAACCCAGAGGCCAATATTTTTCTACCAATGATTGATGTAGTTATTTTCTCTGGTAGATTTTAGAACCCAAATCAAGGAAAAAAAAATATAGGCTTTCTATGGACCACAATTGGAGAGAGAGAGAGAGAGAGAGAGAGAGAGAGAGAGAGATGGCACACCCAGGAGTCAAGACTGGCACACAAGCAGAAAGGCCAATATTAATCTCCCACTGTTTTTTTGGTTGTTTTTTTTTTTTTTTTTTCAGGGAGACTTTAGAAAAAAAAATAATAAAAAAAATATGATTTTATCAGGAAGAATTTAGAAACCAAATAAAATAAAATGATTTTTTCAGGGAGAATTTAGAAAACAAATAAAACCAAAAATATGCGTTCTATGGCCCACTGACTGAGAGAGAGAGAGAGATGGAACGCTTAGTACTGGCACACAAGCCCAAAGGGCAATATTAATCTCCCTTTTTTTTTCCAGGGAGAATTTCTGAAACCCAAAAAAAAAATAAAATAGGCTTTCTATGGCCCACTATTTGTGAGAGAGATGGGACGCTCAGGACTGGCACAGATGGCACGCTCAGGACTGGCACAGAAGCCCAGAGGCCAATATTAATCTCCCTTTTTTTCTGGGAGAATTTATAAAACCAAAAAAATATTTAAATAGGCTTTCTATGGCCCACTATTTGTGAGAGAGATGGCACGCTCAGGACTGGCACAGATGGCACGCTCACAACTGGCACACAAGCCCAGAGGCCAATATTAATCTCCCTTTTTTCAGGGAGAATTTCTAAAACCCAAAAAAAAAATAAAATAGGCTTTCTATGGCCCACTATTTGTGAGAGAGATGGGACGCTCAGGACTGGCACAGATGGCACGCTCAGGACTGGCACAGAAGCCCAGAGGCCAATATTAATCTCCCTTTTTTTCTGGGAGAATTTATAAAACCAAAAAAATATTTAAATAGGCTTTCTATGGCCCACTATTTGTGAGAGAGATGGCACGCTCAGGACTGGCACAGATGGCACGCTCACAACTGGCACACAAGCCCAGAGGCCAATATTAATCTCCCTTTTTTCAGGGAGAATTTCTAAAACCCAAAAAAAAAATAAAATAGGCTTTCTATGGCCCACTATTTGTGAGAGAGATGGGACGCTCAGGACTGGCACAGATGGCACGCTCAGGACTGGCACAGAAGCCCAGAGGCCAATATTAATCTCCCTTTTTTTCTGGGAGAATTTATAAAACCAAAAAAATATTTAAATAGGCTTTCTATGGCCCACTATTTGTGAGAGAGATGGCACGCTCAGGACTGGCACAGATGGCACGCTCACAACTGGCACACAAGCCCAGAGGCCAATATTAATCTCCCTTTTTTCAGGGAAAATTTATAAAACAAAAAAAAAAATTAAATAGGCTTTCTATGGCCCACTATTTGTGAGAGAGATGGCACGCTCAGGGCTGGCTGGCACAGATGGCACGCTCAGGACTGGCACACAAGCCCAGAGGCCAATATTAATCTCCCTTTTTTTCTGGGAGAATTTATAAAACCAAAAAAATATTTAAATAGGCTTTCTATGGCCCACTATTTGTGAGAGAGATGGCACGCTCAGGACTGGCACAGATGGCACGCTCAGGACTGGCACACAAGCCCAGAGGCCAATATTAATCTCCCTTTTTTCAGGGAGAATTTCTAAAACCCAAAAAAAAAATAAAATAGGCTTTCTATGGCCCACTATTTGTGAGAGAGATGGGACGCTCAGGACTGGCACAGATGGCACGCTCAGGACTGGCACAGAAGCCCAGAGGCCAATATTAATCTCCCTTTTTTTCTGGGAGAATTTATAAAACCAAAAAAATATTTAAATAGGCTTTCTATGGCCCACTATTTGTGAGAGAGATGGCACGCTCAGGACTGGCACAGATGGCACGCTCACAACTGGCACACAAGCCCAGAGGCCAATATTAATCTCCCTTTTTTCAGGGAGAATTTCTAAAACCCAAAAAAAAAATAAAATAGGCTTTCTATGGCCCACTATTTGTGAGAGAGATGGGACGCTCAGGACTGGCACAGATGGCACGCTCAGGACTGGCACAGAAGCCCAGAGGCCAATATTAATCTCCCTTTTTTTCTGGGAGAATTTATAAAACCAAAAAAATATTTAAATAGGCTTTCTATGGCCCACTATTTGTGAGAGAGATGGCACGCTCAGGACTGGCACAGATGGCACGCTCACAACTGGCACACAAGCCCAGAGGCCAATATTAATCTCCCTTTTTTCAGGGAGAATTTCTAAAACCCAAAAAAAAAATAAAATAGGCTTTCTATGGCCCACTATTTGTGAGAGAGATGGGACGCTCAGGACTGGCACAGATGGCACGCTCAGGACTGGCACAGAAGCCCAGAGGCCAATATTAATCTCCCTTTTTTTCTGGGAGAATTTATAAAACCAAAAAAATATTTAAATAGGCTTTCTATGGCCCACTATTTGTGAGAGAGATGGCACGCTCAGGACTGGCACAGATGGCACGCTCACAACTGGCACACAAGCCCAGAGGCCAATATTAATCTCCCTTTTTTCAGGGAAAATTTATAAAACAAAAAAAAAAATTAAATAGGCTTTCTATGGCCCACTATTTGTGAGAGAGATGGCACGCTCAGGGCTGGCTGGCACAGATGGCACGCTCAGGACTGGCACACAAGCCCAGAGGCCAATATTAATCTCCCTTTTTTTCTGGGAGAATTTATAAAACCAAAAAAATATTTAAATAGGCTTTCTATGGCCCACTATTTGTGAGAGAGATGGCACGCTCAGGACTGGCACAGATGGCACGCTCACAACTGGCACACAAGCCCAGAGGCCAATATTAATCTCCCTTTTTTCAGGGAAAATTTATAAAACAAAAAAAAAAATTAAATAGGCTTTCTATGGCCCACTATTTGTGAGAGAGATGGCACGCTCAGGGCTGGCACAGATGGCACGCTCAGGACTGGCACACAAGCCCAGAGGCCAATATTAATCTCCCTTTTTTTCAGGGAGAATTTATAAAACCAAAAAAAAAAATAAATAGGCTTTCTATGGCCCACTATTTGTGAGAGAGATGGCACACTCAGGACTGGCACACAAGCCCAAAGGCCAATATTAATCTCCCACTGTATTTTTATCAGGGAGAATTTATACACCCCACAAAAAAAAATACAGAAAAATGAAAAGGCTTTCTATGGCCCACTATGTGAGAGAGATGGCACACACAGGGATGGCACTCTAGCAGAAATGCCAAATTGCCAATCTTAATCTCCCACCAAAAAAAAAAAAAAAAAAAAAACAGGGAATGTCCTACAATTACTATCTCCCTGCCTGCAGTAATCTCAGCCAGGTATGGCAGGCAGCTACTATCTCCCTGCCTGCAGTAATCTCAGCCAGGTATGGCAGGCAGCAATAAGGAGTGGACTGATGCACAAATGAAATAAAAAGTGTGGACAAACAAAAAAGATAGCTGTGCAGAAAGGAAGGAACAAGAGGATTTGTGCTTTGAAAAAAGCAGTTGGTTTGCACAGCGGCGTACACACAGCAATGCAGCTATCAGGGAGCCTTCTAGGGCAGCCCAATGAGCTACAGCGCTGAGGGGAAAAAAAAAAAAAAAAAAAATTCCACTGTCCCTGCACACCGAGGGTGGTGTTGGACAGTGCAAATCGCTGCAGCACAAGCGGTTTTGTGGTTAATGGACCCTGCCTAACGCTATCCCTGCTTCTGACAAAGCGGCAGCAACCTCTCCCTAAGCTCAGATCAGCAGCAGTAAGATGGCGGTCGGCGGGAACGCCTCTTTATAGCCCCTGTGACGTCGCAGACAGCAAGCCAATCACTGCAATGCCCTTCTCTAAGATGGTGGGGACCAGGACCTATGTCATCACGCTGCCCACACTCTGCGTTTACCTTCATTGGCTGAGAAATGGCGCTTTTCGCGTCATTGAAACGCGACTTTGGCGCGAAAGTCGCGTACCGCATGGCCGACCCCGCACAGGGGTCGGATCGGGTTTCATGAAACCCCGACTTAGCCAAAAGTCGGCGACTTTTGAAAATGTTCGACCCGTTTCGCTCAACCCTACTTGTGACCACAGAAGTGAACTCAGCCACAGAATTCACAACAGACCGCCATCATTCCTTCCAGCCAGGACTCGTTTCTGCAGGAAATAACACAGTTATCTCGAGCTCCGCTTGCAGAACACATTACTTAATTTTTCACAACTTCTACATTACACCACATGAAGAAAAAAAGGTGATATAGTGTCACTCTGCACAGTAACAGGACCGCCCCCCCATTTAAAACAGTATACTCAAAAAATAAAATAAATACATCACTGCAGTAACAATATCCCTTAATTATCCCCTATGGTAATAATATTCCCCACCCTGGCCCCGTTTATCTCATTCCTGGCTCCAGCCATATGTTGTCGTATCCTGCCCTCATGAGTATCCATTCTACCCCATATGATCTCCCCATCCTGCCCCACCAGCCTCCATCGTATCCGTCCTGCCCCATGATCCAATCCTGCCCCGTGTCTCCAATCATGCCCCGTATCTACATTCTGCCCATGCCTCAAGTCCTGCCCCCAGTGTGTCCAGCATATTACCCCCATGTTGTCCAGCAATCTGCCCCAGTGTGTCCAGCATATTACCCCCATGTTGTCCAGCAATCTGCCCCAATGTGTCCAGCATATTACCCCCAGTGTGTCCAGCAATCTGCCCCAGTATGTCCAGCATATTACCCCCAGTGTGTCCAGCAATCTGCCCTCAGTGTGTCCAGCATATTACCCCCAGTGTCCAGCATTGCCCCAGTGTGTCCAGTATATTACCCCCAGTGTGTCCAGCAATCTGCCCCAGTGTCCAGCATTGCCCCAGTGTGTCCAGCATTCTGCCCCATAGTCTCCTGTACTGCCCCAGTGTGTCCAGCATTCTGCCCCATGGTCTCCAGTATTGCCCCAGTGTGTCCAGCAATCTGCCCCATGGTCTCCTGTATTGCCCCAGTGTGTCCAGCATTCTGCCCCATGGTCTCCAGTATTGCCCCGGTGTGTCCAGCAATCTGCCCCATGGTCTCCAGTATTGCCCCAGTATGTCCAGAAGTCTGCCCCAGGGTCTCCAGCATTGCCTCAATGTGTCCTGAGATCTGCCCCATGGTCTCCAGTATTCAGAGTGTCCAGCATTCTGCCCCATAGTCTCCTGTACTGCCCCAGTGTGTCCAGCATTCTGCCCCATGGTCTCCAGTATTGCCCCAGTGTGTCCAGCATTCTGCCCCATGGTCTCCAGTATTGCCCCAGTGTGTCCAGCAATCTGCCCCATAGTCTCCTGTATTGCCCCAGTGTGTCCAGCAATCTGCCCCATGGTCTCCTGTATTGCCCCAGTGTGTCCAGCAATCTGCCCCATGGTCTCCTGTATTGCCCCAGTGTGTCCAGCAATCTGCCCCATAGTCTCCTGTATTGCCCCAGTGTGTCCAGCAATCTGCCCCATGGTCTCCAGTATTGCCCCAGTGTGTCCAGCATTCTGCCCCATGGTCTCCAGTATTGCCCCAGTGTGTCCAGCATTCTGCCCCATGGTCTCCAGTATTGCCCCAGTGTGTCCAGCATTCTGCCCCATGGTCTCCAGTATTGCCCCAGTGTGTCCAGCATTCTGCCCCATGGTCTCCAGTATTGCCCCAGTGTGTCCAGCATTCTGCCCCATGGTCTCCAGTATTGCCCCAGTGTGTCCAGCAATCTGCCCCATAGTCTCCTGTATTGCCCCAGTGTGTCCAGCAATCTGCCCCATGGTCTCCTGTATTGCCCCAGTGTGTCCAGCATTCTGCCCTATGGTCTCCAGCATTGCCCCAGCCCCAGACAGTCAGAAATAAAGAAAAAAAAAAAAAAGTAAAATCCTCACCTCTCCCGTTCCCAGCGCAGGTCCGGTGCAGTCAGCGTCTCTCCGGCTCTGCGACGCTCAGGACAGAGAGGCAGAGCGGCGCGCACAGTAGTGACGTCATCGCGCCCTCTGCTCTGAGACGTCGCAGAGTCAGAGGAGGCTGCAGCTGCCGGCGCCGCAGGAACCAGGAGAGGTGAGTATAGAGCGGGGGGCGGGGGCGGGGGCGGGACCCGGGGGTGGGGGGAGCTGGCCCTGGTCGTGGCGGCGGACGGCGCCGCCCGAAGATTTAAAGGGGCGTCTTTTTTTTTTTTTTTTTTTTTTTTATCTTCTTCTGCAGCGCCGGCCGCCCCCAGCATTGTGCCGCCCGGGGCGGACCGCCCCCCCCGCACCCCCCTTCCTACGCCACTGCCTCGGTGTCTTTACGTTAGGTCAAGACTAGCATTCCTGCTATCCTACTCACTAGCCTGTGTGGTATTTAAGGTAAGAGAAGGATAGTAACATGATTGTCGCATGGGTGAAAGAAGCCATCTAGAGATGCTAGGAAGCACTGTGCAAGTATCATGGGTGCCCCCTTGTATCCTCCCCTAGCGGCATAGCTTCCTTCGCCTTCTGTCTCATCATGCGCCATCTTACTTACATCACCCATTCAAGTCTATGGGTCTGTTAAAAATGTAAACATTCCGTTATTCACTATTTCCTAGATGTTTAAGGTCTAAGGAGTAACGTTTGAACCTTTGGAGATTGACAAGCCAAGCCTAGCATGTCACAGTGAAGAGACTTATAAATAAGTCATGCACGCTGCTCTTGGAAATTAAATATGCAAATTGTCTCTTCAGAGAGGAAGAGGACTAGAACTATAGCACCACCTATTGTAAGCAGCAATCCTAAATGTCACTATTGACTCTCTAACAAGCCTTGCAATATGACTATTCTGGTTTGGCTTATATCCTAAGTCATATGACAAGGCCTGGTAGAGAGTCGATATTGAATTTTAGGATTGCTACTTCCAATAGGTGGTGCTAGAGTTCTAGTGAAGAGACAATTTGCATACTAGAAGTTTGATAAACCTCAAACAGTTAAAACTGATAAAACTGATAAAAAAACTGATGGTAAAAAACTGATACACTGATCAAAAACTGATAAAAATCATATCCAGAATAAGGATTAAAATTGACCATTTTTTGTTTGTTTTTTTGCATACAAGTAAAATCAGCGACATCTGAATAAGCCCTTATCTATTTCTGCATTACAATATGTGTTTCTGATTGCACTAGTTGTATCCTGACCCTGAATGAACCTGGCTCCGTATGTAAATATGTCATCATTTGGATATGAATTGATGTACATGAGAGGAAACAAGGCTTTTAGTAAAGGATTTGTCCTGGTGTTTAGACATGAATTTTTCTAGAAAGTCAGGTACTTTAGGGGACAGTTAGGGAGTCTTCCTTCTCGTTGACACTAGGCTTTTGAAACTTCATCATGGAGCAGCAAAATCAGAAAAATATGTGGAAGGTTCAAAGACGCCTAATGAATTCTGAGTATATGTACAGTTGTGCTCAAAAATTTACACACCCCGGCAGAATTTTTGCTTTCTTGACCTTTTTTTATAGAATATGAATGATAACACCAAAACGTTTTCTCCACTCTTGGTTAGTGGTTGGGTGAAGCCATTTATTGTCAGACTACTATGTTTTCTCTTTTTAAATCATAATGACAACCCAAAACATCCAAACGACCCTGATCAAAAGTTCACATACCCTGGTGATTTTGGCCTGATAATATTGACACAAATGGGTTTGACTGACTACTAAAGGTAACATCCTCACCTGTGTCCTGTTTGCTTGTAATCAGTGTGTGTGTAATGTGGGCCAAGGTGGTAGCCGTGGCGAGGGGCTGCTGTTGGTCCCTTGCACCCCGGCGCCCCGCTGCATTAATAAACTGTTCTTTCTCTGGTGTGCTGTGTTTGCAATGTATTTCACCCACCGGTGGGTCAGCATTCTCCTCAGACTGCAAAGTCCCGATTTGTCTCAGCAACACGCAATTACTCTCAAAGTCCAGATTCATTTCCAACAGAACTTTACTTAACTCCTTCAGTTGCATTACAGACACCATCCAACAGTCTTCACGTGTCACAGATGTTTCACCTTCTAGGTAGTGATGAGTGAATATATTCGTTACTCGAGATTTCCCGAGCACGCTCGGGGGTCCTCCAAGTATTTTTTTAGTCCTCGGAGATTTAGTTTTTCTTGCCGCAGCTGAATGATTTACATCTGTTAGCCAGCATAGGTACATGTGGGGATTCCCTAGCAACCAGGCAACCCCCACATGTACTTATGATGGCTAACAGATGTAAATCATTCAGCTGCGGTAAAAAAAAGCTGTCCCTGGTTTTTCCTGACAACACATCATCTGGTACCGTGATCTCCATTCCTGTAGTTTTGTGGATTGTCGGCCTAGCTGGTCCCCCGTGCTCCGTCTACTTTCCTCTTCCTTGGGCGAAATTACAGGATTATGCTTCTAATCCTTGTCAGACAGTAGGTCCCGGACGTCATGGAAGTTCCCAAAGGCCTAACCACTGACCACTCCAACTGTCCAGATCACACCAGTCATGAAGACAGACGTGTCACCCTTCTAATCTTCTCTGTTCACTGTCCTATTCACTACTGAGAACCTTCTAGAACAATTCCTATCACTCTGCTCTAGCTCCTCCCACTAACTGCAAATTACCTCAGGAAGACCCTCTTCCTGCCACTACACGGGCCCCTCCCCCTTTTTCAACTGTCACAACTCCAGCTGAAACCAGTTCTTATCTCAATCTAGTATCTAACTCTATAGTGCCCCCCACTGTCCTAAATCCTACATAACCCTGATTGAACACTAAGCCTAACTGTATCACTAAAAATCTCTACCTCTGTCCCTTACACCTGCAGACATATAAACATTACTTGCACAATGTATAAACACAAGTACATTGGTCAGCACACTAAAATAGAATCAAATGCTACCACATTACATGGTACACATATTAAAACATATAAATCGTACCCGGTTTTATTTGACCGATATGCACAGGAATGCAGGGCCCAAGCCAGCTGCCTGCACACCCCTTAGATACGCATAAAAAGCTTAGTGAGTTTTTGGGATCCAGACAGACTCTTGCTTCTATCATCCAGCCACTGACGTTTCCGGATTGTGAGTCAATTTTTCCTGTTTCTCTGTTATTATATTACTGACTAACCAATCTTTATAGTATGTGGACTGTCATGGAGCCTGGGAACTGCGGAGGTGGGTAAGAGATAATCTGTGGTTACCACCCCCACTTACTCTTCTACAGACACCAAAAGGAGCATACGCACCAGAGAAGAATATTCCCAATTATTATTTTGTCATGAGTTCATTTATTTTCTTCATATAGACAGACAGACAAAAGGTTAAGAGGCTTAGAAGAGTTAACAACTTTCAGGCACTTGTTATTTAAATATATATTTCAGTTAATTCCAAGAGTTTAAAAAATAGAAATATTAAAAAATAATTGTATAAACTAATATTTAAAGGGTTACTCTCATCTTGTACACAAAAGTCTTATCCAGGGAATGAAAGGGCTCTATCGCATGCCGGAGTCAGTGGATAGGTGATTACTCATGTTCAGCTCTCTTAAAGAAGGACTCCCATCAACATTTTATCCTTTTAATTTATTGCAATCGTCATATTATATAGCACTGAGTGCTCATTTTGCCTTTCTACCCAATTAATTCTTCTGTTTTCTATTTGGTCTATGACATCACGTAATTAAAAACTCACTAGCTGAATGAATACTTCTAAGTAGAGTTGAGCGACCTTGACCTTTTTAGAGTCGAGCCGGGTTTCGCGAAACCCGACTATCTCAAAAGTCGGGTCGAGTGAAATCGGCCGATTATGACGTAAAGTTGGGATCGACCGAAACACGAAACCCAATGCAAGCCAATGGGGCAGCATAGTCGGCAGTGAGTGGGGGCCAGGAAAACACCTAGAGTGCCCATTTTAATGTCAAAACCATCCATTCTTCTTAATGAAGCTTGTCAAGCGTAATTTACCTTATAATAATTGGAAGGCATTTGAAATTGGGGGTCATTTGGCTAAAGTTGTGGTGGGTAGGGCTGGTTCAAGTAATTAGTGGGCCCAGGAAATCTGGACCACGTCACGGCAGTGGAGCAGGGAGAGGTAAGTATTTCAACTTTGCAAGTGCTGTGAACCTGAGCAAGCAGGGGGGGCCCACTCGTTGGCATTGGCACTGGCACAGGGCCCCTCAAAGTACAGCGGTGTGTTTGCACGGCGGGGGCGCCTCCCACCGGCAGCAACACTTTTGCGTACTATGAGAGGCCCTGTGCCAGTGACGTCGCCAACTAGTATTCCTCCCCCCACCTGATGAAGGAACCTGCACTTTCATCTGCACCTTCCTCTTTGTCCCCGTGTAAGGTGGTATGGTATGCGGGAAGAGCAACCTGACTTTCAGCAGGGTCACAATGTTGTTGTGTAGCGTGCACGGGGAATGTTGCGTTATGGGTCAATGTACCAGCAGACTCATCTATCACTGGCTGGGCAATGGGCAGGATGAGGAGGAAACACATATATAGGCCCAAAGAATAAAGTTGGCTAAATGCAGTTCAAAATTGGTAACACAGGAATAACCAGGGGGCATTGCAGTGGAGGACAACTGGAATGAGAGGCAGACACCGATAGTAGGCCCCAACCCAACTAGTAGGCCAAATGCAGTCTAACATTAACAACTACTTAACGAGCGCCTGAAAACGGAATTTCAGGACAGGAAACCAGAAGAACAGCAAGGAGCGGCAGACACTGTTAGTAGTCCCCAAACCAACTAGTACGCCAAATGCAGTTGTTCCATTTAACCACAATTTAACGAGAGCCTGAAGATAGAAGCTCAGGAAAGGCAACCTGGAGACACCTTGGAGTGGAACACACCATCTCTCTCCACCCCATACCCATTTTGTAGGCCTAATGCAGTGTAGTTTTCTACAACTACTAAACGAGAGTCGGAAGACCGAAGCAATGGCAAGGAAACCTGGGGAACACCTTGGAGTGTAACACACCATCTCTCTCCACCCGATACCCAATTTGTAGGCCTAATGCAGTGTAGTTTTCTACAACTACTAAACGAGAGTCGGAAGACCGAAGCAATGGCAAGGAAACCTGGGGAACACCTTGGAGTGTAACACACCATCTCTCTCCACCCGATACCCATTTTGTAGGCCTAATGCAGTGTAGTTTTCTACAACTACTAAACGAGAGTCGGAAGACCGAAGCAATGGCAAGGAAACCTGGGGAACACCTTGGAGTGTAACACACCATCTCTCTCCACCCGATACCCAATTTGTAGGCCTAATGCAGTGTAGTTTTCTACAACTACTAAACGAGAGTCGGAAGACCGAAGCAATGGCAAGGAAACCTGGGGAACACCTTGGAGTGTAACACACCATCTCTCTCCACCCGATACCCATTTTGTAGGCCTAATGCAGTGTAGTTTTCTACAACTACTAAACGAGAGTCGGAAGACCGAAGCAATGGCAAGGAAACCTGGGGAACACCTTGGAGTGTAACACACCATCTCTCTCCACCCGATACCCAATTTGTAGGCCTAATGCAGTGTAGTTTTCTACAACTACTAAACGAGAGTCGGAAGACCGAAGCAATGGCAAGGAAACCTGGGGAACACCTTGGAGTGTAACACACCATCTCTCTCCACCCGATACCCATTTTGTAGGCCTAATGCAGTGTAGTTTTCTACAACTACTAAACGAGAGTCGGAAGACCGAAGCAATGGCAAGGAAACCTGGGGAACACCTTGGAGTGTAACACACCATCTCTCTCCACCCGATACCCAATTTGTAGGCCTAATGCAGTGTAGTTTTCTACAACTACTAAACGAGAGTCGGAAGACCGAAGCAATGGCAAGGAAACCTGGGGAACTCCTTGGAGTGTAACACACCATCTCTCTCCACCCGATACCCATTTTGTAGGCCTAATGCAGTGTAGTTTTCTACAACTACTAAACGAGAGTCGGAAGACCGAAGCAATGGCAAGGAAACCTGGGGAACACCTTGGAGTGTAACACACCATCTCTCTCCACCCGATACCCAATTTGTAGGCCTAATGCAGTGTAGTTTTCTACAACTACTAAACGAGAGTCGGAAGACCGAAGCAATGGCAAGGAAACCTGGGGAACACCTTGGAGTGTAACACACCATCTCTCTCCACCCGATACCCATTTTGTAGGCCTAATGCAGTGTAGTTTTCTACAACTACTAAACGAGAGTCGGAAGACCGAAGCAATGGCAAGGAAACCTGGGGAACACCTTGGAGTGTAACACACCATCTCTCTCCACCCGATACCCAATTTGTAGGCCTAATGCAGTGTAGTTTTCTACAACTACTAAACGAGAGTCGGAAGACCGAAGCAATGGCAAGGAAACCTGGGGAACACCTTGGAGTGTAACACACCATCTCTCTCCACCCCATACCCAATTTGTAGGCCTAATGCAGCCTACTTTCCGACAACTACTAAACGAGAGCATGAAGATCGAAGCTCAGGAAAGGCAACCTGGGGAACACCTTGGAGTGTAACACACCCTCTCTCTACACCACGGAAGGGCTGATTCTTAGGAAGGAAGGCTGTCGGAAAGAAGCAGGGCGCGTCCGAGGGTGATTATATTCTTATTAGGTATATACTCACCCTCGGACACGCCCTGCTTCTTTATTTGTAATGAATGTTTATTTGCAATGTGGTTTTGACTTACTCTATTTTTTTGGTAAATAATGATTTTATTATTTTCATTGTTTTGCATCTTCTTGGCAATAATATAAAGAAGACGCGACAGGACAACACTCGGTGGATGCCATATCTGTGTTTTAAATTGAAAAAAACTTTCAGTTAACTACTTGCAGGAGAAAGTTATTGTAGCTGGTGGCCATTTTTAGTACTGTACCAGATTTTTGTTGTATGTGTTTGTTTTTAATGTTAAAATGTCTGCATTTGATATCTCTCCAGTATTTTCTTTTTTATAAGCAAAATACTTATTTTTATATTTTCTGATGTTGGTTCAAGGGGTACACGGGCAGCAGTAGACAGGTCAGTGGAGGCCTAGTGGAAAGAGGGACCGCAGACAGGCTTTGAAGGCCTAACATAATAAATTGGGCTGGCTGTAGGCAATTGAAAATTGGTTCCAGGGGAACACGGGCAGCAGTGGCCTGGTCAGTGTAGTAGTAGTGGAAAGAACGGGCCGCTGACAGGCTTTGAAAGCCTAACATAACAAAAATTGGGATGTAGGCAATTTACAATTGGTTCCAGGGGAACACGGACAGCAGTAGACAGGTCAGTCGAGGCCTAGTGGAAGGAGGGACCGCAGACAGGCTTCGAAGCCCTAACATAATAAATTGGGCTGGCTGTAGGCAATTTAAAATTGGTTCCAGGGGAACCCGGGCAGCAGTAGACAGGTCAGTGGAGGCCTAGTGGAAGGAGGGACCGCAGACAGGCTTCGAAGCCCTAACATAATAAATTGGGCTGGCTGTAGGCAATTTAAAATTGGTTCCAGGGGAACACGGGCGGCAGTAGCCAGGTCAGTGTAGTAGTAGTGGAAAGAACGGGCCGCAGACAGGCTTCGAAGGCCTAACATAACAAAAATTGGGCTGTAGGCAATTTAAAATTGGTTCCAGGGGAACACGGGCGGCAGTAGACAGGTCAGTGGAGGCCTAGTGGAAGGAGGGACCGCAGACAGGCTTCGAAGCCCTAACATAATAAATTGGGCTGGCTGTAGGCAATTTAAAATTGGTTCCAGGGGAACCCGGGCAGCAGTAGACAGGTCAGTGGAGGCCTAGTGGAAGGAGGGACCGCAGACAGGCTTCGAAGCCCTAACATAATAAATTGGGCTGGCTGTAGGCAATTTAAAATTGGTTCCAGGGGAACACGGGCGGCAGTAGACAGGTCAGTGGAGGCCTAGTGGAAGGAGGGACCGCAGACAGGCTTCGAAGCCCTAACATAATAAATTGGGCTGGCTGTAGGCAATTTAAAATTGGTTCCAGGGGAACACGGGCAGCAGTAGACAGGTCAGTGGAGGCCTAGTGGAAGGAGGGACCGCAGACAGGCTTCGAAGCCCTAACATAATAAATTGGGCTGGCTGTAGGCAATTTAAAATTGGTTCCAGGGGAACACGGGCGGCAGTAGACAGGTCAGTGGAGGCCTAGTGGAAGGAGGGACCGCAGACAGGCTTTGAAGGCCTAACATAATAAATTGGGCTGGCTGTAGGCAATTTAAAATTGGTTCCAGGGGAACACGGGCAGCAGTGGCCTGGTCAGTGTAGTAGTAGTGGAAAGAATGGGCCGCAGACAGGCTTCGAAGGCCTAACATAACAAAAATTGGGATGTAGGCAATTTACAATTGGTTCCAGGGGAACACGGACAGCAGTGGAGGCCTAGTGGAAGGAGGGACCGCAGACAGGCTTTGAAGCCCTAACATAATAAATTGGGCTGGCTGTAGGCAATTTAAAATTGGTTCCAGGGGAACACGGGCGGCAGTAGCCAGGTCAGTGTAGTAGTAGTTGAAAGAACGGGCCGCAGACAGGCTTCGAAGGCCTAACATAACAAAAATTGGGCTGTAGGCAATTTAAAATTGGTTCCAGGGGAACACGGGCGGCAGTAGACAGGTCAGTGGAGGCCTAGTGGAAGGAGGGACCGCAGACAGGCTTCGAAGCCCTAACATAATAAATTGGGCTGGCTGTAGGCAATTTAAAATTGGTTCCAGGGGAACCCGGGCAGCAGTAGACAGGTCAGTGGAGGCCTAGTGGAAGGAGGGACCGCAGACAGGCTTCGAAGCCCTAACATAATAAATTGGGCTGGCTGTAGGCAATTTAAAATTGGTTCCAGGGGAACACGGGCGGCAGTAGACAGGTCAGTGGAGGCCTAGTGGAAGGAGGGACCGCAGACAGGCTTCGAAGCCCTAACATAATAAATTGGGCTGGCTGTAGGCAATTTAAAATTGGTTCCAGGGGAACACGGGCAGCAGTAGACAGGTCAGTGGAGGCCTAGTGGAAGGAGGGACCGCAGACAGGCTTCGAAGCCCTAACATAATAAATTGGGCTGGCTGTAGGCAATTTAAAATTGGTTCCAGGGGAACACGGGCGGCAGTAGACAGGTCAGTGGAGGCCTAGTGGAAGGAGGGACCGCAGACAGGCTTTGAAGGCCTAACATAATAAATTGGGCTGGCTGTAGGCAATTTAAAATTGGTTCCAGGGGAACACGGGCAGCAGTGGCCTGGTCAGTGTAGTAGTAGTGGAAAGAATGGGCCGCAGACAGGCTTCGAAGGCCTAACATAACAAAAATTGGGATGTAGGCAATTTACAATTGGTTCCAGGGGAACACGGACAGCAGTGGAGGCCTAGTGGAAGGAGGGACCGCAGACAGGCTTCGAAGCCCTAACATAATAAATTGGGCTGGCTGTAGGCAATTTAAAATTGGTTCCAGGGGAACACGGGCGGCAGTAGCCAGGTCAGTGTAGTAGTAGTTGAAAGAACGGGCCGCAGACAGGCTTCGAAGGCCTAACATAACAAAAATTGGGCTGTAGGCAATTTAAAATTGGTTCCAGGGGAACACGGGCAGCAGTAGACAGGTCAGTGGAGGCCTAGTGGAAGGAGTGACCGCAGACAGGCTTCGAAGGCCTAACATAAGAAAAATGTCAATACAATGGTATTGACAGTGCCAGGCATTGAAGGATGTCAGTGCATAGACTAAACATTGGTGGAGCTGTGAGAGAAAATTTTGCAAGTGGTAGAGCACTGTTTGACCTGGGGGGGGGACTGTCTTGTGGCCGGCGGTACAGGCCCAGGGCCCCTCATATTACAACGGTGTGTCTGACGTTGGGTGCGCACCACCACCGCCAGACACTTTATTGTACTATGAGGGACCTAGTGGCAGTGCCGTCGACCAAAAGCGGGCACACCCACCTCTTCAGACAAACAGTACTCTCACGGGTGCTGGCGCCAAGTGGCGATACCACGGCCCCGTGTGGGGACTTTGGCCATTTAGGGAGGTGTTAACATGTCGGATGCTGGACAATCAGGTGCTGCAAATTACGAGATTGGAAAAGTCGTTCAGAATAGTCCACAGGCAAGACCTTTACATAGGAAAGCTAGGTGTCAGCCGGGCAAGGTGGGGCAAAAGATTTCGAAATCCAGTTGTGGTTCATTTTAATGAAGGTTAGATCATCTACATTTTGGGTAGCCAGACGAGTCCTTTTTTCTGTTAGTATTGAACCTGCAGCACTGAATACTCTTTCTGATAGGACACTAGCTGCCGGGCAAGCAAGCTCCTGCAATGCATATTCTGCCAATTCTGGCCAGGTGTCTAATTTTGATGCCCAGTAATCAAATGGGAATGACGGTTGAGGGAGAACGTCGATAAGGGATGAAAAATAGTTAGTAACCATACTGGACAAATGTTGTGTCCTGTCTGCGGTCATAGCAAAATCACTCCACAACCTGGTCAGAAAACCCCTCTGGCCAACGCCACTTCTGATTTCTGCCCCTCTAACACCTCTGGTCTGCTGGCCCCTGCAGCTCGTGTTAGAACGATCATGGGCGCTGTGTGCAGGGAATGCCAGAAGCAAACGGTCAATAAGAGTTGATTGTTTGGGTGCTAATATTAGTTCCAAGTTCTCATGTGGCATTATATTTTGCAATTTGCCTTTATAGCGAGGATCAAGGAGGCAGGCCAACCAGTAATCGTCATCGTTCATCATTTTTGTTATGCGTGTGTCCCTTTTGAGGATACGTAAGGCATAATCCGCCATGGGGCCCAAAGTTCCAGTTCTCAAATCTGTGGTTGTGCTTGGTTGAGGGGCAGTTTCAGGCAAATCCACGTCACTTGTGTCCCTCCAAAAACCAGAACCCGGCCTTGCCGCGCCAACAATTTCCACTGGCCCCGGAAAAGCTTCCTCATTAAAAATATAATCATCCCCATCATCCTCCTCGTCCTCCTCCTCCTGTTCGCCCGCTACCTCGTCCTGTACACTGCCCTGGCCAGACAATGGCTGACTGTCATCAAGGCTTTCCTCTTCCTCAGCTGCAGACGCCTGATCCTTTATGTGCGTCAAACTTTGCATCAGCAGACGCATTAGGGGGATGCTCATGCTTATTATGGCGTTGTCTGCACTAACCAGCCGTGTGCATTCCTCAAAACACTGAAGGACTTGACACATGTCTTGAATCTTCGACCACTGCACACCTGACAACTCCATGTCTGCCATCCTACTGCCTGCCCGTGTATGTGTATCCTCCCACAAAAACATAACAGCCCGCCTCTGTTCACACAGTCTCTGAAGCATGTGCAGTGTTGAGTTCCACCTTGTTGCAACGTCTATGATTAGGCGATGCTGGGGAAGGTTCAAAGAACGCTGATAGGTCTGCATACGGCTGGAGTGTACGGGCGAACGGCGGATATGTGAGCAAAGTCCACGCACTTTGAGGAGCAGGTCGGATAACCCCGGATAACTTTTCAGGAAGCACTGCACCACCAGGTTTAAGGTGTGAGCCAGGCAAGGAATGTGTTTCAGTTGGGAAAGGGAGATGGCAGCCATGAAATTCCTTCCGTTATCACTCACTACCTTGCCTGCCTCAAGATCTACAGTGCCCAGCCACGACTGCGTTTCTTTCTGCAAGAACTCGGACAGAACTTCAGCGGTGTGTCTGTTGTCGCCCAAACACTTCATAGCCAATACAGCCTGCTGACGTTTGCCAGTAGCTGCCCCATAATGGGAGACCTGGTGTGCAACAGTGGCAGCTGCGGATGGAGTGGTTGTGCGACTGCGGTCTGTGGACGAGGTCTCGTTTCTGCAGGAGGACGAGGAGGAGGAGGAGGGGGTGCGAACGGCTACAGCCAACTGTTTCCTAGACCGTGGGCTAGGCAGAACTGTCCCAAACTTGCTGTCCCCTGTGGACCCTGCATCCACCACATTTACCCAGTGTGCCATGATGGACACGTAACGTCCCTGGCCATGCCTATTGGTCCATGCATCTGTTGTCAGGTGCACCTTTGTGCTCACACATTGCCTGAGTGCATGGACGATGCGCTCTTTAACATGCTGGTAGAGGGCTGGGATGGCTTTTCTGGAAAAAAAGTGTTGACTGGGTAGCTCGTAGCGTGGTACAGCATAGTCCATCAGGGCTTTGAAAGCTTCGCTTTCAACTAACCGGTAGGGCATCATCTCTAACGAGATTAGTCTAGCTATGTGGGCGTTCAAACCCTGTGTACGCGGATGCGAGGCTAAGTACTTCCTTTTTCTAACCATAGTCTCATGTAGGGTGAGCTGGACTGGAGAGCTGGAGATCGTGGAACTAGCGGGGGTGCCGGTGGACATGGCAGACTGAGAGACGGTGGGAGATGGTATTGTTGCCGCCGGTGCCCTAGATGCAGTGTTTCCTACTACGAAACTGGTGATTCCCTGACCCTGACTGCTTTGGCCTGGCAAAGAAACCTGCACAGATACTGCAGGTGGTGCAGAAAATGGTGGCCCTACACTGCCGGAAGGGATGTTGCGTTGATGACTAGCTTCATTGGCCGAGGGTGCTACAACCTTAAGGGACGTTTGGTAGTTAGTCCAAGCTTGCAAATGCATGGTGGTTAAATGTCTATGCATGCAACTTGTATTGAGACTTTTCAGATTCTGCCCTCTGCTTAAGGTAGTTGAACATTTTTGACAGATGACTTTGCGCTGATCAATTGGATGTTGTTTAAAAAAATGCCAGACTGCACTCTTTCTAGCATCGGATACCTTTTCAGGCATTGCAGACTGAGCTTTAACCGGATGGCCACGCTGTTCTCCAACAGGTTTTGACTTTGCCACGCGTTTTGGGCAAGATATGGGCCCGGCAGATGGAACCTGTTGCGATGTTGATGCCTGCTGCGGCCCCTCCTCCTCCGCTTCAGAACTGCTGCCGCCTGCACCCTGTTCCCCCAATGGCTGCCAATCGGGGTCAAGAACTGGGTCATCTATTACCTCTTCTTGTAGCTCGTGTGCAACTTCGTCTGTGTCACCGTGTCGGTCGGTGGTATAGCGATCGTGATGGGGCAACATAGTCTCATCAGGGTCTGATTCTTGATCAGCACCCTGCGAGGGCAATGTTGTGGTCTGAGTCAAAGGACCAGCATAGTAGTCTGGCTGTGGCTGTGCATCAGTGCACTCCATGTCAGATTCAACTTGTAATGGGCATGGACTTTTAACTGCTTCACTTTCTAAGCCAGGGACAGTATGTGTAAAGAGCTCCATGGAGTAACCCGTTGTGTCGCCTGCTGCATTCTTCTCTGTTGTTGTTTTTGCTGAAGAGGACAAGGAAGCGACTTGTCCCTGACCGTGAACATCCACTAACGACGCGCTGCTTTTACTTTTACCAGTTTCACAAGAGGAGGCAAAAGAGCTAGAGGCTGAGTCAGCAAGATAAGCCAAAACTTGCTCTTGCTGCTCCGGCTTTAAAAGCGGTTTTCCTACTCCCAGAAAAGGGAGCGTTCGAGGCCTTGTGTAGCTAGACGACGAACCTGGCTCCACAGCTCCAGACTTAGGTGCTATATTTTTTTTCCCACGACCACCTGATGCTCCACCACTACCACTACCCTCATTACCAGCTGACAATGAACGCCCCCGGCCACGACCTCTTCCACCAGACTTCCTCATTTTTTTAAAAACGTTACCAAACTAACGGTATTTGTTGCTGTCACACAACTTACACGGTGAGCTATAACTTCAGTATGATTTATCTACCCCTTTACAGGTGGGTGAGACCACAATGAAAATCAGGCACAATGTTACACACTCTGTTGTTGGTGGCAACAAATGAGAGAGATGCCACACACGCAGGACTGTCACTGAAGCGCAAATGTAAATATTAATCTCCCACTGATTTTTTTTTTTTTTTTAACAGGGAGACTTTAGGAAAAAAAAAATAATAAAAAAAAATGATTTTTTAAGGAAGAATTTATAAACCAAATAAAATGAAATGATTGTTTCAGGGAGAATTTAGAAAACAAATAAAAAAAAAATAGGCTTTCTATGGCCCACTGAGTGAGAGAGGACGCACACAGGAGTCAGGAGTGGCACACAAGCCCAGAGGCCAATATTTATCTCCCACTGATTGATTTAGTGATTTTTTCAGGTAGATTTTGGAACCCAAATCAAGCAAAAAAATAAATAGGCTTTCTATGGCCCACAATTGGAGAGAGAGAGAGAGATGGCACACCCAGGAGTCAAGACTGGCACACAAGCAGAAAGGGCAATATTAATCTCCCACTGATTTGATTTTTTTTTTTTTTCAGGGAGACTTTAGAAAAAAAAAATACAAAAAAATGAATTTTTCAGGAAGAATTTAGAAACAAAATAAAATAAAATGATTGTTTCAGGGAGAATTTAGAAAACAAATTAAAAAAAAATAGGCTTTGTAGGGCCCACTGAGTGAGAGAGGACGCACACAGGAGTCAGGAGTGGCACACAAGCCCAGAGGCCAATATTTATCTCCCACTGATTGATTTAGTGATTTTTTCAGGTAGATTTTAGAACCCAAATCAAGCAAAAAAATTAATAGGCTTTCTATGGCCCACAATTGGAGAGAGAGAGATGGCACACCCAGGAGTCAAGACTGGCACACAAGCAGAAAGGGCAATATTTATCTCCCACTGATTTGATTTTTTTTTTTTTTTTCAGGGAGACTTTAGAAAAAAAAAATACAAAAAAAATTATTTTTTCAGGAATAATTTAGAAACCAAATAAAATAAAATGATTTTTTCAGGGAGAATTTAGAAAACAAATAAAACAAAAAATAGGCTTTCTAGGGCCCACTGAGTGAGAGATGACGCACACAGGAGTCAGGAGTGGCACACAAGCCCAGAGGCCAATATATATCTCCCACTGATTGATTTAGTGATTTTTTCAGGTAGATTTTGGAACCCAAATCAAGCAAAAAAATAAATAGGCTTTCTATGGCCCACAATTGGAGAGAGAGAGATGGCACACCCAGGAGTCAAGACTGGCACACAAGCAGAAAGGGCAATATTAATCTCCCACTGATTTGATTTTTTTTTTTTTTCAGGGAGATTTTAGAAAAAAAAAATACAAAAAAAATTATTTTTTTCAGGAATAATTTAGAAACCAAAAAAAAATAAAATGATTTTTTCAGGGAGAATTTAGAAAACAAATAAAACAAAAAATAGGCTTTCTAGGGCCCACTGAGTGAGAGATGACGCACACAGGAGTCAGGAGTGGCACACAAGCCCAGAGGCCAATATTTATCTCCCACTGATTGATTTAGTGATTTTTTCAGGTAGATTTTGGAACCCAAATCAAGCAAAAAAATTAATAGGCTTTCTATGGCCCACAATTGGAGAGAGAGAGAGAGAGAGATGGCACACCCAGGAGTCAAGACTGGCACACAAGCAGAAAGGGCAATATTAATCTCCCACTGATTTGATTTTTTCTTTTTTTTTCAGGGAGACTTTAGAACCCAAATCAACCCAAAATTAAATAGGTTTTCTATGGCCCACTATTTGTGAGAGAGATGGCACGCTCAGGACTGGCACACAAGCCCAGAGGCCAATATTAATCTCCCACTTTTTTTTTTTTTTTCCAGGGAAAATTTATAAACCCAATAAAAAAAATAATAAATAGGCTTTCTATGGCCCACTATCTGAGAGAGAGAGATGGCACGCTTAGGACTGGCACACAAGCCCAAAGGCCAATATTAATCTCCCACTGATTGATTTATTGATTTTTTCAGGTAGAATTTAGAACCCAAATCAAGCAAAAAAATTAATAGGCTTTCTATGGCCCACTGAGTGAGAGATGGCACACACAGGAGTCAGGAGTGGCACACAAGCCCTGAGGCCAATATTTTTCTCCCACTGATTGATGTTGTGATTTTTTCAGGTAGATTTTGGAACCCAAATCAAGCAAAAAAATAAATAGGCTTTCTATGGCCCACTGAGTGAGAGATGACACAGACAGGGATGGCACTCTAGCAGGAATGCCAATCTTAATCTCCCACAAAAAAAAAAAAAGGAACTGTCCTTCAATTACTATCTCCCTGCAGTAATCTCAGCCAGGTATGGCAGGCAGCAATAAGGAGTGGACTGATGCACAAATTAAATAAAAAGTGTGGACAAACAAACAAGATAGCTGTGCAGATAGGAAGGAACAAGAGGATTTGTGCTTTGAAAAAAGCAGTTGGTTTGCACAGCGGCGTACACGCAGCAATGCAGCTATCAGGGAGCCTTCTAGGGCAGCCCAATGAGCTACAGCGCTGAGGAAAAAAAAAAAATGTAGCTTCCACTATCCCTGCACACCGAAGGTGGTGTTGGGCAGTGGAAATCGCTACAGCACAAGCGGTTTGGTGGTTAATGGACCCTGCCTAACGCTATCCCTGCTTCTGACGAAGCGGCAGCAACCTCTCCCTAAGCTCAGATCAGCAGCAGTAACATGGCGGTCGGCGGGAACGCCCCTTTATAGCCCCTGTGACGCCGCGGACAGCAAGCCAATCACTGCAATGCCCTTCTCTAAGATGGTGGGGACCAGGACCTATGTCATCACGCTGCCCACACTCTGCGTTTACCTTCATTGGCTGAGAAATGGCGCTTTTCGCGTCATTGAAACGCGACTTTGGCGCGAAAGTCGCGTACCGCATGGCCGACCCCGCACAGGGGTCGGATCGGGTTTCATGAAACCCGACTTTGCCAAAAGTCGGCGACTTTTGAAAATGAACGACCCGTTTCGCTCAACCCTACTTCTAAGATCTATGTAGAAGCAGGAGGTCAATTTTCTTTGCATGAGTCATCTTCCTCTTTAACTCTTGACCCAGCTTCTTCCTCCTCCCCCTTCCAGGGGCTTTTGCAGTAACTCATGACTCACACAGGGAAAATTGACTTCCTGTTTCTACATAGAGCTTAGAAGAATTCAGCTAGTCAGTTTTTAATAATGTGATGTCATAATTCTTCTGTTTACCATTAGATCTAACTGAGTAGAAGGGCAAAATGAGCAATTGTAAGTACATAGTGCTACATAATATGATGATTGCAATACATTGAGAAGATACAAATTTTGGTGGGAGGAGTACCTCTTTAATGGAATTGTATGGCACTCTAAAACATTTTAAGTAATTTCTAAAAGCAAAGCTTGCTATAGGACATAACTCAAGGAAGACCTACTGCATCTTGTATGTTGAAGGGGTTGTCCATTTTTAACCCCTTTTCAATGTACCTAGTGTACCTAGTAAAATACAAAGAAGCATACCGGAAGCACTATGTTCCTTTCTAGTGTCATTTTTTATGTTACATGAGCACAGCAGCCCATCATACAGAACAGACGTATAGGCCGCAGTGCTTATGAGACATATACAATGTCTCAAGATCGACTGGGACTCAACGAGAGCATAGAAATGGCGGCAGTCCGAAATGTAAGCAATGCATGCCCTTTTTTATTTTGCTAGGCAAATCAGTCACATTGAAAAGGGGTTGTCCCGTGGTGGACAACCCCATTAATAATTTGTCCATGGAAAGAATGGGGCGTTGTTGAGCGGCAGTCAGTAGATACATTAGGTGGCTTCTCATGTGTGGCTCTCTCAATGGATCTACATGGAAAGACTCTACACATGCGTCTTTGTTATGGTAATGACCCCGGCACCCATTGTTCTAAATCAAATGCAGCTCATTATTGGGTTCTATGGTAAGCTAGGCCAAAATCTGAAACCAGTCTAAGGCCTCATTCAGGCACAAATATTGTACAAAATTTTTACTTTTCATAGTTCCAATTTATGACCCAGACCCAGAATGCACTGAACTGATGGCGCCAGGTATGGACTGGGGCTAAAATTCAGCTGTCACGGGGCTACTGCGGCAGAGAGGTTCCAGAGAACTGCAGCGCTCTGAGCCTAGTTCACACACAGTGAACAGAAGCTCTTCACCTGTTTTCTGACCTAGCTGCTTTGTGCCAGCAGTGCAGGAGTTAACCCTTATTTCTGAGTTGCTGAGAGCTGGGTCTCTCAGCTGAAATGGATCTTGTAATCTGATCCTCTATATAGACCCAGTCCTGACTTCAGCTAGTGTCAGTGATCAGTTCTACTGCCTGGCTTGGAGGTTGATGGAGAGAGGTGTTGGTGTTGGAGGTTTATTTACAGAGATTGGTGTCTGCAGTTTTGGTTGCATGTTAAACCTGCTTTCCTTCCTAGTTTATTCCTTCTCTTCCCTTCTCTGTGTTTCCTCTGTGGTTGTGTGAGCATTTGGTGAGTTTGAATCTTTTAGTTACCTTGTCTGTTTACCCTGTTATTTGTTGTATTATTACACTAGTGCGGTCCACCTCCTTTGGGGGGAGAGGGGGCCACTAATAGGGCCTGTACAGGAGACAGGGATACGCTGGCGGCTCGGGCCTCCTAACCTTCATAGGTACCCCCGAGATAAGGGAAAGCCAGGGCCCCATTAAAGTGGTAGGGACAGGTGCAGGTCCCAGTACTCCGTCCTGCCCCTTTAACGCCGCTTACGGCGTGACATCAGCCCTGGCTTTTGAAATCACACAGGCCCATGTTGTCCCCGTCCCCAAGAACCAGATGGGATATATTACTAATAAAACCCTGGATGGAGGAAAGGAAGATTTACTACAAGACCAATATTTCTTAATGATACCCGTGGCCTGCCGGGGTAAGTGACGAAGTCAGCGACTTTGTGCTCCATCTCAACTCTTAACTGTATAAGTGTCTTGAGAACACCGATTCTGTTAACAACGTATCAGACAAGGCGGCCCATGACCAGACAGGCCATTCTGGCATTTGCCTAAATTGCCAGATGGCCAGTCCGGCCCTGGATGGCGCCGTAGATCCTTGCCTGTCAATTTAGTTCAGTGTAAAAAGTATCAAGTGCTTAAGTACATATAGTTAGGCAAGAGTACAATCTGCCCATCTGAATTATGACTTAAAGAGGTTGTCCAGGCTTTGGGTTCAAGTCTGCAGTCTATGTGACTGCAGATTAATGAATCCTCACAGCTCGCACAGTGGGCACTGTCAGGATTTTCCAGCAGCGGGAGCAGGCTGTAATGTGACTGCAAGTATGCAATTTGTATACTTCTGGCAACATTCTGAATAGAAAAATATGGCCTTGCTTAACACTCACTTGTATACTTGCGTTCATTAGCCCACCCTAACACGGCGATGGCAAGAACAAATTATGACAACGCACACATTTCACGCTGTGAGGATTCACAAGTCTGCAGTCACATAGAGTGACTGCAGACTCTAAGGCTGCGTGTCCACTTTCAGGATGGCCGGCGGTATTGCCGGAGCGGCTTAGCCGCTCTGCGGTAAGCCCCGCCCCCTTTCTGGGACGCAATGATGCCGGATGTGTTCATAGCACACATCCGGGATCATCGCTCCCCACCACAGGACCCTGTGCTATATCTTGCGGCGACACAGCGTCGCCGCAAGATATACGGACATGCTGCGATCTGAAAAGACGCGCAGCATGTCCGGAGTCGCAGGGCCGTCGCGTGCGTGTTACCACGCATAGTGGAGACGGGATTTCATTCAATCCCCTCCACTATGCTGTAACATCTGGACGCTGCGTGTCTGACGCTGCGGCTCTATGCAGCGTCAGACACGCAGCGTTTCCTGCACGTGGAAACATACCCTAAGGCTACTTTCACACTAGCGTCGGACTCGGCCCGTCGCAGTGCGTCGGGCCGACGTACCGACGCTAGCAGTGAATGCGCCACACAACGGGGGCAGCAGATGCATTTTTCCAGCGCATCCGCTGCCCCATTGTCAGGTGCGGGGAGGTGGGGGCGGAGTTCCAGTCGCGCATGCGAGGTCGGAAATGGAGGACCGTCGGCAACAAAAAACGTTACATGTAACGTTTTTTGCTCCCGGCGGTCTGCCACAACACGGCGCATCCGTCGCACTAAAAAAATTCCTCTATTAACCTTTTTTTGCACTAGTTTTAAAAAAATAAGTTAATAAAGGTATTTTTTAGTATTTTTGGGGTCTTCCTGCGAACCATTGTCTATGGGTACTGTACTAGGCTAAGTCCATTAGTCCCATAGGCAATGAAGAGCGCATGGAGAAGTATAAACTATTAAACCCCCACACATAGGTCTGAGTTTTCCCAGTTGTATCCCCAGGTTGCCTTCCTTTTTTATGTCAATGATTGATGGCAGCCGGCAGGCATTCTATGGGGTATGCAAGTGATATAGAGAATGGATGGATGATTAGCAAGGGGTTAACACTGACTGTCTAAATAAGGGATAAACTATGCATCAAAAACTGTGCTAGTGGTCAATTACAAGGAGCACAACAGCAAGGCCCCATGTGCCATTACAAGAGTCAGGACAAAATTATGCAAATTAATGTTCAAGGACATAAATTCTAACCTAATATGCCGCTGATTCCATTGTGATCGTATAACACGAGAATGGAGAACAGGACAATGAATTGCTTGGAGTCAGCAATGGAGCAAATTGTCTGCATTTGTATGTTGTAAGATTGCTCTCACTAAGTGTATTGGGGGACACTCGCTTGGCACGGGATTGACGTAGTCAGGCACGATTTTTCGCTTAAACGCAGTTTATACGGTTTATTAAAGGGTCATAAACCGGGTTATGCACAGTTCATATTATACTTTCCATCAAACACAATAGGCACCAACTGGTGATATTAACTTGCAGCTTAATCTTAAGACTTCATTTACGGCTTTAACTCACGAACACTAAACATGCTGGACCTCTCACTTCGCCCAGTTACCATGGGTGTCTGTACGCCGTACACTCCACCACTGTCCCAAGTCACATACAGCACATATGACACTGGGTCGTGGTCTCTAAACACGCCGAACCTCACTCCGTTCAGTCATCGTGGGAGACCACACAGTTTATGGAACGTCACAAGCACCAACCATCAATGGTACCTTATGGGAGCTCCTGCTCCACCTGCCGACTCCTCGTCAGTTCACTCCTCCGGGAAAGCTGCCTCACAGGGATCACCAACTTGCCTGGGCCGCATATCTTAGTCAGTCCAGACCCACCGAAGGACGGTAGCTTCCCCACATGAACCGCACATGTGACCTGTCCAGGTGCTATTCAGGACCTCGTCTGTTGTGAATTCTGTGGCAGAGTTCACTCCTGTGGTCACAAGTGGTACTTCGGCTGATTCTCTCTGGGAGCTTCCGTTTGTGGAGGGAAGTGGTACTGCAGCTTCTGAGTTTCCTCCCTCAGGTGATCTGGTGAGGTCGTTAGCTGCTTCTCTACTTAACTCCACCTGATGCTTTGATTCATGCTTCCTGTCAATGTTCCAGTGTTGGACTTGTTTTTCCCTGGATCATTCCTGTGGCCTGCTGCTCTGCATAGCTAAGTGCTTCTTTGCTATTTGTTGCTATTTTTTCTGTCCAGCTTGTCTATTTGTTTTGCTGGAAGCTCTGGGACGCAAGGGGTGTACCTCCGTGCCGTTAGTTCGGTACGGAGGGTCTTTTTGCCCCCTTTGCGTGGTTTTCTTTAGGGTTTTGTGTAGACCGCAAAGTTATCTTTCCTATCCTCATTCTGTCTAGAATATCGGGCCTCACTTTGCTGAATCTATTTCATCCCTACGTTTGTCTTTTCATCTTACTCACAGTCATTATATGTGGGGGGTTGCCTTTTCCTTTGGGGTATTTCTCTGAGGCAAGGTAGGCTTATTTTTCTATCTTCAGGCTAGTTAGTTTCTCAGGCTGTGCCGAGTTGCATAGGGAGCGTTAGGCGCAATCCACAGCTGCCTCTAGTTGTGTTTGGAGAGGATCAGGAATTGCGGTCTACAGAGTTCCCACGTCTCAGAGCTCGTTCTGTTATTTTGGGTTGTTGTCAGATCACTGTGTGTGCTCTGATCGCTATGTACATTGTGTTCCTGAATTGCCTATCATAACAGTACAGGAAGCCAAAAGTACTAATGTTTCTCAATAGAGAGAAAAAAGAAGTTCTGAGACCATTTTTTTTCCTTTGCACTGTGTTTTGTCTTTTTTTTCCCCTAGACATTTGGGTGGTTCAGGACACAGGTGTGGACATGGATATTCAGGGTCTGTGCTCTTCAATGGATAATCTCGTTATAAATGTACAAAAGATTCAAGACTTGGTGGTTCAGAAGCCTATGTTAGAACCAAGAATTCCTATTCCTGATTTGTTTTTTGGTGATAGAGTCAAGTTTATGAATTTCAAAAATAATTGCAAGCTGTTTTTGGCCTTGAAACCTCACTCCTCTGGTGACCCAGCTCAACAAGTGAGAATTATTATTTCTTTTTTGCATGGTGACCCTCAAGACTGGGCATTTTCCCTTGCGCCGGGAGATCCTGCATTGGGTAATATTGATGCGTTTTTCCTGGCGCTCGGATTGCTGTACGATGAGCCTAATTCAGTGGATCAGGCAGAGAAAAATTTGCTGGCTTTGTGTCAGGGTCAGGATGAGATAGAGGTATACTGTCAGAAATTTAGAAAGTGGTCTGTACTCACTCAATGGAATGAAGCTGCGCTCGCAGCGATTTTCAGAAAGGGTCTCTCTGAAGCCCTTAAAGATATCATGGTGGGATTTCCTATGCCTGATGGTCTGAATGAATCTATGTCTTTGGCCATTCAGATCGGTCGACGCTTGCGTGAGCGTAAAGCTGTGCACCATTTGGCGGTATTACCTGAGATTAAACCTAAGCCTATGCAGTGCGATCGGACTTTGTCCAGAGTTGAACGGCATGAACACAGACGTCTGAATGGTCTGTGTTTCTACTGTGGTGATTCCACTCATGCCATCTCTGATTGTCCTAAGCGCTCTAAGCGGTTCGCTAGGTTTGCCACCATTGGTACAGTACAGTCAAAATTTCTTCTCTCCGTTACCTTGATATGCTCTTTGTCATCATATTCTGTCGTGGCGTTTGTGGATTCGGGCGCTGCCCTGAATTTGATGGACTTGGATTATGCTAAGCATTGTGGGTTTTTCTTGGAGCCCTTGCAGTGTCCTATTCCATTAAGAGGAATTGATGCTACACCTTTGGCCAAGAATAAGCCTCAGTACTGGACCCAGCTGACCATGTGCATGGCTCCTGCACATCAGGAGGATATTCGCTTTCTGGTGTTGCATAATCTGCATGATGTGGTCGTGTTGGGGTTGCCATGGCTACAAGTCCATAATCCAGTATTAGATTGGAAATCCATGTCGGTGTCCAGCTGGGGTTGTCAGGGGGTACATGGTGATGTTCCATTTCTGTCAATTTCATCATCCACCCCTTCTGAGGTCCCAGAGTTCTTGTCTGATTACCGGGATGTATTTGATGAGCCCAAGTCCGATACCCTACCTCCGCATAGGGATTCTGATTGTGCTATCAATTTGATTCCTGGTAGTAAATTCCCAAAAGGTCGATTGTTTAATTTATCCGTACCTGAGCACACCGCTATGCGCAGTTATGTGAAGGAATCCCTGGAGAAGGGGCATATTCGCCCGTCATCGTCGCCATTAGGAGCAGGGTTCTTTTTTGTAGCCAAGAAGGATGGTTCGCTGAGACCTTGTATAGATTACCGCCTTCTTAATAAGATCACGGTTAAATTTCAGTACCCCTTGCCATTGTTATCTGACCTGTTTGCTCGGATTAAGGGGGCTAGTTGGTTCACAAAGATAGATCTTCGTGGCGCGTATAATCTGGTGCGAATTAAGCAAGGCGATGAATGGAAAACTGCATTTAATACGCCCGAGGGTCATTTTGAGTATCTAGTGATGCCGTTCGGACTTGCCAATGCTCCATCAGTGTTTCAGTCCTTTATGCATGATATCTTCCGAGAGTACCTGGATAAATTCCTGATTGTGTACTTGGATGACATTTTGATCTTCTCGGATGATTGGGAGTCTCATGTGAAGCAGGTCAGAACGGTTTTTCAGGTCCTGCGTGCTAATTCTTTGTTTGTGAAGGGATCAAAGTGTCTCTTTGGTGTGCAGAAGGTTTCATTTTTGGGGTTCATCTTTTCCCCTTCTACTATCGAGATGGATCCTGTTAAGGTCCAGGCCATCCATGATTGGACTCAGCCGACATCTCTGAAAAGTCTGCAAAAGTTCCTGGGCTTTGCTAATTTTTATCGTCGCTTCATCTGCAATTTCTCTAGTATTGCTAAACCATTGACCGATTTGACCAAGAAGGGTGCTGATTTGGTCAATTGGTCTTCTGCTGCTGTGGAAGCTTTTCAAGAGTTGAAGCGTTGTTTTTCTTCTGCCCCCGTGTTGTGTCAACCAGATGTTTCTCTTCCGTTCCAGGTCGAGGTTGATGCTTCTGAGATTGGAGCAGGGGCTGTTTTGTCGCAGAGAGGTTCTGATTGCTCAGTGATGAAACCATGCGCTTTCTTTTCCAGGAAGTTTTCGCCTGCTGAGCGAAATTATGATGTGGGCAACCGAGAGTTGCTGGCCATGAAGTGGGCATTCGAGGAGTGGCGTCATTGGCTTGAAGGAGCTAAGCATCGCGTGGTGGTATTGACTGATAATAAGAACTTGACTTATCTCGAGTCTGCCAAGCGCTTGAATCCTAGACAAGCTCGTTGGTCGTTGTTTTTTGCCCGTTTTGACTTTGTGATTTCGTACCTTCCGGGCTCTAAAAATGTGAAGGCGGATGCTCTATCTAGGAGTTTTGTGCCCGACTCTCCGGGTTTATCTGAGCCGGCGGGTATCCTCAAGGAAGGAGTAATTGTGTCTGCCATCTCCCCTGATTTGCGGCGGGTGCTGCAAAAATTTCAGGCTAATAAACCTGATCGTTGCCCAGCGGAGAAACTGTTTGTCCCTGATAGGTGGACGAATAGAGTTATCTCTGAACTTCACTGTTCGGTGTTGGCTGGTCATCCTGGAATCTTTGGTACCAGAGAGTTAGTGGCTAGATCCTTTTGGTGGCCGTCTCTGTCGCGGGATGTGCGTACTTTTGTGCAGTCCTGTGGGATTTGTGCTCGGGCTAAGCCCTGCTGTTCTCGTGCCAGTGGGTTGCTTTTGCCCTTGCCGGTCCCGAAGAGGCCTTGGACACATATCTCTATGGATTTTATTTCTGACCTTCCCGTTTCTCAAAAGATGTCAGTCATTTGGGTGGTCTGTGATCGCTTTTCTAAGATGGTCCATCTGGTACCCTTGTCTAAATTGCCTTCCTCCTCTGATTTGGTGCCTTTGTTCTTCCAGCATGTGGTTCGTTTGCATGGCATTCCAGAGAATATTGTTTCTGACAGAGGTTCCCAGTTTGTTTCGAGGTTTTGGCGAGCCTTTTGTGGTAGGATGGGCATTGACTTGTCTTTTTCCTCGGCTTTCCATCCTCAGACTAATGGCCAGACCGAACGAACCAATCAGACCTTGGAAACATATCTGAGATGCTTTGTTTCTGCTGATCAGGATGACTGGGTGTCCTTTTTGCCTTTGGCTGAATTCGCCCTTAATAATCGGGCCAGCTCGGCTACCCTGGTTTCACCGTTTTTCTGCAATTCTGGGTTCCATCCTCGTTTCTCTTCAGGACAGGTTGAGTCTTCGGACTGTCCTGGTGTGGATACTGTGGTGGACAGGTTGCAGCAGATTTGGACTCAGGTAGTGGACAATTTGACCTTGTCCCAGGAGAAGGCTCAACTTTTCACTAATCGCAGACGCCGTGTGGGTCCCCGACTTCGTGTTGGGGATCTGGTTTGGTTATCTTCTCGTCATATTCCTATGAAGGTTTCCTCTCCTAAGTTTAAACCTCGTTTTATTGGTCCGTATAGGATTTCTGAGGTTCTTAATCTTTTCGTCTGACCCTCCCAGATTCTTTTTCCATACATAACGTATTCCATAGGTCATTGTTGCGGAGATACGTGGCACCTATGGTTCCATCTGTTGACCCTCCTGTATTCCTGCCCCGGTTTTGGTGGAGGGGGAATTGGAGTATATTGTGGAGAAGATTTTGGATTCTCGTGTTTCAAGACGGAAACTCCAGAATCTGGTTAAATGGAAGGGTTATGCTCAGGAAGATAATTCCTGGGTTTTTGCCTCTGATGTCCATGTTCCCGATCTTGTTCGTGCCTTTCATGTGGCTCATCCTGGTCGGCCTGGGGGCTCTGGTGAGGGTTCGGTGACCCCTCCTCAAGGGGGGGGTACTGTTGTGAATTCTGTGGCAGAGTTCACTCCTGTGGTCACAAGTGGTACTTCGGCTGATTCTCTCTGGGAGCTTCCGTTTGTGGAGGGAAGTGGTACTGCAGCTTCTGAGTTTCCTCCCTCAGGTGATCTGGTGAGGTCGTTAGCTGCTTCTCTACTTAACTCCACCTAATGCTTTGATTCATGCTTCCAGTCAATGTTCCAGTGTTGGACTTGTGTTTCTCTGGATCATTCCTGTGGCCTGCTGCTCTGCATAGCTAAGTGCTTCTTTGCTATTTGTTGCTATTTTTTCTGTCCAGCTTGTCTATTTGTTTTGCTGGAAGCTCTGGGGCGCAAGGGGTGTACCTCCGTGCCGTTAGTTCGGTACGGAGGGTCTTTTTGCCCCCTTTGCGTGGTTTTCTTTAGGGTTTTGTGTAGACCGCAAAGTTATCTTTCCTATCCTCGTTCTGTCTAGAATATCGGGCCTCACTTTGCTGAATCTATTTCATCCCTACGTTTGTCTTTTCATCTTACTCACAGTCATTATATGTGGGGGGCTGCCTTTTCCTTTGGGGTACTTCTCTGAGGCAAGGTAGGCTCATTTTCCTATCTTCAGGCTAGTTAGTTTCTCAGGCTGTGCCAAGTTGCATAGGGAGCGTTAGGCGCAATCCACAGCTGCCTCTAGTTGTGTTTGGAGAGGATCAGGAATTGCGGTCTACAGAGTTCCCACGTCTCAGAGCTCGTTCTGTTATTTTGGGTTGTTGTCAGATCACTGTGTGTGCTTTGATCGCTATGTACATTGTGTTCCTGAATTGCCTATCATAACACTCGTCCAACACCCCAGGCCACCCGCAAGTCCAAAGCCCCACCATGTGGAACTCCTACTCCCAGGACCTCCCAACACACACAGGCTCTCCAGAACCTTCCACGGGAACCACACGGGGACATGTGACCCACACCCTGGTCACATTATATACCCTTAACCACTCCCCTGGATGGGAGTGTAGATGTGTGGCTAGTTTGTCTCGCCTGTTGTGAATTCTGTGGCAGAGCTCCCTCTTGTGGTCACAAGTGGTAATTCGGCCGATTCTCTCTGTGAGCTTCCGTTGGTGGAGGAAAGTGGTACTGCGGCTTCTGAGTTTCCTTCCTCAGGTGATATGGTGAAGTCGTTAGGTGCTACCCTATTTAACTCCACCTAGTGCTTTGATCCTGGCTTCCAGTCAATGTTCTAGTATTGGACCTGTTTCCTCCTGGATCGTTCCTGTGGCCTGCTGCTCTGCATAGCTAAGTTCCTCTTTGCTATTTGTTTGCTGTTTTTTTTTCTGTCCAGCTTGTCAATTTGTTTTTTCTGCTTGCTGGAAGCTCTGGGACGCAGAGGGTGTACCTCCGTGCCGTTAGTTCGGTACGGAGGGTCTTTTTGCCCCCTTTGCGTGGTTTTTGTAGGGTTTTGTGTTGACCGCAACGTTATCTTTCCTATCCTCGCTCTGTTCAGAAAGTTGGGCCTCACTTTGCTAAGTCTATTTCATCTCTACGTTTGTCTTTTCATCTTAACTCACAGTCATTATATGTGGGGGCTGCCTTTTCCTTTGGGGTATTTCTCTGAGGCAAGGTAGGCTTATTTTCTATCTTCAGGCTAGCTAGTTTCTCAGGCCGTGCCGAGTTGCATAGGCAGCGTTAGGCGCAATCCACGGCTGCCTCTAGTGTGGTTGGTTAGGATTAGGGATTGCGGTCAACAGAGTTCCCACGTCTCAGAGCTCGTTCTGTTATTTTGGGTTGTTGTCAGATCACTGTGTGTGCTCTGATCGCTATGTACATTGTGTTCCTGAATTGCCTATCATAACACTCGTCCAACACCCCAGGCCACCCGCAAGTCCAAAGCCCCACCATGTGGAACTCCTACTCCCAGGAAATTCAACACAGGTTGTTCAGTGTGCTATTCAGGACTCCTACTCCCAGGAAATCCAACACACCCGGCTCACCAGGTCCAAAGCCCCACCATGTGCTATTCAGGACTCCTACTCCCAGAAAATCCAACACAGGTGGTTCAGTGTGCTATTCAGGGATCCGGTCCTACTCCCAGGACCTCCCAACACACACAGGCTCTCCAGAACCTTCCACGGGAACCACACGGGGACATGTGACCCACACCCTGGTCACATTATATACCCTTAACCACTCCCCTGGATGGGAGTGTAGATGTGTGGCTAGTTTGTCCCGCCTGTTGTGAATTCTGTGGCAGAGCTCCCTCTTGTGGTCACAAGTGGTACTTCGGCTGATTCTCTCTGTGAGCTTCCGTTGGTGGAGGAAAGTGGTACTGCGGCTTCTGAGTTTCCTTCCTCAGGTGATATGGTGAAGTCGTTAGGTGCTACCCTATTTAACTCCACCTAGTGCTTTGATCCTGGCTTCCAGTCAATGTTCTAGTATTGGACCTGTTTCCTCCTGGATCGTTCCTGTGGCCTGCTGCTCTGCATAGCTAAGTTCCTCTTTGCTATTTGTTTGCTGTTTTTTTTTCTGTCCAGCTTGTCAATTTGTTTTTTCTGCTTGCTGGAAGCTCTGGGACGCAGAGGGTGTACCTCCGTGCCGTTAGTTCGGTACGGAGGGTCTTTTTGCCCCCTTTGCGTGGTTTTTGTAGGGTTTTGTGTTGACCGCAACGTTATCTTTCCTATCCTCGCTCTGTTCAGAAAGTTGGGCCTCACTTTGCTAAGTCTATTTCATCTCTACGTTTGTCTTTTCATCTTAACTCACAGTCATTATATGTGGGGGCTGCCTTTTCCTTTGGGGTATTTCTGAGGCAAGGTAGGCTTATTTTCTATCTTCAGGCTAGCTAGTTTCTCAGTCCGTGCCGAGTTGCATAGGCAGCGTTAGGCGCAATCCACGGCTGCCTCTAGTGTGGTTGGTTAGGATTAGGGATTGCGGTCAACGAGTCCCCACGTCTCAGAGCTCGTTCTTGTTTTTTGGGTTATTGCCAGGTCACTGTATGTGCACTGACCTCTATGTCCATTGTGGTACTGAATTACCTTTCATAACACCCGCCCACCTCACACAACTAGCCTAGTAAGTCTCCCTTACAGCTACACCATACATATACGCACTTGAGGGACTACAGATCCCAGAACAACAACATTGCACCAGACTTACTACGCAGACTCCCTCTGCGACACATATCGGCCATTCACAACACAGCCAGTCACTGTTTCACCACGATCATCACAATAGATATGCCTCCATGCACATCCCAAAGAGCACTCACAGCACCCCCTAGCTGTCACAGGGGTCACTGCATCACAATGTTCATCTTTAGACCCATTGTGGTCTTCACTTGGCAGCAATAAGTGTCTGCACGTGAGGCATAATATTTGAGATTAAAATCCTAATCCTGATCTCAGCAGTAATGATTGCATTTAAGCAACATCATTTATAGCCTAAAACCTAATAAACCATTCATGGGACATCAAAGAGGACTTTGCTTTAAATTTCCACCGTACCTTTTTTGTATGAAATATTATTTTTAACTTCAGCTCCACATCGGGCAGGAATAGCTGTGTTTTCTCTGGCACTAGTAGAAAGTTGGAACTGAAAAGTGATAACAGGAATGCCATAAAATTATGCTGATATAATTGAAAAAACACGTACAGAGCAACCTCATACGGTAATGCACCCACCACCATATCCTGCGAAGGCAGAAGATTTTAGCTGAGGTCTCGAAAGTTAAAAATAATTCCGAAAAGTGAAACAATAACAGCCTTATATGGAAGAGGAAAGCAAACTCCTAACCATGACTCCAAAACGATGGCACTAGACCGTGTAAATCTGCAATGCCATGCTTGTTTATTTCACGGTTGCCATCACAATCCATGTTAACACTTATATGTACATATATAGAGAGTTACCGTCACCCCATTGGAGCAATACTGGATGGCCAAAAAACAGAAATCTAGACCCAGATGTCACAATATAAACAACATACATTATTAAATACATCTCTCGGATCTGATGAGGCTGATGTCTTTACTTTAAAAATTGATGCCAGGATGTCTTTTTTATATTATTTGAAACTTTATTACTCAATCCCCACCCACCTAGCCTGACTGACAGCTTCTGTGTACCTCCTCCCTACTGTTAAATCTCCTCAGCCTCGTTTCTTTAAAAGTTCATCAGTGTCTCCCCTCCCTGCTATTAAATTCCCACCCACCTAGCCTGATTGACATCTTCTCAATGTTCATTTCTGATATTAAATATCCTCCAACTTAGCTTAATTGGCAGCTCCTCAGTGACCCTCCTGCTGCTGAGATCGCACACCCCTCAGTACAAGCTAGGTGAGTGGAAAAATTGTATATATTTGGACACATGAACTCTCTCATTCTTTAGTTGGACTCATAAAATACTAATTTTTAATCCAAGGATTATACCAGTCCATGGGTTTTCATAGTAAGAAAACAAGCTTAATCAGGTGTAAAATATCCATTTAAAGGAAATCTGTCAGTAGGATCTAGTCTCCTAATCCGTCTATATGGGCACGTAGGTCATATAAGAAACTTGAATAAAATGATACATTGATATCTGCGAATCTAGATTTTATTTTTGATGAATCCATTTTTTTAAATATGTAAATGAGCTGTTAAGATCTATGGGCCAGACATAGATCTCCCAGAAAATCTGCCTATAAAGCTTATTGTAAATGAAAGGAGGTGCTACCAGTGTGAGACAAGTAGTTGAGGAGAGCAGACTGTCAGTCTTTACATGTCTCTGGTAACTCCCCCTTTCATTAAAATTAAGCTCTGAAGGAAAAATCTCAGGGAGATCTATGCCCGGCCCATCTATCTAAACAGCTAATTTAAATATTAAGAAAAACAAGCATTTCTCAGGAATAAAACATCGGATTGTAAATATCAAGGTAACGGGGGCGTGGCCTGAGCCTGCAGCATGAGGACGTAGGTTCAGGAGCTCCAGGGAAAAACATCCCAATCCAACTAAAAACCGACAATAATCTAGCCATCCAGCCCTAAAAACGTATAGGAATGATCCAGGACACAGACTAGCCCCTTTCCAGACGTGTATTTTTCAAGTCTGAGGACTTTTGAAGTTGAGGCCTACAACGCAACTCTGAGGCCTGGATCTATATTTCCACAGCCGGCTGGCTGCAGCGTTACCACACCTCCCCAGACTCAGTGAGGTTCCTCCTGGACTAAGAAGAGGCTGGAAAGAGACTATCTAACAGGGCCCTCCTGACACCGGGACCGCCGAAATAAGGTGAGACAGCCGCTGCAGAGCCGCCGCAGAAGCGTCTCCCCCCCTCCTCCACGGCACCCGGTAGCGGTGAGCGGGTGACCAAAAGCCCGCAGCACACGCCGAGGCCAAGCGCAGAGAAGCGGCTGAGAAAGCAGCTTTCACCGGCCTTACTACAGCCAGGCCCGGCGAAATAAGGAGAGACAGCCGCTGCGGAGCCACCGCAGAAGCGTCTCCCCCCCTCCTCCACGGCACCCGGCAGCGGTGAACGGGTGACCAAAAGCCCGCAGCACACGCCGGGGCCAAGTACAGAGAAGCGGCTGCTAAAGCAGCGATCACCGGCTGTACCACAGCCGGGCTCGGCAGAGACGCGACCCGAGGCCCAGACCGGAGCAGGAAACCCTACTGGTCCCTTGCTGCGTCGGAGCCTCCAGACGGCGGAGAAGACAGCCGCGGCGGGAAAGCAGCCTCTCCCCCCTCCTTCCTCTACTCTCAGGAGCGAGCCGCACAACAAGCGGTGAAGAGACCTGCAAACTCACCAGGTTACAGCCGCTGCCTGGGAGCACCATCCAGGACACAGACACAGACCGGAGGTACAGGCACAACCGGAGCCTTACATACAGGAGGTAAGAGCCCCTCCTCCTCCCGCACCCAGCACCCGGCCATTAATCTCCCCATAGAGAAGCAGCCGCAGCGTCGCAAGGGAAGCGATCTGTATACTATAGCGCTCTAGCGAGCATCGTCACCATAGCAACCCACAACGCTCCTGCGCTGTACGCAGCCCAAAAGTCCTATTCACAACGCTCCAGCGGATCATTTGCAGCGCTACAGCGATTCGTTCTCAACGCACCAAGCGCCCAAAAAAGACGCTTCAGCGAACCACAACGCACTAGCGTCCTGGAAATCTGTGAAGCTCTAGCGGATAAATCGCAACGCTATAGTAACCAGTTTAAGGAAAACACACAGTGCCAACTACACAGAACTCTCTAGTGTTCTACACAAGACAACTCCATTGCTTAATTAGTGGCCTTCCTCTCTATCTTCCACAGACATTTGCAATAGTGCCACTGAGCCACGTAATTGCCGCTACAAGATACACAAGAGCGGCGGCTCCCACACCGGGTCCCCCCGGTATCAATCTGGTATCAAGTTGATAAGCCACTCCAAGTCACTCCACTCATCATGAGTTTCTCCAGAGCTAAAGGGTCCTTGCAGACCCAACAATCACCAAAGTCACAAAATACTGCCAAACAAAACAAAACATATAGCAGCTACAAGCCTCACAAAGACCAAGTCAATCTCATTAGTCCTCGTAGAGCCAGATCCAGATCTCCTCCGAGAGACGTGAACCAACAACCAATAGTTAAAAGAAAAACGAGAACAGATGAAAATCCCCACCAAATGGAAAAAATGGACTCCTCCTTCTCTTCCAAAAGAAATACGCCAGGTGCATCGGGCGAAAAGTATGAAAACCTGAGAGACATAAGCGACTCTGACGAATCATACAACGACTGCAGCCCCAACCAAAGCCCTGATAAACAAAGACTTAGAAGAGAAAGCCCTTCAAGTGCCCATTCAGAAATAAACCCTCAAAACCAAAAACCACAGATAAGTATGGTTGAGGAAATGAGATCAGTATTTAGGGAAGAACTCCAAAAACATAAACAAGAATTTTAAGAATAGATGGATAAATTCTGTGACAAAATCAACAAACAAATAGAGAACCATGAAAGGAGAATCCAAAAAATAGAAAGTGGAGCTGCAGAATCGTCTGTGGACTTGGAGTACCTATCAGAAGAGATCCACAAATTAAAAATTAAAATGGCGGACATTGAGGACAGGGGACGCCGAAATAACATAAAAATTAGAGGGCTTCCGGAATCAATCAAACAAGAAGATCTCCCACAGCATATCCAGGACATTTTCAAAACAGCAATCCCGGAGCTGTCTTCCTCTGATCTCATAATTGACAGAGCCCACAGACTTCCTCGACCTCCTAAAATCGCTTCGGACGTGCCAAGGGATACCATTCTAAGGATCCACTTCTTCCAAACCAAAGAAAAAATTATTAATTATCTCAGAATGAACAAGTTTTTCCCTGAACCCTACAAAGACCTGAAAGTCTTTCCGGACCTATCTAAAGAAACGTTGGAAGGCCGCAAAGAATTTAATAAAGTCACCTCATTTCTTAGGGAAAAGGGCATCCCCTATAAATGGGGTTTTCCACTAAAACTGCTAGTGAACTTTAGGGGGCGGACCATTCCAATCTACACACCTAACGATGGAATGAACTTCATTCATTCAAAGACACCCCCACTAGAGATAAAGATTGAAAAAGACACTAAGGTTGCCGATGGGGGATGGCTGATTAAAACTTTCTGCTTTTAGGATGTTGTCCCTGTTCTTTTTTCCACAGGAGTTTCCCGTCGAGAGGGGGTAGCATCCCTTTGGGTCTACCTGATCATTCATCTTACGTTAATAAACAGGATTAATCATTCTTCTTTCTTACAGGAACTGACGCTAGTGTCTGAAAACTGTATAATAGTAAAGTTAAGTTGTAGTCGTTTCCAGTATCTGTTAATAACCTAGTTACCTACTAACCTTTTATCCTTACCTTCTAGTCACTCAGTAAAAACTCATAATGGAGCTGAACTTGATCTCATATAATGTAAGAGGGCTCAACAACCCAAGAAAAAGACACGCATTGTGGAGGGAGCTGACCGGGTCCAAGGCCAACATTATCTGCTTACAGGAAACCAAATTCCTGGAAGGTAACCATCCTTACTTTAACCATCATAAATTCCCACACATATTTGAATCTTGTAACACAAAGAAAAGAGCAGGAGTTTTAACAATGATTGAGAGTTAAACCCCATTTGAGACCTTGGGTGAACTCAAAGACAAAAAAGGCCGCTTCCACATACTTACATGTAAAATAAACGAACAAGAATGCACAATAGCAAACATTTAC
The DNA here is from genome assembly GCF_032444005.1 of Ranitomeya imitator. Taxonomy (NCBI): domain Eukaryota; kingdom Metazoa; phylum Chordata; class Amphibia; order Anura; family Dendrobatidae; genus Ranitomeya; species Ranitomeya imitator. The sequence goes on from NC_091283.1 coordinate 67,741,164, forward strand.
GCCCCAAACATTGGCCAACTCCCATTCCTAAACAAAGTCATGAAAAAAATCGAAGAGGTCAGAAGAGGCAATTTGTTTCTGCTGGGCGACTTCAATGTCACCCCGGACAACAAGTTGGACTCATCCTCCAAAAATAGGCCCGCCACTGACTGCCTCAACATCTGGCTAGACAAAAACGAATTATTTGATTGTTTCAGGTGCCTAAACGCTAATTCAAAAGAATACACTCATTTCTCGGACATTCATCAAACGGCTTCGAGAATAGATTTAATTGTCACAGATATACACTCCTTGACAAAAATTAAGGAAATCTCAATTGGAGATAGGACAATCTCAGACCATGCTCCAGTCTCTGGGAAACTCATAATAGGTCCCCCTCTCCTAAATGCCAGATTATGGAGATGTAGCGCCAAAACCCTACATAATTCAGCTAATAAAACCATAATACAAACTGCAATAAAGAATTACTTTGAAGCTAATATACCAGAGTCAACTAATCCCTGCATCAACTGGTGCGCACACAAGGCGGTAATCAGAGGAGTGCTGATGGGAATAGCATCCAGGGAAAAAAAGGAGTCTAGGAAAAGAATTCAAGACTTATCTAATAAAATTCGGACATTAGAAAATAATCTACTCAATAATAACACAGCCCCCCAGAATACCCAAAATGAACTCTCTAAACTAAGAACAGAACTCAGAGAGACTTTATTCTCTCAATATGACAATATTGTAAAAATGTCAAATTACAAATTTTATACATCCCATAATAAACCAACCAAGTACATGGCCAACAAAATAAAAAAGAACAGAATCAATAGTAGAATAAATAGAATTAATAAGCTAGATGGGATGGGAAAAATCTCTCACCCAAAGGAGATAGCAAATGAATTTGCAGCATTCTACACCAAGTTATACAACATAAACCCCCAAAATAATGACCCCACAGACAAATTGGACAAAATAGACAAAATCAAAGAATTTCTAAAACAAATAAACCTCCCCACCCTTACACCAGAAGAACTCACCGCCCTTAAAGCCCCTATAACCCCTGATGAAATAGAGAATATTGTTAAAGGGTTTGGTCTTCACAAGTCCCCAGGCCCTGACGGATTCTCAAATGCCTATTATAAAGCTTTCTCAAAATATCTTTCCCCACATCTGGCAGATACTTTCAATTATATCTTCGGCGGTGGCTCCTTCCCTACGGAGATGTTAGCGGCCACAGTATCGGTGATCCCCAAATTAAAAGGAGACCCAGAGGCCATGGAGAATTTTAGACCCATCTCTTTAATAAACGTTGATGTTAAGATCTATTCAAAAATTCTTGCAGATAGGATTTGTGAGAGGTAGGCAACCAGCAGACGCAACCAGAAGAATCATCAACATCACAAGCTGGGCTAATAAACAAGGAATTCCCATAACACTACTGTCACTTGACGCTGAAAAGGCCTTCGACAGAGTTAACTGGGACTTCTTAAGAGAATGCCTAGCCAAATTTGGCTTTGACAAATCCATGACATCACACATAATGGCCTTATACTCCGATCCTAAGGCCAGCGTCTACTGCAATTGTCAAATTTCGGACCCCTTTAGTATCAGGAATGGTACTAGACAAGGTTGCCCACTCTCTCCGATCTTATTTAACTTAGTTATTGAACCATTAGCAGAAATTATAAGATCCAACAATAAAATCTCAGGCATCTCCACACCCACTAGACACCACAAAATTTCACTCTTGGCAGATGACATCATTTTATCCCTCTCCAACCCAGAAGTCTCAATTCCCGAAGTGCTTCAAATTATGGAAAGATTCTCCACATTCTCAAACTTTAAAATAAACGAAGCCAAGTCCAATATACTTCCAATAGGTCTTAACAAAGACCAAACCCAAATCATAAAGAACTTAACAACCTTGAATTGGTGTGAAAAGGAACTCACATACTTAGGCATCATAATAAATAAAACAACTAAAGGGACAATAAAATCAAATTTTAACCTGCTAAAAGAAATACTGAACAAAGAAATCCTAACACATAGAGATAACACACTGTCATGGTGGGGTAGAGTGCTGACAATGGGACTATTCACCCTACCTAGACTCCTCTACATCCTTAGGGTACCGTCACACAGTGCAATTTTAATCGCTACGACGGCACGATTCGTGACGTTCGAGCGATATAGTTACGATATCGCAGTGTCTGACACGCTCCTGCGATCAGGGACCCCGCTGAGAATCGTACGTCGTAGCAGATCGTTTGAAACTTTCTTTCGTCGTCTAGTGTCCCGCTGTGGCGGCATGATCGCATGGTGTAACATATATCGTATACGATGTGCGCATAGTAACCAACGGCTTCTACATCGCACATACGTCATGAAATTATCGCTCCAGCGTCGTACATTGCAAAGTGTGACAGCAGTCTACGACGCTGGAGCGATATTGTTACGATGCTGGAGCGTCACAAATCGTGCCGTCGTAGCGATCAAACTTGCACTGTGTGTCGGTACCCTTAGATGCGTTCCCCTGCCATTTCCAGACATCAGCTTTACCCACCTACAGGCACAGATAAAAGCCTTCATTTGGAATTCAAAAAAGTCAAGATGCGCCACCCAGACTCTTTGTAAAAGAAAAATAAACGGAGGGATTAACATTCCAAACATCAAAGCCCATTACCACACCCTGCTTATGAAACAGAGTATCCATTGGCTGCAGAGCTCTAGCCCGCCAGTATGGTTAGATCTTGAGACAGCACTAAACAATAATCGTCACCCAAAATCGGTTATCTACAAAACAATATTTGGCAACCTCCCAGATTCAGTATCTCACCCCCTCTTCCAGGCAATAGCCTCAGCCTGGAAGAAACTATCATACCAAAAAAAAGGCCTTAAACACTCAGCTATCTTAAGAAATATCCCCATCTCCCTGGCTTATTCCATAATCGACCAAACCCTCCCTAAAATATGGTTAGATTCAAAGATTAAGAAAATTGGGGATATACACACAGGAGAGGCATTCATAAGCTTCCAAAATATGAAATGTCAATATGGTATTCATTCATCTTCCTTCCTTGAGTTCTTGATACTTAAAAAGAACATAGGATCTTTTATGGGGAAGAGACCTAAATTATCTGAAACGTCTATCAAACTTCTAAGCAACATAGGACATTGCATATTTTGGAGCCACAAATTCATATATAACAACTTCAACTCAGATTTCATTCTTTCTAAGAGCCCCCCGATGTCTAAGTGGGAACAAGAAATAAAAAGTATCCACAGTATTGAGGAGTGGGAGGAGGCTTTCACCACTTCTTACCAGTCCACCCTCTCAATGGCTCTACAAGAGACTCACTTCAAGGTAGTTTCAAGATGGTACTACACCCCCAGTAGATTGGCACACATGGATACCATAAATTCCGCTCAATGCTGGAGAGGCTGTGGCCAAAGAGGTGACATCATGCATATATTCTGGAGCTGTCCTGCGGTAAACCCTCTGTGGAAGAAAATCTCTAAAGAAGTTATCAACAAACTCACAAATGCACCCTTTGATTTGACGCCCCAGGGAGCTTTGTTGTCTCTTGGACTCGGTCAGCTCGATCATAATCAGAAACTATTGGTGATACATATCTGTTTAGTTGTAAAAAACTTCATTGCTTCCCTTTGGAAAACTCAACATACCCCATCAACAAAAGACATTATCTCAAGGATCTCACTACATAGATCCCACGAGTTTCACTTCGCAATTGCTAACAATCAGTACCTAAAATTCGCAAAAAAATGGTCCAGATGGGATCAGCAATTCCCTACTCCTATCACTTGAAATAACAGTCCTGTTCATGCTCCATTTGCCAATCATAAAAAGTTCTCCTGTTTTTAGTGCTTTCGTCGACTCATAAAGAGTCAAATAATGTGTCGTTTAATGTTATTACTGCTCTTACACATGTTCTTGAGTATCTTGTAAATGTACATAGTTCCTGCAATTTATTATCTATGCACTTCTAATGTGAAAATCGTTTTGTTATCCCCCCTAATGTCAGGGGGTTTGCCTTTTCCCTCCCCCCCCCTTTTTTTTTTTTTTCCCTCTCCTTACCCTTTCCCTCCCCCCCACCTCCTCACCGCCCCCCCATCTCCCCCTCCCCCCCCTTTTTCCCATTAAAGTTGAAAATCTAATAAAATATTTTGAAAGTAAATATCAAGGTAACATTTTATTCAGCTTCCTATGACCTACATGCCCATATAGGCACTTAGGAAGGTTGGTCCTACTGACGAATTCCTTTTAATAATGCTATCATCAATATCTGGCATCATATGTGATTAGTAGTGTCCTTTGTGACTGAACATGTATTCATGCATGAAACATATGATATGATAACTTCAAGAAGTGGGTTCTCGTGTAAAGTGAGTCACTGTGGCCAAGACCGTAGGACTTGTCCCGGATTCATACACCAAGCTGAGAAAGAAAATGATTTGGTTTGATAGCAGCTATGGTGATTTGCCCCTTCTTTGCCATCAGCGTGATGCCAATTTAGAGGAGTGGAATGAGGTTACCGACTCTTACTTCTACAGTATATATGATATTGATGAATAAATACATCAAGCATGATTTTTTTTTTTACTGAGCATGCATGTGCATGAGGAATTTGAAAAAAACAACTATCGGTCTACAGCTATCCGTGGTGTATGAGCAGCACCATTAGGATCTCAGTACATGGTAGAAATACAATGAGTGCTAAGGAGACATAGCAGGAACAAAGCAATGCTAAGTCTATCTATTTCTGTCACATTACCATGTTTTTCTTTAAAGGGGTTGTCCATGACTTTAACATTGATGACCTATCCTTAAGGTAGGTCATAAAAGTCAGATAGATTGGGATGTGACACTTCTAGTCCATTCAAGACTGTTCCCAATTTCCAGATCCCTGTTCTCGGCATTGATGTAGACGCACAAGTCGGGCACTCAGTATGTTAGTCCCTAATGTATAATGTTGGGTACAACCCTTTAAGAAATTAATTAGCACACACATGTTGGTGTTGTGGATTTGGTGCCACAATCATGGAAAATTATTAGGTAGAAAAGGACTAAAAAGAAATGGTGAGCAGTAAAAACACAGTTTTGCTGTTGCTTTTGCTGGTTGAAATCCCTTTGACCGTGACAGCAGAAGTGCCTGAGTCATTACAGTAATCATAGATAAGATATTATAATGCTCATATTGTTCCAATTGTTCCTCACTGATCCCGGCCAGAAAAGAAACGGTTTATGAAGCCATTCAGCTACTAGGCATTTCCTCATTCTCTTCCGAGTTAATCATTGTCTTGGCGCTCACATCTTGCTTTTATTATGAATCACACATGTATTTTGCATTAACCCCTTTTAAAACGTCAGCAGCAGATCTAAAATGATTGATGGTTATGATAAATATATATAAATATAAGGAGGGGTTTGCATTTAAAGCCTAATAACAGTTGATTTGGGGAAGTCAAGCCATGTACATTGTGTTTTGCAGATAACAGAAGAGCCAGACTCACTTTCAAGGTTTGTTTTGAGAAGTGAAAGTTGTTGGTTTTGGCAGACTGCTCTATTACAGTTTCTTACCTTCTAAATGGAACTGGAAGGAAGGCGAGATCTGCAATGATGCTTCACAGACCAGGCAAACACTATTAGATAAGGTTCCTCTGAAAGATCAGTTAGGATTTAAAGGGACATTAAACTAAGAAATGAATGAGTATCGAAAAATGAAAACATTTTGCAACAAGCTCATTTATTTGGCTAACAGCTATTGAACATGTATTGCCAATTTTAAAGGTGTGGACTAGTGATGAGCAAGTATACTCGTTGCTCGGTTGGTCTCCGAGTATTTGTAACTGCTCGGAGATTTAGTTTTCCTTTCCGCAGCTGCATGATTTACGGCTACTTGACAGCTTGATTACATGTGGGGATTCCCTAGCAACCAGGCAACCCACACATGTACTCAGGCTGGCTAGCAGCTGTAAATCATGCAGCTGCGACAACAAAAACTAAATCTCTGAGCAGTCACAAATACTCGGAGACCAACCGAGTAACGGAAAACCCGAGCAACGAGTATACTCGCTCATCATTAGTGCGGACACAAAAAAGTCCTCCTATTTGGACAATCCCTTCATAGACTGAAGCTGCACAGCTGATTAACTGCTCCTCTGACACTCCAAGCAATCAGCCATAATTAAATGTATATGTTTCTAAAAATGGTTGTGCTAAGTCTGCCAAAAAGGAATTTGCTCATTGCAGTGACTCTGCTTGGTTTTTTAGAAGGAGGTCTCATTTAGGGGACCTTCTTCAATGTTTTTATTTGACCCCCCGCCAATTTAAATAGTTCTAAAATACTCACAGAAAACATTGATATAAATGCACTTTTGAACTAGATGTATGTATACAAATACTGCCAAACAATACTACCATACCATGTCCATATAAGACTGCCACTCTGTGCTCAAAAACACTTCCATAAGTCTTCCACACAATACTGCCATAATAAATGGGTTGTCAACTACCATTTCTTATTTTACAAATGCATCCCTAGTGGTCCTAAAATAAAATACTTACCTGCTGGACCTCCAGTCTTCCTCGACTACACTGATTGTGCCCCCTACTGGTCTCACTTCCTCTTCCAATCAACACCCACTTAGTATCCTTAGACAGAATTTCACTGCCATAGCCAATTTGTAGCTTCCGTTTGGCTGCAGAAGTCACATGATGTCCCCCACTGGCTGCAACAGTCACACGATGTCCCTCACTGGCTGCAGCAGTTACACGATGTCCCCCACTGGAAGATGAAGCAAATAGATTGTTGGGGAACACAAGCAGCAGAGTGGAAGAACAGCAGGGTACTCGAAATGGAGAATTTTTTTTTAACTTTAAGACCACCAAGAACCCATTTCTAAAATAAAATATAGTAGTTGACAAACCATTTACTCCCAATCAACACTTCCATACAATGCCAAACTATATATACACTAATGTCCAAATTATGCCACAATACAATACCTAAATAGTATTGAAGGTACAAAAGATTTGCAAAACCCTGGTCCCGAGACCTCATCTGTAGTCTGTGGGTGACTGACCAGAGGCATTATAGACCTTCCTCCTATCTACCTTCTAATTTGTAGGCTCAGTAAGATGTCATTGTTGGGGCATGAAGCACACGTGATGTTGCATCGGGCTTACTAATCTGAAGACGTGGCAGGGATGCTGGAAGGTATCAGGACATTCTGGTCCAGAAGACACAGACTACCAATGTCCTGCAAATCATTTTGATCATTTCTACTGAATAGTGAGTAAAAGGTTAAACTTTAAGTCAATGTTGGTTTAGGGCATGGAAGATTTACATGCTCCTTTGGGTTCATTTGTTGTGGGCTTCAAAGAAACAGAGGTTCTGGGGAATTGCCTAGTTTGCTGCCCCTTATAATGGGCTTTGCTGTTGCTGTAGTGGCAATATAGTCTTGACTAGTGATGAGCGAGTGTGCTCATTACTCGAGCTTTCCGAGCATTCTCACGTGTTCTCCTAGTATCTTGGGCATGCTCGTAGATTTTGTTTGAGTCCCCGCAGCGGCATGATTTGCGGCTGCTATACAGCCTGAACACATGCAGGGATTGCCTGTTTTTTAGGGAATCCCCACATATGTTCAGGTTGTCTAGCAGCCGCTAATCATGCAGCTGAGGGGGACTCAAACAAAATCTACGAGCATGCCCAAAATACTCGGAGAACACCCGAGCAAGCTCGGAAAACTCGAGTAATGATCACACTCGCTTATCACTAGTCTTGACGCTTTCACAATATATATTTTTTTACATTTGCCAATACTAGAGGAAATTGCAAGAGAGTTACAAGCACTTTTATTCTGTCAAGGGGAATGCCTAGGAAAGAAATAACCCCACAGCAAAAATGAATTTTTATTTTATTTTATTTCCCTGTACGTGCCTGGTACTCCTGTACCGAGATAGAAAGCGTTTTGAGATATGAGAACAATTTGACCATAAGGTCAGCTCGCTCTTTATTTTGCAGTTGATGTTGCATTATTTTTTCTGGAAGGCTTGGCATGGATTCACACTGACTTTGGGCTCCTTGGCAATGACTCCTATAGAAGCTCTATAGGCCACTGCTATAGGACCCATTTCAGTATCTGAATAGAGGAGCATAAGCTCCTGGAAGGTTTAAAAGCTAATTCTGATATTTAGGACATAGAGAATTTTGTTTTCAGCCAGAATTTTATGCCACTTACGACACATTCAGACGTCTGTATAAATCAGACTGAGATTGGAACGCAATGCTGGGACTGACCACGGCTCACCCGACCCGAGTGTGACAGCTGTATAGAAATACATGAAGCTGTCACGCTCGAGTCGGGAGATCTGCGGCCCATCTGTGCATTGTGCCCCGATCTCAGTCCAATTTATATGGTTAATAAATCCTATACAGAAAAGAAATACCAAATAATATTGAAAATAAATCAAAAAAGTAAATATTCAACAAAAACCATATATCCCAAAGGAAAATATTTACTGACAACAAATACAAAAATTTAATTAATAAATTTTATTATTAAACATAGACATAACACAATTAATAATATTTTTATTAATATTTAAAATATATACACATATATATATATATATATATATATATATATATATATATATATATATATATATGTGACATTTAAAATAAAATACAACAGTATGTGGGGGGGCTACGGCACACAACCGGCTGATACAAAAATAAGTTATATATACCAAGTGGATGTAGATATGATTAATCAGACAATATAACGGCTACTTAATATAGAAGATTGTTCACAATAAAATGTACAAAATATATATATATAAAAATAAATAAATAATATTTCACATATCAGTACATATTCAGTAAACAATATTTCATATATAAAAATTTTTTTTTACAAATAAGAAATACAATATGTATACATAATCCAAATATAGAAGTTTTCTCTAGAAGGATACAACAATCGTCAGATGCACATCCATATCTGATAATCCTATAGTTAATACATAATGGACAGTATGATAAATGTGTAAAAATGTGTGTACCAAACAAAAATGTGAAAAAATAAAAAAGTGAAAAAATAAAAAATAAAAAACTATATCAAGAACAAATATGTGAGTGATAATAAGTCTATAAATATATGAAAATACAAAAATGTATGAAAATAAAAAAATACTGCAAAGGTGTAAACCAATATGTGATTATATATGTGTTGATTAATACAATGAATGTATTTCTAGTGATAATATTAAGTCAAAAAATAAATAAAAACAAAAAATACACTGCCAAAATGATGATGTGAAATTAATAAATAAAGGAATAATTCAATCAGTAATTAGTTATATTCAAGGAAATGGCATCCGACGAGAGTTGATCCCACAAAAAATCCTCCACAAGGTGGACACATGAATGGCATCACATACGAGGTAGACTCAAATCAAACAGCACAATGCAAGCCGTATATACCAACCAGTGAATGAGTGCCACAGCCCCCTCACACACCACTCCAACGCACGTTTCGCAACCGCTTCGTCAATTTATATGGTTGTCTGACTGCGCCCTTAAGGAAATAACTGCAAGTAATTTCAAGTACTGTACACATAATGAAAGTAATGTAGTGTGACTAGTCAGTGTTTACCAATCCAAACTATTGGCTTAAGTCTCTAGTAAGAAAGCCAAAATGTAATACATGCCAATATAGACTCATTGGTGCCTTTTGCTCTACATACAATCACATAATATAGGAAGATAAGAACCAAATGACTAATAATCTTGATAATCCGTAATTACAAATGAACTCTGCCTTTCAATGATATTTAACATTTACACTCTACATAAAAAGATAATGCTTCCCTTACTTATCTTGTCCTAATTTAAGCCTTGTGTTTTTTTTTATCCTTTTCCTTGAAAATTCCTGAATTTCAGTGGAAACTTAGTCCATCAGACATTCTTGATATTTGAAGATGGGTCTGTCATACAAAAAATGGACATTCGCATTTCAATGCAAAAACAACTTGTCTTTCACATATTCAGGCTTTCGAGAGTCTTTTAACTGCTTCAGGTTTTCAAAGACAAGAAATTATTAAAATAAGTGACCTGAACGTTCTTCAGAGGTTTTGGACTCTGAAGATGCTCTATACTTTACAATACAAGTGATAGGGTAGACAACAGAGAGACTTTTTGAATATTTTGCCAGTGTTTTTGCTTGAAAAATTGATAGTGATTTCTTCATTGTTGAATGGAGTTAATAAAAAAAAATCCAATAGATGCCAGCTAAAAAAGATGCCGCAAAGATGATGGTAAAACACATTAAAAAAACATAGACGTTGCACCCTTTTTTTGCACCCAATTCATTACTCTATTTATGCCTTCCTTTTTTATGTCTTTTTTTTATCTGTGCTCACCTGTTTTTGTTTTGTTTTGTGCTTTGTGGACAAAGTTAAGCAATTTCAGATGTTTTTGCCTGATTCTTCGATTGTGACGCTTTACAATTGAATCAATTTTTTCTAACTGCAACTGTTAGGGGCACACTATATAAAGCCAGAGGAGACTCTCATCTTCTGAAGTTGATGTGTTCAAGCCGCTAAAAATGGAAGGAGCAAAATGTTCGTGAGTAGACAACTGGATCAGAGGAACTGTAAAATGTTGGAAGGAAGTGTCCACAGAAGGACAGGTGGTGGTGAACTGATGAAAGAAGCATGCTCATCAGTCTCATGGAAGTGAAAGCCAGCTAGTCTGGTCTGATGCTACAGAAAAAGCTCCTGTAGCACAAATGATTGCAAAGAAACTGCTGTCTATAAGAGAAAAGCTGTCAGAACACAAAATGCATCAGAGCTTGCTGTGTATGGGGCTGCATGGATACACACCTGTTAAAATGCCAAGCAGACTCCTGACTATAACGGGCACGTGAGCATCAGAACAGAACTATAGAACGATAAAAGAAGGGTTTTTAACATTATATAAAAAGGTTTGTTTGTATCACCTGACGAAGCCGTGCAGGTGAAACGCGCGTCGAGGCTTCCTGTACACTCCCTTGTGTGCTCCCGTGCTACTAAACATCATGCCTCAAGCTAATTTTTCCTTATAATTATGCAGCGTTACTGGGCTCTGCATATTACTTGATGGGGTTGAGTTGGTGCGATTATCTGAGTTTTGAGGATTATTTATAAGACTTCCCTGCACCAGCCTATAATTCATGATCCCCTTGCCCATCGATTATTATACAGAATGTGCATACTGAGTCTACCCACTCTCCACCTCCATTACATTAAACGGTAGAGGTCATATCTATAGTTTGCTCTTTTGATCCTCATTTATCTATGCGTTGCACTTATTTACTTGCACACCATAATTAGTGGCGTGGTTTATATTTGTACTATGCCCTATTGACCTCTGGATACTTATAATCTATTATCTGCTGTGTATATACTCATAATAATAAACTTTCGCTATACTAAGCAGCAGGCTTCATCACCATATCTAGATAGATTGATCATAAGGAATTTCCCTAGAATTTAAATAGGGCCTTGTATCTTTCAGGAGCATCTCATAAGGGACTGTGTCTCTTCTAGATTTAAGAATTTTTCCATTCTTTCCTGATTTTTAATCATACTTCTCTTCTTAGTCCATGCTAATAATCTTTTGTATATTATGATTGTAATTTTTGCATTAATAAGTTCTAGTCCTCTTCCTCTCTGAAGAGACAATTTGCATATTTCCCAGAGGAGCATTGCGGCTTTAAGTCTCCTCACCTCGACATGCTTAACATGTCACTCTCCGCAAGGAGAAACGATACTTCTTGGATCCCGGTCAGACGCCTCTCATTCAGCCAAACCAGATCTCCACTTTGCACTGATGAGGGGCAGTACCCCGAAACACAGTGTCTGCAAACTGAGATTCTGGTTTGGCTTTTATCCTAAGTCATGTGACAAGGCTCGTTAAAGAGTCAACATTGACTGTTAGGATTGCTATTTCCGATAGGTGGCACTAGAGTTCTAGTCCTCTTCCTCTCTGAAGAGACAATTTACATTAATAAAAAAAATTCATTCAATTTAAAAACTCCTTCCTCCTTCTGGGTTCCCTTTTTCCATCTGATTGGTCATATATTTTGATGAATTAGTCCTTTATTGTGATTGAATTGTATAGGGATTCCCCCTTTTTGGTTATATATTTGTTTGCATCACTTACCTGAGGAAGAGATGGCACCAGCATGCACTGTGGAAAGAACGCAAGATGGTAGAGGCGGAAGAACTCTCTGGGCAACGAGCCACCTACCTAAAATTACACAGAAAGCGCACCCTTCATGGCAATGATATTCCATAATGGCAGTGGCCTTTTTCAGCAGGATAATACACCCTGTAAGATTGTTAAGGAATGGGTTGAGGAAGATGACAGAGATCAAATTCATGACTTGGCCTCCAGATTTCAAGCTGAGTGATCATCTGTGGGATTTGCTGGGGGAAAAAGACTGATCAATGGAAGCCATGTTTTACAATTTACAGGACTTGAAAGGGTTGACCAGTGAAAACAAGATATTGGGATAGGTGTTAGCTTGCTGATCAGTAGGTGTCCTAGCAGCAGGCACCAGCATTGGGCATAAATTGTGGAATATTTATGCCCAATGGGAAAATCTTATCCCCATTACAAAATGGCGGCAGGTCCAATGCCCAACCACTGCTTCATTCATTCTCTAGAAAAAGCCAAGCACCGCGCTCAGCAACCCTATAGGGAATGAAAGGGGGGCAGGTCCAGGATGATCATTGTCACTCAATTCTAATGAGGATAACAGTACCTGTTCTGCCAATCAATGCGGGTTCAAGTGATTGGACCCCCACTGATCAACTAGTCATAACTTGGTTTCAATGTACAACCCTTTAAAAGGACCTATTTCTTAAATCTTTTGCCATATACTACACTGCACCTTCAGAGGTTTTGTGCAGTCCATGCGTTATGAGGTCTGAGCTGTTTTAGTGAGAGGAAGGTGAGCTGGAAATTATTAGGCATATGGGTTAAATGCTATGGCCTTTTGTTGTATACAATAGTTTACTAATTACTATGAATTTTGCTATTCTTTCTCCATTGCTATTTTTTTGCCAAGGCTTAAATCATAACTACAGGCGCTTCTCACAAAATTAGAATATCATCAAAAAGTTAATTTATTTCAGTTCTACAAAAGGTGAAACTCATATATTATATAGAGTCATTACAAAGAGAGTGATCTATTTCAAGTGTTTATGTCTGTTAACCTTCATCAGGCTGCATAATTTTACAACGTTAACAGGCTGCAGAGGTACAATTGTACCTTCATATATATTTTATTGAAATTTGGCCAATATATTCTGGACCAAAACTGCAGAGATGCCACGAAATTTCAGCCCTCTACGGCTTTTCGAAAAAAAAAGTAATTGCAATTTTAAAACGGAATAGTTACAATTGTACCTACTCAGCCGGACGAAGGTTAATGTTGATGATTATGGCTTACAGCCAATGAAAACCCAAAAGTTATTATCTCAGTATATTAGAAAAATTAACAAAAAAAACACTTACAAAGGTTTCCTAAGCTTTTAAAAATGTCCCTCAGTCTGTTTCAGAAGTCTCCACAATCTTTATATTTTACTTTTATCTAATATTTAAATAAGTCTACAGTACACGCTGCCTAGCGTTGACTGCAGGCAGGAAGAATTTTCACCTCTTTGGATTTAATGATGGAAAGCTTCAAATATCATTCAGCAGAGGAGTTTTATTATAAAATGTACTATGTGACTTATGCCCTGAACAGACCTATGAGGAAGGGCAGGTTCAGTGAATGGCTGTGTACTTATGATAAGTCCGGTGTATAAGAGTAAATGAATGTCAAGAACACTCCCACAGAGTACGCACACCTAGTTTGCTTGTCTTCACCTACTTTAAATTGAGAATGAGTAACATTTTCAGAATTCCACAAAAGTAGATAATTACAATTCAATACTTGTGCATGCTCCACTGGAATAAAGGTACCGTCACATTTAGCGACGCTGCAGCGATCTAGACAACGATGCCGATCGCTGCAGTGTCGCTGTGTGGTCGCTGGAGAGCTGTCACACAGACAGCTCTCCAGCGACCAACTATGCGAAGTCCCCTGGTAACCAGGGTAAACATCGGGTTACTAAGCGCAGGGCCGTGCTTAGTAACCCGATGTTTACCCTGGTTACCAGTGCTAATGTAAAAAAAACAAACACTACATACTTACATTCCGGTGTCTGTCCCCCGTCGCTGTGCTTTCCTGCACTGACTGTGAGCGCCGGTTGGCCGTAAAGCACAGCGGTGACGTCACCGCTGTAATCTGCTTTACGGCTGGCCGGCACTGACAGTGCAGGGAAGCAGAACGCCGAGGGACGCGACAGACACCGAAATGTAAGTATGTAGTGTTTGTTTTTTTTTACATTTACACTGGTAACCAGGGTAAATATCGGGTTACTAAGCGCGGCCCTGCGCTTAGTAACCCGAAGTTTACCCTGGTTACCAGTGAAGACATCGCTGAATCGGCGTCACACACGCCGATTCAGCGATGTCTGCGGGAGATCCAGCGACGAAATAAAGTTCTGGACGTTCTGCTCCGACCAACTATGTCACAGCAGGATCCAGATCGCTGCTGCATGTCAAACACAACGATATCGCTAGCCAGGACGCTGCAACGTCACAGATCGCTAGCGATATCGTTGTGAAGTTGGTCAGTGTGAAGGTACCTTAAGTCACTTACTGAAGGGCACTGTTCACAAGTAAATGACTTTGCTTTATTATTTGTTGGTGAAATAGAGATGTGATACTAAAGATGGCAAAAGCTGATGTCTGCCACAATTATTATTTGTTATTATAGCGCAATTTATTCCATGGCGCCTTACATTTGAAAAGGGGTCTACATAAAAAAAACCCAAGTACAATAATCTTGAACAAAACGAGTCACTGACTGGTACAGGAAGAGAGAGAACCCTGACCACGAGGGGATGCCGGTCAACTAATGATCAGGGAAGATGACTATCGGGCATGTTCAATTTTGGACTACCCATCGCTTTGTTTTCCTGGAGATAAGACTTAAGGTACCGTCACACTCAGCAACTTTGCAACGAGAACGATAACGATCTGTGACGTTGCAGCGTCCTGGATAGCGATCTCATTGTGTTTGACACGCAGCAGCGATCTGGATCCCGCTGTGCCATCGCTGGTCGGAGCTAGAAGTCCAGAACTTTATTTGGTCATCAGGTCGGCATGTATCATCATGTTTGACATCAAAAGCAACGATGCCTGCAATGTTTTACATGGAGCTAACAACCAGTGAGAACGATAAGTGAGTCGCCGTTACGTCACTGGATCGCTCCTGCATCGTTCTGGAGCTGCTGTGTTTGACGTCTCTACAGCGACCTAAACAGCGACGCTCCAGCGATCGGCTCGTTGTCTATATCGCTGCAGCGTCGCTGAGTGTGACGGTACCTTTACTCATAGACAACACAAGAACTCTTGGCAGTACAATGGGACATCCCGCCGAGATGGCTGTGAGCTGAACTATCAGCCTAAGCATTGCTCAGCTGACAGCCATCTATTGTGTATGGATGCCAAAAGTGGTCATTCCCAGCTGCCCCATACAAGTGTACATTTGGGTATTTTAGTAGAAAGTGAGTGAGTCACTGCCAGATATCTCTGGAGATGGTTATTACCTGCACAAACAAAAGAATTGAGCAAAGTAATTCACCATGCCGATTGTTTTCTGCCCTTACGTCAATTGCTGGGACCAGTCCAAAGGCTGCGATACACATTAGATGGTCAGGCTTTCCCAGTTCAGGTTCAATGACTTTTACCTGTTTAGTAAGGGAATGTTTATCCTTACACCACTCTGTAGGATACTATTTGTAGGTGCCATGAAAGTATTAAATATTTTATGTACAAAGAGAGATTTAGAGAGAGGAAAGAAAAGAGATCTAGAGACTGTCTCTTCAGGCTTGGATCGATGCAACCACTCAGTAGATGCTGATTGGCTGCAGTGGTCACTTAACATTCTCTACAGCAAGAGAAAGCAAGGAGACCGGTGGAGAAAATGAAGAATGGCAGGTATCTGATAGGTCATTATTTTTTTTTTCAGACCACCATCGGCCTATTTTTTTAAATAAACAAAAAAGTAGTGTATATCCTTTTAGCTGTAAAGAAATGCAAACATTTAGCATTTTAACAGTCCAGTACAGAGATAACTATGCAAATATAAATGTGAACATTTGACAAGACTATCTAAGCCTCCTTCTAATTCAGCCATACACATTTGATTAAAATGGACAGACCCTGCTGTTTTAGCTGAAACCTACACACGCAATCTACACTACACTTATGACATGATTTTGCCTTGCAGTATGATCGCCGAGCAGTCATAATGACTTTTCTGTGATTTGAAGATGGCAACACTACTAAAGATGACATAGAAGAAAATGGAAGAAAAAAACAACCATAAAATTCCCAGATATATCAAAATGCGTAAAACACAGTAAATCTTTCTTAAAGATGCGATGCGCGTTTTGGCTGTTACCTTCAAAGGGGTATATGATATTAATATAATGGCTGTGATTATAGGTTCTTCTTTAGCACAATGATACAAACACTAATTATCTTTCTTATTGAAGGTGTTATCCACTACTTAGACAACTCCTTCTCATTCCTCATGTTTGGCCCCATTAAAATAAAAACACCTGTACTCACCTCCTGTGCCGATGTTGTTCTTGAGGCATCAGCAGTCGTGTTCCCAGAGCTCACATGAGGTTGTTATGTCATGTGCGCCCTGCACCCAACCAGTGCCAGTTTCATTATCCCCGCCTTTGCACAAATCGAACTTCAAGAGGAAGTCATAGAGCATCCGCAGCCCTGATTTCCTGTTGATGTTCAATACATCCGAAGGCGGTGACAGTGAAGCCAACGCTGATTTGGTGCAAGATCGGTGTGGACAACCCCTTTAACTGAGCTGTCTGAAAATGTAATCTGCAAAATATAGTCTCTGTATGATGACATTTGTAATTAAATAGATCTACAATGTGAAGGTATCAGATACATGTAGAACAAGAGCTTTCATACCATGTAATAAACAGTGGAAGAAAGTATTGAGCTCTGGGCATTGTTTATTATGCCTATAATTCCCATGTTCAGAAGCAACAGAAACTTTGGTAGGCAGCCAACACTTTTCTTATCATTAGTAGTGTGCCTACTGGTCTGAGGTTAGTAAAAACAATGCTACTATACAGCAAGCAAGAAATCCACAGCTCTTCTTTCTGTTCTCTGCAGCACTACTGTTCACTATTATTCCATGTATTAAAGAAAAAACATCAAAACAATAAATTACAAAATAAAATAAAAATAGTCTACTGGGTCTGCTCTTTTTCTCTTTCTTTTTCTCATGACTCTTGTGACAGCTCCTGGCAATTCCCTTACATGTACAACAGGGATTGTCAGGCTTAGGGACTGTAAAAGTCAGAGACAGGAGGCAGGCTGTCATGGGGTTACCGCAATGGAGCAGAGCCCGAAGACCACAGTGTCTGGTTGCTCCTACTCCACTGCTGGGAAGAAGCACTTCTCTGGTTTATTAAACGTGTTTATTTCTTCTAGCAGAACAGGGGTTAATCGGCCATGTTTTAAATCCATGTGTTCAGCTGTGCTCAGTTAGCCACTCTTTTACTCTTTAAAATTTGGACTCTATTACCAAGTCCTTGTAAGAGTTAGCTCCTGCTGCATGACAAAAGGATGGAGAGAGTTGGTATGGGAAGGAGTGCTGGAGGAGTTATAAGCAACTGTTTGGTTTGTACTCTTGATAATCCCTTATCCTTCCCTTTTTTGCTTTCTTCCCCTTCCTGCACACCCTGGTGGATTCCTCTGCTATATGTGAGTGAATATTTTGTGTGTGGAATTTTCAGTTTCCCCTTGTCTTTGTTGCCCTGTTTGTCAGGTTGGTGTACTGCGGTGCACGGTAGCACCCCCTCTTCCCTGGGTGGGGAAAGGGGACAGACAAAGGGCTATCTTAGGAGATAAAGCAAGGGTGGGGCCCTGGCGCCTTCACCATATGAAGTGTCCAGGGGAACAGGGTGAGATAGGGCGCCCCCTAGTGCTACAGCCGGGACCCAGGTCACTCGACACCTGTGTCGTGACATTAACTCTGACGGCAATAATTTTTTCTGATCCGTGATGGATCCAATCTTAGCGCTGAGAGGGCAATTTCAGCACCTCAGTTTGAGGTGGCAGATTTGCGCACGTTGGTTTCACAGCACCCTGTTACATCTGGTGTGGGGATCTCAGCCTCCAGGCAAACCATTGTGGGGCCCAAGGTTGCATTCCCGGACAGGTTCTCACCATGGTGTGACAAGTTTGTTGCGTTCAGCTCTCTATGAGACTCATGACTCCTTGAGGCAGCCATGCACTGATGAGTAAGAAAGAAAGTTGTGCACATGCACGAGATTTGCAGAGACGGCAATAACGCAGGGTCATATAAATCATGACATTACGTCTACATGGGCACGATAACATAGTGAGTGGGATGACTAGTCTGAGGAAACCAATCCTCCATCAACTAGTCTAAAACTTTTTTCATATTGAAAACGGAATTGAAAAATAGTTTTTTGACAATCGTTAGTGAGATATACAGCTGAAAAGGCTTGTTAGGAAGGGTATTTCAATATGAATGTACACATGCTGGTGTTTTGTAGGGCACGGGTGACTTCTTAGGTTCCCTTTAAGTCAGTCATGCCATGAGGAAGAAAAAAAGCTTCAGTAAAAAAAAAAATTAACATCCAACACTTAGTTAAATACAACGTTCTTAGTTTAAGGCATTTGGATTTCCCACAAGGTCTGTAGCGGAAATATCTGCTTTAATCAAAGTCTTCTGCAATGGGCGCCCCACATTTCTATAAATGTAATATAGTACCATTATTCTTAATCTTTTTACTTCTGGTTGCTTATTTCTCCAGTGACTCACCAGGGTGTTGTCCTTTAAAAACCTCTGGCTTGTATTGCCAGGAGTTTTCTTAGATTCTATGGACTCAGATGTCAGTAATATGTATGTCTGTTTTGGTTGATATGTTATCCAACCAGCGAGGAAGTTAATTTCTATGTAAATATACTGTCGTACGTGTAATTACGTGTCAGTATATACGGAGAGACAATATTAGAGCGTCTGGCGTGCTCTTATTATATAGGTTCATCCAGCTGTCTTGCAGATACATTTCTCTTCACATGCAAATATCGGATCTTATTAGAGAAGATCTTTTTAAACGTAGGGAGCCGAGCCAAAACCGGAGCATTTCTCTTTGAATGTCTGTGTAACTAACTACTGAGCAATTAGAATAATGATCGCTGGCTATTGTAATCATTGGGGATGGCGTGAAATAAAACTTCCTTTCTCCATTGCTTAGTCTCGCTTTGAAGTTCATCACTATGTGAAAATGGAATGTGACCTAAAATAACAGTATAATAATTATATGCACATTCCCTCTAGATCAGACAAATGCTAATGTCATTTTAGCTGAGTCCTCAGGTGTCAGTGTTAGATTTTCTTCAAATACTCCTAATATAAATGTTTGTGATGCTTTCCATGTGAGTCTTTAACCCCTTAGCGACCGCCGATACGCCTTTTAACGGCGGCCGCTAAGGGTACTTAAACCACAACGCCGTTAATTAACGGCGCTGTGGAAAAAGTAAATAGCGCCCCCCAGAGTCGGATTTTCTCCGGGGTCTCGGCTGCCGGGGGTAGCCGAGACCCCAGAGAACATGATTCGGGGTTTTTTTTACCGACCCCGCATTTGCGATCGCCGGTAATTAACCGTTTACCGGCGATCGCAAAAAAAACCCAACGCGATTTCTTTTTAATTTCTCTGTCCTCCGATGTGATCGCACATCAGAGGACAGAGAAATGGGGTCCCAGGTAGCCCCCCAATACTTACCTATCTCCCCCGGTGCTCCTCGTGGCTCCCGATGGGCGCCGCCATCTTCAAAATGGCGGGCGCATGCGCAGTGCGCCCGCCGGCCGGCACCGGGAGGATCTTTGGGGCCTCGGCTGCCGGGGGTAGCCGAGACCCCAAAGAACATGATCGGGGTCGGTCTTACCGACCCCTGTTTTGCGATCGCCGGTAATTAACTGTTTACCGGCAACCGCAAAAAAAACAAAAAACAAAAAAAAACAAAGTGTAATTCTCTGTCCTCTGATGTGATCGCACATCAGAGGACAGAGAAATAGGGGGATTCGGGGACCCTATCATACTCACCGGTGTCCCTGGGTCCTTCTGTTGCTCCCCCTGGCTGCCGGGGAAACGAAAATGGCGAGCACATGCGCAGTGCGCCCGCCATCTATCGCCATCTGCCGGCCGGCAGGAGAAGAGCAGTTGGGGCTAAAATTAGGGTTAGGGTTAGGGCTAGGGTTAGGGCTAGGGTTAGGGATAGGGCTAGGGCTAGGGTTAGGGCTAGGGTTAGGGTTAGGGCTAGGGTTAGGGTTAGGGTTAGGGCTAGGGTTAGGGTTAGGTTTAGGGCTAGGGTTAGGGCTAGGTTTAAGGCTAGGGTTAAGGTTAGGGTTAGGGCTAGGGCTAGGGTTAGGGTTGGGGTTCGGGCTAAATTTAGGGTTAGGGTTGGGGCTAAATTCAGGGTTAGGGTTAGGGCTAAATTTAGGGTTAGGGTTGGGGCTAAATTTAGGGTTAGGGTTGGGGCTAAATTTAGGGTTAGGCTTCTTTCACACTTATGTCGGTACGGGGCCGTCGCAATGCGTCGGCCCGACATACCGACGCACGTTGTGAAAATTGTGCACAACGTGGGCAGCGGATGTAGTTTTTCAATGCATCCGCTGCCCAATCTATGTCCTGGGGAGGAGGGGGCGGAGTTGAACCTGAAGACTCATCTCTTCCGACAAGCCTACAGCCTGCAGTGATCCTCAACCTACTGAACAGCCGCACAGCCAGCTCTTCCCTCTCCTAGTGTATCCTCACCCACCCCCTGCAGACTGTGAGCCCTCGCGGGCAGGGTCCTCCCTCCTTATGTACTCGTGTGCCTTGTTATCTGCTCATGTTTAATGTATTTGTCTATATTTGCCCCGTATTCACATGTAAAGCGCCATGGAATAAATGGCGCTATAAAAATGTATAATAATAATAATAATAATAATAGTTGCGGTCACACATGCACGGTCAGAAATGGCAGACGTGACATACAAAAAAACGTAGCATTGAACGTTTTTTGTGCCGATGGTCCGCCAAAACACAACTGATCCAGTGCACGACAGACGCAACATGTGGCCATCCGTCATGATCCGTCGGCAATACAAGTCTATGGGCAAAAAACGCATCCTGCGGGCAGGATCCGTTTTTTGTCCAAAACGATGGATTGCGACGGATGCCAAACGACGCAAGTGTGAAAGTAGCCTTAGGGCTAGGGTTAGGGTTGCGTTGTGAATTCTGCTCTTGGGCTCCCTCCGGTGGTTATGAGTGGTAGTGCTGCGGTAGTTGGATCGCAGCATTTATCAGGTGTATCTATTTTTTGCAATTTGGGCTGGGCTATATAGCCTTGCTTGATCCTTTAGTCCGTGCCAGTTGTCCATTGTTTTTGGAGGATTCAAATCCCTTCTGGTCTCTCCTGTTTGCTGTGCTTTTCTTCAAAGATAAGTCCTGGCTTTGTTTTTGCTGTCCACCTGCTGTGGACCTTACAGTTCTGTGCATTTTCATGTTTTTGTCTTGTCCAGCTTAGTCTGTGAAGGATTTTTTGCAGCCTAGCTATTTCTCTGGAGATGCAGATATACCCTCCATGTCTTTAGTCAGACGTGGTGTTTTGTATTTTCTGTGGTGGATATTTTCTAGTGTTTTAATACTGACCGCATAGTACTCTGTTCTATTCTTTCTTTTTAGCTAGTATGGCCTCCTAAGCTAAATCCTGATTTCATTTCTGCGTATGTTATTTCCCTCTCCTCTCACAGTCAATATTTGTGGGGATTTTCTCTGAGGCAAGATAGGTTTCCTGTTTCTGTCTTTAGGGGTAGTTATTTCTTAGGCTGTGTCGAGGGGTCTAGGGAGTGTTAGGTACCCCCCACGGCTCCACCTTCTCCAGAGTACGTCTCATGCTGCTCCAAGGCCACCAGATCATAACAGGGTTGGAGCTAAAGTTAGGGCTAGGGTGGGGGCTAAAGTTAGGGTTAGAGTTGGGATTAGGGTTAGGGTTTGGATTAGGGTTGGTATTAGGGTTAGGGTTGGCATTAGGGTTACGCTTGGGATTAGGGTTAGGTTTGGGATTAGGGTTAAGGTTAGGGTTGGGATTAGGGGGTGTATTGGGATTAGGGTTAGGTTTGAGGTTAGGGTTGAGATTAGGATTAGGGGTGTGTTGGATTTAGGGTTTTGATTAGGGTTATGGTTAGGGTTGACATTAGGGTTGTTTTGGGGTAAGGGTTGTGATTATCGTTAGGGTTAGTGATTAGGATTATGGATTGGGTTGGGATTAGGGTTAGGGGTGTGTTGGGGTTAGGGTTGGAGCTAGAATTGGGGGGGTTTCCACTGTTTAGGTACATCAGGGGGTCTCCAAACACGACAGCCAATTTTGCGCTCAAAAAGTCAAATGGTGCTCCCTCCCTTCTGAGGTCTGCCGTGCGCCCAAACAGTGGGTTACCCCCACATATGGGGCATCAGCGTACTCGGGATAAATTGGACAACAACTTTTGTGGTCCAATTTCTCCTGTTACCCTTGTGAAAATAAAAACTTGGGCTACAAAACCTTTTTTGTGGAAAAAAAAATATTTTTTTTATTTTCACAACTCTGCATTCTAAACTTCTGTGAAGCACTTGGGCATTCAAAGTTCTCACCACACATCTAGATAAGTTCCTTGGGGGTCTAGTTTCCAAAACGCGGTCACTTGTGGGGGGTTACTACTGTTTAGGTACATCAGGGGCTCTGCAAACACAACATAACACCCACAGACCATCCTATCTAAGTCTGCATTCCAAAACGGCGCTCCTTCCCTTCCGAGCTCTGCCGTGCGCCCAAACAGTGGTTTACCCCCACATATGGGGCATCAGTGTACTCGGTATAAATTGGACAACAACCTTAGTGGTCCAATTTCTCCTGTTACCCTTGTGAAAATAAAAACTTGGGGGTTACAAAATCTTTTTTGTGGAAAAAATTTTTTTTTTTTATTTTCACGACTCTGCATTCTAAACTTCTGTGAAGCACTTGGGCATTCAAAGTTCTCACCACACATCTAGATAAGTTCCTTGGGGGGTCTAGTTTCCAAAATGGGGTCACTTTTGGGGGGGTTACTACTGTTTAGGTACATTAGGGGCTCTGCAATCGCAACATAACGCCCACAGACCATTCTATCAAAGTCTGCATTCCAAAACGGCACTCCTTCCCTTCCGAGCTCTGCCGTGCGTCCAAACAGTGGTTTACCCCCACATATGGCACATCAGTGTACTCGGGATAAATTGGACAACAACTATTGCAGTCCAATTTCTCCTGTTACCCTTGTGAAAATAAAAACTTGGGGGCTACAATATCTTTTTTGTGGAAAAAAAAATATTTTTTATTTTCATGACTCTGCATTCTAAACTTCTGTGAAGCACTTGGGCATTCAAAGTGCTCACCACACATCTAGATAAGTTCCTTAAGGGGTCTAGTTTCCAAAATGGTGTCACTTGTGGGGGGTTTCCACTGTTTAGGCACATCAGGGGCTCTCCAAACGCGACATGGCGTCCGATCTCAATTCCAGACAATTCTACATTGAAAAAGTAAAACGGCACTCCTTCTCTTCCAAGCTCTGCGGTGCGCCCAAACAGTGGTTTACCCCCACATATTGGGTATCGACGTACTCAGGAGAAATTGCACTACAACTTTTGTGGTCTAATTTCTCCTGTTAGCCTTGTGAAAATAAAAATTTGGGGGCAAAAAGATCATTTTTGTAGAAAAAATGCGATTTTTTATTTTCACGGCTCAACGTTATAAACTTCTGTGAAGCACATAGGGGTTCAAAGTGCTCACCACACATCTAGATAAGTTCCTTAAGGGGTCTAGTTTCCAAAATGGTGTCACTTGTGGGGGGTTTCCACTGTTTAGGCACATCAGGGGCTCTCCAAACACGACATGGCGTCCAATCTCAATTCCTGCCAATTCTACATTGAAAAAGTAAAACGGCGCTCCTTCACTTCCAAGCTCTGCGGTGCGCCCAAACAGTGGTTTACCCACACATATGGGATATTGGCGTATTCAGGAGAAATCGCACAACAACTTTTGTGGTCTAATTTCTCCTGTTACCCTTATGAAAATAAGAATTTGTGGGCGAAAAGATCATTTTTATGTAAACAAATGCGATTTTTTATTTTCACGGCTCTACGTTATAAACTTCTGTGAAGCTCTTGGGGGTTCAAAGTGCTCACCACACATCTAGATAAGTTCCTTAAGGGGTCTAGTTTACAAAATGGATCTTACGATCAGATTTCAAACCAGGAATTACCCCCAAAAATGTGTCTCTCGTGCTTTCCAGAGGGCAAATCAGCAGTAGCAGGATTCTTTACTGGCTGCCAACAAAAGGATACCTGATGGCTTTGCACAGTTTATTACGGGTTACCATACCCACTGGTCTGAGGTGAGTAGGATTTTCAACAACCATTGGAGAATTTTGACCTCTGATACACAAACATCTCAAGTTATCAGTACTCGGCCATTAATTACGGCTAGGAGGGCACCAAATTTCAAGGACATACTTACGCAGAGCCATTATAGGAGACCAACACAGAGGCTTAATCATGGTGTGATCTTGAGAGGTTCTTTTCCGTGTGGTGATTGCAGTATTTGCCAGTTTATGCATCCCACACGTGATGTCTTTTGTATCCCTGTTGATCAAATACAACATAAATTAAAGGCCTATATAAACTGCAAAACCTCCCATGTCGTCTATGCCTTGATCTGTCCGTGTCCTTGTATCTATGTAGGCCAGACTTCGCAAGAATTATGGCGCAGGATACAAAGTCATCTTTCTACCATCAACACGGCAGCAGTGAACAATCGGAAGGGCAAGACGCTCAGCACGGTTGCCTCTCACTTTCTTTTACATCATGGGGGCAGCTGTGCCAAGATTAAAATAATTGGCCTGGAACACATCAGGAGATCGGGCAGAGGTGGTTCTCTACATAAACGACTACTACAAACTGAGTCACATTGGATCTATTCCCTTCACTCCACAGCGCCTCAGGGGATTAATGAGGACTTGCTATTTACGGGCTTTTTGGGCTAGACTTTTTTGTGGGCAAGCTCTGGACTGATCTTTATAGGAGATGCCTCATGTGGAATACTAAGGGGTCTTGATATTGCGGATCGGGACTTTCAGTTGCTGTAAGATGAATATCAGGCTCCACGTTTATATAGTTCGGTTTATTGCCCACTGACAAGAGTTGGAACATCTGACAAGACAAGAGCGGACGTGATATGAGCTGCAACAGCTGATAGTCCCTATTTGGGACAACCAGCTTTATTGTATGTGTTTTTGTATTTTTTGTTGTTTGTGTATGTGTATGTATTTATTTATTTTTTTGTGTTCATAATAATTTTTTGGTGTTTTTGAGTTTTTGTCTAAGTACATGGGATATATATTTTTTGAGTATCGCTGATAGTGGTCAGTGGGTTCATTTTTGGTATATATTTTATGTCTTATGTTTTATTATTTATTTATTATGTTTTATGTTGCTCGGCTGCTCTATATATATTTTGGTCAGATGCTATGTTACTTCTCAAAACAACTCTAGTAACCCCTTGTCCCTGTTCTGCTGTCATTCTCCTTTATGGGTCTCATGCGGACCGCTGGATATTTCACCGGCGTGTGCGCATCCTTCCCTATGGGTCTCATGCGGACCGCTGGTTACCTTACCGGCGTGTGCGTATTTGACCATTGTGGGCAGAGACGTCTGCCCATTCTGTACATACTCTGTTCCCTGCGCAGCTGCAGATCGCCCTGCGCTTGTGAACTTTACTTCCGGTTTCCGGTTTCCGGTCCACGGCGATGCACACGCCGGCGTTTGGGGATTACTTCAGTGCACTATATAAGGAGTGAACTTGTGGAGGTAAGCACTTCCCCTGACGAAGCGACTTTTTCTGCCGCGATACGCGTTGGGCTCATCTGCCTCCCGGGCCTGTCACACTCTTGGCTGCCGTTTTTCACCCTCCCTATTTCAGGTGATTATTGGGTGATTAGGGTGCACACTGCCCTGTCTGGGATATTGTTCCTCATGGGACCACTCTGCTTGTTACCTCTATTAGGAGATGGCATGGGTTATATTCTCTTCATCATACTCTGATTTACTATGGTGCGCCAATTCTTGGGCCTATATCTGTGCATCAGCTAGGGATACAAAGGACCCTTTTATTTATGTCTACTGAGTTTTGATGCCCCTTACTTGTGGTTGTACCCTTGTCTAGGAGTATATTTTGATCCTATGCAGTGTGCCCCTACAGTGGCACATACTTCATATTTTGTATGATATTTGTTATCACTTTGGTGCTATATCTGCAGCACATGCAGTGTTGTACAGGCCTTATGTGTGGGGGGGCAGATGTTGTTTGTATTGGTTTTAACTGTTTTTAATTATGCTTCCAATAAAGTTGTTCCTTTTTGATATGCTATATTGGTGGTGTGCGAATATGTTTTAGTGGCCTCTTTTTCTGTTTGTTCCGATAGTTTACAAAATGGTGTCACTTGTGGGGGGTTTTCACTGTTTAGGCACATCAGGGGCTCTCTAAATGTGACATGGCGTCCGATCTCAATTCCAGCCAATTCTGCATTGAAAAAGTCAAATGGCGCTCCTTCACTTCCAAGTTCTGCGGTGTGCCCAAACAGTGGTTTACCCCCACATATGGGGTATTGACGTATTCAGGAGAAATTGCATAACAAAATTTATGGTTACATTTCTGTTTTTTACACTTGTAAAAATAAAAAAAGTGGTTCTGAATTAAAATGTTTGCAAAAAAAAGTTAAATATTCATTTTTTCCTTCCTCATTGTTTCAGTTCCTGTGAAGCACGTAAAGGGTTAATAAACTTCTTGAATGTGGTTTTGAGCACCTTGAGGGGTGTAGTTTTTAGAATGGTGTCACACTTCATTATTTTCTATCATATAGACCCCTCAAAATGACTTCAAATGTGATGTGGTCCCTAAAAAAAAAGGTGTTGTAAAAATGAGAAATTGCTGGTGAACTTTTAACCCTTATAACTCCCTAACAAAAAAAAATTTTGTTTCCAAAATTGTGCTGATGTAAAGTAGACATGTGGGAAATGTTATTTATTAACTATTTTTCATGACATATCTCTCTGATTTAAGGGCATAAAAATACAAATTTTAAAAATTGCTAAATTTTAAAAATTTTCGCCATATTTCCGTTTTTTTCATAAATAATCGCAAGTAATATCAAAGAAATGTTACCACTAACATGAAGTGCAATATGTCACGAAATAACAATCTCAGAATCAGCGGGATCCGTTGAAGCATTCCAGAGTTATAACCTCATAAAGTGACAGTGGTCAGAATTGCAAAAATTGGCTCGGCCATTAAGTACCAAATTGGCTCTGTCACTAAGGGGTTAAACATACGGTAAGTGTACCCCAGTTCAAGACAAGGCCATTTTCCCCCAATCCTGACCAGTCACATTTTCCACTTTTTTTTCATACATGCTGTTTAAAGATCTGTATACTTTCTTCTTATATGAGTAATAATTTGGAGGACTTTGCTGCCGTGGTCTCATGGTCTAGATACATAGATGACATTTTGTTTATCTGGCAAGGAACTGAAGATCGGTTGACTTCATTCCTTAGCGATCTAAATAAGAATTCACTTAATATCAATTTGACCTGGAAATATAGTAAACGACGTGTGGAGTTTTTGGACGTCTCGATTGAGGTTGGCAATCAGATTTTTGACTACTGACGTATTTCGCAAAGACACGGCAACCAACGCCCTCCTCCATGCAGGGTCATCACATCACCCACAGACTATTAGGTCCGTCCCGGTGGGACAATTTTTACGGATGAAGCGAATCTGTTCTGATGATATGAGATTTGAAAATCAGGCACAAATTTTGAGACCTAACCTTAAACAACGAGGGTACAATCACAAAAATATTCGGGAGGGATATAGACGTGCTAAATTCACATCTCGAAATCAACTTTTGATGAAAAAGAAAAAAAAAACCTCAAGAATCGGTAGAACAAGTGAGGCTAATTACTGACTTCAACTCTAGATGGACAGATATTTCACAAATATTTAAAAAACATTTAAAAATTTAAAAATATTTAAAAAAGAGATGATTTGCATAGCTCCGCCTACTGCAAAGGATTCTGGGTAAACCTGCCATTCTTTGTATTATGCTGCTTGCAAGTACTTTCCGTTTCAGGAAAGCATCCACTATGTATTTCCTTTAAGTAGAGGGCTTTTCGGTCTCTTTCGTCCCGCTACATTTAGCCCAACTTGGGTCTCTCCCTAAGGTGGATAGCATATATGTATCGTGTGCTCACCGAGCCCCACACCATACAGCCAACCAATTCCAGCCCTGTGCTGATGAGGGCCTAAAGCCCAAAACACGTGTCCATAGGTAGGAATTGGTTGGCTGTGTAAATTTAGAAACTAATCCGCAGCATTGCACGCTTGGCGGTTCCAAGCGCTGTGGATTAGACAGGGGTGGAAAGAGATGATTTGCATAGCTCCACCTACTGCAAAGGATGCTGGGTAAACCTGCTATTCTTTGTATTATGCTGCTTGCAAGTACTTTCCGTTTCAGGAAAGCATCCACTATGTATTTCCTTTAAGTAGAGGGCTTTTCGGTCTCTTTCGTCCCGCTACATTTAGCCCAACTTGGGTCTCTCCCTAAGGTGGCTAGCATATATGTATAAAAAACATTGGTCAGTCTTGAGGGTAGACAAGGATCTAGCTAAATACCTCCCTGAAACTCCATCTATCACATGGAGACGATCAAAAAATCTTAAAGATATTCTAACCCGTAGCCACTATGTGGCGCCTAACAACTCATCTTTTTCACAGAGAAAGGGTCCACAATGGGGCTGTTTTAAGTGTGGTGACTGCTCGGCCTGTAAATTTGTAGAACGTACATCTACATTTTATTACAGTGATCAATCTCGAACATATACAATTACTCATCATATTACATGTAAAACTGAGATGGTAATCTATTTTGAATCTTGCCCTTGTAACCAGGTCTATATTGGTATGACTACACGCCAACTGAGATTCAGGATATTGGGGCATATAAGAGACTAGCTGAAGAGCCCGGCGTTGCCTGGGCATAGTAAATATCTGTGGTTAGTTATAGCACCTCACTTCTCTTATTTTCCCATCACGCCTCTCACTTTCCCCATCACATCTTTCATTTTCCCTCTCACATCTCTCATTTTCTCCCTCGCACCTTTC
This sequence comes from Ranitomeya imitator, assembly GCF_032444005.1. Lineage (NCBI taxonomy): Eukaryota > Metazoa > Chordata > Amphibia > Anura > Dendrobatidae > Ranitomeya > Ranitomeya imitator. Next base: position 67,770,620 of record NC_091283.1, read on the forward strand.
ATTTTCCCCCTCACTCCTCTTATTTTCCCCCTCACTCCTCTCATTCCCCCCTAACACTTGTCATTTCGACCTCACATCTGTCATTTTCCGATCACTCCACTATTTTCCCTCACTCCTCTCATTTTGCACTCACACCTTTTCATTTTCACCTCACACCTCTCATTTTCACCTCAGTATATACATGTTTGTCATCTCCCTTATATATAGTATACACCTGTATGTCATCTCCTGTATATAGTATATACCTGTATGTCATCTCCCCTGTATATAGTATATACCTGTTGTGTGCCATCTCCCCTGTATATAGTATATACCTGTATGTCATCTCCTCCTATATATAGTATATACTTGTATGTCATCTCCTCCTGTATATAGTATATACCTGTGTGTCATCTCCCCTGTATATAATATATACCTGTAAGTCATCTCCTCCTGTATATAGTATATACCTGTAGGTCATCTGCTCCTGTATATAGTATATACCTGTATGTCATCTCTTCTTATATATAGTATATACTTGTATGTCATCTCCTCCTGTATATAGTATGTACCTGTATGTCATCTCCTCCTCTATATAGTATATACCTGTGTGTCATCTCTCCTGTATATAGTATATACCTGTGTGTTATCTCCCCTGTACATAGTATATATCTGTATGTCATCTCCTCCTGTATTAGACCTCGTTCACACTTTATTTGGTCAGTATTTTCACCTCAGTATTTGTAAGATAAATTGGCAGACTGATAAATCCCCAGCCAACAGGAAGCCCTCCCCTTGGCAGTATATATTAGCTCACACATACACATAATAGACAGGTCATGTGACTGACAGCTGGCGCATTTCCTATATGGTATATTTGTTGCTCTTGTAGTTTGTCTGCTTATTAATCAGATTTTTATTTTTGAAGGATAATACCAGACTTGTGTGTGCTCTAGGGCGAGTTTCGTGTGTCAAGTTGTGTGTGTTGAGTTGCGTGTGGCGACATGCATGTAGCGACTTTTGTCAGATGAGTTTTGTGTGGCGACATGCATGTAGCAACTTTTTGTGTGTCGAGTTGCATGTGACAGGTTAGTGTAGTAAGTTGTGTGCAGCAAGTTTTGCGCATGGCGAGTTTTGCGCGTGGCGAGTTTTGTGTGGTGCCTTTTGAGTATGTGCAAGTTTTGTGTGAGGCAACTTTTGCATGTGTTGCAACTTTTGTGCATGTGTCAATTTTTCCGCGGGTGCAAGTTTTGCGTGTGGCGAGTTTTTCCATGAGGTGAGTTTTGCACGTGTGGCGAGTTTTGCGTGAGCCTAGTTTTGCATGTGGCGAGTTTTGCGCGTGGCGAGTTTTGAGCAGCGACTTTTGTGTTTCGACTTTTATGTGGCGAGGTTCGTGTATGTGTGGTGAAATGTGTGCTGAGGGTGGTATATGTGTTCAAGCACGTGGTAGTGTGTGGCGCATTTTGTGTGCGTGTTCATATCCCCGTGTGTGGTGAGTATCCCATGTCGGGGCCCCACCTTAGCAACTGTACGGTATATACTCTTTGGCGCCATCGCTCTCATTCTTTAAGTCCCCCTTGTTCACGTCTGGCAGCTGTCAATTTGCCTCCAACTCTTTTCCTTTCACTTTTTCCCCATTATGTAGATAGGGGCAAAATTGTTTGGTGAATTGGAAAGCGCGGGGTTAAAATTTCACCTCACAACATAGCCTATGACGCTCTCGGAGTCCAGACGTGTGACTGTGCAAAATTTTGTGGCTGTAGCTGTGATGCCTCCAACACTTTTCCTTTCACTTTTTCCCCATTATGTAGATAAGGGCAAAATTGTTTGGTGAATTGGAAAGCGCGGGGTTAAAATTTCACCTCACAACATAGCCTATGATGCTCTCAGGGTCCAGACGTGTGACTGTGCAAAATTTTGTGGCTGTAGCTGCGATGCCTCCAACACTTTTCCTTTCACTTTTTCCCCATTATGTAGATAGGGGCAAAATTGTTTGGTGAATTGGAAAGCGCGGGGTTAAAATTTCACCTCACAACATAGCCTATGACGCTCTCGGGGTCCAGACGTGTGACTGTGCAAAATTTTGTGGCTGTAGCTGCGACGGTTCAGATGCCAATCCCGGACATACATACACACACACACACACATACACACACACATTCAGCTTTATATATTAGACTAGCTGAAGAGCCCGGCGTTGCCTGGGCATAGTAAATATCTATGGTTAGTTATAACACCTCACTTCTCTTATTTTCACCTCATCACCTCAGTATATACATGTTTGTCATCTCCCTTATATATAGTATACATCTGTATGTCATCTCCTGTATATAGTATATACCTGTATGTCGTCTCCCCTGTATATAGTATATACCTGCTGTGTGTCATCTCCCCTATATATAGTATATACCTGAATGTCATCTCCTATATATAGTATATACCTGTATGTCATCTCCTCCTGTATATAGTATATACGTGTGTCATCTCCTCTGTATATAGTATATATCTGTGTGTCATCTCCTCCTGTATATAGTATATACCTGCATGTCATCTTCTATATATAGCATATACCTGTATGTCATCTCCTCCTGTATATAGTATATACCTGTAGGTCATCTGCTCATGTATATAGTATATACCTGTGTCATCTCCTCCTGTATATAGTATATACCTGTATGTCATCTCCTCCTGTATATATATATGTACCTGTATGTCATCTCCTCCTCTATATAGTATATACCTGTGTGTCATCTCTCCTGTATATAATATATATCTGTGTGTCATCTCCCCTGTATATAGTATATACCTGTTTGTCATCTCCTCCTGTATTAGACCTCGTTCACACGTTATTTGCTCAGTATTTTTACCTCAGTATTTGTAAGCTAAATTGGCAGCCTGATAAATCCACAGCCAACAGGAAGCCCTCCCCCTGGCAGTATATATTAGCTCACACATACACATAATAGACAGGTCATGTGACTGACAGCTGCCGTATTTCCTATATGGTACATTTGTTGTAGTTTGTCTGCTTATTAATCAGATTTTTATTTTTGAAGGATAATACCAGACTTGTGTGTGTTTTAGGGCGAGTTTCGTTTGTCAAGTTGTGTGTGTTGAGTTGCGTGTGGCGACATGCATGTAGCGACTTTTGTGAGATGAGTTTTGTGTGGCAACATGCGTGTAGCAACTTTTTGTGTGTCGAGTTGCATGTGACAGGTTAGTGTAGCAAGTTGTGTGCAGCAAGTTTTGCGCATGGCGAGTTTTGCGCGTGGCGAGTTTTATGTGTGGTGCCTTTTGAGTATGTGCAAGTTTTGTGTGAGGCAACTTTTGCATGTGTTGCAACTTTTGTGCATGTGTCAATTTTTCCACGTGTGCAAGTTTTGCGTGTGGCGAGTTTTCCATGAGGTGAGTTTTGCACTTGTGGCGAGTTTTGCAAGAGCCTAGTTTTTGCTTGTGGCGAGTTCTGCGCGTGGCGAGTTTTGAGTGGCGACTTTTGTGTTTCGACTTTTATGTGGCGAGGTTGGTGTATTTGTGGTGAAATGTGTGCTGAGGGTAATATGTGTTCATGCACGTGGTAGTGTGTGGCACATTTTGTGTGTGTGTTCATATCCCCATGTGTGGTGAGTATCCCATGTCGGGGCCCCACCTTAGCAACTGTACGGTATATACTCTTTGGCGCCATCGCTCTCATTCTTTAAGTCCCCCTTGTTCTCATCTGGCAGCTGTCAATTTGCCTCCTACACTTTTCCTTTCACTTTTTCCAATTATGTAGATAGGGGCAAAATTGTTTGGTGAATTGGAAAGCGCGGGGTTAAAATTTCACCTCACAACATAGCCTATGACGCTCTCGGAGTCCAGACGTGTGACTGTGCAAAATTTTGTGGCTGTAGCTGCGACGGTGCAGATGCCAATCCCGGACATACACACATACACACACACACACACACACACACATACACACACATTCAGTTTTATATATTAGACTAGCTATTGAACCCGTTCTACGCCCGGGTGGCGAGCATTTATATTGGTATATGGTCTCCATCCTGGTATGTGCTGCTCCATCCTGCGTCCCCATCCTGTCATGTGCTGCTCCATCCTGCGCCCCATTCTGTCATGTGCTGCTCCATCCTGCATCCCCATCCTGTCATGTGCTGCTCCCATCCTGCGCCCCCGTTCTGTCATGTGCTGCTCCCATCCTGCGCCTCCATTCTGTCATTTGCTGCTCCCATCCTGTCATGTGCTGCTCCCATCCTGCGCCCCCGTTCTGTCATGTGCTGCTCCCATCCTGCGCCCCCGTTCTGTCATGTGCTGCTCCCATCCTGCTCCCCTGTTCTGTCATGTGCTGCTCCCATCCTGCGCCCGTTCTGTCATGTGCTGCTGCCATCCTGCGCCCGTTCTGTCATGTGCTGCTCCCATCCTGCGCCCGTTCTGTCATGTGCTGCTCCCATCCTGCGCCCGTTCTGTCATGTGCTGCTCCCATCCTGCGCCCGTTCTGTCATCTGCTGCTGCCATCCTGCGCCCGTTCTGTCATGTGCTGCTGCCATCCTGCGCCCGTTCTGTCATGTGCTGCTGCCATCCTGCGCCCGTTCTGTCATGTGCTGCTCCCATCCTGCGCCCGTTCTGTCATGTGCTGCTGCCATCCTGCGCCCGTTCTGTCATGTGCTGCTCCCATCCTGCGCCCGTTCTGTCATGTGCTGCTGCCATCCTGCGCCCGTTCTGTCATGTGCTGCTACCATCCTGCGCCCGTTCTGTCATGTGCTGCTGCCATCCTGCGCCCGTTCTGTCATGTGCTGCTGCCATCCTGCGCCCGTTCTGTCATGTGCTGCTGCCATCCTGCGCCCGTTCTGTCATGTGCTGCTGTCATCCTGCCCCTGTTCTGTCATGTGCTGCTCCCATCCTGCGCCACCATTGTATTATATGCCCCCCATAAGACGCCCCAGTGTGTATGCCCCCGTATGCTGCTGCCATATAAAAAATAAAAATACCATACTCACCTATCGTCCGGCTCCACTGCAGTTGTGTCTTCAAGAAAATGGCGTCGGAAAGCGCGGACTGCGCAGGCGCCGATTCCGGCAGCAGGAATCGGCGCCTGCGCAGTCCGCGCTTTCCGGCGCCATTTTATTGAAGACACACCTGCAGTGGAGCCGGAGTGTGTCTTCAAGAAAATGGCGCCGGAAAGCGCGGACTGCGCAGGCGCCGATTCCGGCACCAGGAGGAGCAAGACAATGGCGCCGGAAATGCCGTAAGTAAAAACTTACTGTGCCATGAGGCTGTGGCACTTCATGCCACAGCAATTTGTTACTTACGGAATTTCCGGCGCCATTGTCTTGCTCCTCCTGGTGCCGGAATCGGCGCCTGCGCAGTCCGCGCTTTCTGGCGCCATTTTCTTGAAGACACACTGCTGTGGCGCCGGAAATGCCGTAAGTAAAAACTTACTGTGCCGACAGACATACTGCGCCCCCGTGCTCCCGACCCCCTGCTCTCGGCGGCATCTATAATAGACGGCGCCCCCGTGCTCCCGACCCCCTGCTCTCGGCGGCATTTTCTATAATGTAACGCTAGGAGCGTCGCGCCTGCGCAGTCTATTAAGGCTTCGGACAGAGTGACGCTCCCAGCGTTATATTATAGATATTAAAAAGGCCATTCAAATACAAGATGTAACCACACTTAAAACAGTCCCTAGGCACTTTAAGGCCTATCACAACAGTGACCCCAGAGGATTCAAAGTTAGAGGTATAGACAGAGTTCAGTTGGGCATCGGCGGAGACAATTATCAAAAAGAGCTGTTAAAAAGGGAGACTAAATGGATTGTAACCCTCAATACCCTTATACCTAATGGTCTCAATGAAATGGTAAGCTTCAAGTCCTTTATCTAATTTCTGGCGTGAATTTTAGAATTATATGTTGTCTGTCTGGTTTTTATTAATAGTATTGTTGTTTTTTGATCAATAATTTACTTATATTTTTATATATAGTAATATAGGCATCTATTCAGTGGTTCGGTTCCCGGGACTATAGAATGGCTGAACAACTACTTAATACAGGATGAACACAGTGGACTGTGATATATTGGCCGTTTGGATGAAAATCAACATTTGAATCATATTATTGTTGCTATTATATTATATGTATAAGGGTGGCCATATTGTTCCTTTTTTTCCCTCTCCCATGTGTTTTGTACATTTTAATCGTATATATGCACTTTTGCACGTTAAGACATATATGGTATAGGTATGTCGTCACTATATATGGATCAGTATGTCTGGTTCTAATATATATTTTGTATGTATTTCACATTTTTTCTCTATTATCCTCGTTATGTATTATTTTTCATATTAATATTCTTCTTATATATGTACTTTGTATACACATTACACATTAATATGCACTTACTGTATAAGAATTTAGGTTAATTTATCTTATTGTTCACAGACGATGTATGCTATGTAACAACTGTTAACTGCACAGCTACAGATGTGGACATTTAGGTATATGTATAATATAGGTTTGAACACCATGCTAGTTTATATAAATTGTACCATGGGTGGAGATTAGTGATAATGTTGGTAGTTGCGGGGATCCCGTACTGGATAGAAGCCTGTTATAGGTGCAGATTGGTGCGCGTCCCGAGCATGCGCTGTCGTTTGGTGTGGGTAGCGGTGCTCAACAGAGGCATCGCGTAGTCTTGGCAACGGATCCGGTCAGCTGACTGGATCATGTGGCCTGAAGACGTGATCTCTGAGCGCCGTGCTCAGTACTGAGTGGCAACATGCCGGGTACACGCTGCTACAGCTGCAGACAATAAGGTAACCATTACCATTATATATATAGACGCCACACACGCTATGGGCTACCTCCTGACGAAGCTGCGGAGCCAGCGAAACGCGCGTCGAGGTGTTATTGTGACCGCTATCCTTATGCTGATATGGCCGCAGGTAATTCATTCACTCCATCATAAGCATGTCCTTTCGTTTGGTACTTACCCCTGTATATATGGGCTAAACTCATTTAGGTGTGATGTTATCATGCTATATCAGCCAATACTTACCCTTTTATACATGGGATAAACCCACTTAGGTGTTATATTATCATGCTCTATTAGCTAATATTTACCCTCATATATATGGGCCAAATCCATTTAGGGGTTATATTATCATGCTCCATCAGGCTGAGTTATATATAGCGACTATACAGGTCCACAACCTACGGATCATTATGTTATAACATTTTTACTCCATCATATGTGGATTAGCGGCATTTGGATAGGTCACTTTCTACATTCTGTCTTTGTTGACAATTTTATTCGAGTCCATGTGCAGGAGTGGGTTTACCACTGCTGCCTATTAGATATATGGTTATTTGTAGTAACATATATTTAGATTCTACTTTTTGATATATATGGAATATCCCTGTTTGATATACTAAATAAAGATTTGTACTTATTTTATATTATCTTGATCGTGTTGTGACTACACTGGGGTAGAATGCTGGACACACTGGGGCAGGATGCTGGAGACACTGGGGAAGAATGCTGGACACACTGGGGGCAATTTGCTGGAGACACTGGGGGCAGGATGCTGGACACACTGGGGGCAGGATGCTGGACACATTGGGGGCAGAAATGCTGGACACTGGGGGCAGAGATGCTGGACACTGGGGGCAGAGATGCTGGACACTGGGGGCAGAGATGCTGGACACTGGGGGCAGAGATGCTGGACACACTGGGGCAGAGATGCTGGACACACTGGGGGCAGGACTGGAGACATGGGCAGAATGTAGATACAGGGCATGATTGGAGACACAGGGCAGAATGAAAGTCATGGGACACGATTGGAGACAGATCCTGCAGGATCATGGGGCAGGATGGATATGATGGAGACAGATGGGTCAGGATGGGGAGATCATATGGGGCAGGATGGATACTCATGAGGGCAGGATGCGAGAACATATGGCTGGAGCCAGGAATGAGATACACGGTGGCCAGGATGGGGGATATTATTATCATAGGGGCTAATTAAGGGTTATTATTACTGCAGTGATGTATTTATTTTATTTTTTGAGTATTCTGTTTTAAATGGGGGGGGCGGTCCTGTTACTGTGTAGAGTGATACTATGTCGCCTCTTTTTCTTCATGTGGTGTAATGTAGAAGTTGTGAAAAATTAAGTAATGTGTTCTGCAAGCGGAGCTCAAGATAACTGTGTTATTTCCTGCAGAGACGAGTCCTGGCTGGATGAAGTGATGGCGGTCTGTGCTGGATGAAAGATGAAGGACTTCACCTAGAGACGTCACTGGTGAGTCAGTGTTACCTATACACTGACACTATACACTGTATACTACAGGTCCTTCTCAAAAAATTAGCATATAGTGTTAAATTTCATTATTTACCATAATGTAATGATTACAATTAAACTTTCATATATTATAGATTCATTATCCACCAACTGAAATTTGTCAGGTCTTTTATTGTTTTAATACTGATGATTTTGGCATACAACTCCTGATAACCCAAAAAACCTGTCTCAATAAATTAGCATATCAAGAAAAGGTTCTCTAAACGACCTATTACCCTAATCTTCTGAATCAACTAATTAACTCTAAACACATGCAAAAGATACCTGAGGCTTTTATAAACTCCCTGCCTGGTTCATTACTCAAAACCCCCATCATGGGTAAGACTAGCGACCTGACAGATGTCAAGAAGGCCATCATTGACACCCTCAAGCAAGAGGGTAAGACCCAGAAAGAAATTTCTCAACAAATAGGCTGTTCCCAGAGTGCTGTATCAAGGCACCTCAATGGTAAGTCTGTTGGAAGGAAACAATGTGGCAGAAAACGCTGTACAACGAGAAGAGGAGACCGGACCCTGAGGAAGATTGTGGAGAAGGACCGATTCCAGACCTTGGGGAACCTGAGGAAGCAGTGGACTGAGTCTGGTGTGGAAACATCCAGAGCCACCGTGCACAGGCGTGTGCAGGAAATGGGCTACAGGTGCCGCATTCCCCAGGTAAAGCCACTTTTGAACCATAAACAGCGGCAGAGGCGCCTGACCTGGGCTACAGAGAAGCAGCACTGGACTGTTGCTAAGTGGTCCCAAGTACTTTTTTCTGATGAAAGCAAATTTTGCATGTCATTCGGAAATCAAGGTGCCAGAGTCTGGAGGAAGACTGGGGAGAAGGAAATGCCAAAATGCCTGAAGTCCAGTGTCAAGTACCCACAGTCAGTGATGGTGTGGGGTGCCATGTCAGCTGCTGGTGTTGGTCCACTGTGTTTCATCAAGGGCAGGGTCAATGCAGCTAGCTATCAGGAGATTTTGGAGCACTTCATGCTTCCATCGGCTGAAATGCTTTATGGAGATGAAGATTTCATTTTTCAGCACGACCTGGCACCTGCTCACAGTGCCAAAACCACTGGTAAATGGTTTACTGACCATGGTATTACTGTGCTCAATTGGCCTGCCAACTCTCCTGACCTGAACCCCATAGAGAATCTGTGGGATATTGTGAAGAGAAAGTTGAGAGACGCAAGACCCAACACTCTGGATGAGCTTAAGGCCGCTATTGAAGCATCCTGGGCCTCCATAACATCTCAGCAGTGTCACAGGCTGATTGCCTCCATGCCACGCCGCATTGAAGCAGTCATTTCTGCCAAAGGATTCCCGACCAAGTATTGAGTGCATAACTGAACATTATTATTTGTTGGTTTTTTTGTTTGTTATTAAAAAACACTTTTATTTGATTGGATGCGTGAAATATGCTAATTTATTGAGACAGGTTTTTTGGGTTATCAGGAGTTGTATGCCAAAATCATCAGTATTAAAACAATAAAAGACCTGACAAATTTCAGTTGGTGGATAATGAATCTATAATATATGAAAGTTTAATTGTAATCATTACATTATGGTAAATAATGAAATTTAACACTATATGCTAATTTTTTGAGAAGGACCTGTTTATACTGAACTGAAGGGTAAATTGACTAGATCAATGGATGTTTGACAGGTTATAGTTTCACACAGCAACTATTTTTCTGGAATAATCTGGTTCAGGTATATGATGACCCCGTCGCATGACCCCGTCACATGACCCCATCACATAACCCCGGGGCCCTGGCTACCCTTAATCCACCCCTGCTCCTCGATTGCCTGTTATAATGGATCGTACATGTGTACTTCTGATATATGTATTCAACGTCTGTGAGTGACATGCCTGCCCTTAGCATTCCTTTTGGATGCTGGTAACATCTGATTTTACTCTTTTTATCCCCATTTGTCCCCTTTTCCTGTTTTGATGATAATAATAAAGATTTATACTTTGGCCACTTCTAATGGGCTTTATGACTGTTGTCTTTTATCTCTCGGTTTTGTTCGCATACTAATATTAGATGACCGAATAATAAAAGATAAACTGCAAATTTTTTTCATTTTTTTTTTAATTTTTATTTATTTATTTTTATTTCATTTTTCATTTCATTTTTTATATCAATTGTTTCAAAATTTTCGGAACAAATATTAACTGACCTAGCGCATGTTTCTCCATGGTTGTCAGCTAATAGTTAGTTAACAATACGACTGTAGGAGATTAATATAGAGCACTTGCCTGATACCTACCATTCTAAATGACCAATCAACTTTTTGATAAGAAAACTACCAGTATCTGATACGGTCACTCATTACCCACACATAAGTGCTACTTCCCAATAGACATACCAATAGAATTGATTTGTTTAAAAATAAATAAAAATGAATAATTATAGACTTAGAAAACCACTCTTTATTTTAATGTTCCTTACTAAAAGTTATATTTTATACCCTTTACTCCAATTGGATTAGTCGGTGAAAGTTTATATTACATTTTTGGAGGAATCGTGTTATCAATTTGCAGTGAATTACTTTTACAAAGTATTATACACCAATAAATCCATAATGGCATACGTATGATTTGTGGCCACATTTATGGAACATTACTTCAGATGAATTATTAGTAGGATATAAGAAGCACTGGTTCATGCCAGACTGCTGTAAAAAAGGCATTAAAGGTGGTGGCTTTAGATTATATTGGGAAACCCTGGTGACAGGTTCCCTTAAATGCAGGACTGCTACTGATCTTTATGGCGCAGTCAGATGGCAGTGTAAATTGGAACAAGATGGGAACACAGTGCAGGTTTATGAGAGCCTTGTTCTGGCCTCGATCTAGCTCTCATAGACTTGCATTGAGAGCTTGTAACGTAGCTTCTGACTTCCGGCCAGTCAGAAGCTGAGCTCACGGAGTGGTGCCGAAAAACGGCAAAGACACCAAAGGGTGAGTATGTGACCGGGGGCAATGGACTTATGTTTAAAACACCACTCCAGTGGTAAAAAAACCCCCAAAACTCTAGAGTGATACTTTAAATCAGCTTGGAGGAGATCAGAAAAAGACAGATAATTGAGTTACCCAGTCCCTTATCACAGGGGTCCCCAACTCCAGTCCTCAAGGCCCACCAACAGGTCATGTTTTCAGGATTTCCTTTGCATTGCACAGGTGATGCAATTATTACCTGGGCAAGACTAAGGAAATCCTGAAAACATGACCTGTTGGTGGGCCTTGAGGACTGGAGTTGGGGACCCCTGCCTTATCAGACCATCATGGTGGGCTAACTGACAAATAAGCAGTGCAGCACAAAGTTTACAGATGGCAAACAGTGCCAAATTTATTTACATGAATTGAAGAAATAAAAAATTGTCCCCTAAATTGGACAAGCCGGTGAAAATTTGTACCCGCTGATAGATTTAATTTTCTTTCTTTAGAACAGTCCAAACGCATCACATTTATCACAAGCAGGTTCGTATCAGCGGTAAGACACATGTTACTCACCCCACATTCTCTTGTTTCTCCCTGTCAGTCCATAAAGATATATTCGCTCCTGTAAAACACGTGTGGAGGAGTTTGCTCAGCACAATGAGGCTACAGACAGCTGTGAAGTATTATCTATCCTGGGATGGATGCCTTGTACCATATGCCGCAATGTAAATGCTATGTACATCTGTTGGGTACAATTATACATTGTTTTTCTCTAATTAGGAGTAAAATTTAAGCAGAGGGCAAATATAAAATCATGGCATATAAAATCTAATGTACTCTTACATCACAACCAAATATAAGAACATTTCCTAACACTGCTTCTTAGGAAAACATAAAATTATGGTAAAACTATCCAACGTTCAGCTTAGTCAGCGCGACAGCTTTTATGTTGTCAGACATAACCGAGCAATAATAGTCTGAAGGTCATGGATGGACACATCATTGGTGCAGCTGCACAGGGGTCCAAGAGGTAAGGGGGCCACATCCAACTCCAAAGCTGTAAGCAGCTTTTGTGCATGACACTTTTGGACTGGAAAAGGCCCATATACTGTTTTTGCACAAGGGACCTCTTCTGGCTGTGTCTACCAAACTGAAGGTAGTGACATAAAAGTGTCCAGAACAATGTGTGAACCTACATCTACCATGTGGGTATGAAGTCAGTGAGATCCTCTTACTGTGCAAGCCTTTTTTGGAAGTGCATTTGAACAGCAAGGTGGATTCTGTTGAGGGGAACTAGAGAAAAAAAAAAAATCTATAAATCTTCAGCATAGCGAGTGTGAGCGAGCTGAGTGTGACCAGAGCGTAAGTGTGGACGGCGGTAAGTGTGACTTGTGATTCAGTGACTTTGGAGTCAGGGAGTTTCCAAGGGAGGAATTACTGAATTGCTGACTGTTTTGTATTAATACTTTGTATTTATTTATTTATTTTTTTTATTATTTAACTTTTCTGTCTGGTGCAATCCCCATTAGGAAATGTGCTCCACGATTGTTAATGCCATCCAGTGCACATCTTGCCACATGTATGCAGTCCTTGAGCAGCCGGTCGAGGGTGCATACTGCTGTGCGAGATGTGAGCACGTTGTGCATTTGGAAACCCAGATTCTGACTCTAAATGTGCAGCTGGCAACACTGAGATCCATAGACAATATGGAGAGGAGTCTTCTGCTCACGGAGCAGACGCTCAATGGGACAGATGAGGGGGGGGATGGTAGGATGGAGCTGCAGGACGGTGAAGTAGCAAGCTGGGTGACAGTTAGGAAGCGGGGTAGAGGGAAGAGTGCTAGGGAGGCTACTCCTATTCTGGAACACCCCAATAAGTTGGCTAAGTTGGCAGATGAGGGGGGTGCCAGTACAGGGGTAGCACTGCTGCAGCCAGGCATGTCCTCTGAAAGCCGGAGGAGTGACTGCTCCAGTAAGGAGGGAAATAGGAGAGCAGGGCAGGCCAGACAGGTGCTGGTAGTGGGGGACTCAATTATTAGGGGAGCAGATAGGGCAATCTGTCACAAAGACAGGGATCGTCGAACGGTGTGCTGCCAACCTGGCGCTCGAGTCCAACACATCGCTGATCGGGTGGACAGATTATTGGGAGGGGCTGGTGAGGACCCAGCGGTCATGGTGCACATAGGCACAAATGACAAAGTTAGAGGTAGGTGGAAGGTCCTTAAAGATGATTTCAGGGAATTAGGCTGCAAGCTGAAAGCAAGGACCTCCAACGTGATATTCTCCGAAATACTGCCTGTACCACGTGCCACGCCAGAGAGGCAACGGGAGATTAGGGAGGTTAATAAGTGGCTCAAGAATTGGTGTAGGAAGGAGGGGTTTGGGTTCCTGTAGAACTGGGCCGACTTCTCAGTTGGCTACAGGCTCTACGCTAGGGACGGGCTGCATCTCAATGGGGAAGGTGCAGCTGTGCTGGGGGAGAAAATGGCTAGAAGGTTGGAGGAGTGTTTAAACTAGGGATTGGGGGGGAGGGTATTCAATTTATAGGAGGGGAAGATAGTGCAGATAGAGACCTGGGCACAAATAAGGAAGTTGGGGGTGGCGGTGGCATGGGGGTGGGGTTAGAACAGTTAATAATTTAAGAAAGAATAGAGGTACAGAGAGGAACATCAAGTGCATGTATACTAATGCCAGAAGCCTCGCCAACAAAATGGACGAATTAGAACTAATGCTGTTGGAGCATGATTATGACATGGTGGGGATATTTGAAACATGGCTGGATGAGAGCCATGACTGGGCTGTTAACTTGCAGGGCTATAGCCTGTTCAGAAATGACCGTACAGATAAGCGAGGGGGTGGGGTGTGTCTATATGTAAAATCGTCTTTAAAACCCATCCTGCGTGATAATATAGGTGAATTTAATGAAAATGTAGAATCCCTGTGGGTGGAGATAAGGGGAGGGGGAAAAAATAATAAATTACTGATAGGGGTTTGTTATAAATCTCCAAAAATAATGGAAGCTATGGAGAATATCCTCGTAAAGCAAATAGATGAAGCTGCGACTCAAGGAGAAGTCATTATTATGGGGGACTTCAAGTACCCTGAAATAGATTGGGGAACAGAAACCTGCAGTTCCAGCAAAGGTAATTGGTTTTTGACAACTATGAGAGACAATTACCTTTCACAACAGGACCCAACAAGAAGGGGGGGACTGCTAGACCTAATATTAACCAACAGGCCAGACCGCATAGCAAATATAAGAGTTGGGGGTTACTTGGGAAATAGCGATCACAAAATAATACGTTTTCATGTATCCTTTAAAAAGATGTGTAATAGAGGGGTTACAAGGACACTAAACTTCAGGAGGGCAAATTTCCAACGGATGAGAGAGGATCTTGGTGCAATTAAATGGGACGATATCCTGAGACACAAAAATACACAAAGACAATGGGAGATATTTATTAACATCCTGGATAGGACCTGTGCACAGTATATACCGTATGGGAATAAACATACTAGGAATAGGAGGAAACCAATATGGCTAAATAGAGCTGTAAGGGGCGCAATAAGTGACAAAAAGAAAGCATTTAGAGAATTAAAGGAAGTAGGTAGTGAGGAGGCATTAAATAAATACAAAAAATTAAATAAATTCTGTAAAAAGCAAATCAAGGCAGCAAAGATTGAGACAGAGAGACTCATTGCCAGAGAGAGTAAAAATAATCCCAAAATATTCTTTAACTACATAAATAGTAAGAAACTAAAAAATGATAGTGTTGGCCCCCTTAAAAATAGTCTGGGTGAAATGGTGGATAAGGATGAGGAAAAAGCCAATATGCTAAATGACTTTTTTTCATCAGTATTTACACAAGAAAATCCCATGGCAGGCAAAATGACTAGTGATAACAATTCCCCATTAAATGTCACCTGCTTAGCCCAGCAGGAAGTGCGGCGGCATCTAAAAATCACTAAAATTGACAAATCTCCGGGCCCGGATGGGATACACCCTCGAGTACTGCAGGAATTAAGTACAGTCATTGATAGACCATTATTTTTAATCTTTAACCCCTCTGTGACCTTAGACGTACTATCCCGTCGAGGTGCCCTGGGCTTATCTGACCCTGGACGGGATAGTACGTCATAGCCGATCGGCCGCGCTCACGGGGGGAGCGCGGCCGATCGCGGCCGGGTGTCAGCTGCTTATCGCAGCTGACATCCGGCACTATGTGCCAGGAGCGGTCACAGACCGCCCCCGGCACATTAACCCCTGGCACACCGCGATCAAAGATGATCGCGATGTGCCGGCGGTGCAGGGAAGCACCGCGCAGGGAGGGGGCTCCCTGCGGGCTTCCCTGAGCCCCCCGCAGCAACGCGATGTGATCGCGTTGCTGCGAGGGTCTCCTCACCTCCCTCCCTGCTCGAGCCCCGGATCCAAGATGGCCGCGGATCCGGGTCCTGCAGGGAGGGAGGTGGCTTCACAGAGCCTGCTCAGAGCAGGCACTGTGAAGCAGCCTGCACTCATATCAGATCAGTGATCTGACAGAGTGCTGTGCAAACTGTCAGATCACTGATCTGTGATGTCCCCCCCTGGGACAAAGTAAAAAAGTAAAAAAAAAATTTTCCAAATGTGTAAAAAAAAAAAAAAAAAAATATTTCAAAATAATGAAAAAAAAAAAAATATATTATTCCCATAAATACATTTCTTCATCTAAATAAAAAAAAAACCAATAAAAGTACACATATTTAGTATCGCCGCGTCCGTAACGACCCGACCTATAAAACTGTCCCACTAGTTAACCCCTTCAGTAAACACCGTAAGAAAAAAAAAAAAAAAACGAGGCAAAAAACAACGCTTTATTATCATACCGCCGAACAAAAAGTGGAATAACACGCGATCAAAAGGACAGATATAAATAACCATGGTACCGCTGAAAGCGTCATATTGTCCCGCAAAAAAAGAGCCGCCATACAGCATCATCAGCAAAAAAATAAAAAAGTTATAGTCCTGAGAATAAAGCGATGCAAAAATAATTATTTTTTCTGTAAAATAGTTTTTATCGTATAAAAGCACCAAACCATAAAAAAATGATATAAATGAGGTATCGCTGTAATCGTACTGACCCGAAGAATAAAACTGATTTATCAATTTTACCAAACGCGGAACGGTATAAACGCCTCCCCCAATAGAAATTCATGAATAGCTGGCTTTTGGTCATTCTTCCTCACAAAAATCGGAATAAAAAGCGATAAAAAAATGTCACGTGCCCAAAAATGTTTTCAATAAAAACGTCAACTCGTCCCGCAAAAAACAAGACCTCACATGACTCTGTGGACCAAAATATGGAAAAATTATAGCTCTCAAAATGTGGTATTGCAAAAAATATTTTTTGCAATAAAAAGGGTCTTTCAGTGTGTGACGGCTGCCAATCATAAAAATCCGCTAAAAAACTCGCTATAAAAGTAAATCAAACCCCCCTTCATCACCCCCTTAGTTAGGGAAAAATAAAAAAAAATGTATTTATTTCCATTTTCCCATTAGGGCTAGGGTTAGGGCTAGGGTTAGGGTTAGGGCTAGGGTTAGGGCTAGGGTTAGGGCTAGGGTTAGGGCTAGGGTTAGGGTTAGGGTTAGGGTTAGGGCTAGGGTTAGGGCTAGGGTTAGGGCTAGGGCTAGGGTTAGGGTTAGGGCTAGGGTTAGGGCTAGGGTTAGGGTTAGGGCTAGGGTTAGGGCTAGGGTTAGGGCTAGGGCTAGGGTTAGGGCTAGGGTTAGGGCTAGGGTTAGGGCTAGGGTTAGGGTTAGGGCTAGGGTTAGGGTTGGGGCTACAGTTAGGGTTGGGGCTAAAGTTAGGGTTAGGGTTTAGATTACATTTACAGTTGGGAATAGGGTTGGGATTAGGGTTAGGGGTGTGTCAGGGTTAGAGGTGTGGTTAGGGTTACCGTTGGAATTAGGGTTAGGGGTGTGTTTAGATTAGGGTTTCAGTTATAATTGGGGGGTTTCCACTGTTTCGGCACATCAGGGGCTCTCCAAACACGACATGGCGTCCGATCTCAATTCCAGCCAATTCTGCGTTGAAAAAGTAAAACAGTGCTCCTTCCCTTCCGAGCTCTCCTGTGTGCCCAAACAGGGGTTTACCCCAACATATGGGGTATCAGCGTACTCAGGACAAATTGGACAACAACTTTTGTGGACCAATTTCTCCTGTTACCCTTGGGAAAATACAAAACTGGGGGCTAAAAAATAATTTTTGTGGGAAAACAAAAAGATTTTTTATTTTCACGGCTCTGCGTTATAAACTGTAGTGAAACACTTGGGGGTTCAAAGTTCTCACAACACATCTAGATAAGTTCATTGAGGGGTCTAGTTTCCAATATGGGGTCACTTGTGGGGGGTTTCTACTGTTTAGGTACATTAGGGGCTCTGCAAACGCAATGTGACGCCTGCAGACCAATCCATCTAAGTCTGCATTCCAAATGATGCTCCTTCCCTTCCGAGCCCTCCCATGCGCCCAAACGGTGGTTCCCCCCCACATATCGGGTATCAGCGTACTCAGGACAAATTGGACAACAACATTTAGGGTCCAATTTCTCCTGCTAACCTTGGAAAAATACAAAACTGGGGGCTAAAATATAATTTTTGTGGAAAAAAAAATATTTTTTATTTGCATGGCTCTGCGTTATAAACTGTAGTGAAATACTTGGGGGTTCAAAGCTCTCACAACACATCAAGATGAGTTCCTTAGGGGGTCTACTTTCCAAAATGGTGTCACTTGTGGGGGGTTTCTACTGTTTAGGTACATTAGGGGCTCTGCAAACGCAATGTGACGCCTGCAGACCATTCCATCTAAGTCTGCATTCCAAATGGCGCTCCTTCCCTTCCGAACCCTCCCATGCGCCCAAACGGTGGTTCCCCCCCACATATGGGGTATCAGCGTACTCAGGACAAATTGGACAACAACTTTTGTGGTCCAATTTCTCCTGTTACCCTAGGGAAAATACAAAACTGGGGGCTAAAAAATAATTTTTGTGGGAAAAAAATTTTGTTTTATTTTTATGGCTCTGCATTATAAACTTCTGTGAAGCTCTTGGTGGGTCAAAGTGCTCACCACACATCCAGATAAGTTCCTTAGGGGGTCTACTTTCCAAAATGGTGTCACTTGTGGGGGGTTTCAATGTTTAGGCACATCAGTGGCTCTCCAAACGCAACATGGCGTCCCATCTCAATTCCTGTCAATTTTGCATTGAAAAGTCAAACGGCGCTCCTTCCCTTCCGAGCTCTCCCATGCGCCCAAACAGTGGTTTACTGCCACATATGGGGTATCAGCGTACTCGGGACAAATTGGACAACAACTTTTGAGGTCCAATTTCTTCTCTTACCCTTGGAAAAATAAAAAATTGGGGGCAAAAATATAATTTTTGTGAAAAAATATGATTTTTTATTTTTACGGTTCTGCATTATAAACTTCTGTGAAGCACTTGGTGGGTCAAAGTGCTCACCACACATCCAGATAAGTTCCTTAGGGGGTCTACTTTCCAAAATGGTGTCACTTGTGGGGGGTTTCAATGTTTAGGCACATCAGTGGCTCTCCAAACGCAACATGGCGTCCCATCTCAATTCCTGTCAATTTTGCATTGAAAAGTCAAATAGCGCTCCTTCCCTTCCGAGCTCTCCCATGCGCCCAAACAGTGGTTTACTGCCACATATGGGGTATCGGCGTACTCAGGACAAATTGGACAACAACTTTTTGGGTCCAATTTCTCCTGTTACCCTTGGTAAAATAAAACAAATTGGAGCTGAAGTAAATTTTTTGTGTAAAAAAGTTAAATGTTCATTTTTATTTAAACATTCCAAAAATTCCTATTAAACACCTGAAGGGTTAATAAACTTCTTGAATGTGGTTTTGAGCACCTTGAGGGGTGCAGTTTTTAGAATGGTGTCACACTTGGGCATTTTCTATCATATAGACCCCTCAAAATGACTTCAAATGAGACGTGGTCCCTAAAAAAAAATGGTGTTGTAAAAATGAGAAATTGCTGGTCAACTTTTAACCCTTATAACTCCCTAACAAAAAAAAAAATTGGTTCCAAAATTATGCTGATGTAAAGGAGACATGTGGGAAATGTTACTTATTAAGTATTTTGTGTGACATATCTCTGTGATTTAATTGCATAAAAATTCAAAGTTTGAAAATTGCGAAATTTTCAAAATTTTCGCCAAATTTCCGTTTTTTTCACAAATAAACGCAGGTACTATCAAAGAAATTTTACCACTATCATGAAGTACAATATGTCACGAGAAAACAATGTCAGAATCACCAGGATCCGTTGAAGCGTTTCGGAGTTATAACCTCATAAAGGGACAGTGGTCAGAATTGTAAAAATTGGCCTGGTCATTAACGTGCAAACCACCCTTGGGGGTAAAGGGGTTAAAGACTCCATAATAACAGGGTCTGTACCACAGGACTGGCGTATAGCAAATGTGGTGCCAATATTCAAAAAGGGGACAAAAACTGAACTCAGAAATTATAGGCCAGTAAGCTTAACCTCTACTGTGGGTAAAATCCTGGAGGGCATTCTAAGGGACGCTATACTGGAGTATCTGAAGAGGAATAACCTCATGACCCAGTATCAGCACGGGTTTACTAGGGACCATTCATGTCAGACTAATTTGATCAGTTTCTATGAAGAGGTAAGTTCCGGACTGGACCAAAGGAACCCAGTAGATGTAGTGTATATGGACTTTTCAAAAGCTTTTGATACGGAGCCACACAAAAGGTTGATACATAAAATGAGAATAATGGGGATAGGGGAAAATATGTGTAAGTGGGTTGAGAGCTGGCTCAGGGATAGGAAACAAAGGGTGGTTATTAATGGAACACACTCGGACTGGGTAGCGGTTAGCAGTGGGGTACCACAGGGGTCAGTATTGGGCCCTCTTCTTTTTAACATATTTATTAATGACCTTGTAGGGGGCATTCAGAGTAGAATTTCAATATTTGCAGATGACACTAAACTCTGCAGGGTAATCAATACAGAGGAGGACAATTTTATATTACAGGATGATTTATGTAAACTAGAAGCTTGGGCTGATAAATGGCAAATGAGCTTTAATGGGGATAAATGTAAGGTCATGCACTTGGGTAGAAGTAATAAGATGTATAATTATGTGCTTAATTCTAAAACTCTGGGCAAAACCATCAATGAAAAAGACCTGGGTGTATGGGTGGATGACAAACTCATATTCAGTGGCCAGTGTCAGGCAGCTGCTACAAAGGCAAATAAAATAATGGGATGCATTAAAAGAGGCATAGATGCTCATGAGGAGAACATAATTTTACCTCTATACAAGTCACTTGTTCGACCACACTTAGAATACTGTGCACAGTTCTGGTCTCCGGTGTATAAGAAAGACATAGCTGAACTAGAGCGGGTGCAGAGAAGAGCGACCAAGGTTATTAGAGGACTGGGGGGTCTGCAATACCAAGATAGGTTATTACACTTGGGGCTATTTAGTTTGGAAAAATGAAGACTAAGGGGTGATCTTATTTTAATGTATAAATATATGAGGGGACAGTACAAAGACCTTTCTGATGATCTTTTTAATCATAGACCTGAAACAGGGACAAGGGGGCATCCTCTACGTTTGGAGGAAAAAAGGTTTAAGCATAATAACAGACGCGGATTCTTTACTGTAAGAGCAGTGAGACTATGGAACTCTCTGCCGTATGATGTTGTAATGAGTGATTCATTACTTAAATTTAAGAGGGGACTGGATACATTTCTGGAAAAGTATAATGTTACAGGGTATATACACTAGATTCCTTGATAGGGCGTTGATCCAGGGAACTAGTCTGATTGCCGTATGTGGAGTCAGGAAGGAATTTTTTTCCCCAATGTGGAGCTTACTCTTTGCCACATGGGTTTTTTTTGCCTTCCTCTGGATCAACATGTTAGGGCAAGTTAGGTTAGGCTATGGGTTGAACTAGATTGACTTAAAGTCTTCCTTCAACCTTAATAACTATGTAACAAAATTGCAAAGAACATCTATACCTGATAAGACCCCTGGATTACAGAGGGGGTTATACCTTTATAAATGACTGATATGCTGCCAATGTCACGATACTGTATGGGGACAGAATGATTATAAAGGTGAACGTTCTGTCCCCATCACTGTTTTGAAGGCCTAAGCAAAGCTTGTTTTTCAATTACAGTCTTGGATTGGCATGTCTAAAAGAACCATTAATTTTTTAAACTTGACGACCATTTTAACATACTTGTTTTTGGCCATTTCCTGCATGTTCAGATTAGACCTGGTAAACGTTTAAAATGGTGCTGCTGGGGTCAGTGAATGTGAGGATCACTTCTATGATTTTTTTTGAGTCTGGAAAAAATGTTTTCTCTTTTGGACAATGCCTGATCTGGTATTAAGGACGCACCCAGATGACTATATAAATTGGACTCAATGGCCGACGGGTCTCCAGACCAGAGCGTGACAGCTTCATATATTTCCATACATCTGTCACGCTCCAGCCAGGAGACCCGCTGGCCAGTCCGTGCATTGGGTATGTCGGCGTCCCTGCCGGGAGTAGGGAGCCGGACCACACAGGGATACCGGCGCTGGTGTTACAAATTGCAGCTGTAGCCTTCCATACACTTTAGACTAACATCGGCCAAACTCATATCAATGGGTTCAGCCAAAAGCCTAATGTTTATGGGGCCACGGATAGATGATTGTTGGGGAGAAGGAGCTAGCATGTCCAATTTTCAACTGCTGATCCTTTTGTTCTATCTGAGATAAGACAACACCAGAGATGTCTAGCAGTGAAATGTGAACGGCCCAGGAAGAGAGGTGCAGCACCAATCAGCAGACACACACAAAGATTAGATAATATAATATAAATATTTAATATCCAGCTTACAAAACAAAGGAAAGGATGGTATGTAAACCGTGTATAAGTAACGAATACAATGACAGCAATTACTCTTAATGACACTGGCAAAGAGTACACATAGGTACACTTAGAAAGAATTAACAGTTCTAAGCAAGCAAAACACAATGCAATTAACCCTTTCTGTGCATAAATCCATAAAACGACAGTAGTGTGCCAGTACTTTAGTAATTGCCTACTCGGAGCAGTTTTCACAGTGTCTCTTACAAAAAGAGTCCTTTTCTCTTAATTAACTGGATCTCTATAAGGTTATTTATATATGTGCATATATATTCAGATGTAAGATGGCACCAGTACATCCTGTTAGCTGAAGTAGAAGGATCCCTCCAAAGTCTTGAATAATCTGAAACGCCGTTTTGAAGCTCTTAGGGAATGCCAATCTCTCAAAGCAGACTTCCCTACGTTCTTAGAGATAAGGCCTCACATGGTCTAGCCCAAGATGCTGGGTATTAGGTTGTCCTCACCAAGCCAGCTCATGTCAAGCCGAACAACGAGTCCCACAGTCACCAACAACAGATCCAGAGCCGCACTGCCCTATCCAGACTTTCTCTGAGGATGACTCTCCTTTGACTCTTCCCAACCGCCCAGCAACCACCAAACTCCCCCATGCAGCCAACTCCGGCCTCTTACTGCTGCCTTATACTAGCAAGATCAAATATCACATCACAAATCTCCAACTATACAGTAAACTGTGATTAACCCTTACAGCTTTCTTATACAGAACACAGCAGCATTTGGCAGAGTGAGAGAGCTCCTGTGTATGGGAGATATGGCCGAGATGGCTGCTGGCTGAACGGTTAGCTATCTAGAACTACGTCTTATTAACTTGAATAGGGTGAATAAGATTGAGCTGCAGTACTAACAAATAAGGTAGCACTCTGTAACGCTATAGCATGCAAACATGAAATATATGAAATTTGAATTGCATTACTGCACTATAAATATGAAAAATTGAGAAAAATTAGTGTATAAATTGGTCAACTCATGGTACCGGGCTGTTGTGAATTCTGTGACAGAGTTCACTCCTGTGGTCACAAGTGGTACTTCGGCTGATTCTCTCTGGGATCTTCCGTTTGTGGAGGAAAGTGGTACTGCAGCTTCTGAGTTTCCTCCCTCAGGTGATCTGGTGAGCTCGTTAGCTTCTTCTCTACTTAACTCCACCTGATGCTTTGATCTATGCTTCCTGTCAATGTTTCAGTGTGGGACTTGTTTTTTACCTGGATCATTCCTGTGGCCTGCTGCTCTGCAAAGCTAAGTTTTGCTTATGTTATTTTGTTGCTATTTTTCTGTCCAGCTTGCTTTATTGGTTTTTCTCGCCTGCTGGAAGCTCTGAGACGCAGAGGGACCACCTCCGTACCGTTAGTCGGTGCGGAGGGTCTTTTTGTCCCCTCTGCGTGGTTTTTATAGGTTTTTGTGCTGACCGCAAAGTTATCTTCCCTATCCTCGTTCTGTTCAGCTAGTCGGGCCTCACTTTGCTAAATCTGTTTCATCTCTATGTTTGTGTTTTCATCTTACTCACAGTCATTATATGTGGGGGGCTGCCTTTTCCTTTGGGGAATTTCTCTGAGGCAAGGTAGGCTTTTTTTTCTATCTTCAGGATTAGCTAGTTTCTCAGGCTGTGACGAGGCGCCTAGGTTCTGGTCAGGAGCGCTCCACGGCTACCTTTAGTGTGGTTTGATAGGCTTAGGGATTGCGGTCTGCAGAGTTCCCACGTCTCAGAGCTCGTTCTATTATTTTGGGTTATTGTCAGTTCACTGTATGTGCTCTGACCTCCATGTCCATTGTGATTCTGAATTGCCTTTCATAACACCGGGCAGCCACGATAAGGCGGTTCTCGTTGCTGGGAACCTATCTAATGTGAATCTTCTCTTAGACTGAAGTCTACATTTATATGAGAAAGTAGGATCCTGCTGCAATTAAAAATGCCTGAGCTGCAGTACTAGTTACAACACCACTCATAGGGCTCACACACCCGACTGTATAAATCGGATGAGTGCAATCTGAGAAAAAAAAATTGGATTGCGTTATGACCAATATTATTCAATGAGGCAGTGCAGATCAGCATTTTTTTCTCACCTGAATTCGGCAAGAGAAAATAAATTATAGCATAATGCTATTTCTCTCCGAAATTGGATGAGTGCGAGAAAAAAAAATCGGACACCACACATAGCCACAGTCTAGCATCTGATTTTACCATAAACATTACAATTCTGTAACTTAGGAAACTGTAAATGGTCCTGTGTATGATTAATATCTGCCTAGTAAAAATTTGAAGTGCACACGGATAACAAGCAAGAAAAAAATAGTCCCACTATTCTGGATGAAAATTGGACCGATTATTTTATACGCTCGTGTGACCCCAGCCATAGACCGAGCCACTGAGGCATCACTAATTGGTGGCAAGGTCTATTGGATGCTTTGAATATCAGTGTTTTTTATTTACGACACTAAATAAATACAAATATTCTTAGGCTTTTTTTTTCTGAAAAAACTCTTTAAGTCTACATGGACGAAACAAAGCAAATTGTGCTCCTTACCAGACATGATATATTTAGAATTGATTGCCATCTCCCACCCCTAAACTCCACTGCCTTAGACAATCTCCTAGTTTGCACTGGCCCAGGGCCATCGTTAAATACACCCAGAACAGAAAGACATAATGAAAAGAATTTAGTCTTTGGTGGATTATAATTGTGACCTAGTCTGCTGGGGAATATGAGGTCAGGTCAGAAAGTAAAACTGTAAAATGAATGCAGTAACATTTGCTAAATGCCCACGCGAAGGATCGTTAAACAGCTCAAACACTTCAAAGTTAAGATCATCAGCGTTTATAAGAAGCACAAAGGCAGCAAAGAAGAGGAGCATTGCCTCTGCCACATTATCCCGCTCCTATTTCCTGAATAATTTTGCTGGGTGACATTTATAGATTGAACTTTGGCAGCCGAGGGAAACTTCCTGAATGCCACCTCCTTATAAATCACAATTTGATGTTTGGCTTTCTGGATCTTCTGGAATAAAACAAGTCTTGCACAATCATTCAAAGAGATTATTAAATATAGTGAAGAAAGCATTCTCTCCGTGATGAGAACAAGTCACGTGAATTAGTTGCAATCCCAAGGTGCTACTTCTTCTAGGAGCACAGAAAATTAGAAAATAAAAGGAAATATTGCAAAGTATAGGACAGCCTGCACAATTATATTAGGATATAACAGAAATGACATTTCCCTAAAGTGAATTATTGTAATTTTCATTGTTTAGGGTCTTGTTCTCACATATTCACTATGTACCGTGTATACTCGAGTATAAGCCGAGATTTTCAGCCCAAAATTTTGGGCTGAAAGTGCCGCTCTCAGCTTATACTCGAGTCACGGTGGGCGGCAGGGTCGGCGGGTGAGGGGGAGAGGGCGCTGAGGCATACTCACCTAGTCCCGGCGGTCCTGGCGCTCCCTCTGCCCATCACACTGTCTTCAGTGCTGCAGTTCTTCCCCTCTTCAGCGGTCACGTGGGACCGCTCATTAGAGAAATTAATACGCGGCTCCACCTCCCATAGGGGTGGAGCCGCATATTCATTTCTCTAATCAGCGGTGCCGGTGACCGCTGATAGAGGAAGAGGCTGCGGCACCGAAGACCGTGTGACAGGCAGAGGGAGCGGGACGCCGGGAGCAGGTAAGTATATAATATTCACCTATCCCCGTTCCACACGCCGGGCGTCGCTCCATCTTCCCGGGCCCGCTCCATCTTTCCGGCGTCTCTCCGCTCTGACTGTGCAGGTCACAGGGTGCGATGACGCATATAGTGTGCGCGCCGCCCTCTGCCTGATCAGTCAGTGCGGAGAGACGCCGGGACCGGATGCCGGGAGCTGCAAGCAAGAGAGGTGAGTATGGCATTTTTTTTTTATTGCAGCAGCAGCAGCAATGGCACAGCTTTCTATGGCACAGCTATGGGGCAATACTGAACGGCGCAGAGCACTATATGGCACAGCTATGGGGCAATAATGAACGGCGCAGAGCACTATATGGCAGCTATGGGGCAATAATGAACGGCGCAGAGCACTATATGGCACAGCTATGGGGCAATAATGAACGGCGCAGAGCACTGTATGGCACAGCTATGGGGCAATAATGAACGGCGCAGAGCACTATATGGCAGCTATGGGGCAATAATGAACGGCGCAGAGCACTATATGGCACAGCTATGGGGCAATAATGAACGGCGCAGAGCACTATATGGCACAGCTATGGGGCAATAATGAACGGCGCAGAGCACTATATGGCACATCTATGGGGCAATACTGAACGGCGCAGAGCACTATATGGCAGCTATGGGGCAATAATGAACAGCGCAGAGCACTATATGGCAGCTATGGGGCAATAATGAACGGCGCAGAGCACTATATGGCAGCTATGGGGCAATAATGAACGGCGCAGAGCACTATATGGCACAGCTATGGGGCAATAATGAACGGCGCAGAGCACTATATGACACAGCTATGGGGCAATAATGAACGGTGCAGAGCACTATATGGCACAGCTTTATATGGCACATCTATGGGGCAATGATGAACGGTGCAGAGCACTATATGGCACAGCTTTATATGGCACATCTATGGGGCAATAATGAACGGTGCAGAGCACTATATGGCAGTTTTATATGGCACATCTATGGGGCAATAATGAACAGTATGGAGCATTATATGTGGCACAGCTTTATATGGAGCATCTTATGGGGCAATAATGAACGGTATGGAGCATCTATTTTTATTTTTGAAATTCACCTGTAGCTGCTGCATTTCCTACCCTAGGCTTATACTCGAGTCAATAAGTTTTCCCAGTTTTTTGTGGCAAAATTAGGGGGGTCGGCTTATACTCGGGTCGGCTTATACTCGAGTATATACGGTAACTTCTGTCTGTAAAACCTCAACTCTGCAGGTATAAGACCCGGTTCACATTACATTTTGCCGGCAGAAGTTCTTAGTTTATATTCCAAGCCAATCCATAGGTCTATATTCACATGAAGGAGGCCCAAAGACTGTCCGTTTGGCCTCCATTAGGCCTGATATACCTTTTTGTTATCTGTATGGAATAGAGTAGCAGGCTAAGCTTTTTCTACAGATGTATACAGTAGAAAAAATATGCCACACAGTATAAAATATTTGGACGGTGACAGAATTTTTGTGAATTAGGCTCTCCATGCCACTATTTTTTTTATTTAAAATGAAACAATTGAGATGCAATTGAAGTACAGATTTTCCGGTTTAAAAGGAATCTGTCCCCCTCCCTGGGACATATATGACCTATTATTATGGGCATACAGGTAATAGAAATGATACACTAGTCCTACCTGTATGCCTCAAATTAATTGTCTTGTTGTTGAAAAATATTATATTCTGTCTTTATGTCAATGATTTCTTCCAGGCTCCGTGGCTTTCTGCCTTAAGTTTTGTCTTAAGCACGTGAAATGCTGCTCGATAGGGTTGAACTCTGGCGATTGACTAGACCATTGGGAATATTCTACTTCTTGACCTTAAAACCCTCATGGGTTGCTTTCCCAGTATGTTTTGGTTCATTCTCCATCTGTATTGTGAAGCGTCGTTCGGTCAACCTTGCTGCATTTGGTTGAATCCGAGCAGAAAGTATCGCCCTGTACACTTCAGAACTCATCCGGCTATGTATGTCTTCATTAACATCATTAATAAACACTAATGACCCAGCACCATGGGAAGCCATGCATGCCCATGCCATCACACTGCCTCCACCATGTTTTACAGAGGATGTGTTGTACTTTGGATCATGAGCGGTTCCACGCCTTCTCCATGCTTTCTTCTTCCCATCATTCTGGTACTGGTTGATCTTAATTTCCTTTGAACAAAGAATGTTTTTCGAGAACTGGGCTGGCTTCTTTAGATGCTTTTTTCGCAAAGTCTAACTTTTGCCAATGAAGGAACCTTAACTCCATTTTCTATTCGTTTGGAGGTCATTATCAGCAGCTCTTGCATCCTGCATTTTCTTCATATTGTTTTGCCTTCTGTGCTGCTTTTTGCCCACTATTGCTCAGAAAAAAAGTGCAGCAGAGGACAGAACCACAAAAGGTGAGTGCATCCTCCATTAATCTACTGATATCTCCACCTCATATTGAGTTTGCAGTTAGAGGCGCGACATTTCCTTTTTAACCTCTTGCAGGAATTATCTTTAATCATTTGTTTTAGTTTGTGAACTTTTATGCTTTGAAAAGTACCTAAAACTTCAGCAAGTAGAATGTCCCCATGCGGTGTGATATAAATGCTGCCATTGTTTATTTATTTCAGTAGCCCCATTAGTGTGCAAGAACATTCCTTTGCAGGTTTACACGAGTAGTACTCAAAGAGTGGTAATAAATGGTTGCACTTCTAATAGAATGGTAGTGACTAATAGAATGGTATTTAAAGGGAACCTGTCAGCAGGATTGTCAGGTCGGCGCCGTTATCTAATATATAAAGCTGAATGTGTGTATGTGTGTGTGTGTGTATGTCCGGGATTGGCATCTGCACCGTCGCAGCTACAGCCACAAAATTTTGCACAGTCACACGTCTGGACCCCGAGAGCGTCATAGGCTATGTTGTGAGGTGAAATTTTAACCCCGCGCATTCCAATTCACCAAAAAAGTGAAAGGAAAAGTGTTGGAGGCAAATTGACAGCTGCCAGATGTGAACAAGGGGGACTTAAAGAGTGAGAGTGATGGCGCCAAAGAGCATATACCGTACAGTTGCTAAGGTGGGGCCCCAACATGGGATACTCACCACACACAGGGATATGAACACACACACAAAATGCGCCACACACTACCACGTGCTTGAACACATATGGACAAAAGGCAGGGAGCCAGCACACCGAGGATATGCAGGAAGCACGGATCTCCGTCCTGACGTGACGTGGAGAATATCCAAAAAACGAAAAGATGATCCAGCTTCCAAATAAAATATAAAAGTTTAATCCAACATATTAAAATAAGGAGACGACTCCTGGGACGGCATCATACACATAGTAAGGCGAGCGACGCGTTTCGACCAAGCGGTCTTTATCACAGCTTATTTGGAAGCTGGATCATCTTTTCGTTTCTTGAACACATATACCACCCTCAGCACACATTTCACCACACATACACCAACCTCGCCACATAAAAGTCGAAACACAAAAGTTGCCGCGCAAAACTCGCCACACGCAAAACTCGCCACACGTGCAAAACTCACTTCATGGAAAACTCGCCACACGCAAAACTTGCACATGCGGAAAAATTGCCACATGCACAAAAGTTGCAACACATGCAAAAGTTGCCTCACACAAAACTTGCACATACTCAAAACGCGCCACACATAAAACTCGCCACGCGCAAAACTCGCCATGCGCAAAACTTGCTGCACACAACTTGCTACACTAGCCTGTCACATGCAACTCGACACACAAAAAGTTGCTACATGCATGTCGCCACACAAAACTCATCTCACAAAAGTCGCTACATGCATGTCGCCACATGCAACTCAACACACACAACTTGACACATGAAACTCGCCCTAACACACACACAAGTCTGGTATCATCCTTCAAAAATAAAAATCTGATTAATAAGCAGACAAACTACAAGAGCAACAAATGTACCATATAGGAAATACGGCAGCTGTCAGTCACATGACCTGTCTATTATGTGTATGTGTGAGCTAATATATACTGCCAGGGGGGAGGACTTCCTGTTGGCTGGGGATTTATCTGGCTGCCAATTTAGCTTACAAATACGGAGGTAAAAATACTGACCAAATAACATGTGAACGCGGTCTAATACAGGAGGAGATGACACACAGATATATACTATATACAATGCCTACAAGTAGTATTCAACCCCCTGCAGATTTAGCAGGTTTAATAAGATGCAAATAAGTTAGAGCCTTCAAACTTCAAACAAGAGCAGGATTTATTAACAGATGCATAAATCTTACAAACCAAAAAGTTTTGTTGCTCAGTTAAATTTTTATAAATTTTAAACATAAAAGTTTGGGTCAATTATTATTCAACCCCTAGGTTTAATATTTTGTGGAATAACCTTTGTTTGCAATTACAGCTAATAATCATCTTTTATAAGACCTGATCAGGCCGGCACAGGTCTCTGGAGTTATCTTGGCCCACTCCTCCATGCAGATCTTCTCCAAGTTATCTAGGTTCTTTGGGTGTCTCATTTGGACTTTAATCTTGAGCTCCTTCCACAAGTTTTCAATTGGGTTAAGGTCAGGAGACTGACTAGGCCACTGCAACACCTTGATTTTTTGCCTCTTGAACAAGGCCTTGGTTTTCTTCGCTGTGTGCTTTGGGTCGTTGTCTTGTTGGAAGATGAAATGACGACCCATCTTAAGATCCTTGATGGAGGAGCGGAGGTTCTTGGCCAAAATCTCCAGGTAGGCCGTGCTATCCATCTTCCCATGGATGCGGACCAGATGGCCAGGCCCCTTGGCTGAGAAACAGCCCCACAGCATGATGCTGCCACCACCATGCTTGACTGTAGGGATGGTATTCTTGGGGTCGTATGCAGTGCCATCCAGTCTCCAAATGTCACGTGTGTGTGTGGTTGGCACCAAAGATTTCGATCTTGGTCTCATCAGACCAGAGAACCTTGAACCAGTCAGTCTCAGAGTCCTCCAAGTGATCATGAGCAAACTGTAGACGAGCCTTGACATGACGCTTTGAAAGTAAAGGTACCTTACGGGCTCGTCTGGAACGGAGACTGTTGTGAGTTCTGTTTTTGGGCTCCCTCTGGTGGTTGCTGATGGTACTGGGTGACTTGTCTTTCCTGGGTTTCTGGGTTCCACCTGTTCCATCAGCATATGGGAGTTTCCTATTTAACCTGGCTTTGCTGCTGGCATTTCCTCGCCGGTTATCAATGTATCCAGTGTGTCTTGTTACCTCTGCTCCCTGCTCCTAGAACCTTCTGGTCAAGCTAAGTTTGGATTTTCCTGTTTTGGTGTTTTGCTTAATTTGGTTTTTAGTCCAGCCTGCAGATATGTGATTCTTGCTGCTGGTTGCTCTAGTGGGCTGAAATTGCTCCTCATGTACCATGAGTTGGCACATGAGTTCAAGTAATTTCAGGATGGTTTTTTGAAGGGTTTTTCGCTGACCGCGCAGTTCACTTTTGTATCCTCTGCTATCTAGCTTTAGCGGGCCTCATTTTGCTGAAACTGTTTTCATACTGCGTATGTGCTTTCCTCTCATTTCACCGTCATTATATGTGGGGGGCTGCTATTTCTGTGGGGGATTTCTCTGGAGGCAAGAGAGGTCTGTGTTTCTTCTAATAGGGGAAGTTAGATCTTCGGCTGGAGCGAGACGTCTAGGATCATCGTAGGCACGTTCCCCGGCTACTTTTATTTGTGTGTTAGGTTCAGGGTCGCGGTCAGCTCAGGTTCCATCGCCCTAGAGCTTGTTTGTATCTGTGCTTGTCCTTTAGTGATCCCCTGCCATTGGGATCATGACAGTATAACCGGCCCACAAAGTGTTAATTGTATTGGCTGAAGTAGGAGGATAAGTAGTCTGAGGAAGTTTTTTTTTTTTTTTTTTTTTTCTTTCTCTTTCCCTCAGAGTTTGCTGCCTAGCCTTATTGCAGCCTGGCTACTTCCTCCTCCTCTTAATCTTTGAATGGCTTTGATCCCAGCTGTTTATCATGGACGTCCAGAGTTTGGCTTCCAGCCTGAATAATCTTGCCACTAAGGTTCAAAATATACAGGATTTTGTTGTACATGCTCCTATGTCTGAACCTAGAATTCCTGTCCCAGAGTTTTTTTTTGGAGATAGATCTCGTTTTCTGAATTTTAGGAACAATTGCAAGTTGTTTCTTTCTTTGAAATCTCGCTCCTCTGGAGACCCTGCTCAGCAAGTCAAGATAATTATATCTTTCCTGCGGGGTGACCCTCAGGATTGGGCATTTGCATTGGCACCAGGGGACCCTGCGTTGCTTAATGCGGATGCGTTTTTTCTGGCATTGGGTTTGCTCTATGAGGAACCTAACCAAGAGATTCAGGCTGAAAAAGCTTTGTTGGCCCTCTCTCAGGGGCAAGATGAAGCAGAAATTTATTGTCAAAAATTTCGGAAGTGGTCGGTACTTACTCAGTGGAATGAGTGCGCTCTGGCTGCAAAGTTTAGAGATGGCCTTTCTGAGGCCATTAAAGATGTTATGGTGGGGTTCCCTGCGCCTGCTGGTCTGAATGAGTCTATGACTATGGCTGTTCAGATTGATCGGCGTTTACGGGAGCGCAAACCTGTGCATCATTTGGCGGTGTCGTCTGAACCGTCACCTGAGATAATGCAATGTGATAGAATTCAGTCCAGAAGTGAACGGCAAAAGTATAGGCGGAAAAAAGGGTTGTGCTTTTATTGTGGTGATTCAGCTCATGTTATATCAGCATGCTCTAAACGCACAAAAAAGGTTGATAAGTCTGTTGCCATTAGTACTCTACAGTCTAAGTTCATTCTGTCTGTGACTCTGATTTGTTCATTATCATCCATTTCCGTCGATGCCTATGTGGATTCAGGCGCTGCCCTGAGTCTTATGGATTGGTCATTTGCCAATCGCTGTGGGTTTAGTCTGGAGCCTCTGGAAGTCCCTATTCCTTTGAAGGGAATTGACTCTACACCTTTGGCTATGAATAAACCTCAGTACTGGACACAAGTGACCATGCGTATGACTCCCGTTCATCAGGAGGTGATTCGCTTCCTGGTACTGTATAATTTGCATGATGTCCTAGTACTTGGTCTGCCATGGTTACAAACTCATAATCCAGTCCTTGACTGGAAATCAATGTCTGTGTTAAGCTGGGGTTGTCAGGGGGTTCATGATGATGCACCTCCAATTTCTATCGCTTCATCTACTCCTTCTGAGATTCCTGTGTTTTTGTCTGACTATCGGGATGTTTTTGAGGAGCCTAAGCTCAGTTCGCTTCCTCCTCACAGGGATTGCGATTGTGCTATAAATTTAATTCCAGGCAGTAAATTTCCTAAAGGTCGTTTGTTCAATCTGTCAGTGCCAGAGCATACTGCTATGCGGGATTATGTTAAGGAGTCCTTGGAAAAGGGACATATCCGTCCATCTTTGTCCCCTTTGGGAGCAGGTTTTTTTTTCGTGGCCAAAAAAGATGGTTCCTTGAGGACTTGTATAGATTATCGTCTTTTGAATAAGATTACCGTAAAATATCAGTATCCTTTGCCATTGTTGACTGATTTGTTTGCTCGCATTAAGGGGGCTAAATGGTTCACTAAGATTGATCTTCGGGGTGCGTATAATCTTATACGAATAAAGCAAGGTGATGAGTGGAAAACCGCATTTAATACGCCTGAGGGCCATTTTGAGTATTTGGTAATGCCTTTTGGACTTTCTAATGCTCCTTCAGTCTTCCAGTCCTTTATGCACGATATTTTCCGTGAATATCTGGATAAATTTATGATTGTGTATTTGGATGATATTTTGGTTTTTTCTGATGACTGGGAGTCTCATGTTCAGCAGGTCAGGAAGGTGTTTCAGGTCCTGCGGGCCAATTCCTTGTTTGTAAAAGGCTCAAAGTGTCTCTTTGGAGTCCAGAAGATTTCTTTCTTGGGGTATATTTTTTCCCCTTCTACTATTGAGATGGATCCCGTCAAGGTTCAGGCTATTTGTGACTGGACGCAGCCTACATCTCTTAAGAGTCTACAGAAGTTCTTGGGCTTTGCTAATTTCTATCGTCGTTTTATAACTAATTTTTCTAGTGTTGTTAAGCCTTTGACGGATTTGACTAAGAAGGGTGCTGATGTTGCTAATTGGTCTCCTGCGGCTGTGGAGGCCTTTCAGGAACTTAAGCGCCGGTTTTCTTCTGCTCCTGTGTTGCGTCAGCCTGATGTTTCGCTCCCTTTTCAGGTTGAGGTTGATGCTTCCGAGATTGGAGCGGGGGCGGTTTTGTCACAGAGAAGCTCCGATGGCTCAGTGATGAAGCCATGCGCGTTTTTTTCTAGAAAGTTTTCGCCGGCTGAGCGGAATTATGATGTTGGTAATCGGGAACTTTTGGCCATGAAGTGGGCATTTGAGGAGTGGCGTCATTGGCTAGAGGGTGCTAGACATCGTGTGGTGGTCTTGACTGATCACAAAAATTTGATTTACCTTGAGTCTGCCAGGCGTCTGAATCCTAGACAGGCTCGTTGGTCACTGTTTTTCTCTCGTTTCAATTTTGTGGTTTCATACCTGCCAGGTTCAAAGAATGTGAAGGCGGATGCTCTTTCTAGGAGTTTTGTGCCTGACTCCCTTGGAAATTCTGAGCCCTCTGGTATCCTTAGGGATGGGGTGATTTTGTCTGCTGTCTCCCCAGACTTGCGACGTGCTTTGCAGGAGTTTCAGGCGGGTAAACCTGATCGTTGTCCGCCTGAGAGACTGTTTGTTCCGGATAATTGGACCAGTAGAGTCATCTCCGAGGTCCATTCTTCTGCGTTGGCAGGTCATCCTGGAATATTTGGTACTAGAGACTTGGTGGCCAGGTCTTTTTGGTGGCCTTCCTTGTCGAGGGATGTGCGTTCTTTTGTGCAGTCTTGTGAGGTTTGTGCTCGGGCTAAGCCTTGCTGTTCTCGGGCCAGTGGATTGTTGTCACCTTTGCCTATCCCGAAGAGGCCTTGGACGCACATTTCCATGGACTTTATTTCGGATCTCCCTGTCTCTCAAAAAATGTCCGTCATCTGGGTTGTGTGTGATCGCTTTTCTAAAATGGTTCATCTGGTACCCTTGCCTAAGTTGCCTTCCTCCTCTGAGTTGGTCCCTCTATTTTTTCAGAATGTGGTTCGTTTGCATGGGATTCCTGAGAACATCGTTTCTGACAGGGGATCCCAGTTTGTGTCTAGATTTTGGCGGACGTTCTGTGCTAAGATGGGCATTGATTTGTCCTTTTCGTCTGCATTCCATCCTCAGACGAATGGCCAGACTGAACGAACTAATCAGACCTTGGAAACTTATTTAAGGTGTTTTGTTTCTGCTGATCAGGATGACTGGGTTACCTTTTTGCCGCTGGCCGAGTTTGCCCTTAATAATCGGGCTAGTTCTGCTACCTTGGTTTCTCCTTTCTTTTGTAATTCGGGGTTTCATCCTCGTTTTTCCTCTGGTCAGGTGGAACCTTCTGATTGTCCTGGAGTGGACATGGTGGTGGATAGGTTGCATCGGATTTGGAGTCATGTGGTGGACAATTTGAAGTTGTCCCAGGAGAAGGCTCAGCAGTTTGCTAATCGCCGTCGCCGCGTGGGTCCTCGACTTCTTGTTGGTGACTTGGTGTGGTTGTCTTCTCGTTTTGTTCCTATGAAGGTCTCTTCTCCTAAGTTCAAGCCTCGGTTCATCGGTCCCTATAGGATCTTGGAAATTCTTAACCCTGTGTCGTTTCGTTTGGATCTCCCGGCATCGTTTGCTATTCATAATGTGTTTCATCGGTCGTTGTTGCGGAAGTATGAGGTACCTGTTGTTCCTTCGCTTGAGCCTCCTGCTCCAGTGCTGGTGGAGGGAGAATTGGAGTATGTTGTGGAGAAGATCTTGGATTCTCGTGTTTCCAGACGGAAACTCCAGTATTTGGTCAAGTGGAAGGGTTATGGTCAGGAGGATAATTCTTGGGTGGTTGCCTCGGATGTTCATGCTGATGATTTGGTTCGCGCTTTTCATAGGGCTCATCCTGGTCGCCCTGGTGGTTCTCGTGAGGGTTCGGTGACCCCTCCTCAAGGGGGGGGTACTGTTGTGAGTTCTGTTTTTGGGCTCCCTCTGGTGGTTGCTGATGGTACTGGGTGACTTGTCTTTCCTGGGTTTCTGGGTTCCACCTGTTCCATCAGCATATGGGAGTTTCCTATTTAACCTGGCTTTGCTGCTGGCATTTCCTCGCCGGTTATCAATGTATCCAGTGTGTCTTGTTACCTCTGCTCCCTGCTCCTAGAACCTTCTGGTCAAGTTAAGTTTGGATTTTCCTGTTTTGGTGTTTTGCTTAATTTGGTTTTTAGTCCAGCCTGCAGATATGTGATTCTTGCTGCTGGTTGCTCTAGTGGGCTGAAATTGCTCCTCATGTACCATGAGTTGGCACATGAGTTCAAGTAATTTCAGGATGGATTTTTGAAGGGTTTTTCGCTGACCGCGCAGTTCACTTTTGTATCCTCTGCTATCTAGCTTTAGCGGGCCTCATTTTGCTGAAACTGTTTTCATACTGCGTATGTGCTTTCCTCTCATTTCACCGTCATTATATGTGGGGGGCTGCTATTTCTGTGGGGGATTTCTCTGGAGGCAAGAGAGGTCTGTGTTTCTTCTAATAGGGGAAGTTAGATCTTCGGCTGGAGCGAGACGTCTAGGATCATCGTAGGCACGTTCCCCGGCTACTTTTATTTGTGTGTTAGGTTCAGGGTCGCGGTCAGCTCAGGTTCCATCGCCCTAGAGCTTGTTTGTATCTGTGCTTGTCCTTTAGTGATCCCCTGCCATTGGGATCATGACAGGAGACCATTGCGGTGGAGTACGTTACTTATGGTATTGACTGAAACCAATGTCCCCACTGCCATGAGATCTTCCCTGAGCTCCTTCCTTGTTGTCCTTGGGTTAGCCTTGACTCTTCGGACAAGCCTGGCCTCGGCACGGGAGGAAACTTTCAAAGGCTGTCCAGGCCGTGGAAGGCTAACAGTAGTTCCATAAGCCTTCCACTTCCGGATGATACTCCCAACAGTGGAGACAGGTAGGCCCAACTCCTTGGAAAGGGTTTTGTACCCCTTGCCAGCCTTGTGACCCTCCACGATCTTGTCTCTGATGGCCTTGGAATGCTCCTTTGTCTTTCCCATGTTGACCATGTATGAGTGCTGTTCACAAGTTTGGGGAGGGTCTTAAATAATCAGAAAAGGCTGGAAAAAGAGATAATTAATCCAAACATGTGAAGCTCATTGTTCTTTGTGCCTGAACTACTTCTTAATACTTTAGGGGAACCAAACAGAATTCTGTTGGTTTGAGGGGTTGAATAATAAATGACCCTCTGAAAAGACTTTTCACAATTTAAAAAAAAAAAATAAACAAAGAAATAACATTCTTTTTTTGCTGCAGTGCATTTCACACTTCCAGGCTGATCTACAGTCCAAATGTCACAATGCCAAGTTAATTCTAAATGTGTAAACCTGCTAAATCTGCAGGGGGTTGAATACTACTTGTAGGCACTGTACAGGAGGAGATGACACACAGGTATATACTATATACAGGAGGAGATGACACACAGGTATATACTATATACAGGAGGAGATGACACACAGGTATATACTATATACTGGAGGAGATGACACACAGGTATATACTATATACAGGAGCAGATGATACACAGGTATATACTATATACAGGAGGAGATGAATTACAGGTACATACTTTATACAGGAGGAGATGACACACAAGTATTTACTATATACAGGAGGAGATGACATACAGGTATATACTATATAAAAGAGGAGATGACACATAGGTATATAGAGGAAGAGATTACATACAGCAGGTATATACTATATACAGGGGAGATGACATACAGGTATATACTATATACAGGAGATGACATACAGGTATATACTATATATATAGGAGATGACATACAGGTATACAGTATATACAGAAGAGATGACATACAGGTATATAATATATACAGGAGATGACACATGGGTATATACAATATACAGGAGGAGATGACATACAGCAGGTATATACTATTTACAGGGGAGATGACATACAGGTATATAATATATACAAGAGAAGACATACAGGTGTATACTATATATATGGGAGATGACAAACATGTATATACTGAGGTGAAAATGAGGGTGTGAGGTGAAAATGAAAAGGTGTGAGTGCAAAATGAGAGAAGTGAGGGAAAATAGTGGAGTGATCGGAAAATGACAGATGTGAGGTCGAAATGACATGTGTTAGGGGGGAATGAGAGGAGTGAGAGGGAAAATAAGAGGAGTGAGGGAGTAAATGAGAGGTGTAAGGGAGAAAATGAGAGGCATGATGGGAAAATAAGACACGTGAGGTGCTATAACTAACCACAGATATTTACTATGCCCAGGCAACGCCGGGCTCTTCAGCTAGTACTGAATAAAATTATACCTTGGTTGATGAAATCTGTTTTGTGGCTGTTTCCTAATCTTTATTTTCAGTCTGTAGTTAATGAGATTCTCATGCCCTAAGACGGGGCTGGTGTATGTGGTGCTCTGGTTAGATACTCATAATGCAGACTGCTGACTGGTCACTGATCCCTCACTGACCTGCCACGGCTGGCGCTTGCCTGCAGAAACACTTGTTTTAATTGAGTATGTTAGGTATAAGGTATTCATTATGCAAACTAGGGGTAGGTCAGTGATCTATGTACTGTATGTCTTCACCAAGTGCAGTGCTTTTGTTTCTAGATATCCACACATTCTCCCCTAAATGTCAATCTTTTATAGGCCACAGACTAATCTAGTCATTTTGAGACACTGGCAATCTACATATCCTCCTAAAAGTACCGTCACACTCAGCAACCCTACAACGAGAACGACAACGATCCGTGACGTTGCAGCGTCCTGGATAGCGATCTCGTTGTGTTTGACACGCAGCAGCGATCTGGATCCCGCTGTGATATCGCTGGTCGGAGCTAGAAGTCCCGAACTTTATTTGGTCGTCAGGTCGGCGTGTATCGTCGTGTTTGACATCAAAAGCAAGGATGCCAGCAATGTTTTACATGGAGCTAACAACCAGCTACAACGATAAGTGAGTCGCCGTTACGTCACTGGATCGCTCCTGCATCGTTCTGGAGCTGCTGTGTTTGAAGTCTCTACAGCGACCTAAACAGCGACGCTCCAGCGATCGGCTCGTTGTCTATATCGCTGCAGCGTCGCTGAGTGTGACGGTACCTTAACATATCTGAAGTGACCTTCTCTCTGGATGTTACATTCTTATATGAAACAAATATTTTCTGTATCTTTTGGTAGAAGAAATTTGGAGAAAAATGTGAACCTTGAGCCACTAACTCCAGATCGTTATTCGACACAACATGAGCAGTCTCTTCTCAATGTAAGTCAATGAGAGTCAGAAAATAGTTCTCCTAGACTTACATTCAGAGCTTGTGACTGTTAGCTGTGACTTCCGTCAGGAGCTGCGGTCACAATATGGTGTAGCTCAATAGGAGTAACACCGCAAAGAGCAGAATACAGTGACTGGCAGGTATTTTTCTACAGGTAGGAACCAGGCATGAAATAAAAGAAACCACTAGAGTGGTGCTTTAAGCAACACTATAGTAGGTAATACCTATAACCATTTCTTTTTTATTCTGTAAAATCTTTATTTATTTTCATTATTATTATATGATCCATTATTATGAGAAGAATTATAGTTTTGATCATCTCCCCCTAGAAAGGTTTTTTAGGTTCTTAACTATACTTACTGATTAACTTGTATTTTATTCTCTTTCTTGTTACCTTTTTTTTTTTTAGTAAAAAACTATTGAAATAAAAATTTGCATTGAAAAAAATCTTAGAAACATCAAAAAAGGGACTATGCATATGACCGACATATCAGTTATGTATATATTCAATTTTGTTGGTGTTTCTATGTTTTCTGCATTTCAAGCATAAGTTAATTTCTTCCTTTCTGGATTCAACCTTAGGTATTTTCTATTTCTGACATGTTGTCACTTTCTGACATTATCATTTATCAACATTTAGTGGGTCGATTAGTCCTAAAATTCCATCTAATCCCATTATCTAAAATTCACATTATAATTACTCATACTACACAAAGCTTAGTATACGGCAATAGGGTAGCAGCTCTCTACTATATAGCCATAAGGACCTCTCTGTGTCACCATATGGTTTTCCTTCAGACGCTCTAGGTTGCATATATTTCCCCTGGATATTGTGAGGGATGGAGCCTGTCACATTTTATTTCTTGGATTTGCACAAAATCCAATAGTGAAAAAAACACTGTATTAATGATGAGCGAATATACTTATTACTCGAGATTTCTCGAGCACGCTCGGGGGTCCTCCAAGTATTTTTTAGTGCTCGGAGATTTAGTTTTTCTTGCCGCAGCTGAATGATTTACATCTGCTATCCAGCATAAGTACATGTGGGGATTCCCTTGCAACCAGGCAACCCCCAAATGTACTTATGCTGTCTAACAGATGTAAATCATTATTATTATTATTTATTGTTGTAGCGCCATTTATTCCATGGCGTTTTACATGTGAGGAGGGGTACACATAATAAAAACAGGTACAATAATCTTAAACAGTACAAGTCATAACTGGTACAGGAGGAGAGAGGACCCTGCCCGCGAGGGCTCACAATCTACAAGGGATGGGTGAGAATACAGTAGGCGAGGATAGAGCTGGTCATGCAGCGGTTTGGTCGATCGGTGGTTACTACAGGTTGTAGGCTTGTCGGAAGAGGTGGGTCTTCAGGCTCTTTTTGAAGGTTTCGATGGAAGGCAAGAGTCTGATGTGTTGTCGTAGAGGGTTCCAGAGTAGGGGTGATACGTGACAGAAATCTTGTATACGATTGTGGGAAGAGGAGATAAGAGGGGAGTAGAGTAGGAGATCTTGTGAGGATCGGAGGTTGCGTGTAGGTAAGTACCGGGAGACGAGGTCACAGATGTATGGAGGAGACAGGTTGTGGATGGCTTTGTACGTCATGGTTAGGGTTTTGTACTGGAGTCTCTGGGTAATGGGTAGCCAGTGAAGGGATTGACAGAGGGGAGAGGATGAGGAATAGCGGGGGGACAGGTGGATTAGTCGGGCAGCAGAGTTTAGAATAGATTGGAGGGGTGCGAGAGTGTCTGAGGGGAGGCCACAGAGCAGGATGTTGCAGTAGTCAAGGCGAGATGATGAGGGCATGGACTAGGGTTTTTGCAGATTCTTGGTTTAGGAATGTACGGATTCGTGAAATATTTTTGAGTTGAAGTCGACAGGAAGTGGAAAGGGCTTGGATATGTGATTTGAAGGAGAGATCAGCATCAAGGATTACCCCGAGGCAGCGAGCTTGTGGGACTGGGGAGAGTGGGCAGCCATTTACAGTAATGGATAGGTTCGTTGGGGGGGTCGCGTGAGTTGGGGAAAGATGAAGAATTCTGCTTTGTCCATGTTAAGTTTCTGAAATCTAGCGGAGAAGAAGGATGAAATAGTGGACAGACATTGAGGGATTCTGGTTAGTAGGGAGGTGATATCTGGTCCAGAGATGTAGATCTGTGTGTCGTCAGCATAGAGGTGATATTGAAAGCCATGAGATTCTATGAGCTGTCCCAGGCCAAAGGTGTAAATGGAGAAGAGCAGGGGCCCTAGGACTGAACCTTGTGGGACTCCAACAGATAGGGGGCGAGGTGAGGAGGTGGTGTGTGAGTGGGAGACGCTGAATGTCCGGTCTGTTAGGTATGATGAGATCCAGGATAGGGCCAAGTCTGTGATGCCAAGGGATGAGAGGGTCTGTAATAATAGGGAATGGTCCACTGTGTCAAAGGCAGCTGACAGGTCGAGGAGGAGGAGGACAGAGTAGTGTCGCTTGCTCTTGGCAGTTAAGAGGTCATTGGTGACCTTAGTTAGGGCAGTTTCAGTGGAATGGTGTGACAGGAAGCCAGATTGTAAGCGATCAAAGAGGGAGCAAGAAGAGAGATGGGAGGACAGTTCAAGGTAGACGTGTCGTTCCAGTAGTTTGGAGGCATAGGGGAGAAGTGATATAGGGCGATAGCTAGATACAGAGGATGGGTCAAGAGAAGGCTTTTTGAGGATAGGTGTGATGGAGGCATGTTTAAAGCTTGAGGGAAAAACACCAGTTGTTAGTGATAGGTTGAAGAGATGGGTTAGGGTTGGGATGAAGACTGTGGTGAGGTTTGGGATGAAGTGGGATGGGAGCAGGTCAAGTGC
Source organism: Ranitomeya imitator (assembly GCF_032444005.1). Classification (NCBI taxonomy): domain Eukaryota; kingdom Metazoa; phylum Chordata; class Amphibia; order Anura; family Dendrobatidae; genus Ranitomeya; species Ranitomeya imitator. The sequence continues at coordinate 67,812,719 of NC_091283.1, forward strand.
ACAGGTGGTGAGATGCGATCTTGAGAGTAGAGTGGAGAGTTGATCTTCTGTAATGGTGGAGAAGTTGGTTTTGGAGGTGGAGGGCTGGGAAGTCGGGAGGAAGGGCTCTGGGGGTTGTTGACCAAAACTGTCTCTGATGTTATCAATCTTCTCATAAATCATTCAGCTACGGCAAGAAAAACTAAATTTCCGAGCACTAAAAAATACTCAAAGTAAAGAAATCTCAAGTAACGAGTATATTCACTCATCACTACACTGTATATTCCTGCAGCTCAATGAGTGTCCTACTATGGCACCATGTAATACGGCCATGTGCATAGAGATTAGATATTATTCCCTATTAGTGATGAGCGAATGTGCCAGGATAAGGTGTTATCCAAGCATGCCCGGGTGCTAAAATACTCGGGTGCATAAAAACATGTTCGAGTCCCTGCGGCTGTCTGTTCAACAGCTCCAACAAATGAAGCGATTTCCTGTTTGTTAGGCAATCCCTGCATGTGTTGCGGCTGTCTAACAGCCATGAGACATGCCGTAGCGGGATCATATTGTTCGAGCACGACAAAGACACTCAGCACCCGGGCATGCTCGGATAACACCTTATCCAAGCAGGTTTGTTCATCATTAGTGATGAGCGAATATACTCGTTACTCGAGATTTCCCGAGCACGCTTGGGTGTCCTCCGAGTATTTTTTAGTGCTCGGAAATTTAGTTTTTATTGCCGCAGCTGAATGATTTACATCTGTTAGCCAGCATAAGTACATGTGGGGGTTGCCTGGTTGCTAGGGAATCCCCACATGTACTTATGCTGGCTAGCAGATGTAAATCATTCAGCTGCAGCAATAAAAACTAAATTTCTGAGCACTAAAAAATACTCGGAAGACACCCGAGCGTGCTCAGGAAATCTCGAGTAACGAGTATATTCGCTCATCACTACTCATCATTAATAGGGAATAAAAGCTCATCACTACTCCCTATGTACTAAGGTATGTTGCACAAAGCTATTTAGAATAATAATGCTATGAATTTCCTATCGTGGGACTGTGTATTGCTTTCAGTCTACAATGAGCACATTCTAGATAACTGGGTCATTTCCATGCAATTATTTTTGTTATTTTCCTTAAACAAAAGAGCTAATCAGTCCTTGCTTGGATGCCAATAACAATAATAGACGAGCCATTGTGAAACCCGCATAGACCAGTTGTTGTAAGTCTCAGCTGTTTGCCTGAAAAAGGCCATTCTATAAATGGAAATGTAGAAGCCTGCAATTATGAACGCTTTGGAAGATTGTCATTAAGTTTTCTTTTCTGTGCTGGGGCTTCAAAGAGCAGCTGATGTCTCCATGTGACCATCATTTGCTCAACTTAGAAAACAATGCCCATTTGATGCTGCTCTGTGACTGGTATATGGTATATTTGTGGGTTTTTAACTGTGTTACCTTGATTGCCACCTTTCTAAAGAAGGCTATAAATCGGGCAGGATGTTTTGGGTGATGACCAGTTCCTGGAATAGCAAAGATAGACCTGACACCTCTTCCGTTCCAGGAACTTTTTTAAGTGCTAGCAAGTAAAGTTTCAAAAATGTTTGTGTTTGATGTTTTTTTTTAACCTGACCTAAACACGTCCTATAAATATTGATAAAAAGGATAACTCAAGTCACGTTTAAAGAAATAGCTTGCTGTGTACCTTACGTGGATATCATACATGCTAATGGGGCTTACTACATTGGGTTATATATGTAGTAATGAGGACCATGTATTGTTGCATTTGCATCCAACCAAATTGTTGCTCATTTTTCAATATTTCCTCCTCATAAAGTCCTACATCAAATTTACAAATGTATCATTGTTTTACTCCATTTAGTTTCTCTGTCAAAAACTTAAAAATGACGAGAAAAGGGTGTGTAGTTAACAAAACTTTTGGAGTTAAGTAAGAAATCTTTATGAAAGCATTTGCCAGAAAAAAACTTACTTAATCCAGTGAGTAATTCTCTTGCACCATTGATAGCTCCATGCTGGCTCGGTGTGGACCCCCACAAGGTCCAAGACAATAAAAAATCTAAAATTCCAAGGCACCAGGGAATAGTAGTGTAGTGTTTAGTCCATCCTTAAAATATCACTGTGAAATACAAAAACGAGGTAGACGATGCACCGTTTCAGCCCTGGCTTTTTTCATGCCAGAAATACAATAAAAATTACATTGTGATTTCATGTAGTGAAATTAATTGGATTTCACCATGCTATTTTAAGGAAGGAATAAAGTCTATGTTTTAGCCCTACTATTCTGTGGTGCCTTGGAAATTTGAATTTTGCATTTTTCAGAAAAGTAGCAGAAACATTTTATATTCTAATTTTTCTTTCAATTTTTCTTTCTTTTCTAATATTGGGAAGCAAACTAATTGTGAATCACCTCCTACCTGCTGACATCTTCACGCCACTTTTGATTAGTTGGCTTGATGCGACATCACCATTAAGGCATGATGCACACAGGTTGTCATATCAAGAAAGATAATCATAATGGGAGCCTGAGATGTGGAAGGGTGGGACGGCTCACTGGGCTCCTGTCCAGTGGCCATGGAATACTGACCTGGACTTGGGACTTGCAAATTGATTCACTCATCTCTAAGACCAACCCTCAATCCAGAGCAGGTTTCCTGTGACTGGTTGGTTTTCAGTTCTAACATATACAGTTGTGCTCAAAAGTTTACATACCCCGGCAGAATTTTTGCTCTCTTGTCCTTTTTTCAGAGGATATGAATGAATGATAACACCAAAACTTTTTCTTCACTCATGGTTAGTGGTTGGGTGAAGCCTTTTATTGTCAAACTACTGTGTTTTCTCTTTTTAAATCATAATGACAACCCAAAACATCCAACTGACCCTGATCAAAAGTTTATATACTTTTGACCTGATAACATGCACAGAAGTTGACACAAATAGGTTTTGAATGGCTATTAAAGGTAACATCCTGTTAGGGTTGGCGGAACGCACCGAATATATATATTTATTAGAAGAGGTTGGTGCGTTCGCAACCCGGGATCCACCGTGCAGGAAAGCACCTACAGCTAGATATGGCGGTATAATATAGTAGTATAAACAGACTCTGTTACATCACAGAGTCTGTTAGCAAAGATAACGCTGTGCCCTGTTTGGCTCACAGAGGAACACAGCTACTTAGTAGAGCAGATGGTGGTCATGCAGTCAAATGCAAACATGAAACTCCTCGCCGGAGGTGCCAGCATTCTAGGCGCTTATTTCAGCTGGGTCCCTGAATACACACACACGAAACTCCTCGCCAGAGGTGCCAGCATTCTAGGGGCTTATTTCAGCCGTGTCCCTGACTGCATACAAACATGACCACACTGGCGCTGAGCTCATACATAAATTGATACTAGCGCATGGCCGTGCAGTCATGCGCACCTCTTATAGCTGCAGCAAGTACAGGACCTTCCTAGAAGGACCAATGAGAGGCTGCCACAGACGTTGAACACCTTCAGGACCTTCCTAGAGGACCAATAGGATTTGCTGCAGTACCTGAGCATGTGACCCTTGATCTCCAATGAGAGATCTTACCCTGGGCATGCTCATAAGAGGAAAAGTAGGACTGAGTCCCAAAGACATTTGCTCACTGCTGACCAGTACTGGCTACAATAGCGGAAGCTGGAAGGACAGCAGTAACCCTACGCACAGTATCAGACTGAGCATGACGCTGGGACCGACGCCTCCACTGAGCAGGCTCCACTGCGGCAGGAGAAGAATGGGAGACCGCAGCGGAGATGGCTCGAGATTCCCCCTGTGCAGAGGCAGGAACTCGACCCCTAACATTACCCCCCCCCCAGGCCCCCACTTTCCCTGGACCTCACCACGCTCGAATACAGCAATGAGCTGTGGAGGCCGAATATTCTCAGCAGGCTCCCAGGACCTGTCCTCAGGACCATAACCCTTCCAGTCCACCAAATAAAATTTTTTGCCACATACCACCTTGCACCCCAAAATAGCATTCACCTCATAATCGTCCGTAGACGAACCCGATGTCCCGGCAGATGACTTGGAAAACCGGGACATGTATACAGGCTTCAAGAGGGACACAAGAAAGGTGTCGGTGATACCCAGACGTGGCGGAAGGGCCAGACGGTAGACCACTGGGTTAACCTGTTTGAGGACCTTGAAAGGTCCCAAGTAGCGACGAGCAAACTTAGTGGACTCAACTCGCAGCCTGATGTTACGGGCGGAGAGCCACACTAACTTGCCAGGAGCAAAGGTCGGAGCGGAGCGCCAATGTGCATCAGCAGAGGACCTCATTCTCTCCTTGGAGGCCCGAATGGCATCCTGAGTGCGGTCCCAAATGTCCCGCGCCTCCACAGCCCTGTCTGCCACCCTGGAATCGGCGGGAGACATGGGGATAAGCACAGGTACCCGCGGATGGTGACCATAGTTTAGGAGGAATGGGGTCTGTCTGGTGGAGTCGGCTACAGCATTATTCAGTGCAAACTCCGCCCACGGTGGCAAGGATGCCCAGTTATCCTGCCTGGCTGAGACAAAATGTCGAAGATATGTGACCAAGGTCTGGTTGGCCCTCTCTACCAACCCATTCGTCTCGGGATGATAAGCTGAGGAGAGATTCAACTCAATGCTGAGTAGACGACAAAGCTCTCTCCAAAACCGAGACGCAAACTGGGGACCCTGGTCACTGACAATTTTGTCCGGCATACCATGAAGGCGAAATATGTGTTTGATAAACAACGCCGCCAGAGCCTTTGCAGAAGGTAACCGTGGAAGAGGCACCAAGTGCACCATTTTAGAAAAATGGTCGGTGATAACCCAAATAATGGTGCAGCTACGAGACTTGGGTAAGCCCACCACAAAATCCATCCCAACCATCTCCCAGGGTTTGTCTGCCACCGGCAGGAGATGAAGCAACCCAGCTGGCCGTTGACGAGGAGACTTGTTCCTGGCGCAGGAGACACATGCCTGAACATAGTCTGCAACATCACAGGCCATATGCGGCCACCAATATGTCCTCGCCAGTAGCTCAGATGTCCTTTTGGTCCCAAAATGTCCACCCACCCTAGATGAGTGAGCCCAAGAGAGAACCTCCAGACGCAAACTGGATGGAGGCACAGACTCTAGCGAAACCGGGGCCACAGTTCTCAGGCTCTCGGAAGGGACAATAAGCCGAGGCTCCTCTTCCTCCTCCTCAGATGATACAACGGAGTGAGAGAGAGCATTGGCACGAATGTTCTTCTCCCCGGAAAGAAAATGGAGGGTGAAATGGAACCGAGAGAAGAACAAGGACCATCTGGTCTGGTGAGAATTTAGCCGCAGGGCGGTCTGTAAATAAACCAAATTCTTGTGGTCATTGAATACTTGGAAGGGAAAACGAGCTCCCTCCAGGAGATGTCTCCACTCTGAGAAGGCTAACTTCATTGCTAGCAACTCCCTGTCCCCGATGGAATAATTCATCTCCACTGGTGTGAAAGTTTTGGAAAAGAAGAAGCAAGGATGCTTCCGACCTTGAGCATCCTTTTGGAAGAGGACTGCTCCAGCACCAACGGAAGAGGCATCCACCTCCATTATAAACGGCTTATCTACATCGGGGCAATGTAGAATGGGAGCGCTAACAAAATGAGATTTAGTAGAAGTGAAAGCCTTGGAGACCTCCACAGACCACAATTTGGGATTTGCTCCTTTCTAGGTGAGGGCTACCAAGGGAGCTACCAAAGTTGAGAAATGAGGAATGAACTGGCGATAATAGTTAATGAACCCCATAAAGCGCTGCACCGCTTTAAGAGAATGGGGTTCCTGCCAGTCCATCACAGCCTGTAGTTTGGCAGGATCCATAGCCAATCCTTGGGCGGAGATGATATAGCCCAGGAAAGGTAAAGACTCCTGCTCAAACACACATTTCTCCAACTTGGAGTAGAGGGAGTTAGTTCGTAAGAGGTCGAAGACTCTGCAAACATCTCTCCGGTGGGGGTCAATATCTGGAGAGTAGATGAGAATATCATCCAGATAGACTATGACCAAGGTGGAGAGCATATCCCGGAAGATATCGTTTACAAAGTCTTAGAAAACGGCTGGGGCATTACAGAGCCCAAAGGGCATCACTAGATATTCATAGTGCCCACCCCTGGTGTTAAAAGCCGTCTTCCATTCGTCCCCCTCACGGATGCGAATCAGGTTGTAAGCACCCCACATATCTAGTTTAGTAAACACCCTTGTCCCTCGAAATCTATCAAATAGCTAAGACATCAGGGGCAGAGGATATTTATTCTTAACGGTGATGACGTTAAGACCCCTGTAGTCTATGCATGGACGTAGTTCTCCACTCTTTTTCTGCACGAAGAAGAACCCAGCCCCTGCAGGTGACACTGACTTTCTAATGAATCCTCTTGCCAGATTTTCCTGGATGCACTGAGACATTGCCTCCGTCTCCGGGAGAGATAACGGATAGACTCGACCCCGGGGAGGCTCAGCACCAGGCAAGAGGTCAATAGGACAGTCATAGGGGCGGTGAGACGGAAGGGTCTCCGCAGCCCTATTGGAGAACACGTCAGCATAGGACCAATACTGCTTGGGAAGAGAGGAAAGATCTGCGGGGACTTCTGTTGTAGCAACCTGAATGCTCTCCCTCTGACATCTACCCCCACAAGATTCACCCCATCACAAAATTCTGCCTGAGGACCACTCAATATGAGGAGAGTGGTACCGTAGCCAAGGCATCCCTAACAGGACCTCATCAATTCCTTCAGGAATAATGAGCAGAGATATAATCTCCTGATGAGATGGCGACAAGGACAGAGTGAAAGGGATGGTCTGGTGTGTAATCTGTGAGGGCAGTGTTGACCCATTTACCACTCGTACGGTTACTGGTAGAGCTAACATTACCAGGGGAATTGCTTGACGTTGGGCGAAGGCAGAAGACATAAAATTGCCCTCCGCCCCAGAATCCATGCAGAGCTCTACCGAGTGGGTAAATGAGCCTATAGTAATTGTCCCCTTAAAGGACAATTTGGAGGCAAACGTCGCCGTGTCTAGTGTACCTCCACCTACTACCACTAGACGCTGACATTCCCTCGATCACTGAGGACATCTGCTGGCAAGATGTCCTGACTGCTGGCAAACATGACAAACCTGGAGTGCACGAGCGGTCTGGGACTTAGATCCCGCTCGTGACCCTACCATGGCCTCATGTGACTCAGGGACCAGGACTGGAGATTCCAAAGGTTTGGCAAAGGTGGGAGCCAGCTGAAACCTGTGCCTACACTGGGCTCGCTCTAACCTCCGCTTGTGAAAACGGAGGTCAATACGAGTGGATACAGTTATTAACACCTCCAGTGTAGTGGGAATCTCCTTAGTGGCCAGAGCGTCCTTTACGTGGTCAGCCAGCCCCCTCTAAAATATCGGAATAAGGGCTTTATCCGCTCACTCCAGCTCAGATGCTAGGGTGCAAAAGTGGACGGCAAAATGGCTGACCAAGGACGAGCCCTGAGTCAATGCCAACAGCTGGAGCGCAGTATCATGGGTGACACGAGGTCCTAAAAAGACCTGTTTCAGAGTGCTCAGGAACAACGGAGCACTCTGCACCACATGATTGCCACGCTCCCACAGCGGCGTAGCCCACTCCAACGCCCTGTCCGACAGGAGAGACACAATAAATCCCACCTTAGCCCGCTCTGTGGGGAAACGTGTGGCCAGAAGCTCGAGATGTATAGAGCACTGGCTCATGAAACCCCTACAAGATTTACTATCACCAGAAAATTTTTCTGGCGGCGGGAGGCGAGATAGAGTCGAAACAGGGGTGGCAGTGGACATGGTTGCTGCAGCCACGCTAGCAGCCTGAACAGCAACTGCGGTTACATCCACAGCTGAGGTTGTGCGCTCGAGAGCTGCCAACCTACCTGCTGGATGTACCACATGGATTGCTGTGTTTACGCCATGACTAGCCAGACCCTGGCGCTAGTATACTGTTAGGGTTGGTGGAACACACCGAATATATACAGTATATTTATTAGAAGAGTTTGGTGCGTTCGCAACCCGGGATCCACCGTGCAGGAAAGCACCTGCAGCTAGATATGGCGCTATAATATAGTAGTATAAACAGACTCTGTTACATCACAGAGTCTGTTAGCAAAGATAACGCTGTGCCCTGTTTGGCTCACAGAGGAACACAGCTACTTAGTAGAGCAGATGGTGATCATGCAGTCAAATGCAAACATGAAACTCCTCGCCGGAGGTGCCAGCATTCTAGGGGCTTATTTCAGCCGGGTCCCTGAATACACACACATGTTGTGAATTCTGTGGCAGAGCTCCCTCCTGTGGTCACAAGTGGTACTTCGGCTGATTCTCTCTGTGAGCTTCTGTTGGTGGAGGGAAGTGGTACTGCGGCTTCTGAGTTTCCTCCCTCAGGTGATCTGGTGAGGTCGTTAGGTGCTTCTCTACTTAACTCCACCTAATGCTTTGATCCTGGCTTCCTGTCAATGTTCCAGTGTTGGACTTGCTTTTCCCTGGATCATTCCTGTGGCCTGCTGCTCTGCATAGCTAAGTTCTTCTTTGCTATTTGTTTGCTATTTTTTCTGTCCAGCTTGTCTAATTTGTTGCTGGAAGCTCTGGGACGCAAAGGGTGTACCTCCGTGCCGTTAGTTCGGTACGGAGGGTCTTTTTGCCCCCTTTGCGTGGTTTTCTTTAGGGTTTTGTGTAGACCGCAAAGTGACCTTTTCTATCCTCATTCTGTTAAGAAAGTCGGGCCTCACTTTGCTGAATCTATTTCATCTCTACGTTTGTCTTTTCATCTTAACTCACAGTCATTATATGTGGGGGGCTGCCTTTTTCTTTGGGGTATTTCTCTGAGGCAAGGTAGGCTTATTTTCTATCTTCAGGCTAGTTAGTTTCTCAGGCTGTGCCGAGTTGCATAGGCAGTGTTAGGCGCAATCCACGGCTGCCTCTAGTGTTGTTTGGAGAGGATTAGGGATTGCGGTCTGCAGAGTTCCCACGTCTCAGAGCTCGTTCTATGATTTTGGGTTATTGTCAGATCACTGTATGTGCTCTGACCGCTATGTCCATTGTGGTACTGAATTGCCTTTCATAACACACACATGAAACTCCTCGCTGGAGGTGCCAGCATTCTAGGGGCTTATTTCAGCCGGGTTTCTGACTGCATACAAACATGACCACACTGGCGCTGAGCTCATACATAAATTGATACTAGCGCATGGCCGTGCGGTCATGTGCACCTCTTATAGCTGCAGCAAGTACAGGACCTTCCTAGAAGGACCAATGAGAGGCTGCCACAGACGTTGAACACCTTCAGGACCTTCCTAGAGGACCAATAGGATTTTCTGCAGTACCTGAGCATGTGACCCTTGATCTCCAATGAGAGATCTTACCCTGGGAATGCTCAGAATGGGAAAAGTAGGACTTAGTCCCAAAGATGTTTGCTCGCTGCTGGCCAGTACTGGCTACAATGGCAGAAGCTGGAAGGACAGCAGTAACCCTACACACAGTGTCAGACTGAGCATGACGCTGGGACCGACGCTTCTGCTGAGCAGGCTCCACTGCGGCAGGAGAAGAATGGGAGACCGTAGCGGAGATGGCTCGAGATTCCCCCTGTGCAGAGGCAGGAACTCGACCCCTAACACATCCTTACCTGTGACAAATGCCAGGAAAATTGTTGGGGATGCAAAGTAAAACACAAAAATAACATCAGCTGAAATACTGGACTCTCTGAAAACTAGAGGTGTGGCTGTTTCAAGATGCACAATGAGGAGGCACTTGAAGAAAATGGGCTGTATGGTGAAGTCACCAGAAGAAAGCCAAATGACCCTGATCAAACGTTCACATACCCCATTTCTTAATACCATGTATTGCCCCCTCTAACAATGACAAGATTGAAGTCTGTTGTGGATGAGGTTCTTTATGTTCTCAGATGGTAAATCTGTCCACTCTTCTTGGCAAAAAGCCTGCAGTTCCTGTAAATTCCTGGGCTGTCTTGCATGAACTGCAGGCTTGAGATCACCCCAGAATGGCTCAATGATATTGAGGTCAGGAGACTGAGATGGCCACTCCAGAACCTTCACTTTGTTCTGCTGTAGCCAATGACAGGTTGACTTGGCCTTGTGTTTTGGATCGTTGTCATGTTGGGACGTCCAAGTACGTCCCATGTGCAGCTTCCGGGCTGATGATTGCAAATTTGCCTCCAGTATTTTCTAATAACATGCTTCATTAATCTTTCCTTCAACTTTGACCAAGTTTCCTGTGCCTTTGTAGCGCACACATCCCCAAAACATCAGTGATCCACCTCCGTGCTTTACATTAGGAATAGTTTTCCTTTCATCATAGGCCTCATTGACCTTTCTCCAAATGTAACATTTATGGTTGTGGCCAAAAAGTAAAATTTTGGTCTCATCACTCCAAATTACCTTGTTCCAGAAGTTTTGAGGCTTGTCTCTGTGCTGTTTTGTGGATTGTAGGAGAGAAACTTTGTGGCATTTGCACAGTAATGGCTTTCTTCTAGCGATTCGACCATGCAGTCCATTTTTCTTCAAGTGCCTCCTTATCCAAGGAAGAAGTGTCTACAAAGATACTGTAAATAAGTTGATGCTGAAATGTTTAAAGAGGCTCTGTCACATAAAAGGAAGCAAAGTTATGACTCTCAAAAGAGCCTTTGTTGTCTCGGCTCCACCCCAAGAAGAGAATGGCAAGCCAGGGCCGTCTTGTAAGTTATAATGAGGTTGAAGCTTACCAAGCAAGTTCACTGCACCTCTTACTCCAACACAACCTATTTGAGTTTACTGTCACATTTTGACTTTAGGGTTAAGTTAAATTTTGCCAGATCATCAGAATTTTAAGGAAAAAGATGAAAGAAAATCTTTTTTTTCTGAAAGCATTTACTTGAATATTAACCCCTTTCTGACCTCGGACGGGATAGTACGTCCAAGGTCAGAACCCCCGCTTTGATGCAGGCTCCGGCGGTGAGCCCGCATCAAAGCCGGGACATGTCAGCTGTTTTGAACAGCTGACATGTGCCCGCAATAGCGGCGGATGAAATCGTGATTCACCCGCCGCTATTAAACGCTGACAGTCGCATTTAACCGGCGCTTCCGGCCGGGCGGCCGGAAATGAGCGCATCGCTGACCCCCGTCACATGATCGGGGGTCAGCGATGCTTCTGTATAGTAACCATAGAGGTCCTTGAGACCTCTATGGTTACTGATGCCCGGTAGCTGTGAGCGCCACCCTGTGGTCGGCGCTCATAGCACACCTGCATTTCTGCTGCATAGCAGCAATCTAATGATCGCTGCTATGTAGCAGAGGTGATCAAGTTGTGCCAGCTTCTAGCCTCCTATGGAGGCTACTGAACCATGGCAGAAGTAAAAAAAAAGTTTACAAAAATGTGAAAAAAAAATAAAAAAAATATAAAAGTTTAAATCACCCCTCTTTCGCCCCATTCAAAATAAATCAATAAAAAAAATCAAACCTAAACATATTTGGTATCGCCGCGTTCAGAATTGCCCGATCTATCAGCAAAGCATTAACCTGATCACTAAACAGCGTAGCGAGAAAAAAAATTAGAAACGCCAGAATTACGTTTTTTTGGTCGTCGCGACATTGCATTAAAATGCAATAACGGGCGATCAAAAGAACGTATCTGCACTGAAATTGTATCATTAAAAACGCCAGCTCGGCACATAAAAAATAAGCCCTCAACCGACCCCAGATCATGAAAAATGGAGACGTTACGGGTATTGGAAAATGGCGCAATTTTTTTTTTGCAAAGTTTGGAATTTTTTTTTACCACTTAGATAAAAAATAACCTAGTCATGTTAGGTGTCTATGAACTTGTAATGACCTGGAGAATCATAATGGCAGGTCAGTTTTAGCATTTAGTGAAGCTAGCAAAAAAGCCAAACAAAAAACAAGTGTGGGATTGCACTTTTTTTGCAATTTCACCGCACTTGGAATTTTTTCCCATTTTCTAGTACAGGACATGTTAAAACCAATGATGTCGTTCACAATTACAACTTGTTTTGCAAAAAATAAGCCCTCACATGGCCATATTGATGGAAAAATAAAAATGTTATGGCTCTGGGAAGGAGGGGAGCGAAAAACGAACACGGAAAAATGGAAAATCCCAAGATCATGAAGGGGTTAAAAACTAAGACTGATGTGCAAAACACCAGTCTAAACACAGGGTCTACTGACTGAGACTGACTGTCCTAATGTCCTAGTTGTTTGAGTGAACTTCTAGAGAACATAGGCTCGAGAAAACCAAATAACAATTCTTAGGGTTGGTATGCTGAGGTCCATTACATCTAAAGTAGACATGTTGATTCAGGAACGAAATTACTGTCATCTTAGGCCGGCTTCAGACTCAGCGTATGAAAATACGGTCCGTTTTTTACGGCCGTAATACGCTGAAAAGTCCCCAAAATAGTGGTCCGTAGCTCCTCCGTAGGCAGGGTGTTTCAGCGTTTTTTGCGCATGGCATCCTCCGTATGTAATCCGTATGGCATCCGTACTGCGTGTTTTTCTCGCAGGCTTGCAAAACCAACATACGGCTATACAAGGGATCCATGTGTAAAAAAAAACAAACAAACATATATACTGTCTATATATATATATATGTCAGTAGACACATATATGTATATATATTATTATTTCATACAGCGCTAGATAGCTTTAAAGCCGGTAATTCAATTGCCGGCTTTTGCTATCTCCTTCCTAAACCCGACATGATATGAGACATGGTTTACATACAGTAAACCATCTCATATCCCCATTTGTTTTGCATATTCCACACTACTAATGTTAGTAGTGTGTATATGCAAAATTTGGCCGATCTAGCTATTAAATTAAAGGGTTAAATGGCGGAAAAAATTGGCGTGGGCTCCCGCACAATTTTCTCCGCCAGAGTAGTAAAGCCAGTGACTGAGGGCAGATATTAATAGCCTGGAGAGGGTCCATGGTTATTGCCCCCCCCATGGCTATAAACACCTGCCCCCAGCCACCCCAGAAAAGGCACATCTGGAAGATGCGCCTACTCTGGCACTTGGCCACTCTCTTCCCATTCCCGTGTAGCGGTGGGATATGGGGTAATGAAGGGTTAATGCCACCTTGCTATTGTAAGGTGACATTAAGCCAAATTAATAATGGAGAGGCGTCAATTATGACACCTATCCATTATTAATCCAATACTAGTAAAGGGTTAAAAAATACACAAACACATTATTAAAAATTATTTTAATGAAATAAAAACAAAGGTTGTTGAAATATTTTATTCTACGCTCAATCCACTCACTGAAGACCCTCGATCTGTAACAAAAAAAACAACAATATACATACCTTCCGAAGATCTCTAAAGTCCCACGATGTTAATCCATCTGAAGTGGTTAAAATATTTTGCAGCAAGGAGCTCTGCTAATGCAGCGCTGCTCCTTGCTGCAAAACCCCGGAGAATGAAGGTAAAGTAGGTCAATGACCTATATTTACCTTCATTTGCGGTGAGGCGCCCTCTGCTGGTTGTTCCTTGATCGTGGGAACTTTCCTAGAAAGCTCCCAGGCTCGAGTTCATATGAGGACAACCAGCAGAGGGCGCCTCTTATGAACTCGAGCCTGGGTCCCGTAGAAGCGCAGGCACAGCGCGAAACGGCCGTCGTCCTCCCCTGCTCACACGAGCTTCGGCTCCCTCTCCCCCGGCCATGAATTTTATCTGGAGCTGACATTAATAAAGAAGTGACCTTTGAGATCTGGTGAGTGCCTTCAGTTTTTTTCTATTGGGATACATATATATATATATATATATATATATATATACCTATTCTATGTGTACACATTTATTTTCCCTATTCTATTGTAAGCTGTCAGTGTGATTTTACTGTACACTGCACTGAATTACCGGCTTTTCTCTCTAACACCGCTGCGTATTCCTCGCAAGTCACACTGCTGGTCCGTGTGTAATCCGTATTTTTGGGGCTTCCATAGACTTTCATTGGCGTTTTATTTGCGCAATACGGTGACAAACGCAGCATGCTGCGATTTTCTACGGCCGTAGAAAGCCGTATAGTACTGATCAGTAAAATACGGCAGATAGGAGCAGGGGCATAGAGAATAATTGTGCCATATGTTAGGCGAGTTTTACGGACTTAGTTTCTGCGCTCTTACGTCCGTAAAACTCGCAAGTGTGACGGCGGCCTCACAGTGTGAGCCATTCGGCAACCTGGATGAATTGTGATGAGGTGCACAGTTCCTCTATTTCTTTGCAACTCTTCTGCTGTGCAAAAGTATTATCTGCCATAGTGTGCATTATATTAAAGTTACATTAACAATAAGTTCTTTACCTCATTGTGAGAAAATAAAGCCCTGCTCTCCTATAAGAATTTTTTTTGTCATCGACACAATTATAAAGACTTTATTTATGATTGCTTGCTTATATTTTATGATCTCTAAAGCTCACTAAATCTTTATTGCATTGATTTTTCAAAATATGAATTATTGATTGCAGCATAATCGTAATCTAAATAATAATATCTACAATAGATTGATTCCCACCCACCGAAATGTGTTCCATTGGTTAAGAAATAATAGACATTAATGTATATATAGTATTTATTTCATTATGGGTCACAAATCATACAATATTTACAACGCTGGGAATCCAAAGTTTCTAATGTACCTTTGCATGTATGTTTCTTGAAAGATCGACAACCAATAATGTAAAGCTAGTCAGGTGGTCCAAATGATGTTCAATTTTACTTTTTTTGAACCAATATTCTATTTAGATGAAGAAATAACACCAATGTTGTCCATGGGGTGGATGTGGTACTGCAGCTCAATTCATTAGAACGGAGACTGAAATGTAATACTGGACAGTGACCATAGAGAAGAGTGGCGCCATTCATGAAATAAATAGACTGTTTTTCTAACCTCACACAACCTTTTTCAGTAATTCTGGGCTTTGGATATAAATATAAAACTAACCAAAGAGGTTGTAAAAAAACTCAGTTGTATCTGCTTTGCCATGAGGCTTTATAGGCAACAGGTTCACCTGAAATGGTCGTCGAGCTAATTTTTCTACAGACGATGGATATTTGTCTACATCGTTACTGACATTCCAGGAACTTACAAACAGTAAATGTCTTTTGTCTATTATTTAAAAGGAAATAGGAACCACGCTCCTAATGTATTTGCCAAACCATATAAAGTGGTTAAAACAGGAGTGAAAAAGAGACAATTATTTTCTCGTAAATAGTTCATCAGTCACAAGACTCCAGTGAAATTCAGAAAGAGTGAAGCTACATGACCTTGCCTGGAGACATCACATTACAAGTTTATCAGAAACAGCAGACGTAGAAATGAATTAAGGCTATTATTTCAGGAGAAATCATTTGATGTGGGCATTTCACAACACAAGACATTTCGAAACTGCATGTGACCGGCAGTAAAGTTGTTTTTTGTCATGTGTAATGTGAACATTGGGTAATGTGACTTGGTTTATGCTGGACACTATCGCAAAATGACTTCATACCTTTTAGTTTTGCGATTGTCGTATTATTTACTGGTGTTTTCTGCGACTGAATTTCTTACAGCATTGGTCTTGAACTGAGATGAGCAAATCGTTCTGCACAAATAAAGTTTACTACAAATTTTTCATAAATCATTTTGAAAATTAGAATAATTTGTGATCCATTTAGAACAAATCACCTAAAATGGTTACTGCCATGTTACAGACAGTATAGTTCCTTGGATTACCCCATCCTATAGCACAGCCAATCATGAAATCAGAGGTAACTGATGACTGATAGCCAATATAAAAGACCAAGCAGGAGATGCAGTGGCCATTTTTCAGTCTGGATAGAAGAGAAGATGTCAGAGATCAGTCAGAGAGGTAGATACCTTTAATTATGAGAAATTAACAGAGAGAGGCAGAGAGGTAGGCATCGCTGACACTATGTTAGGCAGGAAACTACTGCTGTCAGTGCAGGACAAAAATCTTTGAACATATCTATGATGTTCAAAACAATACCACACATAGCTTGTCTGGTGCTTCTTAGCACTTTCTAAATTACCATAATAGTGATCTCAGCACCCTCAGGGTTAACGCTGTTTAAAAGGTCCCCCCACCCAACTGGGGAGGAGAAAGAATATGTACCTTACACCAAAAATGGATATTTCCTTATTTGATAGACTCGGATTTCAAGATCCGTATAGGTTGTGGTCTACCCTACCAAGAGAAACGTTAAGCAGCTTTTATGGTAATAGAATATTACAAGGAGGGGTTTGGCCATCAGGTGCAACAGCTCTTCCCACAAATTTTCTCCAAAGCCAACAAATTAGGCGTACACTCCTACAATTTAAACAAAAATTCCCGACTAAATCTAATTGGTCCTGGTTGGATATTATGACCAAACTCCCACCCCCCTGACAAATTTTTTTATCCCGTATCTATTCACATCTTATTTCTCCGAACACAGGTTTTAAACCCACGTTTATCTATTCCTGGGAAATAGAGCTTAACGTTACATTCACGGAAGACCAAATACATAGAATATTGCCTAATGCCCGGGGCTTTTCCAGATGTATACTCCTACAGGAAAATTCCTATAAAATATTAACCAGGTGGCATCTGACTCCAGCAAGGCTCCATCATATGGGTCTTACCGATGACGATACTTGTTGGAGATGCCTTAACCCTGGGGGCCATCATTCACATATATTCTGGGACTGCCCTAAACTAAGAAATTTTTGGGATGGGGTGGAGTCAGTTCTCAAAAAATTACAACTAATAAAAACGAACCTCAAGGCTACGGAGGTTCTCCTTTCATGCCCATCAAAAGATTTTTTACCAAAAAAACATGGTCTCCTCTCATTGATGTTAAGCGCTGCAAAACATCTAATAGCGACACATTGGAAAGATGTAGCTCCCCCACAATGGAGGAATGGCACGTTAAAGTAACTCAAATCTCCCGTCTGGAGGAGTTATTTAGTTGGGAGATCTTTAATCACAGTTCTTGTGTGTCGACCTGGACCCCTTCGGTTAAATACCTTGAAGGTAATACTCTTTGAGAAAAATTTAGTGTTGCTCGAAGCCTCCCCTTACTTGAAACATCTATACTAATATATCTGGTCTTATTGCTTTGCCCTGAACAGCCCGACTATGTTATTTTCTAAGTACACCCATTGAATGCTTGTGCCCATGCCATCTGCCACAGTTTGTAGACGTTGTTGATACTGTTTATTATTGTGTATCCCCTTTTTCTTTTCCTTGCTTTCCCTCCGCTTCTCCTAACCACTATTTCCCTCCTCTCTCCCCTCCCTTTCCATCTTAAACCAACCCCCAATCAATGCTTTATAAGATGCATCTATGAAACAATGGTGTGTTTAATTGTTATGTTTAAATTTGAAAATAAAGAATTTACAAAAATGGATATTTAAGTTAGATTCTAGAACATCAAAGGGTATAAATATTAGAACAGATGTCATGTATATACATTCATTATTTTGTAATAGGAATATTTTTCTTTTTTCCCATATATTCTTTCTTTATCTAATTAATGAAATTTCTCTGGTCTGTCACTTGCACTCTACCTTACTGCTTAAGGCATTCCATTGCGTCAGAGAACTATGCCAGATTATGAGTAAGAAGAACATGACAGTTCGAAACGCGTTTGACAGTCTTGGCATATTTCAGGAAATTGCTCTCCTTTTTTTTTTTGCCTTTTTTTGATTTTTTAATGAATTTGTAAATAAATGTAGTGTTTTAAACAATTTCTTCTGGATTTGCTGCTGAATACCGGCCTCCACTTGTGCACATGTACTGTATATTGGTGTGTATGTTGATGATTATTTGCTATTGTTGTATCTTCAAAAAATCAAATATTGTATTACAAATGTATGCAAAATTAAAATATTATGTAAGTTATCATTTCAAGGATTTTTTTGCACGTCTTCAAGTACACTGTGTCTTTTTTAAAATGTTGCATATAATATTTAGAATGATAATGAAGTCTGAAAACATGTCAAACTCTGAGTATTCATGCTTTTACAATGTCAGTTCCTTGTGTCATTCTTTGTTCCCCCAGCATTTAGTCTAGACAGTAGACTAGAACCTTACAGTCAAACATAAAGTCATCAAAGCAAATCTTCTCTAATGTAATCATGGTGCTGGGTGAAGCAGAAGGGTCAAATGTGTGCCTAAAACGATGACATGAACCCAACCGTAGCAAATTCTGCCGGCAGCCTAAACCCAATAGCCAATTAGAAGAGTCACTGTAGAAGTCATTCAGGATAATTAACTGCTTTATTCCATTTGTAGGTTAAAGAAGTTCTTCAGAACTAACATATTAATGACTTGTCCATAGGATAGGTCATCAATATGAGATTAGTGGGGGACCAACACGTTGCACCCCCACTGATCAGCTATTATCTGCTTTGGCAGCAGCCGGATGTAAACGGAGCTGACACAGCGCTGCTCTATGCGTTGTTTAATGGTCATTCCCGGCGGTCATCTCTTAGGCTAGGTTCACATTGCGTTAGGGCAGTCCGTTTAGCGCATAGCGCTACGGACTGCGCTAACGCAATGTCCCAAAAGGGATCGCGTTTGCCGTTCCCGCTAGCGCAGATGTCCGATCTGTGCTAGCGAGGAACGGACCACGAATGCTGCAAGCAGCGTTTGAGGTCCGTCACTCAAATGTCTGCACATCGCTAGCGCACGCCCAATGTGGGCGTGCGCTAGCGATGCGTTCGCCGTTACAAGCAATGGCTGCATTAACGGACTACATTACACCGCGTTATGCCGCAGTGTAACGTAGTCAATTAAACGGGTTCACACAACGCAGTGTGAACCTAGCCTTATGCACTTAAATCGGTGGAGTTGTTGAACCCACAAAGATCTAATATTGAAAACTTATCCGAGAGACAGGTCATCCATATGTCAGACCTAAACAACCTTAGGCTAGATGGTTCCCAAATGACTATGTATTTTATGCTATGACTCACATTACTTGCTGGACCCAACATATTTTTTAGCCCATCTGACAAACTATTTTTTGACACCAGGACTACATGATGGCCAGAACTGTGCCAGCTAGTTTAGTTATGCAGTTGTGGAAACAAAAGGGCCAGTCCCAAGGAAGGTTCTTTGTGATATCAAGCCAGTCTCTAATTATTATGACTTGGCTTGGGCATTTAGTCTTTAAAAATAATGGCCTGTTTGCTGTTACATTTTGGACGGAAAGCATTTTGCTTTATTGGAAAGCAGGACATAATTATTCATTAATTGATGGATTACTAAATACCACTGTTGTAACTGTTCAGTAATTAGTGCAGAACATGCAGTACCCCAGTTTAGAAGCGAATTACTGGTCAGCAGAGGTTTTTATCCATGCACTGCACATTCTTTGGTGGTGACTTATAGGCAGGTCCAAAATAAGTCCCAATTATCCAAAAATTATGGAAATTATTACATTGCATAAACTTGATTAACAAATCTTGCTGGTCCTTTTAAAAAACACTATATTGGAAAGTAATGTTTTATGTACAGATTTAAACATGGTCAAGGTCCCAGTATTATACATGCATAAATCATATGGTAAACTCTAGTATCCCTCCCTCTGGACAAAGAGTATGTGCACACAAAGGTTTTTTGAGATGGTAAAAAAACTAAAAGTTTTATAGTGCGGAGTTTTTGGAGTCCTGAAGCGAATTTGAAGAGTTTAAGCTTTTTGGAAGTTTTTTTTATTGGAGCAGATTTTTTTTGCAGCCTTTTTATTGAACAGTACCTAGTTTGGACCAGATTCCATGATTTATTTATTTTTTTCCATCAGGTGTTTTTTGAAACTTAAAACAAATAAATGCTCAAAAGACTGAACATATGAATAGCAAAGTGGCTTTACAATAGAAATGAATAAGGAAAGTCTTTCAAGCTTTTCTTATGTTATTTTCATGCGTTTTTTGTGAGCGCATCTGCTTTACAAAAATCCTAAAAACTCAGCGTACACATCACCTAACAATCCATACACATGCAAGAGCCATGTGCGTGGTCTCTGTACATGACGTCCCTTACATTCCCTTAGATATTGTGTTGTCATATGGTACATCCTTGAGGTTTAATATCCTACATGCAAAGCGATGCTTCACCATAATTACGGCATAATCATGCTATTAACATGGTGCATATGCACAGAACGATCATATTAGTGATTGACGTGTGTACATAAAAGATTTGTCATCCTGTGTAAACAGGCCATCAAACAGCTGATGATTGGCGTTGTTTTAACTGCCCCAATCATGCTGTGTAAACCCAACCTAAAACTTTATTTTTACATTCATCCTCCTGGTAAAACAGAAAAAAGTCATATTTAAACTGCAGCAGCTCTCCTATCTAATGCTGTCAGCAGGTTTTTAGGGTCAAAACTGCCAACCGACTCCCTTTAACATACAGTAATTTATTATAAACAAAGCATGAATTCTCATAACTTAATTTATATATTGCATTAACAAATTGGCGTTCATACTACTATTTGTAGGGTGTTCTGTTTATGTAATTTTTAATCTACTTTTAATATGACATGGCTTGCCTTTATGAAAATCAGTTCAGCCAACTTCTTAATTTTTTGATTCCTGTCCTGTATCGCTTCAATCTGTTGGTTATGAGGAATGTTTTAGTAAATATAGACGTGCCCAAATTTTATTAACTTTTTCACGGAGTTATAAGTGCAATTTGAACCAACTGGTTTCAAGATAAGAAGTCATCACAATAACAAGATGTGACACTTCTCACGTTCCAAGCTGTAGAATTTTTATATCTGTACTTTTTAGAAATTGCTATGTAGAAGTGTCATTAAAACTAGGCTGCAGTTTGAGACTGCACTAAAAAAAGAAACAAAAACCATAAAAAGCATTTGGTCATATGTGAGAACTTGTTCATTTATTAACTCAGAAAAAAAAGAAAACTTTTTGGATGTTTAACAATAACCAGGAAGTGTCTGAAGATTTGCCAGAAGATCTTATTGAGAACCTGTCAACACGATTTTGTAATGTAAAGACATGGCTGTAATGGCACTGTAATGCTGATTACTTTGATACTTTTCATGAAGAAATCTACTTTGTTGTTTTTCTTTAATCACCGTTTTAAGTTTTCTACTAATTAGACTTTGGTGCACATGGGTTGAGTCTTCCCCTGCTTATCTGTGATTTCCCAGCCCCACCGACTGCCTCCTATCTGTGATTCTGCGGCTCCTCCGCCTGCCTCCGGTCTGTTGTACCCAGCGTTTGTACCTGCTTCAGGTTTGTAATTCCGCGACCCCTCTGCCTGCCTCCGGTTTGTGATTCCCCGGACCCTCTACTTCCCTCTGGTCTGTGATTCCTCAGTCCCTCTGACTGCTCCAATCTGTGATTCCCCAACCTCTCGGCCTGCCTCCGGTTTGTGATTCCCAGGCCTCTCTGCCTGCCTCCGGTTTGTGATTCCCAGGCCTCTCTGCCTGCCTCCGGTTTGTGATTCCCCAGCTCCTCCTCCTCCCTCCGGTCTGTGATTGTCCAGTCCCTCTGCCTACTCCGGTCTGTGGTTTCCCGGCCCCTCTGCCTGCTCCAGTCTGTGATTCCAAGGCCCTTCCACTTGCCTCTGGTCTCTGATTCCCTGGCCTCTCTGCCTGCCTCCTTTCTGTGTTTCCAAAGCTGCCCCACCTGACTCCAATCTGTGATTCCCCAACCTCTCGGCCTGCCTCCGGTTTGTGATTCCCTGGCCCCTCTGCCTGCCTCCTTTCTGTGTTTCCAAAGCTGCCCCACCTGACTCCAGTCTGTGATTCTCCAGCCCCTCCGCCTACCTCCAGTCTCTGATTCCCTGGCCCCTCCGCCTACCTCCAGTCTCTGATTCCTTGGCCCCTCCGCCTCCCTCCAGTCTCTGATTCCCTGGCCCCTCCGCCTATTTCCAGTCTCTGATTCCCTGGCCCCTCCGCCTACCTCCAGTCTGTAAATGACAGGTCACTTCTGAAATTTCAAACAAAGAAGGCAGGTCATTCACAGAACGAAGGCAGGCGGAGGAAATTTAGTATCCTTTCAGGAACAGATTACAGAAGTTTACTTATCAGTAGAGGCAGGATTACAATTCACTATAGGTGATGTCTTAGCTGACCCTGCTCCCCCTCCCTTCACAATGACATTTACACATGCTCATTAGACACTTCACTAAAAAAATAGCATCAGGATCTAACTACTATGGCTATCTACATGTGTTGTTTCCTGAAACAATAAGTAGTTGGAGTCTAAATAGCTCCAGTGGTCATGGTGAAAAGTTCAAGATTGTGATATATATATAAAAAAAATTGCCAAAAAATGTTTAAAAATACATTTAACACAGAAACCTTATTTACACAATATATCATTTTCTGGTGATAGCTTATCTTTAAAAGGAGCTGTATTGTCACGAGTACTACACTGCAAGAGCAATGCTGGGAAGTAGTTTTAATCTTTTACTGGCTTGGTCCTTTTTCTAGCTTGTACACCCTTTTCTGAAAGGAAGTATCCAGTTAAAGGCATTCTCCAACTAAATCTATTTTATAAATATTTGGCTAATACAAGCTGAATTCCTCTAGTTATGACAGCAAGGTCAAAGACGTGTCTGATAGACACATTCTTTTGAATGGAATTGTCAGGAAAGTGAAACACCCACCAGGGCCGTGGGGTACTAGGTACCCGGTCCGTTACTTAAAGGGATGTGTCACGTGTTGTGAATTCCGTTCTTGGGCTCCCTCCGGTGGTTGTAAATGGCACTTTTGTGAATTCTGCCCTTGGGCTCCCTCTGGTGGTTTTGAGTGGAACTGTCGCTCCTTGGGTTTAGCTTTAGCAGCTGCTTTCACTAATCGTCTCTCCTGGCTCTGCTATTTAACCTGGCTCTAGTCTTCAGCCTATGCCACTTGTCAATGTTTTCTGGCTGGAGTCACATCTCTGCTTGGATTCTCCTGGTTTCCTGACCAGTTCTACAAAGATAAGTTCTGGCTTTGCTCATTTCAGTCCACATGTTGTGGACTTATTGTTCTGTGCATTCTATTTTTGTCCAGCTTGTCATTATGGATTTTTTCTGTTAACTGGAAGCTCTGGGAAGCAGATTTACCCTTCACGCCTTTAGTCAGGTGTGGAGATTTTGTAAACTCTGTGTGGATTGTTTTGTAGTTTTTATACTGACCGCACAGTATCCTTTCCTGTCCTATCTATCAAGCTAGACTGGCCTACTATGCTAAAATCTGATTTCATCTCTGCGTATGTTATTTTCCCCTCCTCTCACCGTCAATATTTGTGGGGGGCTATCTTTCCTTTTGGGATTTTCTCTGAGGCAAGATAGGTTTCCTGTTTCCATCTTTAGGGGAAGTTAGATCTTAGGCTGTGCCGAGGGGTCTAGGGAGCGTCAGGTACCCCCCACGGCTATTTCTAGTTGCGCTGCTAGGTTCAGGGTCTGCGGTCAGTACAGATACTACCTCCTTCAGAGCTTGTCTCATGTTGTTCCTAAACCACCAGATCATAACAGTCACGGCGGTGGAGACCCGGTCCGTGGCCCTGGGCGCCCATGTTAAAGGGATGGCCTTTAAATGGATTTTTGTAATAAGGAATGTTCGTGACGCCACCTGTGGTATTCGGTCAGTGATGACCAATGCTGCTTAAAGGGGTCCTCTGGGGTGATGCTATGGCAGCCAGATGGTATAACTTCCCACAGGTAAAGTAGGTCCCCAGGGCTCCCGGTGAATAGATGGAAATGGTGAAAGGTGCAGTAAAGAACGATGGACACAGTTGTGCAGTCTTTTTACCTGGTTTACTGATAGTAGCAGGTAGCCACAGTCCAGGGCACCAGATTACAGGTACAGGCAGGGTCCGGCCAGCTTGGAAGAAAGTTCAGAGTCCAGCTTTATCAGGTGGATTTAAAAGCCTTCCTTCTAGCGCTGTGTTGTTATAGTCCCTCACTGCCTATGGCTTTGTAGCAAGGTCCTCTCAGTTATCTCTGCCCTTTGTGTAAGTGGGACACAGACCTGTATGACAGGTGACTCGAACCTTTTTACAGGGTCTCTATCACGACCCGGGCTCTATGTGTCACTGTGTCTCCTGGGTGTTAGGGTGAACAGGTGATGTATAATCCAGCTGTCCTTCCGGTTTCTGCTATATGTCTTAGAGTCCCACAAAAGCCTTGGTCTTCCGGCTACCAGTGTCTGCGCTCAATCAGGGATGTAGCCTAGTCCCAGCTATTCTCCCCTGTTGTCACACTCTTGTGCTTCGCTCTCCGGCACGTTAGCTAAGGGCTGTTCTTCCTTCTGTATCTCGCTATCTAGGAGCTACAGCACCTCAGGCTGTACGGCCCCTCACCTGTCCTTTGACCTCAGACTGCTCCAGTCTGCTGTCTGGCACCAACTCACTAAGGGTACCGTCACACAGTGCAATTTTCATCGCTACAACGGTACGATCCATGACGCTCCAGCATCGTAACAATATCGCTCCAGCGTCGTAGACTGCTGTCACACTTTGCAATCTACGACGCTGGAGCGATAATTTCATGACGTATGTGCGATGTAGAAGCCGTTGGTTACTATGCGCCCATCGTATACGATATATGTTACACCATGCGATCATGCCGCCACAGCGGGACACTAGACGACGAAAGAAAGTTTCAAACGATCTGCTACGACGTACGATTCTCAGCGGGGTCCCTGATCGCAGGAGCGTGTCAGACACTGCGAAATCGTAACTATATCGCTCGAACGTCACGAATCGTGCCGTCGTAGCGATCAAAATTGCACTGTGTGACGGTACCCTAACTCTTCCCAACTGTGTAGCAACTAACTTCTCCTCCCGACCAAAGAGAGAGCAGCTCCCCTAATTTTGGGTGTAGAGCTCCCCCTTCTGGCCTGAAGTCAGAATGGTGTATGTGCTAATTACCTGTTAAGAGGAATCTTTCATCACTTCCAAGCGTGACATCACTCTCCCCATGAGGAAAGCAATGCCACTGTGACAACCAGGACCCTGGTGCTTCACAAAAGCGTGTTATAGTGAATCGTCAGCGATGACTACTGTACTGAAGTGCAAGAAATGAAAGCTTAGCAGGACATAAACAACTTTCCTCTCCTAGTCATATACTGGGACTGTTGTAACAAGTAAAACACATCTATCTAACTGCAATCCTGTGGTTGAATCAGCATATTGATACAAGTCCTCAAGGAGAAAGGCAAAGACTAGTGAGCCAAAGTGAGTCAAACAGCAATTACACAGCAAAAAATATATAGTTCTGTAATAACTGTGGGCAAAATAGATACCTAGGAAAAACACCCCAGTGCGGTGTACTTTTCACCAGTATGCCTCCTTTCGGCGTAGACTCTGGTTAAAAGGGTTGTCCGGGACTTTGACAATGATGGCCTATCCCTAAAATAGGTCATCAATATCTGATTAATATTGGTCTGGCATTTGATACCCTTGCCATCAGTTGTGACGGTGTCACGAGCTTGTCACATACTCCTGAGAGTTCTGGGGTTAGAAGATCACTATATATTGTGAATCACTGATCTTCTATTTAGCCTGTGTGTTTGTGTCCCATATTAAATGGATTTTGTTTCCTTTGGTGCTGAAGAGGTTAATGACCCTTTCTATGCTGATCAGAAACATGCAGCTCCCTTTCAGCTGCTTATGATCTGGTCATTACTTCTCCCTACAAACCCTGGTCAGACATTCTCTTCCTTGCCAGTTAATACCTGAAATAAAAAGCCCCAAGACACTGTGTGATGTGGAAATGTTTGACTATAGTAGCCTTTTTATTATATAAACAAACACATTTCACATTTTCCATAGCATCAACAATATTCTGGAGGACTGGATTTTCAACAACCAATACTTTTGTTCTCCGGAAGATAAGCCACTGCCAGAGGAGCATGGCAGTGACCCTCTCATAGAGAATACTGGAGTACTGGAGTGCTGAGTAAATGTTCAGCTGACAGCTATGTAATGTTTATGGGGGGCTTAAAGAGGAACTGCTAAAACGTCAAAAGTAGCAAGAATATGCTATTGTCACAAGGGTGTCACGTCCCCCTGGGAGACTTGAAGTTAGAAGGTGACAATGGGTAATGAATCGCAGCTCCTCTTTAGAGACTGTGTGATTCATGTTCCTTTCCATCAGTGCTGAAAGGGTTAAGGACTCTTTCCATAATGGCTGGGAACATAAAGGTGGTAGCTCCCAGCTGCAGCTGCTAACATCATCTCATCTCCCTATATAAACTAGCCCTGGGCATTTCTTCCTTGCCAGTGAAAGAATCTTCTTCCTGGAAAGCGTTGAGCTGTGTAGTTTGAGTTGGTAGTAGTCATTGGAGAGTTCGGTGTGCAGTAGGTTTGTGAGACTTTATCCTCTTGTCCTTATTCTTATTTTCATTTTTTTTATTTCTCCGTTTCCCTACTTTACTCCCTATTTTTGGTGAGTGTTTTGTATGATAGTAGTTTTCAGTGTCTGTCTTTATGTCTTGTTTCCCTTACATTTCTGACCCATGCCTCTTGGGGTGGGGAAGGGGACAGATTAGGGTCTGACAGGAGCATGCTAAGGTCAGAGGCCTGGGCCTCTCTACCTCCAAGAGCACCCCCGGGACAGGGACAGTAAGGGTCCCAGTTCCAGGGACAGTTTTATGCCACTTACCCTTTTTTCAGACCATCACATCGTGACAGCTATCTAATTACTTCCTCTGCTCCCTTGAGTATTCCTTTTTTTATTTTCGTACATCCAGCATATGGTTCCATAGATATGGGCCTTTTTATTTAGCGCTAAATGTCATGGTCTTTACAAGTGGCTCATATATTCTATGTCTTTAGATTGCATTACAGCATGAAGAAAATATTTCGTATAGCTTGTATTTTAATCCTCTGCTCTTTTTGGGATGCATTTAAGAACACAATTGCACTTTTACTTTTTGCAGGGACAAAGGTCTTCCTGAAGAAAGAGAAGAATTAACTGGGTAGAAAGGCAAAATGAGCAATTGTAAATACACAATGCTATGTAATATGATGATTGCAATATATTAAGGGGATAAAAACTTTGGTGAGAGGGCTTCTTGAAAGACAAGATGTGCATGGGATTTTTTGTAATCACATCCACTTTGCTTGAGGTGTAAAATGCAATAGAAAAACACAGCATTTACACTATGTGTGAACATGAAAGCTTCCGTTTGATCCGCCCAACACAAATTAATGCAATGACAGGCAAAGTATTAGGAGTCTAGAAAGTTTCATTTAAAGGGCCTCCGTCACCCCCTCCAGCCATTATAAACTAAAAGAGTGGTGGCTCTTTTAGTTTTTGGTGCATGTATTCCCAAAATAAAACGTTTTATAACTTCTCCAAAATACCTGTCTTTCGCCAGGGAGGCCGGTCCTCACCCCCCTGCTTGAACCGCCACTCTGCTGTCACTCAAATCTTCAGGGGCTCCGGGCGCCACCCCCTCCGCGCTGTTTTCGTATGAAATCCGGCGCCTGCGCTGTGTAGTACTGTCTCGTGCAGGCGCAGTAAGCTCTTGCCATCTGACGTGCCAGCCAGGCTTGCAGACTGCGCCTGTGCGGCAAGTGCGGCCACCCACCTTGGTAATCCCAGCCCCGCAGTATGTTATGCATTATGCACAGTGCGGGGCTGGAATTCCTGGGCATGCGCAATGCGTGTGTCAGCCACTCACCCAGGTCCCCCGCTGACACACACAGTGCGCATGCCCAGGAATCCCAGCCCCGCACTGTGCATAATGCATAACATACTGCGGGGCTGGGTTCCCAAGGTGGGTGGCCGCACTGGCCGCACAGGCGCAGTCTGCAAGCCTGGGTGGGACGTCAGATGGCCAGAGCTTACTGCGCCTGCACAAGACAGTACTACACAGCGCAGGCGCCAGATTTCATGTGAAAACAGCGCGGAGGGGGTGGCGCCCGGGGCCCCTGAAGATTTGAGTGACGGCAGTGTGGCCGTTCAAGCTGGGGGTGAGGACCCGCCTCCCTGGCGAAAGACAGGTATTTTGGAGAAGTTATAAAACGCTTTATTTTGGGAATACATGCACCAAAAACTAAAAGAGCAACCTTGTTAGAATGCAGCATTACTGCTGCACAAGGTGGCTCTTTTAGTTTATAACGGCTGGAGGGGGTGACAGAGGCCCTTTAATGCTATGTTTGCTCTACTTTTTGCTTCTTTGAAGTACTTTAGTGAACCTCGTTGCCATTTATAATAGCATTAGATTGAGTGTTAATTTAGTAAATCTGAAGAGTTATATATAAAATTAATAGATAAAATATTCAAAAGAAGAAACTTCCCCAAAAAATGTTTTTAACTTCATTAATTCTTAAGGGTTAATCTGAATTTTATCTTTAATATAACATTCTCACTACAGTCAAATATGTTAAACAGACCAAAAAGCTGAGAATGCTGTAATTTGAGTTCCTATGACCTTATTAACCCTGCTACCAAAAAATAAGTTAAGTAATCTGCAGCAAAAATTCTTCATGACAAGACTGAAACCTTCATGGTGATTCAGATTAATACCTTCTCCCTATTACCACATACTGAGGAGTGGAAAAAACCCCAGAATTAATATGTTTGTTAAATGTGTTGTCTGACGTAAAGTTGAGTGAATTACATGGTTGTATTACAGCGTCATCCTTTTGCACTAAAAATGTACGTTTTTTTCAAAATCTCTGTGGCTTTGATGGTTTATGGCTATGATAGTCGGTACTGGTGATAACCGCAGCATCTGCGATCCAGGTTTTTGCAGAATAGCCATAAAGACTGGCAGTAAACTGTTGAGAATGATCAGTAACATATCACTACACTAGTTAGAATAGGTGACGCAGGATACTTAAAAAGCAATACCTTATAAAGAAAACATTAATAAAAAGAAAGAAAAACAATACAAAAGTAAAACAAGGGATAGTTAATACTTTGTTTAGAGCTCAACTTGGGAAGTACAGCACACCAGAATAGTATAATAATCATATGGGCGAAGACTTTCCATCTGGAATTTTAAGGTGGAAAATCTACAGAGAATTACTGCGTGTAACACCATTATCAGCAGTCCTCCATGGTCTACGCTCTCTCTCCATGCAGGGACGCCGGTATATTTACTGCCCCAGTTTTGCGGCATGGTCCCCAGTACATTCTCCTGCTTCCTGGTCTGAGCCTGCTAGCCATACTCACTCCTGGCGGTACGCCTAGTGAGCGTGTGTGCGCTCCCCTGCTCTTATAGGGGCAGCGTGTGGCATAGTGAAAAGTCACCAGCCATGGCTAGGAGGCATTTAGTAAACGAGTTCACCTGAAAGATAGCTCCCAGCCAACAGCAGGTGAATCCTCGCAGAGCAAAGTGCGTGCACTGGAGGGGTTCAAAAGTGTGCAGTCACACAGAGTGAGTACAGACTTTTCATTTTAGACGGGACAGTATAGTCCTCCATTCAGTATTATGGGAGCCGCATAATCCTCTATACAGTTCTAGGGGCACCACATAGTCCTCCATACAGTATAATGGGACCCACCTAGTCCTCCACACAGTATAGCGTGCACCATATAGTGCTCCATATGGTATAATTGGTCCCATATAGTGCTCCATACAGTGTAATTGGTCCCATATATTGCTACATACAGTATAATTGGCCCCATATATAAAAATAAACAATTCCTCTCATCCTTCCTTGCTTTCAACCAGCAACTTCTTTCTTCTCCATAACCCTAGCAGGTGGGGGTGCCTGCAACAGCCGTGGGTGAAATTGCAATCCATACAAGGCTGTTAACTAGTTAAATGCCGCTGCCAATCTTTGACAGCGGCATTTAACTCGCACTTACCGGAAGCGCATCTTTTATCCCACCCATCGGTGACCCCATCACATGATCGCAGGTCACCAATGGGTCAGCATGACAACCAGAGTTCTCCAGCAGACCTCTATTGTGGCCATAGCCAATTACTATGAATTGTTCATCTGAAGTGCAAAGTGGCTTTTCAAAGACTTTTCTCTGAAACGACGTAACGAGTAAAACATTCATAGCTGCAATAACACAGTTAGTGTCTTGATTCATACGTAGTTTGGGCAGCGAAAATCTATTTCCAAGTACCCTTTACCGAAAGTCACGTGAGATATACCTGTGATTTTCATTTTTTTCAGGCATCCAACCCATCTAAAATAGTCATGCAACAGCTAGTCACAGTCACAACATCTTTAGGTTGTATGAGATTTGTTGCCGTCCAAATCATGACAAATGTATGCTCTGTGTTATGACATTTTTTTAAAGCTTTTCTTCACAAAGCCTTTTAATGTTGCTATAATCACTGCTGCAAGTAATGTCGGACTACAGTGTGACAGCTGAAGGGTAAGTTCATGGAGATAAATGGAGAGTAATGGAGAGCAAGATAAAGAGGTCAGCACCTGCCTTTGTTGGAGACAGAAGTGCAATGACATCTGGGTTCTCCGGTTACCACTCTTCTACAGCTGTTATATGTCACTTAGTGAATGCGGTCAACAATATACTGTATGCTGGTCACCTGCTGCACACATCAGTGGTTTCGGCTTTGCAGATTTGCAAATAGATATTCTAAAACAATAAACTGACTTTGGCTACTTCATGGCTCTCTTCTTGCATGGTTACTAAATACTTTCCTATTACATAATAATATATTTATATTTCTGGCTCAAAGTTTGGTATATAGATCTCATGATCTGCAGTGCGATCATCTATAGCTGGTTGTTACACCCGGTTCTGGCCCCGCATCCGGTTCTGGCGCTGCCCCCAGTTCTGGTCCCTCACCCACTCCTGCTCCCGAGGCTGTCCCTGTACCTCTGCGAGGTCCTTGTCTGGATCCTCGCTCTCTGTCTGTCCCTTGGCGTCCTGATGCTGCTTCTGTCTCCCCCACTTCCTGGCACGCTGCCAGCAGGCCTCCGGGGAGAATGCTTAGGACACACGCGCTTACCTCCAGTCTCTTAAAAAGACGGTGCGCATTTTTGAAAATTTCAATTAAACAATGGCAGGGCACTTATTACTACTTCTGGCCCCTCCATCATAGGGAGGGTGCCGGAGCAACGAGTATCTACTCTTGCTATTTCTGGTTCTATTCCTGTTCTGTCTGCACTGTTATAGCATTCCGTTTTGCACTCTGCTTATAATGTGTGTTTCTGTGGAATATCAGTGACCAGTGGTTTGGCTATCCTACGTTGACACCTGTACCTTTATACTCAAGTGTCATCCCGTTCCATCACTCACCATCCGAACCCCTGGACAACGCAAAAGGTGCTGGAGCCAGATTCCTCCCATCTACCTGGAATCTGACTTTCGTCGCCAGAGCCAGCTTCATATCTCATACCCGGTGTCCGCCGGTCAGCTCCACCATATCTGTTTATCCGTTTGTCTCACTGGGACAGCTGCCACGTGTCTGGGGTCTAACTGTAGGTAGTATGTGTGTCCCCCAGATATTCCATTCTGGTCCTGTTCGAGGGATCTTACTACAGATACCTGGGGCTCCCTAGTTACGTGTAACATATTATCCCCTTAAAAAATATATTTTAATCAAATTCTCTTAAAAATACCACTTCCCAGTGAGAACAGAAGAAAATATAGATATATACATGAATCTACTTAGTGCACCTGTCCTCATACAATAACCCTGCGCTCGCCTGCTGTCCCTTCCTTTCAGTGGAGGTTGGCACCCTGATAGATTATTTGGCGCCCCCACTCTGCGACGGCTAACACCTGCTAGCCCTGTTAAGTAGCTAACCAACTATAGGGGGGAAAACAATGAGCAATTGAAAGAAATGCTCTGGGCATCTGCATCTTTGACCTCCGGTTCATCATCTTTTTTGCACCCTGGGGAACCGTATGACGGGGAAACGCGTCCAGCTAAGTGTCTGTTTTGGGGTTAATACCCCCTTCACTGGCTGCTTCTGGAACCATTTACTTTGGTCTACCGTACTGTGCATGCATATAGGCACCTACCATTGGTTATTAATGCTTATTGGCGTCTGCATATCATTTCATCCAATGTGCAGCTGAGTGCATTCGTTTACTATTCTTTCTTGTCCAGTACTGCACGAGGAAACTATTGTGGGCCTATAGGTACCAGTAACTATACGAAGATATGCAATACTGTTGAACATTCTTGAATGCACTGACTATAATTACTGTTTAGTTTCAACAGGGGAGTGCTGTCATGCACAGGTTTTAACTCGGACTGAACCAGGTCATCTGTTACTTTATATCTTTCCTCCTATTGAATGTCTCATCATCCATGCACATAGTTGTATTCCTTTCAGCAGTGCAATAGGATTGCTATACCAAAAACGCTATGAGCATAATTATCTGTGTGCTCTAAGTACATATTTATAGCGCTTTATCGTCCTATATGGGACTTTAATACAGGAGGTTGATATTATATATTTTGTGTGCACCTTAGTTTTCTTTTACCCTACGCTTTTTTCATTTCTTTCAATTGCTCATTGTTTCCCCCCCTATAGTTGGTTAGCTACTTAACAGGGCTAGCAGGTGTCAGCCGTCGCGGAGTGGGGGCGCCAAATAATCTATCAGGGTGCCAACCTCCACTGATAGGAAGGGACAGCAGGCGAGCGCAGGGTTATTGTATGAGGACAGGTGCACTAAGTAGATTCATGTATATATCTATATTTTCTTCTGTTCTCACTGGGAAGTGGTATTTTTAAGAGTATTTGATTAAAATATATTTTTTAAGGGGATAATATGTTACACGGTCTTTGATTTTCCCTTTTTGTTTATCTCCTTTGATGCTCCCTAGTTACGTCCCCTTCGGAGCCCCTGGACCGAGGTTCCACTCAAAAAATAAAAGACGAATGTAAACTTCATCACCTGTGCCTCCACTTCCATTCGTTACAGATTGCTCCAGCTATGGAACCCGCTGGATCCCAGAGACCTCCGACTGTCTCCCCGCATGGATTCCACAAACCATTTCAGAGACAATGTCTTTTTCCAACAGTTAAACTTTACTGAGCAATAGGGCATCCATCACATACACCATCGTTCAAAAGTTTAGGGTCACTTAGAATTTTCCTTACTTTTGAAAGAAAAACACAGTTTTTTCCAATGAAGCTAACATTAAATGATTCAGAAATACACTCTACTGTATAACGCCAGTGTCAACGTCTACAGTGAAGAGGCGGCTCCGGGATGCTGGCCTTCAGGGCAGAGTGGCAAAGAAAAAGCCATATCTGAGACTGGCTAATAAAAGGAAAAGATTAATATGGGCAAAAGAACACAGACATTGGACAAAAGAAGATTGGAAAAAAGTGTTATGGACAGACGAATCCAAGTTTGAGGTGTTTGAATCACACATAAGAACATTTGTGAGACGCAGAACAACTGAAAAGATGCTGGAAGAGTGCCTGACGCCATCTGTCAAGCATGGTGGAGGTAATGTGATGGTCTGGGGTTGCTTTGGTGCTGGTAAAGTGGGAGATTTGTACAAGGTAAAAGGGATTTTGAATAAGGAAGGCTTTCACTCCATTTTGCAACGCCATGTCATAGCCTGTGGACAGCGCTTGATTGGAGCCAATTTCATTCTACAACAGGACAATGACCCAAAGCACACAAGTTATGCTATAAATATTTAAGGAACAAGCAGGCAGCTGATATTCAATCTGTAATGGAGTGGCCAGCGCAGTCACCAGATCTCAACCCCATTGAGCTGTTGTGGGAGCAGCTTGACCGTATGGTACGCAAAAAATTCCCATCAAGCCAAACCAACTTGTGGGAGGGGCTTCTGGAAGCATGGGGTGAAATTTCTCCAGATTATCTCAGCAAATTAACTGCTAGAATGCCAAAGGTCTGTAATGCTGTAATTGCTGCAAAGGGAGCATTATTTGACGAAAGCAAAGTTTGAAAGAGAAAATTATTATCTAATATATAAAGCTGAATGTGTGTGTGTGTGTGTGTTTATGTATGTATGTATGTATGTATGTCCGGGATTGGCATCTGCACCGTCGCAGCTACAGCCACAGAATTTTGCACAGTCACACGTCTGGACCCCGAGAGCATCATAAGCTATGTTGTGAGGTGAAATTTTAACCCCGCGCGTTCCAATTCACCAAACAATTTTGCCCCTATCTACATAATGGGCAAAAAGTGAAAGGAAAAGTGTAGGAGGCAAATTTACAGCTGACAGATGTGAACAAGGGGGACTTAAAGAATGAGAGCGATGGCGCCAAAGAGTATATACCGTACAGTTGCTAAGGTGGGGCCCCGACATGGGATACTCACCACACACGGGGATATGAACACACACACAAAATGCGCCACACACTACCACGTGCTTGAACACATATACCACCCTCAGCACACATTTCACCACACATACACCAACCTCGCCACATAAAATTCTAAACACTAAAGTCGCCGCTCAAAACTCGCCACGCGCAGAACTCGCCACGCGCAGAACTCGCCACATGCAAAAACTAGGCTCTTGCAAAACTCGCCACAAGTGCAAAACTCACCTCATGGAAAACTCGCCACACGCAAAACTTGCCACATGCACAAAAGTTGCAACACATGCAAAAGTTGCCTCACACAAAACTTGCACATACTCAAAAGGCACCACACATAAAACTCGCTACGCGCAAAACTCGCCATGCGCAAAACTTGCTGCACCCAACTTGCTACACTAACCTGTCACATGCAACTCGACACACAAAAAGTTGCTACACACATGTTGCCACACAAAACTCATCTCACAAAAGTCGCTACATGCATGTCGCCACATGCAACTCAACACACACAACTTGACAAACGAAACTCGCCCTAAAACACACACAAGTCTGGTATTATCCTTCAAAAATAAAAATCTGATTAATAAGCAGACAAACTACAACAAATGTACCATATAGGAAATACGGCAGCTGTCAGTCACATGACCTGTCTATTATGTGTATGTGTGAGCTAATATATACTGCCAGAGGGAGGGCTTCCTGTTGGCTGGGGATTTATCAGGCTGCCAATTTAGCTGACAAATACTGAGGTAAAAATTCTGAGCAAATAACGTGTGAACGAGGTCTAATACAGGAGGAGATGACACACAGGTATATACTATATACAGGGTACAGGGGAGATGACACACAGATATATACTATATACAGGAGAGATGACACACAGGTATATACTATATAGAGGAGGAGATGACATACAGGTACATATATATATACAGGAGGAGATGACATACAGGTATATACTATATACAGGAGGAGATGACAGGTATATACTATATACATGAGCAGATGACCTACAGGTATATACTATATACAGGAGGAGATGACATACAGGTATATGCTATATATAGAAGATGACATGCAGGTATATACTATATACAGGAGGAGATGACACACAGATATATACTATATACAGGGAAGATGACACACAGGTATATACAATATACAGGAGGAGATGACATACAGGTATATAGTATATATAGAAGGAGATGACATTCAGGTATATACTATATATAGGGGAGATGACACACAGCAGGTATATACTATATACAGGGGAGATGACATACAGGTATATGCTATATACAGGGGAGATGACATACAGGTATATACTATATACAGGAGATGACACACAGATGTATACTATATATAAGGGAGATCACAAAAATGTATATACTGAGGTGATGGGGTGAAAATGAGAGGTGTGAGGTGAAAATGAAAAGGTGTGAGTGCAAAATGAGAGGAGTGAGGAAAAATAGTGGAGTGATCAGAAAATGACAGATGTGAGGTTGAAATGACAAGTGTTAGGGGGGAATGAGAGGAGTGAGGGAGAAAATGAGAGGTGTGAGGGAGAAAATGAGAGATGTGAGGGGGAAAATGAAAGATGTGATTGGGAAAATGAGAGGCGTGATGGGAAAATAAGAGATGTGAGGTGCTATATCTAACCACAGATATTTACTATGCCCAGGCAACGTCGGGCTCTTCAGCTAGTTTCAAATAAAAATCTTTTTTTCGAACCTTGTCAATATCTGGACTAGATTTTCAATTCATTTGGCAACTTATTTGATTAATAAAAGTATGAGTTTTCATGAAAAACACAAAATTGTCGGGGTGGCCCTAAACTTTTGAACGGTAGTGTATGCAGCACAGTGTACAGAGTGACAGCTCTCCACTTTTCCCTGCTTTCCCAGCAACCTCTGTTCCTTCTGGACAGTCTCTGCCTCACTTCTGGCAATCCCTGTCTCGCTTCTGGACAATCCCTGTCTCGCTTCTGGACAATCCCTGTCCCGTCCCTGCACAATCTCTGTACCGTCTGTGCCTTTAGGCCCACCAGCTTCCTACCATACCCTTGTCCGGCCTCAAAAGGAAAATGTGCCAGGCTCACCATCTCAGCTTCACCTGTTCTGGTCATGGATCCTGGATCCTCTTCGGGTTGGTTTCTATTCAAGCTGGTGACTGCCTGCACGACACCCAGCCTGGGGCCCCTTTCTGTCGTAGCAGCCTTATCCCCATGCCTAGCAGACTGTCTTCTCTCACTGCTGCATCCTAACTGCACTGAACTCTAACAAGGAAGTCCCAGCCCTAAACCTTCTTGCTCTGCACTACACTGTAAACTCCTCCCTGTCTGGAAAATCACTAATGTTAACTATACTATTCTATTCTATTTCTTATCTCTACGCTGCCCCCACTATTGTCCTATGCTATAATTTTATTCTATCCCTAAGCCTATAAACAGTACATATCACATACATACATACATAACAATATTACATGAAGACATTAACATTAGTAAACGACAAGGTACTGCACGTAACCCAGGTGAACAGTCTCCGGAGGGGGGAAGCATGTGACGACTTCAGTCAACTCCTTACACACATATGACATGAGACAATAGGCTGGAGCACATATCACAGGAGGCTCGAAGGCTGCTGCTTCAACCTTCATCTGTGGGATGAGAGCACATCGCATGCTAAATCGGCCCACATATCACGTCCTGATGCTGGCACTGGCCAGCATAAGGAAGGAACCCTCCAATGCTTACGCCACGAGTGCTTACAGTGCAAGAAGGATTTTAAGGGCCAGTGGCCAGCAAGACGCAGATGTGGGACAAGCACCATGGTCCCCAGGATTCTGAGCAGGAGCTGAAGGAAAGATCACTGTTTGCAGCCTGGGGGTCAGAGATTCCCAACCCGTTTTTTAAACACTTGACCTGAATCCTTTAAAATAGGTTCAAAAGCCTGAACATAGGAACGGAAAGTTGTTTCCTGTACAATTTAATAGAACTATTATTTTGAACGTTTTTCCACCATTTCCACCAACGGCGCTAAGGCACATGGCAAATTGTGAAATTTTCCAACTCCATTCCTGAAACAAAGGGGGCCTGGAGTGGACAGGTAGCTTGTTGCTTACTCACATAGTGCTGCTTGTTTTAAGGGAGATTCACACTCAGAATGAAGAGAAGAAAAGATTAATCTACTGTCCCTGTCCCTAACACAAGGGGGTGACCTAGCTCTCCCTATTCCCCAGGTTGCTTCTGAAGGTGAAGATGGTGGGGCCACCACCCTTGTCTTATCTCCTGAATCAGCCCGCCGTCTGTTCATTTCCCCACCCAGGGAAGAGGGGCCCTACTGTGCATCGCAGTACAAGAACCCGACAAACAAGGCAACACAAACAAGGGTAAACTGAAATACCAAGCATACAAATTTTCACTCACAAATAATAGAGGAATGCACAGGAGAGTGGAGGATGGAACAATAACCACAGTAAGAGGAGAGAAGGAAATTATCATACTTACAAACCACACAGCAGTCACAGATAACTCCTCCAAAATTCCTCATATAAACACCTCTCTACCCAGCCATGCAGCAAAAGCTATCTCTGACATGGGTTTGAATCAGGACCCAGATTATAAAGGGAATGGGAGTGGCTAGCCGAGCTCAGCTGAGAGCTCATACTCCCAGAGTTTCCAACATGGCCGATTAATCCCTGCTCTGCCAAAAGAAATAAATACCATTTAAAAAGAAGGAAAAGTGCTTCATTTCAGTGAAGGAGTAGGAGTAAACAGACGCTGTGGTCTTCTGGCTCCTCTCTGTTGCGGTAACCCTGTGACACCTACACTGTGACCTGTCATTCACTTGCACAATAGAGCTTTCCTCCGATGCTTCATGCTGCGGCACATTGAATTCTAAGAAAAATAATGGGCATATGCCTCTCCGATGCTTGCAAATTTTGACCATAAAAGTGATAGTGAAAACTCAAGCATTAATTTTATAAAGTTATATAGACTTAAGAAACCCATGGTTGCTCTCTTTCAAAAATCGTCATACAATTTCACAGGTTGGGTGGTATATTGCAGTTCTGTCCACTTCAAAGAAATCGAGCTGTGATATCTGACCCATCCCATGGGTTGGACAAGTGCAGCACTGCTTCTAAAAAAACAGACTTGTTTTTCTATCTCTAATCCCTGTAACTGTACTTTTCTAAATAATGAAAAAATAGAGAAGACTGAAAACCAAAACGATGGCACAGAGTCTTATATAACTGAAAAACCATAACAAAAAAATACCTAAAAAATACCTTTTATTGATAAATATTGAAAGTATCAAAGCCAAAACCAGTATTAACCATTATAGTAAAAAGGGAAAATGAAGGGTCTAGGTATTTCTATCAGTAACACACAAAATAGTATTCAATGTACAAATAGGGAGTCAGAGGTTGTGAAACCCAAAATTCAGCAAAAAAGGAAAGGACTAGGGAGGATAGATAGTGCCTTAGCCTGAAATGAGTCCCTTCCTTGTAGCGGAGGTTGGCACCCTGGGAAGCGATATGACGCCCCCACTCAACGTCGACTGACCCTTAATGACCCTCCAAAGGAATTCCTATCAAAAGTCACCACCAAATTGAAACACCTAATAATATAAAGTGCAAATATTTGATCCGTATGTGCTCTTTTAATGACCTTAGGGGTCAAAATATGGTTAGAGGTCCACCTAAAATGATGTAAAGGAGTCACTCGGACGCTCTATGAACAGGATATCTAGTAATGGTGTGCAGAGAGAGGTATCTTGCAAAGTCTGTTTATTACAATTTCAATCACTAGATAAGAAAAACAATAATTTTTACACTCCCACTAGCCCTTACAGTAGGCTTCTATTTTAGTTTTATCATCACAGACATCAATACAATAAGGAACAACCCTGTACAAAGTAGATAACACAGGATCCATCATTCAAAATAGATGAAGTCACAGCTCCCCTCTTCATCCTGCCTTCACAATGAGCTATGTCCAGATTAGAACATGCTCTTCGTGTAAAGCCTCTATAAAAATAAAATTTGAGTTAATCTCTATTGCCACTAATATTCAATTAAGAACAGGAAGCATGAGTTAATTAATTATTAGGCAATGTGAACATTGATATTTTTTTTATTTAAATTTTTTTTTCAGTATAGTGGTATGGAAAGTAAATAAAACATTTTTTTTAAATCAATGCATGCAACATAAAAACCTGATTTAACCAACAGGTCGTCTTCTGAAGACACATTTCCTTTAGGCCGGTTTCACACGTCAGTGGCTCCGGTACGTGAGGTGACAGTTTCCTCACGTACCGGAGACACTGACTCACGTAGACACATTAAAATCAATGTGTCTCTGCACATGTCAGCGTGTTTTCACAGACCGTGTGTCCGTTTGAAAAACACGGAGACATGTCAGTGTTCGTGGGAGCACACGTATTACACGGACCCATTAAAGTCAATGGATCCGTGTATAACACGTACCGCACACGGATGTTGTCGGGGACAGCGCTACAGTAAACGCTGTCCCCCCAGCGTGGTGCTGAAGCCGCCATTCATTTCTTCACTCCAGCAGCGTTCGCTGGAGAGAAGATATGAAAAATCTTTTTTTTTTGGTGCTTTATTTGGTGTTTAAAAAAAAAGATCCCTGTCCCCAACCCCCCCCCCCCCCCACTGTTAATAAAATACTTACCCGGCTCCCTCGCTGCCTCTTCTCGCCGCAGCTTCTCCTGTATGAGCGGTCACGTGGTGCCGCTCATTACAGTGATGAATATGCGTCTCCCCCCCCATGGGGGGGGTGGAGCCGCATATTCATCACTGTAATGGGCGGCACTGAAGAAAACTATGAAAAAATGCTGAAAGAAGTGACTTGCTCCACTGTGCAAAAGACAATGCAAAGCACAAAATGCTGATGACAAAAACCAAGCTGCATGCATGAGATTTCTGAAATCTTATGGACTTTTCTGTTACTGGACAATGCAGCTGGAAATTTGCATTAAAAAAAAAACTGCAAAAACACCTAGTGTGAATTTAGCCTTAAGCACAGGCACAGCTGGGCTACTTCCTGATTTCATGGTTAATGAAAATCACTCATATACCACATGACAGTAATTACTTATCTATGGGCAGCTACAAAGTTTATTTGTTGATCGTAGACCATGGGAAGAAGATTGTGTTCTGCAGGTCTCACTGAACAGCTGCTTCATTATAACTGAGAAGCCATAGTGGCAGAAGTTAAACACTAAGATCGACATTACTCAACCTTTCATAGCTGAATAAATATTGTGATAGGAAGGAGCAGGATATAGGAAGTAAGCAGGCCATCTTCATAGATCTGAGAACATCTACACCACATATATAGATATATCACCTAACACCTCTCAAAATATATTAGACATTTTTCTCATAGGCTTCTTAAATATATATATATATACTATAATTTAAACAGTAACTGAAAATTAAATTTTGTTTTCAT
This sequence comes from Ranitomeya imitator, assembly GCF_032444005.1. Lineage (NCBI taxonomy): Eukaryota > Metazoa > Chordata > Amphibia > Anura > Dendrobatidae > Ranitomeya > Ranitomeya imitator. The sequence goes on from NC_091283.1 coordinate 67,853,436, forward strand.
ATGTTAAAGCTAGTGTTAATCAGTGGGGGTCCTGATCCTGAGGCTCCCACTAATTGCTCAAGCTAAAGAGCAGAAGTGTTCAGCTTATATCCAAGCACAAAGGCTCAATATTGAAAGCCTAAGGCTGCCGTCACACTATCAGTATTTGGTCAGTATTTTACATCAGTATTTGTAAGCCAAAATCAGGAGTGGGTGATAAATGCAGGAGTGGTGCATATGTTTCTATTATACTTTTCCTCTAATTCTTCCAATACTGACCAAATACTGCGAGTGTGACGGCAGCCTTAAAGATAAGCAGACAGCTTATGCCCCTTATTTTCACTGATAGGTGGGAGTTATGGGACCTTACCATCAACTTATCCTGAACAAGGTCTATAAGTAAATTATTTTAAAAAAATGATCAAGAAGTTTATAGTTACCCTTCAAATGTTACAAAGCTTCAAAAAAATCTGATTAAAAAGGATCTGTGACTTCCCATCAGGAAAAAACAAAAATCACAAATTTATGGCAAGTGACAACTGCCGAGGTGCCTTTACGCTTCTGTGCCATCTACAAAGAACCATTTTTTTAATCAGTTTTGATCTAGACTTTTCCAGACTTGCAGATGCTACTTGTTAGGGAAACTTGTCTGGCAGCTATAGCATTTTAGCCCCCTTTACACATTTTTTGTGGTGCAATGTAGCTGTAGCTGCCATGCTGTGACGGTCTTCGTTAAGGAAGGAAGATCTCAGACTATCCTTGGGACTGGCCTGGGACAGATATGATAGTGTATAAATACGTAAGGCAAACAGGGATAACAAAAAGCAAGTTACATATAAAAACACTCACCAAGGGTAGAGAGGAATAAAGAGAAGGATATGAAGCTAAAAACCCAATGGTAATAGGATAATGGAGGAAGCATACATCCAAAAACAGCAGAAAAGAATCTCCAGCAGCAACTACAAATTCCAACTTCAGCACACTAACTGAAGTAAGCCAGGAAGTAAACTGTTATGAATAGGTAATTCAGAACCACAATGGACCTTGAAGTTCAGAGCACACAAAGTGACCTGACAATAACCAAAAGACATAGGACGAGCTCTGAGACGTGGTAACTCTGCTGACCGCAATCCCTAATCCTATCCAACCACACTAGAGGCAGCCGTGGATTGCGCCTAACGCTCCCTATGCAACTCGGCACAGCCTGAGAAACTAGCTAGGCCTAAGAAGGAAAAATAAGCCTACCTTGCCTCAGAGAAATACCCCAAAGGAAAAGGCAGCCCCCCACATATAATGACTGTGAGTTGAGATGAAAATACAAACGCAGAGATGAAATAGATTTAGCAAAGTGAGGCCCAACTTACTGAACAGACCGAGGACAGAAAAGATCGCTTTGCGGTCAACACAAAACCCTACAAACAACCACGCAAAGGGGCAAAAAGACCCTCCGCACCGACTAACGGTACGGAGGTGCTCCCTCTGCGACCCAGAGCTTCCAGCAAGCAAGAAAAACCAAAATAGCAAGCTGGACAGAAAAAATAGCAAACAAAAATAACACAAGCAAAACTTAGCTTATGCAGGAAGACAGGCCACAGGAACGATCCAGGAGGAAGCAAGACCAATACTAGAACATTAAAGAAAAAGAACCCAGCACTCAACTGATGCTTTAGTGCAATTTTAATCGTAGTAGTACCCAATAAACGTTTCGGTCCTTGAATGGACCTTCGTCAGTAACGTACTGTAGAATAATAGAATAGACTGTATGGTCATAGGGTACAAAAAAGCAGCGTCTTATGTGTGAGTCAGATAGGAGCGGTACTGAGGAGACCGAGCTGGATGGTGGTGCTGTCAGACGCGGTGTCCACCGCTAGTCTAGCGGTGGACACCGCGTCTGACAGCACCACCATCCAGCTCGGTCTCCTCAGTACCGCTCCTATCTGACTCACACATAAGACGCTGCTTTTTTGTACCCTATGACCATACAGTCTATTCTATTATTCTACAGTACGTTACTGACGAAGGTCCATTCAAGGACCAAAACGTTTATTGGGTACTACTACGATTAAAATTGCACTAAAGCATCAGTTGAGTGCTGGGTTCTTTTTCTTTATAGTCTATGAAGGTGTGGGAACCTAACCTAGCACCATTCTTCTCCAGTAGTGCACACGGTTTTTGTATCCAATACTAGAACATTGACTGGAGGCCAGGAGCAAAGCACTAGGTGGAGTTAAATAGAGCAGCACCTAACGACTTCACCACATCACCTGAGGAAGGAAACTCAGAAGCCGCAGTACCACTTGTGACCACAGGAGGGAGCTCTGCCACAGAATTCACAACAGTAAACTTTCACATGCAGGGATGAGAAGGTCTTGCAAGGTTTTATAGAGAGAAAATGAGCAGGTCAGGAGCAGCTGTGAGTTGGAACTGCATGTCTCTAACCAGCATACAAAGAGTCTTTAACCTCTTCAGAACCAAAGGAAATGAAGTCCATTTAATATGAGGAAAAAAACATACAGGCTAAATGGAAAACCTGGAATTTACAATATGTAATGATCAACTAACCCCAGATCTCAGACGAGGACGTGACACACTCATGACAGTAGCATGCCACATTTACAAAAAAGTTCCATTGGGGCCAATAATGCCCTCAGAAAATGACAAAGCCAACTCCATATTGTCCTAATTACTACCATTAGATGTCTGACTGCTGCTGTTTATTAAAAAAAAAAAAGAAGCCAAAATGCACTAACAAAACACCTCACAAACATAAAAAATATAGTGACCGTGAATATATTTTTTGTCTCAACACGAGTTATTTTGATACATTAAAGCTCTTAAAATCTTCCATTGTTATCGCCAAAGTGAGGTCCGGGTGATTTTACATTGTATACATCATTACATGATGGTCAGTCAAAAGAAAGTTCAGTCTTGTAATTGATGGATTAGCCAAGTCTACCAGAGTTAATAGAGGGTGGGTCCCAAACTAATAACCTCCTCGTATTTTAAAGCCCCACACTGTTTATTTCACCCCCGGAGTGGTATCACTAATGTCTGTTCTCTGCCTGTTGTAAAATACTTACCAATCGAAGTCTTTTGCTCTCCACGATGCTGATCTGGTCCTGTTCTACTAGTTGTTTCCTGCTGGATCTCTTTGGGGTTTGTTGGGCAAAACAAAGGTCACTTCTCAATGTAAGTCAGCTGTCATATCATAGACTTACACTGGTCAGTCAGGAGCTGCGGTCACATGGTGGCAGAGCGGGACCGGAGCGGCACAGTGAAGAGCAGAAGACGGTGGCTGATATTTTACTAGAGGCAGGAAACAGACATTAGTGATACTACTTCGGTGATGAAATTTAAAAAACTAAAAAACATCAGAATGATGATTTTTGGGATTGTCTCAAGATTGTGTGAGTTATACCTTTTCCCATCTCCGGGTGCTTCTTTATAAAAAAAAACTTTTTTTTAGTTCAGCTTGGATTAAAGTAATACGAATAAAGACACATCTTTTTCTGTAAATAATTGTATTATCAGAACATATTTGTCACGCCCACTCCTTCTGCGGCCGTGCCTGCTGCCGGGACCACCGCCACTCCGGGACCACCGCCACACCGCCGCTCATATTTACCGGCTGCGGTGCGCTCCTCCTGCAGGCGTGCGTCCTATCCTTCATTCTTCTCCACTCCCTGGTTCTCGTCGGGTGCGCGTCCGCACCGCCCACTCAGCTTCTCTGCCTTTCCCAGGCTTCCTTGTCTCCTCGACCAGTCCAGCCTTCCCAGCGTCCGCTCCATACTCTGTTAGTCTGGTGTCTCTGTCCTGTTTCTTTTGTGTCTTCCCCTTCCCAGTGCTCCTTTGGTCTCGCCTGTACTCAGCTCTTACCAAACTGTATTTCATCTTACCCCGCTCTGCCCATCCTATGCCCAGCTTCTCTATTTTGTACCTCCTACTACCTGTCTCCAGGTTCCAGCTTCTGCGGCAATAGTCTTCCTTGGGTTTGCCCCTAACGCTCCCTGTATAGGGGATGGTCTACCTCGTCAGCTCACCCTTGGGAGGTTCATTGTCGTGGATCTGCGGGTCCACTCCAGGTGTTCCAAAAGATCTCACAATATTTCTACAGTAACTTTTATTAAAACTGCAATTAAACTTCCCTCTAAGATTACTCCTAGAAATTTATGAAAAAATTGAGATCTAGTACCCTTAGCAGTGGAATCATGTTGTCACATATTCTAACAATTTCTAATGTGGACAGTATCACACTGAGAGAAAAACATATTCTATTAGCAAAGTTAATGATTGTCTTTTTTTGTACCATGAGGAGCAAATAAGAGGAATGGCCTATCACAAACTTCTAAGAGATGATGGTCCCTATTTCATGAGGAATACTAGCTGACAGGTCTTATTTGACAACCTTAGTGCATTGCTACACAGATGAATAAGAGAGTATTAAAAGTCTTAAATTCGTGGATGATGAAAAACGGTCCATAAAGAATTATTAACCAGTTTTCTATTAGCCACGAATCTCTTATTCTGCTGCTGGTATATGGCAAAAAAGCAGAACATCTTATGATAATGGAGACCTACCCTTCAGAACAAGTGATTCAAGATGATTTACAGCTGTACAAGTTCCCAATAAAAAAGGGAAGAAGTAGAAAATAATCATAAAGCACAAAAAGTAGAACGTTACATATTAAAGATTAAAAATTTCTTGTACATAGGAAAATGCTAAAACTAGGAGTGGGTGTGTAAGGGGTTATAAAGACTGATGTGTGCCTTCACCCCTTTAAGTATGTCCTGGTTAACTGTGATCTTTAATTACTGTATGCATATTGTTGTATAGCACTGTAAATGTTACTTTTAGGTAATAAGTGTATTTATTTGAAGTATTATCGCTTCTGCTGCACAGTGTATACTGTTTTAATATAGGGAAAGTGCAGTGTTTGCTTCAGCCTTTAGATGGGGGCACATAGATCACTGGACTGTACATAGTAAATAGTTAATATAGGAGGGGCATGTTGGATAAGACAGGAAGGACTTCCTTATAGATCTCAGTTGGGCCAGGGTGCCCTACAGCTCACTTGGGCTAGCCAGCCCTGGGTAATACCTTGCCACATAACGTTGGTGAAGCATAAGGCCCAGCCATATAGCATCCTTGACCATGACCCCATCAAAAAAAGCAACAGCACTAGCAGTGCAGTATTAGTGGAACTGCATTTGCTAGAAAAGGCTAAGCAGTACAGGCAGGTCGCTCATCATGTGGCAGCTTATTACGTGGGCCAATGCCCTCAGAGCTGGTGCGAAACGGCTGAGGGAGTCCCCAGATGGAGTAAAGCTGAGCAGAGAGGGCGCTGAGGGACCGAAAGGTATGGTCCGTCCTGTAAGCGATATTAGCAATGAAGAGAGAAGGACAGGGACAGAAGAGAAGTTGCATGTTGTGAAACGTGATGTCGATGCTGAAAAGAATGTGAATATACTGCGTACAGAACCAAGTAAAGCTGTTGTTGTTAAAGTTGAGCTGGACTGTGTTTCTCTCTGTGCGCTGCCGTCTACAAAGCATCACTGGCTGTCCAGGGTGGACCCTGATGGCAAGGAGACCCAGAATGCAGATATGCTAAAGGAAAGGCACTATTGTACTGTGGGGAGAGGCCAGGGCATGATACAGGGATTATTCTCGGCTATGACTACCGCCCTGGCCCCCTCCTAAAGGTGAAAAACACAGAAGTGGTGACATGTTGCTAATATACCGTACTTTTCCTCTGATTGTTTGACTCCTGGTTTTTGGCTTACAAATACCGATGTAAAATACTGACCAATTACTGACCGTGTGAATAATTGCAATACTCCAATGACTGGGCTTGTACTGTTGTATTGCACTGTACAAAATAGTCACAAGTTAAAGTTCCCTAAAAAGCGTTTTAAAATACTTATCAAAATTAGAAAAAAAAAGAAAAATAATTACCCAAGTGCGGTCCAATTTTTGCCGTATGATAGAATAGAGAAGGTGGAGAACTTTATTCTTCTTCTATGCTTGTTCAAGAAAAAATGATTCTACTCTGATCAGAATAATCAGACAACTTTTCTCGAATGGAGAGAAAACGTTTTTGTTCACCTACCCATGGTTGTTGCATGGGAATGGAGGGCCGGAGCTCATATTAAGCTAAATATACGTTGCCCACTACTCCAAGTTGTCCCCCCAAAAATAAATATGATTAATCAAATCTGATTATTATCACTTAGTAAGTTTTTAAACATTTTAAAGTGTTAGTCCCACCAGGTGATATGGATCCTCAAGTCCAAGGTCCGGGTGGGCACACAGACCCCTCTGATTCAAGAAGATCAGTGAAAAAGTCCATACAAATCTCTGCCCAAGGCTCTTGTGGAATTGGAAGAGGCTGGAGAGGACCCAGGGGAGCTTGACGAGGGGGTTTGAACTGTGCACACTGAGAACAGGTGTGTAACAAGTAATGCTATAATTAGGAAAATGCTAATTAAACAATGGGTTTTTGCAGTTGCTGCTTTCCCAATGTAGATAACGCAAGCTGCTGATCTTAGTGACTGGCTGCAGCAGTGATGTGCACTTCAGCAGTGATATGAACTGAAGCAGTGATGTGCGCTGCAGTTGTGACATCACTGCTGCAGCCTATACACATAGACAGGAGAACTGGATGAGAGTGAGCACTATCTGATACTACTATTTTATCAAGTCATCGGGTAATAGAAGTCAGACCAGATCTAAAAGTGGAAAACGCCTGTATTTTTAAAATAAGCACCAATTAAATAATGAATTATACACAAATAAAAATCAGTATTAGGCCACATTCACATATTCATTGTTTGGTCAGCATTCTGCATCAGTATTTGTAAGCCATAACCAAAAGTGGGTGATAAATACAGAAGTGGTGACGTGACGTGTTTCTATTATACACTGCTCAAAAAAATAAAGGGAACATTAAAATCCCACATCCTAGATATCACTGAATGAAATATTCCAGTTGTAAATCTTTATTCATAATATAGTGGAATGCGTTGAGAACAGTAAAACCTAAAAATGATCAATGTAAATTACAACTAATATCCCATGGAGGTCTGAAGTTGGAATGATGCTCAAAATCAAAGTGGAAAATCAAATTGCAGGCTGATCCAACTTCAGTGGAAATGCCTCAAGACAAGGAAATGATGCTCAGTAGTGTGTTTGGCCTCCACGTGCCTGTATGACCTCCCTAGAACACCTGGGCAAAGAAATGCCACCCCACACCATTACTGACCCACTGCCAAACCGGTCAAGCTGAAGGATGTTGCAGGCAGTAGATGGTTCTACACAGACTCTCCAGACTCTATCGCGTCTGTCACATGTGCTCAGTGTGAACCTGCTTTCATCTGTGAAGAGCACAGGGTGCCAGTTGCGAATTTGCCAATCCTGGTGTTCTGTGGCAAATACCAAGCATCCTGCACGGTGTTGGGCTGTGACACAACCCCCATCTGTGGACGTTGGGCACTCAGACCATCCTCATGGAGTCAGTTTCTAACCCTTTGTGCAGACACATGCACATTTGTGGCCTGCTGGAGGTCATTTTTCAGGGCTCTGGCAGTGCTCCTCCTTGCACAAAGGCTGAGGTAGCGGTGCTGGGTTGCTAACCTCCTATGGCCCCCTCCACATCTCCTGGTGTACTGGCCTGTTACCTGGTTGTGCCTCCAGCTTCTGGACACTACGCTGACAGACACAGCAAACCTTCTTGCCACAGCTCGCATTGATGTGCCATCCTGGATGAGCTGCTCTACCTGAGCCACTTGTGTGAAAATACAACCAACATTCAAAAGTGACAAAATATCAGCCAGGAAGCATTGGTACCGAGATGTGGTCTTTGGTCCCCACCTGCAGAATCACTCCTTTATTGAGGGTGTCTTGATAATTTCCATCTGTTGTCTATTGCATTTGCACAACAGCATGTGAAATTGATTGTCAAACAGTGTTGCTTCTTAAGTGGACAGTTTGATTTCACAGTTTGATTTACTTGGAGTTATATTCTGTTGTTTAAGTGTTCCCTGTATTTTTTTTGAGCAGTGTAGTTTTCCTCTGATTGTCCCACTCCTGATTTTGGCTTACGAATACTGATGTAAAATACTGACCAAATTCTGAATGTGTGAACGTGGCCTTAGAATTATTTTTCGTTTTGATTAAAAAGCAGCAAAAGCAATGATGAATGTGCCCCCATAAACTATAGTCAAAAATGAAAAAAACATCATGGTTGTAACAAATGGAATTTTAGCCAGTCACATGCACACATAATGTACTGTACCAAAATATAGGAACATAGAAACCAATTTTCAACTGTAAAGCTTTGCACACATGCAATGGCCGTGCTTGGATAATGCATGATCTTTACTGATGAGCTCTCCTCCTGGGTATAGCCTGAAAGTGGGCAATCCAGATAATATGCCAGCTGCGGTCACTGACATTTCCAGGAACAATAAATATGGCTGTGACATAAATCAATATGCAAAATAAATAATCTCATCCTTGCTTCAGAATGCACCAACATGATGTGTTATGATGAGTCTATTAATCTAGATTTCAGGCATACATGTTATACCTAAGGGGTTTATTGCAAAATCTCGTAGTATATACAGTTAGGTCCATATATATTTGGACAGAGACATTTTTCTAATTTTGGTTATAGACATTACCACAATGAATTTTAAACAAAACAATTCAGATGCAGTTGAAGTTCAGACTTTCAGCTTTCATTTGAGGGTATCCACATTAAAATTGGATGAAGGGTTTAGGAGTTTCAGCTCCTTAACATGTGCCACTCTGTTTTTAAAGAGACCAAAAGTAATTGGACAATTGACTCCAAGGCTATTTCATGGACAGGTGTGGGCAATCCCTTCATTATGTCATTCTCAATTAAGCAAATAAAAGGCCTGGAGTTGATTTGAGGTGTGGTGCTTGCATTTAGAAGGTTTTGCTGTGAAGTAAACATGCGGTCAAAGGAGCTCTCCATGCAGGTGAAACAAGCCATCCTTAAGCTGCGAAAACAAAAAAAACCCATCCGAGAAATTGCTACAATATTAGGAGTGGCAAAATCTACACTTTGGTACATCCTGAGAAAGAAAGAAAGCACTGGTGAACTCATCAATGCAGAAAGACCTAGGCGCCCACGGAAGACAACAGTGGTGGATGATCGCAGAATAATCTCCATGGTGAAGAGAAACCCCTTCACAACAGCCAACCAAGTGAACAACACTCTCCAGGAGGTCGGCGTATCAATATCCAAATCTACCATAAAGAGAAGACTGCATGAAAGAAAATACAGAGGGTTCACTGCACGGTGCGAGCCACTCATAAGCATCAAGAATAAAAAGGCTAGACTGGACTTTTCTAAAAAACATCTAAAAAAGCCAGCACAGTTCTGGAAGAACATTCTTTGGACAGATGAAACCAAGATCAACCTCTACCAGAATGATGGAAAGAGAAAAGTATGGCGAAGGCGTGGTACAGCTCATGATCCAAAGCATACCACATCATCTGTAAAACAATGTGGAGGCAGTGTGATGGCTTGGGCATGCATGGCTGCCAGTGGCACTGGGTCACTAGTGTTTATTGATGATGTGACACAGGACAGAAGCAGCCAAATGAATTCTGAGGTATTCAGAGACATACTGTGTGCTCAGATCCAGCCAAATGCAGCCAAACTGATTGGTCGTCGTTTCATACTACAGATGGACAATGACCCAAAACATAAAGCCAAAGCAACCCAGGAGTTTATTAAAGCAAAGAAGTGGAATATTCTTGAATGGCCAAGTCAGTCACCTGATCTCAACCCAATTGAGCAGCATTTCACATGTTAAAGACTAAACTTCAGACAGAAAGGCCCACAAACAAACAGAAACTGAAAACCACCGCAGTGAAGGCCTGACAGAGCATCAAAAAGGAGGAAACGCAGTATCTCGTGATGTCCATGAATTCAAGACTTCAGGCAGTCATTGCCAACAAAGTTTTTTCAACCAAGTACTAAAAATGAACATTTTATTTAAAATTATTTAATGTGTCCAATTACTTTTGGTCCATTTAAAAACAGGGTTGCACATGTTAAGGAGCTGAAACTCCTAAACCCTTCATCCAATTTTAATGTGGATACCCTCAAATGAAAGCTGAAAGTCTGAACGTCAACTGCATCTGAATTATTTTGTTTCAGATTCATTGTGGTAATGTCTATAACCAAATTTAGAAAAATGTTGCCTCTGTCCAAATATATATAGACCTAACTGTACAGCTCTGGCAAAAATTAAGAGACTACTGCAAAATGTTCAGTTTGGCTACGTTCACATTAGCGTCATGTGTTGCAGCGTCGCGGACGCAACGCACGACGCATCGGAAACGCACGCAAAAACGCAACATTTTTGACGCATGCGTCGAACGCATGCGTCGTAAAACGCAGCGTTTTTTGTGCGTTTTTGTTGCGTTTTTCCAAAAAACGCAGCGTTTTACAACGCATGCGTTGTCAAACAATGATGTCATTTTTCAACACAATTTAGTGTCTAGACACTAGATAATACCACCAATGAATAGAAGAGGGTGGGTCTCGTGTCTAGACACTAGATAATGCCACCAATGGGTAGATGAGGGTGGGTATAATGGAATTGTGGTATATATACCCCGGCATAGATAAATTCCAACCATACAGCATCAAGATGGAGCGTCCCATGGAGAGTATCTACCTCAATATGGAGCTGGATTTTGCCATTGCTATTGCTTACGCTATTGCCTGTCATGAACAGAGGAAAAGAGAAAAACTACGGAGGAGTCCTCGGCGTTTTTGGCTACACCCTAAAGTGGAAGTCCGAGAGCATCGTGGAGCCTACCATTGTCTGTTTGGCGAGTTAAATGACAACCAGGAGAAATACTTTGATCCTCTGCTTCTGATTGAAGTGAATAAAAGTATTTAGTTTTTACTTTTCATGCCTCGGTGAGCTTGAATTTTTTTCTTAATTTCTATACTTCGTACTTGCCAAAATAAATGGCTGGGTAATAAAATACGTGGCTGGAATATAGTACGTGAATATGCATGTTTTCAAAACTAGGTGCGTGCATAGGTACTATACTTACTCTCTGCTTTCAAGGACCGGTCGCAGGAACTGCAAAATACGATTATATTTGTAGATTGAGGTCCTTGAAGCTGCAGCACCACTACGGATCTGTCCCTCCTTTTTCAGGCCCCTCTTGAAACGGTCCTTCATGGAGCGCCATCTGGTCTTCAATTGTTTAACTGTGTATAAAGTAAAAAAAAAAATTAGTTTGAGAGAAAATATTGAAATTGATAAAGCAACCGTGTGCAATCCCAATAGAAGACATCACAGACGGCTGTGTATCCTGGCATGATGGGTCAGAGCAGCATTTCGGAAATACTTACGAAATTTATCTTTGCCCGCGGGGGAAGCACTGTCGAAGCCATCCCACAGCGATTTTGCCACCTCAATCCACAAACGGCGCAACACGCCCTGGTCCGCGTGCCGGGGGTCACGGCTGTCCCACAACGGGCCTCGTTCCTGTATGGATGCCACCATGAGGTCTACGTCCAGTGGGTCATCATGGGCCCGTTGTGAAACCTAGAATAATTGGAAAATATTAATGTTTGCAAGATAAAAATTGTTCTCCCTACCTCTTCCACCACCACCTACCACCTCCACCACCCCCCATACCCCCAAAAACAAAAAAGTTAAAGAAAAAAAAAGAAATAGGTTTGACATAAAAACTTACTCGCCGTCCTGCCACCACAGCTTGGTCCTGTGGTCTCTGCTCCTGAGGGCTATGTTCCTCCTGGCTCTCCTCCTCACTTGAAGAAGTCTGTAAAAATAGTTTAACCCCTTCATGACCGGGGGATTTTTCGTTTTTCCGTGTTCGTTTTTCGCTCCCCTCCTTCCCAGAGCCATAACTTTTTTATTTTTCCGTCAATTTGGCCATGTGAGGGCTTATTTTTTGCGGGACGAGTTGTACTTTTGAACGACATCATTGGTTTTAGCATGTCGTGTACTAGAAAACGGGAAAAAAATTCCAAGTGCGGTGAAATTGCAAAAAAAGTGCAATCCCACATTGGTTTTTTGTTTGGCTTTTTTGCTAGGTTCACTAAATGCTAAAAATGACCTGCCATTATGATTCTCCAGGTCATTACGAGTTCATAGACACCAAACATGACTAGGTTATTTTTTATCTAAGTGGTGAAAAAAAATTCCAAACTTTGCTAAAAAAAAAAAAAAAAAACAATTGCGCCATTTTCCGATACTCGTAGCGTCTCCATTTTTCGTGATCTGGGGTCGGTTGAGGGCTTATTTTTTGCGTGCCGAGATGACGTTTCTAATGATAGCATTTCTGTGCAGATACGTTCTTTTGATCGCCCGTTATTGCATTTTAATGCAATGTCGCGGCGACCAAAAAAACATAATTCTGGCGTTTCGAGTTTTTTTCCCGCTACGCTGTTTAGTGATCAGGTTAATACTTTTTTTTATTTGATAGATCGGGCAATTCTGAGCGCGGCGATACCAAACATGCGTAGATTTGATATTTTTTTTATTGATTTATTTTGATTCGGGCGAAAGGGGGGTGATTTAAACTTTTATGTTTTTTTTATTTTTTTCACATTTTTTTAAACTTTTTTTTTTAACTTTTGCCATGCTTCAATAGCCTCCATGAGAGGCTAGAAGCAGGCATAGCACGATCGGCTCTGCTACATAGCAGCGATCTGCTGATCGCTGCTATGTAGCAGAATTGCACGTGTGCTGTGAGCGCCGACCACAGGGTGGCGCTCACAGCGACGGGCAATCAGTAACAATAGAGGTCTCAAGGACCTCTATGGCTACAATGGAGACGCATCGCCGACCCCCGGACATGTGACGGGGGTCGGCGATGACGTCATTTCCGGCCGCCCGGCCGGAAGCGGTAGTTAAATGCCGCTGTCTGCGTTTGACAACGGCATTTAACTAGTTAATAGGTGCGGGCAGATCGCGATTCTGCCCGCGCCTATTACGGGCACATGTCAGCTGTTCAAAACAGCTGACATGTCCCGGCTTTGGTGCGGGCTCACCGCGGAGCCCTGCATCAAAGCAAGGGGTTAAAAAAAGTTGAGTGACCCATCTACAAATGACAGCGAATAGTAAGCAACAGTAGATCATGTACTCACCGGACTCCTCAGCGGTGGGGTGGGGCTTGACTCGCTGGCCATTACTAATGCAATTCTGAAATAAAGAACAAAATAAAATTTATCCTATGCACAATACAGCGGAACATAGTAAAATATATAAAAAAAAAAAAACATTTACATTTCAACCATAAAGAACATTGCACTAATGCCAACTGAACTAATGCTGAGCAAACAACACTGCCACATTGAAACAAAAAACAATGGCAGAGACAACACAATGCCAGAGTAAACAAAAGCCTAAAGATAACAAAACAAATACACAACAGACCCTATGTCGTAATCCAAAAAGAGAGTTTTGTTTAAAAAAATGTTTACTACATTGATTGCAAAAAGTCAAAATAAAGGCAAAACCATACCGCCATACGTGACAATTAAAAAAAAAATAAAAAAAAAAAACACTAAATATAAAGACCAAACTGATTAAAAAAGCAAACATTTATATTTAAAAAAGCAAAAAAAAAATTTGGAACAACAGTATGCATGGAGCAACCCAAAAAACACAATAGATTTTTGAAAGAAAAAAATTAACAACCCCCAAAAATTAAGGACAGAAACGGCAATCCTGGATACACCACCATACTTTACAATAAAACCGACAGGGACGGAGACAATAAAAGGCCATACAACGCCATACATCACAACCAGAAACATACAACGTCTTTACACAACCACAGTGCAGAACATAATACACAACTTGCAATAAAAATTATTACATTTAATAAAAGGGCGCAGAATCATTCTATACGACCATACTTTACAATAAAACCAACAGGGCCGGAGACAATGAAAGGCCATACAACGCCATACATCACAACCAGAAACATACAACAATGTCTTTACACAACCACAGTGCAGAACATAATACACAACTTGCAATATAAATTATTACATTTAAAAAAAGGGCGCAGAATCATTCTATACTACCATACTTTACAATCAAACCAACATGGCCGGAGACAATTAAACGCCATCATATAACGCAAGAAAAATACATCACAACTGAATACAAAAAACACCCCCAAACCAATAAATGGAAAAGAAAAATCTATCCTGGAAAGAACAATAATCAAGGCCGGAGACAATGAAACGCCATCCTTTACAACGCCATACATCACAACCAGACTAAAAATACAACAATGTCTTTAAACAACCACAGTGCAGAATATAATACACAACTTGCAAAAACAATTTAAAAATAAAACTTGTAGAAAATGCACAGAATCATTCTATACTTACATCTCTGGACAGCAGATGAAGAAGTCTGGTCTGGTGTGTTGCCTATAGATGCTGCAGCAGAAGTGACAAACAATCCAAACATTTTCTTTATATATGTGGGATGTTTTTATCACTGTGTTCACTGTCTAGACACTGTCTAGACACTTTTTTGTTTAATTTTATTTAACGACGCATGCGTCGCACAACGCACGCACGACGCACGCACTTGCGTCTCGTGCGTTGTCAATTGGTTTCAATGGGAGATTGTAACGCAATGACGACGCACGAGCGATGCAAGTGCGACGCATGCGTTTTATAGACGCTACAAAAATGCAACATGTAGCGTCTCCGACGCCACCCAGGTGCGGTGAAACGACGCATGCGTCGTGCGTTTTAACAAAAACGCACGACAACGCAACGCATGCGTCCCCAATTGTAAAGATAGGGGCGCATGACGCATGCGTCGTTGTGCGTCGACGACGCTGCGTCGCATGACGCTAATTTGAACGTAGCCTTTGTCTGATTTTTCTCTTTATAGGTATACTTTTGAGTAAAATGTACATTGGCTTTTATTCTTTAAACTTCTGACAACATGTCTACGAATATCCAAGCAATAAATTTGGTATTTTTTTTCTGACAAAGAAAAATGGTCAAAATTAAAAACAAACAAACAGTGCTTTCAAACCAAAAATAATGCAAAGAAAACAAGTTCATAATCATTTAGAAACAGCAATACTAATGTTTTAACTCAGGAAGAGTTCAGATATCAATATTTTGTGGAATAACCATGATTTTTAATCATAGCTTTCATGCGTCTTGGCATGCTTTCCACCAGTCTTTCACGCTGCTTCCGGCGCAAAAATTTAAGCAGTTCTTCTTTGTTTGATGGTGTGTGACTATCCATCAACCTCAATGATTAAATTCCAGAGGTTCTCAATGGGGTTCAGGTCTGGAGATTGGGCTGCCCATGACAGGGTTTTGATGTGGCGGTCTCTTAATTTTTACCAGAGATGTATATTGGTTCATTATAGTAAAGCGCTGCTGGGAAGACTTGAAGCTATAATATTGGAATCAGGGATATGTGAGACAGACAATAAGGCCGGGATCACACATGCGAGAAACACGTCCGTGTCTCGCATGTGAAAACCAAGCTCTGGCGCCGGCACTCCAGAGCGGAGCGTGCGGCCGCATAGCAACACATGAAGCCGCACGCTCCGCTCCCAAGTGCCGGCGCCAGAGCTTGGTTTTCACATGCGAGACACGGACGTGTTTCTCGCATGTGTGATCCTGGCCTAACACTTTAAGGCCTGCGTCACACTCAGCGTATAAAAATACGGTCCGTAATTTATGGCCGTAATACGCAGAAAAGTCCCCAAAATAGTGGTCCGTATCTCCTCCGTAGGCAGGGTGTGTCAGCGTATTTTGCGCATGACATCCTCCGTATGTAATCCGTATGGCATCCGTACTGCGAGATTTTCTCACAGGCTTGCAAAACCGACATACGGATATACAAGGGATCCATGTGCTCAAAAAATAATAAAAACATATGTACTGTCTATATATATATATATATATATATATATATATATGTTAGTGAGACACATATATATATTAATATTTCATCCAGCGCGAGATAGCTTAAAAGCCGGTAATTCAATTGCCGGCTTTTGCTATCTCCTTCCAAAACCCGACATGATATGAGACATGGTTTACATACAGTAAACCATGTCATATTCCCATTTTTTTTGCATATTCCACACTACTAATGTTAGTAGTGTGTATGTGCAAAATTTGGGCGCTCTATTAAATTAAAGGGTTAAATGGCGGAAAAAATTGGCGTGGGCTCCCGCGCCATTTTCTCCGCCAGAGTAGTAAAGCCAGTGACTGAGGGCAGATATTAATAGCCTGGAGAGCAGAGGCGTAGCTAGAGCTCTTGCCGCCCGGGGCTGCTCCCGAGTTTGGCGCCCCCCCCCCCCCCGCTCAATACACACAAGGTTTACCAAAAATAGTTTTCCTGTTTTGTAGAACTTAAACTGGGCCTAATGGTGTCACCCCCACATGCCAAACCTGTGACTTTTAATTAATTAATATCAGAGAGAACAAATGGCCGCCATACACAACAGAATCCACTATACCAAGACCAATAATATCACATACAGGAAGAAACACCACCATACCATGACCAGACCACATAGTGACCGAATAATACTATATACAAGGGACAAATACCGCCTCACCATGACCAGATCACATATTACCACCACTTGGTGACCAAATAGCACATACAAGGTACAAATACCACAACATCATTTCCAGACCACATATTACCACCACATAGTGACTGAATACTACAATACTGATCAGTAATAAAGAAAAAAAAACACAATACTATCACCATAAGTGCCAGTATTCACAGGAGATCTGTACTTAGTATGCAGTGTCTGTGTAGAGGTAATACAAAGATCACTGGTGGTATTATACACAGGAGCTCTGTATATAATGTATAGGTAATACAGTGATCACTGGTGACATTGTACACAGGACCGCTGTATATAGTATATAGTGTATAGTGTCAGTGTATAGGTAACACTGACTCACCAGTGACGTCTCTAGATGAAGTCCTTCATTCATCTTTCATCCAGCATAGACCGCCATCATTTCTCCCAGCCAGCACTCGTTTCTGCAGGAAATAACACAGTTATCTCGAGCTCCGCTTGCAGAACACATTACTTAATTTTTAACAACTTCTACATTACACCACATGAAGAAAAAAAGGTGATATAGTGTCACTCTGCACACTAACAGGACGCCCCCCCATTTAAAACAATATACTCAAAAAATAAAATAAATACATCACTGCAGTAGTAACATCCCTTAATTAGCCCCTATGGTAATACTATTCCCCACCCTGGCCCCGTTTATCTCATTCCTGGCTCCAGCCATATGTTCTCACATCCTGCCCTCATGAGTATCCATCCTACACCATATGATCTCCCCATCCTGCCCCATCAGTCTCCATCGTATCCATCCTGCCCCATGATCCAATCCTGCCCCATGTCTTTCATTCTGCCCCGTGTCTCCAATCATGCCCCGTATCTACATTCTGCCCCTGACTCAAGTCCTGCCCCCAGTGTGTCCAGCAATCTGCCCCAGTGTGTCCAGCAATCTGCCCCAGTGTGTCCAGCAATCTGCCCCAGTGTGTCCAGCATATTACCCCCAGTGTGTCCAGCAATCTGCCCCAGTGTGTCCAGCATATTACCCCCAGTGTGTCCAGCATATTACCCCCAGGTTGTCCAGCAATCTGCCCCAGTGTGTCCAGCATATTACCCCCAGTGTGTCCAGCAATCTGCCCCAGTATGTCCAGCAATCTGCCCCAGTGTGTCCAGCATTGCCCCAGTGTGTCCAGCATTGCCCCCAGTGTGTCCAGAAATCTGCCCCAGGGTCTCCAGCACTGCCCCAGTGTGTCCAGCATTGCCCCCAGTGTGTCCAGCGATCTGCCCCAGTGTCCTGCATTGCCCCAGTGTGTCCAGCAATCTGCCCCAGGGTCTACAGCATTGCCCCAGTGTGTCCAGCATTGCCCCAAGTGTGTCCAGCAATCTGCCCCAGTGTCCAGCATTGCCCCAGTGTGTCCAGCAATCTGCCCCAGTGTGCCCAGTAATCTGCCCCAGGGTCTCCAGCATTGCCCCAGTGTGTCCAGCATTGCCCCAGTGTGTCCAGCATTGCCCCCAGTGTGTCCAGCATTGCCCCAGTGTGTCCAGCATTGCCCCCAGTGTGTCCAGCATTGCCCCAGCGTGTCCAGCAATCTGCTCCAGTGTCCAGCATTGCCCCAGTGTCCAGAAATCTGCCCCAGGGTCTCCAGCATTGCCCCAGTCTGTCCAGAAATCTGCCCCAGTCTGTCCAGAAATCTGCCCCAGTCAGTCCAGAAATCTGCCCCAGTCTGTCCAGAAATCTGCCCCAAGGGTCTCCAGCATTGCCCCCAGACAGACAGAGTCAGACAAGGAAAAAAAAAAAGTAAAATCCTCACCTCTCCCGTTCCCAGCGCAGGTCCGGTGCACTCAACGTCTCTCCGTCACTGCGCGCTCAGGACAAAGGCTGAGCGCGCAGTGATGACGTCATCGCACCCTCTGCCCTGAGACATCGCAGAGTCAGAGGGCGCTGAAGACGCTGCAGCTACCGCGCAGCCGCAGGAACCAGGAGAGGTGAGTATTAGCGCTGGCAGGGGGGGGGCGCCCGAAGATTTAAAGGGCACACATATTTTTTTTTCCCTCCTCCTGCAGCGCCGGCCGCGGCCCGGTGACCCGCCCCCCGCAGTGTGCCGCCCGGGGCGGCCCGCCCCCCCGCATCCCCCTTCCTACGCCACTGCTGGAGAGGGTCCATGGTTATTGCCCCCCCTGGCTAAAAACATCTGCCCCCAGCCACCCCAGAAAAGGCACATCTGGAAGATGCACCTATTCTGGCACTTGGCCACTCTCTTCCCATTCCCGTGTAGTGGTGGGATATGGGGTAATGAAGGGTTAATGTCAGCTTGCTATTATAAGGTGACATTAAGCCAGATTAATAATGGAGAGGCATCAATTATGACACCTATCCATTATTAATCCAATGGTCTGAAATGGTTAAAAAAAACACAAACACATTATTAAAAAGTCTTTTAATGAACTAGAAACACAGGTTGTTTGACTATTTTATTATCCTAGTAATCCACCTGAAGACCCTCGCTTTGTAACAAAGAAAAAATAATAAACCAACAATACACATATACATATTCCAATGATCTGTCACGTCCCACGATGTAAATCCATCTGAAGGGGTTAATTTTTTTTACAGGCAGGAGCTCTGCTATAATGCAGCTGTGCTCCTGGCTGTAAAACCCCAGCGAATGAATGGAAACTAGGTCAATGACCTGTAGTTACCTTCATTCGCGGTGATGCGCCCCCTGCTGGTTGTCCTCATATGAACTCGAGCCTGGGAACTTTTCTGATTTTTTCCCACGCTCGAGGGACATCCAGCAGAGGGTGCATCACCGAGAATGAAGGTAACTACAGGTCATTGACCTACATTACCTTCATTCGCTAGGGTTTTACAGCCACGAGCACAGCTGCATTATAGCAGAGCTCCTGCCTGTAAAAAAAATTAACCCCTTCAGATGGATTTACATCGTGGGACGTGACAGATCATCGGAAGGTATGTATATTGTTGGTTAATTATTTTTTTTTTGATACAGAGTGAGGGTCTTCAGGTGGATTACCAGGATAATAAAATATTCAAACAACCTGTGTTTTTATTTCATTAAAAGACTTTTAAATAATGTGTTTGTGTTTTTTTTAACCATTTCAGACCATTGGATTAATAATGGATAGGTGTCATAATTGACGCCTCTCCATTATTAATCTGGCTTAATGTCACCTTACAATATCAAGGTGACATTAACTCTTCATTACCATTATTTATAATAAAAAATAAAAAAAAAAAGGTTCCTCGCATCATGTTCTCATACACTTTATGCAGTATTAGCCCTCTGTGTCTGTACTGCTACATACTTAGGCAGGTAACTGGTTCATGCAGCTTTACATGAACACCTGAGCCTTACACTATAGCTGGTCCGAATAACTAAAGCAATTGTTACCATCCACCTCTCGTGTCTCCCCTTTTCCCCATAGTTTGTAAGCTTGCGAGCAGGGCCCTCACTCCTCCTGGTATCTGTTTTGAACTGTATTTCTGTTATGCTGTAATGTCTATTGTCTGTACAAGTCCCCTCTATAATTTGTAAAGCGCTGCGGAATATGTTGGCGCTATATAAATAAAATTATTATTATTATTATTATTATTATTATATCCCACCGCTACACGGGAATGGGAAGAGAGTGGCCAAGTGCCACAATAGGCGCATTTTCCAGATGTGCCTTTTCTGGGGTGGCTGGGGGCAGATGTTTTTAGCCAGGGGGGGCCAATAACCATGGACCCTCTCCAGGCTATTAATATCTGCCCTCAGTCACTGGCTTTACTACTCTGGCGGAGGAAATTGCGCGGGAGCCCACGCCAATTTTATCCGCCATTTAACCCTTTAATTTAATAGCTAGAGCGCCCAAATTTTGCACATACACACTACTAACATTAGTTGTGTGGAATATGCAAAAAAATGGTGATATGAGATGGTTTACTGTATGTAAACCATGTCTCATATCATGTCGGGTTTTGGAAGGAGATAGCAAAAGCCGGCAATTGAATTACCGGCTTTTAAGCTTTCTTTCTATGTGTACACGTTTAGTCTACCTATTCTACTGTAAGCTGTCAGTGTGATTTTACTGTACACCGCACTGAATTGCCGGCTTTTCTCTCTAACACCGCTGCGTATTTCTCGCAAGTCACACTGCTGGTCCGTGTGTAATCCGTATTTTTCTGGCCCCCATAGACTTTCATTGGCGATTTTTTTGCGCAATACAGTGACAAACGCAGCATGCTGCGATTTTCTACGGCCGTAGAAGCCCGTATAATACGGATCAGGAAAATACGGCAGATAGGAGCTGGGCCATAGAGAATAATTGTACCGTGTGCAATCCGTATTTTCTGCACCTCTCTTATGTCCGTAAAACTCGCTAGTGTGAGGCCGGCCTAAAGTTGTATAAAAATGGAATTATAGGGAATTACTACTGCAACTACTACTACTATATACATTGGATTATGTTTTATATGTTAAGTAGGAAGATGCTTTCAGGTAACTAATAAACCCTGAACAACCGCAATGAGAGTTTGTATACTGTTTATATATTCTTCACATCACAGAGTTGTGTATTATTTATTTTTTATGTTTTTGCTGTATGATGAAGCCATTGGCATTATTCTCAATCAACTGTATTATGCCTTCAAGCTCAAACGCAGGGCTGTAACATGATTGTCTGTCAATTAGGTGAACTTAGTTAGACTCCACCATCTTACATTTTGGTCTCGGGTAAAACAAGGAGAAGCAGAGATTTGGAAAATTATTGAATATGTCCCTCATCCAGCTATCAGCCATTGTAGCGCTTTACAAATTTAAAACTGTATTTTAGAGGAGCTGTCATATAATACTGGACAGGATGGGGCATCACTGCAGCTCAGTTGTTATCAATGTAGCCTTGTAGCACTGGGATCCTGGGTTCAAATCCCACCAAGAACAACATCTGCAAGGAGTCTGTATGTTCTCCCCGTGTTTGCGTGGGTTTCCTCCCACACTCCAAAGACATCCTGATAGTAAAGCGCTGGAGAATTAATGGCGCTATATAAGCAAGTAAAATAAATATAAATGACTGGCGATTAGTGATGAGCGAATATACTCGTTACTCGAGATTTCCTGAGCACGCTCGGGTGACCTACGAGTATTTTTTATTGCTTGGAGATTTAGTTTTCCTCACCTCAGCTGAATGATTTACATCTCTTAGCCAGCTTCATTACATGTGGGGATTCCCTAGCAACCAGGCAACCCCCACATGTACTTATGCTGGCTAACAGATGTAAATCATTCAGCTGCGGCGATGAAAACTAAATCTACAAGCACTAAAAAATACTCGGAGGTCACCCGAGCGTGCTCGGGAAATCTCAAGTAACAGGTATATTCGCTCATCACTACTGTCGATCTATTTAATTTCACTGGATAAATGATCAATGTTACATTGCTCTGACCATTGAGATCACCATCTCCCAAGAATGTTTTTTTATTGACCTTCCTTCCAGCTTGTGCACTGCGGCTCCATTTTAACTCAATGGGAGAGGCAGAAACTACCAAGTCCAGACTACCCACCCATCTAAAATTCATCACCCATGCAGTGTTTGTAACTGGATTACTATTTTTCTACAGTGGTTTTGAACCACATTTTTCATGATGCGTGTCTTATGTCACTCAAGGGTTGCCACTCCATTTTTACATTCCTCCTTACGGATCAGCTCTGCAGTATCAGTTTGGCATAGGATCAAACCCCACTTTTCTCCTTCCAAAAACAGATCTAAAGGTGGTCAGAAGGCTGGGGAGAAGAAAAAAATACCTAAATAAAATGCAAGTATTTGGTTCTTGTGGTTGCCCTTCAGGAGTGCCACCATAGGTCCTGAACTTGAACCTCCCCAGTTACATGGCTATGCCAATAAAGAGTTTTAATGGAATAATGTTCAAACAAATGCACTGTTTCTTCATTAAAACTACAGGAGTGACAAAAAAGATGAGCCCAGATCCCACAAACCCATGTAACATTTATCACCTATCTAGTGCTTTAGGCTGCATTGCCACTCTTACAATATACAGTGGGGCAAAAAAGTATTTAGTCAGTCAGCAATAGTGCAAGTTCCACCACTTAAAAAGATGAGAGGCGTCTGTAATTTACATCATAGGTAGACCTCAACTATGGGAGACAAACTGAGAAAAAAAAATCCAGAAAATCACATTGTCTGTTTTTTTTATCATTTTATTTGCATATTATGGTGGAAAATAAGTATTTGGTCAGAAACAAACAATCAAGATTTCTGGCTCTCACAGACCTGTAACTTCTTCTTTAAGAGTCTCCTCTTTCCTCCACTCATTACCTGTAGTAATGGCACCTGTTTAAACTTGTTATCAGTATAAAAAGACACCTGTGCACACCCTCAAACAGTCTGACTCCAAACTCCACTATGGTGAAGACCAAAGAGCTGTCAAAGGACACCAGAAACAAAATTGTAGCCCTGCACCAGGCTGGGAAGACTGAATCTGCAATAGCCAACCAGCTTGGAGTGAAGAAATCAACAGTGAGAGCAATAATTAGAAAATGGAAGACATACAAGACCACTGATAATCTCCCTCGATCTGGGGCTCCACGCAAAATCCCACCCCGTGGGGTCAGAATGATCACAAGAACGGTGAGCAAAAATCCCAGAACCATGCGGGGGGACCTAGTGAATGAACTGCAGAGAGCTGGGACCAATGTAACAAGGCCTACCATAAGTAACACACTACACCACCAAGGACTCAGATCCTGCAGTGCCAGACGTGTCCCACTGCTTAAGCCAGTACATGTCCGGGCCCGTCTTAAGTTTGCTAGAGAGCATTTGGATGATCCAGAGGAGTTTTGGGAGAATGTCCTATGGTCTGATGAAACCAAACTGGAACTGTTTGGTAGAAACACAACTTGTCGTGTTTGGAGGAAAATGAATACTGAGTTGCATCCATCAAACACCATACCTACTGTAAAGCATGGTGGTGGAAACATCATGCTTTGGGGCTGTTTCTCTGCAAAGGGGCCAGGACGACTGATCCGGGTACATGAAAGAATGAATGGGGCCATGTATCGTGAGATTTTGAGTGCAAACCTCCTTCCATCAGCAAGGGCATTGAAGATGAAACATGGCTGGGTCTTTCAACATGACAATGATCCAAAGCACACCGCCAGGGCAACGAAGGAGTGGCTTCGTAAGAAGCATTTCAAGGTCCTGGAGTGGCCTAGCCAGTCTCCAGATCTCAACCCTATAGAAAACCTTTGGAGGGAGTTGAAAGTCCGTGTTGCCAAGCGAAAAGCCAAAAAACATCACTGCTCTAGAGGAGATCTGCATGGAGGAATGGGCCAACATACCAACAACAGTGTGTGGCAACCTTGTGAAGACTTACAGAAAACGTTTGACCTCTGTCATTGCCAACAAAGGATATATTACAAAGTATTGAGATGAAATTTTGTTTCTGACCAAATACTTATTTTCCACCATAATATGGAAATAAAATGTTAAAAAAAACAGACAATGTGATTTTCTGGATTTTTTTTTCTCAGTTTGTCTCCCATAGTTGAGGTCTACCTATGATGTAAATTACAGACGCCTCTCATCTTTTTAAGTGGTGGAACTTGCACTATTGCTGACTGACTAAATACTTTTTTGCCCCACTGTACATTTATACAAACCGCATTTATATCATGTATCTCATATCTGAATTGGGGATTTTTCACTCCCTATAGTCAGTGAGCAGCTCAGGAACAGCAAGTTGGCGTTTAGCTGTCTAACGCTAGCCCCCACCTTGAGGCCACCAAAGAGACCAATATGGAAATGTCACAGATATCCCAACACAAACATACTATATTATATATTGTATATGCATATCTCTTAGAAATATACTTCCTTTGAAAATCCATGTCACAATGGCTGTAAGATCCAGATATTAAACAGATAATTTTATGAGTCCAGCTCTAGCTGGACTCTTAAAATACTTATTGCAATTTCAAGGGGGAAAACGTTACAAAAGGATTGTGAAATGGATCCAGCAGCATCATCAGGTCTAAAAGATATGGTCTCTGGGCCTATTAATCTACTTCTGGCCATTGGCTGTTATTTTCCAGCAACCATGCACATCATATATCATACCATTAACTTCACTTATGGCTGTTACAGATGCTTTGCAAGGATAATCCAATAAAAGCATTAGCATTTAACAAACCATTAACTCGGCTTCAGGAAAATGGCCGCTGCGATCTCCATCTGCGCACGCGCGGCATCCCGCGGCCATTTTCCTGAAGCCCCGGGCAGCAGAGGACTCCATATGCGCACGCGCGGCCTCAGGAAGATGGCCGCCCCCACAGATCACCAGGGAAATAGCGCCGATCGCGCGTTTTTTCTTCTCCTGCCCAGTGGATTCAGAAGATGGGCATGCGCAAACCACTACGCCACCAACGGAAAGATATGCAAGATCTGGGGGAAGAAACAGCGATGTCGCCACGCCCATCTGACCAGACCAGCCTGATTGACAGGCGAAAACGGCGACTTTGGTAAGTTATTTCGGCAGCATAGGTGGGGAATCAGGGTACACTACATACACTATAGTAACGCACAGCTCAGGCCCTATTTAACAGTATAATTAATCTCGTACTGAAAAAACGGGGTGACAGGTTCCCTTTAAGTCAGAACATAAGAGAAATTGATTAACAATGCTGGAATTATGTCTTTCTTGACCCATTTCCTGACTGTTGCATTATTCTCTTCTGTAACAGGGAAAAACAATAAAAATCTATTTGTGGAAAAGAAACTAATTAAGATGTTGTGTGATTTAACCCTGGAATAGATCAATAAGAAATGCCCTGGATGAGCAGCGTTACAATCGTATATGGCTATAAATTGTACGCTTGAACCTCCAATTAGTTAAATGCACTTTGCTTCTACTCTAGGAAAATTCAGGAAAGAGGATCGAATGTATACAGTTTTGTCGTGAAAGTGTTCAGATCTGTCTCACATCACTGTCTGGATGTTGAAAAAAAAATATTATTGAGTCTAAAATTGTAAATATTGAATTAAAGAGAATTTCCCAACAGTGCCCGTATATTCAGGAGTCGGCTTTGTTTTTTAACCTTCCTGGTATTTGGCTTTAGCAAAACTTTATTGACATCGCCACATATGGATTACAAGCATTTTTAATGCGTTTCTTGCAGCGTTTTCCACCTGTGGATGTTCTGTATCTAATACAAGTCTATGTGAAAAATCTGAACATAAAATTCAGCGTACCCGCAAGACGAATTGACATTTTTCAGGTTTAAATCATGCACTGCAGGTTAGCTAAAACTAAAAAAAGCACAGTGGGCAGGAGATTTCTATAAATTCCATCCACTTTGTTAAAACTATAAGGCTAAATTCCCACGGTGAGTTTTTGGTGCATTTTTGCACATTTTTACATATTTTTGCTGCATCAAAAGCGCAACATTTTACAGTTCCAGCAAAGTGGATGGGATTTATAGAAATCTCCTGCCCACTATGTTTTGTTTTAACACAGTGCAATCTGACCTGCGGTGCGTGTTTACAATCTGCAGCATGTCAGTTTTTCTTGCAGATGCGCTGAGTTTTCTGTGCAGAATTTCCCCATAAACTTGCATTAGATGTGGAAATTCCACAGATAAAATGCATACATGCGTTTTAAGTGCGTTTATGGTTAGAAACGCATCAATAAGCCATGTAATCCACCCTCAGTATATCAATAAGGTTTTGTCAAAGCCAAATACAAGAAAGTTTCAAAAACAAAACAGCTTTATTTAATCCCTTCTCGACATGCACTGTATTTATTTGGCGCCGTGGGAGCTGCATTCCCGCAAACCGCCACGCAAATACAGTGCCACGATTGCGCAGGCTCACGCTGAATGCTGCTGCTATCGAAAGGGGGTGTCAGCTCTATGTGTGAGCTGACACCCTGCAGCATACCCATGATTGGTGCTAGCACCGATTACAGACGTTTAACGCCTCTGATGCCACTGTCAATAGCGACAGCAACATCGAGGAGCATCGCACAGGGAGTGACCTCCCTGTCTGCTCCCATTGACACAACGTGATACAATCGCATTGTGCCAATGGTCTCCATGGTGACCCCGGGCTGCAAGATGGCAACGGGGTCCTGCAGGGAAGGTGGCCTGTGAGTGCCTGCTAAGAGCAATTGCTGACACGCCTCCTCTCCTGCCTGTCAGAAGCTACTCTGATGCCTTGCAGTGCAGAAGCATTGCAGAGTATCAGGTCAGCGATGTGTCAGAATAAAGATGATGTCCCATAGTGGGACAATGTAAAAAAGTAAAAAAAAAAGTTATAAAAAATTGTAAAAATGTATTTTAAAAAAATCCCCAAATAAAAAACAAAAAAATGAAAAAATATTAATCCAATAAATACATTTATTTATATAAGAAAAAAACGAAAAAAGTATACATATTTAGTCTTGATGCATCCGGAATGACCCGAACTATAAAACTGTCCCATTAGTTAACCCCTTCAGTGAACACCGTAAAAAAGAAAAGAAACTAAGCAAAAAATAAACCTTATTATCATGCCGCCGAACAAAAAGTGCAATAAAACACAATTAAAAAGACGAATGTAAATAAAAATGAGACTGCTGAAAACGTCATCTTGTCTCGCAAAAGAAAAAGCCACCATACAGCTTCGTCAGTGGAAAAATAGAAAAGTTATAGCTTTCGGAATAAAGCTATGCAAAAATAATTATTTTTTCTATGAATTAGAGCCAAAACAAAAAATAATATAAATGTGATATCGCTGTAACTGTACTGACCCGAAGAATAAAGCTGCCTTATCAATTTTACCACATGCGGAACGGCATGAAAAAACCCCAAAAAAACAATTAATGAATTGCTGGTTTTTGATCACTCTGCCATCCAAAAATCAAATTAGAAAGCAATCAAAAAAGTCATATGCCCGAAAATGGTACTAATAAAAACGTTAACTCGTTGCGCAAAAAACAAGCCCTCACATGACTGTCAACTGAAATATGGAAAAATTATAGTTGTGTAAATATGGGGATGCAAAAACTAGTTGTAGTGTGTGACAGTAGCCAAACATAAAAACTCGATACAAATCTGGTATCGCTGTAATCGCACCGACCCGAAGAATAAAGTCGCCTAATCACTTATACCTCACAAAGAACAGCGTAAAAAATAAATAAAACCAATTCTTCAACTCCTGTTGATTTGTTCATTCTGCTTTTCAAAAATTGCAGTAAGGCTCGGCTCACAACGCTCTGTGCTGAGCGCTTACACTGGAGTTTCCATGTAAATCTCTGAAATATGTGGTTCAGATGGAACCCCCGGCAGAAGAATCCTTATAATGAGGTAGATGGAGGCACTGTGGACGCTCTCTGACCTGTGATCCGGCGGTGTCTGTCTTTTTAGGCGTGCATAAAAGCACAGTCGACCACAGCTTTGTGCACTTCAAAAAGAAGGACAACACTGAACAGAGGCCAGAGTAACTCTGCTGCCTCATTATAGTGCATGGCTCCCTTGGGGGTTTCATCTGGAATGTCACTTGGAGATTTAGATGGAAACCCCAAAGCAAGTGCTCAACATGTAAAATGTTCCTAATACAACCTTCAATTCAATCCACAAAAAAGCAAGTCTCCACTCAGGTCCATCATCTGTTAATGGAATTATAGAGGACTTTCACATTACTGTAAGGCCGGCGTCACACTAGCGAGTTTTACAGACGTATGAGAGGCGCAGAAAATACGGATTGCATACGGCACAATGATTCTTTATGGCCCAGCTCCTATCTGCCGTATTTTACGGATCCGTATTATACGGTCTTGTACGACCGTAGAAAATCGCAGCATGTTGTGTTTGTCAGCGTATTGCGCAAAACAATCGCCAATGAAAGTCTATGGGGGTCAGAAAAATACGAATTACACACGGACCAACAGTGTGACTTGCGAGAAATACGCAGCGGTGTTCTAGAGAAAAGCCGGCAATTCAGTGCGGTGTACAGTAAAATCACACTGACAGAATAGAATAGAATAGGTAGAATAGATGTGTATACATAGAATAGGTATATATACAGTA
This sequence comes from Ranitomeya imitator, assembly GCF_032444005.1. NCBI lineage: Eukaryota > Metazoa > Chordata > Amphibia > Anura > Dendrobatidae > Ranitomeya > Ranitomeya imitator. The sequence continues at coordinate 67,882,117 of NC_091283.1, forward strand.
TATATATATTTATTTATATATATATGTCAGTGAGACACACACACATATATATATATATATATATATATATATATATACATATTTCATACAGCGCGAGATAGCAGAAGAGCCGGTAATTCAATTGCCGACTTTTGCTGTCTCCTTCACAAACCCGACAGGATATGAGACATGGTTTACATACAGTAAACCATCTCATATCCCTTCTTTTGTTACATATTCCTCTTTACTAATGTAACAAGTGTCTCTGTGTAAAATTTGGACTCTCTAGCTATTAAATTAAAAGGTTAAATCCCGGAAAAAATTGGCGTGGGCTCTCGCGCAATTTTCTCCGCCAGAGTAGTAAAGTGTTGTGAATTCTGTGGCAGAGCTCCCTCCTGTGGTCACAAGTGGTACTTCGGCTGGTTCTCTCTGTGAGCTTCTGTTGGTGGAGGGAAGTGGTACTGCGGCTTCTGAGTTTCCTCCCTCAGGTGATCTGGTGAGGTCGTTAGGTGCTTCTCTACTTAACTCCACCTAATGCTTTGATCCTGGCTTCCTGTCAATCTTCCAGTGTTGGACTTGCTTTTCCCTGGATCATTCCTGTGGCCTGCTGCTCTGCATAGCTAAGTTCTTCTTTGCTATTTGCTATTTTTTCTGTCCAGCTTGTCTAATTTGTTGCTGGAAGCTCTGGGACGCAAAGGGTGTACCTCCGTGCCGTTAGTTCGGTACGGAGGGTCTTTTTGCCCCCTTTGCGTGGTTTTCTTTAGGGTTTTGTGTAGACGCAAAGTTACCTTTTCTATCCTCGATCTGTTAAGAAAGTCGGGCCTCACTTTGCTGAATCTATTTCATCTCTACGTTTGTCTTTTCATCTTAACTCGCAGTCATTATATGTGGGGGGCTGCCTTTTCCTTTGGGGTATTTCTCTGAGGCAAGGTAGGCTTATTTTCTATCTTCAGGCTAGTTAGTTTCTCAGGCTGTGCCGAGTTGCATAGGCAGAGTTAGGCGCAATCCACGGCTGCCTCTAGTGTTGTTTGGAGAGGATTAGGGATTGCGGTCTGCAGAGTTCCCACGTCTCAGAGCTCGTTCTATGATTTTGGGTTATTGTCAGATCACTGTATGTGCTCTGACCGCTATGTCCATTGTAGTACTGAATTGCCTTTCATAACAGTACAGGAAGCCCAAAGTACTAATGATTCTCAATAGAGGGAAAAAAGAAGTTCTGAGACCATTTTTTTTTCTTTGCACTGTGTTTTGCCTTTTTTTCCCCTAGACATTTGGGTGGTTCAGTACACAGGTGTAGCGATGGACATTAGAAGTCTGTCTTCATTTGTGGATCAGCTCTCGGCAAGAGTACAAAAGATTCAAGACACTATTGATCAGAAATCTATGTTAGAACCAAGAATTCCTATTCCTGATTTGTTTTTTGGAGATAGAACTAAGTTTCTGAGTTTCAAAAATAATTGTAAATTATTTCTGGCCTTGAAACCTTGCTCCTCTGGTGATGCAGTTCAACAGGTTTTGATAGTTAATTCTTTTTTGCGCGGCGACCCTCAGGACTGGGCATTTTCTCTTGCGCCAGGAGATCCTGCATTGAGTAATATCGATGCATTTTTCCTGGCGCTCGGATTGCTGTACGATGAACCTAATTCAGTGGATCAGGCAGAGAAAAATTTGCTGGCTCTTTGTCAGGGTCAGGATGAGATAGAGGTATATTGTCAGAAATTTAGAAAGTGGTCCGTGCTCACTCAATGGAATGAATCTGCGCTGGCAGCTATCTTCAGAAAGGGTCTCTCTGAAGCCCTTAAGGATGTCATGGTGGGATTTCCTATGCCTGCTGGTTTGAATGAGTCTATGTCTTTGGCCATTCAGATCGGTCGACGCTTGCGTGAGCGTAAATCTGTGCACCATTTGGCGGTATTACCTGAGGTTAGACCTGAGCCTATGCAGTGCGATAGGATTTTGACCAGAGTTGAACGGCAAGAACACAGACGTCGGAATGGGCTGTGTTTCTACTGTGGTGATTCCACTCATGCTATCTCTGATTGTCCTAAGCGCACTAAGCGGTTCGCTAGGTCTGTCACCATTGGTACGGTACAGTCAAAATTTCTTCTGTCCGTTGCCTTGATCTGTTCTTTGTCATCGTATTCTGTCATGGCATTTGTGGATTCAGGCGCTGCCCTGAATTAGATGGACTTGGAGTTTGCTAAGCGTTGTGGGTTTCTCTTAGAGCCCTTGCAGTGTCCTATTCCATTGAGAGGAATTGATGCCACGCCTTTGGCCAAGAATAAGCCTCAATACTGGACCCAGCTGACCATGTGCATGGCTCCTGCACATCAGGAGGTTATTCGCTTTCTGGTGTTGCATAATCTGCATGATGTGGTCGTGTTGGGGTTGCCATGGCTACAAGCCCATAATCCAGTATTAGATTGGAAATCCATGTCGGTGTCCAGCTGGGGTTGTCAGGGGGTACATGGTGATGTTCCATTTCTGTCAATTTCGTCATCCACCCCTTCTGAGGTTCCAGAGTTCTTGTCTGATTACTGGGATGTATTTGATGAGCCCAAGTCCGATGCCCTACCTCCGCATAGGGATTGTGATTGTGCTATCAATTTGATTCCTGGTAGTAAATTCCCAAAAGGTCGACTGTTTAATTTATCCGTGCCTGAGCACGCCGCTATGCGCAGTTATGTGAAGGAATCCCTGGAGAAGGGGCATATTCGCCCGTCATCGTCACCATTAGGAGCAGGGTTCTTTTTTGTAGCCAAGAAGGATGGTTCGCTGAGACCTTGTATAGATTACCGCCTTCTAAATAAGATCACGGTTAAATTTCAGTACCCCTTGCCATTGTTATCTGATTTGTTTGCTCGGATTAAGGGGGCTAGTTGGTTCACCAAGATAGATCTTCGTGGTGCGTATAATCTGGTGCGAATCAGGCGAGGAGATGAATGGAAAACTGCATTTAATACGCCCGAGGGTCATTTTGAGTATCTAGTGATGCCATTCGGACTTGCCAATGCTCCATCAGTGTTTCAGTCCTTTATGCATGACATCTTCCGAGAGTACCTGGATAAATTCCTGATTGTGTACTTGGATGACATTTTGATCTTCCCGTTTCTCAAAAGATGTCAGTCATTTGGGTGGTCTGTGATCGCTTTTCTAAGATGGTTCATCTGGTACCCTTGTCTAAATTGCCTTCCTCCTCTGATTTGGTGCCATTGTTCTTCCAGCATGTGGTTCGTTTACATGGCATTCCAGAGAATATCGTTTCTGACAGAGGTTCCCAGTTTGTTTCAAGGTTTTGGCGAGCCTTTTGTGGTAGGATGGGCATTGACTTGTCTTTTTCCTCGGCTTTCCATCCTCAGACTAATGGCCAGACCGAACGAACCAATCAGACCTTGGAAACATATCTGAGATGCTTTGTTTCTGCCGATCAGGATGACTGGGTGTCCTTTTTGCCTTTGGCTGAGTTCGCCCTTAATAATCGGGCCAGCTCGGCTACCTTGGTTTCGCCATTTTTATGCAATTCTGGGTTCCATCCTCGTTTCTCTTCAGGACAGGTTGAGTCTTCGGACTGTCCTGGTATGGATACTGTGGTGGACAGGTTGCAGCAGATTTGGACTCATGTAGTGGACAATTTGACCTTGTCCCAGGAGAAGGCTCAATGTTTCGCTAATCGCAGACGCCGTGTGGATCCCCGACTTCGTGTTGGGGATCTGGTTTGGTTGTCTTCTCGTCATGTTCCTATGAAGGTTTCCTCTCCTAAGTTTAAGCCTCGTTTCATTGGTCCGTATAGGATTTATGAGGTTCTTAATCCTGTGTCTTTTCGTCTGACCCTTCCAGATTCTTTTTCCATACATAACGTATTCCATAGGTCATTGTTGCGGAGATACGTGGCACCTATGGTTCCATCTGTTGATCCTCCTGCCCCGGTTTTGGTGGAGGGGGAATTGGAGTATATTGTGGAGAAGATTTTGGATTCTCGTGTTTCTAGACGGAAACTCCAGTATCTGGTTAAATGGAAGGGTTATGCTCAGGAAGATAATTCCTGGGTTTTTGCCTCTGATGTCCATGCTCCCGATCTTGTTCGTGCCTTTCATGTGGCTCATCCTGGTCGGCCTGGGGGCTCTGGTGAGGGTTCAGTGACCCCTCCTCAAGGGGGGGGTACTGTTGTGAATTCTGTGGCAGAGCTCCCTCCTGTGGTCACAAGTGGTACTTCGGCTGGTTCTCTCTGTGAGCTTCTGTTGGTGGAGGGAAGTGGTACTGCGGCTTCTGAGTTTCCTCCCTCAGGTGATCTGGTGAGGTCGTTAGGTGCTTTTCTACTTAACTCCACCTAATGCTTTGATCCTGGCTTCCTGTCAATGTTCCAGTGTTGGACTTGCTTTTCCCTGGATCATTCCTGTGGCCTGCTGCTCTGCATAGCTAAGTTCTTCTTTGCTATTTGTTTGCTATTTTTTCTGTCCAGCTTGTCTAATTTGTTGCTGGAAGCTCTGGGACGCAAAGGGTGTACCTCCGTGCCGTTAGTTCGGTACGGAGGGTCTTTTTGCCCCCTTTGCGTGGTTTTCTTTAGGGTTTTGTGTAGACCGCAAAGTTACCTTTTCTATCCTCGATCTGTTGAGAAAGTCGGGCCTCACTTTGCTGAATCTATTTAATCTCTACGTTTGTCTTTTCATCTTAACTCACAGTCATTATATGTGGGGGGCTGCCTTTTCCTTTGTGGTATTTCTCTGAGGCAAGGTAGGCTTATTTTCTATCTTCAGGCTAGTTAGTTTCTCAGGCTGTGCCGAGTTGCATAGGCAGAGTTAGGCGCAATCCACGGCTGCCTCTAGTGTTGTTTGGAGAGGATTAGGGATTGCGGTCTGCAGAGTTCCCACGTCTCAGAGCTCGTTCTATGATTTTGGGTTATTGTCAGATCACTGTACCGCTATGTCCATTGTAGTACTGAATTGCCTTTCATAACAGTAAAGCCAGTGACTGAGGGCAGATATTAATAGCCTGGAGAGGGTCCATGGTTATTGCCCCCCCGGCTAAAAACACCTGCTCCCAACCACCCCAGAAAAGGCACATCTGGAAGATGCGCCTATTCTGGCACTTGGCCACTCTCTTCCCACTCCCGTGTAGTGGTGGGATATGGGGTAATGAAGGGTTAATGTCACCTTGCTATTGTAAGGTGACATTAAGCCAGGTTAATAATGGAGAGGCGTCAATTACGGTATGACACCTATCCATTATTAACCGCAGAAAGAAGTGACATGCTGCGTAATGTAAACCGCTGCGTTTCCGCGGTGCATGTGCATGTGCACAGAATTTTTTGTTTCCCATAGGTTTACATTATAATGTAAACTCATGGGAAACTGCTGCGGGCCCGCAGCTGCGGAAACGCTGCGGATCCGCAGCATTTTCCACATCGTGTGCACATACCAAAAACTTCAGAGAGCACCTTCATGACATCTCCTAGTTGTATCCATGTAGGGTCTGTTTTTCACTGACTTGGAGAAATTGAGAAAGTAGAGAAAAAGTGATGAAACTAATATAAAAAACAATGTTGGGCATAAATCCTTTTTATTTTATTGTTTTTTTATAATATAGATTAGCCTACGCTCCCATGATAAGCTTTCCGTGAGATTTTGATTTTATAGATTTTCTGCATCATTTCTGCACCTGTTAATTGCTATATTCATTACATTTCTGAGTACGTTTTTTTCATGTGTTTTTATTGCATTTTTGCCTCTTGTTGATTTGTCATGCTTTAAAAAAAGCTGATTTCTTTTTGATTATTCCTAGTATTTGGCTTTGACAAAACTTTATTGATATGGTCATGTGCGGATTACATGCGTTTTTGATACGTTTTGGGATATGTACCTGTGGATTTTCTGCATCTAATGCAAGGCTAAGGGAAAATCTGCACATAAAACCTCAGCGTGAAAAGAAATTAACATGTTGCGGATTTAAAACACGCACCGCAGGTCAGTTTATGCTGTGAAAAAAGCACAGTGGGCCTGAGATTTTTATAAATCCCATCCGCTTTGCTGGGACTGTAAGAAGCTGCATTTTTGAAAAAGTGAAAATACACAGCGACAAAGACCCACCAAAAGCTCAACATGGGAACGTAGCCTTGGTATAAAAACAGGCTTCTGAATTAGGCCCTGGTTGTATATATTCAATGTCAAATACCCAATCAAATCCTGCAAGGACAGAATATGGGCCCTCTGGAGCCCAATAACTCATCATAATGCACAATTCCACCTGCTTTGGAGGTGGATGTGACCCTCTGACCTCTTGGGCCCCTAAACTGCTGCACGAATTATATATAAGCCCCTGCGGGGAGACGTTAAGAGCTGCTGAGCTATACTTTTACCCTAGCTCCTGTTCATTTCTATGGGAAACAACCTAGCTCAGCAGCTCCCTGATGATTTGCCGCCAGTGGTCGGAGCCTGGATTAAGTTATTCCTGTCTCAGCATTGAAAGACTGATCTGTAAATGACTACTTCAGGTGAACCTAAAGGAACATGGCACAAGGATCTCTATGACGTGAGGGAGCCAGGGTGAAGCCCAGACGGTCGCCTGACAATATCTACCTACTATCGAGTGCAAAAATAAAAAAAACTATAATAAAAAAATTAAAAGATTCAATTTTTGCAATAAAAACTTTATTGAACATCAAACAATGTTGACGACCATAACAAGCAGTGTTGGACTGGGGTGCCAAGGGCCCACCAGTAACATTGACTTTGCGGGGCCCACTTTTTACCTGCATGCAAATATTATACTACCTTCGTTCATAAATTTACCTCTGTCTCCATACAATAATAAACTGGGTAGTTTGGTGAATGAATGATGAGATGCTGCATTTTTCTGTAGAGTGAATCAAATGAAATATGGCAAGTACTGCCCATAAAGTGGGGTTGGGGGCCAGGATCTGTACAGGGGCCCACCGGGTGATTCCCCTGCCACCCTGTGAGCCAGTCCGAGCCTGGTAACAAGCCATGCAATAAATAGAAGTACCATTTATATACTGAAATGACAGGACAGCATTACTATTTTTGCACTTTTTGACAAAAATGGACATAAATTATAATAATAATAATAACTTTACAATTAAGCGGGGACATGTACAGACAATAAATTCAATACAAGTTAAGACAACTTAACCCCTTTCTGACATTAGACGTACTATTCCGTCGAGGTGGTATGGGCCCATATGACCACCGACAGGATAGTACGTCTAACGCGATCAGCCGCGCTCACGGGGAGGAGCGCGGCCGGGTGTCAGCTATCGCAGCGGACATCCGGCACTATGTGCCAGGAGCGGTCACGGACCGCTCCTGGCACATAAACCCCCGGAACACTGCGATCAAACATGATCGCAGCATTCCAACGGCATAGGGAAGCATCGCGCAGGGAGGGGGCTCCCTGCGTGCTTCCCTGAGAGTCGACCCGCGGAGCAACACGATATGATTGCGTTGCTCCGAGGGTCTCCTACCTTCTCCTCCCTGCAGGCCCGGATCCATAATGGCCACGGGGCTCCTTCCGGGTCCTGCAGGGAGGTGGCTTGCAAGCGCCTGCTCTGCCGGGAAGCCTCCCTGTAGTGCCTGTGTGATCGCTGATCTGACACAGTGCATTGAAAAGTGTCAGATCGGCAATCTGACCCTATACTGTGATGACCCCCCTGGGGCAATGTTATAAAGTAAAATAAAAAATATTTACATATGTAAAAAAAAATCCTAAATAAAAATATATATATATATATATATTGTTCCAAGAAATACATTTCTTTATCTAAATAAAAAAACAAATAATAAAAGTACATATATTTAGTTTCACCGCATCCGTAACGACCCGACCTATAAACTGTCCCACCAGTTAACCCCTTCAGTGAACACTGTAAAAAAAACAAAATGAGGCAAAAAACAACGCTTTATTATCATACCGCCGAACAAAAAATGGAAGCGATCAAAAAGACAGATATAAATAACCATGGTACCGCTGAAAACGTCATCTTTTCCTGCAAAAAACGAGCCACCATACAGAGTCATCAACGAAAAAATAAAAAAGTCATAGTCCTCTGAATAAAGCGATGCAAAAATAATTATTTTTTATATAAAAGTTTTTATCGTATAAAAGCGCCAAAACATAAAAAATGATATAAATGAGGTATCGCTGTAAGGCCGGGATCACACACAGCGAGAAACGGCCAAGTCTCGCAGGTTAAAACCAAGCTCTGGCACCGGCACTCCAGAGCGGAGCGTGCAGCCGCATAGCAATACATGGAGCTGCGCGCTCCGCTCCGGAGTGCCGGTGCCACAGCTTGTTTTTAACCTGCGAGACTCGGCCGTATCTCGCTGTAGTGTGACTCCGGCCTAATTGTTCTGACCCAAAAAATAATACTGCTTTATTAAATTTACCAAACGTGGAACGGTATAAACGCCCCCCAAAAAGACATTCATGAATAGCTGGTTTTTGGTCATTCTGCCTCACAAAAATCAGAATAAAAAGCGATCAAAACATGTCACATGCCCGAAAATGTTACCAATTAAAACCTCAACTCGTTCTGCAAAAACCAAGACCTCACATGACTCTGTGGACCAAAATCTGGAAAAATTATAGCTCTCAAAATGTGGAGATGCAAAAACTATTTTTTGCAATAAAAAGCGACTTTTAGTGTGTGACGGCTGCCAATCATAAAAATCCACTAAAAAAACGCTATAAATAGTAAATCAAATCCCCCTTCATCACTGCCTTAGTTAGGGAAAAATAATAAAATAAAAAAATGTACAGTATATATTTCTATTTTCCCATTAGGGTTAGCGTTAGGGTTGGGGCTACAGTTAGGGTTTGGATTACATTTACGGTTGGGATTAGGGTTAGGGGTGTGGTTAGGGTTATGGTTGGGATTAAGGTTAGGGGTAAATTGGAGTTAGGGGTGTGGTTACGGTTGGGATTAGGGTTGGGGGTGTGGTTAGGGTTATGGTTAGGATTGGGATTAGGGTTAGGGGTGTGTTTGGGTTTATGGTTTCAGTTATAATTGGGGGGTTTCCACTGTTTAGGCACATCAGGGGCTCTCCAAACGCGACTTGGCGTCCGATCTCAATTCCAGCCAATTCTGCGTTGAAAAAGTAAAACAGTGCTCCTTCCCTTCCGAGCTCTCCCGTGCGCCCAAACAGGGGTTTACCCCCACATATGGGGTATCAGCGTACTCAGGACAAATTGGACAACAACTTTTGGGGTCCAATTTCTCCTGTTACTCTTGGTAAAATAAAACAAATTGGAGCTAAAGTAAAATTTTTTAAACATTCCAAAAATTCATGTGAAACAGCTGAAGGGTTAATAAACTTCTTGAATGTGGTTTTGAGCACCTTGAGGGGTGCAGTTTTTAGAATGGTGTCACGCTTGGGTATTTTCTATCATATAGACCCCTCGAAGTGACTTCAAATGTTATGTGGTCCCTAAAAAAAATGGTGTAAAAATGAGAAATTGCTGGTCAACTTTTAACCCTTATAACTCCCTAACAAAAAAAAATTTTGGTTCCAAAATTGTGCTGATGTAAAGTAGACATGTGGGAAATGTTATTTATTAAGTATTTTGTGTGACATATCTCTGTGATTTAAGGGCATAAAATTTAAAGTTGGAAAATAGCAAAATTTTCTAAATTTCTGCCAAATTTCCGTTATTTTTCACAAATTAATGAAGGAAATATCAAAGAAATTTTACCACTACCATGAAGTACAATAAGTCACAAGAAAACAATGTCAGAATCACTGGGATCCGTTGAAGCGTTCCAGAGTTATAACCTCATAAAGGGACAGTGGTCAGAATTGTAAGAATTGTCCCGATCATTAACGTGCAAACCACCCTTGGGGGTAATGGGGTTAAACAGTGACATTAGGAGTGAGGTCCGTGCTCGCAAGCTTACAATCTACAAGGAAATGGGGGGACACAATAGGTGAAGAGTGCTCGTTATTTCAGGTCTGGCAATTATAATAAACAGGGATTTTCATGTAAAGCTGCATGATCCGGTCATCAGCCCGTGTGTTTAAGTGCAATAGTCAAGTATCAAGTGCAGTTATCGTGTGCATGGAGGGTGTGGAGACAGATGAATAGTAGGGTGCAGATTCAGAATAATATTTGGAAGGAGGGAACAGGACAAAGTTAGTTTACTGAGTAGTTGATGTGGTAGGCTTGTTTGAAGAGATGGGTTTTTAAAGCGCACTTGAATAGGTCGGGGCTAGGTATCAGTCTGATCGTCTGGGGAAGTGCATTCCAGAGAGCTGGCGCAGCACGAGAGAAGTCTTGGAGACGGAGGTGCGAGGTTTGGATTACGGGGGATGTTAGTCTTAGGTCATCTGTAGAACGGAGGGCACGTGTAGGGCGATAGATGGAGATGAGAGAGGAGATATAAGGTGGTGCAGAACTGTGAAAAGCTTTGTGGGTGAGAGAGATGAGTTTATACTGAACCCTGTAGCGAATGGGTAGCCAGTGTAATGACTGGCACAAGATGGAGGCATCAGTGAAGCGGCTGGACAGAAATATGACCCTGGTTTCTGCATTCAAAATGGATTGGAAATTAAAGGCTAATGTTGTGAAGGACGGCACCAGAGTGCTAAATGTCACACACCAACAAAAAAAAAAAAAAATTAATGTAAAAAGGCTGCCATCACACTAGCAGTATTTGGTCAGTATTTCACATCAGTATTTGTAAGCCAAAATCAGGAGTGGAACAATCAGGGTATGTGCACACGATGCGGATTCTGCTGTGGATTTTTCCGCAGTGGAATTGGAAAATCCGCAGTGCAAAACCGCTGCGGTTTTCACTGCGGTTTCTTCTGCGGGTTTTCAACAGCACTTTCCTATTGTTGCATGTTGAAAACCGCTGCGGAATCCGCAGAAAGAAGTGACATGCTCCTTCTTTTTTTCCGCAGCGAATCTGTGCGGATTTTTCCGCATTGTGGGCACAGCGTTTTTTTTTCCCATAGGTTTACATGATAGTGTAAACTTTGGGAAAACTGCTGCGGGCCCGCAGCAAAAACCGCATCGTGTGCACATGCCCTTAGAGGAAAAGTATAATAGAAACATATGCACCACTTCTGCATTTATCACCCACTCCTGGTTATGGCTTACAAATACTGATGGAAAATACTGCTAGTGTGACCGCAGCCTTATAATGAAGCCGTCGTTTGTGGTGATTTCTAAGTGATTATTTGACATGAATCTATGTTTCCTGTCAGAGGAACTGTTCTGTGCAGCCAGCACTGCCTGCCTGTATATCAGCCTCTCCTGCCCTCCATGCAGCATGCAGGCAGTGAGGACCCCTCACTACACGGCCCCTCGGCACACGGCCCCTCGGCACACGGCCCCTCAGCACACGGCCCCTCAGTACACGACACATTGTCACCCACAATTACTGCTCTCTACACATACTACAAGAATGGTTCAGAATTGCAGCCTCCACCCTGCAGAAAGAATCCAATCAGAGGCAGCAGAAGAAAAGATTGACGGCTGGAGAGGCCAATCGGAGCGCAGGGATGACTCGGGTCCCAGCCATTGCTGGGAGTGAGTGGGCGGGGCGGTCATTGCTGGGCTCCTGGCTGGAGCTGTGCGGGCTGAGTGTGCGCTGAGCTGTGAGGAGGAGCGGAGGTGAAGGCTGGAGACTGGGAGCTGGCGGAGAGGGACGCCGGGGACTGGCTGCGAAGGGAGGAGGACACGCTCTCTGTAAGTCGGAGCCGCTGCGGCGGGGATGGGTGGCGGCTGCACGGCTGGACCTTCCAGCTTTTTATTTTATTATTTACATCTGGCATTGATCCTGAGTGAGTCTGCATGGAGCCCTGAGTAATGCAGATGCCCCTGGGTGCAATGCTTCACTGGGCAGCAGGCACGGGACCTCCGGAGAGGAAGGCAAGTTGTGCTGAGTAATATGGAGCAATCACTGCAGTGTGTGTGTGTATATATGTATATGTGTGTGTGTGTGTATATATATATATCTCTCTCAATGACTGAGCAAAATAGTAGCTGCAGTAAAATGAATACAAATGTAAATATTAATGTATGTGGAATCCCTGTGTGTATAAATATTATTGGCCTATTCCCAGAAGCCGATGCTTCCGGAGCGGACGTTTAATATTGTTTCCGTCGATTTCGATGTCCGTTTTTGGCTCCTGTACGCCGCGCTCTATTCGCCCATTGCTGTATTGTACTTTACATTGTGCAATAAGCTTCTTCCTTGGGCTGGAATTAATGCAGGAAACTTTTTAAGATCCCTTTGTCTGTCCGCCCCTGATCTGGAGCGCACATGACATTGCATTTTATGTTCCTGGCGTTTGTCAAAACTTGTGAGATGTGGCGGTAAAGCTGGTTGAAGATTAATAAATCCCAAATGTCCCATTACCCCCAGTAGCTGTAGCTAGAGCACACACACTTTAGCTTGTGATCAGCATTTCTTTTTTTTTTTTTTTTTGCTGATCCTGGCCTTGACTGACGCTATAATTCACGGATCAGTGATGATGACTATATACTGCAGATAAGATCTGGTTACAGGTCACCTACAGTAGGGTGATATGCGGCTCAATGCTTTCCTACAATAATGCATAATTAAGGTTGGAGCAGACGCCTGGATTTTTTTCGTGCACCAGTTGCATCAGCAAAGAAGTTATGGGAATTATCATCCCTGCAGAGTTTCTAGACACCGGTATCTATTGATGTAGTAAATGTCACAAAGTTGCACTATTATCACTTATTATAGCGCCGTTTATTCCATGGTGCTTCACATGCGAAAGGGGCATACATAATAAAAAAAAAAGTGCAATAATCATGAACGATACAAGTCACCGACTGGTACAGGAGGAGAGGACCCTGCCCATGAGGGCTCACAATCTACAAGGGCTGGGTGAGTATATAGTAGGTGAGGGTAGAGCTTCTTGTGCACCTGTGTGATTGAGCAGGTTGTAGGCTTGTCGGAAGAGGTAGGTCTTCAGGTCCCTTTTGAAGGTTTCCATAGTAGGCCATAGCCAGATATGTTGGTGTTGAAAGTTCCCGAGTGGAGGGAGGTGGGGATGCACGGGAGAAATCTGTGTCTGCGTTTGTGGGGAGTAGAGCAGAAAATCTTGTGAGGATCGGAGGTTGTGTGCAGGTAAGTACCGGGAGACGAGGTCACAGATGTATGGAGGAGGCAGGTTGTGGATGGCTTTGCATACCATGTTTAGGGTTTTGTACTGGAGTCTCTGGGTAATGGGGAGCCAGTGAAGGGATTGGCAGAGAGGAGAGGCTGGGGAATAATGGGGCGATAGGTGGATTAGTCGGCCAGTAGAGTTTAGGGAAGATTGGAGGGGTGCGAGAGTGTTAAAGGGGAGGCCACAGAACAGGAGGTTGCAGTAGTCAAGGTGGGAGATGAGGGCATGGACTAGTGTTTTTGCAGATTCTTGGTTAAGGAATATATGGATCCAGGAAATATTTTTGTGTTGGAGTAGAGTGCTTGGATATGTGGTTGGAAGAAGAGAGCTTTGATAGGTCTGTTAAAGAGATTGAGTGACATGGAGATGGGGGGGAGATGATACTCTGTTTTGTCCATGTTAAGTTTTAGAAATTGAGCAGAGAAGAATGAAATGCTTTGGCCTGGACAACGAAGGCAGAGCCACCTTTTGGAATACTTTATTTTCTTGTAATTTGATGATTGCTGACACCCATGTGTGTGAAATCTTCACTCTCTTCGTTTATGGTTGTCAATCTCCTTCTTTGTAGTGCACTGCTGATTGTTAATGTGTAAGCTAATTATGTCAGGTATTTACAAGTAATGTGAATGCCAAGCTTTCGATATACTCCGCTCGGTGAGATCTATGGTACCCTTGTGTCCATGCTATACTTTTCAGGTGTAAATAATTAACTTGATTTAAATGACTAGTCCAAAAACATTTCTACTTTTCTTTCAGTATGATGGTTCAAACGAATGCTTTGTGGGGTGCAGTATATAAGATTTGTGGTTGTTGATACATCGTAGCATTAAAAGGTGCCGATATTGTTAAAAAAAAGGTGACTCTGATGCGTATTTTTGAAAGAGATCTGAGTTTAATGACAGACAAGTTAAAGGGACTGTCAAATTGATGATTTTTTTTTTCTCCTTCTGTTTAGTGCCCCCTTAAAAAGCTGATTGGGGGGAGGGGGGGGGGGTGGAGGGTGGTTTATCTTGACCTAGTTCTGGGGATTTGGTTAATTTATCTGACTTCATAGTCAAAAATACATACCGTACATGGATCCCGTTGATCGATCATGATAAATATCTGTACTTTTTTTTTTTTTTTTTTGCTTCCCTTGATAATGTAGAATATAAAACAGGAATATAAAGAGCTGTCCCATTGTATACAATGTCATACCCAAGTATAGGTATTTTTTATTGCAGAAGTGGTAGTAAAAGGGGTTGTACATTACTTGGAGAGGAGTCCATCGGCAGTGAGTACAGTACATGCACGTTGAGACGATGTGCTGTGCAGGTGCATGCTCCCATTACCACTTGACTTGCTTATAGTTAGTATTTATTAAGTCTTTAACTACTTAAAGGGGTTTTCCACTACTACAAAAGTTAATCTTAAATGTTCCACGAGGTGGTCAAGTGTTGACTCCCCTTTCCTCTGCCAGATTTTGATGACTGCAAATTACGGAGAGCAGAGATCCTGGAGATGGGTATCCTTTTCTTTTCCTCTTCCATCGCCCTGGGCACACTTATATTGAGCACCTATAATGCCTAAAACCTAGGTTTTGACTGGGGTTTTTTTTTTTAGTTAAACCTCAACTGCATATTGACATGCTGATGGTTTGATGACCCCATACCTCCTACGACCACTAATGTATGCTTAGTTAGGGGTCCAAACACCGCTGTCTGCTGTCGGCTAACTTTGCTGAATAGTATGTCACTGTATAGGACCAACCATGTGACTTGTGAGAAAAGCCAAGCCTAGCCATAAAGCGGCTAAGTGATAATTGCCTTCTCTAGCTCGGATGCTAGTAGTTGGATTAGGCCCCAGTTTATCTTGATACTGGTGACCCTTTCATGAATTGTATCATCGATTTATCTGTTTTAAATGGAACAGCTGTTGATACAGATTGTCACATAACATATTGGAAGCCTGTGTTTACTACTGTTCATTCCTCCATTAACTCTCTTATAATGAGAGGATCTAATGAGATTAGTAGCCATTAACGGGAAGCTGATCGCTGCATACTAATGTCATCCGTCCCCATCGTAGAGTAAACTTCTGTAACCAGAGACATTCTATTCTCCATTCTTCTAGAACCTCCTTATATTTGCACGTCACTTTTTATGTTAAACAACCAGAGCGGAGTATTTGTTATCATGGTATTTCTTTACTCTTGGCGTATACAACCCATATCCACCCATGGAGTGACATTGGGATGGCTTCATGTGAGCTAAAGGAGAGGTTGTGTCACCGTCAAATTCCCGTCTTATCTCTGACAAGTTTAATATTTTACTTTCTAAAGCATTTTCCTTTATTCTTCGTTTTGTTACCTTATAACTAACACCTCCGTCATCCTGTCATTTGCTGGTGTGCTAGATACACAGGTTGTCACGTAAATGACTGTTGTGACTTGTAAGACATTTAAGAACTTTGATGGGGTCCTGTTGGTTGGATTGCCACCTTTTTTTTTTTTTTTTTTTTTCTTCAAAGAAACAAGCTCCAGGTGGTGGCCACTTGCTCAATGAATGGTGTCCTAAAAATTTTCAGAGGGGTAGCGTTGTTACTGTCCAGCTGAGTAAACCATCAAGCACAGGAGGTTTAGCTATTCATTCTTGAAGGCTCTTATAGGGACTCTGTCAACACAGAATGACTGTTCAAACCAAGCACAGGTGCTTGGTGCATCGCAGCCTAATATTTAAGTGCTCCTCCCCCACCTGCTTGTTTTCTTCTATCTCCAATCCCCTCTCTTTGACAGATTTGGTTTGATAGCAGGAGAAGGGTGCAGACAGATGGAAAACAAGTAGGTTGAAAGGTGCAAGTCAGTGTTTGACCAGTTAAGATGTACCAAGCTCCTGTGTTTGGTTTGAACAGTCATTCTGTGCTGACAGGGAACCTTGGAACCATATTTAATATACCGTATTCTTTATTGCTGTGAATTGTTCTCAAATATGGAAGAAAATGTTCCAAATTTTGGCACAAAAGTAGAATCAAATTTTTTGCTTTGCATAATGGAGGAGCATGGTTTAGCGGAAGTGTCGTGGCTTATCTTCTACAAATATTTTGATCAAACATTTGATCTATAAATACGCTATTAGGTAATCTGTAAACGAGAAGAAACTTCTAATGGTGTCCAAATTATATCCAGTATGAGCCATTGTGAGAAATTTTGGAGATCGACTAATCAAAGGGCCCCACATTAAATGCATGTTAGCTTGTACCCTCTGTTTTGGATGGCACCTGCCAGTCAGCGGATTTGTTTGGATGACTCCTAAAAGAAGCCGCTTTCTTCTCTCTCCCATTGAAAACACATGAATGCTCAGATGAGCAAGGGCGCCTATGAGTATAGGGGAGCCCGGAAATATGTCTGCCGAACCACACTGTCTTCTGTCAAATAGCTCTCAGGTTTATGGTCTCCTTTAATGTATGCTGTGTATATTGTAGGATTAGGAAATCTGCCCCAATGCCTTAAGTGCCTAGTGAATGCCATTGAACCTGATCCGACTATAGGGGTCATTGAACCTGGGAGACCGGGATCAGCATATTGTATATGGACATTGCTCTGTATGTTTAACTGGATTTTAACCACAGTCTGCTTTAATTCCATCCGTTTACATTTTTATTTTTGGAAAAAATGCCAATTTTGACAGCTTCATACACTGTTCTTGCTTTTAGTCCTTGCTTATTAAGCAAGAAATTGGCCACCAGGGATAGCACTGTTGTAATTCTACGCTGGGGTCTTGGATTTTAAGGGTTGTTACAGTTAAGACAAATATCACCTACCCACTGGGTTGGTGATAATTGTTGAATCTGTGTATGTTTGGCCCCTGGGACTCCATCTTGTCGCCGGTCTCCACATTCTGCCAGGAGGAGGGAGGTTTGCAGTTTATTGCGCTCCCTCACTCCAATGTATATAAAGAAAAATCCTGTGACTTCATTGTTGAAGAATGGATACAATATGTGTCTCACTGTGATTTTGATGAATCTTGATCCAGATTCTGAAGTTTGGGTAAAATGAAGAGAAATTCTGAAGTTTGGACTTTTGGGTAAATGTAAGGGAGTTATTGGAAAGTTAAGGCTAAATTCACGTCTGTTTTTTCTGTGTGCAAACCTCATGATTTGGCCACACCATGACAATCCTGACCTGATCTACTAGCCTCATAAGTTCAGTGCCTTGCGAAATTATTCGGGCCCCCTGGAACTTTTTAACCTTTTCCCACATATCATGCTTTAAACATAAAGATACCAAATGTAAATTTTTTGAAGAATCAACAACAAGTTGAATACAATTGGTTATTTTAAATTTTTGTGGAAAATCTAAAACTGAAAAGTGGGGCGTGCCATATTATTCGACCTCTAACTTAATACTTTGTTGCACCACCTTTTGCTGCGATTACAGCTGCAAGTCGCTTGGGGTTCGTCTCTATCAGTTTTGTACTTCGAGAGACTGAAATTCTTGCCCTTTCTTCCTTGGCAAACAGCTTGAGCTCAGTGAGGTTTGATGGAGATCGTTTGTGAATAGCAGTTTTCAGCTCTTTCCACAGATTCTCGATTGGATTTAGGTCTGGACTCTGACTTGGCCATTCTAACACCTGGATACCTTTATTTGTGAACCATTCCAATGTAGATTTTGCTTTATGTTTGGGATCATTGTCTTGTTGGAAGACAAATCTCCGTCCCAGTCTCAGGTCTTTTTTAGACTCCAACAGGTTTCCTTCAAGAATGGTCCTGTATTTGGCTCCATCCATCTTCCCATCAATTTTAACCATCTTTCCTGTCCCTGATTAAGAAAAGCAGGCCCAAACCATGATGCTGCCACCACCATGTTTGACAGTGGGGATGGTGTGATCAGGGTGATGAGCTGTGTTGCCTTTACGTCAAACATTTCGTTTGGCATTGTTGCCAAAAATTTTTTTTTTTTTTTTTTTTTTTTAAATCTGACGGGAGCACCTTCTTCCACATGTTTGGTGTCTCCAAGGTGGCTTGTTGCAAACTTTAAACAACACTTTTTATGGATATCTATGAGAAATGTCTTTCTTCTTGCCACTCTTCCATAAAGGCCAGATTTGCGCAGTGTACGACTGATTGTTGTCCTATGGACAGACTGTCCCACCTCAGCTGTAGATCTCTGCAGTTCATCCAGAGTGATCATGGGCCTCTTGGCTGCATCTCTGATCAGTCTGTTTGAGAAGAAAGTTTAGAGGGACGGCCGGGTCTCGGTAGATTTGCAGTGGTATGATACTCCTTCCATTTCTATATGATCGCTTGCACAGTGCTCCTTGGCATGTTTAAAGTTTTGGAAATCGCTTTGTATCCAAATCCGGCTCTAAAACTTCTCCTCAACAGTATCACGGACCTGCCTGTTGTGTTCCTTGGTCTTCATGATGTTCTGTGTGCTTGATCTGAGACAATCACAGAGCAGGTGCATTAATACGGAGACTTGATTACACACAGGTGGATTATATTTATCATCATTAGGCATTTAGGACAACATTGGATCATTCAGAGATCCGCAATGAACTTCATGAACTTTGGAGTGAGTTTTCTGCGCTGAAGTAAAGGGGCTGAATAATATTGCACACCCCACTTTTCAGTTTTTTAATTTCCACAAAAACTTAACCACTAAATTTTGTTCAACTTCACAATTGTGTTCCACTTGCTGTTGTATCTTCACCAAAAATGTACATTTGGTATTACATTTTGTATATAGGAGACAATTAGCCTAAGTGGCTACTAGTTTAGGTCAGGAAAGTTGCAGTGTGGCCAAATATTGCTATCTGAGCAGAGTCTGTAATTTGGATGCGTCATGCCCCAATATGCTTGATGGTGGGTAGCTTTACCTGGGTAGATATAGTGTACAAATCTAAACCTGTAGCTGTAGAAGCAAGGTCAAGTAGTGGAAAATGTAAACCAAAAGTATTCTTCATGTACTGGGCTATGTGAAATTCATTTATATTTATATTTTATTTAATGTTTACAAAACTTTCACAATCATTCTCTTTACTGTTTAGTGGCTTTTTCATGGCTTCTCCCAGACAATTACTTGATGGCACCTGGGTACTTGTTACTTATTACAATGTTGCACATTGGATCAGAGCAGAAAGACGGCTACATCACATTCTATGGAAATATTGCCAGTTGCTTTCCTACCAGTTTCATTCTCATAAAACACTGAGTCTACTACTATCTGTGCTAGATATAATGTCCCTTTTTTGCATATTTTAATATATTTTAATATACCTTCAGTATTGTTTGGTTTGATCTCTTCCGCTGCCATACAATAATCCTTGTCTGCTAATGCTGTCCTGTGAGGGGCGTTACATAATCCCACTGGAATGTTCTCCGGCTTCCTGTTTGCTGCTTGAGGAAGGCAGAATGAAGACTGTCTGGTACACAGTGTATGGAGAAGTTAGGTGTTACAGAGCTTACTGGGCGCGTCCGACCTGCAGAACAATCTGAGCACAAAATATACAGTGCCTGGGAACGCCTGAGCTCCAAGAATCAAAGGAATCTGACAGCAGGTTTTATGGAGAGCGCAGGGGCCGACATCTCTGGTGCAGCCACCGGGGCCCTAGAGCACAGGCGCCACTTCCACCTCCAAAACAGCAAGGATCCTCAGTCATGGCAAAACTACTGTTCTTGCACAGGAGCCTTTTCCTGCCAGTGTCCGCCACTCAAAGAATGTGTCATCAGAATATGAACGTTGGTTTTTATGTTAGAAGTGGTTTCTATGATCGTTATAAAAAAAAGTCATTAATCTTGCAACTCTCACATTGGCCATTTTTTTTACTTCCTGTCCTTTAATTTTTCATCAGGCTCCTAATCAGTAAACACATCTGATGACAAAGGATCCATCGATCACAAGAAACAATGATGTCACAGCTCCACTGCTTCCCCTCCCTTAACAATGACGTTTTCACACGCTTATTAGATGCTTCACTACAAAAGAGAACAGCTGAGTCTGTCCACTGCTGCTAATGTAGATGTGTTTCCTGAAAAAGCCTCTTAAAAGTCTGTAGAAGTCCCAATGGCCAGTGTGAAAGTTGCAAGATTTTTTTTTTTTTTTTATGGAGGGGAGTGATTTAAACTGGTCATTTTCTGACGCCAGCTTGCGTTTACTAACACGTTGGATAAAATTGGCCAACAAAGGTTATATGGTACGAAATTTGAGACTCCATCAGCCTTTATTGGATTTTTATTGACAACGATGCAGGAGGTGCAGGTTATTGGATCGTCGGATGAAAAATCACCACTCCTGGCTGCTGTCCTGATCACTTGAACACTTACGGTATTATCTTCTCCAAACCAGCCAACGATCATTCATTGTTAGTTTTATCTGTGCCCTTCATTAGGGCTGCACCGTATCCCAGTTAACCCATTCATTCTGCCAATGGGAATTTTTTTTTTTTTTTCATATAAAAACTAGATGTAACAAACGTTCAATGACCCTCGCATTTTCCATTTTGCTGTTTTCAGAGTTTTAAATCTGTGGAATATCGGCAACAAAACTGGCATGTAACACGTTTGTGGTGAAATTGGAGGCGAATTTCATGGTGGCAAATTCACCCCATGTGTACGTAGCACAGTGCCCTCATACGGCACCAAATTCTCACCTGATGGCAAAGCCTGAATGCAGCATGTGGTGAAACGCTGGATGCGGAGAACCTCTGTGCACCTCCATATGCAATTGGACATGTATGGAAGTGAGCTCATAAATTTCTACTGGCGTCGTATTATGGATCTGCAGATGGCTGACGTTATACACTAGACCCCATTATACTAATTTGCTGAAGTGCACGTCCGCCGTAGGTCTGGGTTTCTGAAATCTACAAGTAATTTACTCTCTGCAGGATACTGGTGTGTTCATATGGAATTGGGATTATACATCACTGTTGTATAGAGGAGTCGTAATCATATGGCGCTGATGGGGTTAGAAGGGAACACCATTCCTCTCGCCTCCTGCCTGGGGCCTCTACATGATCATGTTACAGGATGGTGTTAGATCACTGATGTTTCTGCATTTTTGTCATTCCTGTCCTGCAAAATGTTATTCAGACCGGGAGCCCCATGTCCCTTGTGGATCTGAATCCTCGTGGCTACAAAATGATGGATAATAAGTCTCTTGCGCCTCCTGTACCATTAGGCCTCATCCACCCCCTCCTTTTTTTTTTTTTTTTTGAGTGGTTAAACATTGACTTGTTTGCAAACCATGAAGGCAGATGATGACTTTACTACCGCTAATGGGTTGCAAGACAGAGCTTGAGTTATAAAGGCACCAGAGGAAGGCGCTTGGTGGTATGGCAGATGGGCGCTCACCGGATAGTTCACAATGCACTTTAAGGGCTCAGTCACACCACTAAATTTTACATTCCAGTGCGATTTGACAAACATTGGATTGTACTTGGACCAGTGTCCTATGGGGCTGCGCACATGTCAAGACTGCTCGGACTGAAAAAAAACCGCCATCTGAGTTTGATCCAATATTTGGAGTGCAGTCTATTTTTTTTTTTTTTCACGCACTGACACATTGGAGAAGATGAAGAAATTTGGTTCTCCATCTTCTCCTCAGTGTGTTCCTATTCTTTCATCTGAGAGGATCAGATCACACCATGCAGACACTCAAATCATTTTGTCAGTGTAATTTGCATACGGTAATCTTCTGGCTATCCTAGCCGAACACTCTCAAATCCCTTTTTAAAGTGACCCTGTACATTACTTAGACATTGGTTGACAAATGCTGCCATACTTACTTGATTACACAAGGAATGTTTTTTTCCAAGAGTGACATTAGTGATAGAAAAAAAGATTATTTTTTTTTTTATCGCCTAAGCATTTTCACCACTGTCTACTTAGTTCCAGATATGTACAACATTAATTTGCCTCACTATTGTCGTATGTGTTTTTTTTTTTTTTTTTTTTTGCAGACATGTTCTACTGACACTTGGGAAGATATCCAAGAAGCATGCTGGCATTAACCATTATTTTGGTTATTTGCACTTTCCTTCCAACAGGTCTACTTAAAGGGGTCGTCCATTTTATCTTGTGTTGAGGACATGCTTTTGACGCTTGCTAGTAAATATATCCATCAGACCTGTCCATAAGCCTCCACCAGTTAAAAAGCGGCTTTCCTTTGTAATGTGTTTTCTATTAGAAGAAGCTGATGGACCGGACTGGTCACAAGACCCTCCATCATGGGCCATTTTATGGATGAGAGCTGTGCCGTCTGCGAGGAAATTTGCACTAACAAATCCATGTGGAGAATCTGTCATATCTCTATTGGTAAATGCTGCACAATCGCCCTTTTTAATTTGTCCGAAAAGCATGAGCATGGCTACCATTGTTCAGACAGAATGTCTCCCTTGACCATGGGTCACGTCCATTTCAACTCTGCCCCATTTAAGTGAGCTGAGCCACAATACCACGTTCGACCCATGGTCAGAGGAGGCGCTATTTCTGAAGGAAAGCTGACGTGTTTTTCTACTCTTAAACCACTCCTTTCGTCATTAAATTAACCTAATTTCCTTGCCTAAACCAGCAGTGGCATGTGCTTTATAAGCTTTTGTAGTCTTGATCTTTTCCATTAATTGTATGTATTGCTTTCTGGTATGTAATAATTAGTTATGCTGAGGGACACAAGGAAGTTTGTCATACTTCAGATATGGCACTTGTAAGATGTCCCCCAGTAATGGCTCAGGATATTTTATATTTCTGTGTTATAATTTTTCTTCAATTATCTTGACACGTATCCATAGGATTAGAATACTGATTCCCATGGGTCCATCCTACAGCTGATGCCCTCAGCGATGCCATTAACTTGTTCTCAGAACCTGGGATCCGTGCTCCTGCAGAGCCCCGTATGTAATGGAGCAGACGTGAGCATGTTTGTACTCCAAGTCTGCTACTTCCGGCCTTCCCGTAGACGGCTCGCCTCTGCTCCGTTCATGATGGATGGACAGAAGATAATGTCCTACCATTAGAAAAGCATTTTACAATTTTCCCGAACCATGGGGGTTTGCTGCGTTATTAAAGTTAGTCTATCACCAGAGTTTTGCCTCCTAATCTTAAAGCAGCATAATATAAGGGTAGAAACCCAGATTCC
Source organism: Ranitomeya imitator (assembly GCF_032444005.1). Classification (NCBI taxonomy): domain Eukaryota; kingdom Metazoa; phylum Chordata; class Amphibia; order Anura; family Dendrobatidae; genus Ranitomeya; species Ranitomeya imitator. Next base: position 67,905,367 of record NC_091283.1, read on the forward strand.
AGTGCTGTCACTTACTGGGCTGCTTGCTGTAGTTTTGATAATCTCCTTCTGGTAAAAGTGATTTTTATCACTAGAGGACGAATTAAACCTGCTACCAGTTGGTCAAACATATTCACGAGCTCTGTATAACATTGCCCCCACCTCTGACCGTTTTCGGTGTACACTGTGCATAGGCAGAAAGCTGCCAATTAGTAGTGGGGATGGGGTCATACAGAACTCGGTATTCAGAGAATTGCTGAATCTGCTGCAGAGAAGAGGTTTTTTTTTTGTTGTGTTTTTTTTAATCAAACCATAGCAAGCAGCCCACTAAGTGACACATCACTGGAATCATGGTCTCTGCCCGTATCTTATGCAGTCTCTTTAAGTTCTTTAAAAGTTCATTGGAAATTTAGGCTAAATATTCACATGTATTTAATCCTCTTTATCCAGACTGTAAATTGACCTTCCTCCTCTCCATTCGTCACTTTGGCTATGGATTAATAGAAAGACTGAATACATAGTGGATGCTTTCCTGAAACGGAAAGTACTTGCAAGCAGCATAATACAAAGGATAGCAGGTTTACCCAGAATCCTTTGCAGTAGGCGGAGCTATGCAAATCATCTCTTTCCACCCCTGTCTAATCCACAACGCTTGGAACTGCCAAGTGTGCAATGCTGCGGATTAGTTTCTAAATTTACACAGCCAACCAATTCCTACCTGTGGACACGTGTTTCGGGCTTTAGGCCCTCATCAGCACAGGGCTGGAATTGGTTGGCTGTATGGAGTGGGGCTCGGTGAGCAAGCGATACATACATGCTAGCCACCTTAGGGAGAGACCCAAGTTGGGCTAAATGTAGCGGGACGAAAGAGACCGAAAAGCCCTCTACTTAAAGGAAATACATAGTGGATGCTTTCCTGAAACGGAAAGTACTTGCAAGCAGCATAATACAAAGAATAGCAGGTTTACCCAGAATCCTTTGCAGTAGGCGGAGCTATGCAAATCATCTCTTTCCACCCCTGTCTAATCCACAACGCTTGGAACCGCCAAGCGTGCAATGCTGCGGATTAGTTTCTAAATTTACACAGCCAACCAATTCCTACCTGTGGACACGTGTTTCGGGCTTTAGGCCCTCATCAGCGATAGAAAGACTGAAGTGCTCAGACTCCGTTCGATTCTCCCCGCTGTGCAAACCCCGACACTCCGGTCAGATAACTGCTGCTTGGTTTTTAGCCTGAATTCACTTTGTACATTAGTTTTGTGTCCAGCCGGGATGGGTTCACTGTGAGCTGATGATCACGGAGCTATTCCTGGTTGATGGGGGGGGTCCAGTCTTTGGGACTCCAGATGATCTTGAAGCACTGATGTGGATTTAACGCTGAAGCCCACAACTCTCCGGACCCAGATGTTGGACACCCACTGATCACAAAGTGATGCTTTACCTTATTGACACGAGTTGGGCCCCTTCAGACATCATTATTTTTTTTTTTCTTTTTTTTTTCTTTTATGTACGAGAAAATTGGACTGATTATTCTGTTCAGACTTTGGTCGGAGTGTGGTGTGATTGTCATCTGGCTTTTCTTGTTCATGGAGAAATGTAGAAAAAAAAAAATCTCCACCTTTTTTCATTCTGTAAGTCCTGGTGTGTGAAAATCAGACTGCACTTGGATGTCATTCGAGTGCGGTTTTTTTTTTTTTGTTTTTTCCTCCCTAAACTTCTTGACTTGCATTGCTGAATTTGACCCAGAAATCCAACAGATCTCCAATCTTTCTGCCCGGACTACTCGGTCAGAGGATAAAATCTTGACACATGGATGGCCCCATAGACTATCACAGGTACCTGTGCTATATGTAAAAATCACAAGTAGCACTCCTACGAATGAAGCCTTACTATATGCGATGGGATTAACCCTTTAGTGACCTCACTCAGTGGAAGTGCCGACTGTTCATTTCCGTTGCTTTTTTGCACAGACATATTGTGCATCGCTGTGAATATTTTATTGTCATCCATCAGATACATTAGCAGTCTGATTTCCTATGTCGTACCCACTGGGGCCAATAAACAGGAGTGCAGGAGAACATGCAGACTCCAGAGACTTCACCGATTCTGCGGTCTGAGTGGTTTCCCTTCTGAGATGCATTAAGTAGCTGCCATCGCCCGTTTCTCGGGGGTCTTCCAGACTGGGGCCCCACACACATTGACTTTTTCTTGGCTCATAATGAAAACACTGGGATCCACTGTCTTATCTGCCAGGGTGCAGAGTGAAATTGTAACAGCTGTAATACTTCTAGCTGGCCGTGCTTGTTTGGGTGGGCTTCTATTGGTGCAGTGTATGAACTGTGCAGCATGTTGGGCACATGTGACGCTTATGGTGACCGCGCCATCTGTGCCTGTATAGCATGTGTCAGGAGCAGGTGGCCACAACTGTATTGTGTAATCTGGTCGTAATGAGACATCGTATATTGAGTTTATGGACTCTCTATCCTGCTAACAAGGGCAGTGCAAATCTTACCTTTGCCTTATTTTATAGATGCCTGCACAGTTTTCGGAATACACATGAAAATTTCCCCCCAAAGATGTACAAAACGAAAATGTGTAATGCACCCTCTTCATCGCGTTTGTGTTGGGTTTTTTTTTTGGGTGGTAGGAAGGGGGAAGAATTTATTTTTGTTTTTTAGTTTTTTTGCTGCAGAGATGGTGCTTCCAGGGCCGGACTGGCCATTTGGCAATTCTGGCAAATGCCAGAAGGGCTGGTCTGGTTGTGGGCTGCCTTGTGTGCTACGTTGTTAACAGAATCAATGTTCTCAAGACACCCACACTGTCAACAGTTGTGACGGAGCACAAAGGCAGTCACTCCATCACGTACCCCAGCAGGCCATGGGTATAATTAGAAATATTGGTGTTGTAGTAAAACGTCCTTTCCTCCATCCACGATAATAATAGTAATATATTTCCATCTGGTACTTGGGGACGGGGACAACATGGGCCTGTGTGATTTCAAATGCCAGGGCTGAATTTCATCCCCAGTCCGTACCTGGGTGTTTCCATCCTAAGGGCACAGTGAGACCGCCATATTACTCGCTCATCACAATCCTCGGACTGGCCATTGGCTCTCCAGACCATGACAGTATATGTATGGAGCGGTCATTCTCTGGTCAGGAGAACAGACGGCCAGTCCGAGTATCGTGATGCGATCCTCGCGCAAGTAGTACGGCCGTCTAACTGCGCCCTTTAAAAGCACTATTGCTATTTATTTATTTATCATTTATTTATTTTAAATTTTATATTTTTTATATTTTATTTTTTATTTTTTTACAAGCGTTCTTTCAAACTATGGAGTATCTCTCCATAGTCCCAATGTTCCCAAAAATGCAGATCTACAGCATTTTTACTTTACTGTATCAACGTGTATTTTTAAAATCCCGTCCACTTTCCTTTAAAAAAAAATAAAATAAATAAAATAAACACTGCTTGCTTGCACTGCGTGGAAACATAACCTAATAGATTTACTGTGTCACCCGCACTGTTGTAATGTTTGGTAATGCTCCGTAGAACATTATCTTCCTTTGCCATGTAGAAAATGAATCAAGGATTTACGGTAGGTGTGGCGGGTATGTACTCTACCAGGCATTGCACCTCCTAACCAACAGATTCTTTATAAAAGTTTTATACCCGTACCAGATCAGATTATAATAGACGCTTATTACGGTAAGTCTACCCAAATCCTCACTTTCATGGTCTGGAAGGGATATACATCAGGGACAATATCGCAAAATTGAGGAGACCATAGCATTAGGAGCCAAATGCATCAAGGGTGAATCGCACCACCTTTCCCAAATCCTATGGAACTTCTGGGGACCTCCTCCGTTTCTATATAATGATTCCATTAGGCATTATCATTCACTAGTTTCTTCCACTGATTAATCAAAGGAGATCCCCCCCCCCCCCCCCCCGCCATCCACCTCAACTCTACCGCTTTCCTAGCCATAAATAGAATATTCCTTCAGGAGGTTCTATCATGGTGGACCCACATCTCCTCATCCAATGCACCCAGGATGCACCGCTCCGGACTACATTCGATCGGTGTTCCAAATATCTGCTCCAATGTAGCGATGACCTCACTCCAATATCTTCGTATAATCTTAGTTCCAAATAAGGTGCCAGAAATCCACTCCTGACTCCTCACACCTATGACATTCATCAGTTGCCCCTCTACCAAATTTATGTAATCTACTTGGGGGCAGATAGGATTGGTGAAGATTATACAATTGTATTACCGTATATGCCGAGAATTTCAGGCCCCCCTTTTTTTTTTTTTTTTTTTTTTTTTAAGGCTGAAATATCCTTTCCCGGCTTATACTCGAGTAATACCCAGGGGTTGGCAGGGGAGGTGGAGCAGCAGCCGTGTAATCATACTCTCCTGCTCCAGGCACAGTCCCTGGTTCCCCGGCGCCGGCAGCATCTTCCTGTAGTGAGCAGTCACATGGTACCGCTCATTACAGAAATGAATATGGACCTCAGTCCGCTCCCATAGGGGTGGAGCCGCATATTCATCACTGTAATGAGCGGTACCGTGACCGCTCAATACAGGAAGAAGCTGCCGGGGAACCAGGGACCGTGCCAGGAGCAGGTGAGTATAACGCAGTGCGCGATATTCACCTGCTCCCAGATCCGCTGCGTCTTCCCCGTCCTCTGCACTGACGCTCAGGTTAGAGGGCGCGATGGCTTTTTCTTTAATCATCGCAACAACAGCATATGGAGCAAATGTCTACGTGCAGCATCTTATGGGGCATAATCAATGTTTGTGCAGCTTTATATGGGGCAAATATCTTTATGGAGCATCTTATGGGGCCATAATCTGCGTTTGTGCAGCACTATATGGGGCATATTTTAATATGGAGCATCTTATGGGGCCCATCATAAACTTTTTGGAGCATTATATGAGGCTTCTGATTCAATATGGATATTCAAAAACACTTAACCTACTGATGTCTCAATTAATTTTACTTTTATTGGTATCTATTTAGTATTTTGGACATTTAACGGTAGCTGCTGCATTTTCCACCCTAGGCTTATACTAGTCATTAAGTTTTCCCAGTTTTTTGGTGGCAAAATTAGGGGGGTTGGCTTATACTCTGGTCGGCTTATACTAGAGTACATACGATAACTTATTTTCAGCAGGTGACACCATTGTGTGTGCCTCTAGGGCATCATTCTACTGATCATCAGTGATAGTGGTTATTAGGTGTCGCCACTTACTTTCTACAGCGAGCTGAGTGGATGCAATTCTAGAATTTAACTAAAAGGTATAAAGGGAGGATATCGCACCTGTGGGGTCCCTGAGTTAATAACACTCCTACCAATGGATAGTTAGATATCCTCATTCTAGGAAACGGGAACTGGTACGTTATGACGTCTCAGCTGCAGATATCAATAAAAGTCCCTATGGGGAATTCTGAACTTGACATGAATTGGTTCGAACGATAATAACATTTTGTTTTCAGAAATCTGATTAAGTGTTATAACATTTTGGTTCCAAAAACCTGGATATTGTAAAGTTTGAAGGTGCCGGAACTCGAGATTATCCAATATCTGAATTTCCCCGAGTTGATCGGTGAACTTCACAATACGTTTACTTTCTTGCCAAACTTGTATTGCTAAGCTATGCGCAAATAACAAACTCTGGGGTGGTCTTTACGAACCCTCCAGTATTGCTCACTGTGTATGCCCACCCAAAAAGTGCATGAGATGAGCCTCTGCATTATTGTTTCCATCCCTAATTAACCAATGCTTTAATGTAGTTGACCAGCTAGAAAATTCAAATATAAGTCGGGGAACGCGTATCCACCTTGTTTTTTAGGCCTCTGCATGGATCCAATACTTAATTTGGTCTTAACGGACCCCATAGAAACTCTTAGGCTAGTTTCACACATCAGTTTTTTGTGTTCAGGCCAAATCCGGCTAATTTTTAAAAAAACTGATCCGACATAAATTGTGAAAAACTGATGCGCTGGATCCGGTCTTCTTAAATGCGCATGGATTTTTTGACAGAGAGAGAGAGAAATCTGCCTGATTTGTATGGAAAATGCTTTGAAAACCGGATCCGTGCGCCGTATTCATTGTTTCACACCTCCGTTTCATGTGTTTTTGGCCGATTCCATCACTGCGTTTTTTCTGCAGGACAAAAAAATGTTGCAGTGGACGTTTTCTCCGTCTCCCGGAAACGACTATTTGGACAGATCCGGAAAGAAAAGATGAAACGTCTGGCCATCAGGCACAATCCGGCGCTAATACAACTCTATGGGGAAAAAACGGATCAATTTTTTCCAAAAATTGCCGGATTGTGCCTGGGGAAAAAAAACCAAAAACCTGATTTGTGAAAGTAGCCTTAGAGACCCTAATGATGTGTTCCAGCATAAGCACTTGGGAAGAATTCCCATATTAACCAATCCAATTCTGCCCGCCACAGATGGGGGAAGTCGGGACTATGTCTCAAACTTTTTCCTCATTATATCTCCCAAAGCGAATATATATTACGCCCTAAGGTCTCTAATCAGATTTTGATGGTGGTCCTATCTCTAGTATTAAAACCTCTTTGGCTATGTGCACACGTTCTGTTTTTTCACAGTAAAAACGCTATAAAACTCATTAAAAAGGCATACATTATGCATCCTATCATTTAGAATGCATTCGCGGAAAAAAAACGCATCGCGGTAAAAAAAAGCAGCATGTTCATTAATTTTGCGGATTTTCTGAGTTTTTCCCACTATTCTATGCATTTGGGAAAAAACGCGTGAAAAACATGGTAAAAACGCATGCGGATTTCTGGCAGAAATGTCCGGTTTTTGTCAGGAAAATTTCTGCAAGAAATCCTGACGTGTGCACATACCCTTTGTGTAAGCCGAACCCAATATAGATGAGGACAGAGCTGGACTGTTCAGATATCTTATGGGAAGCTATATGCAGGGTGTATGCACATGTATTTTTTTTTTTTTTCTTCTTGGGTTTTGTCTGGGGTTGCCACAGTGTGAACGTTCCCCTACACGTTACATGTGTGCCAGCTTGTGCTGCGGCTCATTTATTTTGCTTGTTAACACATACAAAAACAAATACGATTTCCTATTTTTGTTTTTTGTTCTCCTAATGATGTGTATGAACAGATCCCATATGGATGCATCACGAATTACAACGCGGACAAAAATCATCCATTTGTCTGTTTAAAAAAGAAACTGGATGAATTTTCCTGTCATCACCTGAACCTGGTTAGAAGCCTGTAAGCTAGAGAAAGGTGCGGGGTGAGATTACATCAGTAGTTTGTAGTAGGACTAGGTGACAAACAAAACATTCTGTTTGGGCTCCAATATTGGACTTTCTTGTCTCTCTAGGAAGATCCGCTCTTGAGCACAAACTTCTGCTTTAGTGTTACATTAGAAAGTGCAGAAATTGTTACAAAAAAGTCTGGATTTATTTGATTCTGGAGGCGATGTAACGAGAGCACAGCTACTTTCTTGCAATAAAAGTTGTCACGATAATGTGAATATGCCATGTTTGAGTCGGCTAACTTTACAAGACACACGCTACGGGCTATTCCGACCCCCTTCTCTTCTGCCTGGTGTGTGTGTGTGAATCCTAAACCCATTATTTCCCCCTCACACAAAATAATTTTTATGGTCCTTGCAGCTCTGCAGACAATCCTCCCATCTAGTACCAGCTAAAACTGGTATAAGGCCCTTCCACACGACAGGGATTTCTTTGTTCTATTATAGTGATATATTGGGCCACTGATTTGGGCTGGAAATATAAGGAGTACATATTACGAATGTCCATCGGTAGATCTGTCAATGACTGTAAGCGCTAGCAGCTAAACGTGAGTGCAAAGTGCGGATTTCTCCTAAACGGAGAGGAATAGCTAGCCCAAGTTTAGACTCATTAGAAAGCTAATTTTAGTATAAGATGGGTGTTCAGTTATTTTGATAGGTGCTCAAGCACATTTATGAGTATTATAAGTTTTCGTACCAAAATTTGCACCCTGGCAGCTAGGAGAGGGTGCAGGTGAACCAGCCCCTTTAGTGATGTCACAGCCTACAAGTATAAGTTAATGCCAGTCAGCCCAGCCTTCAGTCTTGCCTGAGAAGCTGTTGCACCAGCACCTTCTTATGAATTGGGATGTCTGGCTCCTCCCACCAGCATGGTTAGCTAGGATGACATAAGCAACATGTGAGTGTTCATTTTCCTTTTTTATCCCTGTTTTCTTTGTAATTCTTTGCCTCATATTGTGAAATCTTTTTATAGCTTCTGTAAACACTGCCTACCTTTTTGGAGTAAACCCTGCACATGTGATAGAAGTGTGTATGCAAAGGTCACCACACTTTTCGTCACATAAGTGTATTCAAGAAGTTTGTGATGGCAACAGGGAATATACCGTATTTGGCGATGGCACGACGCATTATAGGCGGTTTTGCATTTGTTAGAAGTACCTGACTGTGTACACAAGTGCTGTTGTCCGTGCCGAGCGGATTTGCACACCTGCCGTCATGTTAGCTGACTTCTACATCTGTGCCATGTCGTCAGCTGGGATTGGTTTGAGATAGCATATTATTGATGGATTACTGTACAATGTCGCTGGCTGCTAATCATTAACTTCTATTACACTAGGAGAGGAGTTGTATCTTGAGAAAAAATAAGTTTACGGTACTAAATCCTTTTATTTATTTTTTTTTTTTTTCCCCTTCTCGATTTTGGTTTGACACATTTCTACTTCTTGACCGGGCTGCATGTCTCAGTGTTGAGGGGAGCGTATAATATGTTGTAAAGGCTCCACCATTAGCTGGACCGGACCCCCTCCCCCCCTGTTAAAACGCCACGTAAAAATGTGATACTGGAGTGTAATCAAGGATGGGACATGTTCAAACAGTTTTGACATGCCATACTTTTTTTTTTTTTTTTTTTTTTTTTAAGGCTGAAAATCAATTTAACAAAAGTATCAAATATTTTAGCATTATTTTTTTTTTTTAACACAACTTATTTTGCATGACAAGCATTTCCTCTGATTATATTAATTGGCTAACCTTTACAGGCAGAAGTATCTCAATAATTGACATGGTTTTTTTTCCACCCCCGAAACGAAGGAGAAATCACCCATCGTAATGTGTTTTTTTTTGTTTTGCTTTGGAATCAATATTAACTTTATTCAAAGATTTATTTTAAGCGGAAACGCTGCGGTTTAAAAGTAGCATGTCACTACTTTTTTGTGAATCTGCAGCGTTTTTGTACCCATTCCTTTATAGAAAACCGCAGGGGTAAAAAAACACAGCAAATCCACTAGAAAACCACAGCAAAAAACACACAAAACGCTGCAGAACCGCACAAACGTGACAAATCGGCAGGTGTGTTTTCTGCCAGGAGAGGTAGAATGAGCAACGTGTGCACATAGCCTGATAGTTTCACTTCCTAGCTTTGGCGTACACTCTGTGGATCACTATGCGCGGAGTCTGTGCGAATACTTGTAACATTCTGTGTATCTTGCGTGCACCGCCATACAGGCTTTAGAATACCTTCGTACCGAGTCTGTTGGAACATAACACAATTCTTATGGAATTTATAGAAATCTTTTTTGGGATCGTTCATTTTGAGGGATCTTAATTTCCATGATCCATCTTCACTTTTGTACGAAGCCCTGCAAAACTAGATTTTGGTGGAATTTGTGATGTGGCCCTTGACTTTCATGGAGCAGGCGGAATCACTTTGTTCCTTGACTTTTTTTTTTTTTCTGAGGCGGGCACCAAAGCATGGTCTAATTTATTTATTTTTTTGCGCATTGCAAAAAGACCGACACTGCTGAAAAGTAGGTCAGAATTTGGTGCAAGTCCATTTAGTTCATTATAGTCAATGGCCCAAATCCGATTTTTCAGGGCTTTGGATAGATGCCTCGAATCTGCCGCGAATGTCATGTTCGGTGTTCTAGAATTCGTTCAGTGGATCCGTTGTGGCTTGTGTCTGAAGCAGGATTCTGGTGTATGTGCTGACTCAGCCAATGACTATAATGATGCAGATGGAGTCAGCGTCCAGTGTTGTGTCGGACGTAATTTTTGGCCGCTTGTGCTTAGTTGAGACTGGCAGCAAGATGTAATTGACTATCGTGAACCTAGCGTTATTTGTGTCCAAAAACATGTGAACCTGACCTCAGGCATTAGATGTGCAAAAAAGATTTTCAGGACCCTGCACCTCTGATTATGTACTCATTATGCTGCAACGATGATGTCTGACCAGGCCTACAAATCTTATGGGGCATCGGGAATACCGGCAGAGAGGAGGTTTGCTGGGCTCTGGTCCAGTGGTTACGGACTACTGAGGTGGTCGTTGCACATGTGCAGGACAACAATGCCACGATTTTATCCTGCATATCCAAATCTTGGGGCCATGATATCGATGTATCGACCTCTGAGAATGAGGCTCTACAGAGCCCGTCATGAATGGAGCAGAGGTGTGCATGCTCGTCCCATCTGCATAGAGGGCAGAATTTATATAGAGGGGAAGATGCTGTGTAATTAGACCACTTTTGGAATACTGTGAGATATGATGTCAAAACGTCAACTATTTTGGCTTTTCCATACCTGGTACGTCCATAATTTACTCGTTCTAGTGTGACATTAAATGTGCCTTCCGGAATAAGGTGCCTCAATATAGCTAAATGTTATATCGGGCAAGAAATAAATGGCTTCTTAGAAATAACAAGGTGTATTCTTGGCCTTTCTGTTCCGGTCTGCTGGTAAACCTACCATTCATCTCGGGCCTGATTTATGGCTTATTGTTATGTCTGACTTTGGACTGTTTGTGGCACCGATGTCTAATTGCCGCATTTGGTTTTGTGGAGACAAATTACCATATCTTTTACCTATTCCAGCCCAAGCTTTCTAGTATAACCGGATTATGTAATACGATCGTAAGTTTAATGTGGAAGTTTGTCCGAGTGTGCATATTTATGAAGATGGCGTGAGGCCAAATAGTGTCTACTCGGTACGGTGAACTTCTTCGAATTGTTTTCATTTATACTTTCCTTAGTAAACTTACACATACATCAAATAGCCGCCAGGCAGCGTAGGTCTTGCTGTAACGGCTGATTTACTTTTTCCTAACACTTTCCTTACACTCGCACACGCTTTCAGCAGTCCTCTATTTTCTTTGGGAACAAAGGATTGGTCCTGTTTAAAAACAGTAGTTCTGATCTTACTTTTCTTTCTTTCCTTTTCTTCTTACAAAGTGAACGTCACTCGAACACCCAATACACTTGCGGGTTTGTGCATATGTTGAGTATTTTTTGGAGCAGATTTTTCTGCAGCTGCAATAAGTGTTAGCAGGAAGCGCTCTATGAAAAATAAAATATACACGTCTTTATGTGCTTTTATTTATAGTTTTTTTTTTTTTTTACGTTCTCCCACCCCCCCCCCCCCCCCGTTTATTCGAGTGGGTGAAAAAAAAAAAAATTGACTTGCTACAGATTAAATAATAAAAACACTGATTCATATCGCACGGAAAAAATAAGCAGCATGTGCGTAATGTAAAGTGCAGCGTTTTTGTACCCTTGAAAAATGGTCTCTAAATTGGCGCCTTTGACCTGCCATAAGGCGGAAAATGTAAGCTGTCTAAGCCCATTGATTTCGGTGGTATCAGCCGACCCATCCTTTTTGTTGTCAGGGGAAATAAGCAGCTGCCGGGTATGTCTGGCTGAGGCTTCATCACTTCCATTGAAAATACATACGGGGAGTGCTCGGCGAAGACCGTTATGAGTTCAGCATTTATATTCGATGTAAAGGAGGAATTCAATCATTTTTTCAATATCTTTTTGTTTCTTTAGCGGGTACTGCTAATACAGGAGTACAGCCAGTTCTCGCTGGTGCAGGAGGAGGTCTTTAAGAACTATTGAGTCAGATATAATCTTTGGTTGGCAGATTAGCCATAGACTCTTCTGTCTATGACACGAGAATAAAATTACGAGTAATCTTGGAAGCCAGAAAGACAATCTGAAGATGACAGTATCTTCCAAAGCAGTAGAAGCAGAATCCGCCTAAGTCAGTAAATGGAGTGTTGCCCATTGATCAGCCTACGGAATAAGGTGATGCTACAATGAACACACGTTCGTTCCCGTCCTCCCCTATTGTTGCTGAACATCAACCAAGAAAATAAAGACTTTGTGTTTAAAAATAAACCTGTAACCAAGGTGTGCCGCCTCTTGCCGTCAGACGGGTTGGATTACACAATAAGGTGGCTCTGATTATCCTCTAATTGTCATACTCTCCCATTTACATCAGTGTAATGCCGCACAATAGCAAGGGTGGAAATGGAGAACATGCACATAAAACTATTCTTCAAGATATGATCGGAATCTGACGGAAGAAGAATGGCCATCGTCTTCACGGAGTTTGTACGTTCTCCCTGTTATACCGTGGGTTTCCTCCCTCACGCCAAAGACCTCTTGATGGGGAATTAGATTGTGAGCCCTAATGGGGACAGGGATGACGATATCTGTTAAGCGCTGTGGCCTGTGAAATATGATGGTGCTTCATAAGGAAGCATAACCAATAATTCCCGTAAGTGGAGTTTTGCATTGTGGAATCATCCATAGGAATCTGTTCAGAAGGTAGATGGGCCAGCTCTCCTGGCAGTCCAGGGGGTCTCATGGTTTCCAGGAGTTGCTTTAACCTTCTGGGAAAGGTTTCGTGTTTTTACAGTAAACTTGGTCTCTTCTAACCAAATTGCGTTTTGATGAAGTGGTTGTTGGCGTCTGTGTTTTTGTTTTACTTGAATGCAGCGTTGGATGTGCCACATTGTGTAAGGAATCCATGAACAATGTACCGTGACTGTTGACACAATGTTCTTTCATGTGGCAGCTTGTGCAATTAAGAAATTGTGCGATGGTTGTGCCATGTGGGGTGTCTGCTTGCCTCACTTGTAATGATGAATAGTACGAATGTCTTCCTGGGTAATAACAGATCATTTTCATATGTGCCATGTTGGTAGCTGCTGGTCATCATGCTTCTCCACAGCTGCTGCAGATCCTCTTGCAGGCCGGTGATTGGTTTCCATTATGGCCCCTGGTTTTAAAGGACTATTTGCTCTCATGGTGGACATAATTTTATTTGAAAATTAAGTTCCTCGAAATGTCATTTAAGCCATTGCCTTACAAGTGTAGAGTATTGATATCAGTGTAGACAGGGTGTACGATTACGGTGATATTGGGACTCGATGACAGCTGCACACTATGAGCTGGAACTGAATCATCTGCTGCTTTTCTAGCATGAACTGGTTACCCCCCGACCATTGCAAGAGCTGGAGGGCAGCAGGGACGTCTGCCAAGGTGTGTTTTTTTTTGTTTTGTTTTTTTTTCTCGTGCGCTGCCGAGGGTCATTGTTTTCATGGCTTTTCATGCTGGTGTTTGCCTTGCACATGCCTTTGTGAGGAGCGTCCTCCATTGGTCCAGCGTGCTCTGGATGACATCTCTCGTGTGGGAGGACTGCACTATTGGATGCTCGCAGGTTAGTCGCCACACCCTGCCTGCAGTGCAAAGTGCATGGAAAGCAACAAAGAATGAAAATCTGCATATGTAATGTATCAAATGGCGTGCGTAACATTGTGACGTGTATTGTTACATTGTTTTGTTTTCGAAGTTGCAAATGTACCTTGTGCTTTTGCAGAGTCTCCACTTTATGCAATGGCTACAGTGTTTAAAGGGGTTGTTCGGCCAAGAGCCAGTGCATGCTGGGAGGATTCTCCGGGGCAGCAGGCGCATGACCACAAGTATGTGATTTGCATACTGTGCCAATTAGATGGGAGTGGTCTCGCTCAATTCATGTGTATTCAGCGAGGCCGGACAGTCGGAATTTGGCCATGAATATGCAAATCGCAAACAGTCACATGACTGCCCGGTCCTGGCGCCATGCACGCGATGTGGGAATTCACAAGTCTGCAGTCAAATAGACTGCAGACTTGTAGTAGAAGGCCCCTGTTAATTTTATTCGGTCAAGAAAATAATTACGGTATGTAATCATGCGCAGTCATTTCCGATCAAATGTGCATTTTTAAAGGGAACCTGTCACCCCGAAAATCGCGGGTGAGGTAAGCCCACCGGCAGCAGGGGCTTATCTGCAGCATTCTGTAATGCTGTAGATAAACCCCCGATGTTACCTAAAAAAGGAGAAAAAAACGTTATATTATACTCACCCAGGGGCGGTCCCGCTGCTGGTCCGGTCGGATGGTCGTCTCTGGTCCGCTCCGGCGCCTCCCATCTTCATTACAAGACGCCCTCTTCTGATCTTCAGCCACGGCTCTGGCGCAGGCGTACTTTGCTCTGCCCTCTTGAGGGCAGAGGATAGTACTGCAGTGCGCAGGCGCCGGAAAGATCAGAGGCCCGGCGCCTGCGCACTGCAGTACTTTGTCTGCCCTCAACAGGACAAAGTACGCCTGCGCCGGAGCCGTGGCTGAAGATCAGAAGAGGACGTCTTGTAATGAAGATGGGAGGCGCCGCAGCGAACCGGAGACGCCCATCCGACCTGACCAGCAATGGGACCGCCCCTGGGTGAGTATAATCTAACGGCTTTTTCTCCTTTTTTAGGTAACATCGGGGGCTTATCTACAGCATTATAGAATGCTGTAGATAAGCCCCTGATGCCGGTGGGCTTACCTCACCCGTGATTTTCGGGGTGACAGATTCCCTTAAAAGAGAATTTATCGCCATGTTTTTGACATCTGATCTGAGAGCAGTATACTGTAGACACAGATCCAGAGATTTATCACTTACTCCACTTCATGTAGTTTTCTTAACATCACTGTTTTATCAGCAGGAGATTATCACTAGAGGTCTAGTAAACCATCCACATCCACTACTTGGACGATCCCTTCTGAATCCATTTCCTCCCAGTAATATCTATACTCCCCTCTGTTGCTAGTGACACTTCAGTGGTGACTGTACTGCCTCTCCAGGGGCTCATGTGAAGCGAGAGGGCAGCCGCAACTCTCACTACTTCCAGATGTCTTGATTTTTTTTTTTTTTTTTCCCGAAGGATGGTAGAATGAAGCTAGCACTGATTGTCTCGCACTGATTGTCAAGCAAACCCTGTGGCCAGTATCACAAGAGCCCCGGGAGAACCATTGCCGACAGTGGTGGAACAGCAGAGGTGAGTAGTAGGGGGAAACATAGGGACAACCCTAATCGGACAACCCCTTCTTACGTTTTAAATGAAGGATGGACTTTCTGTGTACTTTGAAGGAGAATAGTGAGTGGCCATGGCTTAGAGTTGGAAGACACATGAAAGTGATTGTTACCAATGAGTTACCCATGGCATGTTGGTAAGCGGTTACACTTGATTTACCTGTGACTAGTGATGAGCGAACATGCTCGGATAAGGTGTTATCCAAGCATTCTTGGGTGTTATCCATGTGTTTTAGGCGTGCTCAAGCAATATGCTTGAGTCCCTGCGGTTGCATGATTCGTGACTTTTAGGCAATTCCCGCATGTGTTGCGGCTGTCTAACAGCCACAAACCATGCTGCTGCGAGGACTCTAAGGCTACGTTCACATTTGCGTTGTGCGGTGCTGCGTTGGCGACGCAACGCACAACGCAAACAAGAACGCATGCAAAACGCATTGTTTTGTGACGCATGCGTCCTTTTTTGGCATGATTTTTTTTGCTGCGTCCTCTCCACCATGACGCTTGTGCCAAAAATGACGCATGCGTCACAAAACGCAATATAACGCATGTCCATGCGCCCCCATGTTAAGTATAGGGGCGCATGACGCATGCGTCGCCGAACCAGCGCCCGACGCAACGCAAATGTTAACGTAGCCTTACATATTACTCGAGCACGCCCAAGTTACTAGGATAAAACGATATTAAAGCATGTTCGCTCATCACTACCTGTGACACTAAAAGCTTTTGTGTCCATTTATTATCTTGTGTTGCTTTTTGTCAGGGGTCTCACAAATTGCTATGTAGTTTCTGCAAAACGCTGTACTTTTCGCACTAGGTCATCTTAGCAGCCGTATATTGGACACTAGCTGCACGCTTGCCGACTGCTACATGAGGCTTCAGTCTGTTATCGCGAAATTATAAATTGCAGCTTTCTGATGAAGAAAGGATTGGCAGCATTGGATTCATATTTCAATGAATGTTGTACTTCTTTTCATGAACCTAAAACCCCAGGATGAGCTGTTGGTCTTGCATAGCTCTTCTTAAAGTACGGTAGTTGCCACTTATATGGGGCCCAATCCTGCTTGATAGTTGCCACTCGTCCACTACCCAACGGTATAAATGCAAAGTGCCCAACTGAGATGTTTTAGACTCCATTATCAGCAAAACTATATTAGAAAAGCTTATGGACATAATAGAAAGTTTTCTGGTTGGCATTGGGAGGCGTTACGTGTAGTGTGGTTTTTGTGTACAGGTCGTCATTTACCAGATCCACTACATTGTACGTTTGAATTGAATGAATGCTAAAGCCCCTGGAAGCTCCTATATCTATGAATGAGAAATGATGGGGGATGTCTTGTAGCTTGCGCTCCAGGAATCGGCGGCTTTCTTTCTACTGGACAAAGTATCTCCTGTCTGGATCACAGCAGAGATGGTGAACGCCTCGCGTTTCCTGCTCTATTTTTAATGCTTTCTTCCTCTACGTCTATAGTACAGAACAGGGAAGATTATCAGTAGCTACAGATGTATCCAGCTACAGCTCATGCTGCAAAAAACTGTTCCTTGAAGCCGTTGCTACATTAGCCCCAATGTAGCTTTGTCCACAGACCTGTGTACCTGCCTTTTGCATTGAGTGCATGCAAAAAAAAGTATTTGTTTGCTTCTATAGTCATGTAAAAAAACATATACTTTGTGATTTTACTGGTTTTTATCAAATCCTTTGTTCTGAAATTCAACAGGAATTTTAATGCTATAGTTTACGGCTTCTTGCCAAAGCGAGATGGCAGGACAGCCAGCCCGGTCTCCTCTGCACGGAGCGCACACTTGTAGGCGGGTTATACAGTCATGGCCAAAAGTATTAACACCCCTGTAATTCTGTCAGATAATACTCAGTTTCTTCCTGAAAATGATTGCGAACAAATTCTTTGGTATTATTATCTTCATTTAATGTGTCTTAAATGAAAAAACACAAAGAATTGTCCTAAAGCCAAATTGGATATAATTCCACACCAAACATAAAAAAGGGGGGTGGACAAAAGTATTGGCACTGTTCAAAAAATCATGTGATGCTTCCCTAATTTGTGTAATTAACAGCACCTGTAACTTACCTGTGGCACCTAACAGGTGTTGGCAATAACTAAATCACACTTGCAGCCAGTTGACATGGATTAAAGTTGACTCAACCTCTGTCCTGTGTCCTTGTGTGTACCACATTGAGCATGGAGAAAAGAAAGAAGACCAAAGAACTGTCTGAGGACTTGAGGAACCCAATTGTGAGGAAGCATGAGCAATCTCAAGGCTACAAGTCCATCTCCAAAGACCTGAATGTTCCTGTGTCTACTGTGCGCAGTGTCATCAAGAATTTTAAAGCCCATGGCACTGTGGCTAACCTCCCTAGATGTGGATGGAAAAGAAAAATTGACAGATTTCAACTCAAGATTGTGCGGATGTTGGTTAAAGAACCTCGACTAACATCCAAACAAGTTCAAGCTGCCCTGCAGTCCGAGGGTACAACCGTGTCAACCCGTACTAGCCGTTGGCGTCTGAATGAAAAGGGACTGTATGGTAGGAGACCCAGGAAGACCCCACTTCTTACCCCGTGACATAAAAAAGCCAGGCTGGAGTTTTCCAAGACTTACCTGAAGAAGCCTAAAACGTTTTGGAATAATGTTCTCTGGTCAGATGAGACAAAAGTAGAGCTTTTTGGGCAAAGGCATCAACATAGTTTACAGGAGAAAAAAAGAGGCTTTCAAAGAAAAAAACACGGTCCCTACAGTCAAACATGGCGGAGGTTCCCTGATGTTTTGGGGTTCCTTTGCTGCCTCTGGCACTGGACTGCTTGACCGTGTGCATGGCATTATGAAGTCTGAAGACTACCAACAAATTTTGCAGCATAATGTAGGGCCCAGTGTGAGAAAGCTGGGTCTCCCTCAGAGGTCATGGGTCTTCCAGCAGGACAATGACCCAAAACACACTTCAAAAAGCACTAGAAAATGGTTTGAGAGAAAGCACTGGAGACTTCTAAGGTGGCCAGCAATGAGTCCAGACCTGAATCCCATAGAACACCTGTGGAGAGATCTCAAAATGGCAGTTTGGAGAAGGCACCCTTCAAATATCAGGGACCTGCAGCAGTTTGCCAAAGAAGAATGGTCTAAAATTCCAGCAGAGCATTGTAAGAAACTCTTTGATGGTTACCGGAAGCGGTTGGTCAGTTATTTTGGCTAAAGGTTGTGCAACCAAGTATTAGGCTGAGGGTGCCAATACTTTTGTCTGGCCCATTTTTGGAGTTTTGTGTGAAATGATCAATGTTTTTCCTTTTGCTTCATTCTCTTTTGTGTTTTTTCATTTCAGACAAATGAAGATAATAATACCAAAGAATTTGTGATTGCAATCATTTTCAGGAAGAAACTGAGTATTTGACAGAATTGCAGGGGTGTCAATACTTTTGGCCATGACTGTAATTCAACTTACAAGCCCTGCACTGAAGCTGGTAGGATCCAACCTGCTTCTGTGCCCCTCCGCTTCTTCCATGTTGCAAATGAAATATTTGTATTTATTTTTTGCTAGTAGTATTGTAGAGCCGGAAGAATCAGACCAGCGTTGCATCCGTGTCTCTGACCCGGAGAGCACGGACTCTTGGCTTCCTGCTCCTGTGGTGCACTCCTGAAGAAAGGCAATCCCTTTATATGGTGCAAGAAAAGTAACAGCGCACTCACCGGTGTTGAGCAAAAAGCGATTTATTCACATGCAATCATGCGGTGCAGGGAGGGTGGTGACCACATGCGGATGACAGCTGTTTCGTGCTTGCAGCACCCTCCCTGCACCGCATGATTGCATGTGAATAAATCGCTTTTTGCTCAACACCGGTGAGTGCGCTGTTACTTTTCTTGCTCTGGATATTCTTATACAAATTGTTTTTTTTCATGAAGCAGCACCCAGGTGGAGCTTGTATAGCGATTACTTTTTTTCTATTGTGACTAAAGGCTTATACGGTGTGGCATTTAATATCCCTGAAGCAGAAAGGGTCTAACGTATAACGGCTGTGCGATTGCAATATTTCTGGACTGTGGACCCTTTATATGGTGCAATGCTTTCACATGCGTATTTAGGACAAGACATAAGAACAGCACAACATTGTTTCAGATCAGCTTTCTAGATGTGGCTCCTAAAATTGCTGCCAAATCTTACTTCATTTTTTTTTTTTTTTTTTTAACCTGTTGCAACGGTGATTGAGTGCCCTATCCCGTCCATGCCGCCATTAGCCTCTGAATACATTACTACTTTTGTACCTTCTAATCTAGATAAGGCAACAAGCTGTACAAAGAGCACTTATACTGGGCATAACGCACCATTATCCACTGACCACACTCCTGGCGCTTAACGTTGAATGATCTGATCATTTGGAGATATCCGATAATCCCTCAGCTTCTTGCAAGGGGATGTGATTTCTCCGTCTTCTTTGCTTGTTACATAGCCTTGTATTAACGACAGGGAGATATAGTCGTCATGTACATTCTGCTGCCAGCCATCTAATGACTTTACACCACATTTTGTAAATCAGATTCTCAAGGTTTAGATTTGCAAATAGGTGACTTAAACTTTTCAGGAACCCCCTGGTAATTACTGTATAATGTAGGTTAAAATGCCGGTGTAATAATAATTACATTGGTTGAGGTTTTTGGGGTTTTTTTTTTTTTTGCACAGTAATAACAGATCAGTGATAACCAATAATTGCAGTTAATTATTTAGCTTTGAAATGAGTATCAATCACTCTATAAAATTTAGAATAAAGGAATAATTGTTACTTAATTCCTCCCCTGCTTCAGTTCCACCTCTCTTGTGGTCTCTTGCAGGACAAGAAGTGATTTCATCCCATTTATCTCCCACCTGGCTGCTGAGCACATGTATGAGCAGCAATGGTCACCTTGCTGATGAATTGGGTGTTGGCACTCCTGGTCCTGTTCATGAACACTTGACCCCTTCAGGCGATTACTGACCTCGGCTATCACGCCATATGTAGGAAGCGTGTTGACTTGGTGGTTAGCACTGTTTTTGCAGCGCTGGGGTCCTGGGTTCAAATCCCACCAAGAACAACATCAGCATGGAATTTGCATGTTCTCCCTGTTTGTGAGGGTTACTCAAGGCACTCTGGTTTTCTTCCACACGCCAAAGAAATACTGATAGGGAATATTGAGTGTGAGCCCCAGTGGAGACTGCAATGAAGTCTTTAAAAAAAACTATAAAAGCAACAAAAATAAATGTCCAAACTTGCGTGCTAAAAGCCAGTTATTACCTGTGCCAGATAGACTGATGATTGAGATTTCATCATTAGCGGTGAGCGAACGTGCTCGGATATGGTGTTATCAAGCATGCTCATGTGCTAATCAAGTGTCTTCGCTGTGCTCAAAAAAATATGTTCGAGTCCCCTTACCTACATGTCTCATGGCTGTTCAACAGCCTCATAACATGCAAGGATGGCCTAACAAACCGGCAATCCCTGCATGTGCTGCCGCTGTTACACAGCTGTGACACAAGCAGCCGCAGAGGCTCAAACTTATTTTTCGAGCACAACGAAGTCACTCGCTTAGCACACGAGCATGCTAAGATAACACCTTATTCGCTCATCACATCCAAAGTTTGATTCAAGTGGCAAGTAACTTTATTTTAGAACTATCCCTTATCTCTGATAAAATTTTCTGAAACACCCCCATTAATATTTGGGTGCTCCATTTGGGGTCCGTACATTTTTACTGATTGTAACTCCACAGCCTAGCCTTGATTCTTCCGAGTGTGGCTTCTTGTGCAGAATTCTGAAAGAACCCAAGGTATACGTATTCTAACCTTGTCAACTAATGTACATTTTTCTAAGGCTTCTTTCCGATGCTGTATTACCTCTACAGTCTACGAGCACCGAGATATCATGGCTTGGAGTAGTAGTGTTTAGGATTAAAGTAAATGCTGGGTCATTATAAGATGCATCAAAGCTTCATAGAGCAGAAGTCATAAGGCCACGGAGCTTGTTCAAAAACTCGAGTACAACCTTCCGATCGCTAAAGGTACCGTCACACATAGCGACGCTGCAGCGATACCGACAACGATCCGGATCGCTGCAGCGTCGCTGTTTGGTCGCTGGAGAGCTGTCACACAGACAGCTCTCCAGCGACCAACGATCCCGAGGTCCCCGGTAACCAGGGTAAACATCGGGTAACTAAGCGCAGGGCCGCGCTTAGTAACCCGATGTTTACCCTGGTTACCATCCTAAAAAGTAAAAAAACAAACGCTACATACTTACCTTCTGCTGTCTGTCCTCGGCGCTCTGCTTCTCTGGTCTGGCTGTGAGCGCCGGGCAGCCAGAAAGCAGAGCGGTGACGTCACCACTCTGCTTTCCTGCTGACCGACGCTCACAGCCAGAGCAGGAGGAGAGCAGAGCGCCGAGGACAGACGGCTGTAGGTAAGTATGTAGTGTTTGTTTTTTTACTTTTAGGATGGTAACCAGGGTAAACATCGGGTTACTAAGCGCGGCCCTGCGCTTAGTTACCCGATGTTTACCCTGGTTACCAGCGAAGACATCGCTGAATCGGTGTCACACACGCCGATCCAGCGATGTCTGCAGGGAGTCCAGCGACGAAATAAAGTTCTGGACTTTCTTCCCCGACCAGCGATCTCCCAGCAGGGGCCTGATCGCTGCTGACTGTCACACTGGACGATATCGCTAGCGAGGACGCTGCAACGTCACGGATCGCTAGCGATATCGTCTAGTGTGACAGTACCTTTACTGATCTGCTAACACACCTGTGGTGAGCACTGATAAGGGCTTCATACCCCGCTGGAACAAGTAAGAGGTTTTTATAAATCCAAAATTGAGAATTGCCATCTCCAATGTACGTGCCCAATACATTTTTATTTAATTCGGTAATCTGTGACATAATCTAGAATTATTGGTTGTGGCGTATGGCTGTAAAATCCAGTGTTTGGCGTAATTGGTCCGAAACTGGTCCTGGTTCCATCAGTGTAAACCGAAGGGCAGACTCTGAAGGACCATTAATTTACAGGTGTCATGTAGGAGAAATGAAATATTACTGACGAGCCAGGTCCTCCAGAAAGAGATGCTGTCTCCAGCCATTCACAAGGTCCTGCATTAAAGGGACTGTCACCTGAATTTGGAGGGAACCATTTTCAGCCATAGGGGCGGGGTTTTCAGGTGTTTGATTCACCCTTTCCTTACCTGCTGGCTGCAATATTGGATTGAAGTTCATTCTCTGTCCTCCGTAGTACATGCAATCTTGCCTTGCGCAGGCGTGTACTATGGAGGACAGAGAATGAACTTCAATCCAATATTGCAGCCAGCGGGTAAGGAAAGGGTGAATCAAACACCCGAAAACCCCGCCCCTATGGCTGAAAATTATTCCCTCCAAATTCAGGTGACAGTCCCTTTAAGGACCGAACTCCACAGGGTCAAAATGCCCAGATCCTGTTCTGAAGTGCACAACCTCGTTTTAAAGGAAATCTGTCAGCAGGTTGTTGCGATTTAGTCCGACAGCAGTATAACGTCTGGTCGGAGACCCTGATTACAGCAATGTATCACTTAGCTTATTGGGTGCCGCAGTTGTGTATAACCCCACCCACACCACTAATTGGTAACATTGCGTGCACTGTATATTGACAGCTGATGATTATTGGTAGGGGGTGTGGTTGGACTAGGAGGCACGAGATACCTAGTCAGGAGATAACTTAAATGGTTTCCCATTTTTCGACAATATGCTCTCAAATGCATTAAAATCATCTTGAATGAACACTCAAAATCCTGGTTAGAATTATTGTAGGATGACTTTTTATTTTTGTTTTTCTTGCTCCTTGCATCGTCCCACACAAAATTTTGAAAGGGGTGCGTGTGAGTCTATACTAGTTCAGGAGATAACTTAAAATGTTTCCCACCTAGTCCTGTAATAATAATCTCCTGCTGATAAAAACACTGTATTGAAACCACAAAACACAGCCCAGAAAGTGACACATCATTGGAATCGGGGTGTCTGCTTTTACACCATGGTGCTGACAGATTCCCTTTAAATACCCCTATATATAGGTATTATTTGATTGACAGGACTGGGGGAATCAGGTTGGGTTTCTTGGATAACCTTATTTGATAGTGCATTATATTCCTTCCTGTCTTACAAACCTTCAGCTTCACACTATTTTCTGTAATTCTAGTTTGTTCAGTGTACTGATGTCACGTAGGACACACCCTGTGCTAAACCTGTATTTTGCGAAATATGCCATTTGCTTCATTCCTGCTGGTGAAGGTGGGGAAGCAGCGTCTCCGGTCTCACACTCAGGTATTCTTGTGTGATTACTCAGCATTAAAGGGGCATAATTGGGCAGCAGAAAGTATGGTGACTTTATCATAATGGTTGTGGCAGCGTGCACTCTGTATGGTTTCTCCTTGTAATTGCTCTATTTGCTTTTTTGACACAGGTTTTTTTTATGTTGTCTTCTGTTTCGGGAATGTCTGACTCTAAAGTGATAGCCTCTCAAATGGAGAAAAAAAAAAAAAAAGTAAAGCGAGCATCTGTCAAAAGACCATGCCTTTTTATTTTTGGTCATCTAGATCCTTAGTTGATGTTTATAAGCTCAGAATGCCTAACAGGTCAAATGCTTTTCATGTTGTGTTCCTACATCAGTGTGACTATCGGAGGAGCACGGACAGCGATTCATGAATCGGCTGCAGGTCTCCTGACCTCTGAACATCACTCAGATATGTCAAGTTAAAGTCAAGAGACCAAGAGAAGTCCGTGCTCGGAACGTGGTGTGTGTGTGTGTGTGCCGCCTTGGGCTGCAAGTATACTTCTTGTATGTGTGTGATTGTGACACTCAAGAGTGCAATAAAATGGAATTTATTTGGCTTTTTAGTACCTAGCACTGTAGTTTTAAAAATAAAAAAATGAAAAAAATACTTGACTTTGGTCTCAATTCACACTTACATTTTTTTTTTTTTTAATATTGATTTGCACTAAACATAAAATCTTAGTGCTGCACTATACAGAAATAATGAGTTAATAATGAATACGTGCGATAATAATGGGTAGGTCATGTCAGTTTCTATGCTGGGGAGGATGGTGGAGAGCGTTGGATGGTGGAGGTGAGGGGATGGTGGAGGTGAGGGGATGGTGGAGGTGAGGGGATGGTGGAGGTGAGGGGATGGTGGAGGTGAGGGGATGGTGGAGGTGAGGGGATGGTGGAGGTGAGGGGATGGTGGAGGTGAGGGGATGGTGGAGGTGAGGGGATGGTGGAAGTGAGGGGATGGTGGAGGTGAGGGGATGGTGGAGGTGAGGGGATGGTGGAGGTGAGGGGATGGTGGAAGTGAGGGGATGGTGGAGGTGAGGGGATGGTGGAGGTGAGGGGATGGTGGAGTAAAATTACTATAGTAATCTGTTCACCAGTTGGGACCAAACTGACTTCTATTAGAAGGTGCAAAAGGTAATTCAGCTTGGGCCTTAATTGGCCAATAATTATGGTGGGATTACAGCTAGACCATGACCGTCAAGACTGCAGTTTAGTAAAACAAAAAGTGCTTTGTAGCCCTCAGAATGCCAATTGGCATCGAATGCGTTGGATATAAATGAAAGAAGGATAATCCAATAGTTTGTGTATGTTGGGTGAGAGGAATAGTTTTTAGTTTTTATGGGCAACCTTAAAGGGGAAGAGTTGAATTTATACCACCTAGTGTGCATGTGGGTTATGTGGTCATTTCTAATGCCTTGTCTCTTTACAATTTATGCACGACACATGTAGGCTGTTACTATGGAAGTGATCTCCATGCCAAAGAAATATGAGGCGAAATTGGGGAACTTTTATACGAATGCTTACAGTTTATTTTTTAACGGTCGTGTAATTTGGCCATAGACACTGGTAACATGATAGAAACGAATGGCTCTAGGGGCGTGTGGCTTTTACATAGTTCTTTCTCGTTCGGTGGAATGTAAATTATGTAAGCCTGAACTTGACGATACATGTTACCAGAAGTTGGGAGAGCCGGGCTGGTATTGTAGGTTGTTGAATTCTTAAAATCTACTGATCTTATGCCCTTGCTGGGTACGGCTGTAATAAGGGCATAAAATTGACCGTTACTTTGTGGAGCAAGAGCTAAAATGGGATGTGCTGGGTAATTAGTGTCCAGTGCCTGAAATAGACATCCGAGGTTTTGCTTGGTTGCATCTATATGGTTTGGCAGATCAGCGGTGCTGATCCTTCCTTTGGTAAATCTGTATTTGTGTGGGTGGGCAGTTTTTATTTTGTTATGCTAACTTTTGTCAGCTCATTTTTCCACCCACTTGTTTGTGCTGCTCTGGATTTGAGAGATTGACTACAAGTTGGATGAAATGCTTTTTGGGTTCTTGCGTAGGTGCGACTGATGTCCAGGATAGGCTACGTTCACATTTGCGTTGTTGGGCGCAGCGTCGGCGAGGCAACCAACAACGCATGTGCACAACGCCGCGTTTTGCGACACATGCGTTGTCATAAGATCGCACAGAGCAGGAATTTCGGCGCAGGGAAAACGCTACAAGTAGCGTCCTCTTGGCCCTGTTTGTACTTCTATATGACGCATGCGTCGTAAAACGCAGTACAACGCATACCGGCACATGTCCATGCGCCCCCCATATTAAAGATGGGGGCGCATGACGCATTCGTCGCCTACGCTGCGCCCAACAACGCAAATGTGAACGTAGCCATACTGAGGGTTAATTTTCAATTTTGGGAATATCTCCCTACTGCAGCCTAGACAAGATCCTGATTGGTAGAGGACCAACCACTGGGACCCTCGCTGATCTGTAACGGAGCTGTAAGGTGCCCCAGCATTGCCCGTTCATGGTCTATGGGCCTGTTGAGTACATTACTCTGTAATATCCAGTAATATCGTACATAATGACTGGTGCACAGCATGGCCACTGCTCCATCCAACTGAGCATCACTGAGCCCCTTTCTAAGGATCACTGGAGATCTGTTGGCTAGATGGTGACTGTAAATGTTTAGAATAACAATTTAGGGAAATTGTACAGTTTGGTCTCCTGAGACCCCTGACTAATGGTTGATTTTTGGCAAGGAAAGATGCAGCTGGCTGATTGTTACATCAAGCCAGTCCAATGATTGACAGCCCATGTAATACTGCTGCTAAAGCAACTCTTCCTACTTGGATGCAACGGTCAGTCTCGGAGGGAAGGTCCTAAGCAGAGACCACCCTATATTATGCCTATATTTCCTGTTATGAAAATGAACAGGAGTTGACCTGATTGGGACAACACTTTTCAATTGGCTCAGTTACACTGATGGAAATTTTTCTTTACATACTGCATTACAGTTTGAATAGAAATTGTGTAATATACAGTACAGAATAAAAGTTTGGACACACCTTCTCATTTAAAGATTTTTCTGTATTTTCATGACTATGAATATTGTACATTCACACTGAAAGAATCATAACTATGAATTAACACATGTGGAATTATATACTTAGCAAAAAAGTGTGAAACGACTGAAATTGTCTTATATTCTAGGTTTCTTCAAAGTAGCCACCTTTTGCTTTGACTGCTTTGCACACTCTTGGCATTCTCTTGATGAGCTTCAAGAGGTAGTCACTGGGAATGGTCTTCCAGCAATCTTGAAGGAGTTCCCAGAGATGCTTAGCACTTGTTGGCCCTTTTGCCTTCACTCTGCGGTCCAGCTCACCCCAAACCATCTCGATTGGGTTCAGGTCTGGTGACTGTGGAGGCCAGGTCATCTGGCGTAGCACCCCATCACTCTCCTTGGTCAAATAGCCCTTACACAGCCTGGAGGGGTGTTTGGGGTCATTGTCCTGTTGACAAATAAATAATGGTCCAACTAAACGCAAACCCGGATGGAATAGCATGCCGCTGCAAGATGCTGTGGTAGCCATGCTGGTTCGGTATGCCTTCAATTTTGAATAAATCTCCAACATTGTCACCAGCAAAGCACCCCCACACTATCACACCTCCTCCATGCTTCACGGTGGGAACCAGGCATGTAGAGTCCATCCATTCATCTTTTCTGCGTCGCACAAAGACACGGTTGTTAGAACCAAAGATCTCAAATTTGGACTCATCAGACCAAAGCACAGATTTCCACTGGTTTAATGTCCATTCCTTGTGTTCTTTAGCACAAACAAGTCTCTTCTGCTTGTTGCCTGTCCTTAGCAGTGGTTTCCTAGCAGCTATTTTTCCATGAAGGTCTGCTGCAGAAAGTCTCCTCTTAACAGTTGTTGTAGAGATGTGTCTGCTGCTAGAACTCTGCGCAACATTGACCTGGTCTCTAATCTGAGCTGCTGTTAACCTGCGATTTCTGAGGCTGGTGACTCGGATATACTTATCCTCAGAAGCAGAGGTGACTCTTGGTCTTCCTTTCCTGGGGCGGTCCTCATGTGAGCCAGTTTCTTTGTAGCGCTTGATGGTTTTTGCAACTGCACTTGGGGACACTTTCAAAGTTTTCCCAGTTTTTCGGACTGACTGACCTTCATTTCTTAAAGTAATGATGGCCACTCGTTTTTCTTTGCTTAGCTGCTTTTTTTCTTGCCATAATACAAATTCTAACAGTCTATTCAGTAGGACTATCAGCTGTGTATCCCCCAGACTTCTGCACAACACAACTGATGGTCCCAACCCCATTTATAAGGCAAGAAATCTCACTTATTAAACCTGACAGGGCACACCTGTGAATTAAAAACCATTCCCGGTGACTATCTCTTGAAGCTCATCAAGAGAATGCCAAGAGTGTGCAAAGCAGTCATCAAAGCAAAAGGTGGCTACTTTGAAGAACCTAGAATATAAGACATATTTTCAGTTTTTTCACACTTTTTTGTTAAGTATATAATTCCACATGTGTAAATTCATGTTTTGATGCTTTCAGTGTGAATGTACAATTTTCAGTCATGAAAATACAGAAAAATCTTTAAATGAGAAGGTGTGCAAACTTTTGGTCTGTACTGTATGTATATGTTACTGTAAAAGTCAGAAGGACGGTAAAACCTAGGATTTACCGGTCAATCTGGACATTAACAGAGGCCGTCGGTAAAGGCTCAAAGTGAAAAGTAAAATTGGACTTTCACCGGTGAAGTCTTGATAAATGTTAACATTTCTCAACAGCGTTGGTAAAAGTCAGATGTATGCCATATAAACTAACGATTTTGGACTTTTACCTGGGCGAATTGGTAAATCTTTACATTTACCAGCATGTGTTGGTAAAAGAATTCTGACTCTGACCAGCAGATGATGGTGGTAAAAGTTAACTAAACGCAATTTCCCACTCTGATGAAGGCCTTAATCGTTAGAAATATTTTTATTCTTCAAAATGCAAATGAACAAAGACAAATAGGAAAATGCAAATAGAAAACAATTATGTTGCAAAATACTTCTCAAAAATGATAAATTAAAGCAAATACAAGAATAATGCAACTTCAAAACTATGTAACTCTGTAATTGTGACTAGGAATAAGCGGATAGATCCGTCCAGACCCGTTATCCGAGTGGATAACTGGCTGTACGGATACATTTACCAAGAAGCCGTGGTAGATGTGCACATTTACCAACAGCGCTTGGTTAAAGTCAGATGTTCCATCTTCACACCAGATATTTCTGACTTTTACCAACACTGCTGAGAAATGTTAACATTTACCAAGACTTCACCGGTAAAAGTCCAATTTTACTTTTCATTTTGAGCTTTTACCGACCGCCTCGGAGAATTTCCAGATTGACCGGTAAATCATAGGTTTTACTATCCTTCTGACTTTTACAGTAAATAAATATATAATTTTTTATTTTTTTTTTTGAAAATGTACGTAAAGTAACTGTTCAGGATTTTCACTTTTTTTTTTTTTCTCTAGGTGTGAAGCTAATCTAAAGGGAACATTTTTATAAGACCTTGCACACAAGTAAGTTACTGTTTACATTATCACAGTTCATTTTAAGCTGTATCTGTATGGGAAGTATGTAGCAGTTTGGTTCCAAATCAGCATGAGCAAAAACAATTGCTGCAGGCTGCGATTGGCAGCATATTTTTGGTGCGGGCAAAAGCATCAGACTGCATTTGGATGCCATCCGAATGCAATCCGATATATGCGGAGACATGCAATGGAGAAGATCGAGGTTTTAAGCTCTCCTCCTTCTCACCTGTGATTGTATTCTCGCATGCAAGAGGATTGGATCACATTAGCATGACACTTGGATAACGCTTGCAGCAGAGTGTTTTTGGTATGTCGCAGCCCATGATCTTGCATATTGTGACCCCGGCCTTAAATGTCTCCCTTGACAATAAGCACAGGGTTCCCCAGCATGGAAACCTAGTGATAACTGCTGTTGCCTATGTGTAAACCTGGCATCAAGGGTCTGTTGACATCAGGAGCGAATGACCTGCAGTCTAGGGGGCCACCAATGCCCTTCTGTGCGGCCTACAACCATTTGGTCACAAACATGATGGTGTCTGGTCACATTGTGCTTTCCATGTCATGAAGACCAGTGGTCAACACCATCAGAGCCAGCTATATTTTGGCAGAATGTTCGAGTCCTGACTCGTATAGCACAGAAGTGAGTACATGAGGTGGAGTGGCCATGTATGTGTGCAACTATAGTCTGGTGTATTTTATGAGCGAAGGGAAACGTTCAACTGTTTCAAAGTCTAACGCATGCTACAATGTATAGAGCTGACTTTAAACCCATAAGGATTAGTGATGAGCGAGTGTACTTGTTGCTCGGGTTTACCTGAGCACGGTCGGGTGATCTCCGAGTATTTGTTGGTGTTCGGAGATTTAGTTTTCATCGCCGCAGCTGGATGATTTACAGCTACTAGGCAGCTTGATTACATGTGGGGATTCCCTGGCAACCCCCACATGTACTCAGCCTGGCTAGTAACTGTAAATCATTCAGCTGAGGCGATGAAAACTAAATCTCCGAACACTAACAAATATTGGGAGATCACCCGAGCGTGCTCAGGTAAACCCGAACAACAAGTACTCGCTCATCACTAATAAGGATACCTCCATCTTCCCGGTAGGTGTGAGCCCTAAAAAAAACAAACAAAAAAAAACAACAATTGTATATTTATCACCTACTTTCAATTCACGATGCATGTATTAGATGGTAATACTGAGGCTTTTACAATTGATTCAAGCTCACAATGTGGCTATTGGATCCAAATAAGATTGTGCGCCCTTGGTTTACACAAACCTACCGGAGGCCTTGCATGACCGACGCCTCGTAGATCTTTGGCAGTGGTTTAATAGCCGATTTGGCAGACATTCCAAACTATTCACAATGAATGACCTGTAAAGATCATTCGTTGCGATTAGCAGATCATTCTTCTTTGCAGCACGAGACCTGTTCACACACGACAATGTGCTGCAGAGAATGATTTGATTTTTTTTTTTTTTTTATTTTTTTTTTAAGCAAGCTTAAAAATAATTTTACCCAATGAAACAAGATTGCACGATCAATGGCTGATAAACACTGCAAAATTATTGCAAAATATCTGCTGTTAGGAATGGTTGTCCATGATGATTAGGAGCATTTAAAACTGCAGTGTTGAATCTCCCTGCAACGACACCACAGTGGAAATTCAAGAGGTTGTCCCAGAAAGTTTATTAATGCAGTATAACCGCCTTACGAGTGCCCACATTGCCCGACAGTCTCTGCACTTCCTGTTTGAGCCTGCTGGTCGTATGACCACTGCAGGCAATCGGACTTGGTTGTAGCTGTCACTTTTCTATATGACCATAACAACAAGTGTCAACCTTTTCCCTGAAAATTCCTGGCTGACTTCTTCCTTCTCCCACAAAATCGTCTGTGTGCCAAGGATACTGGGAACAGGACACACAATGTGAGACAATGTCTCTGACCTGGTATTCGGAATGTAGAGTAATGTGTCTGTCCGCCTAATTTTTGCTCCTCGGTAGGTGAAGTTGTGCCACTTCAGATTGGGTGGTGTGGATGGAGGAGGGCGGACTATTACACCTCAAAAAAAGGTAGTAATATTCAATAATATTTAGTTTATAGCAGATACTGAGTTTATTTTCTCTTGTAGGTGACTGCAGCCGCCAACAATGGCACACACGACTCAGATCTGCAAAGATGAACTGGAGGATTTAAGGGAAGCATTTGCTAAAGTTGGTGAGTTGTCGGGAGTCCCGGTTATCTTTTCTTTTTATGGTTGGTGAAGTGTTCTGTTTCTTGGTGCAGCATTTGTTGACTTGCCACTCGTGTGAATGAGAAATGCTCCTCACGTCTGATAACATTCCTCAAAGGAACGATCTGTTACACTGAGCGCCTAAGCCAGAAGAAGGCATGGCACTATGTAATCTTCTAGTCTGCCCATCTCTGTTCACTTTGTCTGATCTTAGCTGTTACTAATAACTACTAGTGAGGAGCGACCGTGCTCGGATAAAGTGTTGGCGCTCTCGGGTGCTAGCAAAGTGACTTTGGCATGCTCAAATAATATGTTAAAGTCCCTGCGGCTGCATGTTTCCTGGCGGTTGGACAGCCAAAACACGTGATGGGATATCCTAACAGGCAATCCCTGCATACGTTGCAGCTGTCGAACAGCCGCAGGGATATTTATTCAAGCTCACCGAAGATACTTGGTTAACACCTGAGCATGCTGAGATAACACCTTATCCAAGCACATTCGCGTACCACTAGTAACCACTTATTCTACATTGCATTCGTAGTTTTAGGTGCGGTATCGCATGTTCCTCCAGCAACTTGCACTGGATAAACTGATGCTAATAAAGGTTCAAATTTGGATACGTTTAGGAAAGTTGATCCTAAGCCTTTAATGATGTGTCCTATCTCCATATCACGTAATGGAAGAGCTACGAACTGGTCCACAGCTCGTTTTGCTGGTTTTATGGTTCTTCATCAGTTAAGCCCCCCTACTAATGTTGTATGTATAAGCGAGTGTACTGTAGACCTATGGACTACTGTATGTAGAAGTACTTTTATTTTTGACACGGTTTGCATGTGTAAGCTCTACTGATCACTTTTATTTGACCTGTGTCTTTTGAATGAAGTGTCTCTCGCCTGCATTGTGTTATGGCAACTAGTCTCTTGCTGATGACATCATTCTTCAGGGATCTTTAAGTCTAACTTTTCCTAAAGTGTTCTGCCTCAGTGTCTTCCTGCCTTGTGCCTAAGTCTACCCCTGATTAAAGCTTGGTTATTCTTGTTTCTCATACCTTTGTTCCCAGTTCATGGTCCTTTTGGCTGCTGACCTCTGATCTAAACCTTTTGACTATAGATATGTCTGTTGTCTGCCTCCTAGTACTGATGCAATCTGACCAGGTTGACATCTGACTTTTGTCCCGTGTACTTTCATTCCATGTATCCTTTGGCATACGATGCCACAAAAGAAAAATGTACGAGATGTACTCGGATAAATCCCTTAGATGCCACTCCAAAGGTTAGCCTGTGCCAGCTTGATTTTTGTTATCGAAGGTCCACTACTGGTTTTGGGCAACTACTGAAGCTGGGTCCACATATACCCTTCCATCAAGCTCATTATTTTTTATTTTTATTTTTTTAAAATCGTATACATGTATAAACAAGATCACCCTAATCAAGGTTAATGAGGATCTTTGGAATGGAAATGCTGCTCCTGCCCAATGTGGCCAAAGAGTAATCAATGAGAACTTGGTTTAGTCTGAAATGCGTAGGAAACATGGAATATTACTTGGATGTACCCAGATTGTAATTTTTTTTTTTATGCTTTACAATAAAGTATTTAATCAGAAAAAAAAAAGCTCTAATATCCTTTAATCTTTGGATTATTTTTTGTATTCATTTGTTTTTTAAACTGATGCAACTCAACCGGATTAAAACTGATGCATAAAACGCGTTAATTGCAATCAGTGTTTTTCACCCGCTCACTACCAGGTAGTGTTTTGGGGGCAGATTCCAACATTACATAGAACATGGTGATTAGGCTTCTGGGCTGGTGCCAAATTGTTTCTGGTGCAACAAATGGATGTACTGGACAGGTGGGAATGATTCCTTCATAAACCATGACATGAGTTCCTCATTCGGGCTACTTCTGGGGTTTCAGTTAAGCACAAATTCCAAATGGGAACAACAACAAAATGCCGGACTTGTGTGCAGGGGATCTGAGAAAAATGTTCTAACTGTACGGGACGAGGATCTAAAGTCCATACTGGTTATGCAATGTTTTGTAATGATGTAATGGTAAGGTGGCCTTTTCCCCATTACGTTGCCCTAACCATTTTTTTTTACCTTGTATGGAAAATATCACATTTTAATTTCCCTTTTTGAGACATAACAGTTGGTAGCTTTGTTGCCTTCTCTACTTTTTTATATGACCATAATTTCTATTTTGAGCAAGTTTCTACAGATCTGTCCTTTCGGGTGAGTCACTCGGTAACAATCCTGTCATTTCCTGTGTATAAAGTCGGTGAACGATCATAGTGTTGCTTGTGCATAGGAAGTTCATTTGCGGCACAATCGTTATTTAGGCTGCCTCCATTGTCCTCAGACAAAGTAAGGGTGTAACGTGAGACGAACACAACATAAATGAAAACACATGCAAGTCGGTTCTTGGTCTGTGGCAAAGCAGGAACTGACTCTGGAAGGAATGAGAAACAGCGAGAATCAGTCATATCGTGGCACCAGAACACACTTGGAGTCTCGTCTTGGCAGAAGGCTAATTTAATAGTTCTAGCAGAACTCTGGCTAATGTTCACTGTGATCCATTAAAAATTTTCCTTTTTACAGAAGTTACACTTTGATTTAATTTGTCATAAATCAATACAAAAAATTCCATTTCTGGTCGGGTTCTTGTCCACCTCCTTTTTAACCACCACCAACTTTGTGGTGGACCTAGTTTTTTTTTTTTTTTTTTTTGATAGATGGCTTCCAGGACTATAGCTAATTACCCCAACAGCTGTTAATTTGATTGTAACAATATGGTTCTCCTGCAACGCCACTACAGGACAATCGAAGTATTACACAATTCTCATCAAACTTAATGAGTTGTCCATGTAGTCTACCAATGCTCCATGTCCTCCAGACCAAGAGATCTGAGATCATAAACCATAAATAATTGTCTAAGGGTTTTTCCGCCTGTCTGTCTTTCTGTCTGTCCTGGAAATCCCGCGTCTCTGATTGGTCGAGGCCGCCAGGCCTCGACCAATCAACGACGGGCACAGTGACAATGTCATAAAGGACGTAGACATCCCGCGTCTGATTCAGCGACGGGCACAGTATCGACGTAGATGTCATAATGGTTGCCATGGCGACGATGATGTCATAAAGGTTGCCTCGACCAATCAGCGACGGGCACAGTCTGCCGCGAATTCTGGAATCATCATTGTCCATATACTACGGGGACATACATACTCTAGAATACCCGATGCGTTAGAATCGGGCCACAATCTAGTAAACCATAAACTGGGATCTTCTTAACCAGGCAAACCATTAAAGCGTATCCAAGCCAAATACTCAAACGACTGAAAACGTTGCATATGTTAAGACCATTTTTGTCTTTTCTTGGCAGTATTAATTGAGGAAACTATATATAAAGTATTAAACCAATAAGTCTGCTTCCCACATCTACCCTCAGGCATACTGATGTCCTTGGTTCCCACTTTTCAGGGGTCAGGCAGGATAACACTATATTGTAATGATACCTGAACGATGAAGAATGTCAGTGATCGTCCAAGTGCTTCTGTTCAGTTCCTGCCATCTGGATCCGCGCTAAAGCGATCTGTTAGCAATCCACAAAATGGCACAATGCCTCTGTGAAACAGGAGTGTTCCAAGAATGACTGAGGGGAACGGCTCGCGGTATGCGGCTGCAGAAATAATACTTCTGATCCATGTGGCATCTTCTAGAGTTTATTAGCTTTAAAGGGAATGTGTCATCACAAAATGACCTATTGTTTAATTAGTTTACCCCCCCACCCATATCGCATTCATATTATTAAAAATATAAATTATACATTTTGCAATTGTTACACTGAACACTGAGGCTTTTTTTAAACTCTAACTTCCTGTTTTAGGAGATTCACATGTTAATTATCAGCAATAAACTGACACCCCTCTTCCCCCCCCCCCCATCCTAGCTTTTTGTATGGAAGCATGTAACGACCATGTGCAACCTTCATTATAAATGGAGGAGCTGGGTCATCACTTATTGTGATAGGTGGATCCTGAGTTATCAGCTGTGTATAGAGATGCTGCTTTTGATAACATAAAGATTGCTAAAAAAAAATTTGACAATTAGTGTGGCCCTGATTTCATTAAGACCATCGTTTTTGATTGGTGGGTGTGCTGGAGCCAGAGGCTTATCTGACGTGTGTGTGCGCTCCTCACCACAAATCTTACTCCAGTATCGAATGTTACAAAGCCCCAGCCCAACTTTGTTAGATCTGGACACATAATGGTGTGAGAGCGCCAAAAGTCACAAAAACTAGTTGTACTAAAATTTTTCTACTTTTCAAATTAATTATGCCAGAATTCTAGTATTGAAACCTTTAGTTAAGCCATTAAAGAGTGTCGGGACAGGGACTCTCACCGCTGAGAAGAGACTATTCCTCCTTCCTCACTTCATCAGTTGGTGTCTGTGCCCCTGACAATACCACAGACTATCACCGCCACCGCCGGGACTACCAGAGGACACCGCCATCATCAGGAACACATGAGGACACCGTTAAGGCCAGGGAAGTTTCGCCCATTGTTTTCACAGAACTGTGACAGATCCCTTTTTTTTTTTTTTTTGTCACGTAATCTAAACTTCCTCAGTCATGGGCAGGAGCACACCCGTGGCTGATGCCCAAAGTGTTGAGTATTATTTGTGTTCTCTCCTGTTCGTTAAACCTTCCCCCCCCTATTAGTTCTCTCTGTATTATGTACACAAGGAGCAAGGTTATACCTATCTCCCTGCGAGAAGTAACTGTTTATTAAACCCCTTGTTAACCCTTGGTCTGCCTACTGTTACTGCATCCCACAACCTGCTTATAGCCGCATTTACGCAAAGTAAAAATATTCCATATTTCTGGCAAAGTGACCGGTTCTCGTTACATCAATGTGTTTTGTCAGTGATTCAAGTCAGGACTGGTTCTCCAAAGCTAGAGACGCTCTTTGTAACCACTTTTCACTCAGAAAATTGGGATTTTAATAAAGAACCTTGACTATTAAGTAAAAATTCCCAAATTGTGTATGAAAATGGGTTAGCCCATACACTGTAGACAACCCATTCACCATGTGCTCACTGATGATGATCATTACCAGTTCTGTAATCCGGAGGATGTGTTCTATGGGGGACTATTGCCTTTTTTTTAAGAGTTTCTTTTGCATTATTTATGTATTTGCAGCCAATAGAATAGCGCCGTCTGAGACCATAAATGTTTAATGTGTCAAGTGTTCGCGGCAGGATGAACATCCAGAGCTTTAATGAGAACATTACCTAAGCGAAATAACAATACAGTGAAGTTATTAGTAGGACTGGTGACTCCATCCCTGGAAAATCCATTACTGGACTTTGGTGATAATATTTCCTTACATAATGTATCTCGCACATTGCTGAATCAGGTGCTGGAGGAACTTCTTTTTCTGGAACTTTTTCTCACATCCTGTTGTTTTCAGGCTATTTCGAGTCCATATTTTCAGGAAGCCAAGTCATGGCGCAGTTTTCCTCTCCTACCACCTGTAATGGTGCCTTTCTGCCCAGTTTGACTTTTAACCCTGTGTTCTAGACGGGCATGGAGTGCAGTGCCAAACGTTTCGTAACTGAGAATGACCCCGGGGCCTTATTTTTTTTTTTTTTTTTCTCCTTCTGCTGAAATGGAAAAGGAAAATATTTTTCCAGACGAAGAACATGTGTTTGCATTCAGGAAGGTACATGAGTGACCCAGTGTAAACCCTCCGAGGTCTCGGGCAGTATTTAGTTACTGAATACTGGAGATTTTTGGTATAAACAAACTTTCTTGGTGCCTTTTTTTCTTTTCTTACAGATTTCAGATAGTTTAGTCTTGTCTATAATTATTAATTGTCTGTGTATATTCAGGAATGGGCACCTTTTCTTGATTTTTTTTTTTTTTTTTTTTTGAAAGCATACCAAAAAAATACTTTTGTCAGGAGCAATTTTGGTGCATTAGGGAAATGTATATTCACCTAATTCTTTCAGTGTACTTTTAGCTTCTATGTAGGTCACACATCCCATGCTTATCCATGTAGTTGTATTTGCCCAATGGAGAGAAAAGGTTATTTTGTCATACGTCAATGTAGAGGGAAAAATATCCAATGACTTCCCGTAGTAGGCTCTTATTGCGCATCATTGTATCTACTGAAAATACGAATGCGTTTTTATAAATTGTAATTTGTGTTCTGTGGATTTGATACTTAAAATGAATCGCTTCTGTACTTGAAGATCCATCCAAGTGACTACTCAACAATACTTGTGTTTAGGCTCCAAGGAATTGTCTTCTGGGAGCAGTCCCTCTTTTATATGAACACTTTTTGGGGAAATTATTTTTATTTAAATATATGAATTTAATGCTGAAAGTAATTTTTGTATTAACAATGTTAAACAGTTTGTCTTCTGTAGCCTTTGTTGCATTTTCTATTGCTGGCTGTGGAATGAGTTGGCTAAGAATCTCTGAGTTAATTCTGACCGTTCATGTATCTTCTACAGTACTTCTCGCCTGATTTATGATCACATGAATGTTCAGCTCATGTTGAGAGTTACAACCCCAGTAGAGGCTCACTAACTGATTTCTAGGTAACCTCATCCTATGGCCAACATCAAGGTGCAGACCACCGTTATCCCTCCATCCAAGTTGGTCTGCTTATGCTAAACACATTTTCATCAGAGTGCTTTTAGCCGCGGGGACACAAACATATTATTCGAGCACGTGGTAGACTCTCGATTAACACCCGAGCACCTTATCACAGCACGTTCGCTCTTCACTTGTAGCGATGTCTACTAGGTGGCACTTTGACTTTTTTTCTTGGGGCTCGTGCACACGACTAACTTTCTCATGCTATTCATGGATTTCACAGATGACACTCGTGCCTACGATACTTTGATGGGCAGTGCACATGTCCGTGAAAAACTATCGGAGACCTGTCCGAGTGTGGGATCAAAATTGGCAATGCAAGTTATGGGTACATTAAAAAAATCGTGACCCCAAGATGAAAATGTATCATGCCGCAAAATTCATGAGCTCGTCTGGCTGATGGCGAGGTCCTTAGTGCTAGATTTATTCAGGTTTTTTTTGTTTTGTTTTTTTTTTTCTTATGTCATAATTTTCTCATACTTTTTTGCTTGTTCCGGCTGTAGATTTGGATCACAGTGGATACATATCCGATTATGAGCTCCAGGATCTATTTAAAGAAGCCAACCTTCCTCTTCCCGGATACAAGGTGCGAGAGATCGTCCAGAAGCTGATGAACGAGGGCGATAAGAATAAAGATGGGAAGATTGGCTTTGAAGAGTTTGTTTTTGTGAGTATGACCGATTGAATACGTTGTAGCCTGCTGTCCTTCCTTCTGTTTCAAAGATTTGCCAGAAAACAGAGCATTGTATTTGACCAGATAAATAGCCGGAAAATGCAGCGTAAGAGGAAGGAGAACTTGCTGTTATTCCTAAAGTGTTTGGTTGTGTGTGTGCAGCTGACACACAATCCTGATCTCCCCCCACAGCAGGGACCCCAAGGATTTACTGGAGTAGGATGGTACATGCCTCTAGAAAGTTGTCACATTTCTGTCTTTAAAAAAAAAAAAAAAAAAAAAAAGAAAAAAAAGTTTATTCCAAATTTCCACCACTAATCTGGAGGCAATTAAAGTAGAAATAATCAAGGTTTATAAGGTAACTAAACTGTTAAATATGATGTGGCCATTTTTTCTTTAAGTATCCAACAGTAGATTTTTTTTTTTTTTTTTTATGTCTTGGAGACTGTGCCCATTCTACTCATGCTTTTTAAAAATTGACGAGCATTGCAGAAGGTGTCAAATTTATAATCTTTTATTTTTTTTTTCTTATACACTATTAACACCCAAACTTGTGTAAACTGCTTAGTGAATGTTGACCCGTGTGTTTCCTGAGCTGATCTAGTGTCTGGGAATGTTTATTATTATTCTTATATGTTGTGTTTACCATTGACATGTGTTGGCACTCCTGTAATCTTCTAGTACTTTCTTGAGTTTATTTTCTGGGTTAGTAAACCTTGCAGGAGATCTGTCTTATGGCCAAGAGTTTGGGTTACAGCTGGGAAGTGTTCTTACAAAGTTTTAACTCTTTTTATTCACACAATGCCAAAAGCCAAATAATGCGTTCATAGTAGACACCAGTAAGCGCTCGCCATCCTTTGTGTTGGGTCAGTGATATACAAGTCAGATATTTTTACTGCTTTTTACTTATGTTGCTTAATCAACTTAAGCATGCTAATCTCTATATCTGGGGAACCCAAAGATCATGTTAGCAGTAGACCCGTCTAATATACAGTCTTCTCGTACCACTCCAGACTTGGCTGAATAGAGGTCACATACCTTCCTGCAGGGTAAAATGACAAATAATATTAAATCACACGGAATTTGTACGCAAATGAGATGTGTGTGTATATATAATTTTTTTTTTTTTTTAAACTTTAAAAAAATAAATACCCTTGCTGATCCCCTAGCAGCTTTCCTGGTTCCCAGTAGTCTGTCTCCTTTTTGGTCCCATCTTGATATTCAAAAAATATCCGCTTTGACGATCACTGTTCCCACTGTGACCTGATTGGCTGAGCTGGAATTTTAGGTTGTGTTGGATGTCGAGCAGGAAGCTGGGAGCTAGCGGACTTCACATTCAATGGTATTGGAGCGCTGAACTTTTGTTTGTTGATGGCACAAAATATGGCTGTTTCAGCTGAATTGTAATATTAACAAAACAATCCTTTAAAGACTATATTTAATTACTGGTATCGGGGTCGGACTGGGGCACCGGGACATCGGAGAATCCTCCGGTGGGCCCCGCCCCCAGCTCTTGCCTCCCTCATTTGTGCCTGCCCTGCATGCTCGTAGGGTGCACCAGCAGTGCGCACTTTATTATATAGCCGGCATCGGCTGGCAGACTGCACAGGTGATGGGAAGTGCAGGAGCAGCTCCTTCACATCACCTGCTGCCGCTGCCATTCCTCTGCCAGGAGAGCGGTGTGTGTGTGTGCAGAGTGACGACCCTTACTTCAGCCAGCACAGTCAGGGGAACAGCTGACTGTGAGGCTGAGAGCAGACAGCACACACAGCTGACCCGCAGTCACCTGTTTCCTGTGCTGGGTATGATCTCTGCTCCTCTTCCACAATCCACAAAGCCCTGGGCAGCAGTGTAAACGCTGATTGGCTGCAATTCAGCCAATCAGCGTTAGTTTTCTTTGTGTGAGCTCACAGCACAGCTCAGGCAAGGAGCTGTGCTGTGATTGGTCAGCAGTCCTACCCAAGCAGCAGTGGAGCAGAGGGAGTCTGATGGCTGCAGTCAGTGTGACTGTAAGTAAATAACTCTATGATGCCGGCACCCTGAGTAGATCTCCAGCCACAGAGGCAGTTAGGGGAGGGGGCCCCATGCATCCTATAGGTGACACGGGTGGGGGCCCACAGTGATATTCTAATTCTTGTGGGCCCCCTCCCCTATTGTGTCAACCACCTCTATTTTAGGGTATGTGCACACGCATTCTGGGTCCACTGCGGATTTTTCTGCAGCGGATTCGATAAAACCGCAGTGGAAGACCGCTGCGGATTTATCGCGGATTTACCGCGGTTTTTCTGTGTTTTCCACTGCGGTTTTACAACTGCGGTTTTCCATACGGGCAGTTGTAAAA
Organism: Ranitomeya imitator; assembly: GCF_032444005.1. Taxonomy (NCBI): domain Eukaryota; kingdom Metazoa; phylum Chordata; class Amphibia; order Anura; family Dendrobatidae; genus Ranitomeya; species Ranitomeya imitator. Next base: position 67,946,383 of record NC_091283.1, read on the forward strand.
CCGCTGCGGAAAACGCAGAAAGAAGTGACATGCTGCGGAATGTAAACCGCTGCGTTTCTGCACGTTTTTTTCCGCATCATGGGCACAGCGTTTTCTGTTTCCCATAGGTTTACATGGTACTGTAAATGCATGGGAAACTCCTGCTGACCCGCAGCTGCGGAAACGCAGCAAAATCCGCACAGCCATACTGTGGCTCCCCTTTCACTCTCTGAGCAGGCCCATAGGAAATTAGAGGTGAAATAGTGGGGGAGGGGGCCACAGAAAAATAGAGGTGAAACAGTGGGGGAGGGGGCCCATAGGATATTGGGTGACACAGTGGTGAAGGGGGTCCTCAGGTGATTAACACCTTTACGACATCTGCCTTACATGTATGGCGCGTGTTAAATGCCAGTGTCAATCTCTGACTGCAGCATATAACACATGCCAGCATGCGTGCGTATCATTCTCTCACCCATTGGTGCCCATGAGGTGATCGTGGGTCGCCGATGGGTTTTAATGACAGCCAGGGGTCTTCTTCCTGTAGCCGAGCTTTAAAGGGAACCTGTCACCCCGTTTTTTCAGATTGAGATAAAAATACTGTTAAATAGGGCCTGAGCTGTGCGTTACAATTGTGTATTTTTTGTCCCCTGATTCCCCACCTATGCTGCTGAAATACCTTACCAAAGTCGCCGTTTTCGCCTGTCAATCAGGCTGGTCTGGTCATATGGACGTGGTGACATCGCTGTTTCTTCCCCCAGATCTTGCATATCTTTCCGTTGGTGGCGTAGTGGTTTGCGCATGCCCAACTGCTGAATCCACTGATGCGAACTCGGCTTCAGGAAAATGGCCGCCGCGATCTCCATCTGCGCACGCGTGGCATCCCGCGGCCATTTTCCTGAAGCCCCGGGCAGCAGAGCACTCTATCTGCGCACGTGCGGCCTCATTACGATGGCCGCCCCCACCGATCACCAGGGAAATAGCGCCGATCGCGTGTTTTTTCTTCACCTGCGCAGTGGATTCAGCAGTTGGGCATGTGCAAACCACTACGCCACCAACGGAAAGATATGCAAGATCTGGGGGAAGAAACAGCGATGTCAGCACGCCCATATGACCAGACCAGCCTGATTGACAGGCGAAAACGGCGACTTTGGTAAGGTATTTCAGCAGCATAGGTGGGGAATCAGGGGACAAAAAATACACTATTGTAACGCACAGCTCAGGCCCTATTTAACGGTATTTTTATCTCAATCTGAAAAAATGGGGTGACAGGTTCCCTTTAAAGGAGACCATAATTTCTTCTATTGCAGGGATGCTGTGGCATCACTGTATATAATAGCACATGTGATCAGATGATCGCATCTTCATGTTTTCTTAGGCTATGTGCACATGTTACGGATTAGCCTTAGGAATTTCTGGTGCGGATTCTGCCTCTCCTGGCAGAAAACACACCTGCGGATTTGTCGCATTTTTTTGTGCGGTTCCGCAGCGTTTTTGTGCGTTTTTGCTGTGGTTTTCTTGCGGATTTGCTGCGGTTTTTACCCCTGTGGTTTTCTATAACGGAATGGGTACAAAAACGCTGCAGGTTCACAAAAAAGTGACATGCTACTTCTTTTAAACCGCAGCGTTTCTGCAGCGGATTTTCCGCAAAGTGTGCACAGCATTTTTTTTTCTCATTGATTTACATTGTACTATAAATCAATTGCGGGTCTGCAGCGTTTCTGCACCGCATAAAATGCTGCGGATCCGCAGAGAATCCGCAACGTGTGCACATAGCCTAAGGGGGCTAACTGTACCAGTGAAAGGTAAAAAGAAAATTAAAAAAATCCTAAAAGTTCAAATCAGCCTTTTTATCCCATTGAAAATAAATATATTTTAAAAATAAAAAACAAATATTTGGTATTGCTGGGTTCAGAAAAGTCCGATCGATCAAACTATCAAACTATCAAAACAATTAACTTAATCAGAAAACACCGTAAAAAGAAACAAATGCCAAATGTCCTTTTTTCTGTTTGCCACAATTCCACAAAAAAAGCTATAACAAATGATGAAAACATTACATATATCCCAAAATCGTACTAATAAAAACAATGTCTCGCCCCCTACAGAAAGCTTCCCTGTGTGTAATAAAATACGCAGTAGTCGCCGTCTTCTGCCGCTGTGTCGTTGCTTGTGTCTTCATTGCAGTGGAATATGGCCACCGGTACCGTATATACTCGAGTATAAGCCGACCCGAGTATAAGCCGACCCCCCTAATTTTGCCACAAAAAACTGGGAAAACTTATTGACTCGAGTATAAGCCTAGGGTAGGAAATGCAGCTACCGGTGAATTTCAAAAATAAAAATAGATGCTCCATACCGTTCATTATTGCCCCATAAGATGCTCCATATAAAGCTGTGCCATATATAATGCTGCATACTGTTCATTATTGCCCCATAGATGTGCCATATAAAGCTGTGCCATATAGTGCTCTGCACCGTTCATTATTGCCCCATAGATGTGCCATATAAAGCTGTGCCATATAGTGCTCTGCACCGTTCAGTATTGCCCCATAGCTGCCATATAGTGCTCTGCACCGTTCAATATTGCCCCATAGCTGCCATATGGTGCTCTGCACCGTTTATTATTGCCCCATAGCTGCCATATAGTGCTCTGCGCCGTTCAGTATTGCCCCATAGAAAGCTGTGCCATTGCTGCTGCTGCTGCAATAAAAAAAAAAAAAACTCCATACTCCCCTTTCTTGCTTGCAGCTCCTCAGCGTCCCGTCCCGGCGTCTCTCCGCACTGACTGATCAGGCAGAGGGCGCTGTGCACACTATATGCAGCATCGCGCCCTCTGACCTACAGTCAGAGCGGAGAGACGCCGGGAAGATGGAGCGGCGCCCGGCGGGTGGAACGGGGACAGGTGAATATGACATACTTACCTGCTCCCGGCGTCCCGCTCCCTCTGCCTGTCACACTGTCTTCGGTGCCACAGGCTCTTCCTCTATCAGCGGTCACCGTTACCGCTGATGAGAGAAATGAATGTGGCTCCACCCCTATGGGAGGTGGAGCCGCGTATTCATTTCTCTAATGAGTGGTCCCACGTGACCGCTGAAGAGAAGAACTGCAGCAACGAAGACCGTGGGATGGGCAGGGGGAGCGTCAGGACCGCCGGGACTAGGTAACTATGCCTCAGTGCCCTCTCCCCCTCTCCCCCTCACCCGCCGACCCTGCCGCCCACCGTGACTCGAGTATAAGCCGAGAGGGGCACTTTCAGCCCAAAATTTTGGGCTGAAAATCTCGGCTTATACTAGAGTATATACGGTAAGTATTTTACTACACACACTGGACCTACATTACTGCTCTCCTGTGTGGTGCAGTATATAGAGGATCTATCCCCTCTCCTGTGTGGTGTAGTATACAGAGGATCTGTCAGCTCTCCTGTGTGGTGTAGTATATAGAGGATCTGTCAGCTCTCCTGTGTGGTGTAGTATACAGAGGATCTGTCAGCTCTCCTGTGTGGTGTAGGATATAGAGGATCTATCCCCTCTCCTGTGTGGTGTAGTATATAGAGGATCTGTCAGCTCTCCTGTGTGGTGTAGTATATAGAGGATCTGTCAGCTCTCCCGTGTGGTGTAGTATATAGAGGATCTGTCCCCTCTCCTGTGTGGTGTAGTATACAGAGGATCTGTCCCCTCTCCTGTGTGGTGTAGTATACAGAGGATCTGTCAGCTCTCCTGTGTGGTGTAGTACATAGAGGATCTGTCAGCTCTCCTGTGTGGTGTAGTACATAGAGGATCTGCCCCCTCTCCTGTGTGGTGTAGTATACAGAGGATCTGTCAGCTCTCGTGTGTGGTGTAGTATATAGAGGATCTGTCAGCTCTCCTGTGTGGTGTAGGATATAGAGGATCTGTCAGCTCTCCTGTGTGGTGTAGTATACAGAGGATCTGTCAGCTCTCCTGTGTGGTGTAGGATATAGAGGATCTGTCAGCTCTCCTGTGTGGTGTAGGATATAGAGGATCTGTCAGCTCTCCTGTGTGGTGTAGTATACAGAGGATCTGTCAGCTCTCCCGTGTGGTGTAGTATATAGAGGATCTGTCAGCTCTCCTGTGTGGTGTAGTATACAGAGGATCTGTCCCCTCTCCTGTGTGGTGTAGTATACAGAGGATCTGTCAGCTCTCCTGTGTGGTGTAGTATATAGAGGATCTGTCCCCTCTCCTGTGTGGTGTAGTATACAGAGGATCTGTCAGCTCTCCTGTGTGGTGTAGTATACAGAGGATCTGTCAGCTCTCGTGTGTGGTGTAGTATATAGAGGATCTGTCAGCTCTCCTGTGTGGTGTAGTATATAGAGGATCTGTCAGCTCTCGTGTGTGGTGTAGTATATAGAGGATCTGTCAGCTCTCCTGTGTGGTGTAGGATATAGAGGATCTGTCAGCTCTCCTGTGTGGTGTAGTACATAGAGGATCTGTCAGCTCTCGTGTGTGGTGTAGTATATAGAGGATCTGTCAGCTCTCCTGTGTGGTGTAGGATATAGAGGATCTGCCCCCTCTCCTGTGTGGTGTAGTATACAGAGGATCTGTCAGCTCTCCTGTGTGGTGTAGTATATAGAGGATCTGTCAGCTCTCCTGTGTGGTGTAGTATATAGAGGATCTGTCAGCTCTCCTGTGTGGTGTAGTATACAGAGGATCTGTCAGCTCTCCTGTGTGGTGTAGTATATAGAGGATCTGTCAGCTCTCCCTTGTGGTGTAGTATATAGAGGATCTGTCGGCTCTCCTGTCTGGTGTAGTATATAGAGGATCTGTCAGCTCTCCTGTGTGGTGTAGGATATAGAGGATCTGTCAGCTCTTCTGTGTGGTGTGGTATATAGGATCTATCCTGGGTGGTATTTTTAAACTGCATGGTGGGCCCCAAGAATGATTTTTCTCTGGTGGGCCCAAGGTACTCCAGTCCGACGCTGACTGGTAAATACATTTTCTGGTACAAATGTGCTGCATGTGAACATACCCCTTAGCGTTGCACATTCTGTGTCTCTACCATTCAGTTATATGTAGGTATAACCTCAAATTTAAATAATTGTTTCACTTAACCTTCTTAAAATCACATTATGTCTGTCAGATTCCCAGATAGTGCCAGGTAAACATGAATCATTTTTATACCTATTGTGCCAAGCTGAAAAAGTCGGAAAGCATTCTACATATTCCTTCAATCTTAAGGTATGGTCATTGTTTTTTTTTCTGAGTGTTTGTAGCAGAAACTTCCAAGTTTGAGGTGAATTTGGGGGTTTCCATCAGTTTCTTCTCCAAAAGATCCTTAACAAAAAAAAAAAAACCTTTTATAAAGGTCAATGTAATCCTGGACTACTGTATTAAAATGCTGTATAAAAAAATAGCCATTTAAAACAAGATACAAAAGTAGCCCATGTACAGTACTTAGAAATACATATGACCGACCGACTCTGTTTATGATATATATATTATATTATATTTTTTTTTTTCCCCCCTCCGGTTGATACTATAGAGCAGGATTTTGAGTTGATCGACATATTTGTGGGTGGAGTCACTTACTGGTAGACAGCATGCGCTATAAGCAGGACCACCCGGCGGACCCCAAATATTTAAAGGACGAAAATAAAGTTGTATTGAAAGTTTTCCCACAATGCAATATATCAGCTCTTCTTGCCTTCTAAAATGAATGCCTGTAGAATAGACAGCATGCCCAACGTGACCTGTTCCCTTCAAGTTAGAATATTCATGAAAACTTTTGAACGTTTGAGACTTTTGACTCCTTGCTCAATTACACCTGACCTTTTTTTTTTTTTTTTACCTTTTGAACCCCATATGATAACCCAGTACAGAGGACTTCTGGGTGTGGAGGAAGAGCGTCTTCTTGCATAACTTTAATTAAACGTTTGCTGCCATTCCTGTTGGCAACATCACATAAAGCCATATACAGTGAACTTGTCACGGCCTGTAATAATAATATACCAGTATGTAATAAACACTGGGCACAGGACTATTCTTTTTTTCGGTGAACGTTTTTATTCAGGATGCTTTTCTACATAATGGAACTATATAAAATATTAGGACTCTAAAAAAAAAAAACAATCCCTATCCTAATGTTAACGATATCGTTGCTTTTTGTGACGTAGCAACGATATCGTTAACGAAATCGTTGTGTGTCGGCGACCAACGATCAGGCCCCTGCTGCGCTTAGTAACCCGATGTTTACCCTGGTTACCGTTGTAAATGTAAAAAAACAAACACTACATACTTACATTCCGGTGTCTGGTCAGGTCCCTCGCCGTCAGCTTCCCGCACTGACTGGTGAGCGCCGGCCAGCCGTAAAGCACAGCGGTGACGTCACCGCTGTACTTTACGGCCAGCGCTCAGTCAGTGTGGGAAGCTGAAGGCGAGGGACATGACCAGACACCGGGAATGTAAGTATGTAGTTTGTTTTTTTACATTTACGCTTAGTAACCCGATGGTTACCCGGGGACTTCAGGATTGTTGGTCGCTGGAGAGCTGTCTGTGTGAAAGCTCTCCAGCGACCAAACAGCGACGCTGCAGCGATCGACATCGTTGTCTGTATTGCTGCAGCGTCGCTTAGTGTGACTGTACCTTAAGGCTAGGTTCACACTGCATTAGTGCAGTCCGTTCAACACATACGTTAAACGGACTGCGCTAACGCAAGTGCCGACGTTGGCACAGCGCTAGCGCAGATGGAGCATCTGCTAGCTCCATCTGCGCTAGCAGTGACTGACCCGGAAACGCTGCAGCCTGCGTCCCGGGTCCGTCACTCAATGATGGCGCATCGCTATTACACGCCCATTGTGGGCGTGCGCTAGCAATGCGTCCGCCGTAGGAAGTAATGGCAGCGTTAACTGACTACGTTACACCGCGTTATGCCGCGGTGTAACGTAGTCCGTTTAACAGGTCACACTAACGCAGTGTGAACCCAGCCTAACCGTCATGGCTGCCTGTATCCTGTTGGCCCTGCTGTCAGATTACGTGTTACCTCGGATCTGTACCTGCTTTGTGTTGCCGCAGATTCCCAGCCCTGTGGCTTATTGTTTGACCACTGCTACGTGAGCAATTTTGACATTATAGGATTGTTAGTTGGGCAATTAATAAACTATCATTTTAGACCGTCCACATTTGCCACTGTATTTTGATTTGAGCCACATTGCAAAGTTCCTAAATTAACCTTGTCTTCATTTTGTGTCCGTCTCCTCTTCGCACTCCATAACAGACTACAAACAAACCTGTGTAGCCTGATCCTGCTCTCATGTTTCCTTCCATCTACTCCCAATGTCTTGCTATATTGTAGTTGATGGATGAATAGGGGAGAGATGCACGATATGACAGCTGGATTAGTCTATGCAGACATTGTAGGCCGTTACCATAGAGACAAATTGGTGATCAGAGGAGCTGTCAACACAAAACGAGATGTTTCTTTAGGACGATGCATGTGCTGTAGGAAATAAGTCCTCCTTGTTTCATCGCATGCATTGCGATTTTTAGCTTCCACACACCTGTGGCATTGTCTGACGCACTTGTGTGTGAGGTTTGTCACGGAGCATGAGATATTGCATGTGATGTGAAGAATTGCTTCAGACATTCACTGACTGAATGGAGGGTTTGTCTGCAGCATTGTCCTCACAAGTGTGTGTCACAATGGATTTCTTCTCTGCTTTGCAGTTTGTGCCGTGAGCGGAGAGACGGGATAAAGTAGTACATGGACAGCCTGGACGTAAAAAGGGCAATGTAATAGATTAGATTTTATAATGTGTTAATATAAGCTGAGGTATAATTGATCAGATTCAGAGTTGCAGGCCCAAAGCCTGAGGCTGCAGTACTGAGAGTCTGACGTTGTCATGGAGACCCAAGAAAGAGGGAGGTGTGTGTAATTTTTAATTTTGCGGTGTATAATAAAAATAAATATTACAAGTTTATATATAACTTTTAGTGATGGGCGAGCACTAAAATGCTCGGGTGCTCTGGTCGAGCAAATTGGAAAACTCGGGTACTCGGCCAGAACAGCGAGTCCAATGTAAGTCTATGGGAGACCCGAGTATTTTTACCACGATCCCCCCCGAGGGTCCTTTTTAATGTCTAAAAACATCTGCAAATGATGGAATCACTTCTCAAATGACACAGGGACATCATGGGGATCGCCCCTGGAAGCATTCCTGACTCCTATCATTTTTTTTCTGAGTCATGCCATTTTTCCCGGTGCCACAAAAACGCATGAAAACGAAACCAAAACGAGTTTTGCTTGGAAATATGTCAAGGTGCATCCATTGCAGGTTAATGACTTGCCTTTAGGCCAAATATTTCACCCCAGACCGAAAATTTCCTCTCCCACTTAGGCTTAGTTCAGACGCAGCGTTTTTGAAGCGTTTTTCAACTTTAACATTGCTTTCAACCACTACAAATGCATTAAATGGGAAATGTCATTGTAACATTTAACACCCCTAGCTGGCCATGCGGTGTGTGCCACATAAGGAGACCCATCTTGTTTCATGTACCAAGGAGGGACTCTTAAAGTCACAGAGCCTATTTTTACTGGTGCATCAGGCGGCATTAATCTTCTTAAAGGGCCATTGTGAAACAGTGGGTCTCCTAAGCTGTTGCAGCCTATGCTGTGAGTGGATGGGCTGCCAAGAATTACGATGCACCACAATACCCCTTCATAAGATGTCCCTGGAGGACTCCTGAAAGTGTTGCATTGAATTCAAGACCTGCCCTGCTACCAATTCATATGCACCCCAATAAGCCTTTGAACCCACATAATGGATGGGCCCAGGAAAATCCACTTCACAATATGCATTTTTACTCCCGTACTCCTTTGTTTTACACATTGGCAGGAAGGCCAGCCCTGCTGCAGTCAGTCATATGCACTCCATTAGGCCTTGGAACCCCCATACTGGATGGGCCCAGGAAAATTCACTCATATTTTTTAATGGTATGATGGTTCCCTCTTTGCACAATTATTAACAGGAGAATTTGGCAATTTTATTTGCCATGTTTTTAACACTAAGGTTCAGATACGGCTTTGAAAAAGGCAAATATTTGCAATGCAAGGCAATTTTATTGCAAACTACAAAATTAAAGGAATAGTATGATTGAATAGTGAGTGCGTACACTTTTGTATGTGTTGACAAACACAGGTTAATAAGTACATATTAGGATTAAATAAATATAGTGTTTAAGTATATATGAAGATTAACTACCGTATATACTCGAGTATAAGCCGAGATTTTCAGCCCATTTTTTTGGCTGTAAGTCCCCCTCTCGGCTTATACTCGAGTCATACTCGGGGGTTGGCAGGTGAGGGGGGTGGGGGGAAGGTGTAATTATACTTGCCTACTCCCGGCGCGGTCCATGGACGTCCCTGCTTCTTCCAACGCTGCAGATTCTTCCTGCACTGAGCGGTCACATGGTACCGCTCATTACAGAAATGAATATGTGGCTCCACCTCCCATAGAGGTGGAGCCACATATTCATTTCTGCAGTGAGCGGTAACGGTGACTGCTCAATACAGGAAGAAGATGCAGCGGTGGAAGAAGCAGGGACGCAGCGCCAGGAGCAGGTGAGTATACGGGGAGGTGGCAGCGCAGCGCTGCGCGATATTTACCTCTCCTCGTTCCAGTGCGGCTCTGTCTTCATCGTCCTCTGGCAGTGATTCTCAGGTTAGAGGGCGCGGTGACTTAGTCAGTGCGCGCCCTCTGCTGAACGTCAGTGCCGACGACGGAGCCACACGAGGAGCAGGTATTGAAAGTGCCGGGGTCCTGCGCGAGGAGAGGTGAGTATGTGATTTTTATCTTTTTTTTTTTTTTTGTGCAGCAAAAGCATATGGGGCAACTGATTATACGGAGCATCTTGCTTGTGCAGCACTATATGGGGCAAGTGGCTGTGCGGAGCATCTTATGGGGCCATAACACTTGTGCAGCACTATATAGGGCAAATATCTCTATGGAGCATCTTATGGGGCCCTTATTACCCTTTATGCAGGATTATATGGCATATTTTAATTTGGAGCATCTAATGGGGCCCATCAAACTTTATGGAGCATTATATGAGGCTCCTGATTCCTGATTCAATATGGATATTCAAAAACACTTAACCTACTGATGTCTCAATTAATTTTACTTTTATTGGTATCTATTTTTACTTTTGAATTTTACCGGTAGCTGCTGCATTTTCCACCCTAGGCTTATACTCGAGTCATTAAGTTTTCCCAGTTTTATTGTGGCAAAATTAGGGGGGGTCGGCTTATACTCGGGTCGGTATTTTATTGAAATTTGGCCGATATATTCTGGGCCAAAACTGCAGAGATGTCACGAAATTTCAGCCCTCTACAGCTTTTCGAAAGAGTTATTGCAATTTTAAAATGGAATAGTTACAATTGTACCTACTCAGCGGGAGGAAGGTTAAACATCATCCGTCTGGAATATCAGAGAAGCAACACCAAGACTGATCACCTCTGGGAGATTACCTACACTGCATGGGTGTCCCCAATTATGCAGGTATCAACACACTGTACATGTACAGGTACCCCAGTTTTGGCATCTGTTTTAGTCATGTTTCTCTGGTCTTATATAGTGAATAACTGTCTCTATGTACTAACTCTAGCTTCACCCATACCTTCAAGTGGCCACTTTTCAGGGTTCGATGAAACTGAGATATCATGGAGTCATCAGACGAGGGGCCATAAAAGCCACAAGGATTTAGATCAAACCACCACTGGCATAGTTTCAGTAAGCCTTAATGTTTTACAATGACAAACAGCAAACCTATAGAGGTTTAGAACTGTTTGTGAAGTGAATAAACAAACATTTATCAAGATTGTGTCACTATGAGCATTCTGTCACATCTCTAAATGTTTTACAAGAAATGCAGCTATGTGATTGTCTGAACGCATTCGGTAAACAGTATTTCAATCTTGTTTACAATCGCCATCTGTATATTGTCCATTTGTACATTAGAGGCAGACAAAGTTAAAGCTCGCAAGGAGAGAAACAAATTTAGTGGACAAAGCTATATTTTTTTAATGAAATACTGAGGCAAAGTAACAGCATTGCTTCATTAAATTTATATGAAGTGTATTGTCTAATGTTGGCAACCAGGCAACACAAAAAGGAGCTCTTCAAGTGAGCTCTTTAAGGTACACAAATGTTATGAAGTGTATGCCAACAAGGATGTGATTTCACCAATGGGGGGCACATTTTGTAAAAATAACTAGTGCCATCACAGGCCCCCTTGACCAAACTTCACCGGCCTATAGTCGTACAAAGCACGTTCACCCTGGTGATCTAGTGGCAGTTATTCAAAAGACATTGCAGAAGACAGAGTTAATAAGTAGGCCCAATGGAATGCCATGCCCAATTCCCCAATGTGGGATCCTTTTTGGACTTAAAAATATAGTGCCATCACAGCCCCCTAGACCTAAATGCCCCGTACAGAGCACGGTCACCCTGGTGATCTACTTGCAGGTACAGGACAGATTGCAGGAGACAGAATTAAGAAGTAGGCCCAAAGAAATGTCATGCCCAATTCCCCAATGTGTTGTCCTTTTTGGACTTAATAATATAGTGCCATCACAGCCCGCATGCCCAAAATTCACTGGCCTATAACAGTACTGAGCACGTGCACCCTGGTCATCTAGTGGCAGTTGAAGGACACATTGCAGAAGACAGACTTAAGAAGTAGGCCCAATGTAATGTAATGCCCAATTCCTCAATGTGGGGTCCTGTTTATTACAAAATGAAAAAGTGACAGTTAAGAATTAGGGCCAATGTAGTGGTGTGGGTTTCTTAGACTTTAATGCAGTGCATGATCTGCCAAACAATTCCCCAATGGGGGTACCTTTTTTAAAAATACTCTAGTGCCATCGCATGCCCCTAGCCCAAACTTCAACGGCCTATAACGGTACTGAGCACGTTCACCCTGGTAATCTAGTGGCAGGTACATTTTCGATTGCAGGACACAGAGTTAAGAAGTCGTCCCAATGGAATGTCACGACCAATTCCCCAATGTGCTGTCCTTTTTAAAAATAAATAAATAAATAATAATTTAACCGTGCCATCACAGCACCCTTTGCCAAAATGCACCGTACAGACCACGTTCACCCTGGTGATATAGTGGTTCTGGATGATAAGGAGGAGGATAAGAATGAACAGACCAAATCTGGAAGCGTATACCCATATGTGGTTGTGAAGAGGTGCATGAGAATGCACCTCTCAAAAAGCGAGACTGTTTTTGAGGTTTTTTCACGGTTTTCATTTGGTGGTGTACAGAAGTCTCTCCCAATCCAGGCCTTGTTCATTTTTATAATACTCATCCAGTCAGCATTCTCAGTTAACAGGCAAATGTGCTTATCTGCTATAATTCCACCAGCGGCACTAAAAACCCTCTGACAGAACGCTAGCAGTAGGGCAGGCCAGGACCTCCAAGGCATAGAGCCAGTTCATGCCACGTGTCCAGCTTGAATACCCAATAATTAAAAGGCAGAGGAATCACGGACGACGTTTGTACAATCTGCAAGGTACTCCCTCACCATCTTCCCAAACATTCCACTTCTTGTAACAGCACCCCTTGCCTCTGTGCTGCCACGATGGGAGGGTCTGAGAAAACTGTCCCAGAACTTGGCAATTGTTCCCCTGCCTGAGCTGGATTGTACTTCTGTCTCTCTCACTTGGAGTACTTGGTTGTACAACAAACTGGCGTCTGCTGCCAGCGTTCTCACATGGGAATTTTCTAAGTAATTCTGCTACAAGGGCCCTGTGGTACTGCAACATTTTAGTACACCTCTCTGCCTCGGGAAGAATAGATTGAAAGTTCTCCTTGTAGTTTGGGTCTAGAAGTGTCACCTACCAGTAATGAGTGTTACCCAAAATTTGGATAATCCGAGAGTCACGTGAAATGCAGCGCAAGTCAGCCATGCGTGCCAGACTGCTAACAGGCAAGACTTCAGTGTCCTCACCCACAGGACCATGCCATCCTCATCCTCCTCCCTGTCCTCAGGCCATTCCTCCTGAACAGAAGCTAATACAGGTGCGTTTGTAGTACCGTCTATAGCGCATGAAAGTAACTCATGTTCCTCCTCCTCTTCCTCCTCCTCCTCATTGCCTACCAATCCACGTTGAGAAGACATGAAGCTGGGCTGAGTGTAATCCCCTGTATGTTTCCTTGCTCCATGTCATTGTGCTCTGCCTTCAATGCATCCTCTTTGATTGTGAAGTTTTTCAGAATGCTGAGAAGCGGGATTGTGATGCTAATTTTGGCATCATAGCCGCTCACCATCCTCAAAGTTTTGGAGGATGTTACATATGTCTGACATCCATGTCCACTCCTGAGGTCTTGTGTGGAGTCTGACCTGAAATTCGACGGCCTTGTTGATGTTGGTAGTAAGCAACTGCCGTCTTCTGCTCACAATCCTTTCCAACATATGCAGCGTACAGTTCCAGCTTGTGGGGACGTTTCACAACAGTCGGTGAGGTGGAAGCTGAAAACGCTGCTGAAGCACGGCAAAGGCAGCTGAAGCTGTAGCTGACTTTCTAAAATGGGCAGACAGACGGCGTACTTTCACTAGCAGATCTGGTAGCTCTGGGTAGCTTTTCAGAAAACGTTGAACCGAGGTTAAGCACATGGGCCAAGCAAGGTACGTTTGTGAGCTCACCTTGCCTCAGAGCCTCCACCAGGTTACGGCCATTGTCGCACATGACAATGCCTTGCTGTTGGTTCAGCGGTGTCATCCAAACATCTGACTGCTTTCAGCGCTGTCCACAACTCTTCTGCATTGTGTGGTTTGTCACCTATGCAGATTAGTTTCAGCACAGCCTGTTGTCGCTTGGCTGAGGCAGTGCTGCAGTGCTTCCAGCTTCTGACTGATGTGTTGATTTCAGACATGGAGGATGAAGAGGAGGTGGTGCAGGAGCTGTACACTGTGGGGGAAACCCAGATTGACGTAGGGCCAGCAATCCTCGGCGTGGGGAGGATGTTTCATCCCAAGGTCCGACTGGGTCCCGACTTCCACTTTTTACCCAGTGTGCCGTCATTGTGATGTACCGTCTCTGCCCACAAGCACTTGTCTACGTGTGCGTGGTTAGGTGGACTTTCCCGGTAACTGCATTGTTGAGGGCACGGGTAATGTTGTGGACACGTGCTGGTGTAATGCCGATGCCGATACAGCACAACAGGAGAAATAGTGGCAACTGGGGACCGAGTACCTTGGGACAGCCGCTGCCATCAGGTTGCGGAAAGCTTCCGTCTCAACAAGCCTAAAAGGCAGCATTTCTAGCGCAAGCAGAAGAGAAATATTAGAATTGAGAACTGTGGCCTGTGGGGCGTTGGTTGGGTATTTCTGCTTGCGTTGCAAAGACTGGGTTGTAGACAACTGAACGCTGTGCTGGGACAAGGACGTGGACGCGCTTGCTGATGGTGCTGCATGACTGTGGGCCACAACAGGTGCAGGGCTAGAGGCATCTTCACATGCATAGTGTGCTGGGGACTGACTTCTACGCAAAACAAAAAACTATCGCAGTCAATGACATCATGCTTTCCCCTGTACCCGAAGTCCGCTGCCTCGGAGTAACCTTCGACTCTGCCCTGTTCTTCAAACCACACATCCAAGCTCTTTCCACCTCCTGTCGCCTCCAGCTCAAAAATATCTCCAGGATCCGTCCTTTCCTCAACCCCCAATCTACTAAAATGCTTGTGCACGCCCTCATCATTTCCCACCTTGACTACTGCAACATCCTTTTCTGTGGCCTCCCTGCTAACACCCTTGCACCTCTCCAGTCCATCCTTAACTCTGCTGCCCGACTAATCCATCTCTCTCCTCGCTACTCCTCCGCTTCCCCCCTCTGCAAATCTCTTCACTGGCTCCCATTCCCTCAGCGTATCCAGTTCAAATTGCTAATACTGACCTACAAAGCCATCCACAACCTGTCTCCTCCATATATCTCTGAACTAATCTCTCGATATCTTCCCTCACGTGACCTCCGGTCCTCCCAAGACCTCCTTCTCTCCTCCACACTTATCCGCTCCTCATCCAATCGCCTCCAAGACTTCTCCCGAATATCCCCCATCCTCTGGAACTCTCTGCCCCAACACGTCCGACTATCAACCACAGTCGGATCCTTCAGACGGAACCTGAAAACTCATCTCTTCAGGAAAGCCTACAGCCTGCACTGACACCGCTGCTGCCTCATCACCAACGAAGCTACCGCCTCACCAACACCGGAGCTACCGCCTCACCAACACCGGAGCTCCTGCAACCCTCAACCTACTGTCTCCTTCCCCATAATCCTGTAGAATGTAAGCCCGCAAGGGCAGGGTCCTCGCCCCTCTGTATCAGTCCGTCATTGTTAGTTTGTTTACTGTATGTGATATTTGTAACTTGTATGTAACCCCTTCTCATGTACAGCACCATGGAATCAATGGTGCTATATAAATAAATAATAATAATAATAATAAAAACAGTGGAAAAAGCAGTGGTGTGACCAGCAGGCATTGAGCCTGGGGTTTGGCCCACAAAGTCCGGTGCTTTGCTTGTATGTGCCTGATCATGCTGGTGGTGGTCAGGCTGGTTGTTTTGCTACCCCTGCTGATGCGGGCATGGCAGGTGCTGCAAATGGCCTGTTTGGGGTTATCGGCAGAGTCTTTAAAAAAATAGCCAGACTCTGGAAGATCTCACAGGTGGAATGACAACTTAGCTCATGTTGGTGTCACGGGCAACGAATGCACACCTTCTGTCTGTGGCCACCACACTGCTTCTTCCTGCCTGTTGGGAGTATATGCCTCCTTCCCCATTTGTGCTGCTATCCTTGCTATGCATTTCCTCCTGCCAGGTTGGGTCAGTCACTGTCATCCACCACCTCGTCTTCCACATCCGCACCCTGCTCCTCCTGACTTTCTGGCAATTGTCTCATCTTTAACCTCTTGTGACACTTTCCCACCATTGCCTTCGTATGACTGTGGCTGGTCAAAGCTTTGGGCAGCTCTACATGCGATCTCCTCTTTCCACACTTCAAGTTGACCGGCAGAGATTTCTGAATCTTGAAATGGGGAAAGCTGAACAGCTCTTCAGAGTGTCCAAGTGTGGGATCAGTTGTCTCAGGGCACTTGGCATGGTAGGAGGAAGGACGATCACGGCTACTCAGACTTGACAGTGTGGAAAACAAGGTGGTGGCGGCTAAGTGACTGGAATCATTATCCACTATCCAACCAACAACCGTTTCACACTGCTCTGGCTTCAATACTGGTGTGCTGCGGTCCCCCAGAAACTGGGACAGGAAGGTTGAGCGAGAAGATGTGGGGCTTTGTTGTTGCCCACTTTCACCTTGCCCACGGCCTCTTCCTCTGGATGCACCATCAGCATCACATCCACTTCCCCGTCCCTTGCCCTATCCATTTTAAATGGACTACTGCACTATTCCAAATGCTCAACACAAATGTCTGTATTACTAGCGAAATAATGTGATCAGTATGCCTGCAAATCTACAATTTTTCAAACCCAAACACCAGGCAGGCTTCAGCCTGACCTAACAGACTGTGAACTTTTTTTTTAAGTTAATTTATGCTAAATAGCACTCTATAGAATGAGTTTCACACAGCCACAAAATAAGTACACCGGCCTCCAATGCCCAAACTTTCAGCACAGAGAGCTATGACGGCTGTAATGGAAATACCACACTCGCAAATCTGTGGCCTTTCAATTTTTGGGGGATTCTAAATAGCGCTTTATAGAATTTGAGTTTCAGACAGCCACAAACAACTAAGTACATCGGCCTCCAATGCCAAAATTTGGAGGAGAGATATATGACGGCTGTAACAGAAATACCACACTGGCAAATCTGTTGCCTTTTCAAAATTTTTTTTTTTTTTTTTTTTTGTGTAGGTGAAATAGTGCTGTTTAGAATTTGACTCAGACCGCCAAAAAAAAAAAATATACCAGCCTCCAATGACCAAACTTGGAGCATGCAGATATGAGGCCTTTTTCGGTGAATTTAAAACACCAAAAAAAGGACACAAAAGTAGGACACAACTATGCTACGTATGCCTGACAAACTATACATTTTAAGTCCATATATATTTGGACAGACAACATTTTTCTAATTTTGGTTATAGACATTACCACAATTTTAAACAAAACAATTCAGATGCAGTTGAAATTCAGACTTTCAGCTTTCATTTGAGGGTATCCACATTAAAATAATAATCTTTATTTTTATATAGCGCTAACATATTCCGCAGTGCTTTACAGTTTGCACACATTATCAAATCAAAAAATGGATGAAGGGTTTAGGAGTTTCAGCTCCTTAACATGTACCACCCTGTTTTTAAAGGGACCAAAAGTAATTGGACAATTGACTCCAATGCCATTTCATGGACAGGTGTGGGCAGTCCCTTCGTTATGTCATTCTCAATTAAGCAGATAAAAGGCCTGGAGTTGATTTGAGGTGTGGTGCTTGCATTTGGAAGGTTTTGCTGTAAAGTAAACATGCGGTCAAAGGAGCTCTCCATGCAGGTGAAACAAGCCATCCTTAAGCTGTGAAAACAGAAAAACCCATCCGAGAAATTACTACAATATTAGGAGAGGCAAAATCTACAGTTTGGTACATCCTGAGAAAGAAAGCGCTGGTGAACTCATCAATGCAAAAAGACCTGGGCGTCCACGGAAGACAACAGTGGTGGATGATCGCAGAATAATCTCCATGGTGAAGAGAAACCCCTTCACAACAGCCAACCAAGTGACCAACACTCTCCAGGAGGTCGGCGTATCAATATCCAAATCTACCATAAAGAGAAGACTGCATGAAAGTAAATACAGAGGGTTCACTGCACGGTGCAAGCCACTCATAAGCATCAAGAATAAAAAGGCTAGACTGGACTTTGCTAAAAAAAAAAAATCTAAAAACGCCAGCACAGTTCTGGAAGAACATTCTTTGGACAGATGAAACCAAGATCGACCTCTACCAGAATGATGGAAAGAGAAAAGTATGGCGAAGGCGTGGTACAGCTCATAATCCAAAGCATACCACATCATCTGTAAAACATGGTGGAGGCAGTGTGATGGCTTGGGCATGCATGGCTGCCAGTGGCACTGGGTCACTAGTGTTTACTGATGATGTGACACAGGACAGAAGCAGCCGAATGAATTCTGAGGAATTTAGAGCCATACTGTGTGCTCAGATCCAGCCAAATGCAGCAAACTGATTGGTCGTCGTTTCATACTACAGATGGACAATGACCCAAAACATAAAGCCAAAGCAACCCAGGAGTTTATTAACCCCTCTGTGACCTTAGACGTACTATCCTGTCCAGGTGCCCTGGGCCTATCTGACCCTGGACGGGATAGTACCTCATAGCAATCGGCAGCGCTCACGGGGGGAGCGCCGCCGATCGCGGCCGGGTTTCAGCTGCTTATCGCAGCTGACATCCGGCACTATGTGCCAGGAGCGGTCACGGACCGCCCCCGGCACATTAACCCCCGGCACACCGCGATCAAAGATGATCGCGATGTGCAGGGAAGCACCGCGCAGGGAGGGGGCTCCCTGCAGGCTTCCCTGAGCCCCCCGCAGCAACGCGATGTGATCGCGTTGCTGCGAGGGTCTTACCTCCCTGTTCCAGGCCCGGATCCAAGATGGCCGCGGATCCGGGGCCTGCAGGGAGGGAGGTGGCTTCACAGAGCTTGCTCAGAGCAGGCACTGTGAAGCCTGCAGCGCTGCAAGTCAGATCAGTGATCTGACAGAGTGCTGTGCAAACTGTCAGATCACTGATCTGTGATGTCCCCCCTGGGACAAAGTAAAAAAGTAAAAAAAAAAAAAAAATTTCCAAATGTGTAAAAAAAAAAAAAAAAATTCCTAAATAATGAAGAAAAAAAATAATATTCCCATAAATACATTTCTTCATCTAAATAAAAAAAACAAAACAATAAAAGTACACTTAGTATCGCCGCGTCCGTAACGACCCGACCTATAAAACTGGCCCAATAGTTAACCCCTTCAGTAAACACCGTAAGAAAGAGGCAAAAAACAACGCTTTATTATCATACCGCCGAACAAAAAGTGAAATAACACGCGATCAAAAAGACAGATATAAATAACCATGGTACCGCTGAAAACGTCATCTTGTCCTGCAAAAAACGAACCGCCATACAGAATCATCAGCAAAAAAATTAAAAAGTTATAGTCCTGAGAATAAAGCGATGCAAAAATAATTATTTTTTCTATAAAATAGTTTTTATCATATAAAAGCGCCAAAACATAAAAAAATGATATAAATGAGGTGTTGCTGTAATCGTACTGACCCGAAGAATAAAACTGATTTATCAATTTTACCAAACGCGGAACGGTATAAACGCCTCCCCCAAAAGAAATTCATGAATAGCTGTTTTTTGGTCATTCTTCCTCACAAAAATCGGAATAAAAAGCGAACAAAAAATGTCACGTGCCCGAAAATGGTAACAATAAAAACGTCAACTCGTCCCGCAAAAAACAAGACCTCACATGACTCTGTGGACCAAAATATGGAAAAATTATAGCTCTCAAAATTTGGTAACGCAAAAAATATTTTTTGCAATAAAAAGCATCTTTCAGTGTGTGACGGCTGCCAATCATAAAAATCCGCTAAAAAAACCCACTATAAAATTAAATCAAACCCCCCTTCATCACCCCCTTAGTTAGAGAAAAATTAAAAAAATGTATTTATTTCCATTTTCCCGTTAGGGTTAGGGTTAGGGCTGGGGCTACAGTTAGGGTTGGGGCTAAAGTTAGGGTTAGGGTTTAGATTACATTTACAGTTGGGATTAGGGTTAGGGGTGTGTCAGGGTTAGAGGTGTGGTTAGGGTTACCGTTGGAATTAGGGTTAGGGATGTGTTTGGATTAGGGTTTGTTATAATTGGGGGGTTTCCACTGTTTAGGCACATCAGGGGCTCTCCAAACACGACATGGCGTCCGATCTCAATTCCAGCCAATTCTGCGTTGAAAAAGTAAAACAGTGCTCCTTCCCGTCCGAGCTCTCCCGTGTGCTCAAACAGGGGTTTACCCCAACATATGGGGTATCAGCGTACTCAGGACAAATAGGACAACAACTTTTGGGGTCCAATTTCTCCTGTTACCCTTGGGAAAATACAAAACTGGGGGCTAAAAAATTTTTGTGGGAAAACAAAAAGATTTTTTATTTTCACGGCTCTGCGTTATAAACTGTAGTGAAACACTTGCGGGTTCAAAGTTCTCACAACACATCTAGATAAGTTCATTGAGGGGTCTAGTTTCCAACATGGGGTCAATTGTGGGGGGTTTCTACTGTTTAGGTGCATTAGGGGCTCTGCAAACGCAATGTGACACCTGCAGACCATTCCATCTAAGTCTGCATTCCAAATGGCGCTCTTTCCCTTCCGAGCCCTCCCATGCGCCCAAACGATGGTCCCCCCCCCCCCCCACATATGGGGTATCAGCGTACTCGGGACAAATTGGACAACAACTTTTGGGGTCCAATTTCTCCTGTTACCCTAGGGAAAATACAAAACTGGGGGCTAAAAAATAATTTTTGTGGGAAAAAAATTTTATTTTATTTTTATGGCTCTGCATTATAAACTTCTGTGAAGCCCTTGGTGGGTCAAAGTGCTCACCACACATCCAGATAAGTTCCTTAGGGGGTCTACTTTCCAAAATGGTGTCACTTGTGGGGGGTTTCAATGTTTAGGCACATCAGTGGCTCTCCAAACGCAACATGGCGTCCCATCTCAATTCCTGTCAATTTTGCATTGAAAAGTCAAATTGCCCTCCTTCGCTTCCAAGCTCTGTCATGCGCCCAAACAGTGGTTTACCCCCACATATGGGGTATCGGCGTACTCAGGACAAATTCTACAACAACTTTTGGGGTCCATTTTCTCCTGTTACCCTTGGTAAAATAAAACAAATTGGAGCTGAAGTAAATTTTTTGTGAAAAAGTTAAATGTTCATTTTTATTTAAACATTCCAAAAATTCCTATTAAACACCTGAAGGGTTAATAAACTTCTAGAATGTGGTTTTGAGCACCTTGAGGGGTGCAGTTTTTAGAATGGTGTCACACTTGGGCATTTTCTATCATATAGACCCCTCAAAATGACTTCAAATGAGATGTGGTCCCTAAAAAAAAAAATGGTGTTGTAAAAATGAGAAATTGCTGGTCAACTTTTAACCCTTATAACTCCCTAACAAAAAAAAATTTTGGTTCCAAAATTATGCTGATGTAAAGTAGACATGTGGGAAATGTTACTTATTAAGTATTTTGTGTGACATATCTGTGATTTAATTGCATAAAAATTCAAAGTTTGAAAAATTGCGAAATTTTCAAAATTTTCGCCAAATTTCCGTTTTTTTCACAAATAAACGCAGGTAATAATCAAAGAAATTTTACCATTGTCATGAAGTACAATATGTCACGAGAAAACAATGTCATAACTCTGGAACGCTTCAACGGATCCTGGTGATTCTAACCTCATAAAGGGACAGTGGTCAGAATTGTAAAAAGTGGCCTGGTCATTGACGTGCAATCCACCCTTGGGGGTAAAGGGGTTAAAGCAAAGTGGAATATTCTTGAATGGCCAAGTCAGTCACCTGATCTCAACCCAATTGAGCTGCATTTCACTTGTTAAAGACTAAACTTCAAAGGAAAACCAGAATAGAAATAACCGAGGTCCAGTATTATAAGAGCAAAAACCAAAGAACTAACGCAAGACCTAAAACAGTAAACTTTTATGTAATAATTAAAAACTAGAAAGCAAAAATATAAAGACCAGTAGGAGGGATCCTACGGGAAAACAGGGTCTCTGGTATACAAAAAATATTATGCCAGAAAAAAGTATATAGCAATACAAGTATACAGGAAAGGACTAGGGAAGATAGAAGTGCCTATCCCTATTGAATGCCCTTCCTGACAGCGGAGGTTGGCACCCTGGGATACGATATGGCGCCCCCGCTCAACGTAGACTATCCCTGAAGTCCCTAAAAAGGAATCCCTCAATAAAAGCCACCACCAAAAAATACACCACAAACACAACAACAAACAAGTGAAATAAAATATTAGTGCTGCTAAATACTGGCTTCAAGTGCATAGATAGCTCAATTCAGCTGACATTTATGAACTCTGGGGGTCGAACATCTACTACCCACAGGGACTCCCAGGGTCGGCTATTGTTGAGCGGGCATGTTATATCCGCTGTTAAGTAGAGTGCCAACCTTTGCAGGCTAGCCAGGCATTTTTGATACACATTTTAGAGGGGACATTGTATGTCTCAAGTCGGTTTCATTAAGCGCAATATTTTATAGCGATTTATGTCAGCTGGTTGTCGATTTAGACCCCCTTACTTACTATTTTCCCCTTTTCAGCCTTCAGATTGGCTAATGTTTTCATAGTGGCCAACCCCTTAAAGGAATTGCCTTATCTGGAGAGCGCTACTGCTCATGTTCCTGCTTGATGGGAGGCTTGCACTACTGATTGACAGTTAAGACCAGTGGCATCCTCAGTCTGCCGCACTCTCCATACTGTAGAGACTGCTTTACCCCTGTAGCATCGGAAGATCAAGGTTTCACTTGCGCTTGCCACGTTGGGAGCTCACAGTTCTCTTTGACGATCCGGTCTGCGTAAGAGCAGCACTTGTTAACACTTTGCATGTTAAGTCACCACTTCTAGACTGCAACAGTGGCCCATATTCTAGGATTCAAAGCAGTAAACAGACAAATAAAAATTGCAGCATTTTCTTTAAAACTTGAACACAGGATTTTTCTTTGACAAGTAAATTGATTTTTTTTTTTTTTTTTCGCATCTTACCCATTAGTGTACATGAGGCTAACCCTTTAGGCTATGTGCACACGTTGCTGATTAGGCTTAGGAATTTCTGGTGCGGATTCTGCGCCTCCTGGCAGAAAACGCACCTGCGGATTTGTCACGTTTTTTTTACCCCTGCGGTTTTCTATAATGGAATGGGTACAAAAACGCTGCAGATTCACAAAGTGACATGCTACTTTTAAACCGCAGCGTTTCCGCAGCGGATTTTCCGCTAAGTGTGCATAGCATTTTTTTTACTCATTGATTTACATTGTACTGTAAATCAATTGCGGATCTGCAGCGTTTCTGCACTGCAAAACGCTGCGAATCCGCAGAGAATCCGCAATGTGTGCACATAGCCTTAAAGCTTCGGACTATCCAAGGTTTTGTAGTTGAGCAATAAGAGTCAATATCAATATGTTGAGTCTCATTAAAGATGTAAAACAGTAAGCACTAGCATTTAGCCAAATGTATGAATTTGTGTGTGTGTGTGTGTGTATATGTATATATTCTATAGATCCCGCAAAGAAATTAGTACAGCATTGTCGCCCAGTAAATCATTTGTGTGAAAGTGTTGTCCCTTTTGTTACAAGTGGTAAATAATGTAACCGGTGGAATTAGTTGTGCTGCACATATGGCAGGTACACAGATCCATGGTGCTCAGCCTCCTGGGATCAGATGCACACAGCTAAAGTGCTCAGTGGGCTTGTTGCCTCTCGGCCACCAGTGACAACTGTCTGGTAATGTGCTTCTGCTGACAATATAAGCATGGTCTTTACTTGCAATGCTTGTGGAATATTCCATGAAATGATCCGTCTTTTGTCTCGTGTTAAGCCTAGAGTGAAAGCAAACACAAAACATGTTGGTTTTCAGAGAGGAATATATCGCTGTTTGCATTAAGCACAGGCTTAAAAAAGAAAAAAATACAAATTTGCAATATTATTGTCCATGACATTTAGCTTTCATTAGTACGGTGTAGTTAACAATGTGTAACAATCATCATTTTTAAATTGATTTAAAGGGAAACACCCCCCCCCCCCCCCCCCCAAATCGAAGGTGAGCGAAGCCCACCAGCATCAGGGGCTTATCTACAGGGCCAGGGCCTCCCATCTTCTTACAATGACTTCCTCTTCTGGTATTCACGCCGGGCTTCTCCGACCTTTCCCAGCACCTGCGCACTGCAGCAATTTACTCTGCCCTCAACAGGGCAGACAAAGTGCGCCGGAGCCGCAGAGTGAAGACAAGAGGACGTCATCGTAAGAAGATGGGAGGCCCAGGACTGCGACGCCCATCGGACCGAGACTGCCCCTGGGTGAGTATAATCTAACCTCTTATTCTCATCTTTCAGGTTACATCGGGGGGCGGGGCTTATCTACAGCATTACAGAATGCTGTAGATAAGCCCCTGATGCCGGTGGGCTTAGCTCACCTTTGATTTTGGGGGTGACAGGTTCCCTTTAAAGATCACTTATTTTTCTTTAAGCTTTGCATTAATTAATAGTACTAGAAACTCTGTAATATAGCCTAGCACAGAAATACTTTTTTTTTTTTTTTTTTCCCCCTCCACTCAAACACTCCTTTCCACCCCGCAACATCCCTTGCCTCTTGTACCCTTCATCCACTCTGAAAATATCTAATCTATACTGTTCAAAATGTCACTGAGGGTTCAGATTAGTTTCCTACAGATTTGTTTATTTTTTCGAAAATTGAATTGAGGGGGGGAAAAAAACACTCATTCTGCTGCTGTTTTTTAAAGGGACACTGTCACCTGAATTTGGAGGGAACAATCTTCAGCCACGGAGGCGGGGTTTTGGGGTTTTTTATTCACCCTTTCCTTACCCGTTGGCTGCATGCTGGCTGCAATATTGGATTGAAGTTCATTCTCTGTCCTCCGTAGTACATGCCTGCACAAGGCAAGATTGCTTTGCGCAGGCGTGTACTATGGAGGACAGAGAATGAACTTCAATCCAATATTGCAGCCAGCGGGTAAGGAAAGGGTGAATCAAAAACCCCCAAACCCCGCCTCCATGGCTGAAGATTGTTCCCTCCAAATTCAGGTGACAGTGTCCCTTTAATAAGTGTTTAGTTCACCCTAGAACTGTATTCAGTTACACTGCTCACTACTGCTGTATGATGTTGTTTCCTAGACAGGAGAACAAGAATCTGTGTCTTTAGCTGTTCAGTCGTTTCTCATAGACAGTACAATCTCCAACCCACCAGCTAAGGGAAAACTGGAATTTAGAGCATACAAGTGAAAAATGCAGAATTCAAGTAATAGAACACTGGTATACAGTGACTTTGTTGCCAACAATGTCTGAACGATTTTATATCAAGTTTATGGTGCTGATTAAGAATATGACTTTGGCTTTGCCAGATTGGTTCCAGTTTCTGAGAGATATAAAGCACCGCTCCAGCTTTTTTTTAATCTTTATTGCACCGCTGAAGTGGTGCTTTAAATGAGTCACCTGTCGCCCTTGATTCTTTTCCAGCATCGCTTCTGTTTCTCTGGTGAAAAATGACTTGCCAGCATTCCCCTGTGTCTGCTGAAGGGCGCTGGAGGTGACTTTTCAGTAAGTCTGAGAGCCTCGTTCTGGCTCTCATGACGGGTATTGAGAGCTTGACGTGACTCCTGGACAGTTGGAGTTTACCGGCCCAATATGGCGCCGCTGGACCAGAGCAGTGTCTGTAAAAGCTGCTGGAAGGTGAGTATAATAACGAGCACAGGGAGCTTAGATTTAATGCGCCACTTCAGACTGACCCCCACCCCCTGCTGGAGTGGTGCTTTAATAATTAATTACAGATTTTTTTTAATTTTTTTTTTTTTTAAATTGCTCTTATAGCATTGTAAGCTCACAAATTTGAAATACAAAATTATATGGGATTTTTCATTGTACCTAACACACAGTCAAGACAGACCAAAAGCTGTTGCATTTATCACACTCGTCGCATTTGGGAAATGTAGTATTTTCTTGGATAAATGATCCCCAAAACTGAAAACAATTTGGCAAAAGTAATGGGATTTTTTTAATTCTTCCCCTCAAAATACCCTGAATCCATTCAGAAAACCTTGGCACCTGAAGAAAATTTTTCTCTTTTTGTAGACCTATGTAATGACCAAAAAAGTGTTATGTACATAGAGAAATTACTGGATATTCATCTGAAAATACGGATATGGTTAAATGTACCTGGTTTGCAAACAGAATATATTTGAAATAAAAATTAAAAAATTCGGGATAGTGGGGTGTACATTAGTGTGTGTGATGGATGGGGAGCATGAGAGGTAGGAAATAATGAAGGAAGGGCGAATGTTCTGTCCGGATGTTGAACAGAATTTGTCATCTGTTGTATTTATTTTGTACATGTACGATTTATGAAGTCTATATCGTTGGTAAGTAGAGCTTTTGTACTTAAGTGTCCATTGGGGAATTTAAGAAATACTTTAACTTTTTGTCTACTTAAAATGCTTTTACTATTAAAAGGACAAGTAGCAGTGATGCTGGAAATTTTGACCTTGGGCGCTTAATCTTTTTGGATGAAATAAGTAGCAGAGCCTAAAGTCTTATAGCAGTTGATGTAATATCCATTAGTCCCTAATAATACAGTAAGCTATGTGCTTTCCCTTTCAAGCTTAAAGTTCAATCCTCTCATCCATATTTTTTCCTGCAGCTTGTGCTTGAGTTGAAAAGTAGTGACATTGCCAAAACCTTTCGAAAAGCAATCAACCGCAAAGAGGGAATTTGCGCCATTGGAGGCACCTCGGAGCTGTCTAGTGAGGGTACCCAGCATTCATATTCGGGTATGTGTGGTCATGCAAGTTTTTTTTTTTTGGGCTAGAAATACTAATGTACTCTTAACACTCCCAAGTAAACCCCTAAATCCATCAAAGCCTGTGAGCAATTTAAAGAGAAACGGCAAAGAATTAGAAGTAGTTCCGAAATTACCGTATTTAAGATTGACGAATTTGTTAATTAAACTAAAGTGTGTGCGATTGCCGAGCAGTCGGCTCATCCGCTAGTGGATGACCCAGCTGGATCACCTAGGGTGTTAGGAGGTTAAGCAGTGCAAACTATAGTGGAGCACAAGGATTCTTGTGCTAACGTTCATCTTTTCACCTTCTACACTTTTCTAAATGGGTTTTCAGCATTTGACTTCAGCGATAAGATCTTATGCCCATAGCCCAGCCTGTAACCATACTTGATGATGCTCCTGGAATAATCGGGAGGTACTTGTAAGTAGAAGAAACTTTCTGGACTTTTAGAAATCATTCAGGAAGCAGTGCCTTGGAAATTAACCAAGTCTTCTGTGTGAGATCATTAGATGATTTTAGAATCACTCTGCTGAAGAGTCCAGATGCACTAGAAGGGGACAAGAATGGGGTCTGGAGAGGATCTCCTGAAAATGGTCACTTTTATGCTTAAGTAATTTCACCAGACCTTATTTCTTTCTAAGCAGAATTGGCACGTACTTCTATATGGGAGTGCGTAGAGGCTGTACAGGCTACATCCAAGGAAAATTCCTCTAAACATACATATTATTGACTGTTTACTATTTGAAGGCCTACAGAGGCACAGTGAGTAGTCAAGGTTCAATATGAGAGACTGGTGTCCAATCAGCTGACCTAATAGGTGTGCCAGAAGTTGAAGTGACCCTGGTGCACCAGAACTAGCACATGTTCATACTTTGTGTATTGGGGATGTATGAAAGTGCAGTTTCCTCCCATTAAAGTTATTGTATGAAAGTTGCAGTATTTAGGGTCACAGTACAATGGATGGAGCAGTACAAATTCTAGTGCCAATTTCCTCAGACGATCCCTGGTTTTGTCTGTAGTTGACCTAATTTTAGGGTTAAACTGATAATGCATGTGTTTATATGGCTACTACTGAGACACTGCAGAAGGGTAGGTGTGCCTGTTATCGCCTAAGTATAATACTAAAAGTTGACTATAAATATCTTCCTCCTGCTCTGATGTCAATTAACCTATTCCATAAATTCGCATGGCATAAAACCAGTAAGACTTGTATGAATTGTAGACATGAAAATGACTAACCTACAGTACATGTCCATGAGGAAGCATGCAGGCAATGAATTCAGGCCTGGCCATGGTTCCACAAGTAAGTGATGGTCAATGAAAAAGGAGAAGTGAGGCGACCACCCCATTGATTATTAAATCCAATTAATAAGTCTCCTTGATGAGTAGTAGTTGGATGAAATGTACTCTGGTTTCCGAATTATCCATATTGATATTGTTCCAGCCAGCTGCGACTGTCCAAAATCGACACGTTCACAGAGAACACAATCTGTGACCTCGCCTTTGGACATCCGTAGCCTAATGTGGGCACATTACCTTTCAATTAGTGATGAGAGAACGTGCTTGGATAAGACCTTATCTGAGCATGTTCGCTCATCACTGCTTTCAAGAGGTGTTTCTTTTCTTAATCTGGGATGAGTGGGTACACTTCTCCTTTACCTTAGATCCCACAATGTTCAAAGCGATTGGTCTATTTGAATATTGTGAGACTCATGCGGTAAGTGCTGAAATGGAACAGGTATGATGTGGCCATTTAAGAAATCAAAAAGTGTATTCGCTCAACCTGATGAAGAAAAGCACAACTTTTCAAAATGCGTTGGATGGTAGTTTGTCCACTATGGACCACTGTAGCTTAAGGTAACAAGACTACTGGTGTTTTCTGTGGACTTTAAATTGCGGCCGGCTGGAGAACTGTGTATCCATAGATTATTAGGAAACGAGGGTAAATCTCATTCAACTACTACCAAACCTGAAGACTATTTTATCAATTGGATTTAGTGGTCAACATGGTGGTGATCCTCTCTCATAGACAGTCATTGATCCGAGAAACCATCAGCTGGTTTGAGTTTAGTGACTAACAGTCATTGCCTGGTTGCTTCGTCGTTGAGACATGTCATTTGATACTTGTGCTTTTTTTTTTTTTTGTTTTGTTTTTTTGCATCTTAACTGACCAATATTAAAGTCACTTTGAAATTTTTTTTTTAATTTTTTTTTGTATTTAGAGGAGGAAAAGTATGCCTTTGTCAACTGGATAAATAAGGCATTGGAGAATGATCCAGACTGCAAGCATGTTTTGCCCATGAATCCAAACACCAATGACTTATTCCGGGCATTAGCAGATGGCATCGTCCTGTGGTAAGTGGTGCTGAAGATCTGACCAATGAGACACCAGAGAATCTCTTTCTGATAGTGCAGATATATCGGTGTTGGGTTTCATATAGAAAACCGGTCTAGGCCAAGTAGAGAGTCGCACCTCGGAGTTTCTCAGAATAGTTTTAAGACTTCATAATAACATTATTACCTTTTTTTTTTTTTCCAGTAAAATGATTAACCTGTCTGTACCGGACACTATTGATGAAAGAGCCATCAACAAGAAGAAACTGACTCCCTTCACTATTCAGGTGAGTCACAAAGAGGATTTAATATGTGCACACAAGCCGCCTGAGTCAGAAGCTTTCTCGTCTGTCCTCACCGCCACATAAATCCATGAGCACTAGGTTATATTATACATCTGAAGCTGTGGTTTCCATGTTTCTTCTTGGTATAGTGTGATTATTGAAATTTACTTCTGTCTCGTTAAGCGATGGCATATGTCTAGGATGTCATTCTTTTATGATCGTCATTGGTCAGGGACTGCTCAGCAAATTTGAGAATTCAGTGCTGCGCCCTTTTCCTGTCTATTACCTGCACAGCGGCGTTCCCAGCCACCCCGATGACCTGTTGCTGGCCGCATCCACCTGAATGGAGCAGCAGTGCGGAGTCAGTGTTGTGGTCTTATATTTATTAGGATGGGTGGGAGATTCAAATCTAATGGTTAAAAAACTATGCGAAATCTAAGCAATATATTACTAAATTATGAAATCTCGCAAAATGATCAACTACTGCCATCCAGCAGCCTCTGATAGAAGGAGATTAAGAGTTTACTGCATCCCATTTTCTTTTTGCGTTCAATATATAATCTCCCCATAGTGATGGCTCTAGGAAGCGGAATAGTGTAGCACAGGTTTAAAGGGTTATTCTCATGGACACAAATGGTTAAAATTGCAAAGTACTTGTCAAAAAAAAAAATCAACAAGCAAGTTTGCTATATTTTTGTTGGTTGAAATCCTCTGTTTTCAAAAATGGAGGGATTTTTAATTATTGTTGCTTAGGTTGCGGCGGTAGCTGGTAATTTATCAGCAGAGGACCGTCTCCTAGGCACGGAGTGAAGTTCTTACAAGCTCTTTTCAATAGAGCATGTAAGCGCTGCCCTAAAGGTGGCCGGATTTATTTGTACAGCCACGTTCAATGTTTCCTGTGCCCTTTTGATTCTGCAGAGGTGAAGCTGCCTCCGATTGCAGGATTTTTGAGGGCACAGTTTTGGCCAACAGCCTGACGATGCATCCGTCAATGAAGCAGACAAATGGAGTACAGGTTTTGCAGAAAGGGTTGAGGAAACCCCCTTAAAAGTGCAGGACTAAAGAATACATTTCATTTACATGTAGGAAAATTCAAGAGTTCAAGAAGATTAAACATATTTTTTTTTTTTTTGTCTCGTAAATACGGTTTATCCTTTTTACTGTTTTTAGGAAAATCTGAATTTGGCATTAAACTCTGCCTCTGCCATTGGCTGCCATGTGGTTAACATTGGTGCAGAAGATCTTAAGGCTGGAAAACCTCACCTGGTGTTGGGGCTTCTGTGGCAGATTATAAAGATTGGATTGTTTGCAGACATTGAGCTCAGCAGGAATGAAGGTAAGAATCAACAATGTTTGTTTCAATGGATTGTCTGATACTTTAATATTGGTGGCCTATCCCTATGATGGGTCATCAATACCAGGTCGGTGGGGATGTGACAGCCAGCACCCTAGTTGATCATCTGTTCTCCGTACCACCACCTGGATGTGTTCAGTTGCGGGTCAGTACAGCACAGCTCCTTCGACTGTAAAGTGGCCACAGCAGGGTACTGCACGTCTGCCGCTACTCAAGCGAATAAGAGTGGGTCTGTAGTACCTCGCTGCGGCTCACTGCTCTACAACTAGGCACTTTCGGGAGCAGCTGATCGGTGGTGGTGTCCGGTGTCACACCCCTACCCATTTTGATATTGATAGCCTATCCTCAGGATATCCAACAAATGATTACCCTGTAGATTAGTGACAAAGGCATGATCAGTGGCAATCTGGCTGCGGAGACCCGTAATGATCTTGAAGTATAGATCTAGATTGATGCACGATCACTCTATTCACACGGGTGACACTAGTCCCCTATTCTAAGGGTTACTTGGGATTTCAGTAGTGAGACCTCCACTGATCGTGCTGTTTTCATGTATCCTGTAGATAGGTGCAAAATGTTTTTTGGTGAGATTATTCCTATATTACAGTCTTAGTAAAATTATTACTTCTCCACCAGATGACTGCTTACTGCTCTGTGTGGGACCGATCTGTATGCACAGCTTATGCCTTATTTATGGGGGCATTTTAAAGCCACATTCTCAGGATTTGTGAGGGTCCCAGTGGTCAGACCACAAGCAATCGGCAAGTCGTCTCCTACCTGTGCACAGGTGATGACTTGCAGAGATGGAAATAATCCTTTATAAATTGAACTGTAATCAGTATTTCAGTAAATTCACTAGGTATCGAAGTCATTAATAGGACGCC
Source organism: Ranitomeya imitator (assembly GCF_032444005.1). NCBI lineage: Eukaryota > Metazoa > Chordata > Amphibia > Anura > Dendrobatidae > Ranitomeya > Ranitomeya imitator. The sequence continues at coordinate 67,977,822 of NC_091283.1, forward strand.
ACCCAAACCTTTGTAGCAATAGTATACTCAATATATTGCCATTGTACTGCGAGTAACTGGTTTTGTGATGGACACTGTTCATCTATTCATTTCAATTGGTGAAAACTCTGAAAGAATTGACGTGATTCAAATCTGCACTATAAAAAAGAGCATATGCATGAACTCTCATTCAGGTTACAGATACTGCAAAACGCTGCATTTTTTTTTTTTTTCCGTGGCAAAAGCGCAACATGTGAGCGAGCCCTTGGCAGCAATCTAGTCCATGAATTAGATTCACTCGTGGCAACTCCTGTTGTCACATTCTATATTACTGTATTGGAGTATTCTTTAGTAAATAGTTTTGTTTTTTTTTGCGACTTTAAATCGGAACTCTATACATAAAAGTTAATCTTAATGGTTCCTTTCATCGCAACCCTTCACTGATCTGTTCCAGCCTTGGCTGCGTTACTTCGTGATGGAGAAACTCTGGAAGATCTGATGAAATTATCCCCAGAAGAACTGCTCTTGAGATGGGCCAACTTCCATCTGGAGAACGCTGGTTGGCAGAAAATCAATAACTTCAGCACCGATATTAAGGTAGGACCAACGTGGACATTGATAAATGATACAACATGAATAATGTATTGTGTGTCTGCCTCTCAGCCTTACACAGGATTGTTAATGACTCCTTGTTACATTCGTGTTGTACTGCATGTCTCCAAATCTATACTCATCCTCAGCATCTCCTTAATCGTTTTGTTACCAAAAATCTATTTTCTTCTACATGAAAAGGCTAAATGCAAGGGGATTAACTGTACAGACCTAAACAAATCAAGCTGAAGGCGGTCACTTTATAACTTTATAATATGATATATTTCTTTAAATTCCATACATGTGATGTCATTTATCTATTATTAGATGGTGGCCCGATTCTAACGCATCGGGTATTCTAGAATATGCATGTCCACATAGTATATTGCCCAGCCGCGTAGTATATTGCCCAGCCACGTAGTATATTGCCCAGCCAGGTTTGTCACAGGTTAAAAAATAAACATATACTCACCTTTCCGAAGGCCCCTTGTAGTCCACGGCAGCTTCCGGTCCCAGGGTTGGTATGAGCGCAGGACCTGTGATGAGGTCGCGGTCACATGACCGTGACGTCATGGCAGGTCTTTCTCGCACAGGCGCGTAGGGCCTGTGATGATGTCGCGGTCACATGACCGTGATGTCATGGCAGGTCCTTCTCCCATACCATCTTTGCCACCGGAACCTGCAACGGAAGATGGCGGCCGGCGCGAGCGACTACGGAGGGTGAGTTTAGCAGGTTTTTTTTTTTAATTATTTTTAACATTACATTTTTTACTTTTGATGTCGCATAGGCAGCGTCAATAGTAAAAAGTTGGGGACACACAGGGTTAATAGCGGCGGTAACGGAGTGTTACCCGCGGCATAACGCGGTCCGTTACCGCCGGCATTAACCCTGTGTTAGCGGTGACCGGAGGAGAGTATGCGGGCGACGGGCACTGGGCAGTGACTGCGGGGAGTAAGGAGCGGCCATTTTCTTCCGGACAGTGCCCGACCGTCGCTGATTGGTCGCGGCAGCCATGACAGGCAGCTGACGAGACCAATCAGCGAATGAATAACCGTGACAGAAGGACAGACAGACGGAAGTGACCCTTAGAGAATTATATATAAGATAACACATAGTATGCTTTATTAGGATCCACAATCTATCCACACATTTTGCATGTTACTCTTAGGTGCGATATTGCACTAAAACGACTATTCTCACGGTTACATGCATACTACCTCCATTGAATCCTTCCGACTTGAACACACCCCACGCAAGCGCTGTGTTGCTTAGGTGGCGTTGTGGGCCGGTCGCATTGCCATGGGGATGGGCAGTGATGACGCACGTCCTCCCGCCCATGTCCTGTGACGCGCAGTCGCCCTCACCGCTGTGAGTATTCACATCATGATGGGTCTGTGCACTCCTGACGAAGCCACAATGGTGAAACGCGCGTCGAGGCCTTTCCTGCTTACAGCACGCCTGCACCCTCTTACACCATGTCCCAAGGTAACCTTATATCGCCATGTGTGGCGTAGATCTATATTGAATTGCCCTGGGCCAAACCATTTGCCCTCTGTTATGTGTTTTTACTGTGAGATGAGTATTGACTGATGGGCTATTTAGCCCAATTGTTCTTTTTGATACGACTTATCTCTATAACTGACCACCCTCTTAGTTACCTCTCAGCATATGGCAGTGTTACTGTAGCAGGATTGTCTGGATTTTTTTGCATACTTTGCCAGTATAACTGTTACCATCTGTTACCATCTATGTAGACTGGCTATATGTAAACTGTTGTCTCATTCACCACTGTCTTGTCTACATGGATATTTATATTTCAATAAAATTGTATTGATGTTTTGCTTCCTCTATTTTCTGGTGTGGATTCTGTGCGCTACTATATTGCTAATTATTCATTACTGATATTCATTCTCTTAAATATCAGTCACTGACCCACAGACTAGTTTTGTTCTATAGGTTTATATGTTGAGGCTTAGAGGTATGCTCTCTGTTGGCCAATAGGGCACTTTTTTATAGGTGTTGTAAATGCAAGGGGGCGGTCTGAGTCAAGTTTTGCCGGTTTCCATCCTTTGTATTTCACTCATGTATGTCTGAGGTTATGTGCAGACGATCAGTCAAAGCTGAGGGTTGGACATTGCGTACTTGTCCAGCGTCCAACCCGCAGCCTCCAGATGTTGCAGCATAGTGGATCGGAGAAGAGATCCCATGCCCATTATGCATCCACATACGCCCCCGGCTCACCTTCAGAGACTGACATGCGACGCGTCTTTCCAGACTGCATTTTGTCATTCATCTTGCCTCGGAGGCTCGCGCCTTCGCATGATAAACTTAACCCGTACAATTTATTGCACGCAGTGATTCCGCACGGTTCAGTGGACTCGTGCAGAATCACCCATGTTCAATAACTGGCCGTGCTTTAAATGCAGCAGACATGTGCTGCGTCCAAAGTGCTGCCGATTACTGATCGCGTGCACCTACCTTCACACTTGCGTAGTACTGCACATTGGTTTTTGGTTTGGAAATTAGCAAACTTGTGACAATAACATTACCAGTGTAAATGTTTTATTGCAATTATCTGACCTAACGGCATTGATGAATACTTCTTTAAAGGGTTGTCTAAAAGGGATGTCCAGTTAAAGGCTATCATAGTATTTTAACCCCTTCATGACCCAGCCTATTTTGACCTTCATGACCTGGCTGTTTTTTGCAATTCTGACCAATGTCCCTTTGAGGTAATAACTCAGGAACACTTCAACGGATCATAGCGGTTCTGACGTTTTTTTTTCGTGACATATTGGGCTTCATGTTAGTGGTAAATTTAGGTTGATAATTTTTGCGTTTATTTGTGAAAAAAAAATAAAAATTTGGCTAAAACTTAAATGTTGCAATTTTCAAATTTTGAATTTTTAATCTGTTTAAAAGAGTTGTGACACAAAATAGTTAATAACATTACCCACATGTCTACTTTACATAAGCACAATTTTGGAAACAAAATTTTTTTTTTTGCTAGGTTATAAGGGTTAACATTTGACCAGCGATTTCTCATTTTTACAATAAAATTTACAAAACCATTTTTTTAGTGACCACCTCACATTTGAAGTCAGTTTGAGGGGTCTGTATGGCTGGAAATACCCAAAAGTGACACCATTCTAAAAACTACACCCCTCAAGGTGCTCAAAACCACATTCAAGAAGTTTATTAACCCTTCAGGTGCTTCACAGCAGCAGAAGCAACATGGAAGGAAAAAATGAACATTTAACTTTTTAGTCACAAAAATTATCTTTTAGCAACATTTTTTTTTTTTCCCAAGGGTAAAAGGAGAAACTGGACAACAAAAGTTATTGTACAATATGTCCTGAGTACGCAGATACCCCATATGTGGGGGGAACCACTGTTTGGGCGTACGACAGAAGAAGGGAAGGAGCGCCATTTGACTTTCAATGAAAAATTGGCTCCAATCTTTAGCTGACACCATGTCGCGTTTGGAGAGACCCTGTGTGCCTAAACTTTGGAGCTCCCCCACATGTGACCCCATTTTGGAAACTAGACCCCCCAAGGAGCTTATCTAGATGTGCGGTGACCACTTTAAACCCCCAAGTGCTTCACAAAAGTTTATAACGCAGAGCCATGAAAATAAAAAAATCATTTTTTTCCTCAAATTTTTAGCCCACAATTTTTTTTATTTTCACAAGGGTGACAGGAGAAATTGGATCCCAAAAGTTATTGTCCAGTGTGTCCTTAGTATGCTGATACCCCATATGTGTGTGTGGGGGGGAGCCACTGTTTGGGCACACATCAGGGGTCGGAAGGGAAGTAGTGACTTTTGGAATGCAGACTTTGATGGAATGGTCTGCGGGCGTCACGTTGCGTTTGCAGAGCCCCTGATGTGCCTAAACAGTAGAAACTCCCCACAAGTGACCCCAAACTTGACCCCCCCCCCAAGGAACTTAATCTAGATATTTGGTGAGCACTTTGAACCCCAAAGTGCTTCACAGAAGTTTATAACGCAGAGCCGTGAAAATAAAAAATCATTTTTCTTTCCTCAAATTGTTTTAGCAAGCAATTTCTTATTTTCACAAGGATAAAAGGAGAAATTAGACCCCAATAGTTGTTGCCCAGTTTGTCCTGAGTATGCTGGTACCCCATATGTGGGAGTAAACCACTGTTTGGGTGCACGTCGGGGCTCGGAAGGGAGGGAGCACCATTTGACTTCTTGAACGCAAGATTGGCTGGAATCAATGGTGGCGCCATGTTGCGTTTGGAGACCCCTGATGTGCCTAAACAGTGGAAACACCTCAATTCTAACTCCAACACTAACCCCAACACACCCCTAATCCCAACTCTAGCCATAACCGTAATCCCAACCCTAACCCCAACACACCCCTAACCACAAGCCTAAACTTAATCCTATTTCCAACCCTAGCCCTACCCTAGCCCTAATTCCAACCACAACCCTATGGCTATGTGCCAACTTTGCAGATTCGTGTGAGATTTTTCCGCATCATTTTTTAAAAATCCGCAGGTAAAAGGCACTGCGTTTTACCGCGGATTTCCAGTGTTTTTTTGTGCGGATTTCACCTGCGGATTCCTATTGAGGAACAGGTGTAAAACACTGCAGAATCCGCACATAGAATTGACATGCTGCGGAAAATACAACGCAGCGTTTCCGCGCTGTATTTTCCGCACCATGGGCACAGCGGATTTGATTTTCCATTTGTTTACAGGGTCCTGTAAACCTGATGTAAAACTGCTATGAATCTGCAGAAGCCAATCTGCTGCGGAACCGCAGCCATACCCGCACCGTGTGAACGTAGCCTAATTCTAACCCTAACCCTAGCCCTAACCCTAGTGGAAAAATAAAAGCAAATACATTTTCTTTATTTTATTACTGTCCCTACCTATGGGGGTGATAAGGAGGGGGGGAGGGGTCATTTACTTACAGTGATCAAAATTAAAAAATAAAAAAATAGTGACAGGTTTTTATCAGTGATCAAAATGTACCTGGAATGAATCTGCCGGCCGGCAGATTCGGCGGGCGCACTGTGCATGCGCCCGCCATTTTGGAAGATGGCGGCGCCCATGGACAAGACTGACGGACACCGGGAGGCTCGGTAAGTATGAGGGGGTGGGAGCGGACAGGAGGACTGAGGGGAGCGGAGCACAGTGCGGGACAGGACGGAGGACTGGCGAGGGGATCGGTGGTGGTGGGGGCAGATCAGGGTTTCCAGCCATGGCTGATATTGCAGCATCGGCCATGGCTGGATTGTAATATTTTTCCATCATACATGACGGCACCATGAGAGGGGGGATCCGCCCATCAAGGACAGGAAACCTTCAAGATAAAAGGGGCGGCCCCTCTCTCCACATCAGTTGGTTTCCTGTCCTTGACGGGGAACCCTCAAGATGGAGAAAACCCAGGGTGGACCGCTTTCCCTCAAAAGTCAACAAAGTCCAAAAGTTCTGCTCCCTGAACCCTACAGACAGGCCGTTGGCAGTAGACGCCTTCAGCGTAGAATGGACGTCAGGACTCCTGTATGCCTTCCCACCGATATGTCTAATCCCAGCAGTTCTGAGGAAGATCAGGGAAGACAAGGCCAGAGTAATTATGATCGCTCCCTTCTGGCTGAAAAGACCGTGGTTTTACTGGCTGAGAGTGATGTCAGTGACGGACCCGTGGGTTCTCCCGGAAGACCAGGACCTTCTAACTCAGGGTCCCTTCAACCACCCGCAGAACTCCGGGCTTCATTTGACAGCCTGGCATTTGAGCGGTCGTTACTAGAGAAAGAGGGGTTCTCAGCTGGGTTAATATCCACCTTGCTCAGCAGCAGAAAACCAGTAACGACCAAGATCTATGGGAGGATATGGAAGAAATTCCTGTCCAGCTCAGGGCCAATACGGGAAGGGGAGATCCCGATAGTGGCAATACTGGAGTTCCTGCAGAAGGGCTTAGATCTGGGGTTAGCTGTTAGTACCCTCAAAGTACACATTTCAGCTTTAGCAGCCCTATTCAACTGTGACCTGGCAAGTAATAGGTGGGTGGTGAGGTTTATCCGAGCCTGTAGTAGAGCTGACTCTGTTCCATCTCCTACTCCTCCACCATGGGATCTAAATCTGGTGTTAACAGCTCTGACAGAAAGCCCCTTTGAGCCGTTAAATACAGCTTCAGATAAAATACTAACATTAAAAACAGCTTTGTTAGTGGCACTTACATCGGCCCGTAGGGTGGGGGATTTACACGTGTTGTCAGCTGATCCCCCCCCTTACACACAAATTATGGACGATAGGGTTGTATTAAAATTAGATCCGGCATATCTCCCCAAAGTGGTATCGAGATTCCATAGAGCTCAGGATATAACCCTACCCTCTTTTTGTCCCAACCCTAGTAACAAAAAAGAGGAGAGACTCCATTGCCTAGACGTTAGGAGATGTATCCCACAGTATCTAGAGAGTACAAAATCCTGGAGGAAACAGAGGGCTTTATTTGTTTCGTTCCAGGGGTCAAGGAAGGGCCTTAAAGCCTCAAAACAGACTATAGCTAGATGGGTGAGAGAGACCATTATTCTAGCATATAGTAGTGCAGGCAGGGTTGTTCCACAGGGTCTGAAAGCCCACTCCACGAGGGCCATGGCGACGTCGTGGGCGGAGAGAGCTGATGCTACCATCGACCAAATCTGTAAGGCGGCCACTTGGTCCTCTCCGTCTACTTTCTTTAAACATTATAGGCTAGACCTATCTGCTACCTCTGATCTCACTTTTGGGAGAAGAGTGTTACAAGCAGTGATCCCTCCCTAAAGAGATTACAAATCTCTCGTGGTGCCGTCATGTATGATGGAAAAACACGGGTATTACATACCTGGTAATGTGTTTTTTCATGAGACATGACGGCACCCTTATATTCCCACCCTTTTGATCACGTCATCAGTTGGGTGCATTATTAGCATTTTTTGTATTATACACTCCCTGGGGTATCGGTGAATAGAACCGTATAGGATGTATTATTTATGTGTACACTAACCAGCGGAGTTCCTCTCGTACTCTGTAAAACAACTGATGTGGAGAGAGGAGCCGCCCCTTTTATCTTGAAGGTTTCCTGTCCTTGATGGGCGGATCCCCTCTCTCGTGGTGCCGTCATGTCTCATGAAAAAACACATTACCAGGTATGTAATACCCGTGTTTCACCACTTTTCATAGGTGAAATATTACAAACTAGATTGTTGGCCCGATTCTAACGCATCGGGTATTCTAGAATATGCATGTCCCCGTAGTATATGGACAATGATATTTCCAGAATTCGCGGCAGACTGTGCCCGTCGCTGATGGGTTGAGGCAACCTTTGACATCGTCGCCATGGCAACCATTATGACATCTACGTCGATACTGTGCCCATCGCTGAATCAGAAACGTGGGATGTCTACGTCCTTTATGACATCATCGTCGCTGTGCCAGGCCTCGACCAATCAGCGACGCGGGTTTCTACGTCGATACTGTGCCCGTTGCTGATTGGTCGAGGCCGCCAGGCAGACGCGGGATTTCCCAGACAGACAGACACAGACAGACAGACAGATTGCTCTGATTGGCTGTTGCACTTTCAACAGCCAATCAGCGATCGTAGCCACGGGGGGCGAAGCCACTCCCCCTGTCCCTGTAGGTCAGGTGAATTTGGACGTGATCATTCTGTGACACAGCATATGCGTCACAGGTCGGATTGGCACCGACTTTCATGACTCATACGCTTTGTCACAGGTCGGGAAGGGGTTAGTGTTTTTCCAGTCTTGGGTTATAAAACTGCAGTTACTCTGTATAATCCTGTGCATTTTGAGGATTCTTCGGTGCTGGGATCCGGTGGTCATGTGGACTTTCCGGTGAAGAGTGACTCTTGACCTCAAATGTTATTTGCATACTTTATTCGGTCTCCATGACAGCACCACAAGAGAGGGGATCCGCCCTTCAGGAACAGGAAACCTACAGCTACAAAAGGGCAGCACCAATCTCACGTATCAGTTGGTTTCCTGTTCCTATAGGGACTGGATTCTACAAAAGATTCTATGGATCCCAGGCCGGCCGACTCAGGTAGTGGGGGTGGTCTCCTACCTCGGCCAGTGCGGAGATCCTGGAGACGCCACGGTGATCCTTGCAGGCCAGCACGGCAGTGGCGTTAGCAGCAGGGAGCAGTTTTCCGTTGGTTATCCATCTCCAGGGAAGCCAGTGCAAGGTATGTACCTTCCCCCTGGATTGTCTGCTCCTGTGGTGTAGGGCTGGTGCTGGGGGCTGTCTGAGGCCTGAGACATGTTGGTTTGCGCCATCCAGGCGTCCCGTACTACTCAGCGCCAGCAGGAAGCGCTGGGAGCCGTGGTGACTTCAAGGGGCGGAGCTGGCATGTGTTCCCGGGTCTCGGGGTGCCGCCCATGCACAGTGACTCCCAAGATGGCGCCGCGCATCGGGACTTGCACACCATTCGAGCGCGTGCCCTCCAGCCTGTTACCTGCACCTGGGGGGGCAGACAGCGAATCAGGAGCAGCACTTGGCATTTCTGCTAGCCGGAGGAGGGGACTTAAGCAGGCTCCAGAGCCGGACCCTTGCTTCTGGCCTTAGTATTGAGGTATGGAGAGTGATCATGAACAGCAGCCTCAGCTGCTGGAAGAGGTACGTCAGAAGCCCAAAGGGAAGGACCATGACAGGAGTGCCGAGTCTGGTCGTAAGAGCTCCTCCAGACAGGGATCGGGAGAATCGACTAGGAAGAATGCCCCTCATATTCCGTTTTTTTTATTTTATTTTTTTTGCAGCCACTGGTAAGTGATCTACAAAAATGTTCACTCAGTGATGCAGTCCCCCTCATATTTTTTGTTTTAGGGGAAGAAGTGCATCAGTAAGACTAAACGTAAGGCATGCGCCCTCTGTGGAGTCCCCTTACCAGATTTATGCCCGAAAAAACTGTGCCCCCTGTATCCAGCAGACAGTGAGGTCTCAGGGAGGGCAAGGGGTGGATTGGCATTAGGTCTAGACAGACTATATTGCCTAACTGTAGTCCCTCAGGTAGCGGAAGAATCCCTTCTTGTTACGGCAAGCCTGAAGGAGATGGTCTTTCCCTAAGGTAGCTTGCTTCTCTGTAAATCTCTCGTGGTGCTGTCATGGAAGTCCGAATAAAGCATTAAGTTACTTACCGGTAACTGCATTTTTCAGGGGCCCATGACAGCACCCTTAGTTCCCTCCCTATTCACGTGGGGGTTGCACTTCCTTAAAATAAAAAAATGTAATGTTTTTTCACGTGTGATATTTGGTTTACAGTTAAATGGGTTATTGTATATAATAATTGCCTAGAATACTACTTCCTGCAATTTGTGCCAACTTCCGTGGCTTTGTCCGGAGCTAATGTCCGGAGCTAATGTCCGGAGCTAATGTCCGGAGCTAATGTCCGGAGCTAATGTCCGGAGCTAATGTCCGGAGCTAATGTCCGGAGCTAATGTCCGGAGCTAATGTCCGGAGCTAATGTCCGGAGCTAATGTCCGGAGCTAAGTGACGTCAACAGTGTCCAGTGTCTGATTGGTTGCCGCCTGCTGCGAGCGACCAATCAGAAACGTGCCGTACTGTGACACACTCCGCCCGCCATTTTGGTGTGATTTTTGAATTTTTACCTCACAGCAAGTTTCTACTGCGTGGAGGCGGGCCCAGTGACGTTGCTCTTCAAGCTCCTGCCGAATTTCAAGTATATATGGATTCTAGACTCCCGATTCTTTAGAATCGGGCTGCCATCTAGTTGTATATAATTGTATATAAAGTTTATATACAGGGGTTGGATAAAATAATAAAAACACCTAACGTTTTGGCATCATAATCTTCGAATGTGATAAACATGCAAACCGTGACCTATGGTAATGTTTTGCAGTTGATTATTTGTGTTATGTAATGTGTATGTAAATTAACTGTTTGTTTTGCATAATTGTAAGAACATTGAGAACCTGATACCAATGGCAGACCTCTCGGATTTTCAAAGAGGCCAAATTGTTGGTTCTCATATGGCAGGCGCTAGTGTAACAAAGTGCCTGAATGCTTGGCGTGTCAAGAGGTACTGTCTCCAAAGTAATGACTGCGTTTGAAAGAGAAGGAAAAATGTCCGGAAAAGCACAGGTCTGCCCGAAGGTCAACGTTAACTGAGAGAGACTGTCTGACTCTAAAGCGAGTTGTGAGAGAGGATCGCAAGACCACAGCTCCGAAAATCTCTGCTGAGCTCAATGAACACCTACAAAACCCAGTTTCCACGAAAACTGTTCGTCGGGAGCTGCACAAATCTGGATTCCACGGAAGAGCTGCAATTGGAAAACTGCTGCTCTCAATGACAAATGTTTCCAAGCGTTTAGAGTGGTGTAGAAACCTCCAGAATTGGTCCCTCGACCAATGGAAACATGTGATATTCTCAGACGAATCATCGTTTACCCCATTTCTGACCTCCTGCCGAGTGTACGTTTGGAGACAGCTGAAAGAAGCATTCCATCCAGACTGCCTTCTCCCAACCGTAAAACATGGTGGAGGTTCTGTGATCTGGGGTGCTATTTCGTGGAGACCGACGGGCCAATGATATCCCTTCATGGAACAATTAACAGCCGAGATTATTTAGGCATTTTGGGCAACCAAATGCATCCAATGATTCAAGCACTGTTCCCGGAGGGGAACGCCATCGTTCAGGATAATGCACCAATTCATGCAGCTAGAATCGTTAAAGCACGGCACGAAGGAACATTCTAATGAAGTTGAGCAACTCATCTGGCCCCCACAATCCCCAGACCTCAACATTTATTGAGCATTTATGGTCGATTTTAGAGATTCAAGTTAGATGTCGATTTCCACCGCCATCGTCGCTCAAAGAACTGACGGGTGTTTTAACTGCAGAATGGGCTAAAATTCCTTTGGCAACAATTCACACCTTGTATGAATCTATACCTCGGAGAATTGAGGCTGTAATCGCCGTAAAAGGTGGACCTACACCATGTTAAACTAACTTTTGTTGATGTTTCCTGGAGTTTCCATTATTTTGTCTAACCCCTGTATGTGTGCCATTAACTGCAGTAGTCCTCTCAGGCTCTGAAATACAACTGATACGTGGGAGAGGTGCCACCCTTTTGTATCTGTAGGTTTCCTGTTCCTGAAGGGAAGATCCCCTCTCTTGTGGTGCTGTCATGGGCCTCCGAAAAATGCCGTTACCGGTAAGTAATGCTTTCAGCCACATTCCAACTAGACGTGTTCAATCTCGCTCAATACACTTGCATTAAGCGAGGCTGTAGATGTCTAGTTGGCACATGACTGCATTTTTGCAAATCGCATACTTATGGTGACGTGCCAGTCTTCACCAGAGAATCCTTACAGCACGCAGTGCACATGATGTGAGGATTCAAAAGTCTGTAGTGACTGCAGACGTATACCCTATGGCCAGACAACACCTTTAAGCTTACCTTAGTAATTTATGTAATGCACATCTAAAAAGTGCCCTGATCTTCAGTTACAAGGTCCTTTTCCAGTTTATAGAAGATAAATGGCCTTTCCAGCTTTGATACATGATCAGAACTGTGTGGAAAAGGTGGCTGTCACGCCAACCCCCATTTCTTCCCTTTATGTAGTCTGTGATAGAAATGTGGCAGCATGGCTATTAAAATGGGTAGTTAGCTGATTCCTTTCACACCCTGCTAAAGTCATGTGCTGACACAGGAAACACAAAAAAAACAGAAAAAGCGCCATTTAGACCTAAATTGCGTAAACTGATATTTATAAGGTGACTATTTAGGATAATCTGCCATATGTGTGTACATGAGGCATAAACATTTTTGGCTATCGTATGACTTTCCTGTATTTCCACCCGTTTCAACTCTTGAGGCTTGATATTCAGTGTTAAGTTGTCTCTGAGCTATTAGGTGGAGACTAGTTGGTATGTTCCTCAAACATAGTACATCCAGCTATGAGGGAGACCTGCTCTCATGTCTATATATTCTACATAGAAGGTGGGGAGATGAGCGTCTCATACGTGGAGAAACGAGCATATTTCACGAAGGTACATTGCAAAGTCTTTAATAATTGCATGTACAATTGATTTTTGCAATGTTTGATAAAGCCAATGATAAAGCCAATGTGACCATGTAAGGTCATTTTAACGGCATTTTGATAGTCCTACTATGGCCTAAAATACAAATAAGAACAAGTTAAACAGTAGCTGTTCTAGTAGGTTGAATTTGATGATTACCAGTAGGGGAGAAGTGAAGAGGGTCCCAACATAATCTGTTACAAAGCTATCCCAAACTGTATTCACATATGTAGGATGTCACGGAGTTCATGCAGATTTATGAGCAGAATCTGCCGCTAATTTCTGATTTATATCCTGAATGTGTGAACATGTGCTTACCGTATATTGGTTTAAAAGCTGGAGCTATAATTAAAGTTATAGCTGCTTGATTTTTATACCAAACATAATACAATAGGAAATCGAGAAGTCATTTTAGAGGAAGCTGAGGATTTGCAATCCAGCCTGTTGTGAGGACATTTATGGCTAACGGAAAGGCTTGTGATTATAACTTTATCGCTTACTTGATAGCATACATAGATAAGTGTCTTTAATGGTGGAGAATCAGTCTCAAGTAGATAACGTGTTATGCTTAGTCCAACAGTGTGATAAAGTGGCTTCACTTCTATCTTTATGATGCTAATATTAAAAGGGTTGTCCACCTTTTGGAGTCCATTTTTTTTTATTTAAATACATGCATTTAGAGCTAAAAATGATCTTTGCAATGGGGTTAATTAAAACTTTACACTTTTTTTTTTATTGTCTTTTCCTGGCTGCAGAATAAGTTGACAAAATCTGAATGTGAGCT